>NC_135838.1:6122500-7420000 GCF_029677425.1 Wolffia australiana
ATGCCCAAATCATCATTCAAAGACAAATTTGTTGTTGTACCATCATTACCTCATCATTGTCTTGCATTGTCTTGTCTTGTCTTTTATCAAAAATGGATGACAAAATTTAGGGATGATGATGAAGATGAAAAATTCATCATCAGCCCCTAAACATATTTTGTAAGAATGATAATTGTCTTGAGTGATTTTTTTGTCGAACAATACTTCCCACTCTGATCCATGCTAAATTTGCAATTTATTCCTTTGGATTGCGTTCTTTTTAACTCAAATTCTGATAGTGACTTCTGGAAGGTCTTGATCGGGTAATGATTTGGGCAGGGTAGAGAGAGAGATACAGATAGAGGGAGATAGAAGTAACAAGGGTTACAGGCCCTCATTCAACGTTTTTTTTCTCTCCCTCTTCAGGGAAGGGCGCCAAGTATTTAAAGAGAATCATTCTAATATAATATGACAAAATTACCCCTGACAGATGTTAGAGATTGTATCAAATCCCTGTAATATTGGTTCACAGAACTGTACTCACCACACACTACGTTTAAATCACCCAATATCTTTCTTCATACTATTGAAAGCTGGAACTGCTGTCTTCAGCTTCTCACCGCAAGAAACCCTCGGAGGGGAACTCACGTATTGGGCAAACCACACAAGTTTCATTAAGTCTCTCTGATTTAAATGCTAGAATATGTTTACTCGTAGTGGGCCCATTAGTCTAGAAAGGGAAAACGAAAGAAATAAGAAAATAGGGAGCATAACATATAGAAAGAATAAATAGAAAAGAGTAAAATAGGAAAGTGTCCCGGCTGACAAAAAACTGCTTTGGACTTGCTTTCCTTATATCTGATTGGGTCTTGGCTCTGTAGGTTCTTCCCCTTTTTAAGATTTACAGAGTTGTACATTTCAACAAGACAGATGCCAGGTTGGCAAACAATGGCCTTCCTGTTAAGCTTCAGAGGCTTAGATGCCGAGTAAATTATCATGCCCTGAGATTCACTGATCGAATCGAGTCGCTTGGGAACAAACTGGTTCGGATTCTTCATTCTGAAGGGTTCTTTGTGGCATTGCATCTGAGATATGAGATGGATATGCTAGCTTTCTCTGGTTGCACTTATGGTTGCTCCATGGACGAGGCAGAGTTGCTCAAGAAGATGAGGTTCGTCTTTCGTTATCCTTTTTACTGATCAGTATACTTCATAGAATTGAAATACCTTTTTTAGGAAAAAAATCTTTGTTAAAACTTTTTATCTCCCTCTCTTAATTTGGACGATCAATAGGATGTGGAAAGACCTGTTGTTTTTGAAAAGAACAAAATCTTTGGCGAAAATTTTTGCCCTGCTCTTTATTATGATGTTCAATAGGATAGAAAGACATTTTTTTTATAAAACAATAAAGTCATCGTTTTGAATAATTTGTACCCTCCTCTGTAGGATGCTCAAAACGTTGGAAAAACTTGCGTTTTTTAAGATCTTCTTTCAAACAATTTGCTTCCTCCTGATTTGGATGCTCAATAGGATCGAAAATGTTACTGTCTTTGATAAACTCTAAAGTTTTGTTGGAAACTTTGCTCGCTGTTTTATTTCGGATGCTCAATAGAGTGAGAAGACATTCTTTTTTTGGGGACAAAACAATTTCCTTGAGAAACTTTGGTGGTAGATCTCGTTGATGTCCATTCAGCAAAAATGTAGATCTCCACTCTTAACTTTGGTGCATCTTGTTGATATCCATTCAGATATGCATATCCATGGTGGAGAGAGAAGGAGATCAATTCAGAAGAAAGGAGGCAGCTGGGCTTCTGTCCTCTGACCCCAGAAGAGACAGCATCAGTCTTACGAGCCTTGGGGTTTGGGCCGAAAACTCAGATCTACATCGCAGCTGGTGAAATATTTGGCAGCGAAAAAAGGCTCCGAAAATTGCGTTCATCCTTTCCTCTTCTTGTAAGTCTGTCTATGATTTTGAATTCATTGATTTTTCTGAGGGTGTTATTTGATATTTTGGATTTTGTTGAAGCCTCGTTTTGAATTTTATTTGTATCAACAGAGAACCCATTTTCCGTTTTTCTTTTTCAGAACATGGGTCCAAAAATTGCGTTCCATTTTTCTTCGGGTTAATAGCACGGTACATCCCAAACCATGTCGAAAATCTGCGAGTTAACCTAAACTTTTTTTTTGGCACGGTATATCCCAAACTCGCTAAGTCGACGTCGACATATCCCGGTGATGACGTGGAATCCATCGTGGCTGCCAGGTGGATCTCCGGCCAGATTTTGACCTGGCGGAACCCACCTGGCAGCCACGCTGGATTCCACGTCATAATGGGGATATGTCGACCTGCCAAGGGTTTTCCGATAAGAGAGAGAGAGGCATTCTAGAGAGAGAGAAAAGGAGAGAGAGAGAGGCGTGCTAGAGAGAGACAAGGAGAGACAGAGGTTCTAGAGAGAGGTTCTAGAGAGAGAAAGAGAGGTGTTCTAGAGAGACCCCCCTCTCACTCTCTTTCTCTCTCTCCAATATCTACGACGATCGCCGATAACCTTCCCCTCACTCTCCCGCGCCTCTCTCTCCCTTTCTCTCTCTATAGAATGCCTCTCACTCTAGAACAACTATCTTTCTCTCTCTAGAACCTCTCTCTAGAACCTCTCTCTCTCCTTCTCTCTCTCTAGCATGCCTCTCTCTCTCTCTCCTTCTCTCTCTCTAGAACACCTCTCTCTCTCTCTCTAGAACCTCTCTCTCTCCTTCTCTCTCTAGAACACCTCTCTTTCTCTCTCTAGAACCTCTCTCTCTCTCTCTCTCCTTCTCTCTCTCTCTAGAACACCTCTCTTTCTCTCTCTAGAACCTCTCTCTCTCCTTCTCTCTCTCTAGAACACCTCTCTTTCTCTCTCTAGAACCTCTCTCTAGAACCTCTGTCTCTCCTTGTCTCTCTCTAGCATGCCTCTCTCTCTCTCCTTCTCTCTCTCTCTAGAATGCCTCTCTCTCTTATCGGAAAACCCTTGGCAGGTCGACATATCCCCGTTATGATGTGGAATCCAGCGTGGCTGCCAGGCGGGATCTGCCAGGTCAAAATCTGGCCGGAGTTCCACCTGGTAGCCACGATGGATTCCACGTAATCACCGGGATATGTCAACGTCGACTTAGGAGTTTGGGATATACCGTGCCAAAAAAAAGTTTAGTTTAACTCGCAGATTTTCGACATGGTTTGGGATGTACAGTGCTATTTACCCTTTTTCTTCTTGTTATAATGTTTCTTTGATTTTGAATTCATTGACTTTTCTTAAGGTGGGGTAGACAATTTTTGGGATTTTCAAGAAGCGTCCTTTTGAATTTTGTTTGAAATAACAGAGAAATCCATCTTCTATTTTTCTCTTTCCCGTCATGGATCTACAGAAATGCTTTTGAAATTTGACATGTCCTTGATTCCAAATCTATTGATTTTTCTTGAGGTGGTGGGCAATATTCTGGTTTTCCGAGAATCCTCTTTTTAAAGTTTCTTTGGAGTAACAAAGAACGCTTTTTTCGAAATTTCTTTTTCTTAACATTGGTCTGCAAAAAACCTTTTTTTAGGTGAAAAAGGAGATGCTTCTCGGTGCGGAAGAGTTGAGGCAATTTCAGAACCATTCTTCCCAAATGGCTGCTCTTGATTACATGGTTTCAGTAGCTAGTGATGTCTTCATTCCCACCTACAATGGTAACATGGCCAAAGTAGTAGAAGGACACCGCAGGTTTGACCTGAGATTTCCTGTTGACTATTTTCTTCATAGTTTGATGACATTTTGATGCGAAAGAACTATGGTTTTATTTAATTATTAATCTTGGGCAGGTACCTTGGACACAGGAAGAGCATATTGCTAGACAGGAGAGAATTAGTCAGGCTTCTAGACTTGTTTCGAAACCAGACAATCTCCTGGGATGAGTTCGTCAGTGGAGTAGGAGTGGCCCATCTGGATAAGATGGGGAAGCCCTCACCTCGTAAAATATTAAATAAGAAGCCCAAAGAAGAAGATTATTTTTATGCCAATCCGTGGGAATGCCTTCACAGTCCATCATAATCAAATGGTTGGATTTGAGCTACAACAACACAGCGGCTGACCAGGTTTTTTCTCTTGTTTTCCTTTTAATTTTATTTCATTCTTTAGGGTTTTCTAATTCCATTTTTTAGGGTTTCCTTTACTTATGTTTCATTTCTTTTTAAAATTTGTCTTGAAAGTGGGGGTACATAATTATGGTGTTGGCGTCATTCATACGTCCGTTTGGTTCTCGAGGGATCCAAATATGTAAATCCTTGTTGAATTATACACGATACTAGAATAACAAGCTTTCTAGTTTACTTGGAGCATACTCTTCTGTTTTGTGGCAGGTCCATTAAAGAATGGTTATTTATCGGTTTCCTTTATCAATTTATTTTTCTTCATCTGATTCAAAATTTTCTTGAGATTGAGGACAAAGGGGATTGGTCTTGGTCAATTTTCTCTTGCACCTTAGCTCCTCAAAGTGCTCTATCTTGAGATCAGAAGAGAGAAAAAATATAATCTGGGTAAAAGAAAATAAACTGATGCATTAAAAATATAAGTATGCCAGCTAAGGAGGGGGGAGCTCCAATAGTCACATTTTTTTTCTCAATGTAACATATTTTTTCTTCAGTTTGGTTTTAGACTTATACTCCATACTCCATGCCAACAAATATCAATATGAGCTAATTCAAATCACTATCTTCTATTCTGAAATTTAAGGGTTTTATTCTTCTTCCCATGTCCAATTCTTCTGAAATGCAGTATAACACCAAATTTAAATAATTTCTCTGTCCAGGTTTTATTTATCCATGACTATAATGCAATTCTGGTCAATACAAGCGGTAGAGATCTTATCTATGATTATATAGCCTTAAACAAGCCATAAAATAGTTTTTGGTCAGACATCTAATTTTCACAATATTATACATAACACTATATGTGAATCACATATTGAAGTGAACTGATTGCTGAAATAGTCGAAAGAACATATTTAGTTTTATCTGTATTATTTTTTTAAATGTTTACAACGTCTAGGTGGTATCATGACAGATTGAAATCCATTACTGTGATCCACTTGACAAATTTATTTTCCTTTGCGATTGTTTAAAATTTACCCCAGAAGTCATATTTAAGATATGGCTTTTTGGGGTAGATTTAGCCAAGTGGATCAGGTCAGTGGACTTCAATCTGTCATGTACCTTTCTGATTCCAATTGTTCCAAATTTTTGTTTTTAAATATTGCTAGTTATTATAGGTTATATAGTTAAGCATTTTATTATACCAGGTTTTTTTGAAAAATTGTGGATTTCGATCTGTCATGCACCTTTCTGATTCCTATCCAAATTATCATATGTACCAAGGTTAAGATAAACATGATTTGAGATTCAACAAGAGATGTATATCAGTAAATAAAAACTGAGGGTCATCGAGTAATATCCCTTCCTGAATCAATATCTGATATTATAAATAATTTGTAAAAAATAATATTATATTAAATAGGAAATGTGCTGGAACACTAATAATGTTATTCATCTTATATGAATTTTAACATTATTACATAATGCATCCAAACCATGTGGATGATGTAATCATTTAAATGGTGGTTGTATGATGATCATTTAAATACTGACCCTAAAACTTCACCTCTAATGGTTAACTCATCATGGGTTACATTTGTTGGGTTGTAGGGTCTTGATTAATGTGAAACCTTGGTGATTTATGCGATGGAAGACTGTGGACATAATCATAACAGCAGTCTACAACTTATGACCAAATCACTGGTGCATGGATCAGATCTGTGGTTTCTTGGTTCCTTAAGTGAGATGAGTTGAGCTGTTCATGTGTCCAACCTCTAGATCCATCCCAATAATCTCCAATACATTTAATCCTCTCCATCTTGACAATATCCATTTTCACTCCATTGACGTTATGCCATTTTGATAGCAGTGGGAGTGGGGATGAGCTAAGAGGACAAAAGAGAAAAAGGGTGCTGCACCTAACTAATTGTGGACTGGGTGAATTTTATTTAGGGCCTTATCTTATTTATACTTGACAGTCGTTTTATTAAAACCCTTAAAATTTAAGTTGATCTTCCAACTAGGGTTGAACACTTAGGTTTGAGGACAGGTTCAACACTTCAACATGACTAAAATGAGAACTATAGGTCCTCCCTTTCTGCTAGACTGGATGGACGGGCAGGTTTAGGTCCAAGGGTCAAACTGAACCAGAATCAGAAGTAAATTATTACATTTTTTATAATTATTTTTTTGTGAAATTCTAAAAAATATTAAATCCAAGTCGCCTTAGAGGTATTTATTGAGCTCAATGTAGTCACCATGTACTTGATCATATGTGGGCACACACTTAATTTAGAATTCTTCTTCGAAGGAAAGTTGTAAGAACCCAGAAAAATTGCTTTCTCTATTGAACATTTCTTCTTTCTCTATTCACCTTGATAGTTATCCACAAAGAAAGGGAGATGTGGAGTTGAGTTGGTCGTGTGGTGCGGTGTGAATTTGCAAATTTTCGCACGCACAAAAGGGCCTGTGCGATGTGCGGTGCGAATTCGTGCGTAAATTCGCACCGCACAATGCACTTATTCGCACACCGTTGTACAGGGGCACGGTCCGCGGGGGGCAGCGGGAGGGCAGGGGTGCGGGCTGCCGGGGGGGCGGTGGCGGTCGTTAGCGAGAGAGGGCGGCGGGGGGCGGGAAGGGTGGGGGGGGCTGGTTTGAAGGGGGCGCGGGTTCGGAGGGGGGAGGGGGGCGCGGGCGGAGGGGATGGAGTCAGCGGTGCGGGCGGCAGAGGGGTGGGGGGTGGGGGGGGGAGGAGGGGGGTGGTGATGGTCGTCAGCGAGAGAGGGCGGTGCAGTGGGGGAGGGCGGGCGCGGCGGCCGGGGAGGTGGGGGTGGTGGGGGCCCGGGCGGTCAGAGGGAAGTGAGGTGCGGGCGGCCGGGGGAGGGGGGCAGGGGCGGCCGGGGCAGGAGGCCGAGGGATGGAAGGGGGGCCGCGGACGGAGGGGGTAGAGAGAAGGCCAGGGTGGGGGGTGGTGGCGGCCGGGGGGTGGAGGACAGAGAGAGAGCGGTGGCGGGGGCCAAGGGGGGAGGAGAGGGGGGGGGGGTGGAGGGCGGCGGGGGCAGGGGGGGGGCGGTGCTAGGGGCGTGGGGGGTGGCAGCGCCGGGGCCGGGGGGGGGGGGGGGTGTGGGCGGCGGCGGGGGGAGGAGGGTGGGAGGTCGGGTGGGGGGCGAGGGAGGGCTAGAGAGAGGGGGGGTGGGTGGGGGGGGGGCACCTTCAAAAATCCGCACATCCGCACTGCACCGACCCTTGCGCAGTGTGCGGATTTGGCGTGCGGTTCATCACACAACCGCACTGCACAACTGCAAAATCGCACGAGCGCGAACCGCTCGCACGGTTTGGACCATCCCTAGTGTGGAGGTAGAAAGATATAGAGAGGGAGATTGAGGGAGGGGGGAAGAAGGAAAGGGAGATGAACATGCATTTGATAAATCCAAAATGAGTCATATAATTATACATGTTTTAAGGGGATTTTAGGAATATTTTATGTGCATTTAACCCAAATTTTATGAAATATTGCATTTCATGCACTAAATAGAGCAAATGATGAAAATTGCATTTGAACGTCATTTTTTAATGAATGTTATACAATTAAAATATTTCATAGTTAATAAACATTTAAAACTTTTTTAATTTTCTAATGTTCTATTTAGTATGTTGTTTATGAAAGTGCAGGGGTGAAGCGGGTATTGAATTTGAAGAAAGAAATAGAGAAAACTATTGAAGAAGAAAGAAGAACGATAAAGAAATAAAAAATAAAAAAGGGGTTTATCGGGCCAGCTAAGGAACCGGACAGGCACAAAAAGCCCAAGCCAGTCGTAGGCAAAAGAGCACATGGCTCAAGCCAGCCCACAACCAGTAGGGTTTACGCGACTGGCTGGATAGCCCAAGCTGGCCGCACAAGTAAAACATGCCCACAAAGGCCCGCAGAGACTTTCGCACAATAGAGGTATGTATTTGATTTCAATGAAAGAAATGCACATAACATTACATAGCGTTTTTTTTTTCAAACTTTCTATATGGGATTTAAATCCCATAATCTTTTAGAATCGCATCGGGCAGGGCCAGTGAAGAACAATGGGATCATGGCCCAATGGGCCGCGATCTGACCAATTTACAAAACATAAGATGTTCGGGCTTCGAGCCAACCCGGCCCCAAGCCCCTATTATTTCAGGCCATTTTAAAGGGCGGTTATGTCTGAACCGTCTGATCTTCGTAAGGAAGATCGGATGGTAGAGATCTTATCTGTTCATTTTAATTGTTTTATTCTTTTTTTTTGGCCTCTAACGAGTCCCACTACACATGACGCAGCTGCGGGACGCGTCGACAGACGAATCAGAGAAGGAGGCAGTGACGTGGATGGTCTACGCAGACGGTGACAGGGAGTTGGCGGGGAAACAAAGGGGTACACCACTTAATCCAGGTCCACAGCTGCGATTTAATTGCAGCCTTTGGACCCATATGAGCCCCATCAAACTCCAGGGGCATTTACGTCCTCTCTCGCCCCTGGCCATTGATGATGGCAGCCGGAGGCCATTTTCGGCCTGCGAGGGGGGACCGCTGGGCAATCCAACAACCTGGGAGGACTCCTAGGGCCATCCCCCTCCATCAGACGACCTAAGGGATCCCTCCCAGGCCGTTAAAAAGGGTCGAGACCATTGAATTTCACCATCTCCGGCCGCAGGAAAAGAGGGACGGCGAAGGACTCTCACAGGTGACCTAGAGGCTGGTTGGGGTGCCGTGACATCTCAACTGCTCAAAGGACTCTTGAGAAGATCTCAAAGGTCAGATCATTGTCGAATCGCACCCAAACGATGGAGGAGAGCAGGAGAACGACTAAACGGAGGCTCGGCGGTGGCGACCAGTGCCGCCACTCCTGTTCTCCAAATCAGGGTATTCGGCGAGATCTGATACTCGTAGATTATCCCTCGTACATCCGTTTTGATATTAGCGGCAGAATTTAACTGAATAATTCACCATATATTGCATTTTTTATCGATTTTGATTCACGGATTTTGTTGGGGCAATTCATCGAACACCTAGTATGTGCAATAAATATATTGCAATTTATATAAGTTCCACTTTATAAACATTTAAAAAATATACATATCCCTATTATCGATCCTGATGTAACATGACGTGCTCGGTTTGTCGCGTTGCACCACTAGGGTAGCTACTATGCGCGAGATGCCAAGTAATAGAAGTGCAAGCAAGTGTAAATGGGGAAATTGAACGAGGAAATCACAGAGACCAACTGACATAGGACGAGAGTCAGGAGACGATACAGGGGGTGTCGAGCCTTGCCCAAGCTCCCAATGACCCCAGGGGTCAGCTCAAAGACCGATAGAGTGGGAGATGTGGCATCGTCTGGTGGCGTCCGTACTGTCATTGATAACTAGCTAATCCGTTACCATCAAGAAGTGCTCTATACGAGATGGTGGCTATTCCTATGTAGTAATCAAAGGATCTCTCAAGGCAGAGGAGCAGACGAAATAAATCGACACTAAAAGGAGTAATGATACCGCAAAAGATGAAAGGGAAACGAGGAGGGGCCTGTGGCGGTGGCGTCAAGTTCGTTAATTCCTTAATACCATCTTTAGATATAAAATCTAATTCCTTAATTCCTTATTCTCAGTATGTCTAGTTGTCACACGGTCAAATCTCGAGCTAGGACTCTTTGTTCGGAATTGACGTGTGACGGCCTCAATGCTTGGGCAGAACACTGAGCAGCCTTGATCTCTTGCAGCGGAAGCTTTTGGGATTGCTTAAGATCGCATAGAAGGGGTTAGAGGAGTGGTTGGTGCTAGGCACCGTCAGTGAATGGGGTCATTGCATTGATATCATCAAGAATACATCGTAGATTACATGGGGGAAGACGAGGGGTGTTACAAGGAACGAGACGAGGCGCCTTGCGCCGAGGTAATGTCGCCACACCGCCTCAGGGCCGCCGCTTTGCGCGCGCATGCCCGTTCTGCCGCTACACAAGCGCGCCGGGCCGGGCGCCGTGCACCCCCGGGCCTAGCAATCACACACGCCACCTCTGCCTTGACGATCACACACGCCGCCAGCACCCATGTCAACGCTCTAGCGCGCAGTCTGCGCGGTGCCACCACATTCGACGCCCCCGAGCCGGGCGCTGCGCGCCCATCATTACCCGTAGAAGCGCCATGCGCCCATCGTGCCGTCTTGGCGCTCTCTGTGCGCCACATGCCTTAGTCTCCTGGAGGGGATGTCTCCCAGCCGCGCGCCTCGCACACGCAATGCATGCGCTGCCCGCGCGGCCGCTGCACGGTATCCGCGCAACTCCGCACGCTGCGCTCGCGACATGCCGCCCGGCCTGTGCGTCCCGCACCCGCGCGCAGCGTTTCCCACTCCGGCGCGCAGCGCCCGACGCTGGCGGGTAGCGTTGGCGCCCGCGCGTGGCGTTTGGCGTCAGCGCTCGGCGCTTGCGCGCGCGCGCGTCTGTGCCATTCAGCCCGCGCGCCCAGCACGCGCGGGCCGCATCTGATCCGTCCTGCCTTGGACTTGGACGCGCATGTGCGCAGTCTACCGTGAATCACCACCGGCAGTGGCAATGGCCTAATAGATCAGGTATTTGGATATCGCTATCCATAATGACTCAGTCCTTAGAAATGTCGTGAGCCAATTACAAGGACAAACCTTCCCAATAAGCACGCAGGCCTCTGGGCAAGGAATGTCGCCTAGTTAGGGGCCTAACACTAGTACATATATATATATATATATATATATATATATATATATATATATATATATATAATGTTAGATATTTTCTCTTCTACACTTATCTTATTACCGTATGAAACTAATATCCCCTCTACTTATTGATTACTTATCTCTTCTTATTCCCATTTTCTTTAGTATTATTACTACATTTTATTAACTAATTGATAACACCCTAAATTCGGTCTTTATTTCATGTTATTAGGACAACGTTATGCACTTAAAGAGTTTAAAATTTCATATAATTAATGTTTCCAAGTCATTTCTGATTTTTCCCTAAGTTTTTGTTAATTTTATGAATTTTCTGGGATTTATTTGAGCTTGCAATGTTTATTTTTAAATGAAAATGGCAGATTTAAAATTTAATTTCAAGGTTAATTAGTATAGGGATGAATTACTGAATTTTCTAGAATTTCTGGAATTTCTATGATTTATTTAGGATTTTATGGATTTTTTGGGATTTATTTAAGTGAGAAATGAATTTTTAAAGAGGAAAAGGATATATTTATAACGTGAAAATGAGTTTTAAAGCAATTTTTACTCTTTTAGGGGCTTTTGTAATTACGGGTTGAAATTATATCCCTAAAAACAGCTCTCGGTAGTGGCATAGACACATAATGTAAAAGTGGCAGGGATTTAATTAAAAATGTGCTTGGTATTTTTGTGATTTCAGGAAAATTCAGAGGAGAGAGAATGGGAAAGGGGCATATCCATAATTATTTTCGGGCGACGTCAGGTGGCCATTTTCCATTTTTAAGGACCTTATAGCAAAACCAGCGGAGAGACTTTCGGGCGATCGATGTGGCCTCATCTCGGCCGTCGGATGTGAATCCGATGGCGTTTTATGTGGGAGGCCACCGGGAGGTAAGTTCACCGCCCGTGCGGGGCATACAACGCGCACACACGGGCGAAGACGTTGCATGTTTTGGATCGTCCGTGCACTGAAGAACACAGGTTTAGATGCGTAGCATATGTTTCGATTTGCATTTTTCAAAAATCTTTTCGTTTGGATTTTTTTCGCCAGGGGGGTACATGGCGTCTGCAGGCTCAACCCGAAAAAAAGCAGTTAAAATGCATCAGCCAATCCGAAGTCGACATATCATTGCATGTGGAGTAAATAAATTAATAAATAAATGAATTTAAATCCAAAGACTAAAATTGGTTTAAATTCATTTATTAATAACTTTTGATCCTGAAGTCTGATTGAGATGATTTTTTATGGATTTGCTCGTCTTGATCCCCTCTTTCTATTTATATGGTTGGATCATTCAGATCAAGCCAACATTGATGGAAGAAAATTAATTACTAATTAGGGGTAAAATGATAATTTTTCTCATTTAACCTTAGAATAATTTTTTGAGAGGAGATCCAGCTTGGATCAACCTGTTTTGTTGTAATTGAATTTTTGGTGTATTTCAGATGTTGTTAGTTGAATCTCTTAATCATTCATCTTGATCTTTGTCTGAACTTAGAAATCGCTTGGCTTGAGCGGCATGTACAAGCCCTGACTAGGATTGAGAGGATAAATTGAGAGATTTACCTAGCTATTCCAAGAGCGTATCAAGAAAACTATAAAAGGGTTAACTTTCTAGGAAATTAAACTTCATGAATTATCAAACCTTTAGAACCAGCCAGAACAAATCTAAATTTTATTCTTAATCTCTCTAATTGAATTCTTTGATCGTTTCAATTGGATCAATTAATTCAATTTAGAGCCCCTTATTTCTTCTACTCCTCTCATCATTTCTACCCCCCTTTCTAAACTTCTCCTCTAATTAGGGTAATTTGATCACTGTTGAAGATGAAATTAACCCCAAATAGATTCAAATTATTCAAGAAGAACATCAATTGGAGTCCTTACTAGCTTCCCTTGGACGATACTCGTACTTATCACTACACATCTTAAGTAGGATTTTTATAAATTTTATTGTATAAGCTTAAATTGACAACGACGAGGTTTAAAATTTCATAAAATTCACCCCTATTTTTGGCTTATCATTAATAACTCAATTATTGAAGCTAAACCTAAAGGCCAGTCCCTGTGAAGATGACCTTACTCTCACTTATACATCTTCCAGGTAAGTTTCTACATTTTATAAATGTATTTGATTGTAGGCAAATTAAAATTACAGCAACAATTTGCCTTCGTCAGCATTCCTTATCAAAGGTTCCAAATCTTGTTAAGTGGATATTCAACATACCCATCAACATAAATTTTGTACATTGACCTTGACCTTGACTAGTCAACCTAATCGGATAGGGCCCGGTCTGAACCGTAACGAGACCAAACAAGAAGGGATTGTAAGTGGACCAAACTTTAGGTAAGGTTAAGGTTTTCGTTAAAAACCTAGACCAGACCATAACCATCAAAACCTACTTAAAACCTCCAAAAGACCATTTGCTATGCCCCTAGGCCCATGTATCAATCTAGCTAACAACTCCACTTACCTAATAACCTTAATCAGCCTTAAAAATTAATTATATATCATCATATAAAATAATTAATCGTGGAGTGATTTAATGTAGGATGTAGGTTGAGAAGCTACACCTCGTGCTCTAAAAGTTAAAAATAGTATAGTTACTTGCTCATTGAACCTCATTTGTTTGATGCTCTTAGGATAACTAAGGGTATAGTTAACTATCAAACCCTGATTGGTTGTCCAAGTTAGCATTGATATGTTTGGAAATAATCTAACCAATATTATTTCATATTTCACTACCTTGGCCAAAGACGTGATTGCATTGTCTTCCTTGGACTGTCTCATCTTATACCTAGGGTGGACAGTCCTATCTTTGACAGCTCAATCATTTTCATGATCTTCTTCTTCACCCAGGCTAAGATGGTTTGGAATTCCATTAAAGAAACTCTCAGGTCATAGTCAAAGTAAACATGTTTGTCCATAGGACGTCTTTGGTATCTCAAATCAGAAGGCCACTTACACAACTCTAAAGTGAATCAACTTGTTTGACAGTCTGATACAAGACATTCATAACTTCTTACAGATCAATTCAGTAAACTCTTTCTACTAAGGATCACACAATATCTATTCCTAGTGTCTCCACACCAATGCCTACAACTTAGATCAACTCATCATAAGAGTGGGACTAGATAGTTTTATTCTTGATAGACACTTTCATGTCTTTTTGAGTATCATTTAAATAAAAACTAGTGATGTTCATATTATGACCTTATCACAATTCATAAATTCAGTTCATGCATTCATAGACTTCCTCACAAACATCACACGTGCATTATAAGGACTACAATGCATTAGTGAATTATGAATGAGATTTTGAATGTGTGATTGGCTTCTCAACCACATACATTTTTGTCATTTGTATATCTATCCTTTGAAATTGAAACTTGAAGTTAGGTCAATGTTTGAAAAATTGAAGCAATGGTGGAACACTTATTTTCTTAAAATATTATTTCTGTTTAGGAATATATAAACAAGTAGAGAATCCTATCATTACCAGCTATACTGGCATAACTGCCAAATGCCATACTTACTACCTTCATCAGCTTAGAAGTTCTACGAGTGTCTGAAGCCAACAAACATCTCAAATACCCAAGCTAATATACTCCTAATAGTCAGACCCGTGGAGTTTCTTTCATTTTCTCTCTTGTAATGTTCTATTTGCTGGGTTTTGTGCCTTGGTTAAACCATGGAAATCCTATTTTCCATGGATGCAGGTGTGTGTTTTTGATTCTCAATATATATTTTAAAAAATACATCACATGTACCTTATGGTGAACTTATTTCACCCTTGATTTGCTTACTTTGAGATGGTTCTTAATCCGTTCATGTGCCCGGCCTCAAGAGGTATACACGCGATCACGTTGCTCTTGGATCTCCATGTCTTTTTCTGCAAATCTCCTTGAAGACACTATCCTTGGTTGTGTAGAAAAGAAATGAGAATGGAGAAAGGAGGGCTCTCAATTCTGGCTGGCCTGGGCTTGAAATGAGTGACCCTTCCCTATTTATAATTTACTTAAGTTTTTCTCAAAAACCCCATAAAGTAGAATATATTCATCAATGCCCCTATGATCTTATGTGTGTGACCCTCTAGGCCCATGTATCATTCTTGTTAATAACTTTAGTGATCCAATAAAAATTATTGGAAAATCTTATTAATTAACTATATCACCATATAGATTTATTAAATAAGAATTGATTTAATCCAATCGATAGGTTAAGTTTCCAGCCCATGGGGTGCCAAGCTACACCTCGTGCTCTAGAAGATACTGAGTAGTGTTGAACTCCCTCATGGAACCTTTACTATCATCGGTTGCCGTATATGTATAATCCATCATCTGCCTGAAACTCTCAAATGACTTAGGGTATGGTTGATTGTCAAACCCAAATCTATCAAATGACTTAGGGTATGCGTACCGGGGATCATCGGAGAATACCTTCGCCAATATCCTCACTACCCTAGCCCAGGATGCGTTGCATTATCTTACTTTAGTCAATCTCCTCTTTTATCGAGGGCAGATGATCCCGTCTTGACCACTCAATCATATCCATGAGCTTCTTACTACATCCGAGGTATGACTTATTTGAATCCCATGATTAGGGGCTCGTAAGTCGTAGTCAAAATGTAGTTTTCCATCCACGAGATGCCTTGGTATCTTAGGTCACTGGATCACTTATACAACTATGACATGAATCAGCCTGATTAACATTTAGATATAATACCATTCAGGGATTCTTTGGATCAATTCAGTGAATTCTTTTTCCAAAGAACACCTACTATCAATCCTTAGCATCACCACACTAATAGCCATAGGATAAACTATACTTACCGTATAAATAGGATTAGTTAGTGCTATTCTATCTGGATAATTGGATGTCCATCTTGACTTTCTATTGAACATGAATATTTAGAATACATGTTTGAAGACTAATGATCAATGTATTATGATCTCATCATAATTCACTATGTCATTGCACGCAGTCATGGACATCATTATAAACATCACACTGCAATGATAATGAGTGTAATATTTTATTCAATGAACTTAAATAAATATGATGGTGTGATTTGGATTGATGGCCACATAATATCCATCACTCTTGACTTCAATATGCTTGTAATTTAACTCTCTCTCTCTCTCTCATTGACATCTTCAATATTTCTCTCTATATTCATCGATCTCAAATATTATGTCTTTGAATCAGAATGTGAAGATTAGGGTTATGAAAATTTTATGTTCAGTGACACTATTGTCCAATGATGTCGATGCCATCAACAAATATGATCGTGGGCTTTAGATCCTCTACTATTTCACTTTAAGTAATGTTCCCTAGTGAACCTAAAGCTTATTTGGCTCAACCAGACATATGATGGGGCCAAGTTAAGGAAACATTGGGACTCATGAGCATATCACTAATGATAGGCTGAATGAATCCTAATGTTCTCTGATGTATTGATTTCTCCAATGGAAGAAAGAAATGTCCATCATGACCATAATAATATTGTTTATGAACAATGACATTCTTCTTACTATTTAAGACTACATCAGTATGCACAATGCTTTAGTCCCAGATGTTTAAGTGCTTTCATGGCTGAAGTGGATGATGACACTCTCTAATTTATGCTTGTTTGAGGTATGGGATCCAAAGTATCTAGAATTCTGCATAAACATCAACACCAACTTTACTTCACCTTGATAATGATTGTGTCTATTTTCCACTCAAAAAAGAGTATGCTTCACATTAGATTATGGGATGATGGTGAAGAGTCTTCATTGATAGTAGTTCTAATGAAAACCTCTCATTTAAGTATAGATAGGGAGATGCACTAAAAGAAATTCACCATTGCCATAATTTTTCAGATACCCCACCATTGCCTTAGCTTGTACCCACTCTAGATGCCATTTAAATGTCATAATGATGATGATGGAGTGATAAAGGGAATTGTCAAGATGAAGAGGATACTTGAAGGGTTGGGGATCATGTGGATACATATAGAGGTGGACAAATAAAGAGCTCAACATGTTTCACTTGAGGAACTAAGAAATCACAGATCTGTTTCTGCACAAGTTGTTATATGCTATTATCCTTTGTTAAGAGTATTCCACTACATGAATAGTTAATTTTTCATCTCAATCTAAGCCACAAAACCCATAAAAAACATCTCCACTTTTATAAAGTATCAAATTTATAGATTTAAATTGTGTTAAAGGGACAAGGCAGTTTGCTTACGATCCTAATAATTTTAACTTTTTTGCGATTCTTTCCATTTGGTTCTACATATTATAGTTTAAACTTGAAAGCAGTTCATAAAAGATTGGTTGAGGTAGTTAAAACTAATTTACATTCTTCTTCATAGAAATAAATAAATATTAGAATCATCATGAAGCCAATGTCTGAAATATTATCGATAGTAGGAAATAACTATATTGGACAGATCGATTCATGGAAATAGAAAAGTTGACGTTCCAATGCAGTTTTTATATATTAATAATCCTTCATGTATAGATATATATATCTATTTAAACGTATAAAGTGAAAATCATCATTTCCATTATATTCTTATTTTTGATGGTACAATGACTAATTTTTTTTTGCATTTATATTTGAATCCATCCCCCTTAATCTACATAATTATGCAGATCATTTTGAAGAACGTGGTACTCACATGGAAAAATAAAAACATTTTTATTTCTGATTTAGTAATACAATTAGTACTAATAAGTAGAAGATATTATGGAATCCAATAAAGCAAAAATAATTCCATAAGTGTCTGATCATTTTGAGTTTTTGCTACCAATACAAGGACTCAATTTTATTAAGAAAATTGAGTCCTTGTATTGGTAGCAAAAAAAAATAGTGGTACAGTGGCATTGAGTTTCTCTACCCTTTGACATAGGATTAGTCAGTTCTATTTCTCAATAGGGGCTAGGAAAGGATATGACTCAGCAGTAGGGTGTCACCTGATGTGGTGGAAGTCATCAGTTAAAGCCTGATTATCCCTAAACACAACGTGACTTTTTCTATTTTGACTTGCTCCACCAGAGTGATCGAACGAGAATGAATGAAAGACTTGTGGGATTGACATGATAGGGTAGGGATGACTATATTTCTGGGAGCAAACTCCATGCTAATATGAAGCACATGGATACACATTATGCTTCGGAATGAAAGGCAATTCCGAATCAGCTTTGTCTACGAACAAGGAAGCTATAAGTAATGCAACTATGAATCTCATGGCTAGTTTGATCCTGACTCAAGATGAATGCTGGCGGCATGCTTAACACATGAAAGTCAGATGAGAAGTGGTGTTTCAAGTGGCGGACGGGAGAGTGAGGCATAACACATAAGAACCTGCCCTTGGGAGGGAAACAGAAATTGAAAACAATTGATAAATACCCCTAGGCTGAGGAGCAAAAGGAGGAATCTGCTTAGGTGGGGCTTGCATGACTAGCTAGTTGGTGGGGTAACAGCTTACCAAGGCGATGATCAATAGTGGGTCCGAGAGGATGATCAACCACACTGTAACTGAGACAGCCCAGACTCCTATGGGAGGCAGCAGTGGGGAATTTTCTCCAATGGGCAAAAGCCTGACAAAACAATGCCGCGTGGAGGTAGAAGGCCCACGGGTCATGAAGTTATTTTCTCAAAGAAGAAACAATGACGGTATCTAAGGAATAAGCATCGACTAACTCTATGCCAGCATCCGTGTTAAGAAAGAGGATGCAAGTGTTATCCGGAATGATTGGGTGTTATGCTTCTATAGGTGGCTTTTCAAGTCCATCATCAAATCCCAAAGCTCAACTCTGGACAGGCAATGGAAACTACTAAGCTGGAGTATGATAGGGGCGGAGAGAATTTTTGGTGGAGCGGTGAAATGCATAGAGATCGAAAAGCACACTAATGGTGAAACCACTTTGCTGCCCTGAAAATAACACTACGAGACAAAAGGTAGGGGAGCGAATGGGATTGGATACTCTAGTAGTTCTTGATGTAAATGATGGATACTAGGTACTGTGCGTACTGACCCACATAGTGCTGTAGCTAAGGTGTCCAGTATTCCACCTGGGGAGTACGTTTGGAAGAATGAAACTCAAATTTGTTCGAAATGTGCAAAGAACATAATGGTCATAATCATAATCCTGTATAATAAATATGTTCTTGAGAAAATATTTTTCATAGATAGTTGTCTAGGATTCCCCTAATTTATGATAATCATTGGAATTTGAGACTATAAGGCAAAGATCCCATTTCAGATGTTAAAATGTGTGGAAGATAAAAATACTGTTTAAAATTGGATCGTTTGTATAAAGTTAGCTATTTAATCATTATTATTTTACAGATATAGCTATTCTTGAGAGTATGTGAGAGTAAATATGACTAATTTCCTTTTCCCCAAATTTACCTAAACACTTTTTATGATGGTGCACACATTACTTATTCTTGTCTCTCTAGCGTCTTCTTATTGAAAGATGTACTTAAGAAAAACCCTTTTGTTAGGAAAAAAATATTTAGTCTCATCGCAAAAAGTTAGCCTAAAATTATAATTTGTCATAACGTGTCTTCAGAAAACATCTAACAACATATAGACAAGAAATTATTATTATCCTGAAAATCTTACGTCACCTCATCAAAAGGGGAGCATTGGTTTCTGAGTGATATTCCAAACGGTTTAGTGATATTGTTGATTATCAAATTTGATAGATGATTTTGATACATCATACATAATCATGAGTGCAGTCACAGATGTTGAATTTGTGCTTATTAGATTAACATACTCTGAAACAGTTTGTATGACTTATAACCAAAGAAAGTTGAACTCATGGCTTATTATGAACGATTACCTGATGAGTTTGCATGACGAGGAGTTTTACTGATTTATAAGGAAGAAATGATGTTAACAGGTTCACTAAGTAGTATGAACTACTCCAAGTTTAGGATTACTGTTCCCAAATTATGAACGAATTTTACAGCAAGTTGTTTTCACCAAAAAAGAAACAGATCTTTGAAATAATTCAAAAAAAGTAAAATCGTAAAAGTCCTCTCAAGAATTTTAAGCTGAGAATAAAATGACCTAACGTTCTTATGGTTTTTCATATCTTATTTCAATTTGAAGAAAATGTTAGGGTCTAGCTCATGTTTTCAATCATGGAGAAAAATGATTAGTTTTCTTCATCCCATAAACTACATAGCTCTTTTATGTTATGAGTTATCTTTAGTACCCCCTTCAAAAGGATAACAGAAATGAAATTGATCTGTAAAAAAGACCTATAATATGTGAAAAAGTCAGTTCAACCTCGAGGTGGATAAAAAATACATTGAAATCTCTCCTTTTAAAAGTAAACTTCAAAATTTAAGGTAAGTGAGCCTTTTGTTCAAGTAAAATTCATGTCTCTTCGTCTTTCGGCTTTGCCACCATCTAACACAATGGACTTGAGGTTGGCATCCCTTTTTGAAACAAAAGTTGTATAGACTAGCAGAGAGTAAGACAGAACATGAAACAACAAGATGAAGATTAATTATTCACTATTTTTCAGTGTTATATACATGTATTTGTAGGGGCGGACATGCCCCAACTTAGTTAAATGTATTGATGAAATTCAAATGATGTCCAAAGCAGTCTCCAACATAATCATATTGCAGTGGAGACAAACTTCACTGCCACACAGCTGCACTATGACCAAAGAAATCACTGTGTCAGGCTCTATCCTTGTTCCAACATGATTGCAGAATTTGTTAACATTCCCCTGCAGGCTCAAGCCGGGTTGAAGTTTCTTGGATCGAAACCATTGGAAATTACTGTGTGATAGAGATTTGGTAAGAACTTCAGCAAATTGATCATGTGTAGAAATGGAGGAGACCTACAAGGAACCTTGTGAAACATATTCTCGCACAAAGTCTTAGTCAATCGCAATGTGCTTTGTGCGAGCATGAAAAACGAGAAAAAAAACCATAAGGTAGAAGTTAAGTTAGTACTGGTATGAAGCTCATGAATCAAATATTTTCAGCCGTAGCGTTGGCCATGGTGTTGTACTCAGATTCATTGCTGGATTGGGCTACGGCCGTCTTCTTTATGGAGGCCCAACTATGAGATTATTGCCTGAGAATATGAGAAAGCCACTTGTAGATTTTCGGTCAAGAGGATCACCCACCCAGTCTGCGTCACTGAACATATGACACTTATTTGATGAGATATTGTAAAATTGTAACATATAACAAAACATACCCATAATATAATAAAGAAGATGTTTTGAATGCCTCCAGTGATAGGCTTGAGGGTCATGCATTTATTGGCATGTGTTATTCACAGAAAATGCAATGTTAGGATGTGTGATGCTTAGATATTGGAAACTTCCAACAATTTCATGAAAGGTAGTACTGTCACATTCTCGGTGTGACTTAGTTTTCCTTTGATTGTGGGATATCAACAAACTGTAGCATGGAGTGCTGACTGGTTTACAATCTGCCATATTTGCCATGTGAAGAATTTCAATTGCATAATGTGCTTGACGTAGAGCAAGGCCTACCTTGTTTGGATGGATTAAATTCCAAGAAAGCTTTGAGCATGACCAATATTTTGTACTGCAAACTGAGAGCATTTATGTGGAGGTGATATAACCCAGAGACATTATGAAAACATCTATGGGGAGTTGAAGAAGGTGGAGTTATTTGTGGTGAGATATCGGGTGCAATATGGAATTTAGGTGAGGTTGTTCTAGGAAGATGAAAGACGTGGAGCGTGAGCCTGCTTCTAAGGGTTGGGAAGATGAAACATTATGAGAAGGAAACTCCTTTGAAGTGCTGGGTAAAGTTGATGTTGGAACTTGTTGCTCAATGGTAAAGTTGGGTTGATTGTTGGACAGTGGTGCTAGAAAAGAATTCATAGACGATAAATGCTACATATTTTCATAAAAACATAAACCTTCTAGAAAAAACAACGTGATTTGTGCAAAGGTTAAGGCATCTATACCCATGATGATGAGCACAATAGCTGAGAAATACACAACGTTCGGATTGCGAGATAAACTTTGAGATGGCATAGGGTGTAAGATTAGGAAAGCAAAAGCATCCAAAACTTTTAAGGAAGGCATAATCTTGGGGTTAGTGTTCAGCACCTCATAAAGAGATTTGAAATGTAGTTGTGCCATGGGAAGACGATTTATGGGATACACCATAGTGGTTGTGGTTTCATCAAAACATTGTTGTGGAATAACTGCATGGTAGATTTTTGACAAAGCCATTTCAATGATGTGGTGATGCTTACGTTACACATCTCCATTCTGTTGACGAGCACAAGGACATGATATTCGATGCTGGATGCCTTGCTTCAATAAAACTTGATGAAGAGACCTTTATTCTACACCCCAGTTCTATTGGAAGGATTGGATTTTACAAATTGAATTTTCTTTCAACCAAATTTTAAAACAAAAGAAAGGTGTCAAGTAAATCGTTCTTCCTTCTCAGAGGAAACAACCATCTATATCTTCTAAAAGTATTAATAAAGCGGGCATCATACAAATAACCAAGATGAGAAATAGTCTGTGTGTGTCCCCATTGATCAGAATGAATGAGTACCAGAGGTTTCACAGAAACATGATTAGAGTTACCATATGATAATTGTTTGACCTTCAACATAGCACATGATTCACAAACATGTTGTGTTGGCATGCCAGTTAATAGAAAACCAAAAGGAGTGATAATCTTGTTCAAAATTTTCAAGGCAAAATGGCAAAGGCGCTGGTGCCAAAGCTCCGAAGGTGCCCATGTGACAAAAAAGGTTGTGGCAATGGTGGTGTTAGTTGTTAAGCCCATCCTAAACATCACCAATTAGTATTATGTCCTTGTTGCGTCAATCTTTGAGAAAACACACATGCCGATGAAATTCAAAAGTGGACATTATTAGTAAGTTTAAGTTGATCAACAGATAAAATATTCTTGGTGATTTCGGGAACGTACAAGATGTTTCGTGAAAAAGTTGTGTACTGGTGTTGGGAACACTGAACTACCAGAGGCATAAATAGGCAAACCTGAGCCATCAACAATGAAAAGTTTCTGTCCCTTGGTGGGGTGTAGAGTGGCCTCATGCTTGAGGATCTGCAGTGATGTGATGAGTCTCCCTGCTGTCAGGGTACTAGCGTGTTTGAGCAGGTGTAGATGGAGCTGATGTAGATCATGGAGAGAGAAAATATGCTTGAACTTGAGGGTGGTTAAACTTGGGGGTTGGTGACTGGAAAGCATTGTGTCTAGGTCTTGGTCTGAACCAACTGTAGCATATGTCAGCCCAATGACCAATCCTTGAGCAAATCTGACATTTTGGTCTTGTTCTTGATTGTTGGTTCAAATTTTGTGGGCCTTGACGATTGTGGCCACATGTTTTTTCTCCCTCGTCCTCTGCCTGGTAGTGATTGTTGATGCTGATCAGAGTGTGCTTTCTCTTCATTGGCTTCTAGAGCTGGTTGTTCTTCTCCCTCTTCAGTGTCACCGAACATGAGTATAATGGTGTCAAACCTCAGCATAGCCAGAATGGTGTCAAATGAGTGTGTGTTATTGTGAGTGTTCATACTAGTACAAAATGCCTGATACTTAGTACTAAGCCCTCAAAGTAAGACAAATTTTAAAGTACGCTCATGAACAGATGATGTAACACACTATCCGGATGGACCAGATTGTGCTACTTCAGAGAGAGGTGGTTGTAAAGAAAACTGATGCAACAATTGATATTGGTATGGCAGTATAGTAAAACTCAATGAGATATACATTAGTAACCGATGATGTGGTGTGTGGTCAGGTTGCGACACGGAGCGGTGTCGGATCTTGGCCAAGCTCCCAATGATCCGTAAGTCAACTCGAGGGCAAACGGTGTGGGGGACATTTCACCGTCCGAAGATGTCCGTGCCGTCGTCGCAATCGAGCTAACCCAACACCATCAAGGATGAACCCTAACGCAAGAAGGAGGATAATATAGGACGTCCTATCAGAGTCTCTCAAGGCAGGGGAACAGACGGAGACCGACACTGGGGAAGATAATAATACTGCGATATAAATAGGAATGGGAGGAAGGAAGTAACCTGATGGGGCGAGTCGACTGACCCACTGGCGGGCGAAGGTGTCGACAGCTTGGCGATGGCGCGAGCCACTTGTCCGAAGAGAGTCGTAGGGAGCCGCAGTACCTGAATCATCGTCGAGATAGCAGATTGGATGGTAGGCTGCACCCACCCGGGTGGGCACCACTAAACGGATGTACCTGGCAGCGGGGGAATGTCTGGCAGAGGAGATCTTCAGAAGGAGGGGGGGGGAGGAGACACTACTGTGTGGTCAGGCCCGGGTTCATTAATCGAGGAGCTCCCCCTCGGGCAGCACCAAAGGGATTAGTAGAGCCGTGCAAATGAGGTAAGATTGAGGAACCGCTCCATCAGCACCAAGAATCCGAGGTGCAACGCTGTACGGAGCTATAGCGTTGCATTCACACCTCGGTCAAGGATGGGTGTGATTTCCGCGCCTCTTTTGCGGAAGACCTAGGGGTCGGGACCTGACGCGGTCGGTGTAGGCAAGAGAGAGAACATCTTCGTATTGTGTTCATAATGGCGGGTTCACTCGCACCCATCGTTCGTGAAGATGCACCCGTCGCACGTTGTCGACCTCAGTCAGCGGGTATTCCCCTTGGCAGGGTCAACCACGGTACCAGGGGCGATTGAGCGGGTAAGACGACGGCAAACCCCGGTCGGTGCCGGGCGAAGGAAACCTAGGGCCGGTCGGTGATGTGGTGAGGGACCCACGAGGGTTGCTTCTTGTTGCCCCGATGAGTGCAACGATGCATGGCGGGATTCTAGCGATGCATGGCGGGATTCTAGCGATGCAAGGGGGAAGAGGGGGCCTTCCACGGCAGTGGCAACGGTAGTTTTTTCTCCCTCTCCTCTGGTCGCAGGGCAAGCTCGGGAACGACCTCTACGTTGAGGACGGAGTAGCCCTAGTCCTCTACGGGAAGCAACTCAAACAAAAAAAAAACAAAACATTCTTCATTCTTCTCAAGCAAGTCTTAAAACCAGTCAACTCCTACCCTTTCCCATTTATATTGAACGAGAAGAGGAAGGGAAATTAATGGTACCCTAATGGGCCCCTTTTGAGGTGAAGAAGCTCAGTGGGCTCCCCCCCTTAAATGGACCTTCAAGGGGGAAAGAAGCCATGCATAGTTTCTCCCTCCTTCAAAGGTGGGACAAAACAAGGTAAAAACACGAACTCACATGGCGGGGGACGAGGGCTGTACACACAGGTGTGGCCTTCCCCCCAGTCTAGGGTGACGAAGTAAAACGAACGACATGACACATGCCCTCGAAAAACTGTGGAGGGTCTCCGTAAAACAGTAAAATAACATGAACATGAGAAAACAACACAATGCGAATGCAGTTTTCAAACCTGGTTGTGAAAGCTTGGGTTCTTTACATCGACTCTGGTTCCGCAATGAGGTTGACGACGAGTTGGGGCTTGTTCAATTGGATGGTCCTCCATCAACAAAGCATCCGATGGCATCGAGAGACGTGGCAATACTTTGTATTTCTTGAAAAAAAATGTCAATGATTCAAATACCTCTACAAATTTTGTGTAACTTGTTGGTTAGCTCCATGATCATCGACTCTGAGTTGGAGGAGAGTTTGCTGTTGAGCATGTTCCATGTTTCAAACTCAGTGATACTATCCTGGATAATAGTGAGCACTTCATTACTCAAAGATGATATCATGGTGGCCATAACCACCATGTCCTTCTTCCACCAAGAGTGTTCTGGATCTATAAACATAGGAATTGATGAGGGTCTATAGTAAGTCCAAAATTAGGGGTTTTATGTCGTTGCTTTGATTCAGACTTAGCCAACAATATTTATGAAAAATTTCCACTTAAATACTCTATAATCAATATAGGAAAAGTAAGGGGTCGATCCACAGAGAGGCAGAAATTTAATTTCAAAATTTTTTCTTAAGCGTGGGGTGATGACAATGATTTTAAAGGTGACAAATATAATTTCTGGGATTTTTCTAGATTTTTATGTAATTGTGATAGTTTCCTATGATTTAAGTTAAAGCCACAATACAAAGAAAAACACAAAATAATATTTTTACACTGATTTTCCTATTTTTCTTAACAAAATAAATCCAAACTAAATATTTTTAATTTTTTTGGAAATATTAAAAAGGAGAGTTAGAAAATTTTAAAGAATTTTTTATATGTTAAAATGACTGTAAATTGATTATATGATTTTTCCTATTTTTTTGGAATTTTTAAATGCAGAAATAGTTTTTTTTCTATTTTTCTGATTTTTACTAATGTTTTTAATAATACTTGAATACTAAAAATATAAAACTTACCTGCTCCGGCGATCCCGGTGGTAGACCAGTTGGGCCTGTGGGCCTGGTGTGGCCCGTATAGGGCTGGCCCTAGTGGGTCAGCCCACTAAGGCTCATCCCAGTTTGGCTATGTCACGACTTAGCCAAATGGGCTTAAAGCCTATGGGCTTAACCCAATGGTCAGGACTTAGCCGAGTTGGCCAAGTCCTGCACAAGGCTACCCTGTGCCCTGCGGTCATGTGCACTGCCCGCGCGCGGACCGGCGGGCAAAGAGCTGTCCCTGCTGCACAAGCACTGTAGGGCAGCGCACGAAAGCACACGATAGCGCACAGTCGCGGCTAGAAGAGGGAAAAATTGATTTTTCAGATGATAAAAAGTGATATTTAAATGCAAATTTTTTTGGGATTTGAAGTGGGGAATGCCTGAGGATCTGGAGAGAGATAGGGAGATATTTTAGAGGGAGAAATAAACGTTTTTAAAGAGAGAAAATGTTGAAATGAGAGGAAAGAAAGAGAAAATGAAGAGATAGAGAGAGAAAATGAAGAGATAAGTTTAGAGAGAGTTTGAGAGGGAATCGGAAGGTGTAAATGAAAGAGTGTTTTAATGAAAATTTTAGGGAATGAACTATGGATATGGATGAAGGTCTAGAGAGAGAAAGGGCCAAAATGAGGATATAGATAGAGAAAATAAAGAGAGAGTGTAGGAGTTTGAGATAAAATTTGAAAGTGCAAGTGAAGAATATTTTTTATAAAAAATTTAGGGGAGTAACTAGGGATATGGATAAAGGTCTATAGGGAGAGAAAACCTAGTCTAGAGAGAGAACGTAGAGAAAATGAGTGTTTAGAGTGGGAAAATGGATGGGAAATGATGGAGAAAGCATAAATCTAACATCCTAAAGCCTCAATGCAAGTTTAATGAGCTGTAAATGCTTCCTCTCAAAGATGGATCCTTATATTGCACCAGAATCAGCCATTTTTCAATGCAAACAAGAGATGAGGTTAAGAGAAAACTTCAATAAACTTGCATTAAGCAGGTTGAACAACCTGGATACTGAAAAATGCCTTGTCCTGCTTGCCAGTCTCTTGCTACAGCACGTCCAGAATGAGGGAAAATGAGGGAGAAAAAGTCTTATTATACATTGGAAGAATTACTAAAATACCCTTTTGGGCATTTTCTATTATCTTTTCTTGCCATTTTGCCTCTTTTTCTCCATTGGTTGGGAGCTTCCCCTTGTAATCTTTAGCTTCTTTCTTTATAAGGTTTTTGAGAGCCCAATGGACAGGTCAGGTAGCGGCCCATCTTCCTCAGATTTCTCTTTTGAAGGTCCACAACTCCACTCATCCTTTCAAGCCTCTTTGTAGAATCGCTAAGCTCACATAAATTCTCCAACTCTTTAAGAGTTACATCTTCTCATTCCAGTAAATTTTTGCACGTGAAACTATAGACATCAGTATACAATTGCTTGACTTCAAAGAAGTCAATGAGTTTAGTAAAAAATAACCATAATGCGCAAAAATTAGAATTTATAGCGAGTGCACAAATATTTGGTTAATTTGAGGGATAACATGATAAATTCTAAATTAATAATACCAAAAATATCTAAAATCTATGAATATATACGTGCAGTTATCATGTTATCAATCTATCATGAGTTAGGTGTTACCTAGATATGGTGTCACTATTGACGTTTTCACACAGAGCATCCATACTGGGTGCTTCAGGCCAATGAGTTTGATCCCCACCGGTGGAATGTGTTGCGCTGTAGCTTTCTCCGGAAATTTTGTTCTTCGTCCCCATGGGCGTTGAACAATGCCCTTGTGGGATGACGCTCCTTCAGATTCTAATAGAATCGGCTCTGATACCATGTTTGAAACGAAAGCTGTATACACGAGCAGGGAAGAAGACAAGTTAAAACAAGAAGATGATAATTAATTCTACACTATTCATCACAGTGTTATGTACATGTCTTTAGTTAAATGGATTAATGAAATTCAAATGATGTCCAAAGGGGTCTCTGACATAATCATATTGTAGTGAAGACAAATTGCACTGCCACCTGGCTGCATTATGGCCGGAGACCTCGCTGTGTCAGGCGCCGTCTTTGTGTCGGTATGATCTCAGGATGCATCTTAACTGTTGTTTTTAACAGTCCCTATTGGAACTACTTCAAATGCACCTTGACATATTATTTCATCCAGGAGAAACAAGCAAACAGAAGGATACTGCCAACCACATTAGGAGGAAATATGAAGTTACACTGCAAGAGGTGTTTATTTAACCATAATCTAAGTATTTCAATTACAATAGAGAATCCAATTTTAAATAATGGTTGTAAATATGAACCTTATTGAGACTATTAGTTTTCTGTGATATTAGTTTGAATGTGTAATTATAGACTGGAAACGATAGACTCAAGGGCTGTTATCAAGGACGACCTTATGGAAATGCAGAATGATTGTTATATTCAATAAACGGGACCACACGACTAGTTTTCACAAGATCCTATTCTAGGATGTAAACGATACACTTCTATGAAACATTTTAAAAATTTACAAACATAATCTCTAAGAGATAGTCTTACAGTGATTAATCTTAAAAGAGGGCCTTTGGTATGTTTACGTTACAACATTGGGACGATGCATGACACTGACAAGCCAAAATTGTATACAGTTAAGCCTGTCTCAGTGTCGTCGAGTAGCTATTCTTGATCGGATGACTACACCCTTATCCGACACTTCGCGTCCATGAGGACATCGCAAGGCCTGTAAACATATCTTCATTAACGTTTTTACCATTCTTAACTTGTCAGAGTATAATTTGGTCGATATGACCGCGGCCGTTAGTTTAGATTCTATATTCCAGGTAGAATGACCGTCCCCAAAAAAAATTTGTCAAAAGGATGCAATTCACTAAGGCGTTTAATGTTTCAGCATGCGTCTCCACGGTTCAGTAGGTGCCCACACACATTTTCGCCAATGAAAAAACAGAATACCTCCCACGCAGGTTACAACTCTTTTAAAATGCTATTCCGTGTAATCAAATCCACGATATTTGACTCAGGAATCAAAATTTTCTTGCAGACGTCAAGCTCACGATTTGACAGATGAGCGGAAACAAGGACCCATTGTACTGGGGACTAAGGAAGCATGGTTGACGTGTGACATTGTCCATAAACCTTGAAATTTGGTGCCTAATTCGTAGACCTCGTTCACGCATTGTCTATTAATCATTTAAAATCGAAATCCTCAGAATTGCATACCCATGAGAGATTTGGATTTCCTTCGTTCAAAATACGTGTGCGGACTCTCGTCTTGATAGCATCTAGATGTCATTTACGGTTTGCCTCAGGTGGAGACCATTGATTGGAACACCCGACAGTTTTCTTCGCTCACCACCCAATGAGAGAATTAAGCTCTAATATGGGTTATTACTGCATTCGATGACTCAACGTGCCGCCTCCTGGTGCGGCATCTGCTGCCAGTAATTTGTTGTATGAACACTTGAAGACCAGCTTTCAGTTTTTCTTGAAACATCCAGTTTTTACCTCCATCCACAGCATTTGACTTGACGACTCATGGTTCGTCTCTAGACGCAGAACGCGACCGGTGACAGCTCACTTGTTCGATCCATGACCTTTTAAACATCAATATCTTCCTTCTATATAACACCCACACAACGAAGTTCACGGCATTCATCAAATTGCAACAGCCCAAAAGATAGAAAACGAAGCCACGAAAGAAGAATGAGGACCCAGCTGCGTTCCGTCCTTCTGATCGTCGCCGTTCTTTCGGTCGTCACCCTCCAGGCTTATGCTACGATAGAAGAGCCAACTCAGCCGGGATGGGACAGGATTAAGAAGCCGGAAGATTATCAACACGCGCTGGACATTGCGCGTTTTGCCGTCAGGCGTCACAACAGGGAGACGGACGAAGAACTGCGCTTCGTGCGGATGATCAGGGGGTACGTCCGCGGCCAGTACTACAAGCTCGTCATCGAGGCCGAGGACGACGTCGCGTCGCACAAGTACGAGACGCTTGTTCGCGAAAGGGTATTCAACAAGGTCCGGGAGCTTATCTACTTCAGGAGCTCTTAAAGGAATCTCTCTCAAGGAAAAAGTGTCGGTTTCCTGTAGAAAAATAAAACTGTGGCTTTTAGGCTCACCCCCATGAAACTTCCCATGCCAACATCGCTTGCTAAGATCATCTCATATCCCATTTGGGATCCTTGATAAATCATATCAGTCTTTTTTTATCTTTCTTTCTTTCCTCCTCCGTCTTGGGTGTCTGGTTATCGGGTTTAATTCTTAAATTCATCGTGACAGCAATCCAGCGTTGAAGGGTAATTTGTTTTAACCATACATCATGGCATAACCCTGGGAAATTTCGGTGGACGTTGATGGAGAGTTGATGCTTCGTGCGAAAGCTCCTTAACATTAGCCAAAGCTGACAGGAGTTTCCCACTTTCTGTACGTCACAGAGTACAGAACTGTGAAATCGCCCAGAGAAGGTAGAAGAAGATGTAGAAGAAGGAGAAGAAGAATAGAGATAGATGAGAAGAAGAGACAAGAACAAGATGAAGTTCGTTGATCCTTGTTATCCAAAAACGTTACAAATGGGTTGGTATTTATAAAACGAACTATAAGAGTAGTTATAGGCAGTTATAGGTCTGGATCTGTAACTGCCTATTTTAGTTAGAGCATAACCGTTAGTTTGTCTAACGGTTTGTTTCTCCTATCTAGATTTAATCCTATCCACTGAATTTAATCCGATCTATGTTTAATCCTAACAACTAGATTTAATCCTATATTTAATCCTATCAATCTATTTCTCATTAACGAGTATAAATATTTTCATTTTACTAACTAATTAAACCCTATTAGTCGAGGTTGACGCTGTCGTGATATTGTCCTCGTCTTCAAGAACATCATCACTTCGCTCTGCAGACAAAATTGAGTCTAGGAGCATACCCACACCTGCTAGACTCCTACTCGCAAAGGGAAGAAGTTGTATGAAAGACATGACGATTTTAAGAATCTCTAAGCATATTCAAGATTGTGTCGTGCAACGTACGCTAAACTGAATAGAACTGGACGAACAGGTAACAATACGGCGCAAAGACAGCGAAAGAGACAATATTAAATAAACCTCGTTCACTCAAGTAATGTTTAAGCTTATAGTTTCTATGGAGTTCTAGATTGATCGAATATAAGGTGACGATTAAATAATGGATCAATCGGGTGGGCCATGAGTATCGTTAGAGGTCCGGAAATAAGTATTGATTTTGATTTATGTGATCACACAATTACTTCCTCCTAGTTTGGTTTGCTCTTTTTGGAACTTAGAATAAATGGCTTTGAACGTGATGACTATAGACATTAAAACATCACAAAGCGGTATTTGCATGTTGTCCTTTCCAAAATGGAATGGTGTCGGACACTAAAAATTAGAAATACAAAGCAGTTACAGAATACTTTCTGGTACTTTCAACCCCATTTCAGTCCGTCAGCAAGGAGACCAGGAAACTAAATGTTAACGATGGCTTCTATGCAGCGTTTTGGCATATCCTTCCCCACGTTTTTCAAAGTCTACGCTTGAGAGAGATGTCGCCTTGTCGCCCCGTTTTCGTGAAAAACTCAGCTGTTTTCTCTTTAGATTGGACACAGATATCAGGAACCATGTGCCTCAATCGGAGATTACTGTTGCCAAACATGGAAGTCTCAGTTCTTAGCACCCTCACCTTCCGTCAACTCGACAGATCACTTCAATAAATTCCTGGTGACTCCCCCCCGTTCAACATGCCGTTTTGCAAAAACGAAAGAACTGATGTCGCTCTCGAGTCGTGGGCTTTTGAACTCGGCTTGTCCATTTCTTCTGAGATCCATAGCATTTGACTCAGCGAGCTGAAACAGAGCGATCTGGTATGTATTTTCTTGCAGAAGAAATGAGCTAAAGTGGCGAGCGGGTTAGAGACATTTCACTCGTTTCGTCCATCTCTTTTTCTTAGATATTCTCGGCTACGACTAAATGGCCCATGGTTTTCCTCCGAACATAGAACATTCACTCTGACGGCTCGTAGAAAGTGCACGAATCAGGCATGGGAGAGGGCAGTCATATTAATGCTCGACTCTCTTTTGCAGCTGTTTCTTCTCCATATAAAATAGGGCCACGACATGAAGTTTTACCCGCACTCGCACCAAAGCAACAGCTCCAAGAGACAGAGAACGAAGCAAGTAAAGAAAATGAGGACCCAGCTGCCTTCCCTCCTCCTCATCGTTGCCGTTCTTTCGGCCGTCGCCTTCCAGGCTTATGCGACCTTAGAGGAGCCAACGCCACCGGGGTGGGACAGGATTAAGAAGCCAGCAGATTATCAACACGCGCTGGACATTGCGCGTTTCGCCGTCAAGCGCCACAACTGGGAGACGGACGAAAAGCTGAGCTTCGCACGGATGGTCAGGGGCTACGTCAGCGGCCAGTATTACAAGCTGGTCATCGAGGCCAGCGACGGCGCAAACAAGTGCACGAACAAGTACGAGACACTTGTTCGTGAAAAAGTGCCGAACAAGGTCCGGGAGCTTATCTACTTCACCAGCTCTTAACGGAACCTCTGTCCTGTTGAGGAATAAAAGTGAGACAAATAGGCTAGCACTAAAGAACGCGGCCATACCACTATCGTTTGTTAATACCACGCCATAGCCCGTTTAAGGCCAATGATAAATAATATCAGTCTTTCTTTTGTTTTCTTTTGTCCTATCTTCATGTCTCTGGTTGTCTAGTTCCCCTTTTGATTTGGGCCTTTCACCTGCACAGCGTTGAACCTTACTGGGATTTAACCCAAAGAGTGATTCCCGTACATCATCGGTGAGCCCACGGACATTTCGATAATTAAGGACCAGTAATTTTATGCTTCCTGCAACAAACGCGCGACGCTCACAGGAGTAGCAATTCTGGATGGCTGGCGATGCAGCTGTTGATGCTGTTTCAGTCTATACGGGTTTGATCATTCCGCATTTTTGTATGAAATATTCTACGAGTAAAGATTACCTTTCCATAATGTGAAATTGTGCTAGCACAGTATATGAAAATTCGTTGCAGTTAGAAGATCCAGTCTGTGATTTTGAACCTCATTACTTTCTGATCGCACACTGGCTCTGAAAAACTACTTGTTCACGATAGCTTCCTTCCGCCGTTCCCATTCTCCTTACCCATGTTTTTCAAAGTCTTGACTCGAGAGAGATATGTGAAATTTGTAGATTCTACTCTAATGTCAGGTACCTTGTGCCTCAGTCCGAGACTACTGACCGAAAAACATGCCATTTCCGGAACATGTGTTGAAAATGTCAAACCCCGAATGCCTATAATTCAGGATCATGGGGGTTGACTTGGTACATTATAGAAAGTAGGTTGACTTGTTACATCCAAGAAAGTAGGATGGCCTAGGACATCCTTGAGAATAGGATCGTGCCTAGTTTTTAGGGGGTGTTTAGGCCTTGGGTTGTGCCTATAACAGGCCCCCCATTTCCCTTGTTTTCTTCATCCCCAACAATCCTTGATGTATTCTATTTTCTACCTTTGAATTGAGTAGACTTTCTTGAAAGTTCTTTTTGAGCTAGAAGTCTCTTCCTCCTTCCCTCTCTCTCGCTCTTGGAGTTGATGCTCTCTTGACGGTGACGACGCGAGGATGTAATGAGGCTGAAGACTAAGCCTCGGTGTTTCTCCTTGTATCGTCTTGGAATCTTCCTCGACATCTTCTGCATTGGTTCACGTCCAAGTATGCTTCCGCGAGTGTTTGCGCCCAACAACATGGCACACGGGCGTGTCACCATCTTGACTCAGGTTTGATAGTTCAGCAGGAGAGTAAGCAAAAAAAGAGAATACGTTATATGGTTCTCGAATAATCAGCTTTCAACGAGGCCTGTCAGTTTCTTCTGAAATCTTCGGCCTTTAACTTATCCACCTGTTACATCACACTTTTGCATCCATGTTTTTGGAAAAGAAGAAAATCAGGCTACATACCTTCCAATAGTATTAAATTAAATTAGAGAACAAATTAATAGATTTAGAATTTATATGTTCCGATATGATACTTGTAATCTATTTCCAATTGATGGTGCATAATGTGAATGATTCTTTTAAAAATAGTTACTTTAATGAAAATTAGTGTACGAACTGATAGGCAGTGATATTAGGTTTCAAATATTATATGTGAACAAAGAGTGAAGTAGAGAGCATACTAACATTCCCAGAATGTGAAAACTGAATTAGATTCATCCAAAAACAAGATGAGCGAGAATGTTGGTAGGAGTGATTAAGTCCTTTATTAGAAAATGAAGCAAATAGGCTAAAGGTGCCTAACATAACTGCATGCTAATATTAATTTTACATTACCAATTTATATGAAACCTGTTATGCATGTAGGAAAATGTGCGTAGCCTTGGATTAACTTTATCACTGTGAATGAAGAAGGTGAAACATAAAATTGAAGAAGACGTTGATTAACATGAGAATGATAGTTTTATCTCTAGAAACAGCCTTGTCAAATAAATTAAGATTATTTTATTTCTCTATATGACTGAAAATAATGATATTATTATTTTTTGTTTCATAATGATGGCTTGCAGGATTATAAGGTGCACGTCTGTTATAGCATTTTAGTGTAATTATTATGATTTAAACAATAAATTTGAGTATTCATGTAAAATATTCGTAACATTCATGCATTGATATTTTCCTGAATTATTATTATATTTGGTTACTATTAAGTTGAAGGTAATATGTATCCAAAAAAGTAAACATTTATTCCTAAATTGTAGATAAATCATTTTGAATTTTTACATTTGGAACAAGCTTCCAATATATTTTTTATATATTTTATAAATCATGCACTATTCCAGAATATGTATGCATAATACAGGAGTATTTTATTTGTTTTTAAGAAGCACCGGGTTATCCATTTTGACAACTTTGCTAATACTCTCTAAATGGGCTGCATAGTTTTAGTAAGTGATCAGGATATTACCCTGATATATTTAACTTAAACTCTGAATCATTGAAAGACCTTCAACAGCTTGTGGAGTTGGATCAAAGTGTGTGATTGCATTAACATAACCAATAAAAAAAAAATTTTAATATAAGGCACAGAAAATGAAAATTTGACCAATATTTCCATGGCCATTCATATTATTTTACTTTTCATTAAAAACTTTAGAGATTCCTACATAAATATTTTTCTGAATTATGCTATAATGTTATCAAATAATGTTTATTTTATCATGTTATGGGATGATCCCTAGATCTAATATCATATTGCTAAATTTATTGATTATTTCCTAAAATTAAAAGGAATATATTTATTTGTTAGAATGTTTAGTACTACATGGAGTGATGTTGGGTTATTTTACTGTTATTTGTATTTACTATTTATTCAATTCATTATTGATATTTAAATGACTTCAATGTGATTCTGTCACTGTTTCGTACTTCACTCGATCATTTACCAGAGGAAAATGATGAGTTAATTTAATGTTGTGATTTCAGTGCTTATTTATCTGTTGGATTTATTATGAGAAATCTATGGTGGGTTATTTCAATACAAATCTTTTATTTTATCTTTACTAAATATGATCCAATCTGATAAATAGAGGGAAAGTTAGTTTAGTATTATGGTACCGATTTTTAATGGGTTTCGGCATTTTTATAAAATTGATGGTGACTTCTCACTGCATTCCTTTACTAATTTTATTTAGTAATGTATTTATGTCAATATAATCATTCAGGGGTTATTCAATTTTGATTATTTTACTGCACAAATATATTCATTTAATTAATTTTGAAAGTTCATTATCACATTTATTTTAACGATTTTTATGCATTCGACCAATTTTCAAGAATCAGTTCCTTTAGTTTTTCTGATATTCTTTTACAAATCATATTTTGTGAAAGAAGACAAAAATCGATTCAAATATTTTTTTTAGAATGCCAATATTTTTACAGACTACAGAAATATGATAGTTTTACAGGGCAAATTCAGAATGTTTAGCAGTTGAAGTAGTGCAGATAGGAGAAAATGAAAATGTGATATAATGATTAAAGACATTGAAGTACAGGCATCATATTGGACATATAAAGTATCATAATAATTTTTGTAAAAGTCAGAACTCAGGTCATGAGGTGATTGCCAAACATAACAAATTAGGTTGCAGATTAATTTGTTAAGGCATCTTCAATAGTTAGATAGTAGAGTGCATGATAAACGAAAGGGCAAGGGGACAAGCCAAAATATAATAGCAGACATATTTGACAAGTCATCATGAATGAAAATATATTAGACTGACCTCAAACCAAAACAAAATAGCTTGAATGATTCCTGTATTTCAGATTTTCCATGGAACATGGTTAACAAGAAGTTCTTCATGAGACTGTTGCATTGCTTTGCTTAGAAAGAGATTTTTATTCCCAAAATTAGGGAAGTGAAGGAATTATTAAATAAGCTCAATAATAAGATGGGCAGGATCACACACAAGAATTGGACAATGTTGAGTCAGTGTCACTTACCTTTAATGTGTGGAGATTACAGAACAAAGTTGCATTCCTAGGTGTGACTGCACCTTGGGTAGACACGTACTGGCAACCATATGATCGGGCTCTCAACATACACCGATTCAAAAACCAGCACTTGACATCAAATATTGGAGTTTGCATTAAAATAAAAATATGTTTATTATATTGTTTTTATGCATTGTTAATTTATTCTCAATCCCTAAGGTGAATTGTTTCACCCTCCAATGCAGGTATACGTGGTGCTAGACACTCAATAAAGTTAAAAAATAATAATGATGAACATTCTGGGAGATGAATTAAAGGTGGTGAATCCACATTTCGTTTCAAGAAGACACATGCTCTGATTTGAAGACATCATTATACATTTAATCCAAGTTGAGCAGAGTGGCCTAGGGATCATCGAATGCTGTTAGAGAATATCTTATAGATGACACTAACATGTATGGGATTCATCAGAAAGGTGATCAGAACTCAGACGATGACTGCAATACATCTTCCTCTTTGAGATTCTGTTTTCTGACTCAAGGAGACAATTAACTGATGCAGGACGGGCATGTGGATGCGGGTCAACAGTCTTGTGTCGACGTGTTGTGGGTGTTGGATATTAATCTTCACTCAGTTAACGTTGGAGTTTTAGGTTGAATGTTTCAAGGAATAAATCAAGTCAGAAGAGATAACTTGTTTTTTGGGAGATGTGGAGGCAATAGCAGATTTTGAGGAGCTAAAGACTGGTGTCTTTGAAGACCAACCACATGGACAGGTGTGTGGATATGGTTTGTTTGAGTCCATAGGCAGTGATGGGGGAGTGCCTATAAATATGTATGAGTTTTGTTGTTGTAGTATGCTGTGTGCATCAACTGGTTCCATCCTCTCTCAAAGTTTTCTTTCTTATTGTTTCTCTGTGTGAGACGAAGAGAGTAAGAACTTAAATCTTGTTTCTCTTTGTGAGATCGAGAAAGTGAGAACTTAAATCTTTTTTTCTGTGTGAGATCAAGAGAGTGAGTGTCTATCCTTCCTTTCTCTGTGTGAGTTGCTGAAGTGAGAGCGCTAGGTTCCAACAGTGTGTGTCCGTTGCTATAGATTTTGGATGACTGTTCAATCTTCCTTGAGTTGACTGTTGACAGGTCCAATGAGAGGGGAAGTGTGTGACCAAGCAGAGACTAGCTGGAGAGAGAGAGAGGTTTAAAAGGGAGAGAAAGATACGGAGAGTAAGAGGGAGTGAAAGAGCGCTACTGATAGAGAAAGAAGGAAGGCGTTAATCAAATAGAGATAAAGAATGGGAGAGAGAGAGAGAGGAAACTAGTTTGAGAAAGAGGGAAGTGTGAGCATGCGATAGAGAAAGAGACAGATTATTGGAATAGAGAGAGAGTGAGAGAGAGAGAGTAAGAGATAGAGAGAGAGAGAGTGAGATAGCGATAGAGAGCTTGATAGAACGAGCGTGCCTGGGGAAGATAACAGGAGAAAGAGACTCTGAACAACAGAAAATACAACGAGGAGAAAATAAATAAAGAAAGAGCGTGAATGATATAGCGCGTGATTAAGATGAGGGACGATGGAGATAGAGAACGATAAAAAGAGAGTGGGGAGAGAACAAGAATGAGAGAGAGAGAGGGACAAAGATAGATAGAACACACGAGGAGAAAGAGATGGAGAATGTGATAGAGAAAGAGCGATCAATAAAACGAGAAGATTGATAGAGGGAATGCGGTAGAAATAGAAGGAGAAGCGGAAAGAGAGAATTAGCAAAAGCTCAGTTGCTGGTTGACTAGGGACATGGCAGCAGGAGGGCCTCCCCTCAGCGGCGGCGGTGGCGATGGCGGCGGATGAGGAGAAACCGATGGGCGATATTTCTCGACGGAAACTTTACTTCAAATAAAATTTGCCATCTAAAACAAGGAAAGTTTGGGATCTTATAGGTCCTTGAGATGGGGAGAGGGTGGTGGCGATTGCTACTCTAACGGTGTCGACCCGCCACGAACACGATTGTGGGTGAGTTCTGAAAGAAAACAAGAAGATGGATAGAAAGAAGGATGGAGAGACAAGAAAGTGGGAGAGAAAGCGATTTCATTCCGTCATCCCAATCATGTACATGTCGAGTTATTTATAGCGCATTGAGGCTGTAACAGGACGTGCCTGTTTGTCAGTTCGGAGACCGTTGAGGCCATAATGGGAAGATGTCTGTTGAGGCTGTAACAGGAAGCTAGCCGTTAGAACGTCTGTATCTATGTTTGAGTTTATTTCTGTTTTTATTTCTTTATTAAAGTGTGGTACGTAATATTTTCTTATTTGCTGATCTATTATGTGAATCCTGACTGGTCTATTCATTTTTGTCATTAGTTTCTTTTCTTGAAGTAGGGTACTTGTCTTATTTTAGTTGGTTTGGTATTAAGTGATTTTCGATGAGTTGGTTTTTCTTTTTTAAGTTGACTTAGATAGGCTCTGAGTTCGAACCCTTCATTTTGACTCAGATTGGCTCTAAGTCTGAAGCCATTTTCAGTTAAAAACCTTACCTGGATTTAGTGTGTCTTCAACAGGTTCATCGTGCAGTCTCCATCATTAATGCAATATGTGGATTGCTTTAACTGGAAGGGCCAGATGCAGTTTGTGCAGGAAGATTGAGATGAGTGGCGAGAAAAAAAGGTTTCCTCGGACCACCCAACATTTGTAAGACATCCGTGTAGTCATCATCAAGAAGAGAGGCATTCTAACAAAGATGGCTGTTAACATCCTAAAAAAAACAGCTTATGAAATTATGCTCCGTGGGTATAATTTTATTAATGTCAAGGTCACGTTCTATCGAATAAGATGAGGGAAAAAATGCTTAAAATTACAAGAAAATAATATTACACCAGATAGGGGCAGTGGAAGGTTCAAATTTTGGCCCCACACTCACCCCTCACACACTACCCGATGGGTTTGGGCAGTCGAAATTTGCACATTTCCAGTTCAACAGTCTGCAGAAGAGTGAAACAGAAGAGAGCGAGAGATAGAGAGAGATAGAGACAGATCAAAAGAGATAGAGAGAAATAAAAAGAGAGAGAGAGATATAGATAGATAGAGAGATAGAGAGAGAGACATATAGAAATATAGATAAATATATATAGAGAGAGAGATAGATAGATAGAGAGAGAGATAGAGAGATATAGATATATAGAGAGATAGGTAGATAGATAGATAGATAGCTATATGTATAGATAAATAGATAGATAGATAGATAGATAGATAGATAGATAGATTAAAAGATAGATAGATAGAAAGATAGATAGATAGATAGATAGACAGATAGATATATATATATATATTAGATAGATAGATAGCTATATATATAGATACATAGATAGATAGTTCGATAGATAAAAAGATAGATAGATAGATAGCTAGGTATATAGATAGGTACATAGATAGATAGAGAGAGAGAGAGAGAGAGAGAGAGAGAGAGAGAGAGAGAGAGAGAGAGAGAGAGAGAGAGAGAGAGAGAGAGAGAGAGAGAGAGAGAGAGAGAGAGAGAGAGAGAGAGAGAGAGAGAGAGAGAGAGAGAGAGAGAGAGAGAGAGAGAGAGAGAGAGAGAGACAGAGAGACAGAGAGACAGAGAGACAGAGAGAGACAGAGAGAGAGAGAGAGAGAGAGAGACAGAGAGAGAGAGAGAGAGAGAGAGAGAGAGAGAGAGAGAGAGAGAGAGAGAGAGAGAGAGAGAGAGAGAGAGAGAGAGAGAGAGAGAGAGAGAGAGAGAGAGAGAGAGAGAGAGAGAGAGAGAGAGAGAGAGAGAGAGAGAGAGAGAGAGAGAGAGAGAGAGAGAGAGAGAGAGAGACAGACAGACAGACAGACAGACAGACAGACAGACAGACAGACAGACAGACGGACGGACGGACAGACAGACAGACAGACAGACGGACAGACAGACAGACAGACGCTGTTTGATCTACAACATTGAAACGCTGCTTGATCCAAGCCAAAATTCAATACAGTTAAGCCTGTTAGTCTTAATCGGATGACTTTCCACTTACCCGAAGATCCATGTCCGTGAGGAATTAGTTATTCCTGTCAATGTATCTACAGTAACGTTTTAACCAATCCAAAATCGTCAGAGACTCGTTTAGGTTAAAATCACTTCTCCCGTTTGTTTGGATTCTGTTGTTTCAGATACAATTAGTCGTGCCTAAAGAATAATTGTCCAAAAGATGCAATTCACTAATGCGTTTAATGTTTCAGCACGCGTTTGGGGGATTCAGAAGGTGCTCACATACTTCTGCACGCAGGTTGCTATTCCTTCAATCTACTATTCCATTTTATCGGATCCACTGTATATGACTCAGGAATCAAAGTTTTGTTACACGCATGAAGCGCAAGATTTGATAGATGACCAGAAACAAGGACCCATTGTTCTGGGTGGACTATGCATGCATATGTGTGATTACGTCCATTAGCGTTGAAAGTTGATACCTAACCCACAGACTTCCGTCACCCATTTTATCTGCGAATCATTTAAAATCAAAATCCACAGAATTGCCAACCCCTGAGAGATGTGGATTTGTTTGGCTTAAAATACCTGTGCCGACGCACTTCTAGACAGTACATAGATGTGATTGACTATTAGCTTCACGTGGCTATCCATTGAAACGCCGAACAATTTTCTTCGCTCACTACCCAACAAGAGAAATTAATCTTTTATCTGGTTTATCATTGAATATTTTAACATGCCGCGTCCTTGTGTGGCATTTGGTCCCATGACTTTGCTGTATGAAGATGCAGTAGAAGGCCTTCAGTTTTTTAATGCTCATCCGGCTTTTGCCTCCATCCGCAGCATTTGACTTGACGACCCATGGTATGTCTCCAGAAACGGATCGCAAAGGTTGATAGCCGACCTGCTCGATGCCTGACTCTTTAAAAACACATTTCTTCCTCCTATATAACAGACAGAACGCGAAGTTTCACAGCATTCAGCAAATTACAACAGCCCAAGAGATTGAAACGAAGCCACAAAAGAAGAATGAGGACTCAGCTGCCTTCCGTCCTTCTGATCATCGCCGTTCTTTCGGCCGTCACCGTCCATGCTTATGCTACGCTAGAAGAGCCAACGCAGCCGGGATGGGATAGGATTAAGAAGCCGGAAGATTATCAACACGCGCTGGATATTGCGCGTTTTGCCGTCAGGCGTCACAACAGGGAGACCGATGAAGAACTGCGCTTCGTGCGGATGATCAGGGGGTACGTCCGCGGCCAGTACTACAAGCTCGTCATCGAGGCCGAGGACGACGTCGCGTCGCACGAGTACGAGACGCTTGTTCGCGAAAGGGTATTCAACAAGGTCCGGGAGCTTATCTACTTCAGGAGCTCTTAAAGGAACCTTTGTCAAGGAAAAAGTGCCGCTTTCCTGCTAACGAATAAAACTTTGGCTTATAAGCTTACAGCCAAGAATATCCCTTTCTCAATATCGCTTGTTAAAGCTATCTCATAATATGGCTCTGTCTCCCACTTTGCCTCCCTCCGACTCCCCCTTTGCGTGGTGTTTCAGGTTATCGTGTTCGATTCGTCGTGTCAGCAGCCCAGGGTTAAACGCTAATGTAAAGTAACACACGTATCGAGCCCCGTATATTATCCGACAACCCACTGAAATTTTGTGTACGTTGACGAAAAATTTGGTGCTTCGTGCATAAATTGTGTAATGTCAATCAATGGAGCAATCGTTTAGTTTTGTAATCATCCAAATACAAGATTCAGCCAAAAATTTTAAGTCGTGATAAACACGTTTGAATCAAAATAGAAAATTCATTTTTGAATAGTGGTCGTAACTATAAACCCCAGTGAGACTAAAAAGTTTCCGAGGTGTTAAATCAAGTGAAATTGTTGCAGACCGAAAACGATATAAGGGCTGCTATCTAGGGAGATCGATAGGAAATGCAAAGTAACCGGAAATTAAACAAATGTGGTCACAATACTAGTTTTGTAAACACCCGATTCTAGGATGTACAACGATGCACCTGTACGAAACTCCTCCAATGTCAAAAACGTAGCGTCTGAACAGTGGGCTTTAAGAGACTTTTGTATCTTTATCTTAACGAAATTGGGACTATCTATGCTTGACACTAACAAGTTGAAAGTGTACACAGTTAGACTCATCCGAATGTCGACTTGTTATTCTTAATTACTTTCTGACTACAAGAAGCTTTATTTCCTAGTCTCCTAGAGGATTTTTATGTGTTTTTTAAACATACGTTTGTAACTTTTTTACCACTGTAAATCCGTGAGATCCTCGTTCAAGTACAAATCAAAGCTGCCTCCAATTTAAATACTACTGTTTGGGGTACAACAAGCCTAAACTAAAGCCAACTGCTTCCAAGAAATGCAATTCACTAATGCGTTTAGTATTTTGGCATGCGTCTCCAACGTTCCTTTAGTGGTCACACATTTTTGTTAAAGCAAAAAAAAAACCTAACTCGAGTGCAGGTCACAGTTCTTTTAAAAATCTATTTCATTATATCTGATCCACGATATTTGACCGAAGGATCAATATTTGACAGGACGGGAAACAAGGACCCATCGCACCGGTTGTAAGAAATATGGTTGACGTCCGACAATGTCTGATACTCGTTGAAAGATGGTACCTAATCCGTAGACTTCCTTCACCCATTTTGTCCAGTGGTCAATTCAAACTCGTAATTCTCAGAATTGCAAGCCCCTGAGAAATATGTATCTGTTTCATTAAGAATACGTGTGCCGAAGCTTATCTACATAGTATATAAATGTCATGTACGATAATCTTCAGGCCGAGAGCACGAATTAAACCCCAAATAATCCTCTTCACCAAAGAAAATTCGGGCGCCTCTGACTTATCCACCTGAAACATCAAGCTTTTGCATCCGTGTTTTTGCAAAAGACGGAAATCGGGCTAGATCCTTCAATAGTATTTAAGTTTATTTGAGAACACATTATTACATTTAAAACTTTTAAAGTTCCGATATCATGTTTCAAATATATTTCGAACTCATGGTTCATAATTTTATTGACTATTTTTATCAAAAAGTGTCACCTTCATGGAAATCAGTGTAGGCAATACAAGGCAGTGATATTAGGTGCCAAATAATATATTTGAACAAAGAGAGAAGTAGAGAAGATACTGTAATACCCAGAGAGTGAAAATGGAAGTATTGATGAAAAAAAAAGATGAGGTAGAATGTTTGTGGGAGTGGCTTAGTCCTTTATAAAAATATGAAGCAAATAGGCTAAAGGTACCAAACATATACATGTTGATATTCAATTTACAATATCACTTCATATGAGAACAGTTATAATTGTAGGAAAATAATCATATCCTTGGAATAACTTTTTCACGCGAATGGATGATGAATTATACAATTTAAGAACAAGTTTATTCACATGAGGCTGCTAAGTTTGTCTATAGAAAACAACATTGTGGGAATTAAATTAGGAGTATTTCCTTTCTTTATTTCACTGACAATAATGCTATTAATACTGCTGTTTTATAATGATGGCTCACATGATTATAAGGTGCATATCTGTTATAACTTTTCAGTGTATTGATTATTATTTCAAATTTGATTTTTAGTTTTCATATACAATATTCATAACATTCATACATCGATTGTTTTTTGACTTATTTAAATTTTTTATTCCGATTATATCAAAGGTAATATGTATCTAATAAAGTAAATATTTTTTCCTAAAGTTTTTATTAATCATAAGGAATTTTACACTTGGAATAAGTTTTCTTGATATTTTAGACATATTTTAGACAGTGTGATATCTCCCAATATGTATCTATAGTAACGGAGTATTTTATTTGTTATAAAGAAGCACTGGGCTCTCCATCTGGCCAACTTTGCAAGTACACTTTGAATGGGCTGTCTGGTAGTCGTAACTGACCAGGATATTGGCCCTGATATATTTAACTTAAGGTGTGGGGGTATAAGTGTGTAAAGTAAAGTTTGTGGTTTCCCACTGGCTAGAAGAGCAAAGGTAATCTCATCTGACTGATTGTTATTGGGCAATCAGATTTTTTGGACAGCTTTGAGTATATTTTTTTCTCCATTTTATTATGACCGTGAGAAAAAAATTTAATTTATCAGATTGTGTTCTTTGAAATGAATTAAAAATATAAAACCTTGACAACTATATTGAATGGAGAAACATGTAAAATGATTATGGATTAGTGGAAGATATTACTATGAGACTCACATCCTTTAGGCATCTTGACACTTGTTATAACTAGAAATATGGTGCAGAGGGATCAGCTCAAAATGAACCAGACTATATTTCGAAGCTTATTTAATATTTCACATCATAAGTTGCGAAGAACCTATCTCAAGTGGCTGAGTTTTTGGTTGTGAATAATGGAAGCAGCATATCGTTAAGTTTGATCTAATTAATTGATTTCATTAATCCAATCAATACAAATAATTAAATAAAAATGACTAAAAAATAAAAATTTGACCAATCTTTCCATGGCTACAGGCAGTATTTTAATTTCCTTAAAAAATTATGATATTAAAATATTAATAATGTTCTGAATTGTGTGATAATGTTATATAATAATGTTTAGCAGATCCAATTATGTGATGATCCTTAGATCTAATACCATATCGTTAAACTTATTGATTATTTCCAAAAACAACTTTATTTTTAATACAATTGATGTTGAGTTCTTTTACTGCTATTTACTTACTGGTTATTTGCTGCATCTGATCCATTTGGGGAAGTCAATGGTGAGTTACTTCAATGTGATCCCTTTGGTTTTTATTAATGCATTGGATTCTGTCGAAGAGAAAAATGATGAGTTATTTTGATGTTGTTATTTCATTATAATTCATGGGTGGGACCCGTTCTGATAAATCGATGATGGGTAATTTTCATAAAATTCTTTTATATTCTCTTTACAAAAACTTCATCCAATCTGATAAATTTATGGCCAGTAGTTTTGATGCTATTACGGTATTGATAAATTGATGGGAATATTAATGGTGAGTTCTCACTCCATCCTCTTACCATTTTCTTCTGGAATGTATTCATGTTGACAGATTAATTGTGAGTTATTAAATTGGGATTCTTACACTGAACACCTACATGGATTTAATTTATTTTTTAAAGTTCTTAGCTTCATTTATTTTGCCTCTATTAGATGCATTTGAATTATTTTCAAGAGTCAACTATGCTCTAGTTTACCAAGTTCATTTTACTGGTCCTATCTCATGAAACCAGTAAAATTTTGAGTTAAAGTTTTGTATGGAAATATTTTTAAAGAATAGAGCAAGATCATTATTTTCACAGGCCCAATTCAATGTAAATGTCTCACAATGTTTAGTGATGGAAGCAGAGCCTATAGGGGAAAATGAAAAATATGATTGAATGTTTATAGGCTTTAAGTACCCACATGATCTGGGACATATAAATTAGCATAGAACATTTGTAAAATCTTGAACTCAAGACATGAGGTGATTCTCAAACAGAAAAAAAAAAGTTGCAGATTTTTTAAGGCATCTTTAATAGTTCCAATGAAGAGGCTATTCAAACGTCTTTCAGCCTCTTCTTTCATATTCAAATCTCTAAATTCAGTTTTCTTTGTTTCATCTAGCAGAAAACCATTTTCAACTACTTCCCATAAATCTTGACTTCTAAAAAAAGATTTCATCTTCGACTGAGTAACCGACACGCTAGTTAGTCAGTAGAAAAGTCAACATTACTATTGGATTGTTTCAAGTTCCTCCATGGATGTATCTTCAACACCTTTAGAGGGAGAAATAGATGCAGAGAAGAGACAAGACAGCGTGAGAGAGGGTATTCGTTCCCAACAACAGTCCCCACCACAAGATTCTACAGGCTGAGGGTGCTCCGGGCGGGAAGCTTGGGAGCCCCGGTGAGGTCCATTCTCCGCCTGACCTCGTCGGCCTCGGCGTGGCGGCCGGCGGCGGCGTAAATCCCGGCGAGCAGCAGATAATACCCGCCCTCGAGGGGCCTCCTCCGCGCCACCTCCCCCACCACCCTCTCCGCCATGTCCACGTCCCCGTGTATCCTGCAACCCCCCAGCAGCGCCCCCCACACCGCGTGGTTCGCGTGCCCCTCCGGCAGGCCCATCGCGAGCCCGTACGCCTCCTCCAGCCTCCCGGCCCGGCCCAGCATGTCCACCACGCACCCGTAGTGCTCCGCCCCCGGCCCGGGCCCCTCCCGCTCCATCCGCCCCAGCAGCCGCCTCCCCCCCTCCACCCCCCCCGCGTGCGCGCACGCGCTCAGCGCCGCCAGCCACGTCCCCCCGCCCCCCGCCGGCCCCCCCCGCGCCACCCGCAGCGCTGCCTCCACCTCCCCCGCCGCCGCGTACGCCCCCACCATCGCGCTCCACGTCGCCCCGCTCCGCCGCCGCGTCCCCGCGAACACCCTCTCCGCCTCCGCCACGTACCCCAGCCTCCCGTACATGCCGATCAACGCGTTCCGCAGCGCCGTCATCCACGCCAGCCCCCGCGCCGCCGCGTACCGCTCCACCGCGCCGCCCGTCCGCGCGTCCCCCGCCGCCGCGCACGCCGCCGCCACCGCCACCAGCGTCACCTCGTCCGGCGGCGTGTCCGCCGGCATCGACCGGAACAGCGCCAGCGCCTCCCCCGGCCGTCCGATCTTCGCGTACCCGTCGATCGCAGCCGTCCACGCCACCACGTCCGGCGCCGGCATCCCCTCCAGGGCCCGCCGCGCGCCGGCCGGGTCGCCCGCCGCGAACCGCGCCCGGATCAGCCCCGTCCAAGCGACCGCGTCCGGCTCGGGGATTTCCTCGAACAGCCGGCCGGCTCGGCCCGGCTCGGGCCCGGCCGCGTAGAGATGGATCAGCGCGTTGTGGACGTGGGCCGCGGCCGGGCCGAGGCAGCCTTGCTTCAGGGCCAGCCCGTGGAGGTCGCCGGGGCCGAGCCCGGGCTCGGCGCGGGCGCGAGCTTTGATCAGAACCGTGAGGGAGAACTGGTCCGCCGGCACGCCGCGCCGGCGCATGGACCGGAAGAGGCCTGGGCTCGGGCCGGGTCGCCGGACCGGGCCAGCCCGCGCCTCGGAGGGGTGTAGAAGAAGGTCCGGCCGCGGCTCGGGACGTGGTCCAGGCTGTGGAAACAGAGGCACGCGGCGTAGGCCAGGTCGCCGCCGGGGGAGACGGCGGCGAAGCGGAGGAGCTTGGCCAGGAGGAGAGACGGGTTTCGGATCCTGTCGTGGTTCCGGATGAGGAACCCGTGGATCCGGCGGAGCTCCGATAAGGATCCGCACGCGGAAGCCGCCGCCAGGATCCGCTCCTCCGTCGAGGTCATTCCTCCCCCCGCCCCCCCCTCCTTGGGTTTCGCTCTGTGAGGATTTAATTTGTCTATATATTTCTTTTGTTTCTTTTTTTTATTAAGAAACACTTCACTCTTCCGGCACATAGGATTTGGCCGAACGATTGAACATGATCGATTGGATAGGCATGATCCAAATGGGATCTAGATATCTTGTCCAACAGAAAGGGCCATTTCACAAGAAGTCAAGCAATCTAATTGATGAGAGATGTTTAATCAGGGGCTTCCATGTAGCTAGTGTGATAAATATCAGAACACTGGATTTTGAAGCAAACAAAAATAACTTTTTTTAATTCTGTCAACTATATAAACATTACTAATGGATCGTAATCTGCTATACAAGGATGGAAGAAATAAAACAGCGTATGCATTGAGCTTTTAGTTCTTTATCAAGTGGCAATCAAGCTCAAACGATTAAGCTCTAAAAACCACGTGGATTATAATGATATATCCATTCAATCAACAAAAGTGAATCCCTTTTGAACAAGTAAGATCAACTTCTTAGATTAAGCGGAAGGAAAACATTGTTATAAAAAGTGGTAGTGTGATATCATACGTAAAAAGTTAGAGAATAAGGTAGGAAAACCATTTTGTATTACATGATATTTAATATTTAGGTGCTTGATGGGAACATGCTATACAATAAGTATATACCGTCAATGTAGTACAAGTTCAGTAAGAGACTTTGGTGAGTAGAAGGTTTTGCACTTTTATGATAGTCAATAGTCAATGAATTTAACAAACAGGTAGAGCATTTAAGCAATTAGATAGTGAACTTAATTTGCTTTTATTTGATGTGAAATTGCAATACCAATCTTTATGAGGAAATGAGAAGTCGAGAGGTGGTTATGAATATAATACTGCATAGGCACAGGAGCAGGAGAGGAAGACTATTAGTTATATGTCATGAATGCATCGTAGAGATGCGTGTGTGGGATAATCAATTTATTATTACTAACACAAGAGAAGAAATATCTGTATTTCAATATGTTTAGGGTATGGATGAGAAAGAGAAAGGGATACAGTCAGAGAGAGGGAGAGAAATATAGAGTGAGATAGGCACAAGAAGCAATATTTTTATTTAATATTTTCATCTCATATTTACATCTCATTATGTGGACATTGATGAGCCTAAAATTGGTATGTAAAATATGTCGTTATTTTTGCTTTTAAACTTATGCAATAAAATTTATAATAATCCTTAATCACTAAATACTATGTATAAAGCAAGCAAGGGGTTGAATGACAGGAGGCACTCTGCAAAAAATTTTATTCTGATTCAAATGAATTAATTCAAGAATGAATTAATCTTACATTTAGTGGGCCTTAATTATGTTAACTCTTCTTTGTAACTAATCAAAATTAAGCAAACGCTTAATTTTCGGTCAAGACACTCTACATAGAATATTTTTTTTTCTTTTATCAGATTAATTCGGATTACCAATATTCCAATCAAGATGATTTATGACGATAATTTTTTTATGTATATAAATTGGGAATTATTAATCAAGAAAGGGAATTTTTAAATTGGACTTTAAGATGGACGAAGTTTTCGATGAATTTTTTGATTTAGGTTTTTTATAAATTGAATTGAATTTTGAAGCAATCAATCTCAAAATCTAGAGAGAGAAATTAGACGAATTGACCTAGAGAGAGAAAGTCAAAGAATTTTGGGGGAAATTGAACTAAAGATGAAATTTGACCCTAATCTGGAGATATAATAGGGATGAGAATCAATGCATAACTAAGGATTAAAATTCAGATCTTGAATCAAAATCAAGTTGCAATGCTAATCACCATTCAAATCAACTTCAAGGGCATGTACATTTTGCCCATGCCTTGGCATTTTAGAATCGTTCAAGAAGAAGTTCAAACAGTAAAGTAGAAGCGTACAATGTTAAATGATGAACCAAAATCTGTCAACTTCAAAAGCAGCACTTGTGTCCTTCCTGCCCAATTTATTGGGGGAAATCTTCCAAAGTGAATTTAAAAATTCAACCATATGAATCGTAGAGGGTGAAAAAACAAACCTACTCTCACAATTTGGGTCCAATCGAACGGCTAGATCTCAAGACAACCATTTTTACTGGTGATTAATCTGCGCCATTAGGTTTATTTTATCTCGCCTCCAGGCAAATAGAAGTGACATTTTCTGATTTGTTGCCTCAGTTACACAACCCTTGGATCACGTGTTACCACATTTTTGCATGCTAAAATGGCGCAATCATAGCTGTCAAAAGAGAGATTAAAAATATACCTTTTTGTGTGGTGGAGATCGTGCCATGTCGCCTTGCCTCTCTTTTGTTTTAATAAAAAATAAAGGTAAGCTCACCATTAATTAAATGCACGCGGAGTCGGTTGTCACGTGCAATCAATGCACACGGCTAATCGATTATGCGTATGAGGAATAGTTTCTCTTTAAAAATGCACGTGGAGATCGATTCTTCGCGTGCATTTATTGCACAAACAAAACACCGAAGAAGAAAAAACAAGTCATTTATCTTCATTTGTTATGATAACATGCAAATTTGGTCATTAAAACAAATAAATATAATGTAAAATTCATTAATTAAACACGACAATTTGCAAGTTATAAACTTTCCTGAGACAGAAATGGTCCTCGAAAAATATTCTGTGAAAAGAGGAAGGATATGAAAATTTTGATAAAGGAGGATAAAGTGATCATTCATGGGTGATTATTTCTTCCATTTACCAGCGTATGTGGTGTTGGTAACTGGCAAAGAAAAACAAGAGAGTTTGATATAGGATTAATGAGGTGAGGCAATATATGTTGTAAAAGTAAAATACATGTCTATTCTCATTTGAGTCCATTAATTCCAATATTACGCATTATTTGAGTCCATTAATTACAGTCAAGGGTAATGATAGGTGAAATGATGAGATAACTTTTGTTGATCTTTATTATCCAATGAAGATTACCAACATAGAATAAAGGTTGTTTAGAAAATAATGACAAATACTGTAAAATTTTTATTAAAATAGTTTGCTAAAGTGAACTGTATAAACCCCTAGAGAGTTTATACCAAACTTTAAACTAGACTGGTTGATGTCTTTATTGTGTAACGGGCCCTTAAATTTGATGAACAAATGATATTGTGGTTAGAAGATTGTATTGTAGATATAAAGTATGAGTTCCTAGTAGTAATATTTCCAACACTCACATCAAAAGTCTATAGACTTTATTGCTACAAAGATAAATTTCTCCACCCTAGGATGATGAATCAAGGTTTGGTAGTTGACCGTGCCCTAAGTCATTCTTGATGCATCACACAAATGAGTTAGCACGAGTAAAATGATAGAATTGTTTTATGAAATATATCATAAATTCCAAATTACCTTCTAAATTTATTAATTAGACTTGTGGTTGAGCCTCTAGAGTCGATTGAATGTCATTTCTGTATTTAAAGTACAAGTGTTTGTATGCAAAACCCTAATTGTGTATAGGTATTGAAAGTGTTATGTGAGGCACACTTATGCGAGTTTATACTTTACCACCCCTCTTTCTATCTCATTAAACTTTATCTACTTACAGTGCAAATTAAATGATGATAAGATCTTATTGGATATTTTTCAGGGTTGATCAAGACAAAGTGAAGGATATCTAATATGCTGATGACTTTGCAAATAGGTCTAGAGGCCAAGCAGTTATGCAGCATGATATGCCTTATTTGAAGAACTAAATAGTAAATTATATGACACTACATGTGGTGATTTTATCATTAATGTTTTTTATTTCAGATTTAAAGCCCCACTAAAATTTTAATGTATTATGCTTCCTGAATCTTACTTCTGACTTTGGATTGGGGCTGAATGCAACATGTGAGTGTATCTATAGTTAAAAATGTATGTTTTTAATTAAAGCCCCAATATTTCAGATTTAATACCTATACAATAATTGTATATTTATATTTGAAAAATGTATACTTTTAATTAAAAATGTATGTTTTTTATTTCAGATTTAAAGCCACACTAAAATTTTAATGTATTATGCTGCCTGAATCTTACTTCAGACTTTGGATCGGGGCTGAATGCAACATGTGAGTGTATTTATAATTAAAAATGTATAGTTGGTTACCCTATAATATATTCACCTATTGTTTTTATTCTTACTTACATATGTGTAAAATGTTGCACCATTTTCTGTTGGCAGTCAGCAACGAGTACTTTGAAAACGCAATCAATTCTACAGTAATACATTTTTTACAATTAAACCCCACTTTACAAGTTATATTTTTCCTATAGTTTGATGATTTTACTGAACCTAATAATTTTAAAATTTATATTATTTGTTACAAAATTTATATTCAAATTAAATCTCTCTTTTGAATTATATTGAAGACCTTATCTATGACAATTATGATTTCTTGATCCAACTCTTTGTTTGGGTAAGAATTTCCAAGAGCTTTGAACAGAAATTTTGTAAATATTTCATCAGGTGAAACTCCGGTGTCCTATGTTATTTGCAAACATTGATACTTATAAATAATATTGAGATGTCATAGTGAATTTGGATTGAGCAATAAATTCTTGGAAAGAAATCTATTTACTCATTTTATTTTGAAGATTTATTTTTACCCCAAATTTAATGAAAGTTGTTATAATTACTATTTAACCAATGACTCCAAATGTACTTACAGATTTTTGAAGATTCTTCACCCTCATTTTTATGCTGATGATGTTTGCTTAGTTTCTGCTACCTAAAATATTTACTTGATATGAGCAGACTTGGTAGAAAAATTAATGAAATTTTCAGTCTCCTCGTAGTAATATTAATCTAAAACTGTAGTTAAGTCACTAGGTGTTTGCAGAAAAAAAATTAGATATCAGTTATTATCATCCAATAAATTAATTTTAGATAATCGTTATAGCAATATCTTAGATAACTCACCTCATCAAAAGTGAGCGTTGTTCTCGAACTGTGAGTCCAAACTATCTAGTGCAATTAGATTTCAGAAATGACTTTGATATCTTATAAAGAATCATGAACACATTCACTGATGTATTGGTTGTGTCTTGTGCATTCAAATTTAACAAACAGTTTGTATGACTCGTAGCCCTGAACACTTGATTTTCTAGCATGTGATTAATGTTGACCTGTTCACTCTACACAATAAGGACTTATATTAAATTCTGAATGAGGTATGATATAAAAGATTACAATAAGTAGAAGGAACTAGTTTGACTAGTGAACTCCAAAGTGATGCTTGAACCTAAAGGACATACAGTTTCATGAAATAAGTTAAAGCTTTATTATCGTCAAGTTTTGTGATCGTTAAACTTCCACCTGCACTAATCACTAATACTCAAATAACTAACGATTTTTTTGCTATTTTGTGTCCCTATTTGAGTTGGAGCTAAATTGTAAGCGTGAAGTATTTGTATTTAGAGACGGAGACCTGTAACTACACTTTTTTGTCTTCTTAACTATATGGCACTGTTTGTGATTCAAAAATCCAATCAGTGTCTTAGAATTGATGAAAAAAGACAAAATGATTCAAGAAAACCTTTAATATGTGGAAAAGTTGTTACAATATGCCGGTGGATTAAAAGTACGCAGTAGGCTATACCGTTTTGGAATCATTAAAATTTTAAGGTGAGCGAAAAGCCTTTAGTTCAAGTAATATTTATATGTTCCTTCATCTTTCAATTTTGCCACATGCAAAGGTCAACAGGTTGTCGTCCCTATTAGAACTACTTGAAACGCAACATAAGTTTTCGTGCATCTATAAGGAACAGGCAAACAGAAGGATACACACAACCATATTAGCAGAAACTATGAAATTATCTTGAGAAAACTTGTCTTTAACCATAATCATGTAAAAGATCTTCGATAGGAGTTGACAGAAGATGATAGAAGAAGAGAGAAGAAAGAAGAGGAAGAAGAAGAACACCAAGAAAAGAGGTGTGAAGTAAGATCGTTATTAATCCCCACATCGATAGTTACAATTATTTGTTTTTATAAGTCGTATAAGAGTGTAAGAATAGCAAGTAACTGTTGTTTGAGATATATCCATTGTAACAGAATAAAATTCGGATATATTCATTTTAAATTCAGATATAATCTGCGCCATTATAATGAATCTGCGCCGTCATAGTGCTCCCTTTCTTTATAACATTGAATTGGTTATATCTGGACCGTTATAAATAAATGGGTGCACCGATCACGTCCGTCGATCGGTGCAGTGGACCCCCTAGTCGTTATACTCCTAACTAGATTTAATCCTGACTGTCTATATTTAGTACTATTCTATATTTAATCCTATCATCTAATTCTCTAACGTGTATAGTAGATATGTTGATTTTACTAACTAATCTGGATTAGATCCTAACTGAAGATCGTAACTCATGGCCGTTGACTTGGCGAGTTGGCGCGGTGGTCTTCTGGGGCTGACTCCTTAACAAATCAAAGTGATTCAACAAAAATAGAAGATTCATTATTTAGTAGTGACCGTAAATGTTGACCATACTGAAACTATTAGTTTTCTGTGATATTAATTCGAGTAAAATAATTGCAGACTGAAAGCGATACATATAAGGGCGGCTATCTTGGATGACCTCTTGGAAATGCCAAGTTATCGTAAATTTAAGAGATGAGATGACAAGACGAGTTTCCTAATGACCCGAATCTAGGATGTACAAAGATGCGCTCCTATGAAACGCTTGTAAATTCAAACACACTGTGAAGAAGAACAGCGGCTATGTCACTACGCCGTCGACCAGTAGGACATTAAAATAACTTAGAGTAGTAAGAAACGGATATGTATCTATACTCGTTATGAGAAATAGAGATTCAGGATTGAATATAGGAAAACATAGAAGACCTGGATTAAATCTAGTTAGGATTAAATATAGTTAGGAGAAATCTAGTGGACAGAATTAAATCTAGATAGGATAATCTAACCGTTACAGAACAACGGTGAAAATTAAATCTGAAAAGAGAAGTTACAGATCTCGATCTGTAACTTCTGTTTTCTAACCGCTTACTACTTATCTATAGTGTATAAATACAAACAAATGTGTTGCGAATCTTTCTAATGAGAATAAACACGATCTTGCCTATTGTATCTTCTGGCCTGTGCGCTCTCTTCCTCTCTTCTATTTCTGTTCTTCTTCTTCTATTTGCCCACTCTTCTTGAGTAATCTTCACACACTGCATCTGAAGAGTGAGCTTAAAGAGACTTTGCTATGTTTATCTTAACAAAATTGGGATTATATGTGCTCGACACTAACAAGTCGAAATTGAATAGAGTTACGCCAGTCTGAATGTCGACTTGTAATTCTTAATCACTTTCTGCTTATACGAATCTGTGTCCTTGTCGCCTAGGGGATCTTTCAGTGTTTCTGAAATACCTTTCTCACGTTTTTACCTATCCAAATCCGTGAGAGCCGCATTCAGGTTAAAATCACCGCTATCGCCAATTTATATTCAATTGTTTGTGGTACAATGAGACTCAACTTGAGGCTACTGATTCAAAACCTGCAATTAATTAATGCGTTTAGTATTTTGGCATGCGTTTTCCACGTTCATGAGGTGCTCATACATTTTTGTTCGAGAAAAAAGAAATCTAACTCGAGCTCAGGTTACAGTTCTTTCAAAATTGTAATTCATTTGTATAGGATCCACGATATTTGACTACGGAATCGAGATTTGACAGATGACCGGAAACAAGGACCCATCGCGCCGGGTGTAGAAAAAAATCATGGTTGACGTCCGACAATGTCCCATACCCGTTGAAAGATGGTACCTAATCCGTAGACTTCCTTTACCCTCTCTGTCTAGTAGTCTACTTCAAAATCATAATCCTCAGAATTGCGAACCCATGAGATATGTTGATTTGTTTCATTCAAAATACGTGTGCCGACGCTTGTTTAGATAATTTCTAGATGTCATGTACCACTAGCTCCAGGATGTGACCATCGATTGGGACGCCAAACAATCTTCTTCGCTCACTACCCAACAAGAGAATCTACTGTCTTTTCTGATTTCTTACTGCATTCGGTAACTCAGCAGGCCTTCTTCTGGTGCGGCACACGCACCCATGAATTTGCTGTACGAGGATGCAGCTCATCGCGTTTCAGCTTTTCTAGGCAAATCCAGTTTTTGTCTCCATCCGCAGCATTTGACTCCACAGCCCGTGGTTCGTCTTTAGACGCGGAACGGAAACGGTGACAGCCGACCTGCTCGATGCCTGACTCTTTAGAAACACATTCCTTCCTCCTATATATCACACACAACGCGAAGTTTCACAGCATTCAGCAAATTGCAACAGCCCAAGAGTTTGAAACGAAGCCACAAACGAAGAATGAGGACCCAGCTGCCTTCCCTCGTTCTCTTTCGGCCGTCGCTCTCCAGACTTATGCCACCTTAGAGGGGCCACCGCAGCCGGGATGGGACAGGATTAAGAAGCCGGAAGATTACCAACACGCGCTGGACATTGCGCGTTTTGCCATCAAGCGTCACAACTGGGAGACGGACGAAGAACTGCGCTTCGTGCGGATGATCAGGGGCTACGTCAGGGGACAATATTACAAGCTTGTTATCGAGGCCAAGGATGGGGTGCAGTCTAACCAGTACGAGACAATCGTCCGTGAAAAGGTACCGAACAAGGTCCGGGAGCTTATTTATTTCACGAGCTCTTAAGCTCTTGCGACATCAGTTTATCATCAAACCTATGTTCCTTAAACAAGTACCATTTTCATAAGAATAAAAGCCTCCCCTGATGGGCTCTAAGCTTGGTTTTGTTGTTTTTTAAATCTACTATCCCTGAATAATTATCAGTATCCATATATTAAATGCGTCCGGAATATTGAATGTCCAGGGATAAACTTATTAACATCTTCGCACTTAAGTGAAACACGTATTTTCAAAAAATAGACTTACTCAATACCCTGTTTGGGGCCCCGCGTGGCCTGCGTATCTCTATTCTTTTGCGTTATAAGCTGGCGATTCGAATTTCATGATTATAAAGAGGAAAAGAGAGAAATTTTGAAAGATAATAAGCGTCAAGGACATAAGGATCTCTGGCTTCCCGCCACCATCGTCTATACCCGAAGTACATTGAGTATTTCAAATTATTATCTCTGTTAATCTTGTTTTTCAATAATCAATGATTGTTTAATTAACTCAAATTGTTAGCTCCGTCATAAATGGATAATTTATAGATTGTTCGGTAGACAATGTCACTGAACACTGCAGAACGACATTGAATCAACCTCCGGCATCAGTCATCCAGGTCGCGAAATCCACAAACTCCTCCGTTCGCGATTGTCTTTTTTAAGACTATTTGAAGCCGTCATTGTGATACAGTGCAGGCAAACATTCAACCCTTACAAATTTCTTACGAAGAGAAAACACGGATATTTCATAACCCCGCGATTGTCAAACCATTCTAGGATTGAAGTTTCACGGTCAAACTGCGCAGCTTCCACACAAACTACTGTTGAAGTGTGGGGCAGAGAGAGAGAGAGATACGAGATGAAAGATCAGAGATCTATTAAACGTAAATGAAATAGATGAGAAGAAGAGAGCATATCCGAAATGTACAAGATGTGGCTATTTGTAGAAGAGGAAGGAGAATGAACGTTGGAGTGAGTTAATGTGATGCTAATGATGTCATCGTGGCTCGAGGCGGCGGCGGGCTGGACTCGAGGTGGCGAGTGGATACGCCGGCGGATCTTGGTGACGTCTGGCTTCTAGAAGATTCTGGTGTCATCATGCCACCTGGCGGCAAGGCGAGAACGTGGGAGGATCCAGGTGGTGGATTCTCCTTAACAACTACAAGTCCCCTGAACAATTCTGGCCTGGGTGAATTTCGTTCAATACCTTCCCCTATTTATACTAAGTGGGTATTTTTCATAGAAACTCCTAAAACTTAAGTATATCTTCCAACGTCCAAAAGACCATTTGTGTGTTACCCTCTAGGCCCATGTATCAGTTTAGTTAACGACTCTAACGGCCCAATAACCTTTATTGGCCTTCCAAATTAATCAATATAGATTAATTATCATATAGATTAATTAATGTCATTAATATAGATTAACTATATCATCATATAGATTAATTAATGTCGGATTGATTTAACCCAATCGATAGGTTTAGACTCCAACACGTGGGGTGCCAAGCTACATCTCGTGTCCTAGAAGATACAAAGGAGTGTGTATCGACTCACTTATGGAACCTGTTCATCATCGGTTACCGTGTATGTACAATCCCTCATCCACTTGACACTCCTTGGACGACTTAGGGTATTGGTCAACGGTCAAACCCTAATCGATCATCCGAGTTAGTTTTGATGCATTCGGAAATCATCGGAAAACTCTTATCCGATATTTCACTGCCTTGGCCAAGGACTTCATTGCATCGTCTTCCTTGAGCTGTCACCTCTTATACCGAGGGTGGACGATCCCCTCTTGACCACTCAATCGCCTTCGTGTACTTCTTGATGCACCCGAACTAAGACCATTTAGAATCCCATGATTAGAGACTCATTGGCCATAGCCAAAGTACAACCGCCCGTCCACAAGACGTCTTTGGTGTCTCAGGTCTAAAGACCACTTACACAACCGTGACGCGAATCAACCTGATTGATAGTTCGGTATAATACCATTCAGGGATTCATACGGATCAATTCAGTGAACTCTTCCACTAAAGAGCACCCACTATCTATCCTTAGTGTCGCCACACTAATGGCTACGGGACCGGCCATACTCATCATATGAGTGAGGCTAGATAATGCTATTCTATCCGGATACTTTGATGTCCTTCTCGCATATCCTTTGAATAGGAATGCTTAGAACACATGCTTAAAGACTAGTGATCTTCGTATTACGATCTCATCATAATTCACTATGTCCAATTATGTATTCATGGACTTCATTATGAGCATCGCACGTGCACTATAATGAATATGTTCTATTAATGAATATGGAACGAGATGAGGAATGTGTGATTGGCTTGCCGGCCACATATATTTCCATCAAGAAGTACGTTGGAATCCGAGTGATTTGAGGTGTAACCAAAATTTCTACACAGAGAAGGGTCATGGCGATGCCAATCTCCTAATGATCCGTGTGGTCAGCTCTAGGGCCGACAGATTCGGGGATGATCTTCGTCAAGAGCGTCCGCACCGTTTACATGAACAATGAGATATTACATCGTCAATAAATTCCACTCACACGAGTACGCTGGCTAGATCTACAAGGCGTATAAAAACTCTCTCGGGGCGATGAGCAATTGGAGACCCGCAATGGAAGAGATAATAATACAGTAAAATAAGGTGAGAGGATGTGACCTGCCGGCTCAATTCCGGTATTGAGTGAATGGGTACCGTTGATGGGAATCAATGACATCATTAGCGTGAGAAACTACGATCAGAGAAAATGGACGGAGGCAAAGTGCTGGTGCAGCGAGGGCAGTGCGGATTGTCACGGGCTTAGGCGCAACACACGGTTGCTATAGTAGTGGTGGGCAGCAGTAGGGCAGGCCACGAAATGGTCGAGTCATGGAGAGTGGCACACACCGTGGCAAAGAGTGATCGGTGTGCGAAGGGCTACTCATGGTGCATCCAGGCAATGATCAAACTACGGCAAAAACACTTGCGGGAGGTGGCAAAGGGATCTACCCTTGCGAAAAAAGAGAGAGCTGTCTGGTTGATGCTAGAATGAGCAAATGGGTGGCTGGCATAATCCACGATGGGGTTGATGTGCCGGTCTGCTATGATTGAAGTGGACTCGATCGTAAGAATGAGAACCCCGTGATTTGGCCTGGGTGTTGTAGGAAGTTTGTGGAGAAGGTTCCTGGGATCATTGGGATAAGGCAGATCTGATGAAAGTATAGGTGACCAGCAAGCCAATCACACATTCCACGTCTCATTCCATGTTCATTAATACAACATATTAAGTATAGTGCACTTGTGATGCTTATAATGAAGTCCATGAATACATGATCGGACTTAGTGAATTATGAGGAAATAGTAATACGGAGATCAGCAGTCTTTAAGCATGTGTTCTAAACATTCCTATTCAAAGGATACATGAGAAGGACGTCAAAGTATCCAAATAGAATAGCTTTATCTAGCCTCACTCATATCACGAGTATGGCCGGTCCTGTAGCCATTAGGGTGGACACACTAAGGATAGATAGTGGGTGCTCCTTAGTGGAAAGAGTTCATTAAATCGATCCGTAAAAGTCCCTGAATGGTATTATACCAAACTGCCAATCAGGGTGATTCATGTCAGGGTTGTGTAAATGGTCCTTAGACCTTACACACCGAAGACGTCTTGTGCACGAACCGTTGTACTTTGAATATGGCCAACGAGTTTCTAATCATGGGATTCAGAAAGGTCTAAGCTCGTGTGCATCAAGGAGTTCACGAAGACGATTGAGTGGTCAAGATGGAATTATGCACCCTCGATATAAGAGGTGACAGCTCAAGGAAGAAGATACGATGAAGTTCTTGGCCAATGCAGTGAAATATCAAAGAGTTCTCTGATGATTTTCAAATGCATTAGTACTAGATCGGATGACCGATTAGAATTTGACTGTTGACCTTACCTTAAGTCGTCCAAGGAGCCTCTAGTGGATGAGGGACTATACATACACAGTAACAAATGATGAACAAGTTCCCCAAAGTGAATCGATACACATTCTTTTGTATCTCCTTAACCACGAGGTGTAGCATGGCACCAAACGTGTTGGAGACTCCATCTATTGATTGGGTTAAATTTATCCAACATGAATTACTCTATATGACGATATAGTTAACTAATTTGGAAGAATAATAAAGGTTATTGGGTCACTAGAGTCGTTAACAAGACTGATTCATGGCCTAGAGGGTCACATGCAAATGGTCTTTTCCACGTTGAAAGATATAGTTAAGTTTTGGAGGTTTTAATGAAAAATACCCACATAGTATAAATATGGGAAGGCCCTGAACGAAATTCACCCAGGCTAGAATTGTTCAAGGGCCTTTCCCTTCTTCTCCCCTCTTCCCACACCCGGTCTCCATGCCCAATGCGTTCAGAACAGCGTTAGGACAACAGTGGAGGTAGAACGGATCTCCTCGAGAGGAGGAGAAGATCCAATGTGTCGAGGATTGCATGGATACATCTAGAGGCTGCACATTTGAGTAGCTCGACTTGTCTTGATCTGGGATCTAAGAAATCAAGGATGCAATCCGTGCAAAGGAAACTTGTTTCATGACTTTTTTATGTGTCTTCCGCTGCATGGAATCCTTGTCTTCATCCATGTCAAGGCCTCTAGAATCCAATAGGATCCATGATCAGAAGAAGTGCAAGAAAAGATGCAGGTGCTCTGAAAATGGTGTAAGCAGGTATCTTGGTAGGTAAGACCGTTCCGGGGCGGTCCTGTCACACACCGGCATGGTGGGTCATTACTGCCTGTGGATGTGGGGACGTGGAACGATGATAGATGGTGGACAACCGAAGATTCAAGTGTGATATTGCAGATCAAGTTGGCCGTTGACGCGGAAGCGAGGTGCTATGGAGACCAGACAGTGCAGGTTCATCTAGAGATCGACAACGAGAATTCTACAGTGCAATCTATGGTGCCCATTCAGCGGTCAATGATCCCAAAACCCAGCAAAAAACATGCAGGCCGACGGAGGTTCATGGGTCGATGTCGGTTCAGGGAAGATTGTGGCAGAGATGCTCTAAACAACCATGAAGGCGTTGGCAAGCTTCTGGACTAGAAATCCTAATAAAATGGTACTCTTTCCCAAAGGAGTGTCGTAGGCAAACCCTAGAAACAGAACGATAACTTCCTTCTTTTCCAAAGGAACAAGTCTCTTTCAACACAAAACAACAATCTGATCCAATGTAAACCCCCCCTTTCTCTGTATATATAAGGGGAATATGAGTGCCCTAATGGGCCACCTTAGGGGAGCGTCCAACAAGGTCTCTCCCCTCTGGATCAAAATGAGGCAAATAACATAAAACACAACAACGTTAGAGGACGTCTGGAAGGATCGGGGTCGGCCTCCATAGTATACAAAACGACGCTAAAACACGATAAAATGATCAAAACGGCGCTAAAACATGGTAACACAAAAGTTCGAATGTTGTCAAACTGGGAAATGAAGGCTTGGATTCTTCACGTGGGCTTGCACTCCACAATGTGGCTGATGACGAGTCTGAGCATGCTCGACTGGATGGTTCTTCACCAATCATCTTATTGGCAGAGGTGATGGCTAGAGGGGTAGATGGACCAATTTGCTCCTGGCCCTCTGATCTCCCTCATAGGGAGTGCAACGATGGCAATTAAGTCGCAAACATGGACTCCTTTTAGTTACGGTGCACTCACAAGCCACGTGAAGTACCGCATCACAAGCCATATCAGTCTTTTCTGATATGTGATTTGTCAATCGAAGGGCCCCACCATCCCATTAGTCATTGTGGCCAATCAGAGGACTAGTAAAGAGAATAAAGAAATAGGAGTCAGATGTAACCTTGATCGTCCGATGCTTGTTATGAAGATCAGATGACTCTGATTAAAATCCCACTTATGTTTCAACCCGTTATCATCCAGCCTTTAGGCTGCGTCAGCTCTAACCTCGAGTATGTACTATTTCTTATTCTCTTCATATTTCAGCCCATTAGGCCACGATCCGGCTCCTCTATTTTCGGCCTGACCCAAAATGAATTAAATTCCCGTATCCCCTGCGTGCATTGGTGGGCTATCTCTCTGTCGGGCTTCAAATGAAGACTCTATATGTGTGTCTTCTCTACGTCGACATTGTCTTTGTGATTCTGCTGGGTGCTGCTACTTGGGCACCACCCCTTCGATCGCTACGAGTGATCTTTAGTGCCATGTGCTCATGTTATTGTGCCAGGCTTTATACCTGATATGCGCTTGGCTCAACAAGCTATATTCCTCCATAAAACAATTATTATTTTTTTAAAAAAAAGAATTACTTCATCCCTGCAACATATAAACTAATATACTAGAGAGAGAAGGATTAAACTCATTCAATGGAATAATAGTTTATGAATATTTTCAATAAGAATTTGTGGGCTTGTAAATTATGGAGAGACTACATTAAAAATTGTTGTTTTACAAAAATGGGCTACAAATTGCATGAAATGAAAGTCCATATAAAGATGGACATAATGTCAAAAAAAGGATGCTAAAATGGTAGTAAGATGTGGCTCATTTTGGGTTCATCAATAAGTCATCAATATCATATAGTTTCCTAGTGCCCATGGGATGACGTTGAGACACTGTACAATAAATTTTTAATGCAAAGTGGCGAAGTACAATTCCATTTCTGGGAAGCTCAGGGAACACAATTGAACATTGTTTGATTTTAGGAGCTTATTCACAACATGGTTCCACTAGTCATGCTTGAGATACTCTGATCTGAATTATATACAATCTTTTCAAATGTTCTTCTGAAGGAACAGTTGGCATCTAATCAATTTCTCATTCATTATAGAACTATACTTCCTTCCTTAATCACATGATATGAATATAAGAGAGTTATACTATTTATTTGTTATTCTTAGTTGCAGTCTTTGATAAAGGCATGAAGTAAAAGGGGATGTATGGTTTTTGTATATCCATAGAAAATGATATTAGAATGCATGTCCAGAAAAAAATAAAATAGCTTTATTGCATCAACCTGGTGCATTAAACAATGTCATACCTTATGTATTAAAATTTTAATGAAAAAAAATAGTTGTACATAGAAGTATTGACAATTTTATTTATTAATTAGTATGTGAAGCATATACTTTAGCTAATGTTGACCAACGATGAGTCTGCTCAGTCTGCTAAAAATATCAGGATCATGCTATGGTTTTCTTCACTGATCTATTAGGAATTAAGGATCATGCTGAGCTTATTTAGTGCCATCATGACTGAAGAACATAATATAACATCTGTTTAACATATCTGGTCAAAATATTTCAAACTTTTCATAGTCACTCTTTCCTTTAAATAACATTTGGAGAAATAAACAAGATTGCTCAACTGTCTATATTATGATGATGAAAATCCTATTTATTTAATGGACGTGGATATTTCACCGTTGGAGTTATGGACCTAGGAAGACAATGTTTAAGTTAGTGAACTAGTTAATGGGTCGGCACTAGTTCAAAATTGTTGCATATAATATACACTGGTGTGAATCTCAATAAGTAACACACACTATTTGTTATAAATACCTAGGAATTTCATAAAAGAAATGAGGAAATGAATGAGTTCAGGCATATGTGGGAACATTAAAAGTGCACTATGAGTAATAATTATAATCTACTTGTTTGAGAGCTGAAATTATTACTATTGGGTTTTGTATCCAGGTTTAATCATGTAAAACAAGTTTTTCCATGAATGCTGAAGAAATCAGTTGATTCATAAATCATATTTAAAATCAATACATCACATGTACCTAATGAGGACCTTGCTCCACCCTTAACTTTCTCACTCTGAGATTGTTCTGAAGTCGTTCATATGCCCCCTTAGAAGTATCACTGCGATCACTTTGCTCTTGGATCTCTAGTTCTTTAACTCTCATTGAAAAACTTGAAGATCTTATCACCATGAATACACTCTCTTTGGTTGAATGGAGAATAGATTAGATCAGAGTGGAGAAAGGGGGGACAGCCAATTCGAGCTGGCCTGGGAGCTTAAAATGGGTGCCCCTTCGCCTACTTATATTTCACTTGAGTTTTTTCTCAAAAACTATTAACTATAATATATTTACTAATATCCCAACAATGTCATACTTGTGACCCTCTAGGTCCATGTATCATTTTAGTTAATACCTTTAGTGGCATACTAACAATTATTGGTCAAACTTATCAGTTAACTATGTCAACATAGAGGTTAATTAACTAAGGATTGATTTAACCCAATCAATATGTTAAATTTCCTGGCCGTGTGGTGCCAAGTTACAAGTCGTGATCTAGAAGATACTACGTAGTGTTTGACTCTTTCACAGAATATTTGCAATTACCAGTTACCCTCTACGCATAATGCTTCACCTGCTCGAGACTCTCGAACAACTTAGGGTATAGTTGATCACCAAACCTTAATTCATCATTCAACTAGTATTAATGGATAATGGGGATCATTAGACAATGCGTTCTCCAATATCCTCACTACCCTTGATATGGATTTACTACATCATCTTCCTTGATGCAATCTCATCTTTTACCAATGGCAGATGATCGCATCTTGACTGCTAAGTCGTCTCCGTAAACTTCTTTCTACCTATGAGGTATGCCTTGTTTTAATCACATGATTAGATGCCCATAAGTCGTATTCAAATGTATACGTCCATGCACAAGATGTCTTCATGTCTCAGGTCACTAGATCACTTATATAACTGCAAACATGACTCAACCAGATTTACAATCAAGTATAATACCATTCATGGATTCTTTGGATCAATTTAGTGAACTCTTTCTTTAAATAAAACCCACTATTTGCCCTTTGTGTTGCCACACTAATAGCGACATGATAAGACATACTTCTCATATAAGTAGGATCAGTTAATGCTGTTTGATCCTATGTAATTTGGTCTCCATTTGATTATCTATCGAATAGGAATATTTAGAATACATGTTTAAAGAATAGAATTCAACGTTATATGTTCTCATCATGATTTACTAAGCCCTTCATGTATTAATGCACTTCAATATAACCATAAAATGGGAATAGTAATGAACTAATATTTCATTCAATGAACTAAAATAAAAAAATTTGTGGTGTGATTTAGCTTGACGGCCACGTGTCATCCATCAATTACAATAAAAAGTCATATTGCTATTTCATACAATCAACTACCTAATATGATAGATATAGTCAGTAGTTTAAATACATTTTTTTATTTTTAGCTAATCATATCTATATTAAATATTCTTAATTATGAAGAAAATTAAATGATATATTATCTAATCCTGCAGGATAAATTAAATCCGTCACAAAGGATACTTTTAATTTTATTAAGTATACCAGCTGATATCAATTCAAGATTTCATCACTACATAATCAAGATTATCATTGTACTGGGTAGTAAATTTTTACTTATGTTTTAAAAAATATAAAAAGTTGTGATCAGGAATGTATAAAGTTGTCAAAAAATTTGGCCTATTTGTAATGTGGTTTAATTTCATAATGTAATGTTCGTAGAACATCCGTTATTAAACCGAAACTCTATTGGAAATATTTAGCTCATATATACCATCCAAATAAGATGTTCTCACTAAACTTAGGAACAAAAGGAAGCTCCAGCATAGAAATTCATAAAAATTACAATTTGCATTAACATTTTTATAAATGTGTTCACTCACACGTCTAACATAAGAGTGGAGGTAACATGGTAAACCTTTGATCACGAGCTATCTGTAGATGAAATAGTATTATTATGCGATAAGGTGAGCAGAAATCATAATATACATATCAAATCAGTATGCTTATTGAATTCTTATTGAAATCAAAGTAAAAAAAAAAAAAAATTACACTAATAAATTTATTTAAGAACATACTATTCAGTCGTTATATTGTTTATTTCACGTTCACAATACACCTGAAACTAAAAAGGTGTAGTTTTATACATTTGTATATAAGGAGACAACGACTATAAATCAGGTCAACATGGATATTAACACGAAAAAGATTATTTTCTAAAGTATTTCAAGACCACGCTTACATGGATATTTGTATATCTCTAATCATTAACTTATGTATTACAATATTACACTGTCATTTCAATACTAAAAATCATAAAAACATAAAGCTAGATATACTCTGTGATGTATTCGAAATTCCATTTATGTTATTTGGTAGCACAAAGATTGCTCTGCATAGTTAGCACATCATTTAATGCCTAAAGAGTGTAATGTGAATAATGTATCGTTAGAAACATGGGAGCATGTTTATTAATAAGATAACCTTCGGTGGGTATACATTTATGGGAGGAAAGAAAATAAGTATAAACTAAGAAAATACTACCTGTGTTTACTCTCAGGGCATCTTCTCAGTCATTGTAATACACAGGAGTCAGAAAGTATATATACTTCATATATTTCTAATTTTTTTACATTGGAGTGAAAGGTTTCAATGACTAATGATGAATTATCCAGTGTCCTAAATAATTGATCAAACCTGACATCGGCAAAAGGATTATGTGAATCATAGGAAAGTGATCGGTGATAAAATCCGTAAGTCGATGAAGATTGAAAATAACTTAATTATATGGAACAGATAAAAAAGATGATGGATGGTGCCACAAGTTAATGAATAATGAATAAATACCCTAAGTTATTTCATCTGAAAGAGTTTTATGTAGTTTATAAAATACGTTTGATTATATACTATTTACATGATGTAATTATTTATTTTGTTGCTGTGACAAGGATCCGCCAGAAAGTCCAATATTATGCCTTAGGTTGTATTGCTTGGGGTACAATGAACCGCAACTGGACGCAACCGCTTCAAAGAAATGCAATTCACTTATGCGTATACAATTGTTGCTCACACATTTTTAGTGAATGAAAAAAGAACCTCACTCGAGCGCAGGTTACAGTTCTTTTAAAAGTTTATTTCATTCTATCGGATCCACGATATTTGACTGAGGAAGCAAGATTTGACAGATGACCGGAAACAAGGACCCATCGCACCGGTTGTAGTAAAAAATCATGTTTGACGTCCGACAATGTCCGATACCCGTTGAAAGATGGTACCTAATTCATAGACTTCCTTCACCCAATCTGTCTAGTAGTCAATTCAAAATAGCAATCCTCAGAATTGCAAACCCATGAGAGATGTGGATTTGTTTCATTCAGAATACGCGTGCCGACGCTTTTCTACATAATATCTAGATGTCGTGTACCAGTAGCTTTAGGTGGAGACCATTGATTCGGACGCAAAACAATCTTCTTCGCTCACCCCCCAACCAGTGAATTAAATGTCATATCTGGAGAATCATCGAGCACTATAATTTATATTCCACAGAATATAATAAAGCGTATCATAACTTTGAGAATAATGTTGAGATAATGAGGATTATCATTCTCACCCGATTCTTTGAATACTCCTGATAATTCAACAAAATTCTGACTTTATGGCTCATTTGACTCATTGCATGTATCATACAGCTCACCTTCATTACCATGATAAAAAAAGCTTCGATGTGTCACCTCGTCCAAAAAATAATTCATGCATAGTTAAGCAAACATAACAATGAACCCATCCTTTTATGCATTTGTGCTGAAAGGGTGGCGAAGTGAAGCAAGATATTTGGATTAGAGCCCTGGCTTCTACAAAGGAAATGTATTGTGGCTACACTGTGGCGAGCAGGGGATATGGAAAGCGAGGATCAGGCTATCCTTCAGGAAGATATCCAAGGAAAAAAGGAAATAAATCAGACTAAAAAGAGACATAAATCCAGGAACTTCATTAAAACATCCCAAATGAGCCAAGTGGTTATTTATTTTCCTGGTTCTTGATAATACCTAACTTTTCTTTAAGATTTCATCCTTAAAAATCAAGATTGAATTCAAACTAGATTTGGAACGGGACAATCCATCTTCTAAAGTTCATTTCAAATAAATCAAAGGGTGTCTTTAATACATTCACTAGGCAGGTCAACATATAAATACAAGCCCACTCATGAGTAGAGAAGAGAGACGGAGAGCTACCCTCATAATTTCAGCCCAAACTCTCGCTCGATCATCAGATATCTTGTTATACTATTGAAAACTTCTAAGCCGATCAGTTTTTGTCTCCCTTCCATAATCTAGATAGTAGATCTCTATGTGACAGTGAAACCTGATTCTACTCAACCATTCTGCTTTTAAATTTTCATTTGAAAGTGACTTGTCTTGGATTTTGCCCATAAACTTCCAGTCTCAAAATAAAGATTTATGGTTTGCATAAAAATGCACATTTAAGCCCTATCTTGATGCAGATTTTTTCATGCTTAAATGAAAGTAGTAAGCTAGACTGCATTTGATGTCATACTTAATGCATTTTCCAACTTTACTAAATCACATTTTTTCACTTGTACAAGTGCATTTGATTTTTCCAGTGGTTTTTGCGATTAAATTCTCAAATTGATTTAATTACTATGTTTCATTTAATTTGAAGTTAGTAATATCAATTCCAACCACAACCACAGCATTTTAATCGTAATTGCAATTTAGCCCATGATAAATCAACAAGTTCATTTAGACGCTAAAATTATTTTCAAATAAATAAATCTATTTCATGATTAACACTACCTGACTCGTTTATGAATGTGACACAGTTACTGAATTTACTGATACAAACTATATGAAGAATCAATGCATGTATTTTGAAATATGGAATCTAATATAATAAATATTGAAGTCCTGATTTGTCGTATTCACTTTATTTATGGATGCTCAGTAACTAATGCTACTCGAGTTTATTGAATAAATTTTTCTATGTTTCTATTTTGATATGCTCTGGGAGTGAGATTGATATAAGCATTCTATCAATCTTAAATTTAACCTTGGGGTTTTTTCTCTACTGTTGCTAGTTATTTATCTGCATTTACAACTAATGGAGTTTGAACATTGGGGAAATTGAACAAGATACCAAGCCTTATGATATGCTTTAGATTTAAGCTCTTGATTCATGGCATCTATCATCACACTTTTGAGAGTTGAAACTCTATGTGCTAGGTCTGAAGTTGAAAGTGACATATGCCTTAATTTCCAAACCAGCCCCTTGTTCTTGTTACACATAATATAATTAGTCAATATTATATATTATCTTTCTCTTGTGGATATTCTTGTATAAACATTATTTTTGTTAAGAGTTTCTTAATTTTTTTGGACGTATGCTTATATTTGATTTATATATTGAAAGCAAGTCACAGACTTATCATTCTTCTCTTTTTTAGTACCATGTGGCACTCTTGTAGTGGCTTTGGATTTTCTTTTCTTCATGTTTTTCATTCAAAATTGTGACCAGAATACACTTTCATTGTGCTCCACATCTAATTATAATTCTTCTTCAGAACATAAGGAAACGAAACTGTTAATTCTCATGACTAAGAAACTATGGAATCAAATATAGATTCGTCTTCAAGAAGCTAAAAATATTGGCAGCAAAGAATATGAACTTTATACACATATATTAATTTTCAGAAAAAATGCATATTTGCCTTGCCTAGCTGACTAAGTTCTCCAATGAAACTTTAGAAAAATATCAAAATATACAAGAGTTTAATTTATTCATTTTTACACAATGATCATTATACTTACAATAACACTGCATATTCGTATTATTCCCCAAAAAATATTCACTATTCAAAAAGCAGCCATGGATATTTGAGCACAATACGTGGGCAAATATGTCATTAGTATGTATGAATACAAAAATACGTTGTTTAATGATTTCTCTACAAAAATACATTGGTAAATATGTCATTAGTGTGTAAGCGAAAATCAGTTCTCATTTAACTCTAAAACAAACGATAATTAAATAATATTCACGCAGATAAATTAAAAACTTTATGCATTTATTTCTTTACAGAAAAAGAGAGAAAACTAGAAACCTGTTTATACATTTCTTAGCTTGTTTTGATTTTTTTCTTGACTTGATGTTCTTAATATTTTGTCTAAATTGTGTCCTAGGAAAAGCGTTCTGTCCTTTAAATCTGAAAAAACTATACCCATGGAGATTCTCCTAGCAGTAGTTCTCGATTATTCCTAGATAGGAGAGCTATATTTGAGATGCATCTAATAAAATTTTGACTATACGAAAGCATATCTTGATAACCTGAACGAATAGGGTGTGCTTCCCCCAAGTTTGAAACTTAGGGATTTATCTTTGAAACGGACAAAAAAAAGACATTACTGTGAAATTTTCAAAAGGTTTACAAATGATAAGGTATTTTCTCACAAAAGTTGTGACTTGGTCCATGTATTAATTCACTAATCATAAAAAATATCAATTTTTTGATTGAGCTTAAGCCACTCATTTATGATTAATATTTCAATCTCATAAAAATTAATAATCTAATGATCTAAGTGATCTTAAATACTACTTATGATTTAATTATGTAATTAAACATAATTTATTTGAAAAAAAACTATTAGAAATATCAACTGATTCCATGTTTACCTTAAATTTCAATAAAATAAAGCTCATTAATAAAATAAAGTATCATTAAAGAATGTAACTATTTTATGTGCAATAAACCAATAGTTTCTGGAAATTTTAAACACAGTTTTCAGTCTTTAAACCCTTAAAAAACCAACACAAGTCATGAGTCACTCTTCCATTTGATTGACTGCCGTCATCGTTAGATATTAACCGTGCCTTTTTAACTGGTCCGGATGGATAACTGATGGCAAAAAGGGTCATGACAGATAAAGGTTCATCATATGTCATTGAGTCCCATGAGTATAAAGTAACAAATTGCTACTTGTAATAACTATACATTTAGTTTTTACTCCTAACTACAAATAAGATAGAGGAGATGTATGCGGATCCATTGATATTGTATAGGATAACGCTGTGTGTTTTCCTTATGTATACATGCATATTTAATATGCTTTGACAAATAACAAAACTAACCATCTTTGAACACATTCTTTATGTTTAGATTACACTAAAATGAAGAATAATGTGTGAACGAGAGTGAGCATCCTCAAGCTATTACTTATTTTAAATGAAATAAATAGTCCAATTTTCTTTAATAGTTTTGTCATAAGATCATTACTTTTAATGGTAGACTCTTCTTACTACTATATTCAAGCTTTAAACGTGTCAATACAAAATGTCTTTCATTTATTACATCAGTTTGGTATTCCGAAGACTGAGTTTTGATTTACTTGGAGATAAAAAGTATGCCAGCTGGCCAGGGTATATTTTTAAAACACGATTCATGATGAATAATGATTCATATTGAGCTAATTCGTAGCTCTCAGCAAATCATCACATGAGTATTGAGTTTAATATTTGTAACCAAATGATTAGTTTTCTCTATATCATGGTAAATTATGTACAAGGATTCACTTTTACTGGATATTTTTTCCAAATTAAAAAGAATGATGAATGTGGACATGAAATCAGCTAACGCGTTCGTCTCTGTATGCGGACAATGCCACATGCACGACGTTAAATGTTTATGTTCACCTCATTCATTCAATAGGTTCCACTACTTCTGAATATCCCTGGAGCAAAGCTCTTTTGCACGCTGAGTTTATCTTTTTGTTTACCATGATGATGACTTCTACTTATTTTGCAATCGGCATTGCATAAGTTGAAATAGCGCGCTGGATCCATCCTTCAGGAATCAAATGACAAGTGGGAGCTGTTTAATGGGAAAGCATATCGTTTCTGATAATATATTTTATAACAATAAAATTATCAAAATGTATAAAAAAACTTTCGCCATTAATTTTACCACTAAATAAGCTCACGTCATTCTGTGATCTCTCTTACATCAATGGACAAAACATTCGCGTGATGCTTTTTGTATTCTCGTGGGTATTCATGATTAGTTGTAACGTATGAACCTGATTAGTCACGTAATTCTTACTCCCAGCATATGACGAAACACGAAACTGATAAATTGTACAATAATATAGAAGCTCCAATGGTAGACTGTTTAAATTAAGGAACTTTATTCATTCAAAAATTCGGAAATCATGATTTGAATACATAGATCATAGATAAACAACGCAGTATAGTGATGCCAGTCACTATTCATCTAGTAGACAGCAAAAGGCCCAACTTGTGCAAAGGCCTTCGGATTCCTTCCTGTTTGAAGCAAAACGGCCCAACGATCAATACTCACAGCCTTGGGCCTTGACATACGCTGTCCAGAGTCGAGTCGGAGTTGTCTAGACGTGTTTTTGGCCGTTTTTTTTATGTTTTCATTAAACTTCGGTGGCGTTCACGTAATTTTTGAACTTTTCATTGATGTTCGTTTTGAACCCCGGACCTCTTTTTGGGTTGCGGAACCTCTGGGCATTGGCAGTTTTTGATGTTTTGAAAATACAGAGAACTTTATCTACCATTCTCTTGTGTGAGAATTGCTATCTCTTTGTGAGATTTACCATCCTGTTCTATCTGTTTAGCCTTGATTGCCGTTGGCATTATATAGTTTTGCACCAGACGTTACAGGTAATATCAATATAATAACGTGGCTACGGAGGACAAGAGTAAGAAAATAAAATAATTTGTATCGAGTTCAATATGTGTAATCACGCAAACACCTGGCAACTACGGGTTACAGATGACTATCACATATCTGTCCCTTGATGTTCGACGAGATTTTCCAAGGGCGAATTTTGGGAGAGATATGAAATGTTTTTGAAAAAGAGTTGTAACACTGTTTCTTGATACTCTACTCGGATGTCTTCCACCATGTCCGTCCATCAGAAAATACTACTCCCAAAACCTGCGATTGACGGTATTTGGCGCCCTGATCGACCGTCCAATCAGCTCATGCATTTAACAATTCCGGATGCCTGCGACATTTAACCATGAACTTTTTTCAAACCTACAAAGCATTCTCAACACGCCAAAGATAAGCCCTCGGATCCTCAATTGCTTTTGTGATACACAGCATTTGACTCGGCGACCCAGCGAAAGACGCCGTCCGATGTATTCTTTGAAAAAAAAATCCTAGATCCCTTACACTTGGATTGTCCATTTTCTTCTTAGATCCACTTCATCTGACTTCGCGGCCCAAGGTTTTCGTCCAAACAAGGAACCCTGGCTTTGACAAAACGAGCAAGGCGGCACTCCCTCTATTGCACGACTCTCCTTAGCAACCATATCTTCCTCCCTATAAAAACGGCCACCATACGAAGTTTTATTTACATCCAGAAAAACGCATTAGATCAAAAGATTTGAAAACGAAACCACAAAAGAAGAATGAGGACTCAGCTGCCTTCCGTCCTTCTGATCGTCGCCGTTCTTTCGGCCGTCGCCGTCCATGCTTATGCTACGTTAGAAGAGCCAACGCAGCCGGGATGGGACAGGATTAAGAAGCCGGAAGATTATCAACACGCGCTGGACATTGCGCGTTTTGCCGTCAGGCGTCACAACAGGGAGACGGACGAAGAACTGCGCTTCGTGCGGATGATCAGGGGGTACGTCCGCGGCCAGTACTACAAGCTCGTCATCGAGGCCGAGGACGACGTCGCGTCGCACAAGTACGAGACGCTTGTTCGCGAAAGGGTATTCAACAGGGTCCGGGAGCTTATCTACTTTAGGAGCTCTTGAGGGAATCTTACTCTTTGAACGAGTACCACCGTGTTATAAAAAAAACTCTGTATAGAGAGGGACAGAGCTTAATAAAATAAAACTCGTGTTAGACTCCTAATCGTGAGGCACCAATGCTTAATGAAAGAAAAAATGAATCTAATTTTGTGTGCAACGTATGCTTAGCTGAACAGGCATATTAATATATTTATGGAATTTTATTGGCCCAGCAAAATAACAAACAAAAAATAACCAAGGAAAAGTTGGCATTGGGAGACCATTACTCTACAACTAATATCGCGGACGAAAAGGGGAGTTGTAGATAATCGAAAAAGAAGAAGTCGTTAGTTTACTAGGCTCCTAATTTCAGTAATATACGTGGTGAGACGTGATTGCCGTTTCATTTCTTCCGCTTCCCCAAGTAGGTCGTACGTTTTTGTGATTTTCGGCAAAGGCATGCCGGATACCCGGTACTAGATTTGGGCGAAGAGGGTTACCCGTTATTTCACTAACAGAAGGCTCAGCTTTCACAAATCATTTTTAAAAGATACTGAGACAATCTCTTCGATTCTAATCCAATGGAAATGGAATTTTTAACGAAGACTGAATATTGTACTGACTTGTTTTCAGGTGAGTACAACCTTTGCAAAAAGACGTTTGTTCTGCACTGAAAGTAGGACACGAAGTCTCTTGTAAATCCCACCTACATGACAGTGCTCAGGGTTCAAGATAAAATGAGAGAGGAATTTCGTGTCAAACTATTAGATATTATATTCTTATCAACAGCCTGATACTTATTGTGCAAAGCGAAATTGGTTTTCGAATATCGAATGATAAAACTATAACCATTCAAATTCATAGGCATTGATGTGTTTCACTATGACGCAGCCTTATTATACAAATAGTGTAGGAATATGACTTGAATCCACAAGCCTTGCTCTATTTCAAGCAGCCAAATCTTGAACCCACAGAACTGGCTTCACCGTCCCTTGAGTCCATAGGGGGCTGTGTTTGAGTAGAGATCTACAATAACTAAAGCACTCTCTAGCAAAGACAACACTCAGATGATAGAAACAGGAGTTTCAACAATAGAATAAACTTCAGTGATCCTTCTTGAAGGGTATATGGGGGCCTTATATGGGCCACAGTAAGGGCATGGTCATCCATAATGACAGTACCCATCAAAAGACAACTCAAAACATTGAGAAAACCATTCTAACACGCTAAAACAAAGGATCAGCAACCTCATAGGCCTGAGTAGAGAAATTCTGTCAACTCTGGGGCGTGTAGAATTTGTTAGAAGATATTGTGTTGCTCACGAATATCTTGCCACAACAATACCGAAAGATTTGCAACTCTAACATGCAAGAGCAGACGCATTTTACAAATTAAGGTAGAAGACAAATCTGTCAAATGATTTTGTGAGAGAACAGTCTCTTATAGGATGTCGTTAGACAAAAATCTTTTAGATGATTCGGTTAGGGAAAAATTTGTGAGAAGAGTTTTGTGGATCTCTAGGTGCTTTTATCAAGATCATCTCAGCTTCTAGAATGATCTCCTTGTTGGGCTGCTAGCTACTAATGGGTCTCTAAAAATGGGTTGCTAGGCTACATCACAAAGGGACTAAAAAGTAAGTGTAATCGAGAAGTGGCTACCGCTTCTCGAAATCTTATAATCTTGAATACGGAAAAGACATATACTTTGAATAATTCTACAAAACGATAAATACTGATAAATATATCCGAGATGACTGAACTAGTCTAAATGATGTGGAATGAGTTAAACACCTCCAAGCTGAGAAATAAAAAGAGATACTTGCTGTTGGAGCTATATCTCATAATAATGTAGCTCACAAGGAGGATATTTAAATCAAGATATTTTATTACTGAGTTTTATTGGGATACATTGTTGGTAATGTGCTTGGGCTACCAGAAACTTTCTAGAGTGTTAAATATTGAATTCCAATACATGGTGTGAGATTAGACTACAAAATAACTGGATTTTCCAGAACTACTTAATTTTTTATACAATTTTCATTTCCGATAGCATCTTCGTAATTGTTGGAGGAAATCCTATAGGGTTGAGTCAGCAATAGTTTGTGCAAGATTTTGGACTGTAGCCACAGCTAGATGGTGCTAATGGACAAAAATAAAACATTTTGACTGAAATAACCATAAGTCAGATGATGCCTCTTGAGCTGTCACTTTCATATCTAATATTGTTATCAAAATGTTAGATAATTTAATAATGAGATAGATGAATAGGAACTGAGTGTGTATATGAATGATACGAATTTAATCCTTTGTGGAATGAAACTGTCACATTAACAGAATAATTCAACATTTATCCCAGGAAACCACGTGGGATATGATGTCCTCCATATATAAAATAAAAGTAAAGGTGAAACATATTATTTTTTGTAGGGTTATACAGAGATGTAGTTTGCTTGAAGGTGGGCAGGGAGAATGGATAATAAAAAAAATAATTAGAAAGGTTTGTTAAGTAAATAAAAATAATAATATACTAGTTAGTTTTAAATGCATTTATCATAGTTGACACATTCTATAAATGCGAGATCATTATTATCACATAACAAAAATAAAGAAAAGTTGTCTTTGAGTTCTTTCTTCAGTCCCCCTGCATGCATCATACATATTTTTATTTACGTGATTCTATTACACAGAAATTCAGCTAAGAAGTCTCATACACCTTTTCATCATACACAGTAATCCATGACTTACTGAATTCCTTGAATAATCTATGTAGTATATAACGTAAATCATTCACCTAGCAACTTTTTTTCAAAAACTATGCTTTATTTTCAAGTAAACTGTTGATATCAATGAGATAATCAATGAACTATGTAAATGCTTTCATCAAGCTGTTGCATTGATACCTGTCATGATCCATTATTGTTTGATTTGATAAATCTTTATTGACAATATATTCAAAAGATAATAAGTTACGATACAAGCTCGACATGGGGCTTTACAGTTTCCTGTGTTAAATATTGATATTTCATTTATATCATGTTGAATATTCCGTCCATTTTCCCAGAGATGAAGGTGGTGTTGATCTACCAACTCTTGTACATCAAATTGAACATTGGTTTTAATAAAAATTAGGCTGAGCAATCCCACTAAGGAGAGCTGATGGAGCGTGCCAGCCTGCTCCACCAGAGACGTCTTTGAAGCCACCATCATCATCATCAACACCCCCGGCAGTTCGCATCCAGCCCTACTAGCATGCCAGGGCATCATTGCTCATTCGGCTCATCGTTTTATACTGTTCGCATGTTAGTGTTTGTTGTTGTGTCATGTTCATGTCCATCACACATCACATGTAAGGGGGGTCCTATGTATAAGAGCCCCCACCTTAGTAAGGGCACTAGAGCCCTTATTAAGGGCTCCCCTACCCTTACTAAGGGCCATGGTGCCCCTATATAACGGGCACGATGGAGCCCTAGCCGATCATACCAGATTATTGAGCTGAATATTTTTTTCAGAATTTGGTCTCACCAAGAAGAAAGGAGAAGGAGAGCAAGTAAAGAAAGAGGGACGACAAAAGGAGAGTGGAGAAAGGCACTGCTCTAGCGCTGCCTCTCCGCCCATTCGCCACCACATGCGGGCCCTGCGTGCTACCCTCTCAGTGCGTGCACCCCAAACGTCCTGGTCGCAGGGTACGTAGCGTCGCCATCGAGATCACCCCAACACCTTACGTGCGTGCGTACAACAGTGTCTGCGTACGAGGATGTCGGTCACAAAACGAGGGTTCTCTGATACAGTCGGTATCGCACTGCTAAACAATGGTACTCACCACACGTGCGATGACACATTGACTGCGTCCAGAACTACGCATCGTGCGAACACCCAGTTGCACCCCTGGACAGCCCTTGAAGCCTTCGACTGTTGGTGCTTTGCTACAGCCAATATCACGTCGCTGAATAGCGGTCCTCACCGCGCACATGATGACACATTGACTACGCCCAGAGATACACGTCGTGTGAGTGCCCGGTTGCACCCTTGGATGGCCCGCAAAGTCATCAACCGTTTGTCCTCTTCTACAGCCGATATCACATCACTGAACAGCGGTCCTCATCACGCACGCGATGATGTGCTGACTGTGCCCGCAAATATGCGTCATGCGAACATCCGGTTGCATCCTTGGACAGCACGCAAAGTCGTCAATTGTTTGACTAATTGTCGATGGGCTCGCTGACACCAAAGAGGCACGTCAACGTTGTGGGCGATCTACCTTGACCACACCAAGCCCCTATGTTGCGTGGACATTTGTCTGTTCTCCATGACAGCTCATGAATGTCATCGATTGCTTGACTATTGCTGGTGATCTTGCTGACGCCATGGGTGCACACAGGCGCTGCGCGCGACCGTGTTGACTGCATCTAGTCCCTTCATCGCTGGAAGCTATCAGTTTCCTTCTTGGACGGTCCACGAACGCCACAACTGCTCGTTGCAATACCAGGCGGCTCTGCGAACATTGACGGCCACGTGTGAGTGTGTCTCGTCGGGGGTGGTTCCACTGTCGCCATGCCCCCACACTTGCACTGCTAGGGTGCTCCGCTACCTTCGACACCGTCGACGAACGCATGTCCCCCTCTCACTTCGGCCATATCTACCCACTGAACAGGGTCATGCCGTTGAGCCTTACCCGTCGTTTGTGTCACTCGCTGCCACTCCTCGCTCATCCTCACCTCCGCTCTTAAACTAGCGCTCCGTTAACTAGCAAAAAAGTTCCCGTTAACTAGCAAGTCTTTCTTTGGACCGACTAACCAATCACAAGAAAAGTAACTGAATATTTGTCTCAAGCCATTTATCACGAGCGTACAAAGTCTCGTCCAGTATTTACTGTCCTTTGGGCCAGCTAGTACTAACATTTGACACAGGTACACTACATCCAATGTGTAGAGTAAATGATTTCCACAAAAGACCCCACTTTGGCAGGATATTGTTTCCGTCAAAAACTCATTTGCATGTACACTGAACAATGTACTGAATTTGCATGTACTCGACTGCTGTTATGAATACCTTTGATTATCAATGATGGTGGGTGTTTTCAAGTCCAAATGCCAATCATAAACTGTCAGTCTTGCATTCAACTAACATAGACCAATACATTTTTGGATGTATAGCTTCAAATTAGCTATAGCGGACATAATATAATTGACGAGCATGGGGAACAACATACCTTGTCGGTGGCAACGTTCGTCATCAGTGTCTTCGTCGGAGCACGGGCCAATGCAGGTAATTGTGCTGTCGCCGCCTATCGAGCTACCCCGTGCCCGTCTTTGGCACTACTCCATCACAATTACCTGCATTGGCCCGTGCTCCGACGAAAACACAGACGACAAACGTTGCCACTGACAAGGTACGTCGTTCCCCATGCTCGTCAATTATATTATGTCTTTTAGTATATTTTGGCTGCACTCCACCACGCTAGGGGTAGTTTATGTGAGAAACTATATCGTGAAATTACGTCTTGAAAGGATTCCCTGATACGGATTGAGCCCATCTATTATGTACGAGCGCCCATAGAACTATTTCGTTTGACGCCACAATCACTATCGTCAACCAACAAGCTTTCTCCCAAGAAACCCAATGGTGGCGACTCTCTCCCTCTAGGTGACCGGACCATAAGAAATGTGAGCTCAATTGCTCCACAGAGTAGAGGACTATTAGAGATAATGAATGGACCGCAAGGGTATGCAGCGGAATACTTATAAGGATGTGTCGAATAAGTTGGATGTGTCCTCCAGGGGATAGAAAATGAAGTTTCCATCCCTCTAGTTTCTTTCTCAATGTGGCCAGCAAGGTATCAAAATAATGATGCCTTGCATGTCAGAGAACGATAGGGTATCCAAGATAGTCGAAAGGAAGGCATCCTCGTGAGTACCCAGTATAGTGTTGGATAATCTGAGAGCACTTTACAATGGTGGATGGACCGACCATAAAGCTGCTCTTTGAGACATTGACGAGCTGGCCAGAAGCCCGCTCATACGTAGTAAGGACACTCAGAACTTCCTTAATGGATTTTTAGATCCATTGAGGAAAAGGATGGCATCATCTACAAATAGCGAGTGCAAGAGGATCGTGCATCTCCTTTTCATAAAATATGGTTGGATGAGGCCAAGGCGATCACCTATGTGCGGAATCGGCTAAAGACCTCCTCCATCAATATAAAAGGGTAGGTGAGATGGGATCACCTTGTCGTAGACCTCTCGTGGTCATGAAAAAACCTGTGGAGTTTTCGTCCACCAAAAGAGAGAAATGATTCTCTCAAAGGCAAGCATCCACAAGAGTGATGAATGTGTCGGTGAAGTCAAAGCGATGTAACACGTTGGTAAGGAAATTCCACTCGAGTCGATCAAAAGCTTTCTCCATATCTGGTTTGGTGATGACATTTGAACCTCGGCTAACTCATGAACGAGCATGATATTGTCTTGCATCTGTCAACCCTTGACAAAACCACACTGTTCAGGTGAGATAAGTCTATCAAAGAAGGTCACGAGTCAATTTGTAATGATCTTGGATGCAACTTTATAGAATACATTACAAAGACTAATAGGGCGAAAGTCTCTAAATGAAGCTGGGTTGTCCACTTTTGGGATTGGCGCCAAGAAAGTAGATTTCCAAATTCGAGGTAGGACTTTGTGTGTAAAGATCTTATTGATAGCAAGCACCAAGTCTGTGCATACGATATCCCAACATGCGATATAGAATTACACTAAAAATCCATCTAGTCTCGGAGCCTTGTTCCTACCCAAAGAAAAGACTACCTCCCTGATCTTTGCTTGCGTAGGAAGGCTCTGAGTAATGCGTTTTCCTAGTTGGTCATGAAATGAGGGATGGAGCCGAGTAGGTCCTCACTCACGTCAGTTGGCTGAGAGGCAAGGAGAGAGCTATAATATTCAACACCAACAGTCGCTAGCTAGGCGGGGTCCTGCCTATACATCCTTAATATGGTCGTATCATTAGGACGGGCTTTGTGGAGAATCGAAGTGTGGAAGAAATGTGTGTTTCTATCACGTTCTCGCAGCCATTGGATACACAATTTCTGGAGGTAGAAAATCTCTTGTCATCGCATCACATCCTCAAGCTTCTGATGTAGCCTAAGTTGTCGCTACCCCGCTTCGTCTGTCCAACTGTCCTGTAGCTGTCTCTCAATGGCACCTAGCTCCATTTTGAGTGCTTCGACTAGTGTGTGCATGTCTCCAAATACATGCCGATTCCACCTTTTTAGGTGGACTTAAGGTTCTACAGTCTATAACTGAAGTTCTCCATAGGTGATGCGGAGATCGTTCCATGCCAATTGATGTGCACAAAACAATGAAAATCTTTGTGCTCCAACCACGTAGATTGGAATCAGAATGGGGGACCACGGACACGACTATCCGAGTCCGAGAGAATGGGGATTGGTGAGTGGTCCGAGTAATGTCTCGGTAAGAGCTCAATCGTGATAGTGTAGTGCACTAGTGCAGTACCATTAGTAAAGCAATGATCGAGTCGCTCGTACATACACGCATCTGCTTGGCGCTCATTGCACCACGTTCATCTCTCACCTATAGTGGGGGGTTTCACTAGGGAAGCCTGATGAAGAAAGTCATTAAATGCTTGCATGCGTCTCGACCTAGGTGGCTGACCTCCTTGGCATTCACTGATTGCCCGCTCGCAGTTTAAATCCACCGCTATAAACCACAGGAGATCAACAAGACGCGGATGGGTGTGTATATGCTGGACAAGTTCCCCTATAAGACCTCTCTCTCAAGGTATCTATATGAGTCATAGACTACCGTGAGTGCATAAGGCGTCAAGGAGGAATGAGCGGCAAAGGTGACATGTTGGGTTCCTACACCAAGGAGCTCCAACAAATAGTCTCGTGTCCAAAATAACCAGAGCTTATTTGAGGAGTGGCAATAGACATGATCCATTCTGAGTTACCTCCTAATGGAGTGAGTGCTATCTGGTGTAGTCATCTGTACAATTAGCCCTACTATTCCTAGTTTGTCTTATTGATGAGGGATAGGTGGGAATGGGTAAGAGGGTTGCCTATCCCTCGACAATTCCAGATGAGACTACGAATCATAGTACTATCATGGCACATCCTCGATCGGGTGTTAAATATGCGATGTGTGTGAGGTGTATCTTAGTCCTCAGATATGGAGGCATCGTCATCCTCCTCGCCCGTGGAAGCAAGTCCACTAGTGTCCCCACATGTGTCATCACTAGGGAGAGAGGCTTGATGATCATTCAAGCATTCCTCCATATCAAGTGGTATATGAGATGGGTGGGGATCAGGTAGTGGGTCCTGTGGGTGGGGGAGAGATGGAGGGGGTATGTGGGGGGGGTTGGGGAGGGGACCAATGAGTGGGGGTGAGTGGGAATATAGGTGGGGGCGGATGAGTGGGGGTGAGTTGGAAGGTGGGTGGGGTGGGATGGCAAGGGATAAACTGGCTAGGAGGCGTAGGCTGGGTAGGAGATGGGCAGCGAGGGCTACGAGTGGTGGAGGGCGTCAGGACTTGTCGGGGAGAGAGTGGAGGGATGTAGTGGCTAACATTAATAGGAGATGCGGGTAAAGGACGGGGAAACGGTTGTTGAGTTGGGGGTGGTATGGAGGGCTGGGAAGACATAGGCCGAGAGGAACTAGGGGAAGGGGAAGTTGGGGCAACATATGGGGCACTATGAGTGTCAAATCCATCCGCTACCTCTAAAATAGCAAATGCATTCGAGGTTAGTATATTCAAGTGGATCTTCGAGTGGAAGATCCACGATGTCGGGATCGTATATGGGATCCTCCTTGACGTACTCACTATCTACGGTGTTCTATAGCTGTCCCCTAGTTTGAACCATTTTATGGTCAACTATTCCATTTAGGTCCACTACGGGTTCTATAAATGCGATGAGATGACACGCAATGTATGATATGAATTTTGAGATATGGAATGCACGATGCTAATGAAAACTCGAGGTGAGATATTCGACCAACCGTGTTAATCAAGATTAACATGACCGGCTCTGATACCAATATGATGTAACATGTAATCAGCCGGGATCGATCGGCATGGGTTACAATTCAGGGATTAATGATTTCGAGCGAGAGACGTGGTATTGATGAAATGCAAAGTTATAAAGTCAATGAAATTACACATCAACAACGACAATTTTGACATTCCATTGAGTTGATAGAGTTTGATTAGGTCACAATCAGACTCCTCAACATCCCTTTGGACCAATTAGACATCCACAACAGCGAGGGGTAAGATGAATTACCTGAACACGTCTGATCCTTTTTAATAAGAACTAGTGATACCACAAGGAGCTCCCTATCTCTCGCATAATGATGGTGGCTAATTCCTACATGTTAATTCAATCTCTCGGAGGCTATTGGAGGCACACGTCAATAACACTGAAGTAAGTAAACAAACTGAGGATGTAGGGGAAGCAACAGAACCCGAATATTGGTTGCACAAGAGACGTTCGAGGTGCAAGCAACGGTGAATAATCTGGCAGATGGAAAGCACCAGGTGTGTGGTAGAATGCATGATGGCCGGGGTGTGCGGCGTGTGCGGGGCGAGTGTGCAGTAGCGCACACACATGAGCAATGTGCGTGTCGTATGGACGTGCGGGGTGCGCGGTTGGATGGCATGAGGCGCACACGATGGGCGCGCATGGGTGAGTGTGCTGGGTGGCTGCGCACACCATCACAAGGGCGTGCGGGGAGCGACAAAGAGTGCATGCACGGAACTGCGTGGGCGTGCAGCGCACGCAATCGCAAGAGCGCGCAATACGCGCAAGCAGGCGGGCACAACAGCGGCTCTCGGCGAGCAACACACCCCGGTGTAAGGAGTACACGGTGGGCAGGGAAGAACGTGCGCAGGCGGGCACAATAGGCTGGCAGCCAAGAGCATGGGTGGCGGCTTCAGAAGTACCAGCGGCGACGGCAATGATAGCGACTGCGGCTTCAAATGTTGCAACGGCGATGACAATGATAGCGACGGCGGTGGTGGTGGCAACTACGCGGCAGCCGCGGCGGTGATGACAACGGCAATGTTCACAAGACGGGCTAAGAAAATGAGTCTTGGCACTTTCTTGGATCCAAACAACTCCAAGGATGGGTTTTCTTGAAGATCAGCTCCAAGAACGATGAAAGGGCATCGTCGATGGTTCTTCCATGGAGATTTAACGTGGCTGAATGCGGGGGAGACGTGCTCCCACAATCTACTCTAGAAAATGATAAATCTCCCCAAGGGGAGGATAGGCGGGAGCCAAAGATGAAGAAAACCTTTCAATTTCGAATTCAACTCCAAGTGGCTTCTTCGGCATACCGTCCTTTATATAGGGTAAGGGCATGCCCAATTGGGCCAAAATGGGGAAGGACCATCTTGTGACGAGCGGCCTTAACGACAAAGTATAAACAGTTTAAAAGAGCAGCCTATGTGCCCAAACACATAGGCTCATCCACAATTCAAAAGGAAATTACAATTGCGCCCGATATGAAAGGGAAGATAGATCGTCCAATGGCTCGTCGTTAAGCCGAGTACTTGAACAACCGGTTGTGGACGTCAGCTCGTGCTGCTCGATGTGGCTGTTGATGTCCGTTGGTGTTGGTGGCAAGATGGTCCCCCGTCATGGGGCACCTGGTGCCCTAGGTTTGGGCCGCTTATCAACACCCTACTTCACCCATTGTGTCGTTGTTGGAGTAGGTCGAACCGAAATAGGTTTGATTGGCATGGAGCCCTGGGCTAGGGAGGGCATCCCACTCCATACACCCTACGGTGAGGTGGTGGGCCATGCAGTAGGCAACGGTCTGTGATTAGGGTGGCGCCCTTGGGTAAAGGCTTTCGCCTCCACTATATAATCATCGTAGGGCTATCGGGCGGGGGTAGTCTGTCTAGGGGGATGAAGTGGCCTCTGTCACCTTTTGGTGGCGCGTGTAATCGTGTGTCCCAAAAGTATGTAGTGTGTATAGAACTATGGGAGGTTCTCGTACACTATGGTTTGGTGAATCATCTCATCCCCATTCCTACTAAGAATCATGCGATGGATAGGGGCTAATAGGTCGATGTCCACACAAACCCATGCGTATCCCGGGCGGTTGAACAAATATACGTCTTTGTCAAGAAGTATAAATGTTCCTACAACACTAGCTAATGACTCCATGGCAGTGGGCGTGAAGAGATGAGGTAGTAGGCCCCAGAAGCCTTTCCACACTAGGACAGAATGGGGGGCATGGCCATATGAGGTGCTCAACTGCTCTGCAGTCCATCGGTACGTATGCATGATGAAGTCATTAATATTCTAGGTGGTACAGGTCCAGGCTTTTCAAAAATGAGTTTCCAGTTGGAAGCAAATATAGACACTCTGATGCTTGCGCGCCCTGGTGAGGTCCGAGAAAGTGCCCTAGTGATAGGTATATCCGAGTGGTATCGTCTATAAGCGGATGCTTGGTAGCGAATCTCCATATCAGGGTGTAGGCGAATGGTGCGGCCATTCTCCTAACCTCGTCTTTGGTGAATGCAACAAGGCGCACTCCCTCAAATTTGGCATAACCTCACATCGGGGTCTTGTCATCTTAATGAGGGGGGAGTACATATTTTGGGAGTGATTGTGCATTAGTCGTCTGTGTAGGTCCACCAACCCTCACCGCCCATGTCATCAGTGGTGTTGATCTGTCTATTTGTCCATCTCTCCCTTTTCCAGCACATTTGGATCTAGGCTATGTAGCTTATTTGCTCGTAGTCTGACTTGGTCAACTTGTATGTCCAACTGAATCAGTAGAGGCGACAACAAAATTGATCTCAGGAGCGACATGAATGGCCGCATCGTGTTAGACCGGGTCTGGCCAGGCGAACTGTTCAAGATAAGCCAATTTGAATGTGTCGCCCGGAGCCAAGGCAGATGGGTTGACCTGGCCTGGTCAGTCACGTCAGGCCCGGTTGTTTGGGCCAGGTCAGACGGATCGGGGTCGGTCGATTCAACGAGTCCGGGGTCACCCGATGTAGTCGGGCTTCCCGGTCTGTGCTGGCCAATTCGACCAAGTCAACCCAATCGGGGACAGCTGGGTCGATGAGGCCAGACCTGCCCTATTCAATCGGGTTAACCGGATCACAAAGCCTGAGTCAACCAAGAGGTTGGCCGAGTCAACCAAGAGGTCTTGGCCAAACTCGGCCCTGTCAACTTGGGCTGACTTGGCCGAGTTTACCAGGTTATCCTAGACTGGATCGCCTGAGAGGACTGGGTCGACTCGGCCTGACTTGACCGAGTAATCTCAGCTTGAGTCAGCCAGATTGACAGGTTTGGTCTCTACCGAGTCGACCTAGTCAAAATCGGCAAGGTCGATCTAGTAAGACTCGGCCGAGTCGACCAGGAAGACTCGGCCGAGTCGACCGGGACAACTCAATCAGACTCCACCAAGTCAACCCGATCGGTCTTGGCCGAGTCATCCTGATTGGCCCGATCAGAGTCGATCGGATCAACTTAGTTCGACCCGGCCGTGTTGACCGAGTCGACCAATTCAGACTCGGCCGAGTCGATCGAGTCAGTCTCAGCCTGATCGACCGAGTAGGTTTGATCAAAAATGCCCAGATTGACTGGTTTGACCCGGGCGGAATCGCTAGGGTCGACCGGCCAGACTCGATCAGAATCGACTGGGTTGATAGAGTGAGACTCAGCCCGGTCGATCGGGTTGGTCTCGATCGAGTCGGTTGGGTCGACTCGGTCAGATCTGGTCGAGTTGACTTAGCTGAGTCAGCTGAGTCATTTCGACCAATCTACGTTGAGTCATCGAGTGGGGCCAGTTGAGCTAGCAGGGGTTCATTCTATCCATGCCATCCGATACGTGATCCAAAGCGGCATCCAACGGAGTGGATGGCTTGGAAAAGTCAACAAGTGTGGTGGTGCTTTGGGCAGTGCGTCCAACAATGCATTTAATGCATTGTTGGTTGTTAAAATATAAAGATTGGTAGAAGCAAACGTGACAAATCCAACGGTGGAGAGAGGAGTGATCAAGTGTTTTGATTTAATATCATTCATCGGATCTAACGTGGCCAAAATCAATACTTTCGGAGCCAACGGCTCAATTTTATGAACGTTAGAGCTTGGGTCCACAGGTCCATCAATTGAACTGCCGTGATTGTGCCACGTGGGTGTCACAACGTCCAGATGGGCCCGTTGACTACTATACTCTCGACATCATTTAATGATATTGGAGGTGTGGCAGGTGAGTCTTTATTTTGTTTTTTCTTTTTTTGTTTTTTTTTCCATTTTTAGTTAAATACGAACCATTGGATTCATCTAGACTGCCGTATCGTATGGCCTGTACGAATCCCATGGCGGGTGGGGCCGAGCTGCAGTCTTCTAATGTGGGATATGTTGGGTTTTAGAGGCCTAGATCTGGATGAACAATCAAAACAAAACGCACCGAAAGACATTTGTGAATAGAACGGCATCATTAAAGCCATGGTAACGAAGTACCTTCGCACGTATCTCATCTGTGATTTCATGGATCATGGAGCGAGCCGAGCCAACTGCTCAAGTGGGCAGCCTCTTGACGTATCCACGCGATCCTCTGCACATCGAAACTCATTCTCGTTGACGAGCCCCGTTCAATCTCCACCGTCATCGTTACATCATCGCGATCGCATCGGGGATGGAGATGGGGTGTGGGGAGAAGGGAGAAGAAAAGATAAGGCCCCTGAACAATTCTGGCCTGGTGAATTTCATTCAGGGTCTTCCCCTATTTATACTAAAAGGATGTTTTTCATAAAACCCAAAAAACTTAAGTATATCTTCCGACGTCCAAAAGACCATTTTTGTGTGACCCTCTAGGCCCATGTATCAGTCTAGTTAACGACTCCAGCGGCCCAATAACCTTCATTGGCCTTCCAAATTAATTAACTATATCAGCATATAGATTAATTAATGTCGTATCAATTTAACTCAATTGATAGGTCGAGTCTCCAATACGTGGGGTTCCAAGCTACACCTCGTGCTCTAGAAGATACAAAGGAGTGCGTATCGTCTCACTCATGAAACCTGTTCGTCATTAGTTTCTGTGGATGTATAACCCCTCATCCACTTGATGCTCCTTGGACAACTTAGGGTATGGTCAACTGTCAAACCCTAATCGCCCATTCGAGTTAGTACTGATGCATTCAAAAATCATCAGAGAACTCTTCTCCGATATTTGACTACCTTGGCCAAGGACTTCATCGCATCGTCTTCCTTGAGTTGTCACCTCTTATATCGAGGGTAGACCATCCCATCTTGACCACTCAATCATCTTCGTGAAATTATTGATGTACCCGAACTAAGACCGTTTAGAATCCCATGATTAGAGACTCGTTGGCCATAGTCAAATTGCAACCCTCTGTCCACAATACGTCTTTGGTGTCTCACGTCTAAGGACCACTTACACAACCGTGACGTGAATCAACCTGATTGATGAAATATTTCAATTAAAGTGATGCATTGATGAAAGGAATTCATATGGATCGAAATAACGAAAATTTCACCCAAAAGTGGTTTTACTTTAGAAAATCTTCATCTTTGAATTTCAGGAATTTTTGTCGAATTTATCATTTTCTAAGTATTCTTTTTGTACCAAAATGAGGAGGAAAGCAGCCCATGACCACGGGGCTGATGTTGCCAGCTGGTAGTGCAGCACAACTTACATCACATGCCAGGTATGGGCAAGTGGCGGACATGTGGATTTAAGTTGGGGATGCTATACACATGAGGTAGTATGAGAGGCATGGGGGCATGTGTGTGCACATACAATTAGTTTATACTCGTGTTTCTTCTATACACAAAATTTCTTTACAAAAAAATGTAAAATTATACTGTTTTTTTTTTCTTTTTGCACAAACAAATGGCACAAGTCTGGAAGTTAAATGTGCACCAAACGCGAACAATCCCCTCATAAAGATCTGATCTATGAGATTGTTGCCCACTTTTATGATGTGGTAATCCCTTTAAGGAAATGATTCCCTGCACAACACGCGTCCACTATCTAATGATTATTCTTTTTGTTTTTCAATTTTATTATATTTTAGGTAAGGGACACGTGACAACATCCGATGCACTAGACTTGCGGATCACCTGATCAGATGCACCAAATCATTTAGGTTCTTTACGTCAAACATCAGATAGCTCACTTGTGATCCACTATTGAAGATAATTATCCGAAAACTCAAAAATGCCGCAACAATGAACAATGAACCCAACCAGCCAAATCTTGCATGGTGGCCCAATCTTAGGCCTCTTAGTGAGCTGTTACCAGGTCAACTGCCAGAGATGCATCAGACCAAGGCTGTTAAAGAAATTAATGGCCAAAAATGGTCAGATTTCAAATAGACCTAACTTATGTTTCTGATGGGAGGTTTTGACTGAACTTTTGCAGTCAGGAGCATCTCTTCACCTCATAAATGTCCACAAGATCGGATATTATAAATAGGTCCAAGAACTTGGTATTTTTTATGTTCCCTTTGTTCTCTTTACACTTGGCAAACCTTGTAACACAAAATCTTCGGAGGCATGAAATCCGGAAACCTCTTTCTTCAAAAAGTGAGTTTCTTCTCTGTTCTCCTAATTCCTTGTGTTGGGTGTGCCATGCCAAGTCCCGTGAAAAAATATGAGCTCACAAATGATCAACATTGTAGGGAGCATCATTCTTCATGAGTTATGAATTCAGTGGTTTTGATCTAGGTTTTTCCTCCATTTCTGTCTTTTATTAATCGTTTCCAAACCGAAATTTGAATCTCCATTATTCGCTTATATGTTTTTGTATCTTCAAAAAGAAATTTCAGAGCTTATATTCATCACGTATTCATAACTCTCATAAACTTCTTTCATTCATTTTCTATTAAATCCTCAATTCATCTTCAAATATTACATTTTCAATATGAAACTTAAACCAAAAAATTTTAATTTTTATTATGTGTGTTTTAATTCCTTGATTATTTTATACATTGTTATTTAGTATTTAATATGAAACTTTATAATGTTATTGCACAAGTTCGGGTTTCCACAATGATGAATAAAAACCTTTAAACCTGGTTAACCAATGGGGGTCATTGCTAGTGAAGAAGGTCTCATTTAGATCACTACACTCAAAGGTTATTTGAATTCAAACTTGATGAGAATTCTTATTTCCTCTTGCATTCTAACCTTTCTGTTACAGAGGAGAATAAAAATCCCAGAAAAGAAGAAACGGATCAAAACCTAGTTCCACAAACAATTGACCCACTGAACAAGGTATGAGACGTATCAAGCTTAGAGGATATTCTGACCAATCTGAGAGTGAAGCATATATTCAAATCTTAGCACTCTTAGGTGAGAGTGTTTCTTTTTGTATTTACCCTCATGTGTTCCAACTTTTACCTACATTCTCACAAATATTTGACAAGGAATCTTTTGAGTTTTTTGAAAACATTTTCGACATTTGTCCTACATGCAATACCCAGCAGTTTCCAATGATAGTTTGAGAGTGAGACTTTTTCTTTTTGCACTTAAAGATAAGGCCAAAAATAGGTTTAAATCTTCTGGTCAAAATTTTGTTTTATGGAGTGACATGACGAATAGTTTTCTTATAAAATTTTACTCTTTTGGAAATATGAATGCCCTTGGAAAAGCCATTATAGACTTTGCCCAAGGGACAGATTCCTTTAGTGAACCATGGGAGAGTTCTATGTCCTTAACTAGAATATTCCCTCATCATGGAATCGGACCTTTGGAGTTAGTCCAGAGAATTTTTTAGACTTTATGACGTTGGGAATCGGACCTTGGGAATCTGATCATGAGCGTATCATGGTAGACATCATGAGTAGAGGTGCCAAGGAAAGGTTCGTTGAAAAGTTTGTGGAGATCCACACCAATTAATCAATCCCTTCATTGAAAGGTTAGTTGAAATTGGGGTTGTCGGCAAAGTTTTTTAAACATTAGCAGGAATGCCATGCCACATAGGGGAGGAATCATTGACATTAAGGCACTAGAAAAGGAAATTTGGTTCAATTGGGTGGAAAGGGATAACAGTAAGATGGGTAGGGCTATGGAGGAGCTAACTGTACAAATTCAATTTTTCCTTCAAGGACCTCAAGCTCAAACCCCAAATTATGAGGTTAAAAATAGGTCTAACCCTTATACTCTATTTGTTCTGCTATCCATCATTCCGATGAGTTTTGTCCACTGATGGAGCAAGTGAATGCTTTCCAATGCGCCGATGACCATCTAGGGAATTGGAACGCCAAATGTAACTTTCGGGTGCAATTTGGAATAGAGGAATAAATCAACCTTACTAAGCTCAATCAGGAGGGAAAACATTTCAGCCTAAGACTTTCATTCATCAACAATTTCCATCTTATACTACATTACTTGTTGCTGTTCAAATTCTTTCAATTAAGCTAATAGTACTCTTAATGACCTTATTAAGGAATCGAGGGGAAAAAAATCAGCAGAAGAACATTGAACAAAAAAATGCCTCTATGCAATAGATGATGATGGTGATGGAGAATCTCAAAAAGGGGCAAGGCAGTCAATAATCTCAAGAAAATCAGAACATTAAAGGTAAAGTTACTGCAAACATTCAATACAAACAAAGCAAAGGTCAACTCCCAACTCAATGACTTGCATGCTATTTCTAATCTTAGGAATATGACCACCTTCGTTGACCTGTATCTGACAAACCTATCAAAGAAACCTATATATAATTTGGAGAGAGGGAAGCAAAATGACCTTGGAAAAGGAAATAGGAGAAAACCAATGGGGATACAGAAATATCAGAGGTAAATCCCAAGGATTATATCCATCCTATTCTCTTTCCTAGTACCTTAAAATCTTCAAAAGAGAAACCAAAGGATTCCCACCTTTTAGAAGTCTTCAAGGATGCCACCATCACCATCCATTTAATAGCTACCATTCAAAAATTCCTACATACCCAAATTTTGTTAAAGATATTTCCAAGAGTACTATCTCTACCCTTTTGAATGAAATCCTTAGGAGAAAGAGAGACCTGGGAGCTCCTTTAATTAAATCTGAAATAAAGAGAAGTTTTTTCACTAGGTATCTTCCATATTCTGGAGCTAATGTTAATGTAATGCCTAAAACTCTTTATGATAAGTTTAAATTTGGAGAACATGATTGGAAGGACCACATTAACATGCATTTATGCGCTAATGTTTGGCATTTTTGGAGACTTCAAGGACATGTATCAGCAGCAGATTGAAATCACATATTATTGTGCCAAAGATTGGCACCTTTTTAGTAAATTTTAAGTGTGGTTTCCGTCCAAGATTTTTGGGAGGAATCTATAGATTATGTTCCCACACTAGCAATTCATACGGTGGATTGAGGAGAGAAGAATAACACAATATAAAATAACCAATGGTCAAGAGATCTCCAAATTTAGGACACAATATCCATAGGAATTTTAAGCTGAAACTTTGAGGATGGCTTTGTATTTATCTTCTCTATCCCCTCATGGTCTCAGATTTATAGTAAACCCTCTATCAATGTAAGAAATGCAGTTTTGGATTTTGTTCCAAATTAAGTTTTGATAAGAGATTTTGTCATGCAAAATCCTGTTTGGGTCCATTCTTGATCTTCAAGGATGAAAGATTGGAGTAATGAATTCGATAAAGACATGTGAAGGAAAAAAACACCGCTCAGCCAGTTGAGCACATGACAATGTGGTTTATATGATCTTCACTCTCTTAAACTTTTGTATTCATCTTGTTCCCCACATTATCTTCCTCGAGAATAACCTAGGTCCTCACCTTTTCATACGCCACTGTTGACTTTATCATTTGTCCGCAAGTATCCTCCATCCATTTGTGCCATTACCACCGACACTGATCTTCATTTCTTGATTCACTCCACTACTTGCCAATGTGTTTTGGGACCATTTCCACCACAATAAGAAATGTAAACCCTACTCCTTTCCAGTTATGTCATCTACATCACACACACTCATCACAATCCATCATCAAGAGGCCAACCAAAGCACCAGCTTAGAATTTATTAGTTTTCCTGCTAGAAAAATTTATAAAATTCCCAACTTATTAAATTAAATTTTCGCAAATTAGGTTCATTATAAAAATATATCCTTATTATTTTCAATATAAATACTCCTTAAAAATATAACTAAACTGAAAACCATTTTGTAAATACCTTTTCTTTGTGAATTCAACCTTTACTCACTCTTTGCTCATAATGAAAACTATAATTCTTATTTCATGAAACATAAACCTTAATACCATATTCAACCATCGGTTATAGTTCATATGATACACTCAGTGCATGTGCATGTTCACTCTGGGACCAATAGAGTGTCTAGAAAGACATCATAAGGTGTCACATGTGGTTAACCAGCATACAACATCAACTTGTGTGATGAAAGCTGCATGCGATGTGAGAGGATACAATTTTTAATGTTGAAAATTGTCAATGCCATGTTGATTTTGTGGTGGTGAAACTGAAGGAAAACTGAGCCATGCCCCGTTTTAGGAAGATCATTCTTACCGACAGGCAAGGACATCGCTGACTGGGATAGATGAACTATATTGTTAAAATGAGGCGAGAGAGGATAATTTAAGGAATTCCCAATTTCTAATGCAATGATATTCATGAAGGATGCAAACAAGGATTTTTTTCTTTAGGTTTGAGTGAACAAGATGACTCCTGCTTTGATTTAGATCATTAGAATTTACTTTCTATTTATTTGAATAATATAGAAGATGAGATTTTGCAGGATCTGCCAAGTTGTCTTCCTTCTTTTGAAGTCAAAGCTTTACCTTCTCATCTTAAATTTGTATTTCTAGGACCAAGAGAGCCTCTACATGTTATTATATCTTCTCTTTTATCTTCAACTTAAGAGTACACATAAGTAGATTTCTTATCATACTATAAGATTGCAAGTCCTTGGAATATTTTTTATATTAATGGGATTAACCAACAAACCTTTTAGCATATAATCTTTATAGAGGAGAATTCGAACCTTTTTAAACAACCTCAATGGAGTTTTAACTCTCATATGCTTGAAGTTATCAAGAAAGAAATTCATAAATAGCTAAAAAGCTGGTTTTATCTCTGAAATTTGATATACTCCTTGGATGAGTCCTCTTCATCTAGCACTAACAATATTGGGCATAATGGTTAAAAAGAATCCACACGGTAAAGAGGTGCAAACCCAAGTAGCTTGTGATAAGAGAGTATGTATTAGTTATAAGAACCTTAACTTGGTTAATAAGAAACATCATTACCGTCTTCAATTTTTTTATCCAATTCTTTAATGGTTGTGTTGACAAAATTGTAATGCTTTCTTGATGGTTTATCAGCCTTTATTCAGAAACAAATTAATGCACTCTTTCTTGACAAAACTGTATTAATCCACGCATCACCTTTGGGAACAGCATGGCCTTCCCTTAGACATGTTATCCCAGGCTAGGAGTACTCTCATCGGGTACCCTCGATGGGTCCTTCTCCCATCGATCTTCCTGGGAGCATTTCCTCGAAAATCCCCCACCCAGCACTTGGGTCGCCGCATTTGGCATCCGGCGATCATCACTCGCGTCTCCTTCTTCCTTTGGAGAGTCATGCATCGTGGCCTCCCGACTGAAGATCGAGTGACTCGTATCAGTCACTCCCTCAGTTGAGTTGCCATTGTTGCCCCGCATCTCCCCAAGCTGAGACTATGGAGCACATTTTCTTCCATAGTGAGACAGCCCTAAACTGTTGGCGCCAAATTACACATCATTGGTGCCCACTACAATGTACCCCTTCTAATTTAACATCATTAGAGTGTTCTAGCAAGGTTTTTCTCTCGCCAACGCACTCTAAGCGGAGCCATTCCTTCACGTCACCATAGCTTACTTACCATGGGAGATCTGGAAAGAGCAAAATTCTTCTCGTTTTGCAAGGACACCAATGCGAGCACCGGATATCATGCGACAAGTCCAACATTGTTTACGACACACCCACCACCTCATACCGCCCCGCGCCTGCAACTCAGTCATCACATGTGATCTCCTTCGCACTTGGGGCATTACGATAACACTCGCCCCCATCACCATTTGACTACAACTTGTCCATTGGCACCCACTACTAATTGGCCTCTTCAAGTTGATTATGGATGGTGTAGCCAAAGGCAACCCGGGATTAGCTGGAGGGGGTAGTATCCTCCGTGATCGCATAGGGGTACTCTCTTTGCCTTCTCATCCTTTTATGGTATCCAAACAAACACGGCAGTCGAGACTATGGCAATACGTGATGGTTTGGTCCTTTGCGAGGAATGAAACATTCACAATATCGTTGTAGAATCGGACTCACATGTGTTAGTTGACATGCTTTGTGCAGATTTATGTTCCTAGTGCCGGCTGTAGCACGTATGGTAGGACATCATGCGGTGCCACCCTCGCTTGACTAGTGTTCCTCACCAGTTGTGCAAGGGAAACCAGATGGCGGATGCCCTAGACAACCACATGGTATGCACACGAACTCCCTCTTCTCTTTTACTCTCTTGATAGGAACTCCCTCAGGTAGCTCCTGGATGATATCACATTAAGCACCTCGGCTTTCCGGTTCTTCGTACGCATCACACATTGTTGAAGGAGGGTCCACGGGACTAGCGAATTGCATGGAGCGTTGGAGGCAAGAGCGCTCACCCTCTTGCCTGATAGTCCGACCTGCCGCGCACCTAGACGTTGACTCCTACGGACGACACCAGGGTGGACTCCGCACACTCCAAGCATTGCACCCATTACGAGGGCTTCACATACTCCTGCTGGCATGAGTGCTCTCTCATGGCCTTCTTTACTAGATATAACTCATGTACCTTTTCCTTTCTTGTACCATGGGCGTGGGCGAGTAGGGTCTATGTGTAATTGGGACATGTACACTCGCTCCATGCCTGTAGACTCTGATAAACATTACATTTAATAAATAAAAACCACTAGGAGGCATCCATAGCATGATTGATTGGTCTATCGGCACAACCTTAGGGTTGGCCATGCACGACACCATGTTTTTTGCAAAAAAAAAAAAACAAATCGATGAGCATGATCAGGAAAGTACTACTCTTACTTGTCCGGTCCACTTTTGCTTCCAAGTGCATGCCCATGGATAGTAATGGGGGCGTGACGGTAGCAGTAGGGGTGCAACGATGGTGAAGGCGATAAAACGATGATAGTGGCGACAACGTGATAGTGGCAGCAAGAGCATGTTGGTGGCGCAGCGCCACAAACATGAACATTCCTATTCGAAGGATACGTGAGAGGGACATCGAAGTATGCAGCTAGAATAACAATATCTAGCCTCACTCATACGATGATAATGGCCGGTCCCATAGCCATTAGTGTGGCGACACTAAGGCTAGATATTGGGTGCTCTTTAATGGAAAGAGTTCACTGAATTGATCCATATGAATCCCTGAATGGTATTATACCGAACTGTCAATGAGGTTGATTCACATCACGGTTGTGTAAGTGGTCCTTAGACTTGAGATACCAAAGACGTCTTGTGGACGGATGGTTGTACTTTGACTACGGCCAATGAATATCTAATCATGGGATTCCAAATGGTCTTAATTCGGGTACATCCAGACGTTCACAAAGACAATTGAATGGCCAAGATGGGATCATCCACCCTCAGTGTAAGAGGTGGCAGCTCACAGAAAATGATGCAATAAAGTCCTCGGCCAAGGTACTGAGATATCGTAGAAGAGTTCTCCTATGATTTCCAAATGCATCAGTACTAACTCGGAGGACCAATTAGGGTTTGATAGTTGACCATACCCTAAGTCATCCAAGGAGCATCAAGTGGATAAGGGGTTATACATCCACAGTAACTAATGACGAATAGGTTCCATGAGTAAGATGATACATACTCCTTTGTATCTTCTAGAGCACGAGGTGTAGCATGGCACCCCACGTGTTGGAGACTCGACCTATAGATTGGGTTACATCGATCCGACATTGATATAGATAATTAATTTGGAAGGCCAATAAATGTTATTGGGCCACTGGAGTCATTAACTAGACTGATACATGGGCCTAGAGGGTCACACGGAAATGATCTTTTGGACGCCGGAAGATATTATTAAGTTTTGGGGGTTTTTATGAAAAATACGCACTTAGTATAAATAGGGGAAGGCCCTGAACAAAATTCACCCAGGCCACAATTATTCAGGGGCCTTTCCCCTTCTTCTCCCTTCTCCCCACACCCCCTCTCCATCCCCGATGCGATCAGGACGACATAATGATGATGGCAGAGATTGAACGGGGCTCGTCAACAAGAAGGAGGAGTTTTGATGTGACGAGTATCGCATGGATATGTCTAGAGGATGCACACTTGAGCAGCTCGACTCGTCTCACTCCAAGATCGAAGAAATCACGGATGTGATCTGTGCAAAGGTACTTTGTTTCATGTTTTGTTGATATAGTTCGATTTTGCAAAAGCCTTCTAGCGGATCATTTCTATTTGTTCATCCCTATCAAGGCCTCTAGAACCCAACAGTGTTGGGCGTTGGCAGCAGCTGACAAGGGGCGAGCGCGTGGAAGCAAACAGTGCGCCAATAGCGTGGAAACTAGCACGAGTGGTAGTAGCGTCAGGGCATAGGGCGGGTGGCAACAACAGCAACACTAGTAGGCGACATCAACGACAGTGGTAGCAGCGGCAGTAGGGCGCCAGTTAGAGTTTTCCAAAGGGAGAGCAAATATGTAATGGTATTTTGTAATTTTTGTGAACAATAAAAATAAAGAAAAACACAAAAAAAGAGGTAACTAGTCATTTTATACTCAAGTATTTTCCTCCCTCAACGAGAGCTACCCCCCCCCCCCTTCACATATGTGGTAAATATGGACCTTCCTCTTAGGACCTAAGGGAGAAGGCTCATATGAGAAGCTCCAGAGCCCTCCCCCCCTCCCCCTAGATGTAGAGCCCCACACCTTGGCCGAAAAACTTTGACCCGAATAAGCGATCACATGGGCCCTATAACATAGGCCTGACACCCAGACAAATACAAGGCCTACAAATAAAAAGAAGTCATAAAAGCACAAAAAAGATAATGTCAACCTATAGGAGCCCGTTGACTAGGCCAAATACTTGAAGCTGGGTCTTTCATGTTAGCCATGCTCCTTGACCTGGCTGAGACTTGTCTTTGGTGCTAGATGGTCCCCATCACTTTAGTTTATGCAAAGCCCCTACAACATTTCAGTGATTTTTGAATGCACTAGTTTCCAATTTATGAAAATATTCCTTTTATTTTTATGGTTTTTTGTGTTTTTGGTTTCTGTTTCGATGCATGTTTATGTAATTTGGATTAGGTTTTGCAGATGTGCATGGAGAACAAGTTATTTCTCAGTTAGGAAAAGTCTATTTTATGGTGGAGGAGGGCATAGTTCTAGGCCATCAAATCAGCAAGAGTGGGCATAAGTTGGACAAGGAAAGTGTAAAATTTTATAGCTATCTCTTTCTTTCTCAAAGCCATTTTGAGCAATTACCTTTGTTTTGAAAAAAAAATGATTTTATTTCTAACGTAGTATAATTGTTATTTTTACCAATCACTCCACTTTAAAGTTTTTTTTGTTCAAAAAATAAATCAAGCCTAGACTGATGAAGTGTGTTTTACGTAGGCATGAAGCGAATTTAGAAATCAATGATATGAGGGGAGGATACAATGTATTAGCTGACGATTTATTTAGACTTGCTATCGATTCACCCAAACTCAACCTAGATTATTTCCCCAATGAGCATATTTTGGATTTTATAAGTCAAAGTTTACCTTGGTATACAGACATTGTTAATTCTCTTGTTACAGGATTGGTTCCGGATGATTGCAATGTGAATTATAGGAAGAAGTTCTTCGAGCATATTCAATTCTATTTTCATGAAGATCTAGATAAGTTCTATCTAGGAGTTGATCATGTACATAGAGAATGCGTACTACAGGAAGAGCAGTGGGGTGATTTGAATCTTTGTCACTCTTTCTTCTATAGAAGTCCCTACGCAAGTAGAATCGAAGCTCTTAAGGTTTTTGAATGTGGTTTCTTTTGGCCAAACTTAATTATAGATGCCTTTAAGTTTTTATCTAGTTACATACTATGCTATGCTGTGATTAATGTTAGGGAGAATGACAGCATGCCACTCCAACCCATCATAGAGGTAGAAATCTTTGAGTTATGTGGTATTGATTTTATGGAGGCCTTCCTAAAATTTTGATACATAGGAGTATATTTTAATGGATTTTGATTAAGTCTAGATGGGTAGAAGCCATCCCAAATAGAAAGAATGATATAAAGTACTTATGAAGTTAATTCAACAAAATATTTTCTCGATTGGAGTGTCATAGGGCTATTATTAATGATGTAGAAATGCATTTTAATAACTTCTATTTATGTTCCCATTTGAAGCAAAATGGAGTTCAGCATAGGATCACCACCTCTTACAATCCACAGTCAAATGGGTAAGTAGAGGTATCCAAAAGGGATATCAAGAAAATTATTAAGACGATCATTACACTTGATAGAAAATATTAGTCAAGTAGACTTTATGATGTTTTATGATCTTATAAAATAGCATATGAACACCCATAGAAATGTCTCATTACAGGCGTAGCTTCTGGAATGCTTGCCATATTCTGGTGCAAATAGAACATAAAACTTTTTGGGCTATGAAGAAACTCACTCTTTCTTTAGATGCACTAGGAAAGAATGGTTTATCGCAGTTGCAGGAGCTTCAAGAGCTACACAATGATGTATATAAGACTTCACTCAACTACAAAGTCAAGATGAAGGCCTTCCTTGAAATGAGCCTAAACAGACAAGATTTTTGGGTAGGTCATAAGGTTTTGCTTTTCAATTCTCCTTGAACTCTTTTTTTGGGAAAACTAAAGTCACAATAAGGTGTTCCCTTCCCAATCGCACAGATGTATGATGATGGGGGACCATCTCGTTGCTGACATCAAAGGACGCCAACAGCCACACCGAGCAACACGAGCCCACGCCCGCGACCTTTCATTCAAGTACTCAGCTTAAAGACGAGTCATCGGACGATGTATCTTTCTTTTCGTATTTGAGCAATTGTAATTTTGTTTCGAATTGTGGACAGGCCTATTCGTGTTTGGGCCTCATCCTATGGATTGTTCTTTTATTTTTTCATTAAGGGAAGGCTGCTCGCCACGAGACGGTTCCTTCCCATTTTGGCCCAATTGGGCATGCCCCGACCCTATATAATGGACAGCATGCCAAAGAAGCCAGACTTGGAGTTGATTGAATTTGAAAGTCTTTCTTCATTTCGGCTCCCACCCACCTCCCGCTGGAAGTTTATTGTTTTCTTGGCTTAGAGATCGTGGGACGTCTGCCACACCTCTTGCCACGACAAGGAATATAGTGGAGGAACCGTCGTTGTCGCTTCCAAGTTGTTCTTGAAGATTTGGCTTCAAGAAGGTTCATTCTTGAATTGATTCTCGTCCAAGAATTTCCAAGAAGTCAATTCGTGATCACTTCCCCTTTGAATTTCTTTGTGCTACTGTCACCAATGCCATTGTGCTGCATCACCCTCCACACCTTCGTTATCAGTGCCACCGTCATCATCATAAAGCATTGCCATATTTCCCTTGGTCGCCATTCTAGCTCTTTTCAATCGTCATCTTTGTCAGAACTGCGCATCAGTCAAGGATGACTTCCCCAGATTCATCGTCCTCTCACACCCACTCTCCTTCAATGTGCGATCTTCTTCCCACGTTCCAGCACACGCCCTTCGTCGCCATCCGCGCGGGCGATTCTTGCATGCCAGTGGACGCCATTTAGGCTTCGCCAGCGCACCAACCTGCTGGTACCGCGCGTTAACCTCGCCACGGCCTGTGCTCCTCAGCCACCCCGTCTCGTGCACCGCCCTTGCACTCCCGGTGGTGCCATTTTGGCCATGCCCGCGCGCCTTCCTACCGGTATCACGCGTTGACCTTGCCCACCGCTGGCACTCCTCCGCCAACCCATCTCGCTTGCGCCCCCCCCACCACAACCGCACACGGGTCGGGCGTGTGGTCATTTGCCTCTCCGGTTGGGCAACTCTATGAACAGGCCGATACAATCAAGTTCAACAATACGCCTGAAAAGGGGGTCATTCTCATTCGCCACGGTCGACGGGCATTAGTCCATCAGGTACTACCGTCTTCCCTTCGTTCCCAGTTTGGTTATTTCTCCCAGTGCCATTGATGTGTGTTCCTATCACCTCCGAGAGCACATGCTTAATGTATTAGGACTTAACCCACCAATTATTCTAAGAGGTAGGGTGATTTCCTTTGCGGTACCATTAGTCTTTATCGAGGAGGATTGGACACCTCCGAGGAATTAACTTTACCCTCATTTTTGTAGACGTCTATTGGCCCAGAGGGACATTGAGGAGTCTGATTGTGATTAAATAAACTTTGCAAAAATTGATTGTGAGAATTAATCAGTACTGTTGCGTACTTCTCATTGATTTTACAAAGTTGCATCTCATTAATATCGCGCCATCATCACACAAAAGTCTTCTTGTGTTGTAACACGTGTTGATTAATCCCGACCGATTATGTGTTGTAACAGACCTCGTCGCATAGCTTGAGCCAACATCCACGACCCTCGCTCAAGTACTCGACATCGTCAATGACTGTGAGCTATGCACTTATTTTCTTGTATTTCTATTATCGGAACAGTTCGGTTTGGGCCGCCATGTTTGGGCTAGTCTGTTGTCATTTTCTTTCACGTTGTTTTGATGTTTCAGGGGAAATCACATCACGAGATGGTTTTCCCTTATTTGTGCCCGACTTGGGCATCCTCCCTCCCTTATATAAAGGCATGGTGTGCCAAAAGGAAGCCTTGGAGTTTAATTGAACAAAGTGAAAGTTCATCTTCGATTGGGCTCCCGCCTCCTCCCTTTGTGGAGTTATCTTTTATCGTTTTCTAGTTTATTGTAGATCGTGGGAATTTCCCGCCATGACGTCCTACCCACGTCAAGATTTCATGGAAGAATTGTCATTGCTGCACCCCTATAGCCATTGCTTGGAGCCTGCATCAAGAAGGTAAGTTCTTGATTGGTTATTGTTCAAGAAGTACCAAGAACCCTTATCTTGGGCTGTTCTTGATAGCCGCCACTACCGCCGCTGCCATCGCTGTTGCCGCCGTTGCCATTGCCACAGCCAGCGCCACCACCGCTGCTGCCGCCATCGCTGTTGTCGCTTCCGCCACCGCCGTTGCGGCCCAACCTTGCACCAGTGCCCTCGCATCTCAGCGCCTGCATGCCCCTTCACCCACACGCCATCGCCCTCGCACCTCAGCTCAAGTGTGCCCCTGCACCCATGCCCCTGTGTGCTAGTGCCCTCATGCCTCAGCACCAGCATGCTCTTGCACTCGCGCTCCTGCGTTCTAGCACCCTTGCACCTCAGCGCCGATGCGCCCGTACACCCGCGTGCCAACACCCTCATGCCTTAGTGCACGCACCCCTACACCCATGCACTAGTGCTTGCGCGCCCTCCACCTGCGTTCATGTGTGCCTACATGCCCGCACCTGCGTGCCCCACACCAGCGCGCCCCGCACCAGCGTGCCCCGCACCTGCGCGCCTCCACATGTTTGTGCCGGTGCCCACGCGCCTCCACGACCCCCACACCGGCATGTACCTGCCAGGAACCACCATGAGCTGTCGTCTTTGCCATCGTCGTCGCCGTCTGACAGTCGACCCGCGGGCGCTCCATGCGATTCATGCGTGTTTCACACCCTCCACACACTCTGCGCGCGCAGTACTACGCCCACGATTGATGTTCGCCAATGACTATTGCTATCTTCATTGAAATGATTCCCTCGCCAAGGATGTCGGGGTCTCGACCCATCATGTACCATTGTTCCTTTCTTTGACAGTTTTATTACTTCTTTTAGTGACGTCTTCCACTACTTGCTCAGCTGCCCGGATTTTAGCGACAATTCATTAGGATTGGCCACCTTGTGTCAAGAGGTAGGGTTTTCTTGTGTTGACCATTAGATCACCCATCAATAGAGCTCGAGGACGCTTCTGGACACATAATACCCCTCACTACCTAGGCATCTAGTTGATCCTAATGGGTCATTGGGAGTCTGACCGTTAATGGTCCATTCTCGAACCTTTAATTGATCATCTTTCTTAGTCAGCAATTGCCACGCCTTTTCTCATTGGTTTACTCAAAAATAGGCATAATTTTTAATCATTGTCTACATTCTTTGTTAATCTGTGTTGTAACACGAGCCGTCCGATCCTGACGCTCATCGTGTTACATTATATGACAATGTATATAAAATATAGAATGAGAAATAGGTTGATCCACAGGGAGGCCATTGTATATAAAATTTTAATTTTAAATCAGCATTAAAATGATTAAATAAGATAGAACATAGAAATTACTTATTTAATTCTTGAATTATGAATTTCACAATTTAACAGAATGAAAATCATTTTTATTTTTTGGTTATAGGGTTTTAGAACTGCGATTTGAGATTAAATCTTTCAGTAAAACAGAAATCACATAGCAGATATCAATGATTCTAGGTTTAGCCATTATTCCTTGTATTTACTAAATACTTTTAAGAAGAAACAGAAATTCAATTTACATATGAAGATTACTGATTTTTTTATGAAAGTTTTCGGATAGATAGTCTGGATGTTGAGAAAATATTAGAGAAATAAAATTCTAAATATAGTGAGAGAAAGTAGAGAGATAAGATAGAGTGAAAGTGGAGAGAAAATTGGAACTGAATTTTTAGGATTTTTTAACATAGATCAATCAATGTAAGATGATAATGGAGACTAGAAACATATCTGATAAGTTATCTATTCTTTGATCATGACTTTGAACTCAAATAACTGCTCTCAATTATCCAAAATCTTTCTCAGGCAGGAGCATGTGGATTATAAGTTGGTTTTTTTGTAACAATCAAGAAGTTGAAGAACCAAGAAGGAACTTGCATATTGGATTAAGAATCAATTAGTTTTGACTTCAGAAGCAGCTCCTCTGTCTTTCCTGATCAACTAGGCTGGGGTGAGCTTCATCGGTATTCCCTCCTCTCTTACCCATGTCATTCAAAGAATCAAACCAAATGGATTGATAGAGGGTTAAAGGATAAGACTGCCCTAAAACCTAGGCTTCAATCAGATGGTGAGAACATATCACCATTTGAAGTTTGCTTGATTTGAGCCCTAAGAGCTTTCCCTCTCTCCTCCAAGAAGACGCAATCTCATTCATCAATGAAGGCTTCCTCTTTTTTCTGCCAGAAAATGATGAGAAGCCAGTTTCTATGGGTACTAAAGTAGTAGCCAAATAGCAAGACATGAATTAATTAAAATTCAGTTCCTTGCCACTGATTTCAGTGCCAGAGAAGTCCCCTATTTCTACCACTCACACGACCCCTTGTAGGATGTAAATTAATAAAACAAATTCATTTGAATTTCTGATTTAAAAATGTTATTGTGCCTACGGGATGCTTATTGTCACAAATAGGGATGAATTTTTTTGACTAGTCCATGTCGCTCAGTCATCATTGCATTTCATTAAAAAAGAAAATATTGAAAATATTAGTCCGGATGATTAAGGGTTATGTCAATGGCTAGTACTACAAGCTCAGCATTGAGGTTGAGCACAGCATCAATGTCCACAAGTACGAGAATCTTGCTGTTGAAAAAGTTTCCAATGAGGTATGAGAGCTTGTCTGCTTCAGAACCTCCGAAAGGAATCTCTGCCCAGGAGAAAACGTTGATTTCCTCCCTACTCATAAAACTCTTGTGAAAGAGGATCTCTATTATCGTCTTTATACCCGACAAGGTCTCCATACCAATATTGCTTGTAAGCAGTATCTTGTATCCCTCTTCACGTCTTATGATCTGTGTTTGATTCTCTAGCTCCATCTCCCATCATTTTCGAGTGTGATTTTGAATTCTAAAATGATTTAGTAAGATGTGCTTAAAACTTTTGTTTCTCCCCCAACTGAATGAGTAATGCCAACAAAAATTCCGATCGAGGAAGGATGGTGAAGCTGTTTTTATGATTATTTCCCCCGTTTCATGTACTAAGAAATGAGAAGATGACAGATTCTTCCTTAGTTCACGGGAGAGCTCTCATGGTCTAGCTCAAGATTTAATTATTAAAATAATAATAAGAGCAGAAAGAAGAGATGGAGAAAGTAGATCGAGAAATAAAGAGAAGAATTTGTGTATTGAAAGCAAGTTCTAAAGGCTACAAAGGATTGCAATTCATTGATGATAAAATGATAAATGCATTTTATATGATTTTGGTTTTATTAATCTTGAGTTTATTGCATTATTATGTGGATTAACTAAATATTTATGCATCAGTTATAAAATTCAGTTTCTGCTTATTATAGGTATTTGTAACTAAGCCTCTTTGACTTCTTTGAACTCAAGCAGTTTTATTAATGATAAATACTTTATAATTCCACTTTTCCAGTCATTTACAAGAGTGATAAGAAGCAATTATTAATGAGTCGAGGCATTTCTAGGAGTTTATTGATTGTGCAAATGGGTTTAAAATGGTCAAATGTTGTTTTGGGCCTCCAAAAGAACAATCAAAGGAAAATGAGTCACGATCTGAACTGCCATTGGGTCCTCAAATACTTTATAATAGAGGGAGCCTGAAAATTATAAGGAAAAGCTCTTAACCAATGGAAGAAAAAGGTTAATGGCAACAAAAGAGAATAGAAAGTCACAAAGGGGTATTTCAGTAATTCTCCCTATGTATAAATATTCTCTTTATCCCTATGTTTCCCCCATTCTGGATGTGTTCTGCAAGTGGCTAGCCATAAGGACAGAGCATCCTCTAGGGTCTAGGTTGTTTAACCTGCTTGATGTAAGTTTTAAAAGTTTTTCATTTAGTCACCACTTGTGTTCCTAGAACTTAACGCCTGATCTGGAAGAATATAAGGATCCAGACTTGAGAGGAAGCATTGAGCACTCAAGAGACATACATTAAGGGTGTATGAACTTAGATTTCTGTTTTTCTACTATTTTCTATCCATTTCCTCTTTGTTCCCCCAAAACTTCATTAAGAAACTCAACCATTCTCATCTTCAAATTCCATTCCAAACATCTCCTACACCATTTCTTCTCTCTTTCTCTCTATCTCTTCATTTTCACAACTTTTTCTTTCTATCTCTTCATTTTAACCACGTTCTCTCTATATATACCATCCCTTTCTCTCTCTAGAACCTCAAGTGTATCTTTACTTCATCTCATTGAAAAATACAAAAAAAACATCATTTACTTCTTCAAAAGTACAGTTTTCTATCTACCACTGTTGGCACCGCTCACATGTGATGCACGTGTAGCCGGCAGTGGCAAGCGCCCCGTCTCACCCACCAGACTTTGTGGGGGTCATCGGCACGCTTGCGAGTCCAAAGTATACCACCTTCCGGACTTGGCCAATTTTTGGCTACATCCAAAACAATGTGAACCACCCTGATCCAGGCTGAAGCGAGACAGACCGGTAGCTAACCAAAAGTTCCAACTCTGCATGGCGGCCACCTACCGGTGCCACTGTCGTTTGCTAGAGAGGTAAAATAGGGTATTTTCTGCATTTAAAATTTTTGAAAAAATTAAAAAATCTCTAAAATGTACATCATCAATTATTAGTTGTTCTAACTTTAAAAATGTTCTAGAAAAATATTTAACGATTTTATATTTTACACTTATAACTTAATTTAAGTGGAACTTTTCATAAATATTGTTGGTCAAGTTCAGACTGAAATAACAACATAAAACTTTGCAAATTTGGAATCATCAATAGGCACATTATGTAAATCTCCATGCTGTTAAGATGTAACAAGCAAGAGCTGCATTTACATTGGAATGCGCAACAAATGCTCGTTTAGGCATAATGGGCAACAGTTGTTCTAGCAGTCATAATGCCTTTCCATTTCATCTCCTGTTTCATTGGTTTTTTTAATTTTTCTTTTAGTGGGGTACATGTATATTAACTATTGGTTCTTTATTATGTGATGTCTAATTGAATTGTTTCCTATTTGGTTTTATTATATTTCTTATCTTTTGGAAATGGGGTACGTAGCCTTTATTTATTTGCTGATATTTTATTTGTTTTCTTACTGGTTGGCATTTTTTTGTCTATTGTTTGATCCAGATGGTCTTTAGATCCAAAGCCTTAACTTGACCCCGATAGACTCTTGGCATGACGCCTTTAACACCCTCCTTTAAGCTCAGCCACTGGTAGATCTTGAGCTTGGTATGAAGCCAGCTGGATCAATGTTTGGGCATGGGCTTAGTTAATGCATGGGCGAGTTGATCTTTGTTGGAGATGAAGGAGATTTGAAGATTTTTTTTAGGTGACCTGCTCCTGAACAAAGTCAAAGTCAATCTCCACATTTTGTCCTTGGATGGAATACTGAATTAGAAGCTAATTATGTTCCCCAATGCTGTCACAATAGAGAATTGGCTTGGGATCAATAATAGGATTTTGGCAATAGCATTTGCTATTGCTTTTTGGAGATCCAAGAGATACGAATATTTCGTAAGTAAATGAGGCAATCAGTGGTTGATCTTGGATCAATTTGGGATCCCACCCAATCAGCATCGATCAAAGCATTTAAACAAAGATTAGAATTCTAAAAAAAATGTATTCCAAATTGAATTCTTCCTTTGAGATAGCATATGAGGTCTTTCACTTGAGTCTTGTCCTTTGGAGTTGGACCGTGCATCGCTTGAGAAGCTCTATTCACTACATAAGAATCAGGAATAAGTTATATCCCAAGAAAACACTATACTTTTCCAAGATTCATTATTGCAAAGGCAGTCAAGAGCGACTTGATGGTCTGTTGTATATTTTAGAATCTGAACTAGTAATCAGAATTCCATTAACATATATTAGAATAAGAATATGAGAATATTATTTTTTTTTGAATAATAATGAAGTGTTAGTTTTGGATCCACTAAATCCACGTGTGGAGAGGAAAGATGTTAAAAGCTTAAACCACTCTCGCGGGGCTTGCTTTGTGCCATAAAGAGCTTTGCAGAGCTGACAAACGTGATTAGGACAATGAGAATGAAAACAATTCCAGGGGATTGTTCCATATATATAGTTTCATTTAAATATCCATGTAAGAAGGCAATAGATACATTCAATTGATGAATGACCCAATTTTTAATGACAGCTACAGTTAGAAGAAGTCTCGCAGTTCTATGTTTAATGACTGTAGTAAATGTTTCAAAATAGTCAAAACATTCCTCTTGATTGAAACCTTTAGCCACCAATCTTGCATTATGATGATCAACTTGCCCTTTATCATGAACTTAAGTTTTTTAATCCATTTACATCCTATAACATTCATTATGGGAGACCTAGGAACTAGATCACATGTATTATTTTGGATTAAAGCCATGAACTCAGATTCCATGGCTTTAACCCAAAGTGGATTTTGTGATGCAACTTTATAGCTATTTGGTTCTGTCTTAGGACTAAATATGGTTGAGAGACAAAGGGGACTAGATTTGCTTTTAGCATTTTTTGGTTTACAAAAATAATGCTTATTCTGAAATTATTTTAATGCAGTATGATCAAGTCCAATATCAGCATAAATAATCTTAAATTTATCTAACTCTTGGATCGGGTGGCTCAAAAAGTCTGAATATTCAGGTTGAATTAAGGCTGAATCTTCAGATTTTTCAGGCAAGTGCACATGGTCATGAGGTGACCTGTTAATTGGATCTTTTAAGAACTTGTTTTTGAAACTATTGAGAAAATGATGCACTATGATGTGGTAGGTATCTAGAATTCCACGGGTGGATAATGAGTTGAATGGTTGAGAATCACATGCATCTATTTGAGAATGTGAATACAGAAATGGGTTTTCATCAAAAATCATAACTTCAGAGATGAAACATTTACCTGATTGAAGCGACGAACATCAGAAACAGATGTGCATTCCATTATATCCTAGGAACACACTTCATTCTGACCTAAATGTAACTTTATGAAGAGCATATGTTCATAGGTTAGGATAACAAAGTCACCCAAAAGTTTTGAGGACTACATAATCAGGTGACAGGGAAAACAAATTTTTTTAAGGACATGGGTTTTAAGTATAGGAGTAGGCATGTGGTTTATATGCTACGTAGCTGTGGAAAAAGCCTCATCCCAAAATTTATGTGGAATGGATGCATGGTGTCATAGTGAAAAACCAGTTTCAATTATATGTCTATGCTTCCTCTCAGCTGTTCCATTCTGTTGGGGTGTATGTGGACAAAACACTGAAAGATGCCATGATTTTCTAAGTGATACGTAATTGGTTGAAATTATCCACCCCAACCAGATTGAAAAGCTACAAGTTTAGTCGAGATTTGTCTCTCCATCTTCACTTTGAAATCAATAGAAACTTGAAGTACATCAACCTTTTTAAGAGGATAGAATCATGCATACTTACTCAAATCACCAACAAAAAATATCATAATAAGAAAAACTAAAATGAGATAAAATAGGTGATGGACCCCAAATATCTGAGTGTATTATACTTAAAGCTTTACTAGTCTTTCCATCATATAGATGAAAAGGCAATTTATGACTTTTAGCAATGCAACATGAATCTCAAATGTAGTATCTAATTTTTGTATCCTTAGGGAGCCCATGTTCATTTATCACATTTTGCAAAATTTTAAAATGCAGAGGACAAAGGCGGCTATGCCAGGTTTCAGGTGATGACTCCTCACCTATCAGCATAGTTCATGTAGTTGATGACATTGTCAAGTGGTAGAGACCATCTTTAAGAAGCCTGTGAGTAGTACTTGGCCCGTCATCTTGTCCTTCAACAAGCACTGTGAAGTATGATGCTCAAAAAATATATTATTATCTAATGTTAGTCTTTGAACAGAAAGTAAATTCTTTTTTATGTCTGGAACATGTAAGTTGTTTTTCATTTTAAGATGAACATATCATAAATCAAGGTTTGATGAACCATAAGCCATAATATCCAGACCTAAGCCATTACCTATGTGAAGTTGCTCGGGAATTTAGGTATAAGTTTGAACATGCCATCCTTGAAAGTTTTTTCTGAAGTGTTCTCTGCAGTTATGTACTCTACAGAGTTGACATATTGGTTGAAATCGGTTTTGGCACTCTCTTCCTATATTGAATCTTCCTGTACCTCGTCCTCGATAAGTAGATACATTGACTTGAGCTTGGTTAGCCACAAGTTGAAAGGTATATTCCATAGTTCTATTTCTTTGGGATATCACCTCATCTTCTCCTCTAATCTTGCAAATAACATCTTCAAGGAACATGCCATCAACATGAATGTTTAGGCCCAAAAAAAATGTTTTGTATTCGGGTAGCAATCCTCAAAGAAGATTGAAAATCAGGACCAAATCATCTACTATTTCACCTGAAACTGATAGTTGATCATTGAAACTTATAACTTATTGTTTCCATTGTCTCCCTTTATAATACTCTGAAGTTTGTTATACAGATGGATAATCTTAGATTTATTTGTCATTGCAACACTTTTTCAAATGGCTTTCCATGCCTCTTTTGTTGTGCTTCATCTCACAATACATGGAAGCACATATTCTGAGAGGGATGTCAAGATCAATAAAGGCATGTTGATCTAGTAAAATCAACATTTCGTGATCAAAATTTATCTGGATGTTGCCATTCTCATTCAGAAAAGTTTTTGAGGGAGGATCTTTATCAATGATTTTCCACTACAAGAAATTGTTATGTTTCAGATTTAAAGGAATTGACATACCAAAAGGGAGCATATCTCAGGTAGTTGTGTGCCCCATGATGGTGTTCTGTGGTACTTCTTTGGCTCCTCCAGCTTTAGACATCGACTCTGTCATCTTGATAGTAGGGTCTTGCTCATAGGAAGATGGATCTAATACCATCTGAAAATAACAAGAAGAGCAGGAAGAAGAGATATAGAACAGGAAGAAAATATAGAGAAATGGTGAGAAGAATTTATACTTATAAAACCTATTTTAAACATTATAAAGGATTTCAATTCACAAGAAATTCCCCCGAGGTCAGAAGAACTGGACTCTGTCTTGTGGGACCAGCAGATCTGGGTGAAGGCGAGCCAAGTCCTCTTCCGTGATCCACGTGTCATCCGTCGAAGGTTTGCTCTGCCAATGAAAAAGAAACTTCCGCACCATTCCACCGTCAGTCAAGGTGATTACCTCATCCAGTATAGCCTCGATGTTTTCATGCCATTCGGAAGGTAATGTAGGAGGAGTGGACAAGTCAAACTCGCTCACCGGAAAGTCCATGGGTAGGGATGGGTCTTTTGAAGAGAGAGGTGGGGCTTTTTATTCAACCAAATCCAAAATATTGAAAGTGGCGCTTATCCCCCATGTAGAGGGTATACCAACGGCATAGGCATTCTCCCAAACTCACTTGAGGATCGGGAACGGCCTTGCACTACGAGTGTGAAGCTTGGTAGCCCGCTTGGGAGAAAATCTCTCCGGCCTTACCCTCACCATCACCATGACACCTTCATTAAATTTGCGAAAATGACAGTGCAAATCTGTGTTCTGTTTATATGATGCATTACTACTCGTGATGCGACGATGAATGTCCTCATGCAGAGTTCTAATATGATTAGCAAATGACTCACCATCGTTTGAGACTCTAGCATGCGGTGACATGGGAATTAAATCGGTAGGTTTTCGAGGGGGGTGACCATGAACAATTTCAAAAAGACTCATGCGGCGATTAACAGATGTGTTGTAGGCAAACTTGGCACACGGAATGATAGTGTCCCAAGATTTGAGGTTATCTCCAACCAATGATCGTAATAGATTACCTAGGCATCTATTTATGACTTCGGTTTGACCGTCAATTTGGGGATGAAAAACAGTTGAAAATTTGAGTTTAGTTTCTAAGAGGTGCCAAAGGGTTTTCCAAAAATAACTAGTGAACCGTACATCTCTATCCGATACTATACTTTTTGGAAGACCATGTAGGCAGACAACTTCATTAAAATAGATTTGGGCAACACGTGAAGCATCAGAAGTTTTGGAACAAGCAATAAAATGGGTCATTCTTGAAAAATGATCAACAACTACCATGATGGAATCATGGCGCTTATGAGTGCGGGGAAGGCCCAAGACAATCGATGCTCACGTCATCCCAAGGTTTATGAGGGACCGAAAAGGGAGTATAGAGACCCATATTCTGTTTTACCTGCTTAGCGAGGGCACACACACGACAGTGGGATACAATATTTGCTACGTCTCATTATAGGGAAGGCCAAAAGAATTTATGCTCAACGGATGTAATCGTCTTATCTTGGCCAAAGTGACCACTTAGGCCTCCGGTGTGTATCTCCCAAACAAGAAAGTCTCTGAGGGAAGTTTGTGGGATGCATGGCCGACGGTCCTAGAAAAGGAATCCATTTTCCAGAATTTAGTCCTTGGTTTTTGGATAAGGGCCTTTTCCCAAGGAATGGATGATGGGCGCAAACCCTGGACAATCTATGTAAAGATCCTTTAATTGTTCAAGTCCAATCACTTCGATTTTCATGACATTCAAAAGGTGGATTCGCCTACTTAATGCATCTGCTACTCTATTCTCAACGCCTCTCTTATGTTTTAAGACAAAGATGTAGGACTGGAGATATTCGACCCATTGACCATGCGTAGGATTTAATTTCTGCTGTGAGTGTAGGTATTTCAACGCTTTATGGTCAGAGTAAAGAACAAATTCTTTCGAAAGCAAGTAGTGTCGCCAATTACAAAGCGATTGAACAATTTTTTCATTTAATTTTTCACTAAAGGAGGCAGTGAGATGGTTATCTTGACTCAAGACTCCTCTGATCCCTAAACCGGATGTGTCACATGCGACCTCAAATACCTTAGTAAAGTCGGATAAATGGAGTATGGGTGCCTTTGTCATTTTAATTTTTATATCCTCAAAGGAACTTTGGGCCGATGGAGTCCACTCAAGATGATTTCCCTTAAGGACTCGGTCATTGGTGCCATGATGGTACTGAAGTTTGGAATGAAACGGCGATAGAAAATAGCTAAACCTTGGAAGCTACGTACATCATGGAAATTTCTAGGGGTAGGCCATTGGGTTATAGCGTCGATTTTAGCAGGATCCACGAAGAAACCTTGTGCAGGTAGAATAAACCCAAGGAATGAGACTTGATCAACGAAGAATGAATATTTCTTAGGGTGTGTATATAGTTGTTCAGCCTTTAAAACTTCGCACACTTGGCGTAGGTGTTGCATATGATCAATTCTAGATTTACTATATATGAGTATATCATCAAAGTAAACCACCACAAAATCCCCAAAAAATTGTCTAAGGACATGATTCATCAATCTCTGGAAAGTGCTGGGGACATTTGACAATTCAAAAGGCATGACTTTCCATTCGTATAAGCTATCCTTGATTTTGAAAGTCATTTTCCATTTATCCCCAAGGCGGATTCATACCTGATGATAACCACTTTTTAGATTGATTTTGAAAAGATGACTGAACATGTCATCATATCAAACATATCGTCGATCCAAGGGATTGAAAAACAGAATTTAAAAGTAATTTTATTAATAGCCTTACTATCAATACACATGCGCCAACTCTTGTCTTTTTTTGGTGCTAATAGTGCGGGAACTGCGCATGGACTAAGACTTTCCTGAATGAATCCTTTGTCCAACAAATCTTGGACTTGTCGATGGAGTTCCTTATACTGTGTAGGGTGCATGCAATAGTGGGGAAGATAAGGCAAAGAAGAACCGGGAGTGAAATCTATGGCATGTTGTATGTCGCACATAGGCGGAAGGGAGTTAGTTAAATCCTCTGGGAATAAACTTTCAAATTCTTTCAGTAATTTTGAGATTTCAGGGGGAACAATTGGGAATCATGGCAAGACAGATAGATAGCTCTTTATCTAATTCCTGTTGGAATTGACATCTATTGAGAAGACACAAACCTAAGGACGTCGATTTCTATATAGAAGTCTTAGGAGTTTAAGAGTAGGGGTGCCACGTACTCTTCCTGCCATTGTATATAAAGGAACAAGTGTTGCTTCTACTGTAAAGTTGCACATCATTATCATAGAGCCAAGGACGATCTAAGATAATGCTCCCAACTTTCATGGGTAATACATCACACAAAACATTGTCTTCATATGATTGTATCCTGAGGGGAAGGAGACATTGGTTTTTCACAAGGATCAATGTGGCATCGATCCATGAGACATAATATGGGTGGGGATGATCAATCAACGGCAACCCCAATCGCGAAGTCATGGCATCGGATACTGTGTTGATATAACTGCCACTATCTATGATTATCTTGCACATCTTATCTCTGATTTTAACATAGGTGTAAAATATGGAAGTCCTTACAGCGGAATCTTCAGTGGATGGTTGGGTAAGGGTGCAATGAACAATACCTCTAACTGAATGAAAAGGGTCACCTCGAGGAGGATATGGTGAGCAGTCAGTGATTCCTATGAAGTTTACCAAACCATCGTTGTGCACAAATTTATCCACTACATAGGTCTCCACCTTATATTCTTCCTCATCGATAGGTTGTTCTTCTAAGGTTGGTTCTACATCAATGGACTCATGTCCTATGTGTAAGGCTCGAGAGGGGCACTGGGTGGCTCTATGGCCTCGTCCTTGGCACTTAAACATGTTAAGCTGGATGGGCCGACTTGTGCTGGGTTAGGTTGAATTGGGGCCCTTGCGGTAGAGTCTAGGGAGGAAGAGGTACGACTATTGTGGGGTAATGGAGTGGATGATAGTGGTGTGGGAGCAGGAGCACGGTATTGAGTGGGAGTACGAGTCGGAGTGAGTACATGTGCTGGAAGAGCTAGAGGAGGATTACGAGGAGTTGAGCTGTTGGAGTAGGAAGGATAGGTGTGATCGCTAAGAGCGGGCGGCGACTAATGACAAGGCTACTGTAAAGAGTTTGGCAGAGTTCGAGATCCTCTACAATCTGATAGGCCTTCTCAAGCGTGGCAGCTTTTCGAACAACTCAGTCTCCAAATAAGGATTAAGTCCGGTACTAAATTGGGATATGGCAACTCGTGGGTTCTCCTCAACTCGACACCTCATATAAGATTCTTCGAATTGGGTGATGTATTCCGACACGGGGTGCATACCATATTGAAACTTATGCCATTGATCCAAGAGATTATCTAAATAAGCAACAGGCACATATTTCTCACTCAACTTATCTTTCATTTGGGGCCACGTGTCTATGGGTGTCTCTCGTCGGTTATAGATTGAAAATTTTGGCCTAAAACCCTAATTTCATTTCGGCATATCGAACTTTCTGCCACTCAAGCATATCATACCATTTGAAGTAACTGTTTAGCTTGGATTCCCAATCAAGATATTCCTTAGGGTCTCTAGATCCCTCATAATACGGAACATCAACTTTGACACTCCTCTGAATCTATTGCCAATGATTCTCATGATCCGGATGATGGTGGTTACGAGGTTGTACCCGATCCTCGAGAGGATAGGGATCGTCCTGTTCTGGACGATTCCTATTCCAACCTTGACGTCTATCCTCAAGCAGATAGGGATCATTCCATGGTGGATGATTCCTATCATGACCTGGGATCCTATCCTCAGGTAGATAGTAATCGTCACGGGGTGAACGATTTCTATCATGTCCTAGGTGTCTATCCTTGAGCGGATAGGGATCATTCCGTGGTGGATGATTCCTATCACGTCCCAAGGTTCTATTCTTAGGTTGATAGGATCATCTTGACAATTCATATTGCAACCTGGGGTTCTATCCTCGGGAAGATTCAGATCGTCACGCTCAAGACGAATCTGATCACGACCTTTGGATCTATTCTCAGGCCGATATGGATCATCATTTTCTGGATGGTTTCTATCGTGCTCTTGAGGCCTAAGATCAGGTGGGTACGGGTTGCTGCGATCATGTCGATTCCTATCACGACCGTGAGTTTCTTAATGGTAAGTTCGCCCACTAACCGCATCAATAGAATTAGTTAGACAGTTCTCCATGTTGGTTAGACATGTGTTTACATCACGAAAACCATTTTGGACGTCTAACATGTAATCGACATCCCCACGTGATGGATGGTGGAACATGTGGAGACGAGTCTTGGATAGGAATAGAGGCCTCACGGTTATCTAGGTAAGGATCTGTCATTAGGGCGATGACGAGTTTTCCTGAACAAAGATGCATGCAAATGAAATGAAGATATACGACATCTACGAATGCGGAGTGGGTAGGCTGACATAGGTTAGGCTCTGATACCAAATTGATGCAGGATGACTAGGTGAGGCAGGATGATAGGAGATGCGGGATGATGGGATTGACCGAGTAGGACAATCTAGCTTGAAAAGGGTAGGATAAATTAGACCACAATTCACACGATCGAATTTGAAGATATAAATCTGGTGTAAATACTGATAGTGCAGCCCCTTTCCTCGATCGAGGGGGGAGTACTGTCTTTCAACCACCGTGGTTAAAACAAGTGACAATTTTAATAAATCGAATGGTCGATCACGAGAAGATTCAAAGGCCTAATCAACTAATAGTGAGAAGATTCAAAAGCCAAATCAGCTAATCCAACGGCGGTGGAAAAACAATCGAGGAACACTAGAGGAAGCACATTGACACCAAAGAGGATAGAATTTACCTAGGCACTAGAGCAGTGCGATGTGGCAATACAGGTAATTCTTGATGCATCATTGGCGGGGGCAAGTGACGTGCGCTTCGACAGGGTGTTCTAGATCCAACTACGCGATCAGTTGGTGGGGGGTCAAGGGGGGGTCACCCCCTTGCGGGGTTTGGGGCAGCACCCCGAAACCTAAACGGTAAACGGGGCATGCACTTGCGGAACAAGGCAGGGGCGGGTGGATCTACGTGCAGAGGGCGCGGGTGGGCGGCCTACGCGCGGTGGACGCGGGTAGTGGCTCTGCGCTTGGAGAGCGCAGGAGGACAGTCTGCACGCACGGGCGCGGGCAAGCAGCCTGCGAGCGGTAGGCGCTGGCAAGCTGCCTGCGCGCTGTGGGCGCAGGCGGTTGCTCTGCACGCAGAGGGCGCAGGCGGACGGCATGCGCATAGTAGGCGCGGGTAGGCGGCCTGCGCGCGGAGACAGCCTCCACGCGGCGGACACAGGCGGATGGCTCGGCACGCGGAGGGCACGGACTGGATGATGTATGCACGGCAGACGCGGGCAGATGACCGTGTGCCCAGCGGGCGCAGGAGGTTAATGGTCTTCCCACGAGGACAGCGGCGGTGGCTCGAGAGGGATGACGGCTAGGGCAACTTGCTTTTAGAAGAAGAAACTTCAATTCCAAAAGAAATTCACCAAGTATGTCTTAAAACATTGGCCTATGTATAGGCCTTGGAGGAAAGAGAAAATAAGATAATCGTTAATTTAAACCCTAATATTAATCGACATTGGCGACGTGTCAATGTGTCACGTCAAAGGACAGTTCTGAAGTTGGTGTTGGTGACGTGTCATGACGCGGGACATCTCGTGTAAAGGTAGAGGCACGTGCGGTACTGGTGTGTTGTCGTGGTCGCCATCATTGTCATAACTCATAAGTAAAGTCATTCATTCGTGTTTTTGATTTTGTGTGATTGCATAAGGAGTAGGAATGAACTTGAAATCTAAAAAAATGATGGAACCGTATACCACAAAAAAATCAGTGTACACGTAGATAAGAAGGTGAGAATAGGATAGTTTGGGAATTAATGTAAATATTCTCCCATGCACTAATCTTGAACAAGAGCAATAAGAAAGATAGAAGAGAAGGAGAGAATATTAGAAATAGAAAGTAAGGACAAAGAGAGAGATAGAGGGAGAGGGTGGTGCAAAGACAAGGTTTTAAGATTGTTGTATTTCTCATTCGTCTTAAGTTAAAACATGATTGGTATTTATAATACTCTATTATATACAAATATAGTAAGATTTTCTTTGTTTTAATCATAGCCGTTATAACTGCTTATAACAGCTAGTCTGGATTTAATCATGCCCTTCCATATGTTACCCATTAAAGTTTAATCGTAGCCGTTATAATTGCTAATAATGGTTAGTCTTGATTTAATCCTGACCATCTATTTGTTACTTATCTATTGACCTTCTAAATTTGATCATTTGTATCTTTGATCCAAGATTGTATCCTAGCCACTAATTCTCTTTAACGAGTATAGGGTCTGTGTTACTTTCTTACTGGCTAATCTTTAGTTTCAGTCCTATTGGTTAGCACATACTGCTGACTTGGCGAGTTGCTGACTCCTGGCATTCAATAGTTCATATCGTTGTGGTTGAAGAAACAGCTATATAAGAGAATGCAAGGAGAAGAAAATAACACTGAAAAAAGAAACAATCTTCTGTTGCGAAAGAAAGGAAAAGTTGTGGTGGTCAAGAACTAGTCACATAAAGCCTCTTGGATAGAGGATAAAGAATGATAAAATTGAAATTTTAGTTTTAGAATAAGGAAAGTCAAAAACAAAAAGATAAATAATGCACCCTTTAAAATAAGGCTCCAAGATTTTTTCCAACAATCACCTCCTCAAGGTTAGAGCTGCTTTCACATGTCAAAGGTACCTATTTTGCCTCTTAGTTTGCCAAAATTCACTCTCCCAAGTGATTTGGTGAGAATATCTACATTCTGTTCCTCTCATCCAACATCTTTTGGTATCATCTTATCCTCCACAGATGCTTCAACATAGTGATATCTTACATCAATATACTTTGAAAGATTAAGAAAGACTGGATTCCTTGATAGTTCAATGATGACTTGTTTTTCAAAAAACAATATTCACAAGATTGACCTATACTTTGACCATTTGTTCAATCAGTATGGTCAACTATATACCATGGCATGTGGCATCTGGGAGGGAAATGTATATAGTCTCACGGAAGAGAGAAGCACAATCTCGTGCTTTTGAGCATTCCAATTCACCATGCCCTGCTTGAGAAAAAACACACACTCAGAGGTACCCTTCCAATCATCACAGTCTCCGGTGCAGTTACTATCACTGAGACCAACCAGTCAAAAATTTTGTTCTTTCTCATATTGAATCCCATAATTCACAGTTTTTTTGTGTACCTTAGTCCAGGTTTGACTGCTAGAAGGTGTTCTATGAAGGGATTTTCCAGAAACCAGCTTGAGAAGCCTACTGTGAACAATACGCCAAGCTAGTATGAGTAAAATCACATTGATATCCCATCAAACTTCAAAATTCAGTGGGATTAACAAACTTCCATCTTCATGATGGTTGAACGTAGGCCTAGCCTCAAGTATAGTAAGACAAGGATTGGATTATGACATTTTGAACTTGTTCAAGATACTTAAAGCAAATGCTTTCTCAATCAAACCGATCTTAACTCCAATCTGAGCCACTTTTATAGTATGTTGGTTAAACCAAGGAGATGAAATACTTCAAAAATATAAGAAACTAAAAACTTAAATAATGAAGTAATGAGGCGGTACCTACAAAATTTTAATGATTTTAAGGAAATTAATATGAAGGACCCCAAATAGGAGATAGTGAAAAGAGAGAGATAAAAGATAGATTGAGGAGACAATCGTAAAATCACAAATTTTATAAAGAGATATAGGTACCTGATAAAAATCATTTTATTACGTTAATATGATAACAATCATTTTAGTAGGTTGAAATTTTATTGCTTTAATTTTAATTGTTTTTAATCTGAAAGAAAAGTTTTTGAGTCAGGAACATGATTTTTCCTAAATTGGTTGGCATTTTACTTAAGGAGATATTATTTTTGAAATTAAAATATATATATATATCCAACATTTTTATAAATTAATATTTATTTTTTGTAATTATGTAATGTCTCTTTTACTTTTCCAATCTTTTGAAATTAGAGGAGAGAGAAAAGAAGAGCGCTGAAAATGATCCAAATTCAAATCACAATATCTGAAAATCCAAAAGGAATTTCAGGCTAAAATTTTAGAGTGTAGCTTTCTTTTTCTTACCTTTTTCCATCAATATGGTTGGATCTATAAATGTAAAATTGAATTTTTGTAACAAAAAAATTTAAACTCACTTCTTCATAGAGAGGCAGATTGAAAGATAGTGAAGCTTTGAATGTCCATCAAGGGTGTTCTTGGTGTCGTCAGTTCTTGCAAAAGGTCATCAGAGAAGTGGGGCATCAGGAAAATGCCTTGATCCCAGCAGGGCATAGAGATGTAAGGTTAGTCTCTTGTCATACATTGGTTTCTCTCCTTCACACCCCTTTAGTTAGATATCCATCAATTTATTCTGTGTTAAATGATAACTTAGTCTAAAATTGGGACACAAAAAATCTCACTTTATGAGTCATTGGTCATGGACAACAAGGAAAGTCACTGTTATGATTGCAAGGATGCAAAATCCTATAAAGGATCCGGCCATGGCAGCCACGATGAAAGATGATATTTCAATCAAAGTAACTACAAGGATTACTGTCAATTCAAACCTTGACAATTGACAATGCAGGAGGATGCAGCTAAAATTAAGAGAGAAGCTTCCTCTTAGTACTCTTTTTAATTCAGCTAAAATTTAGTTAGATCCATATAATCCTCTCATCACATAACATATTACCATCGCAATTTTTTGTAAAATTATGACTATTACATTCCATTTCATCCCACTATGACTAAATTCTTGTAAATATCTACATCCCTGTAGACATATACACACCCTTATCTATCTATTCACCTTCTCGTTCCACTATAATCTTTTCACGTCATACTTTCTGTCTCTCTTTTTCTTATTATCATCTCTTATCTGTTATCCTTCATATTAATCATCTTAATCTTATGTGTTATCTTTAATATTTAATATTTTCATATTAAATATTAGCTTTCATGGTATTGAATTCCTAGTCATGGTTCCCTATGTAGACAATCATTACTGATCAATAGCTAGATATATTTATATGAGTAAAGGCTTTTGTAATTTTTTCTGTTAAACTCAAAATTCAGTAACGAGATTAATTAGCAAGCCAAATTTTGAGTTTTTCACACACCCTTGGTGACCTGAATCAACTAGATGGAGAGTTAGGTAGAACACAATTCAGGGAGTCACGCGGATAAATTTAGTAAATTATTTTCTTTAAAGAGCACTCACCATCTCCCCTAAATATCATCCCGCCAGTTTTTACTCAATCAACGATACGAATCATTAAAATGTGACTAGAAAATGTTATTCTAGCCAGACAGTATTATTATCTTCTTGAGTATCCTTCACTTATCTATTATTAAGAACATTAATTTAAAGAGTAGATATATATGTGTTATAATTTCAAAAGTTTAACTACTGACAAAAAATTTATTTAGATTGCCATTTTGCTCTTGTCAACAATTGAGTTGATTCTAAAGAAAAAAAATCATGCATTGGCATATTGTAGAGGTTTCACACAGTTTTTCTATGGTTTGAGTATATCTCTGAGAATGGATGAAGAGAGCGGACATGTTGAATAGGATTTTATCTGAATGTTTGATTAGAATCAAATGACAAATTATTATGTGTTCTTGAGCCCAAAATGTCATCATGGTTCTTTCTGCTCGCACCTGGTACCCCTATAGCGTGAGAGTAAGACATTGTGTATAGAACTGCTTGATGACCAGACATGTAGCTCTGTACACATTCCCCCTACAAGTCTCATGTCAGTCTCACTAGTTCCATAGATCTGATGGCCCATTCTGACAATCCGCTGGCCCAAAATTTATTGAAAAATTATCTATGTTGAGATGTTAAGAATTCTTTCCTCATTAAACACATTTCAGAAAATTCATAAATTTCCAATAAAAATCAGAATGAATCATGGAAATTTTGAGAATATTCTTTGACTGTACGTTTCGTGTTTAATATTTCTATTTAGTCACCTTGAAATAATATAAACAAAGCACTGTATGTTTATTTTAGTGACTTGATTAGAGCATCGATTTGTAAGGTCAAAGCCTGTCATCACCATGGTAAAACCCTTTCAGGTGTATAAATCTTGATTTTCAAAAAGATAGATAATTTTGATTTTAGCATCTTAATCTTCAAAACCCAATCCTTTATGTAGCTCAAATTGAAGAGCTAACTACGAAATAACATTAAAGATGAAATTAACATCAGTATAAGTGGAATCAGTAAGTGAATTTTGAATGTCCAAATATAAATGATTATTCAGCCGACTATATTTTCTAACCAGTCTAAATCATGATAGACCCCCCTCAGTTTGCCACATCCCAATCATACTTGACAGATAGGGACCCAACCAACCGGACTCTGCCAAACCCTAAGCTATCGTTTTCACAAATTCACTTGTTCTCTTCCTCTCTCTCTCTCTCTCTCTCTCTCCTTTCTCTCTCTAGCGCCGTCCATATCCACAAAGGAATATTTTTTATTTGTTGGAGGGCTAATCTTTAGAGAGATGAGAATCAAATGTCGCCATCGTCTGTGCAAGTGACGGTCATCCTGTCGTTTCCTTTAATGTCTGCCTTCCTCCACTTGCCCCACCTAAAAATCTCCTTTTTTACTCTCTTTAGAGTAAGAAAATACTACCGAAGAGTAAAAGAGAGACGCCAGAGAAAGAATAGTAATACAGAGATAAACACCAGTGAGAGAAGATAACGAGATGGAGAGAGAGAGAAGAGTAATAGAGAGATAAACACCAGTGAGAGAAGATAAAGAGATGGAGAGAGAGAAGAGTAATAGAGGGATAAACACCAGTGAGAGAAGATAAAGAGATGGAGAGAGAGAGAAGAGTAATAGAGAGATAAACACCAGTGAGAGAAGATAAAGAGATGGAGAGAGAGAGAGAGAGTAATAAAGAGATAGACACCAGTGAGAGAAGATAAAGAGATGGAGAGAGAGAGAAGAGTAATAGAGATATAGACACCAGAGAGAGAAGATAAAGAGATGGAGAGAGAGAGAAGAGTAATAGAGAGATAAACACCAGTGAGAGAAGACAAAGAGATGGAGAGAGAGAAAGGAGAGTAATAGAGAGACAGACACCAGTGAGAGAAGATAAAGAGATGGAGAGAGAGAGAGAAAGAAGAGTAATAGAGAGGTAGACAACAGTGAGAGAAGATAAAGAGATGGAGAGAGAGAGAGAAAGAAGAGTAATAGAGAGGTAGACAACAGTGAGAGAAGATAAAGAGATGGAGAGAGAGAGAGAGAGAGAGAGAGAGAGAAACAGGATTAATAGAGAGATAGACACCTATGAGGGAGGACAAAGAGATGGAAAGAGAGAGAAAGAAGAGTAATAGAGAGATAGACACCAGTGAGAGAAGATAAAGAGATGGAGAGAGAGAGAAAGAAGTGAGGAGACGTATGTGAGAGAAGAGAAAGAAGACAAAAAACAAGACACATGTCAGCGAGAGAAGATAAAAAGCTAGAGAGAGAGCAGAGAAGATTAAAAAATGACTGAGAGGGAGACCAGCGAGAGAAGATGTGGAAGATAGAGAAGAAAAAAAGATGAGAGGGACAGAGACCAGCGGTAGCAGACAAAGAAGAGAGAGAGAAAAGTGGAAGAAGATGAAAGAAGAGAGATGGAAGAGTAGAGAGAGAGGAGAGAGAATAAGCAGGACGGCGAGAAGCGATTATGCGAGATAAGATATAAGACAGAACAGAGAGCAGAGGAAAAAGAAGAGAGAGGAGAGAGAAAAGAAATGTGAAGTAAAAAAGGGGGAGAGAAGAAATAATAAGCAGAAATTAGAGAGAGAAGAGAAAAAAGAAGAGAGAGAGAGGAAAAAATACGGAGAGAGAGAGAGAGAAAAAGAGGAAAAAAGATGATAGAGAGAAGATAGAAAGATGGTAACAAATAAGAGAGAGACAGAGAAAACAGAGAAAAAAGAAGAGAGAGAATGAATAGCGAAAACAAGAGAGTGAAGAGAGATAGAAAGATGTTAACAAAAAAGAGAGAGACGGAGAAGACAGAAAAAAGAAGAGCGAGAGAGTGAATAGCGAAAACAAGAGAGTGAAGAGAGATAGAAAGATGTTAACAAAAAAGAGAGAGACGGAGAAGACAGAGAAAAAAGAAGAGCGAGAGAGTGAATAGCGAAAACAATAGAGTGAAGAGAGATAGAAAGATGTTAACAAAAAAGAGAGAGACGGAGAAGACAGAGAAAAAAGAAGAGCGAGAGAGTGAATAGCGAAAACAAGAGAGTGAAGAGATATAAAAAAAATTGGGAAAAAATAAGAGAATGGGAATATAGAGGAAAAAAAGAGGAGAGCGAGAAGGAAAAAATAAGAGATGGAGAGCAAAGCGAAATAAAGAAGAAAAAAGAAAATTCAGAAAACGAGAAGCAGAGAGAAGATTAAAAAATAAAAAATAGAGAAGAGGGAATAGAAACAAATACAAAGAAGAGCGGAGAAAAACGAAACAAAAAAGAAGAGAAAAAAAATAAGAGAGATGAGAAAAAATAAGAGAGGGAGAGAGAGTGAAAAAAGAAAAAGGATCAAAGAAGAGAGTGAAGATAGACAAAAAAACAGAGAAAGAGAGAGACACAGAGAAGGCAGAGAGTAAGGGAGAAAGAAGCAGAGGTAAAAAGAAAAGAGAGGGAGCAAAAAAGAGATATTAAATGAAAGAGTGAAGAAAGATGGGAAAATTAAGAGAGAGAATATAGAGAGTCAAAAAAGAAGTGAGAGTGAGAGAAGAAAAAGAAAGATGCAAAATATTAGAACAAATAAGAGAGACAAAGAAGACATGTAAAAACAAAGACATACAGAGAGATGATAAAAGGATGAGAGAGGAGCGGAGAGAAAAGAAGGGAGTGAGAAGAAATAAAAAAGAAAGGAGAAAATTAAGGAGAGAAGAAAGAGGAAAAAACTAAGAGTGAGAGCGAAAAATGAAGAGAGAGAAAAAAGAGGCAAAAATAAGAGGAGAGAGAAGTTGGAGGCAAAAATAACAACAGAGAGGGTGTAAAAAGAAGAGAGAGAAGAAGAGAGTGAAGTGAGAGATGATAGAGGAAAAATAAGAAGACAGGGAAAAAGAAGAGAGAGGGAAAAAGGAGAGAGAGAGAGAGAGAGAGAGAGAAAATGGGAAAAAGAGAGAAGATAGAGGCAAAAATAAGAAGAGGGAGAGAGAGGAAAAAAGGAGAGAGAGAGAGTCAGAAAACGAGAATAAAAAGAGAGAGAAGATAGAGGCAAAAATAAGCAGAAGGAAAGAGGAAAAGAGAGAGAGAGAGAGAGAAAACGAGAATAAAAAAGATGGGAAAACAAGAGAGAAGATAGAGGCAAAAATAAGAAGTGGGAGAGAGAGGAAAAAAGGAGAGAGAGTCAGAAAACGAGAATAAAAAAAGAGAGAGAAGATAGAGCCAAAAATTAGTTGAGGGAGAGGAAAAAAGAAGAGAGAGAGAGAAAACGAGAATACAAAATGTGGGAAAAATAAGAGAGAGAAGATGGAGGCAAAAATACGAAGAGGGAGAGAGATGAAAAAAGGAGAGAGAGAAAACGAGAATAAAAAAAATGAGAAAAATAAGAGAGAGAGAAAATAGAGGCCAAAAAAGAAGAGAGAGAGAGAAAGAAATATAAAAGATGGCAAAAAAGAGAGAAGATAGAGGCAAAAATAAGAAGATAGAGAGGAAAAGAAGAAGAGAGAGAGAGAAAAAGAAGAGAGAGGAAAAGATGGTAAAAGTAAGAAGATAGAGAGGAAAAGGAGAGAGAGAGAGAGAGAGAAAAAAAAAAGATGGGAAAAGAAGAGAAGATAGAGGCAAAAATAAGAAGAGAGAGAAAAAACAAACGAGAGAGAGATACAAAAGATGGGGAAAAAGAGAGAATAGAGAGGTAGAAGTAACAAGATGACAGCGAGAGAGGGGAAAAAAGATGGGAAAAAAGAGATCAGAAGGAGGCAAAAATAATAAGAGAAGAGGAAAAAATAAGAGAGGAAAAGAGATGTAAAAAAATATGGGAAAAATAAGAGAGAAGGTAGAGGCGAAAATAAGAAGAGAGAGATAGACAGATACAGAGAAGAGAGAGAAACGGACAGATTCAGAGAAGAGAGAAAGAGAGGCTGAGTCAGAGAAGAGAGGAAAAAAGAAGAGAGACAGAAACAGAGAGAGAATCAGAGAAGAAGAAGAGAGAGAGTCATAGAAGAGGGACTCCCTTCGGGGATTCAGACAGATCGTTCGAATGTTCGATCGGATTGGCCATTCGAACGATCTAATCCGAACACCAATCTGCCCCGTTCAAATCCGATCCGAACCCGATCTGAGCATCTGTTCGGATCGGATTGTTCGAACAAGGTGGCTGTTCGGATCAAATGTTCAAATAAGATCCGATTCGAACACGTTGTTCGAATCGGATCGGATCGAATGTTCGAATCTGGCGGCGCCAGCGGCCGCCAGCGCCGGCCAGCTGCGCCCAGCGTCCCCCCAGCGCCAGCCAGCGACCATCTACCTGCCGCCAGCGCCGGCCAGCAGCCGCCTGCGCCGGCCAGCGGCCGCCAGCGCAGGCCAGCGGCCGCCTCGCCGGCCAGAGAGTGTCGCTGGCTCCGATGGCCATTTGTTCGAAAGTGTTCGAACTTGTTCGAACAAGGTCGAACAAATGGCAATCGAAAACGAACAACGCAATTTCTTCGTTCGAAACTTTCGATCGAACACGAACAAAGGGGTTTGTTCGATCGAAAGATTCGAACAAATTGTTCGAATCGGCTTGTGTTCGTACGAATCTGTTAATCAAGATTTGGACGATCCGATCCCCGATGCCTAAGAGGGAGCAAAAGAAGAGAGATAAAAAGAGATAGAGAGAGAAATAAGACAGAGAGAGACACAGAGAAGAGAGAAAAAGTAGAGATAGAGAGAGAATATAAGAGAAAGACAGACAGACAGACAGACAAAGAAGAGAGAAAAAATAAGAGAGAGAGAAAGGAAAACAAAGAAGAGAGAGAGAAAGAGAAAGGGAGAGAAAGAAGAGAGAAAGAGAGAGGTACATTCTTAAACAAAGAGAGAGACATACAGACAGAGAAAGAGAAGAGAGAGAAAATAATAGAGAAGCGAAAACAAAGAAGAGAGAGAGATTCTTTAACAAAGAGGGAGACAGACAGACAGACAGAGACAGAGGAGAGAGAGAGAGAGAAAATAAGAGAGAAAGGAAACAAAGAGAGAGAGAGAGAAATGAGAGAAAGAAGAGATAGAAAGAGAGAGGCACATTCTTATAGGAAGAGAGAGAGAGAGACAGACAGACGGAGACAGAGAAGAAAGAGAGAAAGAAGAGATAGAAAGAGAGAGGCACATTCATAGAGGAAGAGAGAGACAGACAGACAGACGGAGACAGAGAAGAAAGAGAGAAAGAAGAGATAGAAAGAGAGAGGCACATTCTTAAAGGAAGAGAGAGGCAGACAGCCAGACAGAGACAGAGAACAAAGAGAGAAATAAGAGAGAAACGAAAAAACAAAGAAGAGAGAGAATGAAAAGATAGAAAGAGAGAGCTGCATTATTAAACAGAGAGAGAGAGAGAAAGAAGAGATATAAAGAGAGGTAGATTTTTAAGGGCCAGGAAAGGAGAGGGTATAGATCCGCGCGCAGAAGAACAAGAAGAACAAGAAGATCAACAAGATCAAGCTTCCAACAATGGCGTCGTCGTCGAGCTGCTGCGCCCTCAATGGCCTACTCCCCTCCTCCGACTCCCCTCCATCTTCCACCCCCTTCAAGAACATCAAGAACATCAAGAACGCCCGCCCCCCCTTCGATCTCCCCCGCACCTTCCTCCTCCGATTTCCCCCAAATTTCGTCCGCCAGCTTAGCACCAAAGCCCGTCGAAATTGCAGCAACATCGGCCTCGCCCACGTCGCCGCCGCTTCCTGGACCAACGATCACCCCTCCGCCGTCGCGATCCCCAGCGTAGAAGCTTCTCCGGCGGCCCCAATCCTCTCCGCCGATGGCAGCCTCACCGTCCACGCGGGTGCCTTGATCCCACCGTTTTTACTTACCCCTTTTGCGATCCGGATTGGGGATTGATTTCTCGGTTGTTCTTCTTCGTTTTCTATCAGGGGAGAGGTTTGGGCGCGGGATCGCCACCGACGGGATCACCACCCCCGTCGTCAACACCTCCGCTTTCTGGTTCAACAACTCCGCCGAGCTCATCGAGTTCAAGGTTCGATCGTCTGCGGATCTTTATCCTTTTTTTCTGATCTGATTGGTTGATTGATTGATTGGTTGATTGGTTGATTGGTTGTTGGGTTCAGGAAGGGAGGCATAAGAGCTTCGAGTATGGGCGGTATGGGAACCCTACGACCACGGCCTTGGAGGAGAAGATGAGGTCTTTTCTTTTTTTTTTCTTTTCTTTTTGGAGAAAAAGAGCAACTTTTTTGCTCTGTTCTTTGCTAATGATCAACTATTGTTAGTATTCGACTGTCCCGTAATTGTTTTTACTTTGTGGATTGGTATTGGTACATCGTGTAGTTCATCCTGTTTTTTTCGAAATAGAAAACCTTTTCTCTGGTCTTTGTTAATAGTCAACTATTATTAATATTTTACTGTGTCAGACTTTTTTACTTGTGGATTGGTGTTAGTATATCGGGTAGTTCATCTTTAAAAAAAAAACTTTCTCTGTTTTTTTGTTAATAGTTAACGATTGTTAATGTTTGACTGTGTCAGAATTTTTTACTTGTGGATTGGTATTAGTATATCAGGTAGTTCATCTTTAAAAAAATGTTTTTTATCTGCTCTTTGTTAATAGTCAACTATTGTTAATATTCGACTGTGTCAGAATTTTTTACTTGTGGGTTGGTATTGGTATACCGGGTAGTTCATATTTTTCTTATTGAAAAAGAACTTTTCCTCTGTTCTTTGTTAATATTTAACTGTGTCAGAATTTTTTACTCGTGGATTGGTATTAGTATATTCGGGGTAGTTCATCTTTTTTGCCACGCCTAACTGCAGAGTTTCCTACTCCTGATATCCACTCTGGCAAGCCATTTAATTTGTTTGATCTTCATTCTTTGACAGCGCGCTGGAGAAGGCAGAATCAACTCTTTTTGTGTCGTCAGGGATGTATGCAAGCGTAGCCGTGTTTGAGGCTTTGGTTCCGCGGGGAGGGCACATCGTTACCACCACAGATTGCTACAGGAAGACTAGGACCTTCATCCAGAACGAGCTCCCAAAGAAGGATATTTCGGTATGGCTTCTTGACTCATAATTCATTGCAATCTTCTTTCTGACTTATTTTGCTCATCTACGTCGATCTTTAGGTCACGGTGATCGATCCCGCAGACATGGACGGCCTTAAGAAGGCGCTTGAAGATCATCGGGTCAGTTCCAAACAATAATCCCTTTCTTCTTCATTATTATAATTATCATCATCATCTTGTTCTCCATCATTATCACGATAGTTCTTTCAAGAAAAATCATTATCATGATAGTCATCTTTATGTCTTCTATCATCATCATCTTCTTCTTCATCATCTTTATTATCATCATCATCTTCTTCTTATCTTTATTCTTTTGCTTCTGCTTCTTCAGTGTCTCCAGCATCATCAGTGGAGACACCTTATTTTTATTCTGGTTACCTTCTTCTTCATCTTCTTTTTCTTATTCTTCTCCTTATGCTTCTGTGTCATCAGTGTTCCCACCATCATGATTATCGTCAGCTTTCTCATTGTCTTTATGAGCACCATTAAAATTCTCCTGCTTGTCCCCACCATCGTGATTACTTCATCTTAATCATTGTCCTCATCGTCATCTTGTTCTTGTTCTTCTTGTTCTTCTTCTTCTCCTGCTTCTGCGTCATCAATGTCCCCATCATCATGATTATCTTCATCTAAATCATTGTCCTTATCAGCATCAGCATCATCACCTTCTTGTTCTTGTTCTTTTTTGTCATTTTCGTTGTTCTCACTATCATCTTCTTTATCCTTGTGATTCTTGTCCTATCTTTGATCTGTATCCTTGGATTGTGATTGGAGCAGGTGTCGGTGTTCTTCACTGAGTCGCCGACGAATCCGCTGTTCAGGTGCGTGGACATTGAGCTGGTTTCAAAGCTCTGCCATGAGCGAGGAGCGCTGGTCTGCATCGATGGGACCTTTGCCTCACCCATCAACCAGAAGGCACTGCCACTGGGGGCTGATCTTGTGTTGCACTCGGCCACCAAGTTCATTGCAGGGCATAATGACGTGGGTTGAAGGAAAACTTTATATTTGCTAATGCTCCCTAATCTTGCCTTAATTTTGGTTAATGTCGCCATCTTTTTCTGAAGGTTATCGCTGGTTGCCTCAGTGGCTCAATGGAGCTGATATCTAAGATTCGTTTGTATCACCACGTTGTTGGTGGCGTTCTCAACCCTGTGAGTTTTTTCTGCTTCTTTCCCTGTTATTTTTCCTTCTCTTTTTTTCTTCTTTTTATGATCTTTGTTCTAATGAACTTGTAATTGATCTTTTCATGATCTGCTGAAAATAGGCGATGCATGCCACTGATTATTTATTTTGGTTTTGCTCAAAATTCTCTCAAAGCTCATTTTGAATTGAAAAAAAGTAAGTGTTATTGGGGGAAAACGCGTTTTTTAGAACGCAACCACATTTCCCCCAAGATCGCTTACCTTTTGCAATGAAAGGTATCAGATAAGATTTGGAGGACACTAAAACCTAATCCCATTTTAAACAAAACTCAATTTCATCTCCGTTATGTTTGGGTTTGAAAAAAACTCTGTAATTTTTTACCTGATGGCCATGCAATCATTTATGTGTTGAGGCTTCATACTGGCTGATCGTAAACAGCAGCCTCTTATGCCTTATATTTTGAAAGCTATTTATGCTCAAATTCCAGGAAATTGATTTTAATTATTTTTTCTTGTCGTAGAATGCCGCATATTTGATTCTCCGGGGTATGAAGACGCTTCATCTCCGCGTGCGGCAGCAGAATCAGACTGCGATGGGGATGGCTCAGTTTTTAGAGGAGCATCCCAAGGTACTGTGAAGGAGAAAGATAGAGAGAGGGAAGCAGAGTGAAACATTTAGAAGATATGAAGAGATAAAGTAAAATGGAGTGACTGAGACATGGAGTAATAGAGCACAAGGTAGAGAGAGAGAGAGTTTTAGAATTAAATAGACAGAAAGGAAGAAAGAGAAAGATATACCAGAGAAAATGTGAGTGAGGTAGAGAGAGAATGATTGACAGGGATATTCAGAGAGAAATTATGGGTTCTGATATCTGAGAAAGAGAAAAGGAAAGGTACTTATGCAAGTGAATGGACTTAAACTTTTTGGGCAGATCCGGCGTGTGTACTATCCTGGGCTGGAGAGCCACCCGGAGCACCACATTGCCCGTCGTCAAATGTCTGGATTTGGTGGCGTCGTCAGCTTTGAGGTACTTTCCCTCTCCTCCAGGACCATCTCTCTCTCTTTCTGTGTTGTAATCTCTCTGATCGTTATATCTCTCTCTAACATCTTCAGGTTGACGGCGATCTGCATGACACCATCAGGTTCATTGACAACCTGAAGATCCCCTACCTCGCCCCCTCTTTCGGCGGCTGCGAGAGCATCGTAGACCAGCCTGCCATCATGTCCTACTGGTAAGTCAGATCATTCTAGAGAGAGAGATAAAGAGAGAGAAAGAAATGGGTAGAGAGGGATTCAATGTTAAGGGGTTTTTTGTGTGAAACAGGGACCTGAGCAGGGAGCAGAGGGAGAAGCATGGTATCAAGGACAACTTGATACGGTTCAGCTTCGGCGTGGAAGATTTTGAGGACTTGAAGGCTGATGTCATTCAAGCCCTGTCATATGTTTAACTAGTGTTCGATTCACCAACTTGATCCTGTGATGGTTTGGTTTGAAGACTTGAGGCTCAGTTAACATTATTCTTGTAAAGTCGGCCTGGCTGTGTTCTTTGTCCTTGGCTGTGCTGCCGACATGAGTGTAAGTCAAGCTCCCTTTTCTCTTTCCATCAATATCTTTTTTCAACCTCTCCCTTCCCTCTCTTTTCTCTCTCTACCGTTTTTGCTTAATCTTCATAATCATTGCTCTCTCTACCTCTTTACTTTTTACCCTTCCATATCATTATCATTCTCTCTATATATAATCATTATTTTAACCATATCTCTCTCTATCTGTGTGTGTGTGTGTGTATCTCTCTCTGTGTCTCTCTCTCTCCTTCTCTTTCTCTTTCTCTGTCTCTCTGTCTCTCTCTCTCTCTCTCTCTCTCTCTCTCTCTCTCTCTCTCTCTCTCTCTCTCTCTCTCTCTCTCTCTCTCTCTCTCTCTCTCTCTCTCTCTCTCTCTGTGTTTACATAAATATCCAACCTACACAATTCTATCTCTGTTTACATGATATGCTCCTATTATTTGAAGTAGACTGAGAGAGTGAATCTGATCAAGATCTTCAAAATTACTAAAAAACAGTAATATTCTCCAAGATATAGGAATATCACACAAAGAAAGAGTGGAACGAGAGATGAGGCAGTGCAGAAGAACCAGAAATGAACACTCAGGCAAACTGGATTAGTTGAGCCTGACTCTGGGCAGGAGGATCTCCCAGTCCCCAATCATGATTGCCAACTCACATTGCCTCATCCCCTCATGCACCATCTTCTCTCTCACATGCAATTTAAATGTGCATGAGGGGACTGGCTGTGCTTCCTCCTTACGTATGACGATCAGACATTCGGTTCATCCTTTACTGATATCTGTCATCCATGACCTTGGAACAAAAACTGGAGCAAAAGCGTTCCTATCATTAGTCACCTATAGGGTTGACTATTGAGGGCCGGGACCGAACATACTGGACCGAACCAGGACAGCAGTTCTTCCATTTCAGGGCAGACTGGGTAGGATAATGAATGAGGTCAAACATGATGGGAACCTGAAGTAATTATTTAATATTTATTTTATATCTTCGAGTAAAAGTTTAGAATTCATTCCTGATTACACTTGTTGCTCCTCTTCACTTCGCTGCTCCAGTTTCGCACCCTTGCTTGGGCTGCAATGACCCATCACAAGCTCTTCCTTCAAAGGAGGTTTCTCCCCCCTCTATTGAACATTTTTTCCATTAATAGCCTATTATAGACTTTTTAAATTCATAAAACTGTGCTAATTGCTTGAAATTAAATACCAAATTTAGGGTGTTATCAGATATATTTTACTTTTTAGGATTTTTTGAGAAAAACTTAAAGTAAAATATAAATAGGAAAAGGCACTATTTCAAGCACCCAGGCCAGCCAGAACTGAGAGCCCCTCTCTCCAGACTCTTCTCCACTCATCCAAAGGAGAATGTCTTCATGGTCAAAAGATCTTCTAGATTTTCAAAAAGAGTCGAAGAAGACATGGAGATCCTAGCGCCGAGTGGAGATCCATTCACGTGGTTACTTCTAGAGGTCAGACGCGTGAACGGCTTCAGAACAATCTTAGAGCGGCAAAGTCAAGGGTGGAACAAGTTCCAAACAAGGTACACTTAATGTTTATTTTAAAGATCCAATAATAAATCAATCAACACGCTTTCGCATCCATGGAATCGTGTTTTCCATGGACGAACCAATGCACAGAACCGAACAGTTCCCTCCCTCTCTTTCTCACCCTCTCTCTATCTCTCTCTTACCCTCTCTCCTGGCTCTCACTCTCCTCTCTCCATGTCGTTCCCTCCCTCTCTTTTTCTCTCTCTCTCTCTCTCTCTCTCTCTCTCTCTCTCTCTCTCTCTCTCTCTCTCTCTCTCTCTCTCTCTCTCTCTCACCCTCTCTCCTCACTCTCACTCTCCTCTCTCCCTCTCTCTTTCACCCTCTCCCACGCTCTCCCTCTCTTCCTCTTGCACTCTCTCCCTCTCTTCCATTCTCCCTCTTTCCCTCACATACTCTCCCCTTCTCACTCTCTCCCTGTCTCATCTCTCATTCTCTCTCTCACTCTCTCCCTCTCGAACTCTTGAACTCTTGCCTGCTCCCTCTCCCTCTTTCACTCTCTCTCTCATTCTCACTCTTTCCCTCTCTCCCTCTCCCATTCTCACTCTTCCCTCTCGTAGTCCCTTCCTTTTGCAGTGTCTCCCTCTCATAGTCCCTTTTGCACTCTCTCCCCCTTGTAGTCCTTTCCTTTTGCACTCTCTCCCACTCACTTTCCCCTCTCCCTGTCTTTATCTCTCCTCACACACTGTCTCTTACTCTCTCTCGTAGTCTCGCCCTCTCACTCACCCCCTCACTCTCTCCCTCTTGTATTTACTCAGACTTACACTATCTCAGTCTTACCTCGTCATTCTCCCTATCTCTTTCTCCTGCTCTCTATTTTCTCAATCTCAGTCTCTCCCTCTTTCACTCTCCCATTATCTTCCTCTCATCCTCCCTCACACCCTTTGATGTCGGACATCGTCGGAGACATCGTCCGGTCGGGTATTCAGACGATGCTATGAAACCAATATGATGTTGTCGGACGTCGTCAAAGACGTCATCCAATGGATAAAATCCATTTGGGAATAAAACTACGTGATGCGATGAACCCTAAACGTATGTACGTGCAGGACCAGACTCGTGGGGTTTCGCCGAGCTCCAAGCTCCGGACGGGCAACTGGTGACGGTGACGGTGACCTTCCGACCCTGGTTAGAGCGACAACAGCAACTACGGTGACGAACGTAATAATTCTGTCGACGCTCACAGGTAACGGATGGGCTCGACCCATACCTAAGAATTCATTCGGGACATAGTTTTCTCAATATAGTCTCTCACCTAAACTTAACCCAAACGCGGTGGAGTGCAGCCAAAAATATACTCAAAGACGTAATATAACTGATGGGCAAGCGAACGGCGTACCTTCATTGACGATGTTGCTCGTCGTTGGTGTCTTCGTGGTGCAAACCGCTGCAGGCAGGTGGGGTGGAGAGGTCCTAGGGACGGGCACAGCATCGCTCAATAGGCAGCTGGAACGCAGCGTTGGAGCAGGTTGCAGGAAGTAGCCAAAGGGTGAGGGTTGAGAGGCCAACAGTGGCGAAGCGGCTCGAGCCAATAGCCGAGTCCGGCATATGTGCCAGTATAATGGCACATCGTAGGCAGAATCAGGCTGATTGCAAGCGGTGGCCAGCAGCATGTCAACTGAATGTGGGGAAGCTCGCAACAGGTAGAGCACCAAGGGTTGTAGACGCTGGTGGGGATCAACGGGCACGGTACGTTCACATGCCCATGTGGCGGCTCGATGTGGCACACCAATGGCATAAGGAAGCGGTCGCGGAACAGAACGCAGACAGTGTGTGCAGCACAAAAAACTCATGGCTTGGAATTGGCGTTGGGGTAGTGAAGGAGCTTTGACATCGGGTCAAAGCACGTGGCACACCCATGTGGCCGAGCGGTAGCTCGGTAGACGTTGCAACTACGCGATGCAGCAACCGCGTGTTGCACGCAGTTTGCGCGCAGGTATGGACCACGTCCCCTCAGGTTCAACGCTCAACCGGCTCCGTAACACTAGAGGCAGCTCATGGAGAGGGGCACGTCTATGGGACTGGCTATGACTAGGCAGTGTGTCGCAAAAGTCGCAGGAGGCCAACGATTGACAAGGTGCGATCAACGCGCAAAGGCTGTGCAACTGCACCCTAGTTCAAGGTTGGCGGCCGGCAGTAACAGAACACCGGTGAGGGCTCGCCGCGCTCGGCGAATCCTTGTACATGTCAGACCGAAGGCGTTGACGGTGCGGGAAGTCTCACAAAAGCGACATGTCCCTAGAATCTCGGCAAGATGCTCCTGAAGATGCTGGTGGCGTCGTGCGGCCATGCACGGTCAATGCACGGTGTCGTGCGAACAGCGCGCAGGCTCAGGGCTGGAAAAAGGCAGCAGTGGAGGTCTGGTGGAGGGTCTGTGTGCGCAGTTGGTCCTCGTGCATGCCTAGCGGTGGGTGCATGATGGGCTGGGTGGAACCCTACCTTCCCTTTCCCCTTCTCCCTCCTTTCCTTCCTTCTTCTTCTCTGTGAGACCAGTCGATAGAGAAAAAAAACATCACTTGATAAAAAATCGTCTGCTCGGCTAGGGCACCATTGTGCCCCTTATATAGGGGCACGATGGCCCTTACTAGGGGGGGGGGGGGGGGGGCTTAAACATAGGACCCCCTTTAATACAAAAATAAACATAAACTTTTGACACATATTTGACGTCGCGAGACAAATGACATGCTACGATACGAACATGAACATGACATGATGGATACAGACTCGACAAAAATGAACACACAAACACAGTAAAATGAAGAATAAAATCAGCACAAGCCGAAAAAAAAATCATAACATTCGATGGTGTGGTTGTGCTTTCATCCGGGGTATTAAACCTAGGATGTCTTCAATGTTGTCTTGGCATGTCGGTCGGCTGGACGTGAATTGGTGAGCTGTCGGCGATGATGATGGCGGCTCCGAAGACGTCTCCGATGGAGTAAGCTGGCGTGCTCCATCACCCTCCCTCTCCCTCTCTTCCCCTTTCATTCTTTTCCCTTTTTTATCATCTTACTCTCTCCCTCCTTTTCACACTCTTTCACTCTCTAATTATATTCATGTCACTCTTTCTCTTTCTCTCATACTCAGTATCTAACACTACTTCGGCACACAAGGTGACATTTAGATGACATTTAGTTAGATGGATTGAGTAGACTAAGTGAACTTGGCATTGACTTTCACATTGTCAAGTCAGCATGACCAATCGAGACCAGATCGAACCGAGACCATACTGAGTTGAGACCAGACCGAACATCAGGTCTAGGTTTAGGTTTGTGGTAAAACCGGACCGAGACCGGATCATGTTCTTCCCTAGGTATAACAAAGACACAGAGTATGAATTGAGCTTGTCAAGGGGAAGGAGGAGAATCAATATGTTGAGGACCACATGAATACTTCCAAGGCTTCACACTTGAGCAGCTCAACATGTCTCGCTCAAGGTGGGTTGACTGCATATTTTGGAGTCATCACAACTTGGTGACGATGGTTGACTCAATCCAACATCAAGTTGGCTGCATTTTCTGGCCAATACTTGATACATTGAACAAGACATGCAGAAGTGACAATGGATGGCGCTCCGAACAGAAAACTTTCTGGACTCAGTCCCACCTTACCTAAGTTCTATTAACTCTCTTAGAAAGTGCACTTGATCAATTGGCCTCTGAGAATCCTATCCTCAATCAAGTTCCTCGTTTATTCCGTCCAAGTCATCTTTGTGTTTAACATTTCATTTATAACCCCCAAAGGATCCTTCAATTTTTTTCCTTCCTTAAATGTTTTATACATATTAATAAATCAGATAATAGATGGCCCACACAATTATCGGTCCTAATTTATCTTTTATCATGTAAGACAAATTGATAGTGATACTTAAATATATCAGCTACCACACCTGTTTTAATAATTCTACATTGACTTTATCAATGATATTAATTTTAGGTTTACTTTCAGATTATCAATTTTAATTTTTAACCATTTTATGTTTCAAAGTTTCATCTCGAAACTGCTTAATGATGTCGGTATTCATTATTGTTATCCCATACAAATATTCACCTTCATAATCTGGTTACAAACCACCTATTGTTAACCATTATATATATATATATATATATATATATATATATATATATATATATATATCAATTATCATTATCACACACATTTTTTGGTTTTTCCCGATAACCGATATCACATAACCGATAATTGAGTTTGGCAACAGATACCGATAGCAACAACCCAAAGGGAAGGCAGACGCATTCGTCGCTGGTAGTTCATCTGGTTATGTTGATGGTAAATGTAACCATAACATGACTTTTCTAATTTGACTTCTACTTTTACTCATCAACCTAATTGAGAAAAAAGACGGGACTAAATTTTAAGTAAAACTGACACCCGATAATGCCAGGAGCGCTTGCTCACTCGCTTGACTGATATACCCGTCGCACACCTCAACGTCGATACCTGATGATGGTAGGACAGACTGCACACTCTCCATACTGATGGACATATATGTGGCCGACAAGCCAATCACACATTCCACATCTCGTTTCATGTTCATTAATATAACATATTCATTATAGTACACATGTGATGCTTACAATGAAGTTTATGAATACATGATTAGACTTAGTGAATTATGATGACATCATATACGGAGATCTCTAGTCTTTAAGCATGTGTTCTAAACATTCCTATTCGAAGGATACGTGAGAAGGACATCGAAGTATTCGGATAGAATAGCACTATCGAAGGATACGCACTCATATAATGAGTATGGCCGGTCCCGTAGCCATTAGTGTGGAGACACTAAGGATAGATAGTGGGTGCTCTCTAGTGGAAAGAGTTCATTGAATTGATCCGTACAAACCCCTGAATGGTATTATACCAAACTGTCAATCAGGTCGATTCACGTCACGGTTGTGTAAGTGGTCCTTAGACCTGAGACACCAAAGACGTCTTGTGAACGAACGGTTGTACTTAGGCTATGGCCGATGAGTCTCTAGTCATGGGATTCTAAACGGTTAGTTCGGATGCATCAAGAAGTTCACGAAGGTGATTGAGTGGTCAAGATGGGATTGTCTGCCATCAATATAAGACGTGACACCTCAAGGAAGATGATGCAATGAAGTCCTTGGCCAAGGTAGTGAAATATCAAAGAAGAGTTCTCCGATGATTTTTGAATGCATTAGTACTAACTCGGATGATAGATTAGGGTTTGACAATTGACCATACCCTAAGTCGTCCAAGGAGCATCTAGTGGATGATAGATTATACATACACCGTAACCGATGATGAACAGGTTCCATGAGTGAGTCGATATACACTCCTTTATATCTTCTAGGACACGAGGTGTAGCTTGGCACCCCACGTGTTGGAGTCTCAACCAATCGATTGGGTTAATCGAACCGACATTAATTAGTCTATATGATGATATAGTTAATAAAGGTTATTGGGCCGCTAGAGCTGTTAACTAGACTGATACATGGGCCTAGAGGATCACACGCAAATGGTCTTTTTGACGTTGGAAGATATACTAAAATTTTGGGGGTTTTTATGAACATAACCTACTTAGTATAAATAGGGGAAGGCCCTGAACAAAATTCACCAAGGCCAGAATTTTTCAGGGCCTTTCCCTTCTTCTCCACTCTCCCCACACCCGCTCTCCATCCCTGATGTGATCGGGATGACGTAACGACGCCAACAAAGAAAGAATGGGGCTCATCAACGAGAAGGAGGAGATCCGACATGCCGAGGACCACGTGGATACGTCTAGAGGCTGCACACTTGAGCAGCTCAACTCGTCTCGCTCCAGGATTGAAGAAATTACGAATGAGATTCGTGCAAAGGTACCTCGTTTCAATGCTTTTATTGATGTCGTTTGATTCGTTTAAGTCTTCCGCTGCAAATCATTTTCATTTATTTATCCAGATCTAGGCCTTTAGAGCCCAACACATACACCACCATTGTTGGGGGGGTCCAGCACGCTGCCGGCACAAGCAACCTACTCCCGACACTTCGTAGGTATCACTCATGTACTCTTTCTTTTAATGCACCATGGACATGGGCAAGGAGAGTCCGTGTGTAATTGGGACATTTACACTCGCTCTACGCCTATCGACTCTGATGAACAATCTACTTAATAAATTAAATCCCTTTGGGTGGCATTTAGAGTAAGACTCGATCAGTTTGCGAGCACAACGTTGGGGTTTGCCATACCAGTATTTTTTGCCAATTAGAAAAATAAGTAAAGCTTATATGTCTTTGCTAAAAATCAGGATGCTCCAACCCTAGTTACGCGTCCCATTCCCTGTTGTCGGGACTCGGGGACAGGCCGATTGGGTAGGATACGGTCCGAGGGTCAAACCAGACTATAACATGGGAATGGCATCCGTCATCTGTCACGTCACACATCATGGTGACGACAACGTGACGGATGACATGACGGTGAGGAAATTAGGGGCCCGTGATGGTGATAGTGACGGATGATGAACTGGGTGTGACTGTGACGTGATAGTGACGGGGGCCCGAACGAGTGATTGGACCAAACTAGGGGTTCAAGTTGATGATGAATATAGCTCTAACTAGGTTGTTTGTAATATTAGTAGGAACCGATCAACAATTTTATTACCTTACGAGTAGGACTTAGTAAGGGTCAATCCCTAAGGGAGAGAGGCAGCTAGTTAGGATGAATTTCAATAAGAGTTTTAAGTTTCAGATTTTATAAGTCTCATTCTTAATGTTTTTAGTTATTAAGATGATTTATTTTCAACAAAAAAAGATGAACTATTTTTACCATATGTGGAAAATATTTTGTGCAAAGTCTGGACGTAATATGATTTTTATGATATTTTTCAGATTTTTTTATTTTCTCTAGGGAGAGATAAAAAATTCTGACATTATTTTGGTTGTAATTCCCTTATGCGGTTCAAAGTCATTGAACCGGATGAGAGAGAGCTGTTTGAATCGTTACTGAACTGAGTTAACTCAGTTCGGGAATGATTCCTGACAGTTTAAGTGAAGAGAGAGAGATAGAGAGAGATATAGAGTGCAGTCATAGGTGCTCTGCCGCTGAATGTGCGGGTAGAAGTGCCACTTGTGCGCTGGGCTTTGGCGCTCCGCCACTAGTTGCGCCGGCGGAGGTGCTCTCACGTGCGGTGGACCAAAACGATGATATCTGGAGTTCCAGATATCGTTTTGACACGTGTGAGTAGGCAATGGAAAGCTTAGGACGTTGGCTATCTTTCAAAGGATAGCCAAGAAGTTATGAAAAGTCTGGGAGGATGTAGAATAAGAAGAATAAAGGAACCTTTTTGTCACACCCAAGGGGCTTCAAGATCCAGGACGCTCCCAGAAGACCCCTTGAACCTTCAGGATGAAGGTGGACCTAGGAACAAGCTCAACAAAGAAGCAAATGGAACATAACAATACTCAATTCTTGGATACCCTCAAGGAGGGTGAGGGGGGCCCTTTTATAGGGATACATGTGTTTATTTCAACCAGTCTTGGTGGTTGGATCATGGATGAATGTCCAGGATTAGACCCCAACCAACCAGATGCCTCAATCCAGGTGATTAGACCCCAACCAACCAGATTCTTTCCCTCCAGGTCAAATTTGGAGGGAAAAGAACAAGTCGGTTAGAGTTAGTTACAAATCATCCCTAGCCCTTGGATTTGAGCTGGACTGGATGGATGGTTCCACCTCATGAATCCTAGACTAGATCCTGACCCTGGGCTCTCCTCCAAACAATAACTGCCAGCTAGAGTCCTCAGGCGTCTTGATCATCCTCAAAGCCTCCAAGGACCTTCTAGAAGGTTTTCTTCAAGCTCCTTTACAACGAGTCTATTGGTTGAGTCAGCTCTATTGATTAGCATGCATCTTTTTATTCATAGCTCCTTCTGATCTGAAATTCCATCCTAAGCCTCAAGACTCGTGTCTTGACTTCCTCACAAAATTTTGTAATTTTATGACCATTGAAAGTCAACCTTTGACCTGAAAAGTCAACATACTTGGGAAATTCTTAGATTCATATCCCACTTGACTAAATGAGTCTATTAGGATTTAGAAATATCCCTGAAATCTTCTTAAACATAACTCCCAAACTATGTAACCTGGTAAAATACATGTCAAGGTATTGATGGAAACCTCAATTGAGTAAAAAATGCAGCTTTTTAATTATTGGAAAAAGTCGAAGGCATGATCTCATTATTATGTAAAATAATAGTTTTGTTAGTGTTGAAATGAATTTCAGGGTAGTTAGGATGAAGAATGCATGCAAATGACTAGCCTTATTTGACTTTATTAATGGGTGACGTGATGGGATGGCGCTCACAGATGATGCTTGTGACGGATTTTTAAAAATGACCAAAAAAGCTTAGAAATCGTTAGATTTAAGGTTTTTGACATTCGAGCTTTCGTCACTTGGCATCGCTAACTCAATTTCTTTGCATTTTCAGAAAACTCCCTGCATTAATTTGTGTGCTCAAAAGGATGCCGTCCAAGGATAATTGGAGATATGCACCTCTAATTCTCTCTCCTTCGCATGGTTGTTTTTCCCATCTGATACGACTTGCAGTATCAATGAATCTTTCTCGACTAAGAACTCACAAAAATCATCAGGAATTCACCAAGGTACGTTCCAAGTTGAATAGAGAAAGATGAGATGAGAAGAAAATATATAAGGTAGCTCGCCGGGTGGCTCCTCTGTTCGCGATGGTGCTTCCTCCTTCCGGATCAGCAAGCCAGCTCATGCTGCTCCAGCCTTTCTGGCAGTCGTAACCGTCAGCCTCCAAATTCAAGAAATGCCTGATTCCCCCTCCCACATAGGTTACCTCTTATTTAAACTGGTTCACACGTGCGAGGACTTGCACGTGTTTCCTGGTTGGATAATTCATCTTGTAAAGAACGTATCAATACTTCCCCCATAGAGTTGAAGCTTGTCCTCAAGCTTTGAGTGAGGAGAAGTGTCCCGAAGGTTTTTTTTTACTCATTCCCTGGTAGCTTTTCTTGTCAAGATATTAAGCAATTTATGCAATACCCCTGACCCTTTGACAGTAGTCCATGATTGAATAATGTCTTCAGGAGAAACCTCTACTGCAAGTGTCAAATACTGCATATTGATCCACTTGGTCTTATTTACCAAAGTAGTCCACTCAAGATGATAATGTTTAGGACCAATAGAATAGTATGGTGAGATCAACTCTAGGTCGGCTTGAGTGATGAGACCCATGAGAGTCATTCTTGTATGGATGCATATGCCTGACATTTGCCTGTAGGAGCCAACATCCAGTAAAAAATGGAATGACCAGATTTTGTGGTATGACCTGATAGGCATGCCGAGTGTTTGTACCACCATTGTACTTCTAAAGTTGAAAGATGCATGCTTATGGATCTGAATGATAACCCTGAATGGGGTAATTTTTCCCCACAGTATGAATTCTACCTGTGAAAGGAAAATAGTAAGCTCTCGTTGGTATTTGTGTCCTGGTAAATGTTTGTCGGTGAAGTGGTAATGGCATTCCTTCTGTTTCTTGAATGGAATTCATCAATCAAGTGACTTATCTTTTCCCCCAGTAGCTTTGTCAAATATTCAGGGGATGCTGATGCAGACAACTGTGGGTAGTTGAGTGTAATAGGTCCTGCACTGACTTTATTCTGTATTTTTGAAAAAAAAAATGACAAGGATGAGCACGTATTGGACTGAAAGAATCTTGCTCGAATTCCTATTGATGAAGAAATAGTTGATTTTCATTGAAACTTTTTCCAAATATATCAATGTCAATGTAACCATGTATTGAGAAATCGCTTTCATTCTGATCCAATGCTATACTTGCCAGATATTTTTTAAGAATTATTACTTCTGGCCATAAGCCACATCCTGTACTGTTATGGCCAGAGTTTGCCTCCAGTAATATTCCCAACGTTGCAACTTCGAACTATCTCTTAAGCTCCTCTGACAAGAGACAAGATTTGAGAATTCATACCAAAGTGTCTGAAACGTATTTTGCCATTCCCCATTGAAGAATATTTGGAGATAGGAAAGGACTGTGATCTCATCCTTATTTTATGTCCATAAATCACCTGAACTGTATTGTCCCATCTTACTATAATCAGGAGTAAAATTATTGAGGATAATCTTGTGATATTCTGATTTTTTTGGAGGCAATTTCCTGAAAAAGGAACTTGGTGAAGGATTGGAATACCCTGCCTGCTTCAAAAAATTTTATTATAATGATAGCAGATTTCCATAGGATCGAGAACATCAATGAGTATGTGATTAATGGAGACCTTCCAGCATCATAAGGTGAAATGGAAGTACACAAGTTGGCAAACTCCATAGAATTATTTATGTTCTCTTTGATCATGCAAAATGGGTCGTAAGAAATGACTAGTTGTATCCCATTGACTAAATCCTTATAAGCATCTGGATGTAAGCAATGTAAAAGCAGATAACAAGCTTTCTCAAGCCAAATTAAGATGTACCCTTGAAACTGCAACCTGTTCTGAGTCGCTGAGTCAAGTGTAGGCAGTACGTTGGATTTATCAATTTCGGGTTTACTGCCATACTGCCTTTTAATATCTGCTTTGAAAAGAAACAGAATAATCATTTAACATCGCAACTTAATCTTTTTGCCCTTGTATGCTTTTACCTAGGTGTTTTCTATGGAAGAATATCCCTTGTTCATCATCCATGTAAAATATTTCATCGTAAGTCTCCTCCATAAGGCAAAAAGAGAATTCGAGTACCAGTGTAAAATATTCTCAACTTCACCATCATATAGTGTCTTTGCATTCTGGAAGCTGTTTAGGACAAGGTCAACATGGATTACAGTCCTGTAATTTAAAATACTGGAAGCTGGGCACATGATATTCTCAACAGTAATTGTTGCAGATTGTGAAGTACTGTCATCATGCCTTTTCCAACAACAAATAAATTCAGCAACAGGCCACAATCGTGTAAACAAATGTTTACATATTGCCCTCCTGATGGACGTCCATCCGTAATTTCACTCACCCCTAGGTTCCAAAGATGTTTGCATATACATGAAGAATAACTTGGATGGATATATTCCGCTAATGTTATGAAGGTTGTGTCACCCCTGCATCTCATTAATGACCTAGGAATTTTGGATACAGTTGTATGAAAAACTTGTAAGAACAGTGGAAATGATACTTCAAATTGTTCTTCTTTATCTTCTTTTTGAGGAATATCCAAATGTATCACTAGAAAGGAATCTTGCATACAAGTCAGTATAAGTTTCTGTTGATGAATGGTTCAAGCTTGGGTATACTCTGCTCAAATATTTATTATTGTAATCTCTTGACTGTTCCAATCTTCTCTGTTGAGTGCAGGGCCTGATAAAATGCGCTCCGACGAGGTTGTCACAGATCTAACTGCGTGGTCAGTTGGGAAGGGGGTCAGGGGGAAGTCGCCTCCTTGTGGGGTGAGGGGCAGCGCCCCTTCCAAAATATTTTCCATGCTTTTACCTGTCCTTTTGTATGTAGAAAATGTCAAATATTCACAAGAAATGGCTTCCGTAACTGCCTCATTGGGATCTTGATCTCGACTTGATAATTGTCCTTTTTGCTTGTGTATGTCATTGTCGAGTGGGTTCGTGGTAGAATGTGATGGTGTGTTGTGCCCAATTACTCCTAGATTTACTTCTGCTTCAATGGAAAAATCCATGACTTCCTGGATACCATATGGACGATACTTACGAACCTCTGCCCTGATTTCAGCTTTTAGTCCATGGAGGTAAGCATTTTCCAAAATATCCATGGGTATATGAGGCAAATAAGTAGTTAGCTGTTCAAACTCAAAACGAAACTCACTGACAGATCCTGTTTGATGCAAGTCGAATAGCTGTTGATAAATTGATTTAGAGGAAAATACAAACCTTTGATAAAATTTCTGCGTGAATTCTATTCGAGAATCAAATCTGACGTGCTCAGATGTGTATGCAAACCAATCTGACGCTGAACCTTTTAAGTGCAGTGACACGATATAAATCTTCTCAGAATCTATTAACCTTTGTGATCGGAAAATTCTCTCAACACAATTCAACCAAATTTCTGCGTTTTCTCCATGGAAATACGGCAAATTAAATTTTCGAAAACTCAATCTCTGATAAGGTTGATAAACTTGATTCGATAAAATCCGTGAATCTTTCTGAGTTGTGTGAGTAGTAGACATTGAAGCAGTTGGAAGGTTACCTTCAAGTCGTAGATTCATAGACTTCAATTCTTGCAAATATCAGATAAAACTTTCACTGTGTTTGGATGATCGAACGCCTCAGCCTTTCCGCGCTTTCCTGCTTCTTCCATAGTATCTATGGCAGGACCTTTTGCTCGGATACCAGTTGATACAACTTGCAGTATCAATGAGTCTTTCTCGACTTATAACTCACGAAAATCATCAGGAATTAACCAAGATACATTCCAAGTTGAATAGAGAAAGATGAGATGAGAAGAAAATATAGAAGGTAGCTCGCCGGGTGGTTCCTCCCTCCGCGACGGCGCTTCCTCCCTCCGTATCAGCAGGCCTGCTCCTGCTGCTCCAGACTTTTTGGTGGTCGTAACCGTCAGCCTCCAGATTCAAGAAATGCCCGATTCCCCCTCCCGCACAGGTTACCTATTATTTAAACTGGTTCACACTTGCGAGGGCTCGCACCTATGTTCTGGCTGGATAACTCATCTTGTGAAGAACGTATCACCGTCACACGTGATGGTGACGCCGTCTGGCGACAGGGACGTGACGGGGACGCCGCAAACTGTGACGGTGATGCGAACGTGATGGATTTTTCCGAAATCCTCGGGCGTGTGACGGGATGGTGACGTGACGAAAGTTTTGTTACGTCACCGTCCATCATGGATCGTCATCCCTCCCGGACATGCCGTTCCCTACTGGAACCGGAAGTAGTTCTTATAAGTAGGGTTTGACCGTCCCGGTCCGGTTTTCTGGCATAGACCTAAACCTTACCCAAAGTTCTGTCCGGTTCTGGTCCGGTCTTGTTCGGTCCGGATCCGGTCCGGTACGGGGGGTGGCAGAGGAGCACGGAGGTGGCGGAGGCGTTGTGCGCTTGGAGCAGCAGCGATGACCGCTTGGGGGTGGTGATGGGAAGGGCGACGGGGAAGAAAATGGTTAGTGCGTGGGATAGGATCCGGTCTGGGTAAGGTTCGGTCCCGGTTAGGTTCCGTTCTGTCCAAAATGTCAAACCCTACTTATATATGTTTGAAGGCAGTGGAGAGGTACAACTAGGGCTTCTTCCTGGGTCGTCTTCTTCCTCGAGAGCTCGCCGGCTATGGCGAACAAGGGAGCATCGGCGCTTCGGCAGTTCACCCGCTGTAAGCCGAGGACGGGGGGAAGGAATTCGCAAGGCCGAATCACCGCCTTCCATCGCGGCGGTGGAGCGAAGCAGCTTCTCAGGAAGATCGATCTGAAGCGCAACGTCTCCGGCGTCGGGATCGTGGAGAGGATCGAATACGACCCCAATCGCTCGTCCAAAATCGCTCTAGTTCGCTGGATCGAGGGCGGATCTCCCCGCCCCCGCGTTCTTGATCGACGACTTCCAGCGGAGAATCTCTCCTCGAAGGAGATTCTGGAATCTAACGCGGCCATCAGCGACGGCGGAAGATTCTCGTTTTCTACCCTCCCGGGCGGCGTTGAGCAGACCCGATTTGGGAGCTTGATTACGCCTTCTTCCTCACTGGGTTTGCGAGGATTGCCTAGAATTGCCGTAGCCGGAGCAAAGCCCTCTTTTTTCGCTTCTCGTTTGAACAATGATTCCGTTGGTGATGTTTTTCCTCTGTCGAAGATCCAAGAATGGAGGCCGGATCGAGAGATTTGGGTCAACAGGATGAAAAGGAAAGCGGCGATTTCTTGGCAGAGTCTCCGAAGCCGATCTTCCCGAGCATCTTCGAAATCCGATCGAGGTTGGTTTGTTGATTCTCGACTAATTGCATTGTAATTGACGTTTGAAATTTGATGTTCATCCTTTGTGCGAGGAGAAGGATTGCTGGGATTGTTGCGGCCGGAAGATCCATCACCATCCTTGTTTAAATCTAAATCTTTGTCACTCTAGAGATTTGATCTACTTGAAGGTGTTCCGGGTTTACCACAATTATCTTTTTTTTCTGTTCTTGAGAGATCACGATGATCGTCACAAAAAGATTGGCTAATGTAACATTGGCAAATTAGTATCATTCATCTTCTTGAAAACATATGCTCTATTTCTCTCGTTACATAGTTTTGTGCATATTTTTGTGTAACTTGTATGTCCATGTTCCTCTCTATGCATGATTATATTGCTTCCGAGCTCTTGATCTCTCTCCTGTCTCAATTATGAATGCTTTTCTCAATAGTCTGTGTCTATCTATCCGTTTTTATAATAAATCCCTTTTGCATTGTCATTTCCACTCTCAATCTCTCTCTTACTGTTCGTCCGTACATCTCTATCCTAGACATGGGGGATTCAATCTGATCGTTCTAAAGTTCAGTTGGATCAAGCATTCGGTTGACCTAATCCAGTCCTTGATCATCAAGTTAAATGACCCTGCCCCATTCAATTTGAAATGTCTGGTTTCAATCCGATCGGATCGAATCAAATTTGTCTCTCCCCCTCTCTCACTTGCAGTCTAATTCCTGCCCAATGGTTGAATCAAATAGCCCTGCCCCATTCAATCTGAACTGTCTAGTTTGAATTGGATGGGATCGAATATGTCCCTCTCTCTCTCTTGCAGTCTGATTCCTGCCGTGACGGTGATGGGGGGCCTCGTACAGGTGATGTGATGGGACTGCCGTCACGGATGATGACGGCCGTGACGGATTTTTAAAAATGGCCAAAAAAGCGCTTAAAAATTGTAATATTTAAGCTTTCCGACGGCTAAGATTTTGCCACATGGCATTGATAACTAGATTTCTTGACATTTTGCAGCGAAATCTTTGCATTAATTTTTGCCCGCAAAAGGATGCTGCCCAAAAATAATTGGAGATATGCCCCTCCAATTCTCTCTCCTCCATATTTTCTAAAAAACCATAGAAAATCCGCCATGTTTATCCCATCACATGTGACGGTGACGCCATCCGGTGACGGGGACGCGAAGTGATGCCGCAGAGAGGGACGCGTGACTCGAAGGTGACGATCTTTCCAAAATCTGTGGACGTGTGACGGGGTGGTGATGTGATGAAACCTTCGTCATGTCACCGTCCATCACGGATCGTCATCCGTCCCGTCACGGCCGAGGCGTGACGTCCCAGACTTGCCATTCCCTTATGGCAGGGACAACTTAAAAAAATGAAAATACTCTATTTATTTGGCTCTCTCTCCCTCTCTCTTCCCCTCAATCTACAAACCTCTCTTCACATTTTTCATAGGCAGCAGGAGATTGGGGGAGGGAGAGATCAAAGCATTCAATAAGAATAAGAAGAGCAGGAGAAGAGAGAGAAACACAAAAGAACATGGTAGTCAGTAAGATCATTATTCTGCAAACTATTTGTACCTGTTAGTTTCATAGTTATAGCGTTGATTTGTAAATTGAATTGTAGCCATCTATGTTTGAACGTGGAGTGAATGCAGTCATCTAAATTCTTAGGCTATTTGTTCAATTCTTACTAGACTAATCTTAAATTAAGTTCTCTTGGTCAAAGAATTTTGGTGATGGGATATTACAGAGTCTTCTAAAATTCAGGGATGTGTGACCAGACAGGAGACGTGACAAACTGCAGCCGACACTTTGTTACGTCACTAGTCTTCATCTGTCCCATCCCATTCTGTTTTCTCATGTTAGGGACATGCCAAATAGTTACGTGCTAGCGCGGCTCGCTTTGCTTTTTGATGCTCTGCTGGTTCAGATACTGAACCTTCGGTCATTTCTTCGCTTCACCCCTTTTGCTCATCGTGTCTAAAGTGGTGCCCACAAGCAGTCATTGTCCCGTCCGTTGTCCATGGGCTCAGGACGAGACGCGTACACATCAGATCCTGAAAGGGAGTAGACCTACCAAACGAACACTCAAGATGTGATGTCGAGTTATCTGCTTAGTTCTTACACAAAAGATGGTAGTCACTAAGATGATTGAATCCTAACCATCAATCCTTATCCTTAACCATCACTAAGATGATTGAATATTGGCTGTCTATCCATCATCCAATCTATGTTTCACCATAGACAGAATATTGTCCCCTAATTCTCATAAAGAATGTGGGACTCAGTTCCATTCATACTGAGCACGTCTTAAATTAAGTCCTTAGACGAGCGGGTATTTTGGACCCGGGACTGGTCCGGACCAGGATGAAAGATCAAATTTTCTTCTTCACTTTGACTTTTTCTTTGACTTTGACTAATCAACTAGATGGGAGGGAGACCGGAATACACCAGACAGGAACCCAAGAGAAGTTTAGGTAAGGTTTAGGTCTTTGCCAATAACCCTTGTGACGCGACAGCTGAACCCCATAGACGAGGAGATGTCATCACGTTCGTCGTCTGTGGGTTCATGACGGGACAGTTTTCCCTTCAGTGTTCGCATTATAGTTCTGGATCGTCCAGAACATGGACGATGGATAAGATGGGATGAATTTCGTCCCGTTTGACATCCGGATTCAGTGCATTGACGAAGGACGGGATGAATTTTTCGTGCAACGGTACGAAAACCGTCCCCCCCCCCCAGTCCTCCCAAGATGAATTTATGGTCCCGTCCCTCGTCTCGAAAAAAAAAGCTGTTTTATATTTATAATATATTAATATAGAATTTTCTAAGTTTTTTAGGGAAATACGAAGGAGAGATAATGCAAAGGGACATATGTACAGTTATTTCTTAGCGGCATCAGTTTTCATGCGCGTAAAAATACAGGGACTTTGATGCAAAGTATCATAGTGAGGCCACATGGCTACATCTCAACCGTCGGATGTGAATCTGACGGTTGTTAGTCCAGATTTGTCTATCTATCGTCAGATGTGACTTTGGTGGTCCCGGGATGAATTTTCGTCCCAAATTTTGTCCAAACCCTTGGACGGGACAATTTTTTCATCCTGGGACGAAAAAGCGTCTCGTCCACATCCCAACACTATATTACACGCATCAAAGTAATCCTCATTCCCCCCTATAATACACCTCCCACTTATGGCCATCTTTGGGGAAAAATAATCCTCATTCCCCCCTTGCCAGGGAAAACATATATTAAAACAAACACATGAACATGTCATTTTTCAAAATTAATCGCATCAACCTACGAGCGATCAACAAAAGAGGAGGCTATCGCTATGCGCTCCGAGCGATTAAAAAATGCGGAGGGATTCACTGTCCGAGAGAAGGCATTCACAATATTTTTAGAACGGTGTGTTGTAAGGGATATTCATTCATAGGAATAGGGCTGAGAAAGGAGTTGATTGACTTGAAGTTGCAGAGAAAGTGCATGACATTAAATCAAAATAGATAGAAGTTTAGAAGGGCGTATTCTAATATCAGGAGGTTCTCTACTAGTAATGAGAATATCATCAATGAATTGTGGGATCAATTGTATAAGGATATAGTGGAAAAGTTACCAATGGAATGAGTCGGATTTAATAAAATTACAAATGGGGATTGAAGATATAACTAGAAAATTTGTGCATGAAAGGTCTATTTCATGCACATTTTAGCTTTTTCATGCACATATGATGTTTGAAGATCTATTTCAGTAAATAGATAAAAGGATATAAGTGATAAATGGAATGAGTCGGATTTAATAAAATTACAAATGGGGATTGAAGATATAACTAGAAAATTTGATGAAAATACGATATTTACTGAAACTCCTAATTTAATCAAACGATTGATAGGAAAGAACCTTATTAACGTTAAATACTATTTGAGGAAACACAGTACTAAAGAACTTTATAATAGCACTATTGTTCAGTTTGGTGAATATACGCTAGAAGCTATCCTTATATATGCCCTAGGTGTGGCCTTCCATAGTATTCAAGAGAACTCGGTTGTGAGGGTATCTACATTGTTGGGACTCATAGATAGAATAGTTATAACACAAGCTAATATAATTAATAAGAATAAAATGACAAGTAGTCAAGTTGATAGTAGTAAGGAAGGTGATATCAGTCATAAAAAAGGTAAAGAATTTGAAATAAGTAAAAGATTGCTTGAGTTTATGATTGAAAGAAAATTGATCTCTCTTGAGTCCATTTCTGCGGATGATAATAAACCTGTAGTGAAAAAGAAAGGAAAGGCTTGTATAGAAAAACATTTATTCATTGTATGCAACTTTAACTTAAGTATTCTCCCGTTGAAACTCAATCTTCCAATGGTTTGCAAGCCGGTAGATTGGGAACATCCATCTGAATCTGATGATTATTTTATATTTGAATTTGAGAAAGAAATAAGTAAGCCTTTTTTGTTATCCGACCTGAAAGTTGGTTACTTAAGTTGTCCTTCCTTAAATATACATTATATTCTTCTATCATCCCATAACCTAAATAATTTCAATATAGAATTAGATGATTCAAATTATAAGGAAATGTGCTCCATATTGAATGGGCTTCAGAGCCAAGGATTTCAGATAAATAAAAAGGTATTGGAGTTCATTAAGAAGAATCGTTCTACTTTCAAAAAAATGGGTCTTCTTATGCCTAGAATACTAGCCCGCACGAATTTGAAAGAAGCATTCGATAAATTAGTACCTGATACACTTATTAGTACTAATTTATAGGGGTAAAATTTATGAGAACAGAAAATAAGTGTACTATCAGCCCAGGTACCCCCTCGTATCATAGGAAGGCAAGAACAGTTCTGTAAGAACAAAACATCCCTTAGCACTAGGATTTTAGACATAGTTTTAACGATGGTATAAAATCAGCTATTTTAGTAAGAAATTAGCCATTTTTCTAAAATGGTGTATAGGAGTTAGAGTAACAGGTAATAAGTTTAAATATATTATATTAGAAAAGTATAAGTTATAAATGAGAGAGCAAGGATTGGTTGTGAGGCTTCACCGATTGAGAAATCCTATGCTCAATACTTGGAGGCTTCACCGATTGAGAATACCTCAGCAAAGGCAAAGGAGGCTTCGCCAATTGAGAACACCATAGAGGCTTCGCTGATTGAGAACACCTAGATGCATCGCCAATTGAGATCACCTCAGGCTTTAGAGGCTTCGTCGATTGAGAACACCTCGAGCTCGTTACTCGTGGTTAAGCAAAACCCTTATTTTTGCAAGGGCAAGTTTCGTTATATGTTTTATTAATGAATCAGAATTGTTTCATAGATTATAATCAGAATTGGTGTGTCTGCTTATCGTGTGTACGTGTGTATTTGAAGAGATTATGGCAGATTCTGTTCACCAATAAATTGGATCTTGGTCTATTTGAATCATAGATGTATTTGGCTCTGGTTTTCTTTGATTGATTCATAAAAAAACAGTAGCATGACCTTGTGATCATGCCACCCCGGATGTAATCTACTCTCATTGGTCTTTAGTTGAAGATTTAGGCAAAGTGGGTTAACAAAAGTCATGATAAGAGCATGGCTATAGAGAGGGATGAACTCATCAGACAGCAGTCAGCTAGCCTTGCACTTCCTTATTCACTTTTGAACTACAGGAATGCGCTTCAGAAGAGGGTTTAGATTGATGGTGTGCTACAAGCCTAGTCTCTCCCATAGGAGGCTACCTTGTGGGGCTCAACCTAGGCTTCAGAAGAGGGTTTAGGTTGATTGTGTGACTGGACCTCAAGGGATAGTCTCTCCCACAAGAGGAAGATGCTACCCTCTTAAAGGCACAACCCTCTCTTCCAAGCAACACCTTAGCACCGTTCGTGCTACCCTTGGGGGGCATCACTCACTCCACCAAAGAGAAGGAAGTCAGAGTGATGAAAGGGGCTACTCCACCTTGTCGATCTTTCGGATTCAGTCTAAGTGGGGTTGTTCATTACAGTCTATTTTGAGCATTCGTCGGATTCTATTTATATCACTTCAAAGCATTCGTCGGATTAAGTTAAAGGGTAGATTTATCAGGGCTTCTTCTTAGTCAATAGCTCATATTTGAGAATAGTATTAGCATCTTGAGTTCCTTGGTCAACGACATTTCTGGGGCATGTGCCTACCTAGTCCTCATTTGCATCATAGGCATTATCTCTTTTCGAACTCTGTGGTAGTCCTATTCTTATGTTCATATTCTTCTTTCCAATCCGTAGTTTTTTCCAATCTATTCGGAAATTGGCTTCAGTGGACATCTGCTTAGTTATAGATGGATCTGCATATTGCTTTTTAAACCAATCCGCACTGATTAAATCTTTAGCAGGCCCCTTGTGCTTAAGAATAGTTCCCTCATCTTCTATTTCCAACATGTAGCTTTTAGGTGCTAAGAAGATACCTTTCTTGATATGGTTTTCTAGTTTAAACTTACCCAATTCTGTTGAAGAGACAAAATCGTCAGAAAGAGGACTTCCTAGGGCTATGGAGTCACTATCAGTATAATAACAGTCTGATCTAGCAATGTGTGGATACATATGAATACGAGCACAAGCCGTGATAGCAGCTGCCAAGTGAACGGCTGACATCTTAGGAGCTTTCCAGTCATCGTCGTCTAGAGAGTAACAATTGGTAATGGAATTAACAATATAGTAATGATCGGTAAGCTTCTCTGCAGATTGAAATGTGTCTTTCATCATCAATTCCTCGTATTATTTTTTATTTCAGATCTCCGTGACAGTACTTTCAGGATTCATACCAAATCTACCATAGAGCGAGTTCATTAGTATTTTATAAATATATGTCATTGGTGCATCACCTCTTTTCTTAGCTTTGAGTCTGCTTTTATATAGGTCTGAGATGATAACTTCCAAAGGACTATGGTTTTTTCTCAAACAAATAGCCTCTAAGAGGAATTATATTGTAATCTAAATTACGAGCGAACTTCAACTCTTCGCTATAAAAGACTCCAATGAATCTACCTGTAGGAAAGATTAAAGTACCAAACTTGTCCTTATATGGCAAGAATGGATGTTCTATAGTACTTGGACATACTACACAGGCTTCAACAAATCCAAATAAGTTCTCCAAATCAGTCTCTTCCAAATTATTATGCCAGACAGGGACCCCTGAAGGATTTCATAATATAAGGATAGAGAGAGTTCACATCATAGTAGTAAAGATTTTCACCATATGGCTTATATACATCGACATGCCCTCCATAATAGCCTCGCCTAATAAAGGTGTCTTGGTTTCTAGTAGGTATATTGATATTAAATATTTTATCATCAAAATATCTCTTACGAAAGATTTTAAGGGAAAGGGCTGAAACTATCATCACATCCTCGATATCAATCTCATTATATTAGGACCAATAAATATCTTGAGCCTTTTTCATCACACCTCCTAAGATAAGAATATCCTGACGAAGATAGTTAACTATAGCCTCTCTGTGATCCTTAATATTATCGACACTCAAATAAGAATGTGGGATAGAACCTTTGGAGCCTAATTCAGGGCATAAAGTTTTAGACAATGATGCAGGAGTGCTAGTAAGCAATGTGTAAGAATCTCTAAAACAGATTAATAAATTATTGCCAACATAGACTTTCAACTTGTACAATCTATGATTCCTCATCAAGGTTTTTATTTTATACTTATCACCACGATCCGTATAATACTTGATAATAAAAATGCCATCAAATCTTGAAAAATTGTGAAAATAAACACTGCGAAAACTCCCTATTTGATTTTACATATTCTTCCAAATTATGGATAAAATCAGATAACATTTTCTCACTCCTTTCTTCAAACTTGGGATAGAAAAATATGTGATCCTCACTAAAGAATGTATTAATCGAATAGTAAGGGATGGAAGTTAGATCATCACCAGGATTCACCACTAAGTAACCAGCCACATTTCATCTAACATAGGGACTTGAATTTCATCTAACATTACAGTCTCTATATCGGCTACAATGAAAGGCCTACATTTTTTTGTTTATATTTGGCTTTAAGTGCATTTATCTCATATGATATACGACACTTTTTATACTTAAGTGATTTAACATCAGGTAGATTAGCATTTCTAATATCAGAATGCATAGCTTTGATAATGTCTGCAATCATATTATCATATAAAGTAGTAATAGGAAAAAAGTCTGATTTAAGAGGTTTGGTTTCATCAAATTAATAATATATATTTATGAAGATACCTTTGATCACAACATCCTGATATTTTTCGCCATATAACCTCACAAGTTGTTCAACATTAAAATAGATCATTTGTTTGGGTATTTTATTACCTAAAGTTTCATACAATGGAATAGCCTTCCCTAAAGTACATACGATATCATTAATATTAGGTAATTTCATGACATAACACAGTAAATTTGACGTACTTCGACTCAATATTGTAAGCGTACTGCTCTAGCAAGAGTAGAAATCCATATGTAAGCACTTCAAAATCTGTAATTCGAGGGTAGGGTTCTATGAAGTGCATATAAGCATATATCTTACCAGGAAAGCTATTCGTCCATCTTGAAGTCCCAAAAGAATTCAGTAATCGTTCCCAGTAACCATAATTTTGGATAGACGAATACGCGCTTCTAAAATTCTTTCTATTTTGATTTAATGTCATGCACTTTCTCTGCAACTTCAAGTCAATCAACTCCTTTCTCAGCCCTATTCCTATGAATGAATTAATTTTGAAAAATGACATGTTCATGTGTTTGTTTCAATATATGTTTTCCCCGGCAAGGGGGGAATGAGTACTCCACATCAGATCTCGAAATGGACGGCCAGGATGCGACGCCAGGTTATCTGCTTCGTTTCTTATACTTCTTCCCTCTCGGACGAGCGTTCTTGGAGCAGAAGAAGCAGAGAATTGCAGAAGAAGATGCATTCAACGAGCTTCCTCCAATCTCCACGATCGACGGCGCTTCTGAGATCTTCTCCGGCGATCGCTTCTTCCTCTTCTTCCAATGTCTACGCCACCAGCTTGGCGATTCCGATCCAGTGGCGAAAAAAGAGTTCTCTGGCGAAGAATTTGGTTCAAATTCGACATCGCCGGGCAGGAAAGACGATGATGTTCGTGCAAGATCCCGCGTCGATGAGCAATTTATGGCGTTGGGCCAAGGAAAAAGGGGTTTCGGCGCCGGCTGTTGAGCTGGCGACGGTGGAGGAAGGGCTAGGGCTTGTGGCGAAGAAGGATCTTTCCAGGAATGAATTGGTGTTGGAGGTGCCGAAGCGGGTTTGGATTTCGTCGGATGCGGTGGCTGCTGATCCGGAAATGCGACGGTTCTGCGGTGGTCTCCGGCCTTGGGTGTCTTTGGCGCTCTTTATCCTCAGGGAGAGGGCCAAAGGGGCTGAATCCTTTTGGAAACCTTACCTTGATATACTCCCTGCGTCGACTGATTCTCCCTTGTTCTGGTCAGTTCTGGTTCTACTCGCGTTTTTTTGGTTCTTTGATTTGTGGGAATGTCGTTGGAATTTAAGTTTTAACTTTGTTGTGGGTCAAGGAAGAAAAATCTTCGTTCTTTGGATTGGTTTCTTCGCCGTTGGGTGTTATTTCCTGTGAAGGGATTCAGAGTTCTGCGCTTTATCTCTGTTCTTTGAATGTGTTGAATGATGGCGGTTTGTGAATTGTGGAGAGTTTTTGTATGGTTTCTGACTTCTTTCACTGTGTGAGAAGTTTTTGATTTTTTTTGTGATTTCTTAGAATTTTGATGTTTGTTTTTATTTCTGTTCTTTGAATGGGTTGAATGATGGCGGTTTGTGACTTGTGGAGAGTTTTTTTATGGTTTCTTACTTCTTTCTCTGTGTGAGAAGTTTTGATTTTTTTTTGTGTTTCTTAGAATTTTGATGTTTGGTTTTATTGCTATGTATGATGTTTTGATATTTTGATGTACTTGTGGGGAAGTATCGATGTTTGGTTTTTTGTTTTTTGTTGGTCATTTTTTAGTGGGTTTCTGAAAAGTTCTTAATGCTACTTGGGGTTTCTATTCCAGGTCAGAAGAACAACTGTCAGAGCTTCAAGGTCAGTCGAAATTGAACGATGGGATGCATCATGGGTGGTGATTACCCGTTCATTTATGCTACAGCGATGAATTAAAGTGTTTGAGCTTTACCTGATGATGGTGATGATGATGATTGAATTTGTTATATAGGGACGCAGTTACTCAATACAGTACAAGGGGTCAAAGATTTTTTGAGGAGTGAATTTCTCAAGGTTGAAGAAGAGATTCTACTGCCTTACAAAAGTGTTTTCCCCTCACCTATAACATTTGAGGACTTTGTTTGGGCTTTTGGGATAATCAGGTCGAGGACATTGTCAGGCCTAAGCGGGGAAAATCTTACTTTAATTCCCGTGGCTGATTTTGTAAGTTATATGCATAAGTATCATTTCAACAAGATCATTTAAGCTTGTTTCCTTAGCGAATCATGATTAGCTTTGGCATATTCCTATATGTTTATGAATCAAGATCTCCTGTTCGGGTAATGGAAGACTGATCAATGTTTTGAATATCTATTCCCATGCTAACTTATCTTTATTGGGTAAATACATAAACTATGGTCTAATACTCTTCATTTTATGCTCTGACAGGTAAACCATAGCCCAAAAATCACCTCAAAAGACTCGCCATGGGAAATTAAAGGGAAGGGTCTGTTCTCGAGGGAGGAGATATTCTCATTAAGGACAACCGTTCCAATCAAAGTTGGTGAACAGGTGAATTTTTAATTTTCACCTTCGTTATTTTTCTTTAGCCTGATGATTAATGCAAAAAGGGCCTTAACTTTCTGCATCCATAAAACTCTTCTTACAATATTTAGTCTTTGATGAAGAATATGAAAAATAATCCCTGTAAGTTTTGATTTAAGTGGGGTTTTCACGTATTTCAAGAATAATGCATAGTACTCATCATTTGTCTTCTTTGTTCATGGAAATAAAAAATTTCAAAACCTTTTTAATGATGCGTGAAAAATTTTGGTCGGCAGGTTTTCATACAGTATGACCTTGGAAAAAGCAACGCAGAACTAGCCCTTGATTATGGGTTCATTGAAAGAACGCCAGATCGAGATTCTTATACATTGACGCTTGGGATTCCTGAATCGGAAGAATTTCTTGATGATAAACTTGACATTGCTGAGTCTAACGGCTTGGGGGAAACGTCATATTTTGATATTTATCTAGATCAGTCCCTTCCGCCTTTAATGATCCCTTATCTTCGTCTACTAGCTCTTGGAGGATCCGATTGCTTTCTTTTGGAGGCGCTTTTTAGAAACTCTGTGTGGGGCCATCTTGAGCTACCTGTCAGCTATCAGAACGAGGGGCAGATTTGCCGCGTGATTAGAGATGCATGCAGATCTGCGTTGTCCGGTTACCAAACTACCATTGAAGAAGTAAGTTTTCCTTTGCGACCTAAATTGCTGCGTCAATTATCTGTTATGAGAGTGCCTAAAACAGAAATAGCCGATTCCCATGCTTTTCTATGGGGGTTAGATTGGTCATTTCAGCTGACTAGTGGGGCTTTTTCATAAATTTCCGTTCAATGACAGTTTCTCTTCTAAATATTTGTAGTCCTCCCAAGCAGTATAGATGAATTAAAGTTCATATTTTTTTCTCTCCTCTGTGTCTTAGTAAGTCCCTTCAATCCCCTATGACTAATCCCTTTGTCACCTTGCTTAGATATGAACTCATGAGTTTGTATCACAAAGACTTGGAAGAGTTTCCTTCGCATATTTTTTTCAGAAGAACTGTCAAACGGCTGACCTTGGATTGAATGCGAGAGGGAAATAGAAACAATGTTTTGGTGAATGTTGGGATCTTGGGGGATCTATTGGAGTGAGAGGGATAGGGAGAGTTATTAACCAGAAATTATTGAAGTATTGACTTGTTTTTTGAATAAATGAGGCAGTGATTGTAATAGAGGGGAAGCCGGTGTATGAGAAGGCAACACTAGTTTATTTCTGAGTTCTTTATTTTTCTCTTAAAGAGAGGCCTACCGCTGATTAAAGGAAAAAATTCAAGATGAGAATGATGGATGGGAAAAATTCAGAATAACTCCTAGTGATAAAATGAATGAAATACCCAAAGAGGAGGGGTTGGGATCGTCTGGATGGAATTATCTGCAAGCTTTTGTCATCTTTTCTGTTTGGGGGAGTGATGATTCTTCCTCTTATACCATTCTCTCCATTTGAAGTTTTTTGGCGTTGACAATCAGATCTGTTAAGAACTTTCTCAGTAATTAAAGGTTTTGAAACAGAACCCGAAACCTTTTAGTGGGGATACAGATAAGTGAGATATTGAGACTATGTTCTTGCTTGAATTATGCTTTGCCTGTGTAATTCAATGATCTCCAAGTTTGGCCTTATTTTTTTTCTGATGTGATTAAAGGCACGCATATGGCATTGATTTGGGTTGTTAAACTGTTATTCCATGAAAAATGAAATCTCTGGGAGTATCATTTTTAAGCATTTTGTTGCCAGGATGAGTCCATTTTAGAAGCCGGAAGCTTAGACAAGAGACTTGAAATAGCAGTGTGGATTCGCAAAGGGGAGAAGAAGGTGTTGAAGCAGATCGACATGGGTTTTGAAGAGAGAGAGAAAGAGCTGGATGTTCTGGAATACTACCAAGAAAGGAGGCTCAAGGACTTAGGGTTAGTTGGGGAACAGGGTGAAATCATCTTCTGGGAGAAGTAAATCGCCCTAAATGCCACATTTTGACGGCAAAAGTGCCATATTTTGTCTAAATGGGTGAAGATATGTGTTGTATTCTTGAATAATCATTGTATGTTGTCTTGTAAACATGACCCTGTACATGCTATTGCTTTTGTTTGCAAGTTTTAGTTATTAATCATCCTGTACAATCTCAACATGAGCTGACATTTTGATATTATATTTATATTTTGTTATTTCCAAAAATAATCAGATAACCGAGTATACATATTTAGAGATAATCTAGTTTTCACAATGGATTTGTGGCTACAAGGTAGCATGATTACAACCTGAGTCATCTTAATAGGTTTTCATTAAATCTTAATGTATTGATTCATTGAGTATATACAATTTTTGTCTAGACGCAAAAACACAAGTCACACCTCCAAAAAGATATGGCATCATTCCATCAGTTACTTATTGAATCATAAGGATAAACCATCTTAGAGTGACAATTGGACCACCAGAAATTTGAGTTAATTACCCAGATCAGTAGTGGACTAATATAATATTTCATTTTGCCAATTTCTAGAGAAAAAAATTATTAGTTCCTGTAATTTTTTTGCTAAATTAGATAAGCCATAGCACGTCCTCCAACATCCATGAATTAAGTTAGACTAGATATGAAAACATCCCATTCAAACAAGCATTACCGCATTTCAATAAAATCAACATTGTGGAAGGTTTATAGCAGAAATACGACATACTTGAAGTTGTCCTTCATGAGGACTGGCTCAAAATAGAGTGTGAACTACTGTGTTTTGCTTCAAACCTTAAGAATATCATAAATTTCAAATCTCATTCTTCTCTTGCTTCGGATTGTGCCCACATCTTATCATTTTGTGATAAGAGTTGGGACCTTCATTTTGTGCCCCCACCTTTCAGGTTCTGAGGTTATCAGAAGGGGCTTACAAGCAGGTTATGAAATAAATGAAGATGAAGATGATTGTAACGAAGTCAATTCAAATTAAAATGCAGAAGGCGTGAGTTTAAGAGGGGGAGCAGAGCAGAATTGACATAGAAGAGTAAATGGAAGCCAGAAACGGATAATGAAGATGAAGAAGATGATAAATGTTTAAATAAAGAAAAGATGCAATAACACAGATGAGGTGATGCTAATCAATGTTACCCCAGCGGATACATAAATGAAGTCAAAGAAAATAGAGAAGATGTATGAGTTCCCAGGTCAATGGTATACGAGTTCCCCACTCATATACTGGTGGCTCTCTCTTTTACATGCTAACTTCATCCAACATGCTCCTAAGGTCAACGCCTCAAGTTTGAGTTTTGAAAATTAAAACATAACTCCAGGTGCTCTCAGCAAGGCAGCCTCTAAATCCTCTTTGCTCTTTTCTCAAACGGGAAATCCTTGGCCTCTCAGCCTTGAGTTCCAACAAATAAAATTAGTTAACACACAGGGTGCTCTTGGCTGTCTCTTGCCCACCTCCCCAAAAACAATGTTTAGCTCACATGACCATTGTTTCATTTGTACAACAATAGAAAAATTGTGCTTTGTAGATAATGCCATTCAAAACATTATCCAAAAATTTCAATATATATATATGTATAAATATCAAAACAATTAATTTTATTTTTAAGCTGTTAAGTACTCTTCTACATTGGTACCTGATAACACACAAATTCAGAGGTAAAATACTATAAATGTGTGTTATCTGGGGGTATTAAAGTGATCTAAATGCATATTCTCATATGGAATTATCATTTATCTGCATTAGAACCACTTATTGAGCACTAAGTCAAAATGAAGTTAATTTGGTGTGTATGATTTTTCTGATTTTCGTTGGGTATTCTTCCGGAACTTTTTTGTTATCAGAATATATTTATATATTTGTCAAAAGGATTATTTGGGTCTAAAAATTTTAGATGACAGGTTTCAGCAGGAGATTGGACAATTTTGGAGGGAAAATTCGGAGGAAGGAGAGCCAAAACGATCACAGAACACGAGGAGGTGGAGGAGAGAGAAAATGATGAAATGTGGAGACTTAGCCCACTTCAAACCTTCATATCTCGCAACTCCACCATTGGATCAAGCTCAAACTTTGATGGTGGCTTTTTCACTTCATCGACTTTCAATCCAATGGTGGAAAGTACCAGAAAATTTCTAGAACTCTTGTAATGAAGGGGACGGCCAAGGGCAAAAGAGAAATTGATTTTACCCTTTCACACAAGGTACTTAAACCCCTTTTTCTCTCTCTGGGGTCTTCAATCCAAAGCTGAGCAGACAGAGGAGGAAGCTCTTGGATCAAACAAGGTTTTGAATTTATTTCATTGCATTTTCTGGTCTTGATTTCTAGATTGCATTCTTCTAAATCGCATTGGCTTGGGCGAAATGTTCTGGCCCTTTCTAGGAGTTGAATCTGATTTTGCTTGCGATGAATATTGAGCCCTGAAAACAAAAATTAACTAAAAATTAGATAGTTTTGGTTTCCTTTTAGTTTAAAAATTAGACAGCTCCTAATAACTCTTGAGAAAAATTAGACAGCTCCTAAGATTATCTTATTCCCTACTCTATTTCTGATTTCTTGATCTTGATTTCAAGATCAAGAAGCCTAAATAGATATCTAACAAATATAATCCTCATTTCTTTTCCCCTATCCTGAGTTTATTGATCTTCTTGACAAGATCAAGAAATCCAGATAGGAATCAATCATCCTATTATCTCCTCTTTATTCATCTCCCAAATTCAGCTCAAAATACACTAATCATATTGAACATCTCATTTACCTACTAAGCATCTCTTGGACGATCCCCAATATTCACACTATACATCTAAGTATTGGGGTAAATTTACAAATTGAATTGCATGATCTGAATTGTACAATGACAGTAATTAAGGCATCTTAATTACCCAAAATTTAGCTTATCAGTACCATTCTTTTATGGAATATGAATTTCAAAAAATGTCTTATTTAATATAATATTGAATCTTGAATTATTATATCACATTTATAGACAACCGTATTTTAACAAAATAGGGGGAGTCAGCATTGAAGTCACATCATACACTAATCAGATTTGGTAGTTCCAAAGATTTGTTCATACAGTAGACATGAGAAAGACACATCTAACCAGAACAACATGTCTAGAAGCTCCATTATTATAAAGTGAATCTTGTGGCCCATATACTTTTGAAATGAACATCTGAAAGATATGATCAAGTTGCATCTAAAAACCAAGATGTTTTCATTTATTCTCAGCATAACATGCTGTCAAAATTTATTATACAATTTTTCTATAGCTTTTTATGATTTTAAGGATCTGATGAACTTTTTGCTGGACGGAAACCACAGTTCAAACTTTAGTATATTATTTTATGGTTGAGATTTGTACCCCCTGTTCAAGATACCAACAAATTAGATATATTGGGGTTGTATGACAGTTAAGATTTATCCCAAGTAGGGACTGTGGACGAAAAAATACTCAAAAGCCTTAGTGTAGCCAGACAAGAAGCGAAAACATGTGATTCATGGATCATAGAATCAAATTTTTAACATCATTATTTATTATATGAATAACATGTGATATAATTTAATTCATCTATAAGATAACCCATATCTATATAATATTTACAGCTTAAAAAATAAATTAGCATTCCTTTAAATCAATACATTTTAATGCACATGTATTCTGTAATATTTTTGTATAGTAAGTGACCTAAAAAAATCTACATACACCAAATCTTTTATGCAAGACAATGTTTTCTATTTTACCAAAAATATCCAGATTTCGTGGCTTGCTTGGATTGATATTTTGCACGGTAACATCTGAAGATTAAGCCTTAAGGGCATTTCAGTAAAATTCTTGAATATGCATTTTGATGAATTTTCAAAGGCATGCAGGCCTTAATAGGGATGTTTATCAACCACAATAGGTCCTCAGTGAACTAGTTGACTGGTTATAAGTCAAGAACAAACACAATTCTTAGTTATATTGAAAAGACTACTACGTTTCACCACATGGTGATTAAGTCCAATCACTAATTTAGGACTTAAATGCTCTATGATATGAAGATAAACATATGGCTCTAACACTGTTAAAATATTTGTTGTGAATTTGACCTCATTTGATTGGTTTAATGACTTCATTAAATTCTTGATTAATAGATTGGGGTATTTAAGGTTGAATTCATTGATGCTTTAATGAATATTCAATACATTAAGACATTATTATCCAATGGTGATATCTTGAGTAAATGATTTATTAAACATCATTGAATTTTTTTAAAAAATACTTAAATCTGATATTGCTGGCATAGTTCAAGGAATTTAATTACCTAGATAAAGAGGGAGAGAATAAGAGAAGAGAGATAGGACGAGTAAGAGTAAGTTAGAACTAATTATATGTATGGATATGTGGGTGGGGGGTGTCATATACTATCATAATGGGGTTTATATAGTTTACATGTTCAATACATGTATTCTTATACTTTTTATAGGGTAAAATAAGGCTTAAATCGGATAACTCATCAGCACTCAGTAGGTGTTCAATGAATGCCTCAAAGTGGCTGTAAAATGAAAATATGATGCAATTATGTTCGACTTCATATAGAATATAATTCTATTAAAATCACTATGGATTATGTTCGATGCAATAGAATATAATTCTATTAAAATCACTATGGATGCAATTATGTTCGACTTCATATAGAATATATAATTCATGGATTAAATTTCATCGAAATGAATCGCAGAAGAGTACTGAATCTACCATGATTTGAAGAACAGGCGGTTGGGATGCTGATCGCCACCCCCTAACTTTGAATTGCGACTTCCCCCTCTTTTCTGCTCCATGTTGGCGCAGTTCCTTGTCTTCCTATACCTTCTCTGGAATGGTCCTAAGTTCCCAAGAACCATTGAGGCTGTCACCACCAGAAATGGACTGAGAAAGCATATAACGGATCTGCGCAATTGCCCTTCTTCATGCGATGAGTGATGCCAACATTAGGGATCAAAAGTAGTACTTAAAAGGGTTGAGAGAGGGTCTCTCTTGACCCTCAATCATGTGGTCCTTGATCCAATAGCTCAAGGCCATTGGATCAGACCACAACTTCTCGTCGTCGACCTCCATTGGGCTGCCAACAAGGAATGACGGCTGGGGGAGGGAATGGATGGGTTCACCTCATTAGCTGTCAAGTCCCTGTCCCTTTTGATGGGTCCGACAGCTGTGATTAATTTGCAGCCGTGAACCCATCTCTTATGATGTACCTCCATAAGCCACGTCCTATCGCCCCATAAGGAGCCACATATGTTGCCATGTCAACAATTTTTTCCCCATTCTTCATTCACATGACAAATCAGATGTCTAAAAAAGAAAATATGATAATACATAAATTTTAAATCTTAACGCATGATCTCCTTCAGAGGATTGGACTGCCAAGATGACACCAATGAACTTAGGCTTGATATGTTAAGTTAGCTTGATATGACATAGGATTCATGCCAGAGGGCTCGAATCCCAATCATGATTTGTTTCTAATTTTCTTAAGATCACAGCCCGTTGGGCTGCAATCCATCTCGTCGATTGTCGCCCTGGCCCATGCAAACGACAAAAAATAGTTAAGAAATATATATACTATATTGAGATGCACAGTGAATGTTGAATAAATAAACATCTTCCCCCTTCCACTTGCATGCACAGTTTGATCGGTCTTATAACTTGAGCCTTCTATGGGGCCATCAATGGACCTGAAGAGGAGTCACCTTGTGTTAGGCTGCTGCTTTCATGCTGACAGGTGGGCCTCAATGTGTGCACTCGCAGGTACCAGGCTGGTATGTGACCTCGTTGTGTCTAGCCGATAGCTTGGCAGCTAGCTGACAGAAACCCCCCTTTATATATTTTCTTGTTCTCTTTTTATTTTTATATTTCTCTACATTTGACTTCCACCTTGAAAAATATAAAATTATATACTACAAAGTAGACTTAATAATTTTAAAAACACATTTTGCATGAAAATAATTAGAATTTAAAAAATGTATAAACTTGTATTAAAACTTTTGCTTTAACCAAATGCTCCATTTAATGCATGAAATGAGAATCTATATAAAAATGAAGATAAGATTAATAAAATGATGAACAAAATGGCCTTAAGATTTGTATGTTTTCATGAATTTTTCGGGTTTATTAATCATTGATTTCAAATTGTATTTCCATGTTTTCTCATATTTAACCTATGTCCTTGATGTAACCAGCTAAACTTAAAATTTCACCTCCGAGATACGCTCGAAAGTTATATTCTTTTTCCATAACAAGGAAAGTGATATTTATTTTTATAATAAATCTATATGCAACATGATGGTATAGGTTCTGAATTGATAAATAATCACATATTCTCAAAAAACGATGAATCAATTACTCGTAATGAAATTTTATTATATCAAATTAATGTTGACGTGATAGTTAATGCAATTTAAGAAATACAAAATATTTAATCTTTATTCAGTAACATGTTCACCAATATTAATTCATCATAATTTTCTATTTTGGTTTATAAATATTTTCAAATTTTATTCTTATTCAAACAAAAATGAATCACATGGTGATACATAAAGTTTGGAGTAAAACATATCATTCTCTTTTTCATTTGAGGAAGGTGAAGTGGGTTTTATATTCATATGTAGGCTTTCTTGATACATCAGTTTCAATGAAGGTAGAATGAGATTTTTGATGGGGGACCATCCAATTGACGCCGGGACGGGATGAGTCCAACCACACCGAGCTGCTCGCGCCGACGCTCACCATCCAGGGTTTAAATACTCCGCATATGTATCTTCCCATTTTCGCATTTTTTATTTTGTCTTGTTTGATTGTAATTTTTGTTCATGGATCTTATGGACTGGGCCGGTGTTTGGGCCTCGTCCATGTTTTTTTTTTCCTTTTCTCTTGTAACCATTGAATAGAGGTCGACCCATGTCTCGCGACGGTTCGTCCTCTACCCGACGTCACTTGGCACCTATCCTCACTATATAAAGGATAGCATGCCCAAGTGGAAGAGGGGGCTTTTGTTGAATTGAAAGTTGTGTGTTCTTTCCTACCTTAGTTCTTAGATAGATAGAGATAGATAGAGATAGAAAGAATCTAGAGAGTAGAGGGAACGTGGCTGTCCCGTCCCACGTCGAGATCAGTCCGTGGGTTATCGCCTCACGACCTCACATCAAGACTACTCCATGAGTTGTCATCACCCGGCCTTGTCGAGATCACTCCGAGGTCGAGTTTAAAGATTCAAGAATTGCAGTTCTTGGGATTAATCGCTGCTTCCTCGTCGAGATGACTCCGAGGTCGTCTTCCGAAGATCCAAGAATTGCAGTCTTGTGTGTTGATACCGTCAGCCTCTCCTCATCGAAACTACTCCGAGGACGTGCCGCCGTCATCATCCGCAAGACCTGTCGATCTTGCCCAAGAAATCTCCAAGAATCAAGAAAATCGTCATTATCCTTGGGGTTCTTGGGTGGTTAACCTTCAAGAAACCCAGGTTCCTGGGTATCGCTGTAGAGCCGCCCTCGCTCTCACATTGGATTTCTGCCGCAGGCCCAACTGTTGCCCGCGGCCGCTCCTCCATCGACCGCCGGCTCGCCGTCTCACGCCCAGCCTGCGCATGCATGAGCGCGTGCCCGCCTCGTGCGCTGCCCACCCATGGCGCACGCCCACGCACTGCCCACCCATGGCGCGCGGCTGCCCGCTTCGCCCGGCGCCGCGACGCTCACGGGTGCCGCCCGCCCGAGGCGACACACCCGCGCGCCGCCCACCCGTGACCTTATGCCCGCGCGCGCCCGCCATGGCCACTCGCCCTCGCGCTGCCCGTCCGCGCACTGCACGCTAGCGTGCCACGTGCTAGCCCATCCAGGCCGGGGCGTCATTGATAACATGCAAATTAATATACTTAATTACTGAATTATACATTCTATTTATGTGTTTTAATGGTCATATTTGCATGTTATCATGATAAAATACATTGAAATCAGTTAACATGTCGTTTTTCTATTATTTCATATTTTTTATCATTTTTTACATGGAATTTGACATTGTTTCAGTGAAGAAATATTTTTACATGATTTTATTTGCTTGGTTTAAGGTCAGTAAATCATCTCCTGATTTTTCTGAATTTTTCCCATATTTTTATGAATTTTTCTGAATTTTTCTGACCATTATTTAGGCAAGAAATGATTTTTATTTAATTAAATAATATATTGATTATTTATTTTGCATTTTAAATGCATTTAAAATGAATATCCACGTCATTCGCCCGAAATTCGGGCGAATGAAGGGATATATTAATTAAATAAGAAAGGAGAGAAGAGAGGAGAGAGATAGGAAAAGTCAAATAGAGTGATTAAAAGAGAGAGAGAGAAAAGCAGAAATCGACGCCGATCATTAGCGTTTATTTAAAACAATTATTTTTTTCTTTTTCTCTCTCTCTTCTAAGCGAAAAAGCACTATTTTGTCCTTTTCTGTTTTCTTAAAAAGCAGCGAAAAAGTGCGGCCGACACGGACAACGAGGGTGCACGTGTCTCGAAACACGGAAAGCGAGAAAATCAAGCCCAGCCAATAGGAAATTCCGATTTTTTAGAGAAAATAAAAGAGATCCAACGGCCCACATTTGATCTCACTAAAACTGCGATATCTTGAGATCTACAACTCCGATTGGGCTGAAATTTTGAGGGCAGGTTCGTCTTTTCCTCCTCTACAATCTGGACAGTTGGATCTTTAAATAGAGGTCAGAAAAAAAGGCGAAATTCACTTTTGGAGGCTCTCCCCAAGCAATTGGCCAGGAAGGACACAGGAGGCATTCTGGAAGTCGTCAGATCTGAATCTCTTTATCAAATTTGTAAGTTTCTGAATTGTATTTGATCATCTTCTAGAACGATTCAAAAACGCCTTGGCATGGGCGAAATGTACTTGCCCTAGATTCATGTTTTGAATGCATCAGCACTTCCTTTTAATTTGAATTCGAGATCTGACTTTTGATAATTAATTCTTAATCATTTTAGGACATTTCTGCTTCATTACATTTTTAATTTAGGGTCGAAATTGGGGCTTTCCCCAATTTCTTCACTTTCTCTCTCTAGGTTAATTTGATTTGTTTCTCTCTCTAGATTTTTGTTTTTATTGTTTAGGAATTTAATTTAATATATAAAAAACCCAAAAATAAAATTTGAACCAAAAATTCATCCATTTTGAACTCCAATTCAAAAATCACTTTCTTGATTATTAATTTCCCAATTTTAATTCTGAAAATTATTATAAATTTTATTAAATTGGGAAATTAATAATTTATATTTTTATGAGCTTAAAATAATAATAATATTCTTATCTGGAATTATCTGACCGAAATCAAAATTAATTTTTCTTAATTTTGATTATTTTAAGAATAATATTTAATATTAATTGAATTAAATATTGCAAAATTCAAAATTACTTGACTTGATTCATAAAAATTGTTTGAAAATTCTGAATTGTTGCCTCCTTGCGGATCGACCCCTTGCTTGCTCTATATTCTTATTTAGTAATTAAGGGAATTATAAATTTATTGCATAATTCTAAAAAGCGCAACGACCACGTAATTTTACGTGATTTTTCGGCTTATCAGTCATCTTGTCAGCGCCCGCACGGCCGCGGCCCTGTGCACCCTTCGGCGCACACGCCAGCAAGCCTTGCGACCGGCTCCACCCGTCCGTGCACTGCCCGATCTCGCCTCGCACCTACCCGTGCGCGATTCTTCATCATCGACGTCACGCCCTCTCGGTACCTCGTCGTTGTCCTTGCTCACGCCGTGTTTGAACATCTTTCCGTGGACGTCTTTAACCAGGTATCTCCTCGTCTTCCCCCCCCCCCCACCAATTAAATTTCAGTATTATTATCTATTGCAATGCCGTCTTCCGCTATCGTTTCCTCTGCCTAAGATTTCACGAGCATTGCTATAGGTTAGCCCCTTATCGAGAGATAGGACTTCTTGGGATATAAAGATTAATAGTTGATCCTTAGGCTGGAACAATTCACGGCCGTTAGACGCCCCTTACATCACAGTCGTCGTAAGTGGTCTTAAGGGTCATTGGGAGTCTGAGATTGATCAATATCTTCCTCATTGAAAGGTCTTGATCATTCATCCTAGTCGTAGACGTCCTATATTGCTCGTCTGGGGTTTTTCTCACGACATTCATTTCACTTAAACGAGCTTACGAACTCAACTCATTATCATTATTGTGATGTAATACGAGCCGTCGATCCCGGCAGGATCGTATTACATCAATTTTTATCCATGCTTATCAACTTCATAAATTGATGATCACCAACTTAGCCAAGTCTTCAATGAAATACATATATAAGGGTCTCATTCTGTGTAGATACTGAGGGATGATATGGAACTCGTAACCTTTCACATTTTAATGATTGCATTATACAAAATACATAGGTAGAGTACATATATTTTGCATGATTTATAGTTTTTTTTATTTTCATGTAATCAATATAAAAAATCTTAAAATTTAATTCTGAATAGTTTCCGATTATTGTTCAGTAATTAATCTGGTTTGACAGTCCCAAAATGAGATAAATTCATTTTCATTATTTTAATGAACTTCAGCAAATACACACATATATATGTATATGAAGTAGATGAAACATCAATGAAAAGAAGAAAAATAAAGTGACAATAATTTATATTCATACATCATCCATTTCATGTTTTCAAAAGGACTTCACCATGCTAAATTTGTTGAGCACTAATGTAGTATCCACATTGAGAAGGCTGGTGACATGATAAATGTGTGAGAAATTTCTTGGATTTCTTGGATTTCCTGTAAACATCACTTTATACACATTTTGTATATGATGTAACTAACTTTGTTTGACCTCCATGTAAGGCTGTTTTTATATATGATGAATATTCTCAAGTCTTACGTCTGCAGAAATTCATATAAGTTAAATTTAATATGGATAAATGGGCAAGAGCATCCCATGTGGTTGTTAGAGCTACTTATTTTTGCTATATCGAGGTTTGTCCCATGTCCTGAATCACTCCATATTTCTTTCTAACTTCCCTTTCAAGTAGGAGCTCATATTTCAAATGAAAGTGTTTTATAAATTATGATTCAACCAATGAGGGAAGAACATATGACAGAACAGAGGAAAAACATAGAAGGACATTTGAGATCATGCTATGTTTATAAATATTATCTTCCTCTATGTATTACATTATTTTTAATTTACCCTAGAAATGGTAAGCCAAAAGGGCAAGGCTCTCTGGGATCCTGGTTGTTCATTCTGGTTGAAGAAAATGTTTTGAAGTGTTATTCACTTGCTCATCATTTTATTCCACGGAGAAAAGCCTATTCCTGGTAAAATATAAGGATCCAAATTTGGGAAGATGTATTGGGGGTTCAAGACATGAGCGCAACATTTAGAAACCTAGATCTAAAGTGACATCATCATCCCCATCTATTTCCCCTAGTTTATCTTCATTTTACATCACTTTCTCTTTCTATCTGCCCAATTTTTACATTTTCTCCTTTAGAATCCAAAATTTCACATTCTAACATCACATACGATCTCTATTTTCTGAACCTTAAATTTTATTTTAAACTTCATTCATTTATCCTTCCAAATTTTCACCTCAATTCATCTTTATTCAAAACCCATTCAAATCCTTTTAAATATTTACTGTGTTTTTGGGATAACCTGTCATGTTTCATTGTCCAGACTTAGCCGTATTGTAGCTAATTCCAGGGTTGTTCTGGGGGATCCCTTTCACCCTGGGGCTATTCCAAAACTGTTCATGTTTTCTATTTAATTTTATGGATTACAAAATTCAATATAATATTAGAATATAAATATATAATATTTATTATTTTTAGTTCTATTTAGGGATGGACATGGTCTGGCACCGCTCCATTCTTGATCCAGTCCTGAAGTTCCTTTTTATGAGGATCATGAACCCAGAACTGAGGTTTTGCCCAGTCTCAATTTGGCAGGTTGACTAGTAAACGTGAAAGTTAATGTTAGGTCGATTTGGTTGTCTCACTGCATCTAACTAGATTTCCTCTGAATTTCGCCTCAGGTTCCAAGTAGTGTTTGAGAATGAGAGAGTAAAAGAGGGAGAGAAATAGTGAGAGGATTTATTTAGATAGTGAAAGCATAAGAATGAGAGAGGGATAGAATGACAGAGTTAGAGGGGAAGAGAATGCGAGAGAGAGGAAGACAGTGAGAAAGGAAGATATCTGATGGATAAAATAGTAGGTGCTTAATGACATAATTGAGTGAACTTTTTAATGGCTATTAATATTTAAAATTTTCATTTGACGAGGCAAAATACATGGCAAAAGGGGGGTACATCGATTAGGAATGGGTCCACGGCTCTGATTTAATCACAGCCATTGAACAATTTAATGGGAGATTGAATGACTAGGAGGGCAGTATCATCTTTCTCCGCCGCCCAGCCGTTGTCCTCATGGGCTGGCCACCGGAGGCCACCGAGAAGGGGACCAAACACTGATCCAGTGACCCATAGAGAACAGCTGGATCGAGCCTGATCCCTTGAGGGGTCGAGAGGACCTCTCTTGACTCCTAAAAGGGAGATTTGGATGGCTCCAACGACATCTTCTGATCCAGAGAAGAGGGAGCGGCAGAGGACCCTTTTGGAGGTGGTGAGAGCAATAGGGAGAGGGTGACACTGCTATGAAAACTTCCATCATTAGGAAGGCGCCAGAGAGAGACAGTGAGATGAGGTTTCATGCCAGCATGGAGGAGAAGAGCAAGGGAGAGTGCACACTGAAATTTGGCGGCACCACCACCCTGCTCATCGAATCATAGCGAATCAGGTCAGATTTCTGCTGGATCTCGTTGAAAATCAATTGATGCACACTATCGAGTTGATTAATTTCAGTTTTAATCAAAGAGAAAACCAGTTTCATTAGACTTTTGTGAAGCATTTTTGTGTTGGCATTTCATAGCGCCTAGGGTGCATTTGAAGATATAACTCCATCTATCTAAGTTCCTATTGATTCTACCTTATAAAAATCTACATGTATAATATATATATATGTATATAGATATTATATATTTATATACATATTAAACTTATATCTGTTTTGTGGCCTCATAGAGGCATTATGTCGAACACCCACTAGATGTCCACAGATATACCCGAACCCATTCCGATTTCTCCTATTAGAAAATTCCTAAAAATTATTTCTGAAATATAATACTTATCTAAACTTTATTAATATCTACCTAAGATAACTATAAATAAAAAAATTGTGAAAAACACCATAAGATCTGTCTACATAGTATTCTCAACCTACCTAACCCTTCTTTCCTCAATTCTCTTTTAAATATATTAAATCTTCCCCTTAAACTCTGAACATCTAGATCCATATATATACATATATACATATATACATACACACCAGTCTCTCTCTCCTCTCATTACTCTCATTTTCACTTAAGATTTTCTACACTAAACCAAAAATTAACTTATCTACCTATCTAGTTAGCTATACTACCTTAGAGATTTTTCTGATCTATCTTAGTAGTTTTCTTACTAAGAAAATAATCTCTATACTTCCACTAATCTTCTCTACTCGTAAAATTTAAGCATACATATATAATTTACTCTCTTCTTATCCATCTTTCAACCTTAAAATACTCACTTTTCCCTATTTTTTGATTACTTATTCTCTCTCTTTCCTTCTTCTTCCTACCTCTTACTAAACTACATACCTCAATAAAATAACAAGTTAGCTCTTATTACTATAAGCTCATATTCCCTATCCAGCTAAAATATTAATACCATTATAATTATATCCACCTCATATTTTCATATATCTTACCACTAATTAAGTAAATAATATCCTAACCTCTATTCATAGAACTTTATATATCTTCTTAACCTTCTCTACTTCTTCCATTACTTACACTAACATCATCCTAAACTATTATTCTATTAATTTATCTCAATATTCGTCTTTCTTATTATCTTTGAGATATATAGAAAGCTATAAATAATATCTTCTATTTTCTCTCTGTTGTGTTCCCTTTTTTTATCATTTAATGTTCATCAATATTGGATGTTATCTTGACTTCCCTAACCCACTAGATACGATCCCTGAATTACTGACTCCTTATCCGATCTTATATTCACTATCTTGAGTACATTCATTACTGCTAATTCAATAACTCAGTCATTGAACACCGCCAAAAGACCAGTCCCTATGGAGACAGCCTAACTGTAACTACACGTCAGACTGAGTTTCTACATTTTTGACAAATTTATTTGATTCAGGCAAATTAAAAATTATAACAATATTAAAAGTTAGTACGCAATTTGCCTTCGTCATGTCACATTCATGTAGTGCCATTGAAATCAAAAACCATGAAGAAAAAATGAAAATGATCGGATTTCACAGAAAGCTAGAGTCAGTCATTATGAAATATGACTACCAATTATCATTCAATAAACTCTTGATAGGATTTCACGTAAAAGGACTTTATTATTTTCAAAGATTAAGGCATTACATGCCTTATTTTCTGGCTAATATTAAATGTGTTTGACCACTTTGAAAAAAAATTATGTATTTTACTCTCTCACTTTAATACCCCACCTATGCATAGTCAACCACACTTTATATTAGAGCCTATTTTTCTCTTTTCTTCTGAAAACCTCCACTGAAAAGAGCAAGAAAGAGATCTCGTGTTCAAATTAAAAGTGCAGAATATTCTTGAGATAGTATTCAACATCACATTTGTTCATAACATCATCCCCATATTCATGAGTTTTCGTGTTCAGTTTTTGGTGGAGGTTTGAGCAAGTGTCAAATAGGAAAATATTGTGACGTAAATTTTAAACTATTAGCGGCCTTGGCCAGAAGAAAAAACATCCTGAAATATTTTTTATTTTCTGAATCTGTATTTCTGCAAAAGTTGTTTCTCCTTGGTAAAAATCTATACCATTTGATGCAGGATTTAATAATTTACAAGAGAGACAATACATCGACCTCGGATTTGCACTGTCAGTAATATTGGACTTTTAAAAAATATCATTTGAATATATTTCCTAAGTTTTTTGAAGTATAAGACAATGTAAATGTTTTTTTCTAAGATTATCAAAATCCATACATCCATAATAATGTCATGTAAGACATGACTGAATAGTGAAGGAGGAACAAATAAGCACATAATGAAATCATTAGAAAAAAAGGCAACAAAGTGGTGGAACAATTTTAAAAAAATTAAATTACCAAAGCATCACACATTAAATACATGATAATTATTTGGGTGATTTCAAGTCGGTAGATAGTTTGTTTAAATATTGCTTGTGCATTTTTTTGGAAATTTACATGCAAGATGAGAAAACATCCGTATGCACTCTAGAAAGATTTCAATTAAAGCATCTAGATTTCTATGCCTTAACTGGAGGAGACCTTGGCCTTATAAGATAAATATTCATAATGTAGATAAGAAGAATAAAAATGACACAAACGTAAGAGAAAATTATGAGGTAGACAATAGAAAGATCTATTGAAAAATCTTGTGATGGTTTTAATTCATTTATTTTTGTGAAACCTATTGAGTGGTTGGATTGGATAGAATATCTTTGAACACCTATATAGGTGAATTTAACTTTATATCTGTGGATTTTGTGCAAATCAATATACAAATCTTTAGAGATCAACTACATGATGATGCTCTCAATCATTGGAGGACTTTGGTGGTTGATTGAGCGGTTCATGGGCCTGACTTCAATGAAATTCAATGAGTTCACAAAGCAGAAACTTAAAGGGAATTAAACAGACATTCAAAATTTTATTTATCCGATCCGTAACTTATTAGATCCACAAGAGAGACATGAGCTGCCCAAGTGTGAAACCTCTAGAACTATCCATGTTATTCCTGGAATGATGAATCTCCTCCTCCTTCCTTACAAGCCTCATTCACTCTGCAGCGTTGTCATTACGCCATCTTGATGGCATCAGGAATGAAGAGGAGGCTAAGGGAAAAGGGAGAAGAAATTTGGGGCCTTGGAGAATTTGGTGGAGGGTGATTTCAGTTCAGGGACTTTCTGTATTTATACTAAGTGAGAATTTTTGACAAAACCCCCAAACCTTATATATATCTTTGAACATCGTAAAGACCATTTGTGTAAGAACATCTAGCCCAATGACCTTTATTGGCATTCCAAATTAATTAACGACATCACCGTATAAATTATTCAATGGTGGATCGATAGGTCAAGTCTCCAGACAGTGGAGTGAGAAGCTAGACATCTTGCTTAAGAAGATACAACAGAGTGTGTACTTACTTATGGAACCTGTATGTCATCAATTACCCTGTAAGTGTAGTCCCTCGTCTGCTTGATGCTTCTAGTTTGCCTCAGGGAATGGTCAACTATCAAAACCTAAAATTCATCTGAATCAATATACATTCAATAATCATCAGAGAAGTCTTCTTTGATATTCCATAACATCGGCCAAGAACTTTATCATGTCATCTTCCTCTAGAGTGTCTCAAATTATACATAAGTTGAATGATCCCATCTTGACAACTCAATCATTATTCTGAACGTATTACTTCAGTGGAACTAAGACTATTTAGAATTCCATGATTAGGAACTCATATGTTATTGTCTAAGCGCAATTGTTTGTCCACTATAATTTTTTTGTATCTCATTTACATGAATCAATTACACAAGTTTGATGTGAATCAACCCTATTGACAGTGCGGTATAACACTACTCTCAGATTCATATAGATCAGATCAGTTTACTCTTTTTGCTAAAGAGCACCTATTTTCTATATTTGAGTGTCTCCGCACTAATGGCTAGGGGATCAGCCATATTCATCATATGGGTGAACTAGATAGTGCTTTTCCATCTAGCAACTTTGATGTCCTTCTGGAGTATACTTCAAATACAAACATTTAAAACACATACTTAAAGGCTAGTGATCTCTGTATTGTGATATGATCATAATTCACTAAGTTGTATCATCTATTTGTGGAATTCATTAGAAGCATCACACATGCACTATAATAAAATATATTTTATTAGAAAAAAGTAAACCTGACTATTAAGTGTTCATGATATTTTAGTCGAATGCTTTAATATGTGTTATGATGAATGGTCAAAGTATGGTATATCATAAAATGGGTTGTGATCAAGCACAATATGTACTTGATGAACTACTGGACTGGTAATAAGTCAAGAAAAATTGGAATCCTTGGATATATTAAAAAGGCTACTAAGTTTGACCATATGATGAACAAGTCAAGTCAAATCAATATTTTAGGACCTAAATTTTCTATGCCCTAAAGATAAAGATATGACCTAACAATGTTCAAATATTTGGGTGGACTTCACCTCATTCGGTGATGATGTGGCCTTATGGTGCCCCCTCTTTCTCCATTCGGATCACTTCTTTATTCAACCAAGGAGAGATTCTTCATGGTGAGAAGGTGTATAATGTTTTCAATAAGAGTTGGAGAAGAAGTGGAGATCCAAGAACAACTAGATCGTGTGGATATTTCTAGAGGCCGGGCTTATGAACGAATTGAAAACAATTTTAAATTGAAGAAGTCAAGGCTGGAACAAGTTCCCCACAAGGGACTTATGATGTATTAATTTTAAGAGATCGATTTGGAATAGATGAATGCTTATGTAGCATATAAAATAGTTCCCTAGTATTGAACCAAGGCACCAGAAAGCTTCTTCTAGTCTTCAATCAATTCTTCTATGATGCAAAAGAAGAAGGTACAAGGAACAGGAAAATTCCAGGAGAATGCTGATGGGACTCCTCTAAACTGAGAAATAGTTTTAAAGATAATTGCAAATTCCAAGTCGATTCTGAATCTCTAGACCACATGCTCTTCCTTCTTGAACCCAATTCCACCTTCTTCTTCTTCAAAAACAAAGTGGAATGATGAACAACATAAAAAAAATGCCAATGAACAAAACGAGATCTGGATTTTCAAAGGCACAAGCTTAAGCCTCCCACGTTCACCCTTCATCCTTCTTATAGAGAGGAAGTGGTAGTTGTGGGAGGCCCAATTGGGCTTTCTTTTAAGCGGAAAGCCTATTGGGCTTCCCCTTAAAAGGGATCTTTAGGGGGAGAATAAGCCCAATATGAATTTCTTCCCCTTAAAGATGGTAGCTAAATCATAATTAAAATCAAAACACATGCAGGAGGCTGGTGCTCACGTAGGAGGGGCTTCCCGACAATGCAAAGACAATGAAAAGGGAAAGAACACAAATATGGCACGGCACGCTCCAAGACGATGCAAATGTTGCTTCAAACCTGATAGTAGAAGTGTCAGTTCTTCACGTCAGCTTGGGCTTCGCATAGGGGCTGGCGATGAATCTGGACGCGATCAGCTGGATGGTCCTCCATCATCCTCTTGGGGTGGATAGAACTAGCAAATGACATTCTAAACTGGTTGGACGAGTTCAGGGCGTAGCCGAAGAAGTTCTCCCTTTGAGATCCACGTGTCGTCAGAAGACGGTTGACCCTGCCAGTGCACCACGAACTTGCGTTCTATCCACTCCCTGTAGTACCCACTCGACATGCTCATGCCTCATTGGGAACAAGACGAGAGGGGGTAGATAGACATGGGTGTTCTGTTCTGTTCTTTTTATTTGCACAAAAAATTCGCACAAAAGAACCGCACACGGGTCTGTTCTTTGTTCTGTTCATTTAATGCGCGAAAAAAAGAACGCACAATTCGCACATTCGCTCAAATTCGCACAATTTGCACAAATTCGCACAACCGCACAAATTCTCACAACCGCACAAATTCGCACGAACCGCACAAAATTCGCACAAATCGCACAAAATTCGCACACAACTTTGGAAAATTTTAATAGTTTGGTTGAAAATTGCATAAAACTGTGCATAGTTGGGAGAACATTGTTATATATGTCGGCTAGTATTCTGACATAATAATACCCTAATTGATAAGTTATCATCCAGATGAGCAGTGGGAATATAAAATTAATTAAAATGTTTAATTGGAAGAGTCGACATTTTAGTGGTAGAAGAATAATTGATGTATAAGGTAGTGATTAATTTTTGTTTAGATAAGTTGAGGGTTATGAAAAAAAAATTATGAAAAGTGAGGGGCAACTAACCCCACTAATAAAGTATGAGGCAGTCGTTTAATTGTTGAAATTAAATGTGGCCTTCTTATGGTTTAATTTTTTAGAACAAAAAAGTTATGTTCTGAGTTGTTATTAATCACTGGAAGGTACAGTGACAGAATGAATGATGGCACACACAACGACAGTTACTACTTAAAAATGTCCAAGTGCAGTTAGGAAACGGTTACATAGGAAAAATTCCAAGTTCATTTAGGGAAGGTAAAAGATGACATGCCAAGTGCCAAACTAGTTGATAAACATCAACGCAGGGAGGCGAAATGACGGACGCGTTTCATGATGGCATCAATCATTGCTGGAGTTAAGTTGTAGCCCTCCCAAAATTCGCTGTCATCCCACTCAGCATTCCGAATTCTTTCGACATATGTCGTAGTGTTGAAGTCTTCTGTCACCGCAGAAACAATTTTTGTAAGCATGTTTTGGTAGCCGATGACAATCAAATGCTCTTCGTATGGGGAAAATTGTTTGGGCGCTTCCCCATCCGTATTATTTATGCGAGTGTCGACGTCATCGCCGTTCGGTTCGGAGTCGGAGTTGATGACTGTAACGGTGGGGTCTTGGGGATGCTTTTGCGTTCGCCATTGAAGAAGTCGGACACTTCTCCGTGGGGCGCGCCTACCTCTCGCTCCTACGCCCTCCATTGCAATGGATGTACCTGCACTTCAACAGAAACAATACATGGAAATTCTCAGTTTTACGAAACGGTTACATAGAGAGCGGCACATAAATCAACGAAATGGTTACATAGAGAGCGGAGCACACTTCAACAGAGAAACATGACAACCAACGCGCATTTAAAGGAGAAATAAACGAGGATATATTGAAATTCTCAATTGTAAGAGCAATAACTTCTGTGGACCATTATGTGCTTAAACATCGATGACGAACGTATCAGTGACGTTCAAAGTTGAGATTCATGGGATATTTTAAGTGAGACGGTAGTTGACGAGCAAGACGCACTCACCTTGTTGTTCTATGAAGCGTCGACACGAATGTCGACTGGGCTGTCATCTTCGTCAACATCATTAGGACTTCCACGCTCTCTGCTGTGAGTCGCGATCGCCTGTAGTTGATTACACGATGGCCTTCTGAGAATAGACGCTCACATGCCGCGCTCGTCGCTTGCACAGCTAGGAACTCCTTCGCAACTGACGCTAACGATGGGAAAGAAATCTGACCTGTTATGAGAGAACTGTTAATCATGTACGCAATCAGGACTATGCTATATGCAAATTAAATATTACCTGTTGTCTTCCACCAATGCAACACCTCTGTGCCAAAAGCTGGGGGGGCCATCGCATACACGTCGAGCTCCTCAATAGGATCAACTCTTTGCGGTAGTTCAGAGGGATCCAGCAGTTCTACTAGCTCCATTTGTATGAAGTCACTATTCGCTGCTATAGCGGATCGTTCGGTGGGTCGGCTCCCATCATTCCTAGATACCAAATGGGACTGCATGATATTGCGAATGGTAGACAGCACCTCACTCTTTGCATGTGGATCAATCAAGCGAAGCTTCATGGATGGGTCCAGTAGAGAGGCAATAGTGAACGCCTCATTTCGTGTAAGTACGGAGACATATTTCTCTAACTTCGCCCGCTTAGCAGCACAAACATTAGATAAGGCATTCCGTTGCCTGGCAGACATAGCGTATCCAGCGTGAACCGTTGAGGACTCCGTAACTCCCACTCTAATAAGCTCAAGGTGCCTCATCAGACCCTTAATAATGACTATGCCCTCATTTGACGTTGGTGCCTTGCTCCGAATTGCGACGGAGGTACCTTGCTGTACTGGTTTCAGCAAGTCGACAAATTTCTCAATGAGGTCCCACTCTGCGTCTAGTAACCGTCGTTTGTGAAGCACATTTGACTGCAGCATATCGATGACAAATTTATTGCCAATGCATCCACGGAGCATTTTGAAAATTGAGCTCCACTTTATGGGGCAATCTATCGGGATCCTACTCATGTCTGTCATATTCAACTGTCGGAAATAGGAGAAATATTTTTCCTCTTTCTTGCACGATCCTCTTATAGCGACAACCACCTCTCTTAGGCGCCGGACAACGTCACCTAAGGAAATCGCTTGGCCAGCCGACTCCTCCGCAGCAAAGTCATTGACGATATCAATGAGGTCAACTTCGTCAACGAAGGTTGCCTCGGGCGCTTCGTCGACGACATCGAACGCCTTAAGTCTGGCCTGCATAACTAAATTGATCACGTGGGCAATACATAGCACATGTCTCTTTGTAGTGAAATGGGAGTTCACGGAACACAACTCTCGCTCCAATTTTGCCATCATTATTGTATTATTCGACGCATTATCCGTCGTCATCGCGCATACCTTTGCGCTCAAGTTAAAATCAGAAAGAACCTCCAACACAATTTCGCTCAAGCACTCCCCACTATGCGTGCCCTCCAACTGACGTATAGCGAGGACACACTCACACATCTTCCACTCCGCGTCAATCCAATGCACAGTGAGACCTAAAAATGAGATTCTATTTGCAGAAGTCCAACAATCTAAAGTAATCGCCACTTTTTTGACGCCCTCCAATCGGGCACGAATACCAATCTTCAACTCACTGTATAGCTTGAAGGCCTTTTCCTTCATAGCCCTTGTCGATGGGATCGAGATCTCCTCTTGTGCGATGTAGCGCAGTAGTCGTATGAAGTATTTCTTGCAGACAATGTTCCACGGTGCGGCTGCCTGGCATATGAACCGTACAAGCTCCTCCTTCGTCTTCTCCGTCGTGCGCCCAGTGAAGCACAGTTTTCCTGTACTCTGTCGATCAAAAATGTTCGCCACAGATGGTTGGTTGGAAGATCTCCCTTCATGAGCCTTGAGTGCGTTATACTCTTTACGGTGCACATTCTGTAAATGATGCCATAGCACTGTACTACAGCTATATTGGTTCTGCTCTACTGTCACTCCACTACCCCTAGGCCGAGCAGCACATAAATTGCATGTGAAAACCCTAGGCGCTACCTCGGTGTAGTGTACCCGGGCAGCGCATTCGTTCTTTCTCCTCCTCTTCTTTTTGACTTGGCCAATAGTCTGCTCCGATGATGCGGAGCTCTGGGATGAAGCAGATGTATGTGATTCATGTGTTCTAGGCATCTTAGGCTACAAGTTCGAACCTAAATTACGAGAAAGTTAAACACATCAATTAGGAGGCTAAGATTGACATAGATAACTACAATGCAGCAATGTTCAATCTTTGTGTCATAGTTCTAGCTCAAATACCACGGGAATGAATTTTAGCTCAGTACAGAATGAATTCAACACGGCTGTAGAACACAAAAATTTAAATCCTAGATGATTATAAATTTCAGATGAATATGACGTATTAAGTAAGGGAAAATTAAACCACCAAAAAATAACGAACATCGACAGTGCCCCACAAAAATGTAAAGTGGCGGGGATTGTTTGGAATATCCAAGATAAATAGAACAAAATATTAATAAAACTGAAGAAGAAAATGGTACCAGGAACTGAGCAACCAATTTCCCACAGGCCTCCAGAAACGCTTGCTATGCTCAGCCTACTCCACAACCATAAAAATATTGAGAGTTTCGACAACCTAGCGACCAACTGTACAGACCGAGCAATGAATATGAAGAGGGGGAGGGAGAGGGAGAGGAAGAGGAATTGAAAGGGGGAAACATAGAGTTAGATAGATAGATAGATAGATATGTAGATAGATATGTAGATAGATAGATAGATAGACAGATAGAAGGATAGATAGATAGATAGATAGATAGATAGATTTGATTTTTCGCCCATTAAATGGAAAGATTCATCCAGAGATTGAAAAGATGCATTCCTAAATCTAAAGAACGCGCAGAAATCAGAAGATTTATCTTAAGATGTGAAGTCTAACTCAAAAAATTAAGATCAAGATAATTTAAGATTTATCAAGATATTTAAATAAGAGTCGTCCTGAGAATCAAGATTAATCGAGGCATCGAAAGATACATCCATAGATTCGAATGTCGAATTCATAGTCCAAAGAACAGCGCAGAAATTACAAGATTGATCCACAGAGTAAATCCAGATATGTTAAGATTTATCAAGAAATTTAAATAAAAAATGTCCTGAGATTTAAGACTAATCAAGGCATTGAAAGATCCATCCAGAACAGTTCAAATGTCGAATTCACAGTCCAATGAAATGCACAGAAATTACAAGCTTTATCCACAGAGTTAATGTCTTAATTCATGAATTCAAATACCTATCCAGATATGTTAAGATTTATCAAGAAATTTAAATAAAAAACGTCCTGAGATTTAAGACTCATCGAGGCATTGAAAGATTCATCCAGAACAGTTCAAATGTCGAATCCATAGACCAATGAAATGCACAGAAATTACAAGCTTTATCCACAGAGTTAATGTCTTAATTCATAAATTAAAATATCTATCCAGATATGTTAAGATTTATCAAGAAATTTAAATAAAAAACGTGCTCAGATTTAAGAGTCACCGAGGCATTGAAAGATTCATCCAGAACAGTTCAATGAAATGCACAGAAAAAGGAAATCGAAAAAGGAAAAAGGAAATGGAGAGGACAGTGGACGGCAAGGAAAATTGAAAAAGGAAAAAGGAAATCCAATGAAATCCTATCAATCTATCCTCGTATCCAAGAATACAGTGGACGGCGAGGAGGCGGGAATGGAGAGGGAGATCGAAAAAGGGAAAAGAATAAGGAGAGCGTGAGTGTGAGGAAGAGAAAACGAGATAGGAATAAGGAGAGCGTGAGCGTGAGGAAGAGACAACGAGATAAGCATAAGGAGAGGGAGCGGGGGAGGGAGAGGGAGAGGGAGAAGGGGAGTGATTGAGAATAGGAGAAGATGAGGGAGATGGAGAGGGAGAAAGCGTGAGGAAGATTTAGCTCGCAGATGAAGATCCGACAGCCGGGTCGACGGCAAGGACGCCACAGTCCAGACGGTCTGGGGGCAGAGCGACGAGGAGGGCGTCGTCGGGGGCTGGGGACGGGGGAGTGGGGACTAAGGAGTGGGAGACTGGGACTCTGGGAGGGAGTGATATTTTATTTTATTTTTAAATTTTTAAATATGAACCGCACAATTCGCACAAACGAACTGCACGGCGATCTGTGCGAAGTGCGGTTCGTTTTCTTGTGCGTTATGTTCGAAAATCCGAAGAGAACGCACAATTCGCACAGATTCACACAATGCGAACCGCACGACCATGTCTAGGGGTAGATGGCTTTTCTTGCTCAATTCACTACTAATGCTCGAGGGGTCGTGAGGCTCAATGATAGGTGACACAGGTTGGTACTGGACCAGATGGCTAACGTTCAAGGTGGGATAGATCCCCCAATCTGGCTGGATACCCACAACGTAGGCGTTCTCACCGACCACACGGACTATCGGAAAGGCCTGGCACTACGAGCATGAAGCTTTGTAGTGATCCAAGGAGAGTATCTCTCCGGCCTCAACCTGACCATGACAAGTTCTCCCTCGGTGTAGCTAACTGACCTACATCGCACATCAATGGCAACCTTGTACCTTTTATTTTGCGATGAAATACGTGTATGAATGTCATGATGCATATCCCTAATATGTCGTGATCCTCGGAAGCTCTAGAATGCTCATCTTGGGGGGTAAGGTTTAAAGGCTTACGAGGTATCTGACCATAAATGATCTCAAAGGGAGTGCGACTATTGGTATGGTTCACCGAAGAATTAAATGCAAATTCAGCACGGGGTAGGACACGGTCCCAAATGTAGAGATTGTCTCCCACGATCGAACGAAGTAGATTCCCTAGGCTACAGTTCACTACCTTTGTTTGCCCATCCATTTGTGGGTGATAGGCCGTGGAAAATTTAAGCTTCATCCCCATCAAGACCCATAGAGTCTTCCAGAAATAGCTAGTGAATCGCACATCGCAATCTGACACGATCGACCGTGGTTCTATGTGCAAGCGAAAACAATCTCATCAAAAAATAAGTGCGCTACACGCGATGGATCGGCGGTCTTCGAGCATGGTATAAAATGGGTCATTTTAGAGAATCGATCGGCTATGACCATAATAGAGTCGTGTCATCGGGCTTTCTTCGGTAGGCGGAGAACAAATGCAATACTAACATCATCCCAAGGATGCACTGGTATGGGTAAGGGCATATAGAACCCAACGTTCTGCTTCGTCATCTTGGCTTTCGAGCAAATCAAGCAACGGGAGACAATCTTCCCGACGTCCCTCTTCAGCGATTGCCAGTAGAACTGATATTATAACGATTAGATGGCCTTGCTGACACTCAATTGTCCGCTCAGACCACCTACGTGTGTCTCCCAGATAAGGAACTCTCGTAGCGATGTATGAGAAATGCATAACCTCTTTCCATGGAAGAGGTAACCATTGGAGATATAATAATCTCAGTATTCGGACTTCGAGCCATCACTAAAGACATGTCTAATCATCCCAAAGTCAGAACAATCGTCGTAGTCTTGTGGGATTTGATCAATCCCCAAAATGCGGGTCTTCATCACGTTTAGGACGATTGGTCTCCGGTTGAGAGCATCGGCTACGACATTGTCCTTCCGTTCCTTATGCCAGATGACAAATATGTATGCTATCCATCGAGCGTGTCAATCCCTGACCCTATTTTGGTCATGCAAGTGCCGGAGGACACTATGGTCCGAGTAGAGCACAAATTCCTTCGGAAGTAGATAATGTCGCCAATGTCTAAGTGACTGGACTAAGATGTAATATTTGCAGTTGTAGTAATTGTAACGACGCCTCGTATCATTCAATTTTTTGCTGAAGTATTCAACCGGGTGTTTGTCCTGGCTAAGGACGCCTCCAATACCTACGCCTGAAGCGTTGCAAGCGACTTCAAACACCTTGTTGAAGTCTGGGAGTCATAGGATGGGTGTGTTGATCATGTGGCACTTGATCTCTTCAAAAGCCTTATCGGCTGCTTTCATCCACTTGAACTTGTCGAGTCTGATAAAGTCGGTGATAGGGGCGGTAACGCCACTAAATCCTTGAACAAACCTCCGGTAAGAGGTTGCCAACCCCATGAAGCTACGTACATCATGAGCGTCCTTGGGCTTGGGTCATGATGTGATGGCCTCGGTCTTGGCCGGATCTGCGAAAACTCCGTGAGCAGATATGATGAAGCCGAGGAAGGAAACCCCGGCCATGAAGAAACTAAATTTCTTCAGGTGGGCGTAGAGCTTCTCACTCTAAAGCGTGGCACACACCTCTTGAAGGTGTTGTAGGTGGTCTTTGCGGGCCCCACTAAAAATCAATATATTGTCGAAGTATATGACGACAAACCTACCAATGAATGGACGTAAAACCTCATTCATCAAACGTTGGAACGTGCTTGGGGTGTTGGAGAGCTCGAATGGCATAACGTTCCACTCGAAAAGGCCATATTTAATCTTGAAGGCCATCTTCCACTCGTCTCTTGGTCGGATGCAGACCTAGTGGTATCCACTACGTAAATCAATTTTTGAAATGATGGTCGTTCTGACCATCAGATCGAATATATCCTGCACTCTAGGAATGGGAAAAAGGTACTTCACTATTATCTTGTTGGTGGCACGAGAATTGTAACAGATATGCCACACCCCGTCTTTCTTTGGCACGAGTAGTGCGGAGGCAGCGCATGGAATGAGGCTCTCTCGTATGAGGCCCTTAGCCAAGAGTTTATTTACCTGGCGATGCAATTCCTCGTATTTTACCAGATCCATCTGGTAATGTGCTAAGTTCAGGAGCAAAGCTCTAGGCACGAATTCAATGGCATGCTGTATGCTATGCCTAGGTGGGAGCTCGTCGGGTAGTTCTTAGGAAAAAACATCCCCGAAATTGGCCATGAGCTCAGTCAGCTCAGGCATGTCAGGCACGTCATGTGTATGTAGTGAATCCTTTGAGGGAACGTCTCTGGTGAGAGCAAAACATACGGGTAAGTCTTTCCGTTCATGTTCAAGTTCTCATCAAAATATACATCCGTTGGTGATCAACGGTGTCTTCGGCTAGGAAGCCGGTGTCGGTACGGTCGACACTAGCTGAGTAGGTGCACGTACTGTCGGGTACCATATCAATCTACGTCCACCATACATAAATGTACATGTATTCGCTCAACCTAATAGTTGGACATCATTGCCGAGCAACCAGGGACGTCCCAACATAATACTGTCGATCTTCATAGGCAGGATGTTGAACACCAACCGTTCATCATAGGTGCTCATCTTCAACGGCACGTGACACTGCGATCGTAGCGAAAGGGTCAAAGTGTGAATCCATGATACGCTATAAGGAGTAGGGTGTGGCGTCAACGTGAGGCTGAGCTTGGGCATCGTATCATCAGAGACTACATTGACGCAGCTCTCGCTATTGATAATCAACTTGCATGTGGGCCCACCAATCTTTACGTAGACGTAAAAGATCGATGAGCGCTGCACAAGTTTGTCGGCATTAGGCGCCGATTGTGTACACGAACGCGGTAAGATGACCGCCAGAGTAGGAGTTCGTGAGGGCGTAACTAACGCTGGACGAGCCTAGGACACTTGTTGCATCGGTGCTGACATCGATGGAGTCCTAGCTGGTGGTGCTGTTGGTGTGACTGGAGTAGGCCTCGGTGCTCTAGGGATGTCACGAGGTGTAGTGTTCTGCTGAATTCAAAGTTCACTACCGGTGAAATGGACACGGGAATCACGAGGGTAATCTGGATGTACCCTAACAATTCTTCATAGGCCTTCTCTTCGGGGCACTTGCCTGGATATACATCTACCTGTACGTCATCCTTAGGCAGTGAATCGATCTGATTCCCACTAACGTCCACAAAAAGTAAGGATGGACAGTCAGACCGTCGGTGTCCAAATCCCTTGCACTTAAAACTCTATAGTTGCTTGTGATTCGTTGTCGGAGTGCGAGTAGTCGAGATGACGGACAAGGTAGCTGGGACTACGGTAACCGTCATTGATGGAGAAGCAGTGCTCCTAGTGGGGGGTGGAACCCCTCTTGGCAATCCCATAGTCGATGCTGACCTCGCAGTCTGAGCTGTGGTGACGGACGGAGTATGAGTCGTCGGGGCCGACGGTAAAGGCGTATCCTCGATGGAGAACTCATTGCTCTCCATGATGCTATATGCTTGATCTACTGATGTTGGATTCTGTTCCGATACATTAGCTCCTAGCTCTGGATGAAGTTCGTGCATGAAGAACGCAATCTGAACATGAGGGCTATCGACGAAGGGGCACCACATACGGTACTCCTCAAAGTCCTCAATGTAATCACTAACCTTGCACCTGCCCTGCTTGAGATCCATCTATTTTAGGAGGAGACGTGTCGTGTAGAGCTTAAGGATATACTAATCCTTAAGCTTTCTCGACATGACTTCCCAAGTGACGGGTGGATCTCCTCATCACCTCGTGACATCCTTCTCCTTCTTCTAGAATATATTTGGCATGGCCTCCAAGCTTGGCCTCGACATATACAACGCAAAGGTCAATGTACGCGTTGTACTACTGGAAGAAACTCTCTAAATCAGACTCCCAATCTGTATAATTCTTCGGATTCTGCATGCCCTCGTTGACAAGAACTTCGATTTGGACACTCTTTTGAATCGTGGCTCGATGGGCCTCCTGTCTATAGTCTCTATCATCATCATCGTAGTGACGACGGGCTGGCTGATGTCAACGGACATCTTGTGGCCCGTATGGTTCTAAACGTTCTAATGTCGGGGGGGGGGGAGCCGTGACATGTTGGACTGGATGATAATCCTGTGGTGCAGGAGGTCATGGTGGCACATTGACGGCTCTCGGGGCTGGAGGCGCTAGTTGTACATATTGGCCATACTGGACGGGAGCCAAGTACGTACGTAAGCTGCGGGAGCATTCGGCGGTGGCGTCGGGGTGGCATCGGAATCATGTGGGGCGTAGATTGGCGGCGACGCATAGATCGGCGGTGGCGTGAAGGCTGGTACCGTCACATGGGCCGGTGTTGGTGCGTAGGTTGGCACCGGGGCATAAGTCGGCGGTATCATCGCCAAGGGTGCACTAGGTGCCCCGTAGTAGCCGTGGGGTCCGTACGAAGGTACATGGGCTGGCACAAATCCGTACGGTGTCAGGTTCGCTTGGGGCGCCGGCGGGTAGTAGGGCTCCTCTCGTGCTGGTGGGTGGCCATGTATGTATGAAGGCACATAGTCATAACGTGTCGGGTACTGAGCGGGGGCCGGCTTGTAAGGTCAGCTCTGGTGTTCGTGTCGGGGTCCTTCGGTTTGATATCCAATCGTCGCAGATGCCTCCTCTCGAGGTGGAAACCTCAGCTCTGGATAGTTCCGTGGCCGAACCTGATAGTAGTATTGGTCTTCATTGCGTCGTGAAGGACAATATTGGACAATCGAAGGTTTCTTCATTTGTTGTTGTTCCCATGGCGTCTGACGTGGCTGATAGGGGCGCGTCGGTGGCTTGTATGGTTGAGGCGGCATGTTGGGAGGTGGCTGGGACTCTGACCTATCTTTGGGTGGTGCTTTCTAGGGTTGCTAGACGAACTCGTCCACTCGTGCTGGAGCGTGGTGAGAGCCCGACACCGGCAAGGATGTCGAGGGTAGTACAATCTGTCCTAAGTCATCGGACTGAGGCGGTGCCGCGGTCATCGGCGGCCCTCTAGGGGGAGTAGGATATCTAGGTGTGGATTCCCTACTAGCTCGAGTAGTCGACTCAGCCTCGACGGAGTCAGGCATTGCGGCTTGACAAAGTGCTAGCAAGGGATCTTCTTGTGGAAGTTTGAAATTTCAGTATCGTAAACAGGATCCTCGTCGTGTGACATAGCGTCCACGGCAGACCGTAGTTGGTTGCGTGTTTGAACCATCCTATGGCCAGTTATCTCGTTCTCTAGGGTTTCCTATCTAGGATGATGCAATGACGAGTTATATGAATGTATGCATGTGCAATGAATTTTGAGAAATGAGTGCATGAAAGACGTGCAAAAATGAGATAAATAAATCATATATATATTTTTAAGGACTGACAGTGCTAAGCACGGAGGCGGCACAATAGCGAACAGTGACGACACGAGGTGGGTTACTGCAACGTGGCTTCGGGGCGGCGATGGCGTGCGACGGTGGTGATGGGCAACGGCGGATTGGCGTCGGCGGCGGCGGTGGTCGACGGCGGCGTCGTAGTCACTGGAAGTTGCAGGACAGCGTGGATCGGCGTCGAGACAGTGGACGACGGCAGACCAGCGTCGTCAACAAAGGCGGTCAACGACAGCGTCACGGATGCTGGCGGTAACTCGGCTCGCAGATCGGCGTCGAGACGGTGGACAATGGTGCCGCGGTTCGCGTGGGCGGGCGCAGTGAGCGGCGGCAACAAGCGGTGCAGGTTGCGGCACGGCGCGAGCACGTACTACGGTGTGGCGCAATCACGAGCAGCTCAGGGTGCAGCACAGACGCGAGCGCGGTGCACGGCCGCGGCCTGGTGGGTCAGCGGCATCACGGAGCACGTGGGGCGATCGCGACAGGCGACGGCAACGGGGCACGGTGGCAGACTGCTTGGGGGCAATAGGCAATCTAGGGGGGCGGGGGAGGGCGGTCGATAGCGGGCGTTGGCGGTCTGATTGCAAGGGGTGCTCGGGCGGCAGCAACGGGCAGCGGACGGTGGCGATCTTGTGGCGATCACCTTCCTCTTCCCCCTCTTCCTCCTCTTTCTTCTTCTTCTTTCTCTCACACGATCGTGGAGTGGAGTGGGTCCCTTTCTAAAAATAATTTGACTTTGACTGGGTTGCTAGGGCGGCCACTCCATCCCTTGTTTGAGGAATGGTAATGGGCCCCTTAATAGGGGTCCCCAAGAGGGGCCCATTAGACATAGGGACCCATTAGACATAGGGACCCCCCCCCTTAAAACAAACAAATAAAAGAAAAGAAAACAGAGGTTCAAAAGAAAAGAAAGGGGACGTGCAGGGGAATATGGCCCGAAGCTTACTAGAGTTGGAATGCCTAGCCTTCCTCTTGGCGGGGCTCGAGGCCGGCGGCTGTCCCTGACCTCATGAGCAGTGTCGCCAGCGACGGCATGGGGTTCGGCGTCGTTCTTCATGGAAGGGGGTCTCCTGCTCCATCAATTATGCTTTTAGCTTTGACTATGAAAAAACCCACCATATTGGGCATAAAATCCAAAAAATAAAATAAAAATCATTATTTATTGATATCAAATATTATTTAAAAATTCAAATTATAAATTAGGGAAATTAATCCACGAAGTTACGGTGCACTAAAATATGAGTTATATTTATTATTCATGCAGAGAAGTATCCTCCATATTCTTCATAGTAGACTAGCATGCTTGACATGTCTCTCGTGAATATTTGTCTCAAATATTAATTACATCAATAGATATGGCACAGTATGTTACAAAAAAAGAATGGACTTGACCTAAGGCCTAAAAATTGGCATCCTTCATACTTGTATTAGTAGTGTTATTTAAAGAAATATGCAACATTTAGCTGTTGAATATGGTCGACTTTGAAAAGTGAACAAATCATAAGAAAATCGATTTCAGCCGATGATTAATATTGACATATTTTGGCGCCTTAAATGTGAGCTGATGGATACTTAATGATCTAAAATTTGCATTTTTTCTTGAATCATACTAAGATGAAAACTAATGATAGTAGTAAGTTTAACGGATGAATGGATTTATTTGACAGTGCTATCCTCGAGAGTGCCCAGTAATGATATGCAATTTTTTCTTGGAAATTGGGCTAGACGGAAATAATGTGTCATATCTCTGTATATATAGAAGGGAAATAAATATGCGAAAGTAACGTGACATATCAGAAAATCTTTTAGCAATTGAGAATCAAAGGCGGACCTGTCCCCCAGGCATGGACCTTTGTTTAAATCACAGAAATATTTATCAAAAATTTGGGGACCCGACAGGGTCAAAACCGGAATCAGGAGCAACAGGCGGCGAACGTACGGGACCTGAGAAGTTCGTCCCGCCCAAGGCCGGGGAACAGGCGGAGCGACAGCGGCGCTCTGTGACGCCAACGGCCCGACCATCGGAATACTGCTACTTCTAGAGAGTTCTCCTGATCCCCTCGGCGGATGGGATAAGTAGCGACCTTCCATAGTTCGGGAGGTCATCGAGCATTTTCCTATTTAAAAAGTTATTCCTTCTTAGTTATCTTATTGGTGAGAAACCTGAGGTAACGGACTCCAGTCGTGAAGGCTCACCAGTCGTCTAGCGGCGGGTGCTAGAGTCGGGCTCGCCGAGAAGGCGTGGCGAGGTACTACGTCGCCGCTACAGCCGTTCTACCTCCTTTCCCCTCCTCATCCAGTCATACGTCCTACGGTTACTCTCTCTCACGTTCGGAGTCACTGACCGCATCATATTTCTGGTATCAGAGCCAAAAGGGATCCCAGCGAGCGACTCATGGCTACCCGCTCGGGAGCCAAATTTCGTTCCACTACATCCGCGGCAGCCGAAGACGTACCCGAATGGGGCAAAGCCTTGATTCGCAAACAAGAAGAGACCTCGACGCAGATTGAGTTCCTCATGGCTCAGATAATGTCCCTCCAAGCGGACAGATCGGCCGACAAAACGTCGGGACCTGTCGCGATGACCGACGGCCCTCCGGCGGAGATCGACGGCTCAAGGGGGGAATCGCAATGGGAAGCGGCAAAGAGAGGGGCCAGACCAGAGGTCAACATGTTCGACGGGGCTTTGGACCCCAAGAAATATACCGACTGGGAAATCGGCCTGGACGAGTATTTCGATTGGTTCCAGCTACCAGAGAAAAGAAGGGTGCAGTTTGCCCAAATGAAGCTCGAGGGGCAAGCACGGCTCTTCTGGCGCAACTTACAGGCGTCAGCCGCGCGACGCCGAGAGCCTCTGGTCGCGACCTGGGCCGAAATGAAGAGTCGGCTTCGAGAAAAATTTTTCCCTCTGTGTTATCGGCCCCTAATCATGGATGAATGGCAACAGCTGCGTCAGGGAGACGGAACCGTGACCGAGTATATCGCCAAGTTTGATGAGCTAATGATTCGCTGCAACATCGATGAAGAACCCGGAGCCACATTGAGTCGGTTCAGAGCTGGTCTTCGGCCAGAGTTCCAAAGGGAACTCGTTCTTCATGACGTAACCACACTCGCTCAAGCCTACCGGTACGCGATCAACATGGAGCTATACGCAGCGAGTAGCGGCTTCCCCCTGCTGGCATGGCAAAATAACGCCGGGGGCACACGCACTCCCGGGCCTTACAACCCGCTCAGCTCGACCCACTCCGCGCTGGCGGCAACACGTCCCTCAACCCAGGTGACAATGGCAAGAGCCCCTCACTCCGCTCTGGTGAATCCACCTCTTCCACCGCCCCTGCGCCTTCTGTTACCACCACCCCCACCGTCGGCGTTTCTCCCTTCAACCGTCGGGAACGGGGCTGACGTCGGAGATCTGGTGTGACAAATGACGCCTCCCTCTCCGTGACGAAGCGTTGTCTTGTACCTTTACGGGTAACCGGGTACTACGAGGAGATCTGGTGTGACATCTTGCCCATGGCGGTGGGAAGCGTCTTGCTCGGCAGACCGTGGCTCTACGACCAGGACGTCGCTCAATATGGACGGACTAACTGTCGCATTTTTTATTTCAAAGGTACCAAACAGGTGTGGGAGCCTTATGTAGGCCCTCCGGCCAGGGCCAACGGGGCGGCGGCGGCTACATCACTCCCGCGGAACGTGCCGAACCAATTCCTCGGCATTGTGTCGGCTCGCCAGTTTTCAAAGCCATGGATGGTGACTCTCCAGTCTGGGCAGCCTGGTGCGGAACAAAGATATTACAAGCGGTCCCAGTCAATATCCGGCATTCCTCGACGATTTCACCGATGTCTTCCCGGAAGAATCCCCCGACGAACTACCGCCAGAGCGATCCATCCAGCACATCATCGATTTCGTCCCGGGCGCAGCTCTGCCCAATCTGCCTCACTACCGATTAAACCCCACGCAAAATGCCGAGCTCCAAAGACAAGTCGAAGAACTACTCTGCCGTGGTCTCATACGGGAAAGTCAGAGCCCATGCGCCGTTCCGGCCCTCCTCGCCCCAAAAAAAGACGGCACCTGGCAACTTTGTGTGGACTGTCGGGCAATCAACCGCATCACGGTGCGTTATCGATTCCCCATCCCGCACATCGACGACCTGTTGGACCAACTCTCCGGCGCCCAGGTATTCTCCAAACTGGATCTCCGAAATGGCTATCACCAGGTGCGAATCCGAGCGGGCGACGAATGGAAGACAGCTTTCAAAACCAGCGACGGGCTCTACGAATGGCTCGTGATGCCGTTCGGACTTTCTAATGCTCCCAGCACCTTCATGCGGCTGATGAACGAGGTGTTGCGCCCCTTCGCCGGTAAATTCCTAATGGTCTATTTCGATGATATTCTAATCTACAGCCGCTCCACAACCGAGCACGAAGGTCACCTCCGGGCGGTCTGTACCAAGCTCCGTGAAGAGAAGCTCTTCGCCAACGCCGCCAAGTGTTCCTTCTTGCGCCCATCGATCGCGTTCCTTGGCTTCATCATTTCCTCCCACGGGGTAGCCGTCGATCCAGTCAAGACCGCTGCCATTCTCAACTGGCCGACACCTACTTCTCTGTTCGAGGTCCGGAGTTTCCACGGTCTGGCGCAATTCTACCGTCGCTTCGTCAAGAATTTTAGCACTCTGGCAGCCCCGCTCACCGATATTCTTAAGATGACCAAATTCGAATGGAGTGCCCCAACCGACCGAGCATTCCAGCAAATCAAGCTCGCCCTGACGACGGCCCCAGTTCTTCGCCTACCAGATTTTGACAAGTTATTTGACGTTGCTACGGACGCATCCGGCCTCGGCATCGGCGCAGTGTTGTCTCAAGAAGCCCATCCGGTATCTTTCTTCAGCGAGAAGCTTAGCGCAGCGAAAACTCGGTATTCCAACTATGATAGGGAGCTGTACGCCGTCGTCCAAGCCCTCAAGTTCTGGCGGCACTACCTTCTCCACCGAGAATTCACCTTATTCAGTGACCATGAGGCTCTCCGCTTCATCCATTCTCAAAAGAAACTCTGTGCGAGACATGGCCGATGGGTGGAAATCCTCCAGGAGTTCACGTTCTCCTTACGTCACCGACCGGGTCCGGAGAATAAGGTAGCTGCGCCCTCAGCCGCAGGCAGCATGTTTTACAAATCTCCCAGGCAACGATTACCGGATTCGATCGTCTCCCCCTCATCTACAAGGAGTGCCCAGATTTCCGCGACATCTGGTGTCAAGCTACACAAACATCGGCCGAGCACTCAGACTATCGGGCGGACTCCAGATTCCTCTTCTTCCGCGATCGTCTCTGCGTCCCCGCAGGCTCTACCCGAGACTTCTTAATCTGGGAGCTTCACGGGGGCGGTCTCGCAGGTCATTTCGGCATTACCAAGACACTCCAGGCATTGGAAGTACGCTACTATTGGCCGCAACTGCGTCGCGATGTCCGCCGAGTACTCGGCCGGTGTTCTATCTGCACCCTGGGCAAGTTAACAAAACAGAACTCTGGACAGTACCTCCCACTGCCGGTTCCCGACTCCCCCTGGCAAAAGGTCAGCCTAGACTTCGTTCTTGGCTTGCCCCACACTCGACGACAATTTGACGCCATCCTCGTCGTGGTCGACAGATTCAGCAAAATGGCCCATTTCGTCGCATGTTCTCGCACGACGGACGCCGCACACGCAGCCAAGTTGTTCTTCAATGAAATCGTCCGTCTACATGGATCCCACGGAGTATCGTCTCCGACCGGGACGTCCGTTTCACCAGCAACTTCTGGAAAGCCCTCTGGCGCCTGATGGGAACCACCTTAAAATTCTCGATCACGTTTCATCCCAAACAGACGGACAGACAGAAGCCACAAATCGGTCGCTGGGGAACTTACTCTGATGAACTTCTTTCTCGGGCCGAATTCGCCTACAATGCGTCGGTCCACCGTGCCACCGGATATTCTCCCTTTCAAGTGTACACTGGACGGAATCCCAATCTACCGGTGGACCTCATTCCTCTCCCGGCGGCAACAACACTCTCCAGCGAAGCACTCGCTTACCCCCCCAACCTCACTGACCTCCACCGGCAAATATTAGAGCGGATTAAAAATTACAACGCAAAGATCAAATCGTCCGTGGACGCACACCGGCAAAACAAGGAATTCCAAGCCGGTGATCTGGTGATGTTACGACTCCGCCCCGAACGCCTTGCCACGGCCAAGGCTAACAAGCTCCATCCTCGCGCCGCAGGACCATTCCGAGTCCGCCAGAAGATCAACCCCAACGCATACGACATTGACATTCCGTCGGACTGGGGCATTCCGTCATCCTTCAGTATCTGTGATCTTGTTGCATACCACGGACCCCTTGCGATCCCAACGGAACCCGGGCTTCCCATGGACTCGACGGAGCCGAGTCCTTTCGAGCCGGCGGAGGATGACGGAACCTACGCACTCACATGGGGACCAACGGCCAACGACCCAGATTCGGTCGCTGAATCGGGGGACCCGACAGGGTCAAAACCGGAATCAGGAGCAACAGGCGGCGAACGTACGGGACCTGAGAAGTTCGTCCCGCCCAAGGCCGGGGAACAGGCGGAGCGACAGCGGCGCTCTGTGACGCCAACGGCCCGACCATCGGAATACTGCTACTTCTAGAGAGTTCTCCTGATCCCCTCGGCGGATGGGATAAGTAGCGACCTTCCATAGTTCGGGAGGTCATCGAGCATTTTCCTATTTAAAAAGTTATTCCTTCTTAGTTATCTTATTGGTGAGAAACCTGAGGTAACGGACTCCAGTCGTGAAGGCTCACCAGTCGTCTAGCGGCGGGTGCTAGAGTCGGGCTCGCCGAGAAGGCGTGGCGAGGTACTACGTCGCCGCTACAGCCGTTCTACCTCCTTTCCCCTCCTCATCCAGTCATACGTCCTACGGTTACTCTCTCTCACGTTCGGAGTCACTGACCGCATCACTTGGTCATCGCGAAGAGTAAGGATGTCAGGTCTATAATACATGCCATAATTCATACCCAACAGCATCCCACTTCATAGGTCACCCTCTTGATGACATGGTCACACAACATTTCTCTGATTTACTTTTAGGGGTCATTTGATATTAGGGATAATAGTGTCCCGAGGTTAAATAAATTGAAGTCACCCCTTTTTCGTCGTTGTCTTAAGCTAGTAGACCTTTTAAAATCTGATCCGTACCATAGTTATTAAATGAGTCTGATATATTTCCTGAATATCAAATAACTTCATCAGATGAAAGGCTTCCGTCAAAAACCAAATTAAAACGTCATACGCGTCAATAATTTGGTAGTTTTTTCCATCCATGTTTCCTGATATTTTCGTTCAGCCCAATTGTGTAATCGGCAAAACGTGTCACACCAAAATATGTTAAACCATCAATTATCAACATTAAATGATCATTAATTATCGTGGATTCTTGCCTGGCATTCCGGCGGCCAATCCCAATCCCAAAGTCCAAAGGTGGCGTGATCCGCTATTTCTTTTATCGCAGGGTTAGGTCAACGGCATATATTTATACGGTACTTTCTTTCCGTCATTAAGAGTGGATTAAAACGTAAATCGCAATTTTTACAGCTTACACTTTTATTTTGACTTAATTTTCTCACCTTAACCGTCAATAATGATCATTATTTTTAAAAAATCCTAATAATTAAGGCTGATCGCTCCAGCATTTCAACCGCCTGATGTTTTTTTGTTTCCCTTGTCGGTTGTATTCTTAATTATCAACAAATCGATATTACAATCTCTTCTCCTTCCAATATTTTCCTGTCCACTTGATTTTTTTCCCATTTTCCCATAAGTTGCGTCAATCGGCTCCTCAACAGATAGAATTTCTTCACCACATGATCAACGTTGAGCGGAGGTGACAGTCCATGTGGATCGACAGTAAACTACTGTCTCATGACGCGGAGATGTGCTTATTATATAAAAGATTAATGGCAGATGAACCCAATAGAGCAATGTGCTTGGTTGTCAAGTCGTCATCTGTAAAACTCCAGCATTTCAAGGCCCTCATCGTTCTTCCACTTCCCTTATCGATCATTTAATTCTCAACAAATAATAATTACAATTCTCTCCCTACCCAGAGTTTCCTCGGCCGTTACTCCTTTTTGCGTAATTAGTAACACCGAGCGAAGATCGCCGACCACGCGGATCTATTGCAAGTGCGGAGTCACGAAAAAATACAATTATGATAGAACAAACAGAGACGTATAGTGATGTTTATTGTATAAAAGGTGTATGGCGGAGCTTTGTCAGTTAAAACCCCGAAGAAAGTTCCGGGTTAACCAAGTTAAGTATTGTGGACCAGTAGCTCCTGCCTTGTTCATCGCCATCGCCGTTCGCTTCGCTGTCCAGCATCTCCATAAACCCTTCGCCGACGTTATCCGAAGAAGACGACGATACGGTCTGGAGCCCGCCGGACATGGATAACCGCTCGGGAAGAGCCGTCCACTTCGCCGCTGTGTCGCTGTTTCCGATGGAGAGCAGCGTTGAGGTGGGCGATGCCACGGCGAGGGGATAGAAAGAGATGTGGGTCGAAGAAGCTACATAGTCACTGACGAGATGTGGGTTGAATAAGACGGAGGAGGAGGTCAAGGGTAGAGGATGGAAAGGGTCAACGGCGGCAGCGGCGGAGGAGCGGAGAATGTTGGATTCTCGCGCTAGGCGGGCCTCGGCTTCTAGTCTGGCGCTCTCCCATTGAGCCATGTGGCTAAGACTGGCGGAGGCGTTCGTGGCGGAAACCCCGGCGGAGGAGGAGCTATCTTCCGATCTGTGTTTGTGGGTGACGGGGTCGATTCCCATCTTCGCGAGCCGCTTCTTCAGATGGGTGTTCCAGAAGTTCTTGATCTCGTTATCCGTCCTGTTGGGCAGATGGGATGCAATCGCCGACCACCTGAGCGCGTGAAATGAAATCAGATTGCCGTAAAAAAAAAAAAAGCTTTCTTGTCGTTGGTGCGTGGACTTTGAATCTGTCCAAGGGTAACGTTACTGGCCGTTTTAACTCTCCACCAGGGGACTCATCGACCCAAGTAATTGTTCTGGGTTTTCCAGTGCTGCTGCGTGGACTTTGAAATTGGGGGGAAATAAAATCATTCATCCTTTTACATCATCGACTGAACTTCTTGTTCTTGACTTTACACCGGTCAAATCATCAGCCCAGGATCATGTGCTTGATGTTTTCACTCACTGCCCTCCTTTGAATTCACAGCACGAGGGACAATTGGTGGACAAGAAAAAGATTGAGAGGGAGAGGATTAAGGGAGAGATTTGAAAAGCCTCATACACCAATGAGGCTTTTGCGAGGACAATTGGGGAGGATCTGACCGTGAGAAATGAAGAAAAAGAAAAGGAAGGGAAATTGAATGAAAGTAAAACCTGTTGCCGAGAAGGGCGTGGAGCTGAATTATCGCCTGCTCCTCTTGTGAGCTGAATTTGCCTCTCTTGATGTCCGGCCTCAGATAGTTCGTCCACCGAAGTCGGCAGCTCTTCCCGCATCTGTGCAGCCCTGAAGAACAGCAATTCGGGTGAATCGCTCGCCGAAGAAGCTCGGATGAAGATGCGGAGGAAGAAGAAGAAGAGTACGAAGATAAGGAACAAGAGTTAGAAGAAGAATAAGAAGAGAAAGAAGAAGAAGAAGAATTAGAATAAGAATAAAAATAGTAATAGGAATTATAAGAAGAAAAAGAGCGCAGAATGGAGAAGAACCCAAGAAGAAGAAGATGAAGAAGAACCCAAGAAGAAGAAGAAGAAGAGGAAGACCCAAGAAGGACCCAAGAAGAAACAGAAGAAGAAGAAGAAGCCAGGAAGAAGAACTCAAGGTACCAGCTTTCGCCGGAAGCGCTCTCCAGCTACCATGGCCATTTTTTTCTATGTAAGCCAGTAACTTTTGATCCTCTTCCGGCGTCCACGGCCCCTTCTTCAGACCCTCACCGTCATCGCAGCACGGCGACCTCCCCATCGAATCCTACTGTCGCGGCCGCAGAGACTGTATGAGAAGACTTTAATCACAAATTATAAATAGGATAGGCAGTAATTTCAAATGACTGAACTGCCCTCACATTTGACGCGCAGTTGCTTACGTCTAAGATCGAAGAAGTCGAGATCAGTGAAGAGAGAATTAATGAGGTAAATGAATTCCCTCTGGGGACCACGGTCCTAGTGACTCGAGCCCTGCCCCATTTTACATCAGGGCTAATCCACTGGTGTCGTCTAAGACTCGGTCATCGTCCAAAAAAGAAATCCGCCACTTATACTCATTATTTTCTCTCTCTTCTCGCTCGATCTCTCATTTCTTAATCATCAGCAATGTCTAATTCATTGGGTGGACGGTATTTCGAAGGCTTTCGCTGTCTCAGAGGATCTTTTTCCGTAACGCGGGTGGTTCTGATGTCACACGCAGCATTAATGCTGTCCGGGCCGATCTCTCCGTATCTTTCTCCGATAATCTCTTCCTGATCCTCTCCCCTGCTTTCTACGTGCAGGACGTGCCCGGAGCCTATGTGTGAGAGAGGGAGGGAGAGGAAGATAGAGAGGGAGTGGGAAAGAGACAGAGAGAGACGAAGCGAGAAAAAGAAAGAAAGAGGATGAGATTGAGGAAAAGAGAGATAGACGAAGAGATATAGAGGAAGAGAAAGGACTCCTTTCTCTTCCTCTAAGAGAAGAGATACAGGAAGAGAGAAACACATGAAGAGAGAAATAGAGAGGAAGGAAAAGACAGGCAGGGAGACACGTGCAGGAAGAGAGAGAGAGAGAAGAGAGAAATATAAAATGAGATAAAGAGAAAAAGAGATATAGGTTGATAGAGAGAAAGAGAGAGAAATATATAATGAGATAAAGAGTGAGCGAGAGATAGGTGGATAGAGAGAAAGAGAGAGAGAAATATGTAATGAGATACGGAGTGAGAGAGATATAGGTGAATAGAGAGAGAGAGAGAGAGAAATATATAATGAGATAAAGAGTGAGAGAAAGATAGGAGGCTGGAGAGAAAAAAAGAGAGAAATATATAATGAGATAAAGAGTGAGAGAGAGATAGGTGGATAGAGAGAAAGAGAGAGAGAGAGAAATATATAATAAGATAAAGAGTGAGCCAGAGATGGGTGGATAGAGAGAAAGAGAGAGAGAGAGAAAGAGAGAGAAATATATAATGAGAAAAAGAATGAGAGAGATACAGGTGAATAGAGAGAAAGATACATATATATAAGGGTTATTAGCATGGTATGTCCCAAACTTTTTTGAAAATCTGAGATATAAGACAAACTTTTTTTTTTGACACTGTATACCCCAAACTCTCCAAGGGGATTTGGACATATCCCGGTCATGACTTGGAATCCACCGTGGCTGCCAGGTGGATTTCCGGCGGAATCCACCTGGGCAGAATACACCAGGCAGCCACAGTGGATTCCACGTCATAAACGGGATAGAGAGAGAGAGAGACGTTCCATTAACCCATCCGAATCGAATCGCCCGGGAGAGAGAGGAGGCACAGAACCCAGACATAGACAGAGAGAGAGGGGAAGGTGGCCCAGATCCCCGCCGCCTCGAACCACACCCTGGCCGTGGCCTGCGACGGGTCCCTCTTCTCCTTCGGCTCCAGCGCCAACTTCTGCGTCGCCCACGGTGACCCCTGCGACCAGCTCTCCCCCCACGCTGTCCACTCCCTCCGCCGAACTGGCGTTCACGTCGCCGGCATCTCCGCCATCGACGAACACGCCGTCGCCGTCGACTCCGCCGGCTGCGTGAGCCCTCCAGCCAGCCCCTGCCGTTGGTCGTCCTGTCCCGGGGTTCGTTTGACCTTCTTCCTCACTCTGTGCAGGTCCACCCATGGGCCCGCGGGTACTGCGGCGTGCTTGGGCACGGGCACGGCCTTGAATCCGCCCTGGCCGTGCAGGTCTGCGCAAGGAAGAGGAAGAAGTTCGTGGTGACGGACACCGGTCGCGGGCCACCTCCCCCTCTCTCTCTGTCTATGTCTCGGTTCTGTGCCTCCTCTCTCTCCCGGGCGATTCGATTCGGACTGGTTAATAGAACGTCTCTCTCTCTCTCTATCCCGTTTATGACGTGGATTCCGCCCAGGTGGATTCCACCGGAAATCCACCTGGCAGCCACAGTGGATTCCACTTCATAGCCAGGATATGTCTAAATCCACTTAGAGAGTCTGGGGTATACCGTCCCAAAAAAAAAGTTTGGGTTATATCTCAGATTTTCGAAAAAGTTTGAGACATACCGTGCTATGAACCCTATATATAATGAGATAAAGAGTGAGTGAGAGATGGGTGGATAGAGAGAGAGAGAGAGAAATATATAATGAGATAAAGAGTGAGAGAGAGATAGGTGGATCGAGAGAGAGAGATATATATAAGGAGATGAAGAGTGAGAGAGAGATAGGTGGATAGGGAGAAAGAGAGAGAAATATATAATGAGATACGGAGTGAGAGAGAGGTGGATAGAGAGAAAGAGAGAGATAGAGAGAGATAGAGAGAGATAGAGAGAGAGAGAGAGAGAGAGAGTTAATGACATTGTGGCCACCAAGAGGACTTGAGACGAGCGCCGGCGATCGGCCAGACGTAAATTCTAGTCGGCCGGCGACGTACAAAACTTTCCTGCATTGATGTAATGGGATGCCATGCTTGCGCTGTTTTCGGTTCCGGTGACCTCTACAGGCCTTGAAAGCCAACAATTACTCTTCTCCTCGAAATGCGCTTCTTCTTCTTGCTGTTTTTCTCTCACTGATACTTCTTATTCCTCAGGTTGTTGTTCTTCTTCCTCTTCTTCTTTTTCTCTTCTTGCCATTATTATTATTATTGTTATTATTATTTTGTTCTCCGCTGATTTTATCAGTCTAGAAAGAAAGGGAAGAAGGTGGTTTTAAATGGCCAGATAATGCCAAAAAATTCCTCCTTTTTGGATATCCCACCTCTGTAGATATCCATGGCCATGTTCAATGGAACATTCGGACAGTGTGTCTGCTTAAGTCTGTCCAAATTCACCTCTCTCCTCACAGAAAAATTAATCCGCTTCACTGCCCTACTTTCCCCACTTGGGCTGGAGCTCTCCGCGAAGAAAGTTTTCTATTGAAGATAAGACCCACGTTCTCGCTTTTTCTCCCTCCCTCTAAATGTATATCAGTCGAGCCAGTTATAAAACAAATATGACCAACGCATGTCTGACTACCGAAAGCTTCTGCAGTAGTCTTTTCCAGGAGAAAGGAGCCAGAATTTGAATTGCGCAGGGGGCTGTTAAGAAACTGTCTCGTCTTTTGCATGTACAGTACTCTTATTTCTACAACGAGGTAGATAAATAAAATTACTCGAAAGGGTAGATCAAGAGATATCGACATTCGTGAGTCTGATATCATCAAACCGAAAATTGATTTGGTCAGATAATATCGTGACCGAGAATCCTGGTCAAGCTCCAACAGAGGATGACTTTGGACGCTAGCTAAAGCAACTTATCTCGCGTAGGGTCCCTATAATTTCGTAATCAAATGGTCATTCAGTTTCTTGATTGATTACGACCAGAAGCCCAAGGAAAAATATTAAATGTATTAATTGCTGAATTGATGCGCGGAAGGAAGAGTGGATGAATAGATCGCAATTCGCAACAGTGGTTCCTTTTCCCCATTGACGAAGTAATCAGCCAGTTTCTCGGGGTGATCGGAAAGTGCGCCAGCAACGAATCATGATTATTTAAAGGTAATATTTTTATGTTCCGATGTGAATTTTGAAGGGACGAAAGCGCGTTTCCTTTTGACTGAATCAAAGCTATGTTAAATAATAGTAGTTAGAAACAGTCAAAAAATTAGTAGGGAAGAGAGATATTGGAGGTAATAAAAAGGAGAAAATGGAGGAAAAAGAAGATGAAATGGTTAGGGTTGTCTCCAAATTTACAGATGACTGCATAATAAATAGAATGTGAACGTAGCCTCCACAAAACTCTCCCTTTGAGTTTTACTTTACTGATGTGGTCATCATTACTCATCAATAAAGAAAACATAGGGTAGAAGGGGGCATGAATGTAGTAACTAAAATGGGTAGAGAACTGTGCAGAGATATATCAAGAGAAACAGCGATGACGCATTCAATGATGGAACATCGGGATCGATGGGTTATCTACCTTAGTTCGTCCCAAACTGTCAATCGGAAATTGATTAGGTCAAATATTCATGTCTAGTTGATCTCTGGTCTTATTGGTTCAACTAGATACTCGTTAAGGGACCACCGAGGATAACTTATAGGCTAACAAAAATAAATTGTTTTACGTCCGTCACCAATGCTTCCTTATCAAACATTAAATCACTTTTTTGTATGGCCAAGGCTAACAAAAACAAAGGAAAAAAAATGGATGGATTGATCGTTGAATTGATCAATGGATGGAAAAAATCGATGGCTAGGTAGCTGCAAAGATTGTAGGTCCCATTGATGCAATGAATCTGTCGGTTTCTTGGGCCAATCGGATTTCGCACGATCGATTAATTTATTTTTTAAACGTCCCGAATTCTATCAAATGTCACGATTATGTTTAAGTCATGTGTACGTTCCAATGCGATTTTTCATATGAGGGAAACGCGTTTCCCTTTGACCGAGTCATAGCTTTGAGAGATAATCGAGAAATGCGATTGAACAGAAATATAATTAAGGCGATAGCAGGTAGAAGATAATAGAATAACGAGAAGATTACTGTAGTTCTCTTCTCGCGACTTGGGGTTGTCTCCAATTTTATGGTTGCTGCGCAAAACATATGAAGATTCGGATGTAACCCTAAAATTATTTCAATGTACTTTACTGATGGACTCATCAAACAACACAAACATGAAGAGGAAGTCGAACACATTTCACAATCAAAATACCCAGACTTCAACTTCAATAGCACTTTTCTACGTTCCAGTGTGATCTTTTTAGAGACTTTGATAATATTTACGAACCCCAGACTTCTTCCAAAAATACGATCATTTTGTTTATGATGAATAATTTACCCATTATATTTCCCAGATCGAAATATCTAACCAGGAGATTCTATTTTACAAACTGTTTGCTGGTATATACCTGTTTTGGCCTATACTTCTTTCAATCATGTGTAATGCTTCAAAATTTTCATTGGAGCTGTCTTAAGGTAAGAAATTGATTCTAATCCTGGTGTTATCTGACACATAAGTATGACTATTCAATTATACCACCAGAATGTAATTATTTTTTGGTATATTATGCAATTATTTCGGTCAGTTATATAAGGTTATAAATCCAGTATTGCTACAATCGTCATTACCAAAATAATTGCTTTAAAATAAATACACTACGCCAAAAATTATATTTCATTAGTAAAAATAATGTCACTCTCACAGTCAAGATAATAATGAAAATTTTAGTAAGTAAAAGTGCATGACATACACAATGCGCTTGTTGATTTGTCTAGAAAAAGAGCAGGCTCAAGGAAGGAGAAGATAAAATAAAATATGCACTCAAAATATTCCACGTAATCTATATGCAAATACATACCATGTTGATAAACCAGAATTTGGGTGAAATACGTCGTTTAAGGCTCTGATTTATGCAACAATATTTATAATTTTTTCCTTAAATAGAATAGGGTAAGTAAGGGTCGAATCCTCAAGGACCAGGTAATAAGAGACTAAATTGTAATTCAAATATATTTAGAAATAACTTTCTTTGTTGATTCTATATATTTTTTTATTTTTAACTATTTTCTAAAGAGAAAATCAACTAAATGATATAAAACTAGTACAAAGTAGCTTCAATAAATAAAATAATTATTTGTGTTATTTATTATAATGTCTAACAATTTTTTATGATTTTTATTAATTCTTATAGGGCAAGAAATAAACTTTTAAAAACAAATAGAATCTTAGGCCGCATTTCCTGCGGTGAAATTGCAGCAAAAATGAGTAGTGGACGAAAATCACTGTAACTTTTGCTATAGGAGGAACTTTTGAGTGCGGTTTGATGCGTTGAAAGCTTGGAGTCTAGGATATCCTCTGGAATGTTTACCTAGACAAAATGACAAGAAGAGTCAAATCAAACATTCAGGAGATCACACAAAACTTGTTTTCACTTCTCCCAAGGGCCAAGTAGTGCTCCTTCTCCAAGAATTTTGATCACGATGAACCCTCTCTCCAACATTCTTGTAGAAAAAGAATGGATCAAAGAAATCTGATACACTTGGCCTCCAACAACAAGTTGGGAGCAGAAATCCAAGAATAGATGCAAAGAGAGGGCAGAACAGAATAAATAGGAGTGTCTTAAGTCTCCCAGCCATTGGATTTGAATCCAAGGGATTGGAGGGCTAGGATTTCTTGATTTCCAACCTGGACCATGTCCCCTCCTACGATTTGAAAATAAACCATTCAAATTCAAATTGTGGGTTAGTTCCTCAATTTTTGCCTTTAGTTGACCTGATCATTAAGGAGGTTTGAATGGACTTCTAATATGAGCTTCTTGTGTATTAGGCCTCCTCTCATTATCCATTTGATTTCTAATTTCCTCCCATTTGTATCTCAAATTCACCATTATATTTACCTAAGACATATTTATCAAATAAAACTCCAAGAAGATGCGAGAAATCCATTTGACTGTACAGAGTCAAGTGGGGTTAGTATCAAAAATCAATAAAATATAAAAAAATAGAGCTTAGGAAAATAAATCATAAATCCATGGTTTTATCCTTAAATGTTGAATACTGCTAGTGTGAATCTAAAAATATTTGGTAAAAAACTAAATATAAAAGCATAATTTTACTGATCTAATTTGACGTTATCAAATTATATGAGGAATGGCATATGTTTTTATACATGTGAAAAGATATTAAATACCAATTCCTTGACGAGGTTGTTGTATCTATGAGTATTTATGTCTTTCTTCATGCCATATTGATATGTCTAAATCTTATTTGTCTGAGATCTATATACCAGCATGTGATTTCTCCTCTCTGATCAGTTTAGCAATTTCTCTTATGCCATATTATGGTTCTTTTCCCTTGGGTTCCACCCAGGTAGTTATCTCCTCTAGCATGGGGCTCCACCTGACTCCATCTCATCTCTCCATATCTTCCCATGCTTTTGCTACAAATCACATGATATCAAAGCCCTTAGTGCATAGTGCTATTAATGCTTCACAACTAACAAAACCAATTTGAGGGTATTTTAGTTATGCCCAACAATAATTTAATGATCATCATATTAATAAATATAAATTATAGATAGGTCCCAAAAGAGATCAATGAAAAGGCAGGTAGGACTTAAATATCTTAATTTACCAAATCTTGGAAATCAGAGAGGAAATAACAACCGAAAGATAAATTTATGTCATGGTTTTTGGTATGCATATCTATTTAATATGAAAGTTCTAAGTAAAAATTGGATGATTATGAAATTTTAAACTATTATTTATTTACAACGACTAGTGAATTAGTATAAGATCATAATCTGGTGTCCTCTTTGTTTAGATAAATTTTATATGCATTTATATTCACTGGATATCTAATCAAGACATCAAAGTATCTACGTAGGGTATCCCTATCTACCAATGCTCATATGATGAACATGATTGATCACATTATCACCACAGTGGAGATACTAAAAGAGATAGAGTGAGCTTTAGTGAAAAACGTATTGAATCGATCTGTATGAGTCCCAACATAGGTTTATACCTAAATGTCATTTATTTTTATTCAAGTTACAGTTGTGTAAGTGGTTTCTATGTGATGTAATACGTTGTCGGCCGGGATCGATCGGCTCGTATTACGTCACATGAGACGGAGAAAAGGTGCATAATTTCAATGAAATGTATGTTAATTAAGAAAACCACGGATGAGCGCTAGAAGTCGTCCACGAAAGAGAGGAAAGTCGACGTCAATCAATAGGAGATATTGATCCCAAATTAGACTCCCAATGACCCTTAGGACCAACTAGACGTCTAAGGAATGAGGGGCGTTTTACGGCCCAAGGATGTTCAGCGTCCAGAGTCAACGTCTAACCTTCTACCACAAGAAAAGACCTTTCACTCGACGAGGTGGCTATCCTATCAACAAGACAGTGAAAAATCGGCAGCGGACGAGATAACGAGAGACGAGACTGTAACAGGTAATAATACTGGGAATTGATGGAGGGGAGACAAATAGGTACCTGGTTTTGGCGATAGTCCACGGCGAAGACACATTCAAATCAATGTCGAGGAATGGACCGGCGGCGGGTGGTGGGTCTGGACGAGCGGACGAGGAGCCGGCGGACGGCGAGAGTAGGGCGAACAGAGCTGAGACCTCGCGCGGGCGCGTGGGTGGACGCGGCCGTGCGTAGCGGTGGCACGCGGTCACAGGCGAGCGCGGGGTGTGGGCGGGCACGCGGTGCACGGGCGGGGGCTGATGGGCGCGCGAGCGCGGGAGACCACGCAGCACGCTGGCGCTGAGCTGGCGGCAGCGCGCGAGCGAGACAGCGCGGCGCGGACGGGTGCGCGGCTGGCGGCAGCGCGCGAGCAGCGCAGACGAGCGCGGCGCGGCGACTTCGTAGCACGGCGCGGCGGCGCGGGCGGCCCAGCGGCGCGCGGCGGCGGCGGGCGCGCGGCGGCGCCGCGCGCGGGCGTGGGTTGGCAAGCGGCACACCAGCGAGGGCGGCGCACGGTCACGCGCGGGCGCACGGCTGGCGATAGGGTGGCGGACGCAGCGAGCGAGCGGGCTGGACGGCGTGTGGGCGGAGGTGCACGCGGCGGACAAGCGGCTGGAGGTGGAGACGATGTCGGCAGAGCGTTGGCAGGGCGGAGCTGACGGAAGCAGAGGAAATCTTGAGCCCAAGAATGGGTTTCTTGAACGTTCTTGGAGGCTCCCTTGGCAGGATTGTGGGTATCTCGTGGAAGGAGGGTGTCGGCGACGATTCTCGAACCTCTGGCACCTTCGGAGTGATCTCGACAAAGGACCCTTCAGCTCCAGGCGGCGTCGACTTCTTGAATCTTTACTCGTTCCGGAGTGATCTCGATGAAACGATTGGACACGTCGTCACAGAGTGATCTCGACGTGACGGGGCTCTATCCACTGAGTGATCTCGACGTGGGCGAGGTTAGCCAAACCTCTCTACACTTTACTCTCTACGATATGTGGAGACACAAGTTGGATTTTCCTTCAACAAATGACTCAACCTTCCACTTGGGTATGATATCCCCTTATATAGTGAGGATAGGTGCCAAGTGAACGTGGGGGAGGACGAAACGTTGCAAGACGTGGCTCGGCCTCTCCTTACAATTGAAAATAAAAACTGAAAATAAGAAGAAAGACAAGGACGAGGCCCAACACCGGCCCAGTCCATGAAATCCAAGAACAAAAACACAAAACAAAACAAGTAAAGATAGGATGCTTACACAGAGTACTTAAACCCCGGGTGGCGAGCATCGGCGCGAGCAGCTCAGCGAGGTTGACGTCGTCCCGTTGTGGCGTCTCCTAGATGGTCCTCCATCACTATGATACCAAATCCATCTTCTGGATTGATGATTGTTTTTTAATTATAAGCTACCAGTCTCTATCATGGGATTCTAAAAAGCGGTAGATCGGATGAAGCAGACGAAGGTTAGTGTGTGGTCAAGATAGGGCGTTCGCTCTCAGTATAAGAGGATATAGTCAAAGAAGAATATGTGATGAATTAATTTTCAATTTAATGGAAATATAGAGGAAAAAGTTATATGATACTTCCTAATGCATCAGTCCCAAGTATGATGAGTGTTCAGGGTTTGAGATTTGACATTAAACTAATTCATTTTTCCAAGTTTTTTCCAAATGAAAGACTATATTTCACATTTACAGATTATAGTAGGGATCCATGAAAGAGTTAAAAAATATTGTATACCCTCTAAAGCATGCATTGTAGCCTGGCTTCTCATGTGTTGTCAACTTGATTTGTCAGTTGGGTGAAAATTATCCATTACCAAATTATCCATTTCTAAAGTTCTTTAATATAATTAATGTAGTTAGCAAAAACAATGAGTGATTAGGCTTATGGAGTCATTGACTAGGCATGCACATGGGCTTAGAGGGTCACAAGCATATGGTTTATTGGGTGTCAAAGAACATACTTTAGTTACCAGGGTTTTACAAACAACTCATTTTAGTTATAAAATGAAAAAAAGTCTAAAACCATTATGCCCATGATAATATTTACTAAGTTACCCCTATTTCTCCCTCTCTTGTTGGGGTTCTCTTCTTTCCTTATAAAAAGGTATAATAATGTGATGATATTTTTCCAGAATGATGGTAGTGCTTATTAAGTAAAAGACTAAGTGGTCCATTATGCCTGGTGCCATGTGGATAGACCCAGAACAAACACTTATGTGGCTCAAGAAGACTCATTTGAGGAGCCAAAATGATATCATATTTGATTATGTTTACAGTGGTCTAATCATGATAATAATTTATTTTTAAATATCAATTATGATTACATTATTTCTTCCACTACGAAAATCATATGATCGTCAATCATGACTACCAAATGTGTGTCTCTACTATGGTATGTTCATTGAGCGCAGAGTTCAACTCAAGATCCTTTTACGCCCAAATATAGATTTTTACGCCCAATAGGTTCTAGTCTGGGTGACCAACCATGGGTAAAAAGCCTCATATTCCTAGGACCGTAGTTAATATATATATATATATATAAGATAAATAAGTATTGTGTAAAATCAGTAGAACAATTTCTTTTCAGTCATTGGTTAAGATAACTTTAATTTTAAATTATTTAACATCAAGTGAATCCAAAATATCAACATAAAATAAAATATTATTATTTATTTAAAATAATTTCATATCACTTAAAATATTTTTTAAAAAACAATCATTTTATTTTATTTACCTGATTAAATTGTAATTTAATTTTTTGAAGTGAATTAAAGTTTCGGGATTTATAAAGTCATTTTTTTGTATAAAACTTTGAGAGTTAAGTTTTTCCATTAAAATAAAACTCCTATTATTTGACTGTTTTGAATTACTATTCTTTTATTTTATAGCATGATTGTCATCTTTTAATCTCACAAAATTTTTAATATTTTTAGCTTTTGATTTACAATTTAGATTTGGATTTGATTTAATCTGTATAATATTATATTTAAGAATGCTGGGGAGACAAAATATAAGAAAATTTTAAAATATAGATGAGTAATCTGATTTATTTTTTACTATAGGCTCTACTCAAGTTATACTTACGTCCTTGCGCCATGCATGCAACCTGCATAAGATTTAAAGTCAATGTATGATAGCGCATTGTGCTTGCCCTAAAAATAAATACGCGAGCAAAATTTTAAGACCCCTAAAATAATTTATGGCCCACATTGCAATGGCTCTGAACCGAACACATGGTCTTTCTTTGTATAGTCTGTGGAACAAAATCACATTAAGGGTAATTGGTTTTGGTACCACTATACATGCTTATGTGGGAAGATGACATCATAGTTGTGTATAATACACACACGTTCATGGTAGGTGAATGGTGTAGCTTTTTTGTTCTTCCATAAGACGATGCATTAACTCAGTTAAATTAAAAAACAAGATAAATGGTAATTTATTTTTAAGATTTTTCTCAATTTATTTGAACATGAACAAATACAAATATAATTAGATATGACCGAATAAATTTATATTTTTATTTTACCTTGATTAAATGTAAATATTTGATTTTTCTATTTTACACCTAAAACGTAGATTAATAACATTTCTCATGGGCTTGGGATGGTTAGTGGCGCCAACAAGGGCAGACTAATTGTTGTAATGAGATTTGAATGGGATATTAATGGAAAAGAAATGATATGGAAATTTGAAGGTTAAACGGATGAATTTTTTAATGAAATTTTTGTCGTATAAACTAGATAATTTTAATAGAGAAAATTTTGTGGATTTGAAAGAGAGAAAATGAAATAAAATGTGATGGAGGATCATTCAATGTAGCACATCCAGATTCTTCATCAACCGAACCGTGGAGCTCGAGGCGACGCAAATAATCTGAATTTCCAATATCAGGTCTGACCCTTGTTGGGTTTGGTGCCTTGATTCGTCCATGGAAAACATGTTTCCATGGATGCGAAAGCATGTCAATCGATTCATAATCGATCTTTAGAACAAAACATCAGATGTACCTTTTATGGAACTGGTTTGACCCTTGACTTTGCTGCTCCGAGATCGTTCTGAAGCCGTTCACGCATCTAGCCTCTAGAAGTATCCACGTAATCACTTGGCGCTTGCATCTCCACGTCTTCTTCTTCAAATCTTCTTGAAAATATAGAAGATCTCTTCACCATGAAGACACACTTCTTGGATGAGTGGGGAAGAGAATGGAGAAAGGGAGGGGCTGTCAAATCAGGCTTGCATGGGTGCTTGAAATGGGTGCCCCTTCCCTATTTATATTTTGCTTTAATTTTTTCTTAGAAACCCTACAAAGTAAAATATATCCACCAATGCCCTTATGACCTTGTTTATGACCCTCTAGGTCCATGTATCATTCTCATTAATAACTTTAGTGGCCCAATAAAATTTATTGACCTACCTTATTAATTAACTATATCAACATATAGATTACTTAAATAAGGATCAATTAAACCCAATCGATAGGTTAAGTTTCCAGCCCGTGGGGTGCCAAGCTTTGCCTCGTGCTCTAGAAGATACCAAGCAATGTCGAACTCTCTCATGGAACCTTTACCATCATCGGTTACCATATATGTATAATCCATCATCCGTGCGAGACTCTCAAATGACTTAGGGTATGGTTTATCGTCAAACCCTAATCCATCATTCTATTAGTACTAATGCGTAATGGGGATTATTGGAGAACTCCTTCTCCAATATCCTCACTGCCCTGGCCAAGGATTTTTCTGCATTGTCTTCCTAAAGTCGATCTCATCTTATACCGAGGGCGGATGATCCCCTCGTGACCATTCAATCATCTTGGCGAGCATCTTACTACATCCAAGCTAAGACTTGATTGAATCCCATGATTAGAGGCTCTTAAGTCATAATCAAAATATAATCCTCCATTCACGAGATGTCTTTGGTGTCTCAGGTCAGTGGATCACTTATACAACCATGAAATAAATCAACCTGATTGACATTTATGGTCACATAATATCCATCAACCCTCCCCTTGGAGGAAGATCGATTGCTCTTTGCGTTTTGTAGAGCACTTCTTCCGTTGCGCCACCGTTACTCCACCAGGCTCAGAGAAGCCTTGCCCCACCAACACTCGCCACCCATCTCGATCATTGTTCCGCCCTGGTCGCTATTCAAACGTTGTTTTGAATCTCCCAACACAACATCGTGGATCACGTAACTCTATCGCGCGCCTACCTCAGTGGAAGTTTTGGTGGATTTGGAACCTCGTCACCAATTCCTTCTATATCACCAACACAACATCGTGGACCACATCACTCTGTGGCGCTCCTACCTTGGTGGAAGTTGTGGTGGATCTGGAACCTCGTCACTGGTTTGTTCAGATCTCTTCCACATTGGAACAGACGGTTGACCTTGTTAGTGAATCCTCGTGGCACTTATCATCTATATCACCGATCGGAGCCAAATCATCTCTTGCACCAGCCCCAAAATTCCCTCTTGTCACCCCCCGTTACAAAAGGCCCATGTCCTCGTTGCTCTCCCGTTGCACAAATATGAGTCGGTCTTCTGGTCGCTCCACTGCCCGACAATCATCATTATGGGCTCATAAGTCACCCACGTCTGTGCACGAATCTCTAGAGGCACCGTTGACCATCTATGTTGTGTTGTAGGGATTGCCCGTCGTGATACCAGTATAGGATTACAGTATCGGGACGGATGATGTACTAGATACAGAAAATTTGAATTTTGGTATCCGTTTTTTCCAATATTCGGATATTGGATATAGAGATTGGATATCGATTGCTACAGTACTGATATCTGATATTGGTATCCATCGCGATGTCGTCATCTACCTCCATCTCTTGAGGAGGATGATGACATGGGATATCGGACGTGGATATCAGATTTCGATATGCAACTTAAAAAGTTTGTTTAAAAATATACTTTAACCATCATTGTAAAGCAGTTAGAAATAGGATTCTATTTTCCTCCATATGGGATAATAGGATTCTGAGTTTACATTAAACTGCGAATCCTATTATCCCATATGGAAGAAAGTAGAAACCTTGTGCTGTATATATTAACCGAGGTTGAAAACATATCAAAAGCATGCGGCATTAATGTACATAAATCATTGAATGGGATGATAAAAAAAATTTCTGTCGATACCAGATGTCGATTCCGATATCTGGATATCGAAATCCGATATCCGGTATCCGATACCCGTCCTTACCCCTCTGATATCTGTGTTTGATATCCGTCTAGACCTAAAGGACGGATATCGACTGATATCCAATATCCGATATCAGACATCGTCCTGGTTTTTTTCCGGATATCGGATATCAGTTGTTTGATACCAGATATCGGATGGATATTTGTTGGACAATCCCTATTGTGGTGTCCCTGGTTCCACCAAGGGGTATAGCCGTTGGATCGATTTCTCACAGTGTGATGCCATCACAATGCCTGCAATCGAGGGTGAATATACGGCTGTCGCGGTGATCCGTTACCTCTCATCATACGAGCTCTGTATATGCGCCCCTTTTTCACCTCAGTTTGCTCATCCCACAACGAGGGCTCTCCACCACACCTTCAATAGCATTACATGGCCCGCTCGTGACAACCCTGCAGCTAGTCGAACATGAGTCTATTCTCTATCTGTGACTCACACAGCTACTCTCTCAACGACTCCTCAACGGTTGTGATCCACCGCCATCACTCTGAGCATGAATCCACAGGTCACGTCCGTTATCCCCCCCTTATTTCAGTATTATTACGTCATTGAATGGCAGTCTTCGACTGCTCCATTGCTAGAGAGATTTAGTGCGTATTATAGGATTAGCCACCGTGTTGTGTTAAGGTAAGTTTTCTTGATGGTGTCAGATTTGCTCGTTCACGTCGGCGGTGCAGATGCTCCTGGACAAAAATTGTCCCCCACTCCGTCGGCCCGTGAGCTGATAATGCAGATCTTTGGGGGGTTGTCCGTTCCACGACCATTCCCCGTGTCCCCATCTGATGTACTTCTCAAATCATCCGGATTCCAATGTACTTTCTCGTTGATTTTCAAACATACGCTTCAGTCCACCACATTGCATCGCATTTCACATATGTTTCCCCTGTGGTGTACACGAGCCACTCGCTCCCAGCTGAAGTGTTACATCAACATAGAAAGCTAGAAAGAGAAATTTATGTTAAATATAGGAAAAGTAAGGGAAATTGATGGAGATGATGCTGAAACATTATATCTAGCTTCCTAAAATGCTGAAGCTCATGTTCTTTAGCTCAAAGTATGTCTTCATGAACAAGGATCATTATGTTTTCCCAGGGTTATGTGTCTTTCTCTATAAAAAAATTATGTGGAAAGGATGAACAGTTCAAAAAACTTACTTCAACCAAGTTGAGCTTTCAAGTTCTTTAGGAGCTTTGCATAAATGCCTAGGACATGTCTTGAATGAGGTTAAGCAACAGAGGAAGATAATACTTATACATACGACATGATTTAAAATCTTTTTCTATTTATTTCCTCTTCTCTTTAGTTGAATTTGAACTCCTCAAGGTCCTCCCTTTAAAATCTGTTGATCTTCATTAAAAGCGACATTGGAGAGAATTATGGAGTGCTCTAGGATGTGTCCTAAACCCCTTTAACTACTTTTTCAAAGCCTAAAAAAATCCTCTAATTTAGCCCAATAACCCAATGAAATATCTCTAAATCACATGGAGTGCTTGACGAAATACTCATCCTCAAATTTAATTCCTTTAAAATTCTACACACACATGGATTAATAGTATCCATATCAATAACTATTGAAAGAGGCATAAATTTATGTTTGAGTGAAATTCAACAAAAATCATATACTATAGTTAATATCATGATAAATCATTATTCAGATTCTCCTGCTGATTAGATGGACTCAATATGTGTTATGTAATTGGCCTCAAGAGAGACCTGAGGCATGTGGAAGTCACGTTAAATGGATGAGTATTACAAGATGGTGGATGCTCGACTCATGTGAGATCTTGACAAAGTAGATGCCAAGCTCCACATGGTGGCATGTGATGCAGGCAGCTCCAGCCATCAAAATAGTTTATGACACCCTGGTGGACTGGCACATAGCTGGCTCAAGCCATGATAGTGCGGCACACTCACTATAGGAAAGCACCGTCAGAAGCTGACATTTATCATTATCATTGTTTATACAATATCATTATCCATAATCAGTTTACCATACAGTTTCTAACTTAAAAGTTAGAATACACTACTTTACGTTGTGATAAATCATAAAACATCGAACAAAATGAATAGATATCGAAAAAATTATTTAAATTGTCTTTATGCCAGTAAAAATTTCTACATTAAGAGAGTTTGGTTTATTATAATACTTTGGTGTACTATATTGGATGGGATTAAAAATAAGAAAATTTCAATTGACAAATTTTAGGCATCCATAAATATAGTTGACCAATATGTTAAGATGCTGAAGGCGGCTATGTATCATAGTCAAACCACACTCTCATATACCTACACACATAAGAGATTTGTAATATTAAAATGTTTTAGGAAACTACATGTTAAAATGGGATATGACATATTGCATGTGATTATAATAAGCGCACAGAAAAAATGTTAAAACCTCTTAAATTTACTCTGAGATGTAGTGCATTGGTCATAATCTAATGTTAGTTGTTATTTACTTTATTCTTACATTGAAAATCACATCAACTTCGGTTTGTGTGCCACCAAAGGCCCACTTATGCAGGAAGAACTCAGACTAGTGCATAACACACAAATAGGTAGGTAAAGGAGCATTGTGTGCTGCTAGAAAATCTGACCCATATCTATTTTTATTAAGTAATGAGTGTACTATTCAAACCAAACTCAGTAATTTGTTGTGCTATCTCATGGAGACTCTAGTGTCATAGAAGAATGTATAATAATGTATTATGTGGAGCTTCAGGTCCTATCAGCTGGGCGAACAATGGTTGTTTATGATTTGTGGTTGTAGGACAAATAAATAGATTGGGTGAACATGTTTATGACAATTCCTCTTTGTTGGACAAATAAAGAGAGGAAGGTACCCCATGGTTCGAGTGGAAAATGATGCTAACCATGTAAAATGTGTTTAGTGAAAATGTAATAAAGAAGCCTGAATGCCTTCCATGTTTCCTATACGATCAGTGGAAGAGAAACCGAATAAATTTTTTTAACGTTTTATCTCAAAATAAGTATGTAGATACATCTGGTATTAAGATGGTATGTACCAACCACATGGTAATTGGAGATTGGGCATTCTTGTTATACTGATAATGCTAATAGGTGTTCACTAACATTAGGAATTTGAGCAATTGGAGTAGACCTAAAGTTTACAATGCTGCAAAATTTTCAGCTATCTCTATGTGAACAATGCACTTCATGCTTTTCTGGGGAGATCATTTACCTTTAGTATATTTATATTATATTCCTACCATAGCCAAAAACATAATTTATGTTTTGAATTTTCACAAACTTGTATATATGTTGTCTTCTATTATAACATATTTCATTAGCATTGTTATACAAGGCTGTTATCTATTGGTCGTCACTCCTAATAGTATCAGTTTGTATGAACAAAGGCAACTTGTTTCATATCATAATTATGCATGTTTGGAAAGTAATATTACGCAAATTTCATAAGGATGCACATTTAGGTCATTTTATCTTTAATCATTATTTATGTGGCCCAAATATCTATATTTAAGAAATGGATTACATGCCAATGACATATTGGATCTAACATATTTTTTCTTATGTTTACTCATACTTCATTAGTTTCACTAATAATTTCTCTAGGTTTGGATGGTTTAACTTAATGAATAAAAATCCAAAGGCTTTAAGAAATTGAAAGAGTTTAAGAATGAAGTGGAAAACCAATCTCAAAAGTGTATAAAAGCTCTTCGATCAGATGGAGGAAAAACAATACTTAAGTATGTGAAATATTATAAAAAAAACTTAATTGTTTGACGCCTATCTATACACCTCAGGTGAATGGTATAACAACGAGGATAAGCCACAACTTGATGGATATTTGAATATGTTTGTGGAGCTATTCTGAACTACCAGTGTTCAGTTTGGCATATGTGCTAGAGGAAGCTGTATGTATACTGAAAATATTACATACCCAGTACATGATTTCCACACCATATCACATACGAAAGTGAATGAATTTGAAATTGAAAAATGGTTAAATATGGTGCTACCCGGCTTGCATAAAGATGCATGACCCTTACAAGATATGTATCTTTAGAATGTCCAAAAGACATTTCCATACTAGTTTTACTATCCTAGGGAAATTTATAATGTTTTTTTCCTAAAGGGATATTTGACTACATTATGAAAAAACTAATGGTAGTAAATTATAAATCAAGGAAAACATATTTCCCAACAATCAAAAACCATTATTGGATGAGGATTCAATTGATCAACATGTAGATCCACACATTGAAGGTGCATAGATATAGACCATGTCCATACACATAGCTCCTCAGTCATAAATTAAAATTGATACATATGGTGTTTGACCTACTACAAGCGCACTCTAGATAATTAAGTTAATATGACTATATTTACATATTGTGTTTTATTAAAATGATACTATATGGGTGTCATCAAGCCTAAAGTAATTAAAGTTGTTTTTAAAATGATGCTTTAAATTTTTCATATTTTTAAAGGTTTTTTTAGAACATCACTTTCTGAAAGAAACAACTTTTGAGCTGGAATATAACTTTACATGAATTTTGTAACACCAAACTCATGAATATATTATTTTTACAAGTTGAAAAGTATTTTTTAAATATTTATGTGAAATATACTTTTTTTAATGAATTATTAATTCATTTAGGTCTTAAATCCCTACTCTACCATATCTCATCCTTTGATTTGTCAAATAATGACCATTAGCGCAACAAATCGATCAGAAAATATGGCATTATGGCATCACAATTTCTGAAGCTATAGTGGTCAAGGATTTATTGAAAAAACAATTTCCCTTTTTTTATTTCAGGGGTGATGTCAACCAATGAGAAAAATTCAACATTTGAAACACAATAAATGTGATTATGGATATCGATAAAGATTTATTTAAATATTCCTTGCTTTATTATTTTTTATTGATTAAAATTCAGCTATTGAGGATCCACAAGGCTGATTTAGATCACATTTTGAAGGAATTTTTTTCTTTCTCCCCTCTTTCTAATAAGGAGCTTAGATGAAGTGTTGATTTCTGTAAAATTGTCTTTTAACTTGCTTCCTTCTTGTGTTGGCTGATTGAAAGAGAGAGAGAGAGAGAGAGAGAGAGAGAGAGAGAGAGAGAGAGAGAGAGAGAGAGAGAGAGAGAGAGAGAGAGAGAGAGAGAGAGATGTAGGTAGAGGAGACGCAGAGATACTTTCCTGCATCAACAAATCATCATGGTCATGGCGGAAAGTAACGGCCTATGGTTAGATTTCAAACCTTATGTTATCCTATCTTCTTTATTGTTATTACTTTAGTTTTGTCCCCTCATTTCTACACATTTCACTCGATATTGTCATTACATCTTAAACTGACATTTTTGTTGGTGCTTTGACTGAAGGCTAAAAACATTTTTTTATACAATGGGAACTTTGATCAATCCAAATTGATCACTAAAACAATTTACGTTTGTGTACTTATGTTAAATTTGTTCCACCTTTGATTTCCTTCATAACATGCATTTTTAGTACCCCATATGATCATATTTACATGTTTATTTGCATTAAATTAATTTTATTTGCATGTTACCGAGCTTAAAATGATTAAGTCTATTTTTATAATGATGTTCGAGATTTTCTGTATTTTTTTGCATATTTGGGGAATTTTCTGACAATAGATTCTAAAAAAATAAAAATTTTGTGAGAAAACAATGATTTTTTTGGAATTTTTTGACATTAAATTTTCAAAGATATGATACTTCTAAGTCAAAACATATATGCATTTTTGGACTTTTCTTTTATTTAGAATGAATTTAAAAATATTTTTTGCTCTTTTATCGCTGCCATGTGTCGCGGTTCGATTCATCAAAAGGCTACAAATCACAGCTATTGCTGATGATTGGTGACAGTCAATCATTTCTCCAGGCAATCATGGCTTAGCGATTCGCGAAGGGATGATTGCCATTATGACTTAAAAATCAAATTTTGAATTTTCTGGCACTGGGGTGATATACTAGAATAAAAAAAACATTTTTTGCAATAAATCTAACTTTCCTCTTTGTTTTTTCTCTTTCTTTGAAATAGTGGGAAGCGACATGGCCACACGACACGACGCCGCATGGCCCCGTGTACACGTGATGGGCTCATGTCCGTCACTGATTGAATAAAAACATAAAAGGGGGACGTGGCGTGGAAGAATAAATTATATTTGTCTTTTTTGTTTTTTATCTTTTTTGTCTTTTGTCTTCTCCTAATGCAAGTACATGTGGCGTGGAGGACGAGAAGTCTGAGCGTGGAAGATGAAATATCTGAGAGCAGAAGATGAGGAGACACAGAAATTTAGAATGACATGATTGTTTAATCAAGGACGGAAAGACGAGGAAGCGGATGACAAAGAGAGAAAAAATCAAGGGCTAGGATTGCTCCAACTTCAAACAACCATATCTTTTGATCTACATTTTGATTGAGCTGAAATTTTCAGCATTGCTTCATATTTCCATCCTCTTTCCATCCATACCCTCTGATCTATAAGTAAAGCCTGCATTACTGTGAAATTCATCTTGAACTTGCATCCTACTTGTATGGGCTAGTTGAAAGATAGTGAGTTTTGAGATCCATTAAGCGTGTTCTTGGTGTCCATGGTGTGTGGGGAGAAGCATTAGAGAACGGGAGCTTACTGGCACTCACAAAGTGTTGTGATCTGAGCAGGAGATAATAATCTAAGGTAAGCATCTTTGCCTTAGGTTGCTCTTTTCTAGACATCATAGTTTGCTTGGTTAGGGATTACTATCCACTTTTTACTATAATATCACCTCCTCACATAATCCATATCTCGTCTATATCCTTTCCATCACTCCGTTCTTCATTCAACCACTGTAGTATCGCTCATATTCTCTATGTCACCCGCATATCATTACGCAAGAGTCTAAGTTCACTTACTCTTTCCTTTACTAAGTTAAATTACATCATAACTATTAGGTCCTCTACTTTATAACTCACACATTCTACTGTCATCTTTATCTCTTCTCGCGTTGATAATCACTATAATAACAGATTAATTCCTTAATCATCGTTCCCTGTGGAGAAGATCTGTACTCATCATTAAATAAATATTCTTAAGTCGGTTAAAAATATTTTTATTGAACAAACTCAATTACCAACGATGAATTAAAACCCCTATAATTGAGATTATCCATTGGCGTCATTGTCAGGGAATGGTGGTCATTAAGGATTTAATTTATTTTATTTGGTGATTTTATCGCTATTAATAATCTTAATTAAAGTAATGTAATCAGCTCCATGAGACTAAGGATGACACGAAGAAAAGGTACAAGTCTCGTCTTGAACAATTTCTAATTGTTTTTTAATTCTAGGACATATCTCATCATGAACGTTATATAATCACTAAAACAAAATGAGAATGAAAGTGAAGGAGATAATGGAGAGACTTTGAATGATCAAAATAATCATCCTGAGGATTTTGTTATAAATGAAGGAAATAGACGGCATAGATTAAACGTGTATTTTGCTCCTCTAAGATATGAACCACTTACTAAGATTAATGCACCTATAGATGAGTGTTCAAATTTTAAAAATGATCATCATATGGTTCAATTGCTCCCTAACTTTCATCGTTTATCTCAGGAAGAGCCATATAAACATTTGGAAGAATTTAGTTTTATTTGTTAAACATTTCACTTTCGTAATATTATGAATGACGTTATTAAAATGCGATTATTTCCTTTCAGTCTTAGAGATAAAGCTAGAAGCCTGTTCACATCTCTATCTCTAAACTTTTGATTCGTGGATGGAAATGGAAATCACATTCTTAAAAATTCTACTAAGTTGGAAAGACAAATTCATATTGATGAGTGATAAGAGAATTTTGTCAAGGGCCTTAAGAATCAATAAGTGAAGCATGGGAAAGGTTATAAAAGTTGACCCGAAAATGTCGACACCATGGGATATAATATTCGGAAAATTTTCAAACTTTTTATGCAGGATTAAGATATCAATACAGAAAGATGATCCACACCGCTAGTGGAGGTAAATTTGTGCATAAATATTTAAACGAAGCACTTGGCATTTTAGAAACACTAGCAGAAAATGATGCATATTAGGCTGCTCTTAATCGTAATGGGAGAATTGCAAATTCTAAGAGAAGAGAGATAATTGACGTAAGTCCCATTGAACCCGATATGCGAATTGAACAACCAGTAAAAGTTGTTTCTGATTTATCTACACACATTGATAGCTTAAAATCACCTAATTCTTCACATCCTCATCAAGTGGATACTTCACATTACCATGATTGCTCTAGTGCTGATCCTGTAGAAGTAGACTGTTCATTGCTTGAGCAAATCATGGCTATCGATCGGTCCAAGATGAATAGACCTATTGGTGGAGACGACGTCACTGCATCGACACCAGACGTGCCACCAACGTCATCCGACACACCAGGCACGCAGAATCGTCAATGACATCAACCAAATAACCGTCAGACTTCGGACGTGCCACCACCGCCTCTCGAAACGTCTCGCGTCATAACACGTCGTCAACAACAGATCCAGAACTGCCCATTGATGTGACATGATTACACGTCTCCCATGTTCTATTTTTACATCATTTCCCATATTTTCTCTTTCCTGCAAGGCCTATATGAAGGCCAATGCTCTAAGAAACCTTTAGGGCAAAGTTTATTTCAAGAATTGAGTTTTCTTCTTGGAAGGCTTGCCCTAACCCTACCCTCGCTGGACCGTCGTCGCCGCCAGTCTTCATCCCCATCTCCGTTGTTGGCACCCTCGCCCGCGCAGACCGCCTGCCAGCCGCCCGCACCAACGCTGTCCACGCCTAGGCCACCTGCGCAGGCCGCCAACCCGGCCACCCGCGCAGGCACCAATGCCGCCAGCGCAGGCAGCCAAGCTGGCCGCCCGCACTAGCCATGCCCGCGCAGGCTGCCGCCGGCCTCCCACGCCGGCCGCCAGCCTGGCCGCCCGCGCAAGCGCCAACGCCGCCCACGCCAGCCACGCGCGCGAGCCACCGCTGCCGCGCCTGGGCGCTCGTGCACGCCGCCAAGCGGCGCCCGCACCAGCCATGCCGCGCGCGCCGCCACCGGCCTCCCATGCAGGCCGCCAACCTGGCGCCGCGCGAGCTGCCAGCCCAGCCGCCGCGCGAGCCGCCACCAGCCACCGCGCCTAGGCGCCCTCGTAGCGCCAACCCGGCGCTGCATAGGCGCCGCGCCGCCCGCGCGAGCAGCCAAGCTGGCAGCCCGTGCCAGCCACGCCAGCGCAGGCCGCCACCGGCCGCCCATGCCTAGGCCGCCCACGAAGGCCGCCAACCCGGCCGCCCACGCAGGCAACCAAGCAGGCCGCCACCAGCCGCCCGCACAGGCTACCAACCCCACCGCCCGCGCTAGCCACGCCCACGTAGGCTGCCACTGGCCGCCCGCGCCTAGGCTGGCTACGCAAGCCGCCAACCCGACCGCCCGTGCAGGCAGCCAAGCCAACTGCCCGCACCATCCACGCCTGCGCAGGCCGCCACCGGCTGCCCACGCCTAGGCCGCCCGCGCAGGCCGCTAACCCAACCGCCCACACAAGCGACACCGCGCAGGTTGCCACACCGACTGCCTATGCCCCGGATGCCCTCGCTGCCACAGGTCGTTGTGCATACCATTTTGGTGTCGGGGCGCTGCCCCGCACCCCGCAAGGGGGCGACTCCCCCCTTGACCCCCCCCCCAACTGACCGCACAGTTGGATCTGCAACGCCCTGTCAAAGCGCACATCAATCGTCCCGCCAACGACACCCCACACCCCAGCACTCCTGCCATCGAGCAACCAGGCTTAGTCCAGTCGTCCCCTCGCCAGGCCGCTCAACGCCCGGAATTGCCGAGTTATCATCCAACGGGGCCATACAATGCCCAGAATGCCGAGCCACGTTATGACCAGAATTACCTACAGCCTCAACACGTACTTCGATGCCGAGGTACGCCTGAACTCTTTGGTATCGTGTGTTCTTCATCCAGTATTCCACGAGAATTCTTCCACTGCCGTCAGACTTGTTCTGAACTTCTTGGAATTTCCTCGACTAGTGGATTTAGGTCTTTTCGTGAGTTTTCTTGCGAACGCAAATTCGGAGTTTTGGATTTGGTGCTTTGGCATTGTCCCGGTGGTTGAAGACAGTACTCCCGCCCTTGACGAGGAAAGGGGCTGCACCACCATCATTTCACCGGATTTAAGTTTACGAAACCGATCATGTGGATTTGTGGTCAGATTTATCCCTCCCATTCCCAAACCATTCCTACGTCCTGCACCCATCGTCGTCCATCCCGTATCCTTGGTCATCAGCGTCCGTTCCTCTAGTTGTCCTGCATCACCTATAGTTCAAAATTCTTGGAATCCTAGAGATAATGGCTCTCCAAAGAATAAAATGCCAAGGAATACCTATCGAAATCCTCCCCTGTTTCAACAGGAACAAAGATTTTTTTATCCAAGACACAATCACAATAACTTTCACCAAACTACTAACCCTTTGTATAATGAGCTCTACAGGAATGTGCAGGAGAAGTAAGATAAAATGGAGCAAATGCAAGCTCAAATGATCAGAATGCTCCAAAAATTCAACAAGAAAATAGAGTGGATAAGCAAAGAAAACAACTCAAGAGCCGACCTCAAACAAAAAGGTAAAATGGACAAGAATGGATTCCCTATCCATGAAACAGGTTGACTAACAACTCAACCTCATATTAATCCTAGGAATCCACATTTTATTGAAAGTCATGATTGATCTTTGCATGAAACCATGCAAGTAATTTCTAAATTACGAAATGGAAAAGTTTTGCCAGATATTTATTAAGTTCAAAAAGAAGTAGAAGTATCTCAGGAAGATAATGATGATTCCACCAAAATAGAGCACAATCCAATAGGTTATGTTCCACCTGTTTCTTTCCCCTATGCTTTAAAAAACTCTAGAGTTAAACCAAATCCCCATGAACGTGTTCGAGAGGTTTTTAAACAAGTAACTTTCAATATCCCATTGACTAAAGCAATACGACGTATTCCTTCCTTTGCAATTTTTTTGAAAACTCTGTGCACACCTAGTTAAAAACATGAGACAATTCAATTATATGAAATGGTTAGTTATATTCCAAAAAAACGCATGGATCCAAGAGCTCCCCTAATCAAGTGCGTGATAGGAGGAATGAATCTTCTAAATCATCACTTGATTCAAAAGCTCTAGAATAAAAAAATTAAATTCAGGAAATGAGAAACGAGATTTTTAGAGTTACAATTATCAGATGCTTCTATTGGGAAGCCCTAACGATTATTAGAAGATGTTGTCATCAAAATAGAACAATGGATTTCCCTGTTGATTTCATTATTGCCGATATGAAGGTGACAGATGATATTATAAAGGCTCCTATCATTTTAGGTAGACCCTTCTTGGCCACAGCTATGGCAAACACGGATCGGGAAAAGGGAATAGTAAAACTTAAAGTTGGAAAAGAATGGAAATTAAGATATCCAAGATGATAAAATATCCAGAATAAATGCTCCGAAGAATTATGTTTTCTCGATGTTTTTTAGCATACTGATTACAACTCTTTATATGAATTTTCTCAAGAAATTTTAGATTCTTCAATTGTTGATATGGATATATGCTCTCTTGAAGTAAATATTGATTTGAAGCTGTTACCATCCACTTTAAAGTATGCATTTCCAGGAGTGAACAATGATTTTCCAGTTATCATTTCATCATCTTTGTCTTTGAATCAATAAAAAATAATTACTTGACATGCTTAGAAAATATAAATCTGCAATTGCATGGTCTATTTATGATATCAGGGGCATTAATGCATCTACATGTGTTTATAGAATTTTTGCGGAGGAAAATGCTAGACCCCCTAGAGAATGCCAAATAAAATTGAAACCCATCATCCAAGATATAGTTAGAAAAGAGATATTAAAATGGTTAGAAGCTGGATTTATTTATTCCATTCCTGATAGTCCTTGGGTAAGTCCTGTGCATGTAGTCCCTAGGAAAACAGGAATCACCATAACTCGGAATGATCAAGGGAAATAAATTCAAACTAGAGTACCAGCTAATTAGAGGATATGCATCAGTTATGAGAAGCTTAATGCAGTCACGAAGAAAGATCACTATCCATTTGCTTTCCTTGATCAGATTCTAAAAAAATAGCAGGAGAAAATTATTTTTGTTTCTTAGATGGATATTCAGGATACAACCAGTACAAATTCACCCCAACGATCAAGAAAAGATAATTTTACTTGCCCCTTTGGAACTTTTGCATTTAGATGAATGCCATTTGGACAATGTAATGCACCAGCTACATTTCAAAGACACATGACAGCTTTATTTTCAGATTTATTTAGATCTTTTCTAGAGATTGGCATGGATCATTTATCTGTTTTTGGAAAAAAAATTAGCACGTTTGATAAATTTAGAAAATGTTTTGCAGATTTATGTGGAGAGATAGCTAGTACTCAGTTGGAAAAAGTCCCACTTTATGGTCCAAGAGGGAATAGTACTGGGACACATGGTCAGCAGCTGTGGATTAGAGGTGGACAAGGCCAAAGTGGAGGTGATCCAGAACCTTCCACTCCCCACCAACACGAAGGAACTTAGAGGATTCCTCAGCCATGCAGGCTTCTACAGACAGTTCATCAAAGATTTTGCTAAATAATCAAAACCATTGACTTACTTATTGGCCAAAGATGTGAACTTCATAATTGCTGATGTAGGGGTTGTGGGAGGGGGGGGAGGTGGGAGCTTGATAATCTAAAATTTATGGTTTTAATTCATCATCGATAATTGTGATTATTCAACAAAAATATATTTACCCATACTCAGTAATATTTAGCTAGTGATGAGTGCGGATCGTCTCCACATGGATTAATGATTTAATTTTCTTACTATATTGATTAACGATATGAAAGAAAGATCAAAATGAGAATATAATAAGCGAGATAGTGATATTGATTAAAAGGTTGTAAAATTTATAAGTCAAACTTAAATTAGCAAAGAAAAGATGAAATAAAAGTAGAATTACACAACGTGATACGTGAATAAGGTAGAGGACATGATGGATACGATAGTGATTGAGTGCGCGGACAATGAGGTGGTCGAGTGAGAGACAAGATAATGGGTATGTAAGGAAGTGGAATGATAGTGGAAAGATCATAATAAACCCTAATTAAGCTAATGACAATGTCTACCTTAAAGATGATAATTAAGAGAAAAGAGCAACATAAGGTGAATATGCTTGCCTTAGATCCTTATGTTGTGCCAAGATTACAGTAATTTGCGAGTGCTGGTAAGCTCCCCCTCTTCTCTAATGCTTCTTTCCACACACCCAAGACACCAAGAACACACTTTATAGATCTCAAAACTTACTATCTTTCAATCACCTCACACAAGTAGGAGAGAAATTTCAAGAGGGTATGGCTAGAAAGAGGAGGGGGAGACAAAGTAAGGCTGAAAATTTCAGCTCAATCGGACTTGCAGATCTTCAGATATCCCTATTTTAATTTGGATCAATCCTAGCCCTTGATTTCTTTCTATCTCCTCATCAGCATCGTTAGCACTTCCTATGTTTCCGTTAAGCTATCAAATCATTGAATATCTGTGTCTTCTCGTCTTCCGCGCTTGCACTTTTTAGACTCGCCACATGTACCTATAGGAAAAAGACAACAAAGATTCCCAAGACTATTATTATTATATATAGTAATGTACTAGCCCGCGACTGACATGGCAGCACATTCGCGCGCACCACATCAGCTTTTTTCTTCTTGGTCTAATACGGAGTTGATACCTAAATGCCATGGTCACACACGCATGCCACGTGTTCACATGGTACCATGTTATGATGGCACATCACCGGCTGTCTTTATTGACTCTTCCAAAAGAGAAAAAGAAAGAACAAAAAGTATTTTTTTGTCTTCATCCTCATCGGTCCACGCAACATTTCTTGTAAAAAATGTGTCTTTTTTTATTGGTCCACGTCACCCCTGTGCCACAAAAAGGTAACAGGTTATTCTTTGTTCATAAACGCTATTATGGCATCGCTTTTCACGATGCCCTAATGATGTAACTAAATGATTAGCTGACGCCAATCATTATCTCGGCTCCTTTTGGTAAGTGTTTTAGTAATAGAAAGGGGACATGTGGCGCCTCAAAAATGGACTTAAAATATCTTCTAAATTTCATATTACATTATAATGGCCAAAAAACACAAATAAATATTTTTTTACTTAGAAAATTCGTATCTTTACGAATTTAATGACAAAAAATTCCATAAAAATCATATTCTGACTAGAAAATTGTATTCCTTCAGAATTTAATGGCATTAAATTCCCAAATATATAAAAATGCATAAAATTAAGAGTAGCATTCTCAAACTAAATTTAATCATTTTAAGATTAATAACAATGCATATATAATTAATTTAATGCAAACAAACATATAAATATGGTCCAGTTAAGGTAGTAAAAATGCAAATTATCAAAGCTCTGGCTGGACTAGGTCCCTAAAGTGGGTGATCATCCCATAGTTATCATTTAGTTTAAATTTTTCATAAAAAAATATTAAGTAAAAGTATGTAGACCAATACCCTTATATTGTTAAATGTGTGACCTTCTTCGCTTATGTATTATTCTAGCTGATAATTTCAGTGGCCTAATAAAATTTATTATCCAATCTTGTTTAATAAATAAATCAGCATATAGATTCACTATCTAAGGATCTATGTAACCCAATCTACAAGTTAAGTTTCTTGTCCGTTGATAAGTCCAAATTTAGGTATTTTATGTCGTTGTTTTGATTTAGACTTAACCATCAATTTTTATGAAAATTTTCCACTTTAATACTCGATAACTAATATAGGGCAAGGGGTCAATCAACAGAGAGGCAGAAATTTAATTTGAGAATTGTTCTCAAGCCAGGAATGAAGGAAGTGAGTTTAAAAGTGAGATATATAATGTCTTAGATTTATATGGATATTCAGTAAATTTATATAAATTCCTATGATCTAAATTGAATCAGAAATACAAAGAAAAACATGAAAATTTTCATAATTTTAATTAACACTAGAAATAGGAAATAAATATTGTTTTGAAATAAATAAAGACCAAAAAACACTAAAAATATTAAAAATCAGAGTTAAATATTTTTTGGAATTTTTGTAGATGTTAAAAATACTGAATATTGATTATAATAAATTTAGGAATTTTTCTGATTTATTTTGGAATTTTTAAATATGTAAAACAAGAAATTCTTGTGTGGCTCGTATAGGGCTGGCCTTATTGGGTCAGCCCACTGAGGTTCAGCCCACTTTGGCTAAGTCAATACTTAGCCAAATGGGCTAAGCCCTATTGGACTTGACCCAATATGGTTAGGACTTAGTCAATTTGACTAAGTCGTCCACTCTCCACTTTTTTTGCCCTAAATGATGGAATTCAAACACGATTATTTTTTTTGAAATTTAAAGGGAAGAATTAATGATGATCTATAGAGAGACTTTAATGGATTTTAGAGCGAGAAATAAATGGTTTTAGGGAGAGAAAATGACTTAAATGAAGAGGTAGAGAGAGAAAATGAAGAGAGAGTGTAGAAGAAGTTTGAGATAGAAATTGAAGGTGCAAATGAAGGATACTTTATATGAAATTTTGAGAGGATGAACTAGGGATATGTACGAATATCTAGAGAGACATTAGGGAAAATCAAATGTTTAGAGTGAGAAAATGATGGATTTTAAGGGTAAATGGATAGATGATGATGTGAAAGTGGAAACCTAGGTTCCTAAAATTCAATGCAAGCCTGGTGAGCCTTCAATGCTTCCTCTCAATTCTTTATCCTTGTATTTTTCCAGAATCAGGTGTTTTTAAATGCAAACAGGAGATGAGATTGAATGAAAACTTCAACAAACTTACATTAAGCATGTTGAACAACCTGGATCCTGAAATAGGCCTTGTCCTGCTTGCCAGCCACTTTCTAGAGCACGCCCATAATAAGGGGAAATGAGGGGGGAAAATATTCTTTATACATTTTAAGAATTACTAAAATACCCCTGTGGGCATTTTCTATTCTCTTTTCTTGGCATTTTGCCTCTTTTTCTCCACTGGTTGAGAGCTTTGTCTTCTAACTTCCATCTTGTTTCTTTTCAAGGTGTTTGAAGTCCCAATAGGTAGTTCAGTTCGTGGCTCAAGCCCCTCTGATTTGTCTTTTAAAAGCACACAGCATCGTTTCACCATTTCAGCCCATTTTGATAATCACTAAGCTCCCAAAAATTCTCCAATTTCATAAGAACTGTATCTTCTAATTTCTGTAAATTTCTGTAAATTTGGAACTATAATATATTCATCATTAATAAAACTGATTGACCTCATAGAAGTCAATGAAGTTAGTGAAAAATAATCATAATGTGCAAAAGTTGGAATTTCTTGTTAAAGCATAAATTTGGTTTATTCAAATAATAACATCATAAATTAAAATTAATAATACCAAAACATCTAAAATGTATGGAAATATGTGTGCATTTATCATGTTATCATCCGTGAGTTGCCAATTTACACCAAGTAGTGCTCAATCTCCCTCATCAAAGCTTTATAACATTGGTTACTATTGATGTATAATCCATCATCCACGTGAAAGTTCTAGATTTAACGATACCCAGATCAATCAGCCGCAGATTTATTGATTAACGAACGAACTTCTCCTTCTGACTGAATCATTATTGATCCAATGCGGTGGCAACATTCTTTCTTCCTTCGGTGATTCGTGTTCGTTGTCTGCTGTGTTCGGCTATGAAGATCAGACAGTCCCAAGTGACGATTACTGAGATTGAAGAATCTGAGAAGCGGCTGCATTCTCTTCTGTCTGTCCATCGGGCTGCGTTGCTGGTGAATTTGATGGTCTGTAGATTCGTGCAGCCACCAGAAATCTCCACTAACCAAGTTCACTTATACAAGCCTGAGAAACATAAAGAATCAAAAGAGGTCACGGGTACACAGGTCGATAAAAATTCAAGAAGACTTTTGTGGTAGTCACTTGCCCAGCGTTGCTTATCCATTGATCACCCCCCAGATCAGCCGCATTGCCATTACTCTATCTTGTCGTGGACTCCTCTTCATCAACGTTGATCTTCAACTGCCCTCAAACCCAGGTTCTATCCTCTCCCTTCTTTTCTCAATATTATTATCTCCCTCAATGAGGTCCTCTCATACTCCATTGTCTCGAGTGAATTCAAAATTTATATAGGTCTTAGCCACCTTCATCGTGTTAAGAAACTCTCTTTGGCGGTATTGGATCCGCTCGTCCACGTCAGCGGTGTGGACCCTAGTGGATGAAGAATGTCCCCCACCATGTTGACCCTTCAACCCGATTACACGAATCATTGGGAACTTGATTGTGACAAAACCCGTCACGTGTCATCCAATTGAGCTGTGTTTCGGGTCATCCGACAACTGATGTATTTTTTGTTATTATTTTCTTAAAATCATATACAATATTCCATGTCATTGACATCACATTTAGAGTCTACCCTCGGGACGTAACACGAAATGTCAATTCTGATCGTGTTACATCATAATCTTCCTTCGATCAATGCTGATGTGTATCAGAGATTATTGGAGAATGACTTATCTAATATCCTTACTACCTAGCTTGGGATTTAGTTGTAGTATCTTCCTTGAGTCAAGTCTCCTCTTACAGCGAGGGTTAACAATCCCATCTTGACCACATAACCACATCTATGTGATTCTTACTACATGAGAGATAATACTTCTTTGAATCCCATGGTTAGAGACTTGGAAGCCATTGTTAAAACATAGTTGTCTATCCATGATATGTCATCAGTGTCTCAAGTCAATGGTTCACTTATACAACCATGATATGAATCAAGCTGATTGACATTTATGTACAATAACATTAAGGGATTCTTACATATCAATTCAGTGAACCCTTTCTCCAAAGATCACCCACCATCTCACATTTGTATCTCCACACTAATGGCCACAAGATAAGCCATATTTATGGTATAAGTAGGATCTTATAATGTTATTCTATCCAAATAATTCGATGTCCATCTTCATTATCCATTAAATAGAAATATTTAGAATACATTTTTAATGACTATGGATCATATTCTCCACAATTCACTCCATCATTGCATTGTATTTATGGACTTTATTATAAACATCACATGAGAATAATTGTGAATAAATGCTCTTTTCAATGAACCTAGATAAAATATATTGGTGTGATTGGCTTGATGGCCACATAATATCCATCAATTTCATCCCATATCTTCACTTAATCCCTGAACCCTAATTTATATTTTTCCTCATTCCCACCTTTTTATATGCCTCCTCATTTCCTTGTCATGCTGCTATGTCATTGTCCCTCTTATTATTACATCCTCACTCTCTTTTTACATGTTCCTATTTTTTATTCTTAATAACAGTTATCTCATTTTATAAATAGCCATTCTGGCTTTCTTACATTTTTGCTTCCCTTAACTCATTATTTCATATTTTATGCATATCTCCTCTCATCACTTTGATCACAATTTAAAGAAAATTAAAACTCTAACCATCGTTATTATGTGACTATATGTTTTTAAAATGTATGGATTAGGCACAAAAGCACAAATGATAAATTTTTAATCCTAATTTGGAATTCATAAGATACTAACCTTTTGAGTTGGACAGAAGTGACCAACTCTGAAATTCATTCCATACACATTAGCAAGTTTGGGTCTTGATTCCTCCTCAAGGTATGGTACCTCTTGGGTATAAATGAGTATTTTAAAAAATATCGGGGCTGAAAGGAAAGTTGATGCATTCAAGGTATGGTTTGGAGAAATTTTTTTGTCATCAAAGAAAACAAATTACAAATGAATACATTTTCACTGATTCACATGATTATGTCAATTGTAAGTCTTATCTCCTTAGTAGAACACTATGATTAGAAAATGTAGAAAGGGGGCAAAAAGACTAACTTCTTCAACAAAAAATTTGAGTAATATGCATAAATGATACATACTGATGGTTATACATAAAATTTTCCAACTATGGTGTGCAAACAATAAATTTCAAGTTATATATTGAAGGACGCTTCCTGAAAATGGAACCTAATATTTGATCATGAAATAAATTCATAAAAATTTGGTTGGAGGGAAGACGGATCATTTGTATGAAAAATACAAGGGGGTATAAAATCACTTTTGGATTTCTGCCTGTCAACAATATTATGCTCTCGGAGAATGATGTCAGAGTGTCATCAGTAAATATATGGATGCCAATTAAACTTCTCGTAAAAATTTTGGGAGATGCAACCTAAAAATGCCATATCTCTGTCCCCTGAATTTTTGTACGTCTGATTCTGCTGATTGGGAATTATCTATGATGTCATAAGTAAATGTAATGTTTTGAATGAGCATTTACACAAATAATTTAGGAGATGTAACATATGGGAATATGTATATGTAGAGATAGATGAATGATGTAGTTAATATTATCCCAATCCATTTATAGAAGTATTATCATCAAAATGTTTTGCATGTAGAAATCTAAGATAGGTTTAATACTAATGGGCTATGAAGTTCAAACATTTAAGTAGCACTTTTGAAGATTAGACGAATGGATGATAATAAATGCAAACCCAAGTGCATTGGCAAAACAATCAATCATGTTCACAATGCTTAGCACAGAAAATTCCCCAAGTAGTTAAAACAAATTCCATGCTGATCCAGATGAGGAATACTATAAGGCTATTGAATGTGATCCTGGGTACTTAAGATGGAATAGAAATATGTTTCTAATTCATGGAGGATAGTGATTAAAATGCACGTGTAATAACCCAATTTTTAAATCTAGCTAATAGGCAATCAACACCTAATTATCTATTCACATTGAACAGAGGTGTGATCTCATTTATAGTCTCTAGGCAGACTACTACAGACTCGACAACAATAACTGATTATGTTGCAACATTTAAGTAGACTACTAAAGACTTAACAATAATGGCTGATTATTTTTCTGCATCTGAGCAGACTATTACAGATTCCACGACAATGACAGATTATGTTGCTGTATCTAAGAAAACTACTTCAGACTTGATAACAATGACTGAATATGTTACTTCATCTAAGCAGACTACTACAGACTCTACAACAATGGCTGGTTATGTTGTTGCATCTTTGTAGACTAGTAAGGAATCTTTGTTGTAAAGAAAATTATCCAAAAAATCTCTTTTGTTCGTTTAATGTCTAACCTATTTCATTTTTGTGTGACAATAATTGTGCAAAAGCACTAAATAAATAGTTGTCATCTCCTAAAAGAACAAAGCACATTATGAGCACTTTCACTTAATAATAAATAGTATAATTGTAAAGAGCTATAAGATATCTCCATACGAGTGATTGCCTTTAGACTAGTAGGAAATAGAAAGAACTATGTGGCCCACAAGCCCATCAAAGTCCTCACTATTAATAAAGTTAAATTGAAAAAATAATATTCATTATTATTTATTTGTGATGTAGATAATGAATCCCATATATATGAACTCATAAATAATTTTATATGATATCATAATAGGGTCACGAATTATCTTCAAACAAATCATAAAAACATTTATATTAATAATTTGTACAAGGACACCAAAATATATGCATATAATTAGCTAAGGACACAGCCTCACCTAAATTTGGTCAGACCAGACTGAAGCGTACCATTGGTCAGACTTTTTAGGGCTGACCAAACGCTTAGTCCCTGATCTGGGTCGCATTTCAAACCAGACCGAAGACTGTACCCTCGCCCTCTCTCCCTCTCTCAGTCCCTGCCTCCCGCACACTTGCTCTCATTCTCTCTCCCTCTACTCTTCTCTTCCACCCACCCTCTCTCCCTCTTCTCCTCTTTTTTATCTCTCTCGCCCTCTCTCCCCCTCTCTCTCCTGCACATCTTCTTCCCCCTCTCTCTCCCTCGCTTCCTCTCATTATCTCTCTCTCCATCTCCCGCTCTCCCTTTCTCTATCTCTGTATTCCTCTCTCCCTCTCTCCTGCATTTCCTCTTTTCCTTTGTCTCTCTCTCCCTCTTCTTCCTCTTTTCCCCTCTCTCTCTCTCTCTCTCTCCTTCTCTCCCACTCTTCCTCTTTTCCCCTACCTCTCTCTCCCTCTCTCCCTCTCACTCTCTCTCTCTCTCCCTCAACCTCTATCCTACTCTCTCTCTCTCAAAAACCTCTATCCTGCTCTGACTCTCTCCCTCTCTCTATCATCTTTATCCTGCTTTAACTCTCTCCTTCTCTCTCACTTCTATCCTGCTCTCACTCTCTCCCTCTCCCTCTCACCTCTATCCTGCCCTCACTCTTAAGAGGTCCAAATTTAGGGGGTTTATGTTTTTGTTTTGATTCAGACTTAACCAAATATATTTATGAAAATTTTCCACTTAAATACTCTAAAATTAATATATGGAAAGTAAGGGGTTGATCCACAAAGAGGCAGAAATTTAATTTCAGAATTTTTTCTCAAGATTGGGGTGAAGACAATGATTTTAAAAATGAAAAATACAACTTCTGGGATTTTTCTAGATTTTAAGGTAGTTTATATAATTTCCTATTACTTAGTTAAAGCCAAAATACAATTAAAAACAGAAAAATATTTTTACACTAATTTTCCTAATTTTTCTTAACAAAAATAAATCAAAAGTAAATAGTTTTTGAAATATCTGGAATTTAATTTACACCAAAAACCAATAGAAATATTAAAAACGAGAGTCAGATATTTTTTAAGAATTTTCTTTGGATGTTAAAATGACTATAAATTGATTATATGAATTTTCTACATTTTTCCTAATTTTTTCGAAATTGTTAAACGCAGAAAATAAGTTTTTTTCTATTTTTCTGATTGTTACTGATTTTTTAATACTTTTAAAATACTAAAAATATGCAATTTACCAACTCCGGTGATCATCGACGGCGGCGGAGGGTGCCGGCAGGGCGACGACGCTGGCGGAAGGGGGGTCGGCGGCGGTGGCGGCCAGCAGTAGTGGCGGAGTGGCAGCAGTGGCGGCGGGGAATTAGATGGGCCGGCGGGCCTGGTGTGGCCCATGTAGGGTTTGCCTAAGTCCTACACAGGGCTACCCTGTGCCCTGCATTCGTGTGCGCTACCCGCATGCACACCAGCGGGCAGAGGGTTGTCACTGCCCCACAAGCACCACATGGCACCACACGGCAGCATACGATGGCGGCTAGAAGAAGAAAATTTGAGTTTTGAAAGGATAAAAATGATATTTTAATGCAATTTTTTTTTGGAATTTGAAGTGGGAAATGCTTGAGGATCTAGAGAGAGATAGGTAGATATTTAAGAGGGATAAATAAACATGTTTAGAGAGAGAAAATGTTGAAATGAGATGATAGAGAGAGAAAATGAAGAGATAGAGAGAGAAAATGAAGAGATGGTATAGAGAGTTTGAGTGGGAATTGGAAGGTGTAAATGAAGGAGATTTTTTTTGAAATTTTGAGGGTGTGAACTAGTGATATGGATGAAGGTAGAGAGAGAGAAAAGGCCAAAATGAGGAGATAGAGAGAGAAAATGAAGAGAGTAGAAGAAGTTAGCGACAGAATTTGAAGGTGCAAATAAAGAAGCTTTTTATGAAATTTATAGGGGAGTAACTAGGGATGTGGATGAAGGTCTAGAGAGAGAAAAAAACTATTCCATAGAGAGACAGTAGGGAAAATCAAATGTTTAGAGGGAGAAAATGATGGATTTTCAGGGTATATGGATAGATGATGATGTGAAAATGGAAACCTAGGTCCCTAAAACCTCAATGCAAGTTCACTGAGCCCTCAATGCTTCCTCTCAAGTCTGGATCTTATATTTTTCTAGGATCAGGCATTTTTTAATGCAAACAAGATATGGGATTTAGAGAAAACATCAATAAACTTACATGAAGTAGGTTGAACAACCTAGATTCGAAAAAATGCCTTGTCCTGCTGGCCAGCCACTAGCTAGAGAGCATGTCCACAATGAGGGGAAATGAGGGAGAAAAAGTATATTTATACATTAGGAGAATTACTAAAAAACCCTTTTGGCCATTTTCTATTATTGGTTTCTTGCCATTTTGCCTCTTTTTCTCAGTTAGTTGGGAGCTTCCCCTTGTAATCTTTAGCTTCTTTCTTTATAATGCTTTTGAGAGCCCAATGGATAGGTCAGGTAGTGGCCCATCTTCCTCAGATTTCTATTTTGAAGGTTCACTACTCAACTTGATCCTTTAAGGCTTATTTGTAGAATCACTAAGCTCACACAAATTCTCCAACTCTTTAAGAGTTACCATCTTCTCATTCCTGTGAATTTCTGCACATGTGAAACTATAGAATACTCATCAGTACTACAATTGCTTGACTTCATAGAAGTTAAGAAGTTTAGTAAAAAATAACCATAATGTGCAAAAATTAGAATTTATAGTTAGTGCATAAATATTTAGTTAATTAGAGAGATAACATGTTAAATTATAAATTAATAATACCAAAAACATCTAAAATCTATGAAAATATACATGCAGTTATCATGTTATCAACTCTCTCCCTCTCTCTCTCTCTCTTACCTCTATCCTGCTCTCACTCTCTCTCTCTCACCTCTATCCTGCTCTCACTATATCCCTCTCATTCCCTCTCCCTCTCTCACTCTCTCATCTCTCTCTCTCTCTCCCTCTATCCCGCTCTCACTCTCTCCATTTCATTCTCGCCCTTTATCTCCTTTCTTCATTTCATTCTCTCTCGCTTTCTCTCTTCATTTCATTCTCTCCCTCTCTCTCACCCTCTTTCTCTCGCTCGATCTCTCCATCTCATTCAGTCCCTCTCTCCATCGCATTCTCTCCCTCTCTCCATCTCATTATCTCCATCCCTTCCACCATCTTTCCATCTCATTCTCCCCCTCTCCCTCTCTCTCTATCACACTCACCCCCTCTCTCACACCTTCTCTCTCTCCCTCTATCTCACCCTCGCCCTCTCTCCCTCTCTCTCACTCTCTCTCCCACTCTCATTCTCCTCTCTACCTCTTATTTTCTCCCTCTCCTCTCTCCTCTCTACATCTTATTTTCTCCCTCTCCTCTCTCCACTCTACATTTCTCTCTCACCCTCTCCCTCTCTCCTTCTCTCTCACACCCTTTCTCCCCACTCTCCTTTTTTCCTCTCTCTCTCCCACCCCCTCTCCCTCTCTCTTTCACCCTCTCTCTCGCTCTCACATTCCTCTATCTCGCTCATTCTTTCCCTCTCTCTCTTGCCCTCTCTCATGCTCTCTCTCTCTATTCCTCCCGCACTCTTTCCCTCTCTCCAGTTCTCACTCGTTTTTTCCTTCATTCTCTGTCTCTCGTGCTCTCCCTCTCTTCCTCTCACACTCTCTCCTCTCATCCATTCTCACTCTCTCCCTCCTTCATTCTCTCTCTCACACGCTCTCCCTGTTTTCCATTCTCACTTCCTCGTCTCCCATTCGCTCTCTTTCACTCTCTCCCTCTGGTACTCTCTCTCTCCCTCCCTTCCCCTCTCTCCTTCTTTCCTGTTCTCACTCTCTCCCTGTTACCTGCTCCCTCTCCCTCTCTCATTTTCTCCCTCTATCCCTCATAATGCCTTTTGCACTCTCTCCCTCTCTCAATCTCTCCATCTCACACATTCTTCTTCTCTCACCCTCTCACTCTCGCACTTTCTCTCTTAGTCTTGCCCTCTTGCTCACCCTTTATATTTTCTTCATCTTGCACTATCTCAGTCTTATCCGTCATTCTTCCTGTCTCTTTTTCCCACTTTCCCTTTTATCACTCTCATTCTCCCCCTGTTTCACTCTCTCATTATCTCCCTCTTACCCTCCCTCTCTCGCCCTCTCATTATTTACCCCTTTTACTGTCTTACTCTCTCACTCTCTCACTCTCTCACTCTCTCACTCTCCTATCATAGTATCATCACTTTTTCTCTCTCCCTCTCCTGTATCCAACACTACTTTGGCACCCTAGGTGACACTCATATGATGTCTAGTTAGATGCAGTGAGTAGACAAGTCAACTTGACATTTACTTTCACATTGACTAATCAACAAGACAGATTGGGACTGGACCGACACCAGAACGAGACCAAACTTCAGGTCTGGGTTTATATTTTCGGTAAAACTGGACAGAGACCAGATCATGTCGTTTATCAATGATCATAGTTTTAAGGAATAAAATAGTCAATATATTAATAAAATATTGCATTATATATCATATATTTGTATATTTCTCACTAAGTTTTATATTAAACAATGTCAAGACATAATATTAAGAAATATTTAACAATTTTAGACCAACTTATTTAATATTTTAATTAATCAAAAAATATATATTTATATTACCCGAAGAATAATGAGCAATTTTCACATAATCATTGCCTCTAGGGTAGGGGGATTCAAGGGTCATTAATATCCCTGACATTGTCAATTTCTAAGATTAGATAGTGCAATAGTCGGCATATAGTCTAGATTCGCAATCACACAGTAAGTGGCAGGGTGGGGGACGACGATGCAAGGGGGATTCGTCAGAGCAAATCAATATTTTTACTGAATTTTTAGAGAGAGAAACTAATAGTTAGAGTGTGGATTTCAGAGACAAAATGGGATAATTTAGAGGGATTAAGAGTTATAAAATTGAAGATAGATATATAAAGCGAGGAAAGAATGAAAAAAATGAAGGAAATAAAGGAGAAAGTTTATATCTTCGCCAAAAATACTGATATTGTGTCTTTGCCCCCTAATGCCTCTTTCTCAATGTAGACCTTTACATTTCATCAATATGAGCAATGAAAAGTTAAAATACCTTTATAAAAAGGCAAACCACTGAGAAAGACACCCAGGCAGAATGACAAAGAGAGAATAATATATTATTTATACAGCAAGTAAGAGCACCTACTTATCTCCAGATATGTTACTATGATCATGTAAAGGTAAAAGCAATAAGAGAAAATTAGAAGGGCAAGATATAAGGGTAATAATGTGATTAAAAGGGTAATGCACATGGAGAAATAGAAGGGAAAATATTACACAAGATATCTTACTCCAAAGATTTAGACAAAAAATGGGACGTGGAAAAAGACAGAAGGAAGTTTCTCCTGAAAGACTCTCTAAGTAGTAGATATAAGCCCATGTACATGAAAACAGTACAACAAAACAAGAAATGATAAATCAAAATGAAAACACCAATATACAGTGATGCTTTTTCCTCTTTCATTTGATCAAAATATGTACAAATCAAAGAGATTTCATTCTTAAAATTGACTGCATCATGAATATGAAGTGGCATCATCATGATATTTGAAAAACATTTTGTCAGATGCCTATTTGATATTCAATAATTTATAGGAAATGCAAAATTAACATGCATGATTAAGATTTATTTGGAAGTAATGTAAGATTGCAGGTCTCTATCAAATGAGAATGTAAAAGAGCAAGAAAAATATAACAAAATGTGAGGAAAATACATCACAAAGGAAAATATGACAGACCCGGGAGTTAGGCGAACAATTTGAAACGTGGGAAATAGGTGAAATGTTGGTTCATATAATAATAGATGACATAAAAAATTGTTATTAGGTTCTGAGATAAAGGTGCTACACTTGGTTTCCAAGGTTTACTTTTGGTAATATTGTGCTAAGGAATTTTCAAAAATGACAACCTTTCTCCATGATGGATATCCCCCCTAATCATGATTCTAGGAACACTGCACGGATCTGGACAACGTAAAAATCAGGGTATGGGTATATTGTATTCATTCATAACTCATTTGCTCTTGGACTTTTAGCAGTTGATGTTTATGTATGTTCCTCAGCCTGCATGCTACATGTAGTACCCTTCCCTCTGAGGAAGCACCAAGGTGTATCTGATATCTATTTCTAATTTTAATTTTCTCAAATTTTATTGACAATAGCGCTGACCAGATCAGAAAATACAGTAGTAGCGTGCGAACAAGTGTTAAAGCTACTGCTAGCAGGCCAGAAAAATTCTTCTAAACTATAGTCATTTATTATATTTTTTGTTCACTTTATTATTACCATTTCTGCTATTAATCTGCCACAAATTTCTAATAACTTATTTATGAATTATAATTTTTTTTCGTTCACTGAAAATTATAAAATTGTTTAATTTGTTTTTTTATTCATTAATTTTATTTTTATTTTACTTGAATACTTAATTTTGAACTATAAATAAATTACCTAATATAAATTTTCTATTGAATACATATTCTCTTTTGGTTTGATATTTTCTATGTGGGAAGATACAGCCAACACATCCAACACGTAAGGGAGGCAAGCAAGAAATCTTAGCTCACATTATTCTAAGCCAATATATTGTGGCTAAAAACATATATTGAACTAAACCTAATATAGAGAATAGATCAATGGCTTAAAGTGTAAGAGAAGAATCAAGTAATGGATCAGATTCCTCAAAATCATGAATCAGGGAAGCTTGAAGAGTCCCCTCTTGTTTGTTTAAATAAAACTAAAAGTAACAAAATGATAGAAGTTAGGATGTATCTTATCTCCAATTAAGGAAAAAAAATGTAGAAAATAAAAACTACCAAAAACAACATTTTAAGAAAGAAACGTAAAAATTCAACATGAAAGTAGTTCTCTAACATTCTAAATGCTCGTACAGGTAACTCAATTCATTTGTATATAAAACTGCATTTCATTTTTGATTCACATTGTTTGTTTCATTGTCGCTTGTATTATTATCCATCTTAACAAATGATAATTCAATGAAAGTTAAAAATTCAAATAATTAGAACCCTGGAGTTCTCATAACAGTGAAACAATGTGGACCACTTATAGATGTATCTATTTTAAGAGGGTCTGACCAATGTGTTGATCAGGTCATATATCCAGAGTATAGATGTATCCATGATATCCCAACACATCAAATGTCATCCACCTTGATGATCCTTATTACTGGCCCACCATCATTGTTATGCTATTTCGATTGCACAAGGAGTGAAGAGAAGCCAAGGGTGGAAAGGAGAAAAAATCTGGCAATTGAAAAAATCTTGCATTGGTTATTTTCATTCCATGTTTCCCCTATTTATTTTCAATGTGGTTTTTTATTAAAAACCCTAAACTGAATTCATATCTTTCGATGTCCAAAAGATCATTTGTGTGTCATGTCCTGGCTGATGTATCATTGTAGTAAACATCTAGTGGCCAAATAACCTTGATCGGCTAAAAACAATTATTATATTATAGATGTGTAAATGGATTAAATAATCAAGATTTTATTTAAACAAATTGATGTTCAAGTTTTTTACCAATGGGTTATCAAGCTCCACCATGTGCTCTAGAAGATACAAAGGAGTATAATGACTCCTTCATGGAACCTTTCCAACATCAATTAAGGTGTACAAATAATGCCTTATCCACTATATGATCATTGGAAATTTAGTTTATGTTCAACAATCAAAACCTAATTGATCATTTCACTTCCTACTGATACATCCAAAAATGATCGCATCATCTCACTTGAGCCGTCTCCTTTTATACGAAGGGTGGACGATCCCATCTTGACCAATCAATCATATTTGGAATTTCTTGTCGCACCCAAGGCAGGACGGCATGGAATTCTATGTATATAGTAGGTCATAGTGAAAGTCCAACCATCCATTAAAAAAATGATATCAGTATCTATAGTATCATTTATAAAACAGTGATGTCGATCCACATGATGTCTCCAAACTTACCACTATAGGATCCGTCATATTAATCAAATGAGTGGGAGCAGATCATGATGTTCTAACTATATAATTTAATACCTTTCTCATGTATCCTTCAAATATGAATATTATAAACACATGCTTAAGGAATAAAGGTTTTTGTTTTCTGATATCATCATAATTTTCTTTGACGGATCATGTATTCATGTACTTAATCATTAGAAACACATAAGTATTACTATGAATATTTAGTTTTATTCAACATAGGATGAGCTATGGAATGCATGATTGGTTTGCTAGCCACATAGACTTCCATCAATGAAAATTACAATACTAAGTTATAATTTGATAAGGATAATTATAATCAGGATAAATAGAACGGAATTATCTTATCTAAAATTTCAAGAGAAATATATTTCCGTCATGAAAAATTCTGTGCATCAGAACCATAAAAATTATTTCCACACTTTCATAAATTCATGATTTGGAGAAGTTAGAAATTTCTATTTTAAATAATGAAAGCCAAACTTATAGATATTATGAATAAAATTTCAAAAAGGAAACACAGCACTTAGAAGATGAATGATGATCATGAGTAAAACCATTCCTCAAAGATAACTTTTTAATCATAAAGGTGGCACATAGAATGATAAGAATAATTTTAAATATAATATTCTTTTCATGTTCGCATAACTATTTATTTGATATTCATTTCAGACATATTGTCTTTAAATAGTTTATTTATATTAATAAAGTTATTATTAGAATGATATTTAAAGTAGGGCAATGGCAGGACCATTTTATGGATGTTAAAGGTCATTTTATAAGGTTAGTCTTATGTAATGATTATGTGTTCCTTTATTTTTTAAACATTAGATGGTCATTGAAATCATGTCCAAAAAACCTTCAATTCTAAATTTTTTCTCAAGGAAATTGAAAATGACATGCATAATGACAAATAGATAGTTGTGGGCATTGTTTTACATAGTGAAATTATAATCATCCAGCTACATAATTTTAGTTCTTACATATATGGTATAAAAATTTTAGTTTATTTTATTATCCTCCTCTTGAATTATTTTTTTGAGTTTTTTGTTTTTAATTGAATAAATTTCTATTCCATACTTACTATGATCTTGCCACTTCCTTGATGGTGTCTTTATTTTAGGATTTTGGGCAATCATAGCAGAAGGATTGAAGATGAAAGTTTATCTTCCAAAAAGCTGAAGGGGCATAAAGGATTGAAAGTTTTCTAATTATTTTAATGTCTTTTATTTTTTCTTTCATCGGAGATAATGCATGTTTTAAGTAGGATTGGGGAGTGAGAAAATATCATTATATGGTTTCTATTTTTAAAAAAATGTTGTTTAATACAGGGATAAAGTAATTTTTTGATAAAAAATAAAAAATTTCAAATTCCCCTTCATGAACTTAATCAAATCCCACCCTCAGAGTTTATTTACTTTAATTCCTCAAAACACGCTTACAATAAACTCCTTGTAGCATATTGAGTGCACCACTTTATGGTCTAAGCCATGGCTCTAGATACATGTGGTCAGTTTTCAAGGTGGCTAGGATGTCTAGTAGTAGTTCGAGGAGCAAAGTATTATTATTCTGGGTTTAGATCTCAGTAAAAACCCCAAAGAGTGAATTACTATTTTCCCAACCGACTGATAACACACTATTGTTGGGTCAATTCTATATGTTTTATGCATTAAAATATTTATTTATCTGTACTATCATACCTAAATTATCAAATATATTTTTAAACTGACATATTTAGGTTTTTAGGTGTTTTCATGGAATTTTCTGACAACATATTCTAAAAGATTCAATTTCCCTATGTCAGAATAAATTTTAATAAATCTTTGGACATTATATTCAGGAAGATAAGGATTTTTTAATTTGGAATCTAATATGCTTTAATGACTTATGTTGAATTTAAATGAAGTTTATTCTATTCGATTAAATCGGAATCAATCATGAGTTTTGGCAAAAATTATCCCAGAAAGTCATTGCTAAATATCATTACGAAATCTTAATTCGTGATGTCATTATGGCAAAAATTGGCTGAATAATTTTTTTTAATCCGTAGGGTCACGTGGACTAATGAAAAAAGACAGGACTAAAATCCAAATAATTTTTTGTGCGAAGGCCAAGACAATATCCTGAAACTTGCTTCCTTCATGTGTGGGCTTATTGAAAGAAAGTGAATTTTTGAGATACATTAACCTCCCCCTTAGTTTCATGGGTGTGTAAGAAGAGACAACCTAGAAAAAGGGGAGCTTACCTGCACTCACAAATTGTCATGATCTTGACAGAATTGAAGGATCTATGGCAAGTTTCCTTGTTTCACGATGGTTCTTTTCATCATCAACGTTAGTGTACATCCATTTCATCCTCCTGTTATACCATCACAGTTCACCTTTACACATATCAATCATGCCTTATGCATTTCACGTTACCATCTCTTCATAACGTTATAATCATCCCTCTTACATGAATCATCATTTATCACATCTCTATGGTGTACTTATTTTCATATATCATTATTCATTCCCTCTCTCTCACTCACTCTTGTAATATCCTCATTATCACCATCTACTATAATCATATTAATCTTATAAAAATTTACCACCTTCTCGCCTTACATTTTGTCATTTCTCGACACCTTTCATACATATCTCCCTATCAGCTCTTTCATCATTAATGAAATAATATTGAATCCTTAATTACTATTCCCTATAGAGACAACCCACATGCATCACAATTATACTTACTAAGTGAGTGCAGATTTGTATGTTTATTGATTAAAAGTAAAAAAACAACAATTACAAATTTTTACCCTAATTTTGAGTTTACCACTGACCCTACTCAGTTTGGTTTGAATGTTCATTAATTGGTCATTTTTTCAAGTCGTAAGCACTTTATCACTTTGATTTTATCTAGCTAAAGCTATCCTTGAAACCCACATATGAATCCTCTTCACCCCATTTCCTACCCCACACTAGACTATTTCACCCATAGCTGGTTATACTCATTGGAACAAATCTATCCCCCATTATCCCTAACTACTTAAAACATTGTTTACTCCTATGTGTTTATCTTATTCCCATTTATGATATCATCAATCATGTGTTTATCTTTTTAAAATTGTACAAGCTTTTCTTTCATTTTGATATAGTTTGGATACCGAATCTTGTTGACATATTTATGGATGATCATTGAATTCATCGAATGGTTCAAAGTTAGAAACTATATGGTGAAATTTAACTCTAAACAATTCAGTACGTGAGGACACAATAACCATTTTCAACATATTTTAAGATACTGCTTGCTCATCCATGTATTTTTGTACTTGAAATCATGTTTACTGTTTCCATTTAAAAATAAGCTGAGGAAAGCGTAAGGCATAACCAACAAATGTAAATAAAACTGTTTACTCGTTGCGTACTACGTTCTTTTTAGCGTCTGTTAATTATGCCATTTCAAGGAGACTAATCTATACTTACTATAGCGTCTGTTCTTTGGGTGTACCCTTCTGGCCTCTGATTGGCTGAAAAGGAGTGAGAGAGAAGAGAGAGAATGAGAAAGAGAGAGTTGAAAAATGGTTGAGAACATCGACAGTTGTTTCGAGAAAAACTCTGATATATACTGAGAGTGGAAAAACAGTTGAGAAAGTTAACAGTTGCTCCGTGTTTATTCGCGTTTCATCATCATCCATCGATCAGAATCTTTTGATATATATAGAGAGAAGAAACCGAAAGGAAAGATCGATGTTGGAGAAAAAAATTGAGGCGAATGCGGGAAATGATGGCGCGATCGTCCAAGAGAAATTTCTAATTGGTAATCCCGTTTACCTCGCTATGTTTCAAGTTTATTCTTTATGCTGTTAACACTATTTTTAATCGTTGTTTACTTATTTCTTCTCTTGCGTAGTGGAATTTTGTACACACTGGGCCGGTACTTTTATCGACTGAAAGTAATAGTCGTGTCTTTCTTCATTTTTACCGCAATATATTTTTTTGCTCGAAGGAATACGCTGGAAGCCCAAAAAGTTTGAATTTCCATCGAAGGTTGGTTTTTTCTGATCTAAAAATCGTTGATCTCAATCAGCGTTTCGTGAGATCAAATCTGTTTTTTTTTCAGATATTATCAAGTTGGATTTCATCGCAGATTTTCGATCATTATACTCTTTTCGTATCGATCTGTAATTGCGGCGTGATGTAACAAAATCTTTTCAATCAGAATCTGTAACAAAAGATCCGTTTTTTTCGTCATCAGAATCTTTAATAAAAGAATCCCTGCTTCGATCCTCGCTGATGGCTAGAAATTGGTAAAAGTACAAAGATCCCTTTTTTTCAGATTTTATCAAGTCCAATTTCATCGCAGATTTTCGATCAGAATCCTCTTTTTGTATCAATCTGTAATCGCGGCGTGATGTAACAAAATCTTTTCGTCATGTAACAAAATCTTTGTATCTTGGCTGCAGAGAACCATTTTTTTCAGATTTTATCACGTCCGATTTCATCGCAGATTTTCAATCAGAATCTTTTTGTATCGATCTGTAATCGCACTTCATTTTTGCCGCAATATTTTTTTTTGCTTGAGGGAATACGCTGGAAGACCAAAAAGTTTAAATTCCCATCAAAGGTTCGTTTTTTTATTTAAAAATCGTTGATCTCCAATCCGTGTTTCGTCCGATCAAATCCATTTTTTTCAGATTTTATCAAGTTCGATTTCATCGCAGATTTTCGATCAAAATCTTTTCGTATCGATATGTAATCGCGCTTCGTTTTTGCTGCAATATATTTTTCTGCTCCAAGGAAAATGCTGGAAGCTCAAAAAAGTTTGAACTTCCATCAAAGGTTGGTTTTTTTATAGTTCTTTGTACTTTAAATGGGATAATTCTATCATCGTCATCCGTCAACGAGGATCAAAGCAGGGATTCTAGCCAAGCTATAATCATATTTTCTTAACAGTTCTTTGTACTTTTACCAATTTCATTTACAAATTTGAGTATATTTACGAATTTGATTGAAGAAAACAGACGTATGATGTTCATCCTGGCCTCTGATTGCCTGTACCTTCCTTCACCGGTGAAAGAGAAGGTTATCATTTTAGTTCATGGGTTTCCCATCAGAAATGCTCTTTACAGAAAATGGTTATAGAAGCCGAGGGCAGCGGGGTCAACTGGAATGCACATTCATCAGAAAAAGGGGTTAAACTGTAGGGACTCCGATGTTCTCCAACGTCATCCACGCCGTCGGCAACATCCTTGAAGCCCCCTAGATTTCCTCCCCGGCAACGCCTGCAGGTTTCATTTCGACTCTTTCTCCCCTGCTCTCTCTCTCTCTCTCCATCTCTCTAGTTCTCTCTCTCTCTTCACCTATATCCCTCTATCTATATCTATCTCTCTCTATTGTATAGATCTCACTCAATCTCTCTCAAATCGTATCTATCTCCCTCTTTCTGTATCTGTCTCACTCTATCTCGCTCTATCTGTATCTATCTCGCTCTATCTCTCTCTATCTCGCTCTATCTTTCTCTATCTCTATCTATCTATCTATCTCGCTTTACCTCTCTCTATCTCTATCTATCTATCTCGCTCTATCTCTCTCTATCTATCTATCTATCTATCTATCTATCTATCTATCTATCTATCTCGCTCTATATTTCTATCTCTATCTCTATCTCTATCTATCTACCTCGCTCTGTCTCCCAATCTCTCTTTTTTCTCTCTCTCTCTTGTTGAGGAAGGAGTCTCAAACTCGGCGACCTCCAGCTAGGATCTAACCAAGATTAGAGAGTAAAAACAATGCATATGATATACTCGTTAGAGGCTTAGATGTTTAGGATTAAATATAAGTTCAAACATAGAATAGGATTAAATCTAGACGGCTAGGATTAAATACTAGATAGGATTATAACGGCTAGGATTTCAATGGGTCTACGGCACCGATCAACTGTCGTGATCGGTGTACCCATTTAGTTATAACAGACAGGATCTTATCTGTTTAAACATTATAATAAGGGACGCACAGCACCGATCAACGGCTGTGATCAGAGTACCCGGTTTGTTATGACGGCTCAGATTAGATCAATGTTTTAAATGAAATATATTCATTGTAAACCGTTACTACGGATTTATCTTCAATAACGGCAATTTACTATTTTTATCATTTTATACTTACTATAAAAACCAACCTAATGTAATTTTCAAGACTTGAGGGAAATACAACGATCTCCTACTACTTCTTGTGTCGTCTATCTTCTTCTCTCTCTCTTCTTCTCTCTATCCTTCTTCTACTTCTCTCTATCTCAATTCATTTTAAGATTCAAGATTCTCAACATCTCTCTCTCTTTGTTTATGTGTTTTTTCTCTCGCTCTCTATCCCCAGGTTTCTACTTCGATTCCCATCTCTTTCTCTCTCTTATTCTCTCGAAACACTTTTTTCTCTCTCCTACAAATTAACGGAATCAATCAGGTCTACGTACTGGCTTCTTTCTATCGCTTTCTCTGGATTTGTACGAAACACCAAAATTCTCTCCTGAAAGTTGAAAACCTCAGGCCTACGTGCAGTCTTCTTCCTCTTTCTCCCACTCTCTCACTCTCTCTCTTACCTTATCTCTCTCTCACTCACTCTCACTCTCTCTCTTACCTTATCTCTCTCACTCACTCTCTCCCTCTTACTCTCTCTCACTCTCTCTCTACTCTATTTCTCCTCTTGTTCTCTCTCTCTCTTACTCTCTTCTCTTATTAATCTCTTTCTCACTATCTCTCTTAGTATCTTACTTTCTCTTTCTCTTACTGTCTTTCACTCTCTATCTCTATCTCTCTCTCTCTATCTCTTTCAATTTCTATCTCTCTGTGCCACTATCGAAACCCTTATTTTCTCACTCCAACTGTTTGACAAATTCCTTCAGACCTAGATTTGCAGTCAATATCCTGGGTTTCCATATCCAAACAAGCAATGCACCTTCAGTTTTTTTATTTCTGAGGGTTCTAGGGATGGATGTCTGCATTGTTGATTCTTGTATTAATGATTCGTTTTAGAACAATATTCTAGATTTTTTTGTTGTTTGTATATGGGAAATAATTTCCGCTTTCATCGTTATTATCCATATCTGCGATCAAGATTGTTTTTTTTCCTCACGCAGTATCCAATCAATTATGATTTTTATACATGTTGTTTTTCAAATCGAGTAAATTATCTCTCTCACAGTCTCCGATCTAATTCGTGGGTCGATTGGTCACACTATATGTCCAATAATCATTAATTTATTTAGATTTTCAAATAGATTAAACAATCTCTCAATCTAATTCATGGGTAGATTAGGCACACCATCTGTCCAATTATGAATTTATTTAGTTTTCAAGTAGATTAAACTATCTCTTGATCTAATTCATGGGTCGATTAATCACGGCATCTGTACAATAGTCAATAACTTATTTAGTTTTCAAATATTAAACTATCTCTTGATCTAATTCATGGGTTGATTATTCACACCTGTAAAATATCGTTCTAAAATGATTGTTTATGCACAGGTGTCTGCATTGTTGTTGTTGTGCGTACGCGAATGGGATGTTTTTTAGGCGCCCTTTCATCCTTGCCTTCTACCAAACTTAAATCGATTGCTATTGTCCTTATAAATTCTTATACTCCACTTAATTATACTCTAATTCATTTCAAATTATTCTTCTTAATGTAGCAGCCGGATAATTCTCTTGGGGGATCTGAATTACAGAATTTCGTTGGCTGCGGCGGAGGTGAGAAGCTTCAATGCAAAGAATGAATGGGCGAAATTGTCGCATAGGGACCAAGTGAGGTCTGCTCCGCCACCCGTCTTCTATGCTACCCCCGGCATGTAATCCAAACGAAAGAGCCTTCATTTTTTTCCTTCTCCATCATCTGTCTACAAGCTTCAGATCAGTGTGGTTCGTCTGAGTGGCTGAAGATGGGATTTTTTAATTATCTCCCAGAATGAGTACGGCCCTACTTTCTATCTCTTCTCTCTCCACCCAAAGCGAGCATTGCGAGCAGGCCCCACTAGTAGATGATACAAATAATGAAACATATGAAAATTAAGGTACACTTTCTGATATATATTAAATGATGGGGGACCATCTGCAAGCCAAAGCACATGATCAACCCGTTGCAACACGTGTGCAGCCACGCTGCGAAGCCTCAGGCAACGTGAAGGATCCGGAGTTCAAGTACACGGCTTGAGGAGGAAGCTTCCCCGAATCATTTCCTTTGCGTTTTCATGGATTTTCTTCGTTGTGTTTTTGGGGAGGGCCTCCGTATTTTTGGCCCTTCCATTGCATTTTGAACCGTAGTTTTACGGCCTGATTAGGGGTTTTTCCCTGGGCCAACCCCTAGGGTTTTCTCTCTCCCCCCTATAAAATGAGAAGAGATGCCCTAGAAGAGGGAGGGGACGGAGATTATTGTTGTGTTTTTGCATTTTGCTTGGAAGAGGAGGAATCCTCCAAGAGAGGGAGGAACCCCTTGAGGGAGAAGAGGAAGCCGCCACCGCCGCCGCACCGCCGTCGATCGGAACTCGTACCAGCAACGCCGGGATCGCGCCGCCGCTGCCGCCCTACTTCCGTCTCTCGGAGCAGAGACCACCGGAGCACACCGCCGCCGCCGAGACACCCTCTCTCCGCCTTCGCCGCCACCGACTCCGGCGCCCTACGACAGCCGCCGGCGCCCAGCCAGGACACCCGCCGCCGCTACCAACCTAGACGCCACTTGACGCCCGCCACCGGCCAAATGCAGGCACCCCGACCTGGGCGCTCGCCACCGGCCAGCAGCGGCGCCTGCTTTGAGCGCCACCAACCCGGTCGACGCCCAAGCCAGACACCCACCCCGTCCGCCAGGCGTTCCCGAGTCGAGGGCGCTCGGTCGCCGAGCCACCGCCGGCGCCTCCGAACAGGGCGCCCGCCCTGTCCGCCGGTCGCGCCCGAATCCAGGGTGTCCACCTGCCGATCCGCCGCCGGCACCCCCAAGCAGGGCGCCCGTCCCGCCAACCCGGTGGCAATTGGTGCCCACCCGACGCGCCCGCCGCCTGCCCACGAACGGCGGCCCCCAATCTGGGTGCCCACTGCCTGCTCGCCCGCCTGGTCGTGACCGACCCCCCATCCGGCGCGCCCGCTACTGCCAGCCAACGCCCCGACCAGGGTACCCACCCCTGCTCACGGCCGGTGCCCCCCGATCGGGACACCCGCCGCCCAGCCAGCAGCTGGCGCCCCCGACTAGGGCGCCCGCCGACCGTCCATGGCCGGCTTGCTTTGCAAGGGCGCCCGCCGGTCTGGTGCGATCGGCGCCCGCCAAGAGTGCCCGCCGCCCAGCCACGAGCGCCGCCGCTCGGTTTGCCTGCTAAACACCCGGATTCTGCGGACTACCCCGTCACCGCCAGTCGACCGCCTCCGCCCGTCCACCGCTCGTTGCCGCATCGGCCTAGTCACGCCAACTCAGACTCGGCTTCGATTCACCGCTACCTACCGGACCTCAGTCCCGCAGGTCAAACCACTCTACCCCTTCGAGTATCATTATTTCTTTCAATATATTCTCGCGTGCTCCACCTCCGGGGATTAGACGTTATAGGATTCCTGTTCTAAGGTTGGGGAGAGTTATCATCCTTGTCCGTTCAATTCTGCCTATGTTGTCGAGAGTGGACAGTCCTGCCAAGGATACCCGCACTGTTGGTGTTTATCGTTGATTTATTGGGTCATTGGGAGTCGGATCGTACGTGTCACGTACAGATCACTTCCAGGGTGTTCATCTTACTTCAGTTGTCGAATTGTGCTTCCCATTATTTTCATACGAATTTGCATCAACATCATCATCCATTGAATCATTATACTTAGTTGGTTACTTCGCCTTTTGTTGCAACGCGAGCCGTCGATCCCGGCCCGGACGTGTTGCATCATTAAAATTAAACTGAAGGGTTGAATGTCAACCCTTTAGTTTATTACTATTGGCAGGAAAATGCCAATTAGACACATCAGAAGATTGTGACCTTTCATATCCGTGATAAAATGAAATGGATATTATTAGGAATGTCAAAACTAAGCTTGAATTTATGCCCATCTATATTCACTTTGAATCAAAATGTAAAGAAATAGAGTTTCACCCTGACTTGCACTTTTAGATTGCCGCATAGTCTTATAAATAAGACATAATACTACCATCTAGAAACTTGAATGGCTCTCTTAGGACGTATCAGTTCCTGTTTTCCTTTGCTGAATCCAATATGGGTTGAGATATGTTATGCCACAAACCATGACTAAATGGGAGTATGTGGGCACTGGAATTAAGAGTTAGCGCACGGGTGGGTCTGCATCTGTGTAGTAAGGGATGATGCTATAATGATGTGAGTGGGCATGTTGGGGGTGATATTGTCGGGAGCACCAAAAATCATTGTTTAAATAAAGACCCAAGTAATCGACCTAGACTCAAATTATATGACAATGGAGTTGTAAATAATTAGCGTTTACAGCTTTTAGCATTGTGGTTACCGTTAGTCTTAAAATAATAAAGATATTGTCTGTTATCAGTGAATATATAAAAATCCTAAACCAACTCACTAATAAGGATCAACAAGAGCAAGTCTTAAGCAGTTTTATGCTGTTAGATATCTCTCTAACCCTCCTTAAAGACGCAATCTGCACAAACATTGAAATTCAATATGTAAAAGTTGTATGTCGTAAGTCGTACGACAACCATGTTGATTCTAAACGACAACTTGGAGTTCTTCAATTCTCTCGTTCTTACTGCTCTCTAGGAACCCAGTAAGGATCAACAACAGCAAGTCTTAAACAGTTTTATGCTGTTAGATATCTCTCTAACCCTCCTTAAAGACGCAATCTGCACAAACATTGAAATTCAATATGTAAAAGTTGAATGTCGTAAGTCGTACGACAACCATGTTGATTCTAAACGACAACTTGGAGTTCTTCAATTCTCTCATTCTTACTGCTCTCTAGGAACCCAGTAAGACATTCCGTAGAAGAACGAAAAGCACCCTTTAATGAAAAGAATACAAACAAGTGGGGGGCCAATGATGGTGAGATGTCCGCGCTTATTAGCGTCTGCTGACAGTAATCTTTAGTCCATCGGCCATGGAGAGGATTGTCATCATTCGATACCGCACCGGGTGCCCTGGTACAAGGCTGAATGTATAAAATCTGCAAAGAATGGCAAGCGCCATCTTCATCTGGAGATAAGCAGAATCCTTCCCCAAACAAATCCTTGGGCCTGCCTGCAATTATGAAGAACACCATTGTCAGCATTGATGAAACTTAGCGTTTGGCACGTCCGGACGAAGGTGGCGTTTTGTCGATGGTGGTCGGCGTAATTTAAACATTTCCGCCATTGTCAACCTCAACTAAGGTCCTTGAAGTTGACGTGGTTGACAGTTCTTTTAATAAAATTATAGCCAAAACGTTAACGCGAGTGGATGACATCGACATTGGCGCAACCGTTGATGGTTTCCGCTCCCTATTTAAACTAGTGTGCATGAGTTTATCTACTTACCTGGAAGGCAGTGAATTTGAACGGAGAAGCGGCCTGGAAGACGCCGTCGTTCAGCCATCTCTCCGGTTTGAACTTGGGTGCATCTTCACCCCAGATATACTCCATCCTCCCCATCGAGTAAGGGACGTATGTCACCATCCCTCCAGCCTTGAGCAGCGTCCCATCCGGCAAGACATCATTCTCGAGTATGCCTTTTGGATCCTGTATCAGGTTTATCTCATGAGACTTGCATCATTTGACGAGTAGTCAGGCGTACAAATAATAAGTGATTATGTTAAATTTATTAAATAACTTAAATTTGGCAAAAAGATAGGGAGAAAAATTGTCTGATAACGATTCTGCAATTATTATACAAGACTCAGATTATATTGAGAAATAGTCGGGCATAAAATAATACAATGTTAAATTGAATTTTGTTCTTACCCTAAATTTGGTAAATAAGATGACGGATTTGGAGTTATTAACAAGGGCACAGATTGCATCGGCAAATAGACTGGCATACATACAATAAGACACTAACTTAAATTTGACGGATAGGAAGCAAACAGAAAAATAAGATACTTATTGTGGTGTTCTTATTTACGAGTAGACTATTTTGAGAAATGGCCAAACATACAAATAACAAGGAACTATCTTAATTTTAGTTAATTAGTTTTGAGGAAAAAACAGACATAAATATAATGAGATACTGACTCTGAAATTCTTATATAGGACTAGATTGTATTAATTCACACTATTAAAGGGAATCTGTATATATTATATATATACAAATGATAATATACCAACAGTGGAATTTTTATTTTGGATTAGACTGTTTTGAGAATAGACAGGCATACAAATAACAAGATTCTATCTAAATTTCAGTTAAGTACTTTTGAGAAACAGACAGACATAAAGATAATGAGATACTGAATCCACAATTCTTATATAGGACAAGACTGTAATTATTCATGCTATAAAAAGGAATATATATATATATATATATATATATATCTGTTGAAGAGAGATTATTGGAGGTGAGAGGGAAGTATGCCTGAGGGACAGCAGGGTACAGGCGGAGGGTCTCTGTGATACAGGCATGCAAGTAGGAGAGCTTCATCAGGCTGTCGTAGTCTAGGAGCCCAGCAAATCGCAAAACCCTAGCCTGGAAAGTTTCTTCATTGGATTGTTCACAGGGCGAACTGTTCTTTTTCTTCTCTGCATCCTTCTCAAATTCTACCAGCTCCGCATAGAGCTTCTCTGCAACATGAGGATGCGTAATGATCATGTAGATGAACCAGGAGAGGGTGGTAGCCGTCGTGTCCCTTCCAGCAATAACGAAATTGAGCACAATATCTCTAAGTTTCTTCTCCGTGAGGTTACTTGAAGGGTCCTCACCCAGCTTGATAAATCTTGAGAGTATATCTTCCCTGCCCTGCAAATGTAAAGAAACTTTTTATAAAATTGCTAACCCAAGAAATTCGAACCCGTTTATCCATATGCCCAGAGAAATTTAAACTATTCTACTTTAATGTCTGGTATAGATTAGATGGCCACCCCAGTCCATAAAATTTCTGGATGCCACTTCTACCCAAGAAAATCGAGCCCATTTAAAAATCTAATGTGGGAAATTTAAAATTCTTGTTCTGCAAGGTTCGCTTATGATTTAATGGTTACCCCAGCCCATAAAAATTCTGAACCCAAGTTCTACCCAACAAATCGAACATATTTTAAAGGAAAGTTCAAATATAATCCTGCAATGTCTGCTAATGATTCTACGAGGATATGGTTAGTCCATAAAATTTTTGAAATCTTGTTCTAGACCAAAATAACCCATTGACAAAGATGATCACTGTAATTTAAAATATAATTCTATAGTGCTAACTAATGATTCGATGGATACCCCAAGTCCATAAATTTAATGAATCCAATTTCCACCCATGGAAACCGAGCCTATTCGATCGTATGCGAAGGGAAATCTAAATTTTAAAGCTTCTAATGTGCGCTAATAATTGTTGGCTGCTCACTCACCTTATCCTTGTCTCCCAGCTTTTCGTATGCCCGCTGAATCTCGGCTTTCCGCTTGCGAATAACATCATAGGTGAAGCTATCGACGATCTTGATACTTCGACTAAGTAGGGCCTCTGAACCCACACGTAGAAGTCTTTTCACCTTCCAGAAGGGGTCGATGAACCGGAGGGTGACAATGATGTTGGCGGCATCAAAAGCTGATGCAAATTTGTTCTCTGGAAGATCCGGCGAGAGGGTCCCTATTTCCACCCCAAAGCCAACCTTCCCTATAGAGTCTAAAGTCATTCTCATCAATAATTCCTGCAATGCACAAGGTCCAGTATCAAGATGGTGTCTTGCCTACTTTATTTCACAGGTTTTACAGTTAACTACTTAATATTCAATTTGAAAGCTCTCGAATATTAGTTATTTCGGTTATGGTTGACCGAAGGTGGAGGAGATAATGCAACGAACGAGATATTCCAAGGTAATCCCAAGTTACAACTTAACAGGTTTCTTTGTTACAAAGAAGCATATTTTTCTGGAATTGATGTTACGATCACTTGATGAAGGACGTAGCATGGAACGCGTTGCCAAGGTTGTTTTAACCTTAAAACAGCGGTTGCCAATCGTTTACTCGTATCCTTTCATCCACTGTGTTACAAGAAATATTAATTTTTAGATGAGCTGATAAAATATACTACCCTTTATTACTTTTCAACTATTTTTTTATGAAATGCTACTTAATCTGATTTTAGTTTGAAACTTCGGCTGTATAAAAATACTAATGGAGGCGTGTTGTCGAGCAAACCTGCATGTCGATGTTTTGCTTGTCTTGGGACGCCAGATAGAGAATTTCTGAGAGCTTCACAGCATACTCCCTGAACACTTTAGTGCTGAAATCCCTCAGATTCTTGGAAGCAAACTCGAAGCTCGCAGTCTTCCGCTGCGTCCTCCACACCTCCCCATCTGCATTAAAGATGCCGTCCCCGAGTAGAACTTCCATGTAGGAATAGTATGCTTTTCCCTTCAATAAGGTAGCCAAGGATTAAGCAATTAAGCATTTCTTTCCATCATGAAAAACAATGAAAAAAATTTGGCGTATGAAAATATGGCAATTACAAAGGTCGCTATTTCAGGTAAATTTTGAGGCACTTTGATTTCCATCGTTTACGCTATTTCGTCACACGATAGTAGAGTAGGGGAAATTTGATGGGAAGTAAATTCTATTGATGTCACGATGGAGAAATATGGATAAATTTTCGGTGAGCGAAATACTCGATCAAAACTTGACTTTTCTCTTGTGTCTTTATGCAGAAATTTCAACGAGATGAAGATTAGGATACTGAATGAAAATATTAAAAGATAAATCTAGCAGAAGAAAGGATAAAAACTGAGGATGAATGTCAAACCTTAGGGTAGTTTGAAAAGTTCGTCTTGAGGATGTGCTCAACGTTTGCTGGGTCAGCAGTGTAAGTGAAGGTAGTGAAAGGCATCGGCACGGTGACAGTCCTCAACTGTGTGAGGTAGCCAACGAGCCAGTCATGCATTGTCTCGTAGTTCATCATCTGTTCAATGGCTGCTCCGATAAGCGGCCACGTCTTGGGTCCCTTACTATTCCGCTGGCTCCATCTATGAAATACCACCCATAAAACAAATCCAATGGCTACGGTAGCCCCAATCCCATAGCTAGCCGGGTCACTATCGCCCATCTTCATAGAGAGAGAGGGAGAAAGAGAGAGTCTGAGAATGTAGCAGTTGATCCATTGATTGCGGAGTTTAAACAGAGAATGAGAGGATTCGTTCAGCAGAGTAGGAGAGTTACAGGTTGGGACGGATATGTTAAGTTTCAACGATCTTTACGTGATTTGCAGGTTGAACAATCTCATCGTTTTTGCGTTTCGAACCAAAACAAGATGTCAGCTCGTGACCTTCAACAAAATCGTCGTTTGTAGTTGAGGCCCAATGGGTAAAGAAACTGATTTCTCAAGAGCTAAGTAAGATATGCGGAACGGTCCTCGTAGTCAACGCGGAGGAGAAAGAAAATGCATAAAATGTGAAATTCATTAAGACGAAGACATAGGCGGTCATTAAATAATTACTGCCTCTATCTGAGTCCTGTTTGATGTGAATCTGAGTTGAGATTTTTCTTGGATAACTGGATAATAAGCCTGTAAAGTATCTCTTTTTAGGTGGCAGAGGGACTGAAAAATCCCTAATCGAATTTGAGTAAATGCCAGTTCTTTCCGTTTGATGGCTCTTTCTTCGTGTTTCGAATGATCCTGTTCATTTAAAAAATGCAGCCTTCATGATTTCGAAAGCATTCGATTCCTCTTTCTGTCGATGGTCATTGATTTATCTACTACGACCCTAAATTATTTGTGGTGACAAAATAATTTAAAATATAAATTTTTGGATAAGAAATTTACACAAAATTTGATGAAACAATGGTATTTTCACCACTTCACAGGGAGAACTACTTCCACCCATAGATGGTATTCCTGATTGTATCCGTTTTACATGCATAAATTTTAATGATTTATTTTAGCTTAATATTGGACCAGGTATCAGAAAATCCAAACAGGATCCTGATCTACTTGGAATGGCTGGTCTCTGAAACTGCAACCCCTAGACTCTGCAATCCACAAGTTCTTGAATGCAGTCCTTGTGTATAAACGGAGATGTTCATTAATCCACAAGCACCGCTGAATAGCATTATTAAGATATTACTATGAGAGAAACTCCCAGAAGAGAGTAAGACATATTTAATATTTATGTTCTCTGATTGCATATTCACTAATATTATCTTTATAATGCTATTCAGCGGTGCTTAGTTTTTTTTCATCCTCCTCTCCCATAATACTTATTAATAGTATAGCAACGCATTATGCACCAGAGTACTGAAATGAGACACACATATGTGTATCTATTGATGGAAGGTCCATAATCAGGAGGTAGGGTTCGCCCAACCGGTATCCATCTGTCATGCGATATCGGACAACCAATATCCGATATCCGGGAAAAAATCGGATGGTGCCGGATATCAGATATCGGATATAGGACGATATCTGTCTCTGAGGGGTAGACAGATATCGGTACCGGATACCGTAGGTAGACGGATGCGATGGATACCGGATGCTGGATATTGGTTTTTGATATCCGTAGATTTCCCATTCCATCGCGATCCCATATGGGAAAATTCTAAATTCTTTTGCAGTTTATATTTGCCTCAGCCATCATATTTGTAAATATCATTCCGCGCGCGCCCACAAATGCTACGTCTTGAATAAATTAGATATGTCCTATTCATGTATTGTTGTAATATATCAAAATTAATATGTCGAAAATGCAAAAATATGTGGGCCATAATTAATGTTAGAACGAAATTAATATAATGGGATTTTAAGAAAATAAAAGTGCATAATATAATTTATATTTTCTCTAGACACTAGAAATAGTTATTAAGAGGAATAATAAATCTGATGGTTTAATAATAAGGGGAGAGTGTAAGATATTAGTGGAAGGGTTATTTTAGATTTACAATTAAGATAGAGGAGTAAGTATACTAAGCTTACCTTGATATTTAATTATAATGATTATTTATTTTGAGTGATATTAAGATTACATATGGGATAGGATATAAATATAGTAATGACAGATATAAAGATTTGGAAAATAGTGAAGAGGTGTATTTATTTCTAGTAGAAGATAAAAGGAAGGACATAGAAGAAACGGGATAACAATTAGATAGATTAGGGAAGAGATTATCTAATTATATAAAGATTATTTGGGTGATGTAGATTATAGATATAGGATAAGAGCCTCAGATTACGAGGGAGAGAAAGAGAGAGCAATAGAGAGAGACACCCAGATAGATAGAGAGAGACAAAGACAGTGGGAGAGTGAGATTTGAATTTTTGGAAGAGTATAAGAAATCAGATAGAGAGGGAGCTAGAAGATAATGTTGAAGAGTGGCGATATTTAAGAGATGAGGATATATATTATTAATGGATAATTCGTAGAATCTATTAATATATTACATTTAATTTGTAATTTGAATCTTTATAGTAATTTAGGGAAATTCAATAAATTTCTAGGAAAATGTTACAAAATTCAGTAAATAAAATTATCAATTTATATACATGGTTAAGTCTAAAGTTTTAGCAAAATTCACTAAATATATAGGACAGTGGCTCTGTCAAAAACACACCCTTCCGCTAGGAATTTCTCCATGGCTCTGTCAGAGGTTTGTGCTTACTTGGTCATCACCTGCGTAGCGAAAGATAAGAAATAAATAACGATGATTACGTATAAATGGAAAAAATGTAGTTCATTTAATTAATGTATACCTCGAGCACATGCGACCACACCATCTTGTCCATCATCGCCATCCGAATCCAGCTCAACATCAGTGTACCATCGTTTGTTGTCCGCACGGAGCCAACACTTCACAATGATGAGTGTTTTAATGCTTATCAGCGACAGACGTGATCTCTTGTACGTGACAATAGCGTTGCCAACTGAGAACATGCGTTTGGCAGGAGCGCTTGTCGTACATACGGACAACAGCTCCCTCGTAACGGCTGCAAGTTAAGGGAAAGGCTTCGCCCCTATGCTGGCCCACCAAGATAGTGGAGTGAACACACCCGCATTAGGCACGACCTCCGTTAGGTATTGGTTAAACTCGTCCCACGCCTACCTCCTTGACGCACGTGCTGGTTGGACTTTCTGCATAATGCTTTGAAGCCAAGAGTCCAACTCTTTACCTCTTGAGTGCCCCTCTTCAGCATCCCCTCTCGGTCCACGCCTCGGCGAGTCACATGGTAATAAGGACCGTACGTATGCGATGGTTGCTACTCGGATGCCCGGGCGGAGCATTGACCCTTTGTGGAATGGATCCATCAATGTCTCCACGGTGATTGCCTCATTCACCCACAAGATCTCTGCATATTGTGCAAGCTTACGATGCATCGCTTTACACGCTTGTGTCATGTTGGAATGATCTCCTTCATGCAACCGTCATACGCATGTGAAGAAATTGCCATCTTCGATTTGCTGGACCACTTTCTCCATGTGTTCCGTCAGGCCGTCTATGAGATATAATACATCACATATCGTCGGTGTCAATATCTTGCAAACATGATCAGTGGATACAGCGAAAGGTCCAAGGATGCGACAAAACTCTTTCACCAACTCCCACTCGTCCTTCGACATCTTTGTCGCCATCCCCTTCCGGCCAAAAGCCTTCAATACTTCATCAATTAAATCACGCTTCTTCACAGCGGCTGCTAACGTAGCATTCATGTTGCTCCATCTAGTCGGGCAGTCTAAGATGACCATGTTGGAGTCCTCGACATCGGGGTCATCTTCACATGCCTTTGTATAATGTTCTCTTCGATGCTTAGAGCTCTGAATACTGTGCATTAGTGTCCACACCTTTGCAACTGCATCACCTAATCATAACGGCCGACGTGCTCCCTCATTGTCGTCAGATGCTGAGAACATATCTTCAAGTTCATTGTCCTGGTCGCTATCGTAGTGGTCTGTTGTCTTGGTCACGTCACCTTCTTCGGGCTCTACAGCTTGGGCCGAAGGAATGCCGAAGCTTTTTATTGCCGCTTGCACGACAATGTTCAGAATGTGTGCAACACATGGGACGTGCCTTCTGGCACTAAACATTGGGTTAACAATCTTTATCTTTCTCGCCATCAATGCCAACATACTCATATTCGCCATGGCATTGTCAGTAGTCACGGCATAGACCTGCATAAGTACCGGCCACATGTAAAGTCACAAGTTTAATTAATAAGATAAGTTTGACGCTGAATGCTGACCTTCAGCTACAAACAAAATTCTTCTAGGGCCTTGAGAACGATGGACGCCATGTTCTCCCCATCCTGCTTGCCGACGTTTGGATGGCAAGTACCCGCTCTCTGTACACCCATTTGTCGTCCACCCAATGGACGGTGATGCCTAGTAGTCCATTTCTGTTCTTAGCAGTCCACGCATCTACTGTGATGACACTCGGTCCACGTTCTCCCATAGCTTCTTCACATCTTGTTTCATGCGACCATGCATTTGGATGGTCCACTGCTTAATGACCTTCGCACTTGGAGGATCCAAGTCAAGAAGTGTCGCGAAACACCACATTTCCTTGAAGGCGACATTCTGAACAATGCTCCATGGTGAATCAGTCATGCATATAAACCGTGCAATGACATTCTTCATTGCCTCCGGCGTATGCCCTCTCATCGGCCCTCGTTGGCTAGGCTCTCCCTATTGTTTGCTTTACAATTTTTTGGATATATGTGGCTGATCAGGGTCTTCCAACACCTCACCCTCAAGCTCTGCGTGATGAGCTGGATGGCAAGCTTTGAAATGTTGCCAAAATACGTTGGTGCTTTTGTCGGCGTGGTGCTTTATCGCATTTCTCTTATTGTGCAGGTTCATCTCCCGGCACAGTAAGCATGCATAATATCCATCTTCCATATGTTCGAAGTAGTCAATGATGACTGAACGGTTCGAACGAGGGTGACTCTGTAATTCACGAGAAGTTCTCACGTCCGTACATTCAGGAACTATAGCTTCTGACCAGGTCTGTCTTGGGTTGGGCCACTACCTCCGGGTGGGTTCATATTTCTGAAGGCAAAATTTGGTAAGTAATAATTGGTTAATACGGCATCGCATGATGCCGAACTACATTTTAAATTCTAAAGAAAGTAAGGGATAGAATGAAGATAACGCAATAGAATGCGGGAGAATTAGAGAGTGGGTGAGAATACGAGGAGAGAGTCAGAATTTGAGAGAGGGAGAGAATGAGAGGAGAGAGGGAGTATTTGAGAGTAAGAGAGGGTGAGAGAGAATGAGGGAGAATTAGAGAGTGGGAGAGAATGAGGGTGAGAGTCAGAATTTGAGAGAGGGAGAGAATGAGAGGAAAGAGGGAGATATAGAGAGAGTAAGAGAGGGGGAGAGAGAATGAGGGAGAATTAGAGAGTGGGAGAGAATAAGAGGAGAGATTCAGAATTTGAGAGAGGGAGAGAATGAGAGGAGAGAGGGAGTATTTGAGAGTAAGAGAGAGTGAGAGAGAATGAGGGAGAATTAGAGAGTGGGAGAGAATGAGGGTAGAGAGTCAGGATTTGAGAGTGGGAGAGAATGAGAGGAGAGAGGGAGTATTTGAGAGTAAGAGAGAGTGAGAGAGAATGAGGGAGAATTAGAGAGTGGGAGAGAATAAGAAGAGAGAGTAAGAATTTGAGAGAGGGAGAGAATGAGAGGAGAGAAGGAGTATTAGGGAGTGAAAAAGTAAACAAGAATCAGAGGGTGAGAATGAATGAGAGGAAAGAAGAGAGGAAGAGTAAAAGAGTTAGAGAGAAAGAGAGAAGATAGGAGGGTAGAGAGGAATAATTATAGAGTAAGAAAGGGTGAGAGAGGAGTAAGAGAGTTAGAAATAAGAGTTAAAGAGTACCAGAGCGTGAGAGAGAATGAGAGGAGAGAGGGAGAAATAGGGAGTAAACGAGGGTGAGAGAGAATCAGGGAGAATTAGAGAGTGGGAGAGAATCAGAGGAGAGAGTCAGAATTTGAGAGTGGGAGAGAATGAAAGGAGAAAGGAAGAATTAGAGGTAAAAACGTTTACAAGAATCAGAGGGTGAGACTGAATGAGAGGATAGGAGAGAGGGAGAGTTAGAGAGTAAGAGAGAATGAGATAAGAGAGGAGAGTAGAGATGGAGAATTAGAGAGTAAGAGAGGGTGAGAGAGGAGAGGGTGAGAGAGGAGAGGGTGAGTTAGAAATAAATGTATAAAATTTAGAGAGCGTGAGAGATAATGAGAGAGAGAGGGAGAAATAGAGTGTAAGAGAGACTGAGAGAGGGAGAGGGAGAATTAGAGAATAGAGAATAAGGGAGAATGAGCGAGAGAGGGAGAATTAGAGAGTAAGAGAGAATGAGAGGAGAGAGGGAGAATTAGAGGTAAAATATGAAAATGAATCAGAGGGTGAGATTGAATGAGAGGAGAAGAGAGAGGGAGAGTTAGCGAGTAAGATAGAATGAGTGAAGAGAGGAGAGGAGAGAGGGAGAATTAGAGAGTAATAGAGGGTGAGAGAAAAGAGGGAGAGTTAGAAATATAAGTTAAAAAGTTACAGAGCGTGAGAGAGAATGAGAGGAGCGAGGGAGAATTAGAGAGTAAGAGAGAATGAGAGGAGAGAGGGAGAATTAGAGGTAAAACAGTGAAAAAGAATCAGAGAGTAAGGGAGAATGAGAGGAGAGACGGAGAATTATCAAGTAAGAGAGAATGAGAGAACAGAGGAGAGGAGAGAGTGAAAATTACAGACTAAGAGAGAATGAGATGAGATGGCATAGAATTAGAGGTATAAAATGAAGAAGAATCAGTGAATGAAGAAACAAAGAACTATAGCATATGCAAGAAACATCTATAATTTCAATATGCAAGAAACAAAGAACATCTATTATGAACTCTACAAATAACATCTTTTAATTAAATATAGCATTGGGATGCAATGCTATAGTCAATTTAACTATAGAAGTGAGAATCAGTGAATGAATTAGGAACAGAAAACAAAGAAAATATAGAAGAATTAAGCAGCATAGAATAAGAGTGTGAGAGAGAAAAATACTTGAGCGAGAAAAATACTAAGATTAAACCGACGAAAATGACCCAACGTACCAGCGAGTCCTCCGTCCGCTGATTCTGCCAATGCCGCTGTCCGCCATCTGCCGTCGACCGATTCCGCCGTCGTCAGTTCTCTTCATGTCTTTCGTGTATTTTTTATTCAAAGTTTTGAATAAAAAATACACGGAATTAACTTAAGAATGAAATTCGATGTGGATATCGAAAACTGTTATCCACACCAGATAACCGATATCGTCATCGTTTCCCCTGAGACGGAGATGGATGCCGACATCGAGATGGATATCGGTATCAGATATCGGCACTGTAGCAATCGATATCCGATACCGATATCCAATATCTGGATATCAAAATGAACGGATTCCGTAAATTGCCTTTCCAGTATCCGATACAGCATCCGTCCCTATACCGCCAGCCGGTACCGGTATCGGGACGGGCAAACACTATCAGGAGGATTCAGATATAAGTAATCTAAATAAATGATATCGAGGTAAATCATTTCATATTTATCTTGGAAGATTATCTATCACAATCTCTGGTATCTAAATGCATTTCTTCCATGTTTGGAGCTTTTTCAGTCCCTTGTGATTGTTTGAATAACTCTCCCCCTGTTAGGTATTAAACTTTATGTCATGATGACTCTCCAATATCAACCTGACCAGAATAGTGTGCTGTTTTGAAATCACAAAGATAATGGGTTTATGAAAAGTATGACCCAAATATTAATATTTTTGCTCAAAATGAAATACAAATCATTTAAAAAAGAACTGTCATATGATCAAGATATCAATAAATTTATTTTAAATTGAGCGATAACTAATTTAAATGGCCTGAGGTATGCAAAATTCCGGCAATTATGCTGAAGATGATCAATGTTATTCTGGAAAACATTTCGTATTCTTGACTTATCAAAATAAACCCTGGAAATAATAAATAACCAATTCTGTAATTTTCATTACTAAATGGTGAGAGTCATTGGGTCACATCAGAAGAAGATAGTTTAACATGATTTTTGTTTATTATTTCATTTCAAGATTTAAAAGATGCTAGATTGAAAAATTTTAACTTTAAAATAGATTATATTTCATAACATACAAATAATTTTGGAAATCATTGGTACTAGTGTGTAGTTATGTGTGTTGAGGAGCCAGAAAACTCCTCTAAATGAGTCAGCCAACTTGCCACAAGGACGGCCCCGTCAGCAGTCAAATCGATAGGGACTTAACAAGATTAGCTAGTAAGAAATCAACACGTACCCCTATACTCATTATAAGATTTTGCAGTCACGATTAAATCTAAGTTCAAAGATAGATAGGATGAAAGATAGAGGGCTAGGATTAAATTGTAGATAGGAAACATATTTTCGGTCGAAATTTAAATAAATATGACCATTATAACCATTTATAACTGTCAGGATTAAAACATAGGACTAACGACTATATCTGTTATAATTGTTATAACGAATATGATTGAAAACTTTTTCTATAATTATACTTTTATACGATACTATAAATTACCAACCAATGTCAACAATAAAGTTGACGAAATACAATGATTCCCTAACCGCCATTCCTGGTGTCTTCTCTCTTCTTCCTTATTCAGCTCCTTCTCTTCTATCTCCTTCTTGATTCTCATCTATCTTTGAGATTCTTTCAATGTGTACCTACAACGATTTGGACCCATAGTTCCAATATAGAAGGGGTCCAAATCTTGGGTCTGCTATGCATGCCTGAATGTGTATAGTGTTGGGTTCTAGAGGCCTTGACATGGATGAAGACGAGGATTCCACGCAGCAGAAGACACGTAACGGAATCATAAGGGCATCGAATAAAACCATGAAACGATGTACCTTTCTGCGGAGCACATCTGTGATTTCTTGGATCTCAGAGTGAGTCAAGTCAAGCTGCTCACGTGTGCAGCCTCTATACGTATCCATGCGATCTCCGCATGTCGAATCTCTTCCTCCTCCTTGACGAGCCCCATTCTACCTCCACCGTCGTCGTTATGCCGTTTCGATCGCATCGGGCATAGAGAGGGGATGTGGGGAGAGTGGAGAAGAAGGGGAAGGCCCCTGAACAATTCTGGCCTAGGTGAATTTTGTTTAGGGCCTTCCCCTATTTATGCTAAGTGGGTATTTTTCATAAAACCCCCTAGAACTTAAGTATATCTTTCGACGTCCAAATGGCCATTTACGTGTGACCCTCTAGGCCCATGTATCAATCTATTAACGACTCCAGTGACCCAATAACCTTTATTGGCCTTCCAAATTAATTAATTATATCATCATATAGATTAATTAACATTACGATCAATTTAACCCAATCGATAGGTCGAGTCTCCGACACATGGGGTGCCAAGCTACACCTCGTGTCCTAGAAGATACAAAGGAGTGTGTATCGACTCACTTCATGGAACCTGCTCGTAATCGGTTACCGTGCATGTATAGTCCCTCATCCACTTGACCCTCCTTGGACGACTCAGGGTATGGTCAATTGTCAAACACTAATCGATCATCCGAGTTAGTACTGATGCATTCGGAAATCATCGGGGAACTCTTGTCCAATATTTCATTGCCTTGGCCAAGGACTTCATCGCATCATCTTCGTTGAGCTTTCACCTCTCATACCGAGGGTGGACGATCCCATCTTGACCACTCAATCGCCTTCGTGAACCTCTTGATGTACCCGAACTAAGACCATTTAGAATCCCATGATTAGAGACTCATTGGCCATAGTCAAAGTACAACCGTCCGTCCACAAGACGTCTTTGATGTCTCAGGTCTAAGGACCACTTACACAACTGTGACGTGAATCAACTTGATCGACAGTTTGGTATAATAAAATTCTGGGATTCGTGGGGATCAATTCAATGAACTCTTTTCACTGATGAGCACCCAATATCTATCCTTAGTGTCTCCACGCTAATGGCTACGGGACCGGCCGTACTCATCATATGAGTGAGGCTAGATAGTGCTATTCTATTCAGATACTTTGATGTCCTTATCGCGTATCCTTCGAACAGGAATGTTTAGAACACATGCTTAAAGACTAGTGATCTCTGTATTATCATATCATCATAATTCACTAAGTCTGATCATGTATTCATGGACTTCATTATAAGCATCACACGTGCACTATAATGAATATGTCGTATTAATGAACATGAAACGAGATGTGGAATGTGTGATTGGATTGCCGGCCACATATATTTTCATCATATAGTTTTTGTTGAATCCCACATTCAGTATCTGTTGATCACTAAATACCTGAATGTGGGTTATATATGTTGAATACAACATTCACTATACTGATAACTAATGCCTTAATGTTTATAGTATCCTTTGCATGCAATATTTAATGCATACAATCGATCATAACCTTTTCCTATTTCCATACTTTCCAAGGAAATAATGTAATGAGAAATATAGATTAGGATCATTTTTTGGCTTATTCATCACCTTGAATGCCCGTGTGTACCATATAGGATTTTGTATTTTAACAGTCTCTCAGTCTCAATAAATGTACCTTTATCCTATCCTTGCATACAAGATTTTATTATGAGCATTTGGTCATATTCATTACTGGGCATGCCTCAAGGTGAGACTAACCATTTTGGACTTGATACTTTTTTTGAAGAAATAATGTGCATTAATGCACGTAGGTATTTGACTTTTTTCTCTCCCCTAGCTTATTTTAATTAGCCTTCTTAAGTTGAGGTTAATAAAATTATTCTGTTTGGATTTAAATTGTACTGCACTTCTATGGAAATGCATTCTGTTTTCAACAAGTGCTATGAGAGTCAAAGTGATGGCGCGGCACCGTCCGACACCGCAAGGCCGTCACTCGAGGAGCCAGCACCATCATCAAGCCCGCCACCGACACGTGTCCAACCGACACGACAAGCCGCAGCATCGACGCGCAACCCCGGGTTCAGATATTCGGCGTGAAGACACGCCACCTTCGGAGCGTTTGACTTACTCGTTTCTTACTTTCCCTTCATCGCTTTTCATCTTTATCATCTCGTCGTAGTGAGGGGAAGAACCCATATGAGGATATATTCCCCTCCCATCTACCTTAGTGGGCCTTACAAGACCTTTTATTTTCTTTCCTTTTATTTTCCCTTTGTTGTTTAAGGGGGCCCATTTCATCCTTCCTATATAAGGGAGGGGTGGGCGCCCCCCAAGACTCACTCTTGATTCCATTTTGAAAAATTTATAACGTGTGGAATTCCAAGAGTCACGTTCGTGGAGAAGAAAGAAGAAGAAGAAGAAGAAGGAAGAGGAAGGAGAGGAAAAGGAAGAGAAGGAAGGACTGCCGCCAGCTCCACTGCCGCCGCATTATCCGCCACCGCCCTGCCGTCAGCTTCTCTGCGGCCGCCGTCTGAGTTTTCTGCCGCACGATCGGCTCTGCCGCCATCCGCCGGCCTTTCTGCCGCCAGCAGACACCTCCGCATGACCTGCTTCGCCGTCGACCGCCCGGTCTTCCAGCTGCCCGCCAGTCAACACGGCCGCCGCCCAGACGCATACGCATACTGCTTTAGCTGTACCAAGTAGGTGGAACCCACATGAAGGAGGAATCAAGGGATGCAACCTTACCATAAGGGGGAGCGGTTTTGAAGATTTGTCCACAACCTGACCTTTTAGGACCCAAGTCCTCAACTTGATTTCTCTCTTCAATTTCTATGTTTAAAGACTTCAAAAAAAAAAATTCATGTGCAACCTCTATCAGTTGTGTTGTTGTGTTTTTTTTATCAGGATGTTGACCAAGTTGGAGCAATCATGATGTACGACGCAGCACAACTTATTCAGGATTTTATATCTATCATCTCAACGGCGAGCCACACGTCCATCCCCACTGTTTGCCATTCTCTCCCTCAATTTTTATTTTCATTATTTTCTTAGTTAGGCATTGAGGACCATGCATGTTTTAGTGGGGGGGAGCTAGTTCATTTAAACTGGTCAACTATGACTTATACATTTAGTTTTGAGGAATATTATATGAATTGAACCTGCCTATAACAATAATTAACATGCCTCTACATGAATCAAAATTTTTCATCCAATGGTTTGGGAATATGTGTAGAGAAGTTAAGCTCCTAGAGCGGATCATGAGCATGTTAGAGGTGGAACATGTGATTTTGAGGAATGTGGGTTCAATTTCAAATTGGGGAGAGTGTCTAGTTGGTGATTAAATGATGGAAAGTCAAAGGGTTGAAGCTCTATGCTCCAAAGGTTGAGGGATGAGTGAATTGAGGTCCCCCCTTCCATTAGCTTGAAATAATCGATCCCACGTATGTATTGTGTCTCACCACTATCTTACTCTTATTTCATAATAGGAGTGAGTCATTCTCCAAGTCCTATGCACAGAATACATCGTCTTCACCTACCTCATTGTTCCGCACACTTCACGTTCTATCCATCACAACTTGATTCCACGACCTCATTTTTCCCGCAGATTTCGCATTCTACCGATCATCACCTCGATTCCACTACTGACGATATACCTATCTCCCAAGTATTTCTATCTTCCTTTCAATGGTATCAATCTGATATCGCCTCTTTGCCTCTTTTTCTGTCCATGATTCACTCTACATTATCTAAATCTTATTCTTCTGTCCCTTCTCTCTGGACTAATGTGATTGTTATGACACTCATGCTAGTTGTGATAAGATGTTTGGAAACCATTTAGATGATGGCAAGTGTTTAATTTTTGTCATCCCCTCTTCGATAAAAAAAAGAGAAAGCAAAAATAAGAAGAAGAAGAAGCAGAAAGAAAAAATATACATGTGAGTAAAAAACAAGAAAAGAAAAGAATTTGAAAAAAAAGAAAGAAAAAAAGAAGAAGAAGAAGAAGAAGAGAAAAGGGGGGTTTTGACTTGTGCAAATTTCTTGTGTTAATATTCCATTCATGGTCATATTGTTCTCTATCTTTGTATCATCATATTGGTCCCATCTTTTCTATCTCCCCCATTTCTTCTGAAGATCTTGGGAGTAGGTTATCTTAGGTAGCAGCACACCCATTGGACCATAAATCTATCTCATTGTTAACGCTTACCCTAACCCCTTCACAAGGTTTCCATCTTCCCTATCACAATCTTTACAAGTTCGCCATATATTCTTCTTTTTATCTTCCATATTTTGTGCTCAACAGGAGGAGGAAATGGCTTCTCCTATTCTTGGGTAGGAGAAAAGCTAATGGAGAGACAAGTACTAGGTGGCCGCCACCCCGGGAGAGAGTGATCTTACTTGCGAGAGATGTGAGGCCAGTATCAAATGAGTGAAGGGAGATTACCTTAGGAGTATAGTGTCATACCTAGCGACAAGTACACTCCCTTTTCATCTACGTAGTCATACAAACCAATGAGAGAGGAACCCCACATTCCTGAAAAGGTCGAATCTCAAAATGTCATTTAGTGTTTTATCTCAGCTTGTGATTGATGCATTTACCTCTTCCAACACTTGTTTCTTTAACCAACAGGATGAAAAAATATATATAATTCGGCAAAATACTTAAATGCTGCTAAGGGACTAGCAACGTCTAAGTAGGGGGGTATATGATAACACCCTAAATTCTGTATTTATTACATGTTATTAGCACAATTTTATGCATTTCAAGAGCTTAAAATTTAGACATTTACATGAAAATAGTGTTTTCAAGTGATTTCTGATTTTTCCCTAATTTTTTGTTAATTCTATGAATTTTAAAGGATTTATTGAAGCTCAAAATAACTATTTTTGAATGAAAATGGCAAGTTTAATATTTAATTTCGACATTTATCAGCATGGGGATGAATCAGTGAATTTTCTAGAATTTTTTACGAATTTTTAGGATTTTTCTGAGATTTATTTGAAGAGGAAATGTATTTATTCTAAGGAAAAAAGGTATATTTATAAGAGAAAAAAAGTATTTATATCATTTTCGAACTTTGAAGGGCCTTTTTGCAACGTTTCGTTGCAAAAAGACCCTGAAAACAGCTCTTGGTCGCCACTACAGGCGTAAAGATGTAATTTAAACTCTTCCAGGGTTTTATTGCAATTATTTAATGTATTTTTTAATGTTTTTTGGAGAAACCAGAGGAGAGAGAGTGCGGCAGGGGCATATACACAATTACTTTTGGGCGGCGTCCAACAGCAATTCCAGGCTTTTTAAGGACTTTTCTACAAAAAGAAGGATTCAAAATGCGCCACCCAATGAGAGAGCGACACGTCATGGCGTGTTTGAAAACGAAATGAATAAATAAATCAATTTTAAATCCAATGGATTGAATTGGGTTAAAATTGATTTATTAATAACTTTTGATCCTGAAGTCTGATTGAGGTGATTTTTTTATGGATCTGTTCGTCTTGATCTCCTCTTTCTATTTGTATGGTTGGATCATATCCAGCCTGCATTGATAGATAAATATTAATTACTAAACGGGGGTAAAATGGTGATTTTTACCATATAACCTAAGTATAAAAGCTAAATTTCGAGAGGGAGAGCTCATTCTTGATGGTTCTCTATCACAGCTGCAAGACAGAGAGGAGCCCCAGCCTGGATCAACCCTTTTGGTACTTTTTTCCTTCATTGTATTTGAACTTTGATGCATTTTGAATGAAATTGGTTAAGTTGTTTGTTTCTTCTTCTCGATTCTAATCTGAACTTCTAAATCGCTTGGCTTGAGCGGCATGTACAAGCCCTGATTAGGATTGAGAGGAGAAATTGAGGGATTTACCCAGGCATTCAGTTGCATTACCAAAGAAAAACTCTAAAAAATTTTAGTTTTTAATTCTTAGGAGATTGAATTACCCATTTCAATTCTGAATTACCAAAGTTGCAAAAACAAACCAAACTCAATTTTAAAATTCCCTTTTAACCTCTCTAATTGACCTCTTGGATCCTTTCATTAGGATCAAAGAAGCCAATTTAGAGTCCATAATTCTTCTACTCATCTCACCTCTTCTACCCCCCTTTCTAAATTCTCATCTAATTAGGGTGACTTGATCCTCATTGAAGATTAAATTCACTCTAATTAGGATTAAAACACCAAAAATATCATCAAATTGAATTTCTTACTCGCTTCCCTTGGACGACACTCGTACTTGTCACTACACATCTTAAGTAGAGTTTTTATAAATTTTATTGCTTAAGCCAAAATTCACAACGACAAGGGCTAAAAATTCATAATTTTTACCCCTATTTTCGGCTTATCAGTTATTCAATAAGGAGTTCTTGAAACAAAGAGCAGTGGCACTAGCTAAAGATTGAAGTCTAAGATGACACAAATATGTGCAGATGGTAAGCCAATCACACATTTCATATCTTGTTCCGTATTCATTATAGTCTGTGTTTGAAATTTATAATGAAGTCGATAAATACATGATTGGGCTCAGTGAATTATGATGATATGATAATACAAAGATCACTAGTCTTTAAGCATATGTTCTAAACATTCTTATTCGAAGGATACGCGATAAGGACATCAAAGTATCCGGATAGAATAGCACTATCTAGCCTCACTCATATGATGAGTATGGTCGGTCCCGTAGCCATTAGCGTGGAGACACTAAGGATAGATATTGGGTGCTCATTAGTGAAAAGAGTTCATTGAATAGATCCGCATGAATCCCAGAACTGTATTATACCAAACTGTCAATCAAGTTGATTCACGTCACGGTTGTGTAAGTGGTCCTTAGACCTGAGACATCAAAGACGTCTTGTGGACGAACGGTTGTACTTTGACTATAGCCAACGAGTCTCTGATAATGGGATTCTAAATAATTTTAATTTGGGTGCATCAAGAAGTTCACGAAGAAGATTGACTGGTCAAGATGGATCGTCCAACCTCCATATAAGAAGTGACTAGTCAAGGAAGACGATGTGATGAAGTCCTTGGCCAAGGCAATGATATCGAAGAAGAGTTCTCTAATGATTTTTGAATGCATCAATAATAACTCAGATGTTCGATTAGGATTTGACAGTTGACCATACCCTGATTCATCTTAAGACCATCAAGTGGATGAGGGATTATATGTACACAGTAACCGATGGCAAACAAGTTCCATGAGTGAGTCAATACACACTCTTTTCTTTATTCTACAGCACAAGGTGGAACTTAGCACCCCACGTGTTGGAGACTCAACCTATAGATTGGGTGAAATCAATCCAGCTTTAAGTAATCTATATGTTTATATATTTAATTAATGTGGAAGGCCAATACGGTTTTTGGGTCGTTCAAGTCATAAACTAGACTGAAAAATAGGCCTAGAGGTCACGCGCAAATGGTCTTTGGATATTGGAAGATATACTTAAGTTTTGGGGGTTTTATGAAAAATGCCCACTTAGTATAAATAAGGGAAGGCCCAGAACGAAATTCACCCATGCCAGAATTGTTCAGGGGTCTTCCCCTTCTTCTCCTTTCTCCCCACACTTCCTCTCCACTCTTGATGCAATTGGGACAGTATAACGATGATGATGAAGGGTGAAAGGAGTTTGTAAGCGTGAAGGAGGAGATTCGACATGCTGAGGATCATGTAAATACATCTAGAGCCTGCACACTTGAGCAGCTTGACTCGTCTCGCTCCAGGATCCAAGAAATCATGGATGTGATCTGTGCAGATGTTCCGCGTTTCATGATTTCAATGATGACGTTCAATTTTGTAGTGAGTCTTCTGCTACATGGAGTCCTCGTCTTCATCCAGTTCAAGGCCTCTAGAACCCAACAAAAGAAATGAGATAGGACATGAAACTTCTAAAATAACAATAGGCATGTTAGGAACTTGTACTTTTTGTTATGAAACAAGAACAATAGGGTGTGAATCTGAGATCACATTCAGTTATTAGACCAGATTATTAAGGCCAGTATCATACATGCTAAAAAATTTGATCACAATTTATTAGTCATCATCCAATTATTGGATTCTTAATTCTACATGTACATTCAATATTTGTCTACAATATCAAGCTTTTTTGCCATATACTGATGTATAGTATAGTATTATTTTTTGGGAACTGGATCTTCTTGAAAAGTGCAATTAATTGGGAATGTGCAGATTTATATATGTCATTACAATATTTGCTCTTTTATGCATGTGAAGCATGTTCGAGATCTTGAAAGGAACCTAATATTGCTCAGAACATTTGACTCTCATTTTCTGTACATAAAAAGGTACATATTTTTTGTTGAATGTGGAATTATGAAGGAATCTCATTTTTTGAGGCCCTCAAAAATATCCCAATGTATATCTTACGAATGATAACATTTGTCTTGGGTGATGCTACAATTGCATCATGTTCTCCATGAACTGAAGACATCTATAATATAGGTTTGGACATATGAGTTAGCGAGATGTGGAAAAGATTCCTTGTAAAGACTTTATTTACAGGTAATACAATACCAAGCTAGAAATGTGTGAGACTTTTGTGTTTGGGGAACAAACACGTTGGTGTTTTTAGTGGTACACACAGTAAAAGGTGAATTCTCAGTTGTGTTCACTCTTATCTTTGCGTTCCTTTGATTGTATGTTCCCATGGTGGAGCTTGCCATTTTTTGATGTGATTTTTCTAAGAAATTTGCATAAATTTCTTGAAGAAAGTATCTTCTTCAAGCAATTTATGACATTTTCCTAGAAGATAAAGGTGAAAAATCAAAGCAAGAAATACAAGAACTTGAAGACCGAGAATGGTCTTGAATTCTTCTCAAATGACTTCTGCAATCCCGATGGAGTTGAAGACATTTGAATATAACATATCTGTGTCAGGCAATGGTACCCTAGAGCACATGAAAAGAATAAGATAAGACATAGCAACAACTATCAAAGATAGTGAAATGAGAAGGTAATAAATTGATATCATGTAATAAATGTGTAAGGATAGATCATATTTAGACTATAGATACATGAGTAATGATGAGGAGAAAAGGTTAAGGTATAACAAGGATTAGAAGAGCTATATATCTGTATGCTAACATCAAATGGTCCATGTTAATTATTAGCTAAATAACTCTAGTTTATCATCTAAAATAGTAAATCACATGACTAAATGATATTTCTCTATTATTCAATAAATAGCATAAATATTCCGAAATTCTTGAATTATCATATTGTATTTGCATATTTGAGCTTTTAAGAGTAACCCTACTTGACTCATTAAACAAGTGGGATCACTGTGAAATTTTCTTAATTTTTGATTGAGATGCAAGACTTTGAAACATGATTTGCGAAAACAAAGAAAAGAGAGAACTTGGAGTTTTTTCGAAGCCATTATATAAATAGTCCTACTAGCCTCCCTATTTTTTGGGATGTCTTCCACTTCTGAATGGAAAGTCTATTGACCTTGTAAAGAAGGGTGAAAATGGGAACATGAAGTAATGATGTCTTCTCAAAACCCTGGAATTCAACCATGACATAGTTTCGTTGAATTTTTTCTTTAAGCTCCCTTTTACCTCATGATTACTTCATTGTTTAGATTTTATTCCTATTTTTTGTGAAGTGAAAAAAACTCATCCAAATCTCCTTTGGATCCATTCTTGAGTCATCTAGAAAGAAGTAGACGAATCTTGGAGAATAACATCTGCAGGATACACACCACGCTTTATCAAGGAACAAGTGGTTTGCCCTTTTCTCTTAACCAAAGTTCATCTAAGTTCACCGAGGTTCACCAAAACACAAAAGTACATTTTATAGTCTTTTATTCAGTTGAACTAAATAATATATTTCTAATAAATCATCAAAAAGTATGGGAATTTATTCATTATGTGATTGGGAGTATCCTCAGAAGCAATAGTTTAATTTAAAAATGGATATTATTTTAAAAAAATAGTGAACAAGGTGCAGTATTTTCTGATTTATTTTTGAATGTATGAAACAAATGTAGCATCTCTGAAATATTTTATCTTAAAATAAAAACAGGACAATAAAAATTGTATGAGATTTTTATTTTCCTTGCATATAAGAGGAATCATGTGGAGACATAAGTTTTGAGTTAGAGGCATAAATTTTGTCCAAAATCTTGATGAAGGGGGTGAAGAGAGAACCCATATACACTTTACATGTTCTTCTATTTTATATATGGATGACATTTTATACTAAGATTGTCCAATATATCGGAATGAAACATATAACACTGGAGATTGTCCACCTGATTATCACAAAGAACCATATTAAGATTCCTAACAAGTGAGAAAAGACATGAGTGACCTTAAATAAGAAGAAATGGAAAAGGTTAGTTCAGTATTCAACTTTTATATTATATATCACAGTAAGAATATCAACTACATTGCATCGGAATCATGCATGATGAGGGGAGTAAAGAGTGTACCCATACACACTTTATATGTTCTTCTATGTGTTGTATAGGTGATATTGTATATGAATAATGTCCAGTCTATTAGATTAAAAATAAAATACTGGATATCATCAACCTGAATATCATCAAAGCCATAATACTCAGATTCCTAACAAATAAAAGACATGGGTGACCTTAAAAAAGAATAAATGGAGCAGGCTAATTCACTATTCAACTTTAATATTAAATATCAAGGTAAGACTATTAACTACATTTCATCTCAATCGTGAAGTCAACCTTAATTTAATCCTCAAAAAATCATTCCTTTGATTCATACACATATCATTTTAAAATTGCATTTATTAGGCATTTCATAGCATGCATAAAGCAAGAATATTCTTTCTTAGGAATATCTCAAGTGTTTTTTGTATCCAGTTAAGAGAGTAGTCTAAGTGATATAGGTTTAATGTGGGAAAATGATGAAGTCAAAGGTGGTATAAGGTTTAGATATTCCCTCGGGGAAAATTTGATTACACGAAGTGTTCTAACCAGGCATCTCATGATCCTAAACTACTACTTCCACTTTCTCTACCTCCCAACTTACTTGCACATCACATCTCACGATTAAGTCAAAGAAACCTTGCATGAATGTTTTTACAGAAATGTGTAGAGTTTGTGACAATCCTCTAGCACTTATCTATAGAGTGAAGCTCTTTGTGCATTTGAGGGATATAAAACCACTTGCGAATAAGTTGCATGTCTATTAAGACAACACATGGGTTGGATAAAAAATAGCTATCTAACATAAATCATTCCCAATAAGTCGAAGGGCATTGCGGCAGAAAGTACACCAAACACCAGAAGACTAAATTTTAAAAAATTCTGACCCTTGTATTGTAGCCATTGTATCTAGAGCAGTTATCTAGAGGTTTTACTTTTTCTCTACACTATGCACCATCCTTTGTAGTGGGAGGTGGATAGGGATTTATCCTTAGTATTTTGGTGAATCCATCTCCTTGCCAATACAATATACTAACTTTTATACCGATTAGAACACTGAGATGCCAGCATGGGACTACAAAGTGACATAAAGTAAATTCTTGGGGGAAGGCCTGAACACTTAGACTCTAAAGCACACTAGATTGTACTTCACATAAATACTAGAATCACTAATGGTGAAATTTGATTTTTCTCGAGTGCTCAACTTACTATGTCACAAAACACTTTTGAGGTATTTTATCTTCTCTACGAATGGCATTGATAAAGGAGAAGCAATGTTTGAGTACTGGTGCTATATGACATATTAAAATTCATGAATGCATGTAATCATTTTTAAGGTACTATATGATGGAAATATATGTGGCCGGCAATCCAATCACACATTCCACATCTCGTTTCATGTTCATTAATACGACATATTCATTATAGTGCACGTGTGATGCTTATAATGAAGTCCATGAATACATGATCAGACTTAGTGAATTATGATGATATGATAATACAGAGATCACTAGTCTTTAAGCATGTGTTCTAAACATTCCTGTTCGAAGGATACGCGATAAGGACATCAAAGTATCTGAATAGAATAGCACTATCTAGCCTCACTCATATGATGAGTACGGCCGGTCCCGTAGCCATTAGCGTGGAGACACTAAGGATAGATATTGGGTGCTCATCAGTGAAAAGAGTTCATTGAATTGATCCCCACGAATCCCAGAATTTTATTATACCAAACTGTCGATCAAGTTGATTCACGTCACAGTTGTGTAAGTGGTCCTTAGACCTGAGACATCAAAGACGTCTTGTGGACGGACGGTTGTACTTTGACTATGGCCAATGAGTCTCTAATCATGGGATTCTAAATGGTCTTAGTTCGGGTACATCAAGAGGTTCACGAAGGCGATTGAGTGGTCAAGATGGGATCGTCCACCCTCGGTATGAGAGGTGAAAGCTCAACGAAGATGATGCGATGAAGTCCTTGGCCAAGGCAATGAAATATTGGACAAGAGTTCCCCGATGATTTCCGAATGCATCAGTACTAACTCGGATGATCGATTAGTGTTTGACAATTGACCATACCCTGAGTCGTCCAAGGAGGGTCAAGTGGATGAGGGACTATACATGCACGGTAACCGATTACGAGCAGGTTCCATGAAGTGAGTCGATACACACTCCTTTGTATCTTCTAGGACACGAGGTGTAGCTTGGCACCCCATGTGTCGGAGACTCGACCTATCGATTGGGTTAAATTGATCGTAATGTTAATTAATCTATATGATGATATAATTAATTAATTTGGAAGGCCAATAAAGGTTATTGGGTCACTGGAGTCGTTAATAGATTGATACATGGGCCTAGAGGGTCACACGTAAATGGCCATTTGGACGTCGAAAGATATACTTAAGTTCTAGGGGGTTTTATGAAAAATACCCACTTAGCATAAATAGGGGAAGGCCCTAAACAAAATTCACCTAGGCCAGAATTGTTCAGGGGCCTTCCCCTTCTTCTCCACTCTCCCCACATCCCCTCTCTATGCCCGATGCGATCGAAACGGCATAACGACGACGGTGGAGGTAGAATGGGGCTCGTCAAGGAGGAGGAAGAGATTCGACATGCGGAGATCGCATGGATACGTATAGAGGCTGCACACGTGAGCAGCTTGACTTGACTCACTCTGAGATCCAAGAAATCACAGATGTGATCCGCAGAAAGGTACATCGTTTCATGATTTTTATGGATGTCGGTCGATTCGCAAAAGTCTTCCTCTGCACATCGTTTTAATTTCTTCATCCACATCTAGGCCTCTAGAACCCAACAATTATCATGTCTAAAAATTTAAAGTATGATGCATGTGTTTGGGTTTGATTAATAATTTATTTTCATGTATTGATTCACATTCTATAAATATTTTCCTACTTTTCCTGATTTAGCATGATTTATGCATGTATAAGACAATGAATATAACCTAAACATTCAAATTTGCGTGGCAAACAAAAAGCTTTCTAGAATTATGAAAAAAAGCCAATAGCAGAAGACTCGGCCACAAGAGCTAGGGCATTTTCTAAAATCAAATAAATTTGATAAAGATAGAAAACTTGCTCAAGTATATAGTATTAGCTAGGTCATCTCCGCAGTGACTGGCCTTTAGCTGTAAATTTAATTGCTGACTTATAGTTAAAGAGAAGTAGTAATGATAATAATAAAGACAGTGAATATAGTAAATGAGTAGGCGAAGGAAATACATAATGAATGGGAGAACTAAAATAATATGTAATAGTAATTAATAGTAAATGGTGTGTGAAAGAGAGAGAGAGAGAAATAATAAAAGATATTATTTATATCATTTATAGGCATTAAAGATACTAAAGACGTAAGATATTTGAAATGGATTAATGTTATTATAGTTATGGGTGATACTAATATAGGTGTTGGAAGAAATCTAGAAGATTAGTGAGATAGATAGAATAGTAAAATACTCTTAATAGGAGGTGAGAGGTTATTCATTTAATTAATAGTAAGTTATATGTAAGCTAGTAGATGGATATAATGATAATGGATGTTAAGATATAGCGAATGGTGAAGAATATTTTAATTTTAACAAGGTTTAATAAGCTAAATGATAGGAATAGTTATTTTAATAAGAGTTAAGAAGATGAAAGGAGAAGAAAAGGAGTAGAATGACGATAGAGAGGGAGAGATTATTTAATTAGGTACAGATAAATGATTCTGAGAAGTATATATGTATGCTAAGAGTTTAAGATTAAAAGAGATAGGGGGAGAAGAAGGGATTGTTTAATTTATAAGAATGTATTTTATTAGATATAATGGTGAAGGCTACAAAATTAGATAGGATTAATAAGGTAAATATATTAATATTTATAGTATCATATGATTTATAGATAGAGCATAATGATCTAATGTGGTTTATATAGATATAATATTTATTATATTCTTTTTATATATCTTTATAAAGTAAGATTTTGGAGAGAACAGTAAAAATTGTGTAAAAATGAGCAACACATGTTTGATAAAGTACCTCAAAGAGACCACAATGCTTGAATAAGATGAAATAAGACGTTGGCTGTGATTAGGACTAGATATATGTATTCAAATATGTGACTAGGACTAGATCTTATGATGTTTATTAATCGTAATTCATGAAATTGATTTTAAATTGTATGAAATAATCCATTAATATCTCATTCGAATATTTGTAAATTTGTTATCTATTGAATTTAAGTTTTCTGATCCTAATTTTTAAGATACTTTGGATAATTTTTAAGATACTTTAAGATACAATCAGCTTATTATTTACTGAAAAAGTAATTATATCCAAGCTACAAACTAACTCCATGCATCAAATGGAACTAACGGTAATTTACATTGGGTACCTTAGAATTCAGCAATACATTTTTTGCAATAGTTCTGAATCATAAATTTTCACTTGTAATTTCCTTGAGAACATATAAACCAACGCCTATGACTTACATGGATAGTTAATCTAAGTACTACTTACATGAATCCAAAAGAATTTATGTTGATTCACCATAAGGTAACTCAAAACATACCTCTCTCATTGTTTGTCATATATTTGAATGATTAATTCCCATCTTATATTTTCTTTAAGACTTATTAACCAGCATTAAACATTTAGAGCAATATAACCAAGCTGTGTAGCATTTACATCCATCCGAATTAGCTAATGTAATTTCACATTAGGGGTTCTCAGTATTTACATGTATAATTGTTATTCACATTATTAATGCAACCCACCATGTTAGATTTTCCACAATAATTATAAACCAACATTTATTTCCTAGAACACTAGAGTAAAGTTACATACTAACACATCCAAAGAAGTTAGTGGTATTTTACCAAAGGATAGGCCAGGATTTACAAATCTCTTTATTTCTAATATTGTTAAAGCATTAATTCATCATCTCAGTTTTTCTTGAGGACTTATTAACCAATATTAATTAATTGGAATAGCATAGCTAATCTATGTAGGAAGTACACACATCCAAATGAGTTAATGGTATTTCACCCTGGACAACTTAATAATATATTCTCATAGAAATAAATGTACACCCCTTCACAGCCTATGTTATATGCAAACAACTACTTCTAGATGATGTGGAGTTTCCAAATTGAATTCAATATATGAATAATGTTTTGTAATCATTTAAAGTCACCACCAAAATGAATATCTATTTGAGAAGTACAGAAACATGAAAAAAAATTAAAATATATTATTTATCATGATTTAAACTAAAAAATCTCCTGCTAAAACAACAGCAATCACATGGAATCTTTCTCAACAGTTCCGCTTAGACGAAACAAAGCTTTGAATTATTTTGGGGTGATTAATGGATACAATCAAACTTACAAGAACAATGATATGTGCAATCCCACTCACAATATAACTCAAGAAGCTAACAAATGTGCATACGAATAATTGTACAATCCTACTGTGAGTTTAAGCATAAGACACTAAGAGAGCATTCAAAATTCTGGTTGAACTTCCTTGATCCTAGAACACATATTCAACCAACTATACCTCGAAAACTAAATCATTCTCTGAAATGCCAAGTATAGTGCAGGGACACTGACGGGACGGTTTTTCGTCCTAGGACGAAAAGATTGTCTCCTACACGAGGTTGGACGAAAACCAGGACAGAAATTCGTCCCAGGACGAACAACGGAATTTCCGTCCATCCCTTACCGTCCATCGTCCGAGACCTCCTGAGGCGACGGTTTTTTCGTCCGACTGGACGAAAACCGTTCTGTCCATTAGTCCCGGGACGAATTTTCGTCCAGGTTTTCATCCAACCTCGCGTACGGGACGATTTTTTCATCCTGGGATGAAAAAACCATCCCATCCCCGTCCCTGCACTGATTCCAGATGTCAGCAGGGATGATCTTCGTCCCGCCCGCCCCCGTCCCTGCACTGATTCCAGATGTCAGACGGGACGATCTTCGTCCCGTCCGTCCCCGTCCCTGCACTGATTCCAGATGTCAGACGGGACGATCTTCGTCCCGTCCGTCCCCGTCCCTGCACTGATTCCAGATGTCAGCCGGGATGATCTTCGTCCCATCCGTCCCCGTCCCTGCACTGATTCCAGATGTCAGACGGGACGATCCTCGTCCCGTCCGTCCCCATCCCTGCACTGATTCTAGATGTCAGCCGGGACGATCTTCGTCCCATCCGTCCCCGTCCCTGCACTGATTCCAGATGTCAGACGCAACGATCTTCGTCCCATCCGTCCCCGTCCCTGCACTGATTCCAGATGTCAGACGCAACGATCTTCGTCCTGTCCAGTCCATTATGTACATCCCGGACGATTTGGTAATATACTGCCATGCATTCTCCCCCACAAAAACATCAATAAATAAAAATCAAGCTCTTTTGATCTCTTAATTTCCACAGAATGAGTTGCAAACTTGCCCTTAAGGGGGATTTCTTCTCTTTCTCTATGAACTGAAACAGTATATGTATAACTCAGAGAAAGCCAGTATAGAACTCAGGCTTACATTAGAACCTTCCGGAGTGCTCCAGAGACTCTCTCTCCTTCTCCCTCTCCGTTCCTACAAAGCTACGAGCAAAACCCTTGCAACCCATTTCGCAAAATTCGATTTTGGAGCCGAAGCTCGTCGGAATGGCGATCATCTCCGAGGTAGAGGAAGAGGGTACCAAGCGGAACGCGACGACGTCGGGCGGATCTGAAGCGTCGCCATTGGAGGCGATCCTGCAGCCCATACTCTCGAGGAAGGGGGCAAAGGGCCTTCTGGAGCTCGTCGCAGACTTCCTCAGCCGGAAATCGGATTGCTTCAAATCTGAATCCAGCTACAAGGATCTAGTCGCTGTTCTTACCGCAGCTAAGGCTAAGGCTTCGAAGGAATCTGCTTCGGAGAAGAGGGCACCGTCTTCTTCGACTTCCGCCCCAGTTTCGGCACCGATTTCCGCTCAGACGTCGTCGTCTGGAGGAAAAGATGGTACTGTTTTGCAAGAAAAGGGCGATGGCAAAACCGCAGTGGAGAAAGATTCAGACGCCGGCACTTCGAATGTGAGAGGTAACTGTTGGTCTGCATTTGTTGGTCGAATCTTGATTTTTTTTTCTGTGGCTTTGTTTCTTGATTTCGCTCACTGGTTCGTCGTTCATTGATTCTTGTGATTGGAATCGTTTTTATTCTACTGTTTTTATGTTCTTGAAGCTTAATGTTTGAGCTTGGAATTCGTAGATTCTGGTATAACTACGCTGATGTCTTTAAAGTTAATGGAAGAATGGAAATATGTTATTTGTTTTGAAAGTTTCATTTTGTATTTCATTTTCAATCTGCATCTCTTTCGCCTCTTCTTCTTGTACTCCGACATCCAGCTGGTTAGTATTTTTTTAGTGTTCTAGTAGGGAAAACATGGCTTCTCTTCGATTAATTACAAGGGACACTGATTAAATGCCTTGTTATTTCTTCCGTTTTTTAAACAGCACAAAACTTTTGGATGATGTAAATCTTGAAGGAAATCAATGGTATTCCATATAGAAAGATGTGGAAACTTTCAAAATATCCAGATTGTATGACAGAGAGGAAGAGATGGCAGAGAGGGAATGGGGTAGATGTAATAATGTGGATAGATCAGAGATCCCAAGGATCAAGCTTTCCCCTCTTCTTGATTGCAGGCCTGCTCCGGCTCCCCGGCCTCCAATTGTAGTCTGCAACTGATTCTTGAAGTCAGATATTCAATACCCCTCCTCCTGGCTTGTGCTTTATTTATACCCTCCCGGATCTTCTCATTGACCGAGCCTTCTTTTCCTTCTTTGGTAATTCTTTTAAAAGAAGTGGTTCGTATCAATACTCTCTTTGTGCAGATGAATCTTGTAATCAAGCTTGCAGTGAGGGAAAGAATTCTGGAAGCGTTCTGCTTGTTCCCATTAGCTTCGTATGTTGGAAGATTTTGCCATTTTAGTTATACCTCTTGCCCCTGGGATGTGTTCTGAACTTGGAGACTGTCATCTTGAGTAACCTGCCATTCCCATTCAGAAGTTAGAAAAGAAGGGAGAGGTTGCAAAAAAAATTTAGGTCCTAAGGACTTTTTAAGTTGTGATCCATGGAAAACTGGATGAAAAGTGGAATTGGGAGTCTAAGGGGCCAAAATATTTAACAGACTGGGTAGGGTTAATAATTGAACGGAATTCTTGGTGTGTCACATCATCTGCAGCTTCGTCGGTGCTCATTTTTTTTTAAGAAAGGTGTTCATGAATTCACATGTCTTTAGTTTTGCAAAAAATTAGATGGATACTTTTATTTTTAAAAAAGTGAAAGGATACATACTTTAAGGAGAATGTCGTTTTCACTATCCTTCTAAAGGTTCCATAATTTTTCTATGTTTCATTTTTATCTCCGCATTTTGATTTTGATTTTGCTTCATGTTCAGCTCCAAATTCTGGGAATGGTCTGGATTTGGACGAGTACTCCTGGACTCAAACTTTGCAAGAAGTCACTGTCAACATTCCCGTTCCCGCGGGCACAAAATCAAGATTTATTGTCTATGACATAAAGAAGAACCATCTAAAGGTTGGCCTGAAAGGACAGCCCCCAATAATCGATGTAAGAGGTTTCTCTTGACCATGTCCCCACTTTTACTGCTCTTCAAGTTTACTTACTGTATAACTTTTAGGGCGTTCTTCACAAACCAGTGAGGCCAGATGACTGCTTCTGGAGCATCGGTGGGCATCCTAGTTCTATTATTCTTTTTTTATAGTTTTTGAAGCGATGAAACTTGGTTTGATAATTGATGGATGCGTGAACAGAGGATGGGAGAGCGATTTCTGTGCTCCTGACCAAACAAAATCAGATGGAATGGTGGAAGTGTGTCACTGTGGGTGAGCCAGAAGTTGATACCCAGAAAGTAGAGCCAGAATCCAGCAAGCTCTCAGATTTGGACCCTGAAACCCGCCAGACTGTGGAGAAAATGATGGTCAGTGTTTTCATATTCACGTAAATATTATAACATCAAACTTGAATAATCTTCAAAAATAATCGAACATCAATAATAGAGATAGAGATATAGGTAGAACTTTATGAACTTAAGCTTATTCCCTTTAAAATAAAATCAAACATGAATAATATTATAGCATCTCTGGAAGGTTTATGAACTTTGTCTTATTTCCTTCGTACCTGTTTATGATGGTTGGATATTTTATTTTCAATTAGAATCAAATATAGATTTATTTAGAAGTACTGATTAAATATATCTCTATAGATATCGTTTGATACAAACATCTACTCAATCACTGAAATATGACCTTCTTATTTAATTGCTGAATTTTGCCGAAAATTTAGTTACACAAATTTATGTCCTCACTGAAACCTCCATCTATTTGATCAATCTATCTGCAGTTTACCAATGAAGGTATCGGCCCACCTTTAGGATTTTTCGTACATTTAAGTGACAGCTGGTCATCTTCATCTGGAGGATTATGAACTTTGGGTTGCTTCCTCTCTATCATTGTGACGGCTTTTTTTCATCAAATTATACATACATAAAGTGGTTTAGTTATTTCAACATTGATATCCATTCAGTTAAACATCTACTCAATCAGGGAGATCCCCACTTGTATGTTTGCATGCTAAACTTTCCTGATAATTAATGACGTCATCGTGAAGATATACGCAATCTACCAATGAAGTAATATGCTTGGTGTTACGATATTTCTTTTTCAAATTAAGGCGATTTCTCACAATCATCACCTGGAGTACTTTGCTTATTCCCCCTCTCTACTTATGGCAGTTTGATCAGAGGCAGAAGTCGATGGGCCTGCCCACTTCGGACGAGGTTCAGAAACAGGAGATTTTGAAGAAGTTCATGGCAGAGGTTTTATTTCTCTGAATCAAACCCTAACTCAAACCCTAAAAATCTGTATTTTGCTGACCGGTGGTGTTTTGGGTTTTTTTTCTTTGTTGCAGCACCCTGAGATGGACTTCTCCCGGGCCAAGCTCGCATGAAAAACCCCTTTGAAAGAGTCTCTATGCCTTTTTCAGTTTCTTGGTCACCAGACATTTATCAAAGAACAAAACATAGTTTGGGGTTGAGTGGATATGAATGTCTCTTCTTCTTGGTGCCCAAGATTTTGACCATTGGGGTATTTTTTTTTCTATGATCCTTTTGTTTCCTTTTTTTAAAATTCCTTTGCGTAGATTGGTGAGAATAAAGTAGAATTAGGCATGACCCTAGTCTGGTTCTTTAGGGTTGGTTGATAGAACCCTAGCTTGACCAACCTTCTGACCTGTTTGCTTGACTGTGTTGGCTTAGTTAATTTATTAGGAGTGTAATTTTCAAATAAAAAAAATTTATTAGGAGTGTCTAGTCATACCAATGTTAGGTGTATTTAAGTAGACCCATGGGGCGGCTGGGTAACATGATAGATTGAAGAAAAGAATTTGAGAAAAGGAAAATCTTAGGCAAGGGAAGAGAAAAATAACAGGACAGTGAGTTAATCATCAAGTGAAGGGGAGAGGGCATGTCTCCTTCTTGTTATGTAGGTAGAGAAACGGATGAAAGTTATACTAGGGAAAGGTTGATGAATGGAATTTTTGTCAAAATTTATGGGCATGAGTCTTGGAAGATCAAGAAGACAATGTAGGAAAGCTGTTGAAAATACCCATTGAAATTAGCTAAAGCAACACAAATGAACAAGAGAGAGAAATTAGATGCGATGGCTTGTGTCTTTGAATGCGTGAGGAAGAAAAAATTAACTATTATTATAAATGGCCAATGTCAATTTCTCACAAAAATAAAGCTCCAATAAGACATACTTTCTTGTATAAGAACTTATGAAGTTCTTTATAAATATAACAATAGAAAGCAAACCAGTAGTAGCACTTTGGATGGGAACATGCAAAAACAATTTTCAAACGATGAGACTCGAGTATTTGAAAACTAAAACAAGTGGAAGATGTCCATATTTAGTCTCCTGAAATTTTTATATTGGTTGAGAGGATGCTTTGATTCTTAAATATCATTATTCTAAAAATATCATGATGAGTTCAGTCATTTTACCCTATGATGTGATTCACATAAAACTAGCATTAGGTGTTTGAAAACTAAAATAATAGGAAGATGTTCATATTAAGTCTCCTGAGAGTTTTATATCGGTTGAGAGGATGCTTTGATGCTTAAATATCATTATTATAAAAATATCATGATTACTTTAGTGATTTGACTTCAGGATATGATTCACATAAAATTAGCATTAGGTACGTTAAAATAATATCTTATTATCACTTGATTACGAACACAAACTTTGAAGTCGCAGGCCTAAAATTTTCAACTGGATTTTTTTTTCTGAGGGCTTAGCTCTTGAGTTTCCTAACTTTTTAAAAATGACGGAAATTATAGCAAGCTAATTTCTAGCTTTAGATCACAGACTGTTGTTTCACCTGGATTTTATAATAATATGAACTTTTGTTTCTTATTTATCTGCCTAAATGTACTGTTTATCTGATCTATAATGCAGTAGCATCAGTCAATGTTATATGCTTACTTGGTGTGACAATAAAATAAATTTGTCCCACTTGTATCCATAAAGTATCAGTTACTGCGTAGAATTTTTACCCTTTTTTGAAGACATACTCCCATATAAGTTATGCTTCGGCACTTCATATCACCACACATAAATTAAGGTAGTTTAGGTATAATATTAGTTAAAACTGATTACTCTATGTAATGTAGTTGAAGTGTATCCTACCTCATTCACCCTTTATCTAAGCAAAAAACACCCAAAATTTTTGGACGATAACAAAGTATACATCATAGAAGCCATATTATGTATAAAATAAGTATAATGGGTTAAATTCAGTTTAAAGGTTTCCATTATTTTGATTATGAGATTTAAAGGAGAAAATGAAAAATAGTATGACCAATACGAAATGATTTAGGGCTCTTCATTTATAAAATTTTAGCATGAATGACGAATGCAAGCTTTCCTAAGTTATGCTTTAAAATTTTGACTTAATATAATTTAAACAATATATCATCACAATACATGTAATCATTTAAGAGGATACAGAAGTATATTATTTAATATTTTTACACTATATTTTCACAATTTTTTTCTTGAACTTGTGACAAAGCATTCATTCTATAGGCACAGACCGCATGTTTGTCCGCAATGTTTTCTCTTTCTATACACCTATATTAATTTTATTTTAAGAAAAATAGAATTTTTCTTAGACGATCAGAATATATTATGTGATACAATAAATTGCTGAGTTGAGCTTCTAAGTAGATCCACACAATGAAAATTGTGTATCAAATGAATGAAATACACTTTATAGATTATGAATGGTGCATTATGATTTTGTATTTAAATTTTGAATGTAATCACATTTTATCAATTTCCAATAGTCGCATCTAAAGTAAATATCCATTCTCCAGATAATTTCAATGCCTTTAATGGATCCAGTAGATGATTTATTCCGATACCATGCCTAATAATCTCATGGGGACGGAAATCCTTTAGTGGAGGTTCCAGAAACAAAGCTCGGTTCCTAAAACCTAGATTGGGGTCAAATGAAACTCATTATAGTACCACGGGACCCTATACAAGACTTAACCACCTCTGGTCCCTATACAAGGCTTAAATGCCTCTGATTTTCCCTTCAAAGCCTAATAAAATGGTTTTTACCGAAGCCAATTAAAATAGGTTTTCATAAATATATTACTTTCAGAAGCATTTGTTAATGAGTGGATTAGAAAGTACAAGGTTGCTAAGAGTATCCCAATATTTGTGGGAGAAGCCATTTGATTTCCCCTTCCCTCTTTAATCTTCTTGAAATAGGACTGGGTACACAAACAATGGACTATAGAGGTATTTTTATGACCAAGAATCTTCAACTGCACCAAAATTTGTGTATTCCATTGTTTCCTCATCAAATAAAACCCAACATCTTATATTTTAAAAAAATGATTTCACAAGTTGCATTCAGTCTAACGATGGAAATATATGTGGCCAGCAAGCCAATCACACATTCCATGTCTCGTTCCTTGTTCATTAATGGAACATATTCATTATAGTGCACATGTGATGCTTATAATGAAGTCCTTGAATACATGATCGGACTTAGTGAATTATGATGAGATTGTAATACGGAGATCACTAGTCTTTAAGCATGTGTTCTAAATATTCATATTCAAAGGATACTCGAGAAGGACATCAAAATATCTAGATAGAATAACACTATCTAGCCTCACTCATATGAAAAGTATGGCCGGTCCCGTAGACATTAGTGTGGAAACACTAAGGATAGATAGTGGGTGCTCTTTAGTGGAAAGAGTCCACTGAATTGATCCGTACAAATCCCTGAATGGTATTATACCAAACTGTCAATCAGGTAGATTTACATCACGGTTGTGTAAGTCATCCTTAGACCTGAGACAGCAAAGATGTATTGTGGATGGACAGTTTTACTTTGACTATGATATACGAGTCTCTAATCATGGGATTTTAAACAATTTTAGTTCAGGTGCATCAAGAAGTTCACAAAGATGATTGAGTGGTCAAGATGCGATCGTCCAATCTCGGTATAAGAGGTGACTGCTCAAGGAAGACGATGAGATGAAGTCCTTGGCCAGGGCAGTAAAATATTGGAGAAGAGTTCTCCGATGATTTCTAAATGCATCTGTACTAACTCGGATGACCAATTTTTAGGGTTTGATAGTTAACCATACGCTAAGCCATCCTAGGGGCGTCAAGTGGATGCGGGACTATATGTACAAGGTAACTGAAGCCAAACAAGTTCCATGAGCGAGTCGATACACACTCCTCTGTATCTTCTAGAGCACGAGGTGTAGCTTGGCACCCCACGTGTTGGAGACTCAACCTATCGATTGGATTAAATCGATACGACATTAATTAATCTATATGATGATATAGTTTATTAATTTAGAAGGCCAATAAAGGTTATTGGGTCGCTCGAGTCGTTAATAGACTGATACATGGGCCTAGAGGGTCACACGCAAATGGTCTTTTGGACGTCAAAAGACATACTTAGGTTTTTATGAAAAATACCCACTTAGTATAAATTGGAGAAGGCACTGAACAAAATTTACCCAGGCCAGAATTGTTCAGGGGCCTTCCCGTTCTTCTCCCTTCTCCCCATGACTCCTCTCCACTCCTGATGCGATCGCAATGGTGTAACGACGGCGACGAAGATTGAACAGAGCTCGTCAACAAGGAGGAGGAGATCCAACGTGTTGAGGATCGCGTGGATATTTCTAGAGGATGCACACTTGAGCAGCTCGACTCGTCTTGCTCCGCAATCCAAGAAATCACGGATGCGATCCATGCAAAGGTACTTCGTTTCAATGATTGTAATGATGTCATTTGACTCTGTTTAAGTCTTCCACAACTAAATGTTTGATTTCTTCATCCATATGTAGGCATGTAGAACCCAACATCTATAACCTTCTTTGTCTCCTTAGTTGTCAATCTTTTCATTCACCTCACAAAATATTTCACAAATTCCATCAAATCTGGCCTAAAATATAGGTTAAAAAACTTAGAGCCAGTGAAGACTACAAACTTATAAAACTTAACTTTAATCTAGTCTACTTGATGATAAAATAGGTTAACCAATCCCCCCAATATATCCAAAACCTCCCAACTTGAATAGTGTTTATTCACTTACTCGATCAAATCTGGCCTAAACTAGAGGTTAAAAAGCTCAGAGCCAATGGAGACTAAAAATTTATAAAACTAAACTTAATCTATTCTACTTTCCGAGAAAACATGTCCAATGGAAAAACATGTCAGCAAGCCAATCACACATTCCATATATTGTTCCATGTTTATTGATATAACATATTCAGTATAGTGAATATGTGATGCTTATAATGAAGTACATGAATACATGATCGGACTTAATGAATTATGATGAGTTTATAATACGGAGATCACTAGGCTTTAAGTATGTGTTCTATATATTCATATTCAAAGAATACTTGAGAAGGACATCAACGTCTCCAGATAGAATAGTACTATAATCATCACTCATATGATGATTATGGCGGTCCCGTAGTCGTTTGTGTGGACACACAAAGGATAGATAGCGGTGCCCTTTAGTGAAAAGAGTACATTAAGGGGCCTCCCACTTCTTCTCCGTTCTCCCCTTAGCTCATATCCACTCTCGATGTGATCAGGATGGCATAACCACGATGGCGGAGAGGAGAGTGAACAGAGCTCATCAAGGCAAAGAGGGAGATTTGACATGCAATGGATGTGTGGCTATGTCTAGAGGCTGCACACATGAGCATCTCAACTCGTCTTGCTCGAGGATCCAAGAAATCACAAATGCAATCCGTGCACATGTGATTCATTTTAATATTTTGTTGACGCCCTCATGATTCCATTAAGTACTTCGTAGTGAATCCTTTTGAGTTCTTCATCTAAATCGAGGCATTAGAACCCAACAATGTCAACCAACCCACCTCAAAATAAACAAAAAACCTCCCAGCTTGAGTTGTATTTATTCACCAACTCCATGAAATCTGGCCGAAACTATAGATTAAAAAAGCTCAGAGCAAGTGAAGAGTACAAAAATTAAAAAACCCGAATTTCATATATCCTACTTTGTGAGATAACATGTTAACCAACTTAAATGCACAAAACATCCAAGCTTGAGTAACACTTATTCACCAACTCAATTAGATGTGTACTAAACTATAGGTTACAGTTAGACATGGTTATTCTGTTCTGTTCTTTTTAAATGAAAAAAAAAAATTGCACAAAAGAACTGCACAGGGCCTTGTTCTTTGTTCTGTTATTTTTCTTTTTTAAAAACTAACAAAATTCGCACATTCGCACAAAACTAGAACAAAATTCGCACAAAGCGAACAAAAGAACCGCACACGGGTCCGTGTTATTTCTGTTCGAATTCATTTTTGTTCTGTTCGGAAAACCGAACAGAACGAACAATTTGCACAAATTCGCACAAAAAGAACATAACGACCATGTCTAAGTTTTGTGCGAATGTGCGAATTTGTTCGAATTGTTTGTTCTGTTCTTTTTGTGCGAATTTGTGCGAATTTGTGCGAATCGTTCATTCTGTTCAGTTTTCGAACATAACAAAAACGAATTCAAACAGAACATCGCACAGACCCTTGTGCGGTTCTTTTGTTCGCTTTGTGCGATTTTTTTTCTAGTTTTGTGCGAATGTGCGAATGTGCGAATTTTGTTTGTTTTTGAAAAAAAAAACAAAACAAACAACAAGGCCCTGTGCGGTTCCTTTGAGGAAATTTTTGTTCGTTTCAAACAGTCTACTTGAGTAACATTTATTCACCAAAAACAAAAACAAAAACAGAACAGTCTACTTGAGTAACAAAAACAAAACTAACAGAACAGAACAAGCAGTCTACTTGAGTAACATTTATTCACCAACTCAATTAAATGTGGACTAAACTATAGCTTACAAAACAAAACCTCTATGCTAGAATAGTGTACGTTCCTAGAGAGATAAGAAAGAAAAACTCTCTCCTTCCCCCCCACATCCTTCCTTCCTTCCTCCAATGGCGCTGACTCCTCCCAACTCCCTCCCTCCCCACTCCCTCCCCCTCCTCTCCAAAACCCACCAACCCCCTTCTTCCCTTCCCACCCCCCACCACCTTCTCAACGCTCGCTTCACCCCCACAGCCGCGCTCCACCACCCCCCTCCAAAACCCACCTCCCCTTCTTCTCCAAACCCCGGCCTTCTCTTCCGCCAGAAACTCCTCTACTTGGAAGAAACTCTGGGAATCGACTCCTCAGAAGCCCTCTCGAGAAACCCACATCTCCGTTCCTTCCCCCTCTCTTCTCTCCACTCTCTCGCGGCTTTCCTCTCCTCCATGGGCCTCCCTTCGACCCATTCTGGCGCCGGAAGAGTCCTCTCCAGACACCCAGAACTTCTAACTTGCGACCCACAAACCCATCTTCTCCCCGTCTTCCGATTCCTTCTTGGCCCGGTGGGTCTCCCCAGAAAGGATCTTCCCTTAGCCGTTCTCCGCTGCCCTCGTCTCCTCGTCTCCAGCGTCGATTCCCAGCTCCGCCCTGCTCTCCTCTTCCTCCGCCAACTGGGTTTCGTCGGAAACCACCGAATTTCCTGTAGAACCACTCTTCTGCTCGTTTCCAGCGTCGAAGGCACGCTAATTCCCAAGCTTGAGTACATTCAAAATCTGGGTTTTTCCAGAAGAGAAGCGGCGAAGATGGTGCTGAGATCTCCCGGGCTGTTTACTTTCAGTATAGAGAGGAATTTCCGCCCCAAGGTGGCTTATTTGGTTGAGGATATGAGAAGGGAGATTGCGGAATTGAAGGATTTTCCGCAGTATTTTTCGTTCAGTCTTGAGGGGAAGATCAAGCCGAGGCACCGGCGATTGGTGGAGAATGGGTTTGGGGATATGCCTCTTGCCGACATGCTCAAGGTCAGCGATGGGGAGTTTAATGACAGGCTTGTTGAGATGCGGCTTAGATTGTTGGATGAAAGACTCTGAAAATCATGGGATTTGATGGATTTTGTACAGGGCTGTACATAGTTTAATCGATTCTGCTCGGAGGATTCTTGCTAGTTCTTGATTCTTACGGGTGTAAAAAGTTCTTTGAGGCTTCAGTTCTTTGAGAAAAAGAAATATTTATTTGGATATTTATCTTGTGAATTATGTGCTGTGTTGGATTGGGTTTTGTTCTTTGCAAAGTGCCCAAGTCTGAGGATTATTGCTGATCTTTGATCTTCATCGCTGTTGCATTGATGTGAAGGAAGTTAGTGAGGATCAACTCGTCTATTGAAGGTAATCATTTTTTCTACTATGTATTGGTTTTGTTATTATTTGTATAATGATCAACTTGGAGGATTCTTGCTGCTATTGAGCAATTTTAATGAATTGAGTCTCCGGGAATTCAGAAATATCATCTTATCTCGAGATTTCATCCTTAATGGACTCTTGAATTTTGCCTTACGACAGACTTCAAAAGTTAAAAAAAAAAGGATAAATGAAAATTTCCAATGCACGACTGGCTGTTTTGTGATTGTGGGAGGTGAAAATAGCACATCATGTAGTAAACAGTACGACTTCCTCATGAATCGTTGTTTCCAGTTGTTTAGATATTGGATGGGCATTTGGTAGATTTTTATCAGGTTTTTAAAGTCAATTTCTAGTCCTTGGCATCATTTTCTTTTGAGTTTTTTTCTGACGGATTCTTTGTGCTGTCTTCCTTAGTTTCTTGATCTTTTTTTCCGGTTTATGTAAATACACACTTCAATCTATTTTTGGCCAAGTGGGGTACGAGCGTGTTTTGGTCAAAACATTATTTTGTCTTCATCGCCAAGACAACTATTTTTTTATGTTTTATCATTGCCGATAAATGTCAGAATCTTTCAAAAGCAATGGGTACATATATGTAGGATAGGTTGGAACAAAACTACTAATACTAGCTTAGAAGAAAATAAATTCCATTAAAACAACGGGATACAACTGTTCAGCATTAAGACACTGGATAATAAACAGTCTCATACGATATGTGATGAAGATATTTGACTTGTTTTCAAATATCCAATAACAAATACAGATGAACACTTTTAAGTGTCAATTAAACGCCCCAAAGTTCTGAAAGTTAAACCAATTTATTGCTTGATTTATACTGCTTGTTCTGACTAAACCGATATAATTTTTTTTTTCAATAAAAACCTTCAAAAGTTTGTGCGACCCAATCAACCGGAACATCTGTTTCGATTTGGAGAGCCAATCAGTGGCAGAGCGATGGAGCCAAAATATTGATGGTCAAACTTCCAATCGGGTGATGATGACACACGGCAGACCTGACTCGCTGTCGAAAACCAATAACAATCTGCTCTGTCACTTACAATTTGTCATCCATACTTAATTTTTGCCCATATGGACTTAGATATTGGATGCCGATATTGGGATAGATGCTCTATTGGACATCATCGTAAATTGGAAAATCCAATATCATTATGTCATTCTCCATCTTGATGTTGGCATCTGCCTTCATCTCAGGGGTTGGACGATGATATTGGATATCAGTCTCCAATGTCAATTTGTCCAATGCCTAAAACATACATGGAAGTATGCATTTAAGCATTAATAAATGTGAATTATATTAATTACTGTTAATTTAGTTAATTAATATTAAGTGGGTTGGAAGCATTGAGGAATACCTTAAGGTCAAACTCAATACGAAAATTTATTTGCCCAGCCAAGACTCAAAATTCAATAGATATCACGTGCTCTAAAAATCAAAGTTGACTGGTCAATCTTAATGTATAGATGGTCTCACAAGCAGTACTCTGCTTTCAATAAAGGTTCTAAGAAAGTAGTCATCTGCCTCTGCTCTAACCCATTCGACATCGGTCCACATAAACGATATCAGGCAAATCTTTGATATCCATTTGATATATGTCTGCCATCCAGTACTGGCATCTGAAATTGTCTCAATTTTATCCGAGTATCTGATTGTCTGATATCAGATATCAGCAGAAATCAGAAGTATGAACACTAATTCTGACCTTGAAACAGAAATGGAACAAAAATCATTATGCCTTCCACTCTGGTATGTCTTAGGTCACTGGTGATTCATTCTTAGTTTTCAACCGTGGTCCGTCCATTCAGTCATTTGTTCTTTCCGGCACTTTGGACATGAATGGAATGAAACAGCCAACTATGTGAAGAACAAGTGACTGAAAGAACAACTATGTCCACGAGCCTTAAACCAGAGTATTGGCTCCCACCCTCTCTCTCTTCCCAGATATATAAGCAGAGAGAGAGAGAGTGAATAAGTGGGAGAGAAGGAGAGATAAAGAGGACAGATTGTTTGATGTTCGAGGTTGATCAATAAAAGCTTTTGATTAATCAGAACTAAGATATCAGGATATGTCAAGTATATTGGACAATCAGGACTACCAGTTGAAGAATTTGTGCAACAAGTGAAGAAAATGATGAGAAAAATGAGGTAAGAAAAAGAGAGAATGTGAGAGAGAAAATAGGACCAGGTTACATAGAGATAGTGAGATACATCCAAATTATAACAGTAGACTTTGGACAGAGCTTCTCTCTCCTCCAAAATCCCTTTCCCAGGCTGATATCTCTGACAAATGATCACTGTTTTCGAGCTGAGATTAGTCTCAGATGATTCAAAAGGTCCTCTCATACTAAGGATTGAGTCCAATGGCGACTCCCTTGCATTTGACTCTGACACCGATACAGACCCTCTATCAGTGGCTAGTCTGAAACATCTTGATGCATATACAAGACCCTATTAAGACTACATCAATTGAATCAATAGTTTCTCATGATTCTAACCCTAATTTGTGACCTCTCTCAACTAATCACATATTATCTCCCTTGGTGGTAAGAAAAAAAAATCTAGTGATATTCAGACTTGTTGAACCTATGATCAGATCAAATTATATGGCATCAAAGCTAATCACACTTCAATGCCTATTTTAACTTCTTAAAATAAATCATATTCACTACTGTGCATATCAATGTTTATAACGAAGTCCTAGAACATATCCAGTGATAAGTGAATTATGATGTAGTGATCATGTATCTTCAAACATATATTCCAAACATCCCTATTCATAACATATTTCATAAGGACATCTAATATATGGCTCGAATAGGATTATCTGTGGCCCTCATATGATGAGTTTGACTTATGATGTAACCATCATTTCGTGGTTGATAAGGAGGTGTGATGGGTGCTCTTTAGAGAAACTTCATAGAACCCTTCAACATCAATCCCTTAATGGTTTTATATCCAAATTTTAACCACGTTGATCCATTAAATAATTGTGTAAGTGGTCCTAGACTTGAGACACCAAGGAAGTCTTTGAGATATAAAATTATGCTTGGCTCAGATGCAGCAACAATTCTACAATGATGTTTGAATTGTCAAGATGCAATTGTTTCCCTTGGTTTCAGAGTAAACATGCTCCACAAAGAAAGAGTTCTTAAATGATTTCCACAAAGACAGAGTTATTAGATGATTTCCACAAAGAAAGAGTTCTCATAGAGGCAATGGGGACATAAATATAAGATAGGTTGGAACAAAACTACTAATATTAGCTAAGAAGAAAATAAATCCATTAAAACAACGGAATACAACTGTTCTGCATTAAGATACTGGATATTATGTAGTCTCGTACAATTAAATTTGATGAAGATGTTGACTTGTTAAGTGTCAATTAAACGCGGCAAAGTTCTGAAAGTTGAACCGATTTATTCTTGATGGATAAAACTTATTCTGCCTAAACCGATATATTTTGCGTGAGCCAATCAACCAGAACTTCTGTTTAGCCATAACTTCAATTAACCAGAACTTTTGATTAGGAGTGTCAATCAGTGACCGAGAAATTTGGCCATAATGTGGAGGGTGGATTTTCCGATAGGATGATGCCATATGGCAGACCTTACTTGCAGATAACAGATAACAATCTGCTCTGTCCCTTAACAGTTTGTCATCCATACTTAATGTTCGCCCATCTGGACTTGGATATTGGATGTCAATATCAGGACAGATGCTCTACCGAATATCATAAATAGGAAAATCCATCTCAATATTGCCATCCACCTTCATCTCAGGGGCCAGACGATGATGTCAGATATCAGTTTTTCCAACATCCAAAAAGATATATTGAAATATAATTTAACTAATTTAAAATGTGTATACATACAAGCGTTAATTAATATGAATAATATTAATTATTTTTAATTTAGTTAACCAATATTCCATGAAATCAAATGGGTTGGAATTGTTGGAGGAATACATAGTGGTCAAAGTTGACATGGAAATTTATTTTCGCCCACAGACTCAAAATTAATTGTATATCACTTGCTCTAGATCAAAGTTGACTCTTCAATCTGATTGTATTTGATGTTTTCACAAGCAGTGTCATGTTTTTGATAAAATATTCTAAGAAGTTACTCATCAGCAAATATTTGATATCCATTTGATATATGTCCGATATCCAGTACTGGCATCTGAAATTGTCTTGAGCTTTATCCAACATTAGATATCAGAGGAAACCACACTGATGAACACGAACCTTGACCTTGGAATGGAAATGGAACAAAATTCATCGCGCCTTCTGCTCTATTCTGTCATAAGGGACTGGTGGTTCATTCTCAGTTTTCACCCATCCTCCTCCCTTTCAGTCATCTGTTCTTTTTATCTTCTTTGATGGGAATGGAATGAAAATGCAGACTCTGTGACGAATCACTGACCAAAATACACTTCCATCCGTCTTATTGTCTCCTGTCCACTAGCCTTAAACTGGAGTAGTGGCTCTCTCCCTCCCTCTCTTTCTTTCCACCTAGATATATGCATCGAGAGAGAAAGAGAAAGTGTGAGAGAATGAGAGAGAGAAAGAGAAGGTGAGAGAAAGAGAGATAAAGGAGAGAGATTTTTCGATGTTGGACATTGATGAACGAAAGATTTTGCTCGATCAGAGCTAAAAATCATATGATATGTAAGTCTCTTGAATGCTCAGGACCAACAGTTCATGATCTGATCATCCGATCAAGTAGACTGAGTTTTTGGTTCAATCCCTGACCCTTGGTTTTGCCTATTGGTTTCAGGAACACTCAAGTAGAGCATAAAATAGAAGAAGAGTTTAAATTTCAGACTCTAATGGAGTTTATATCTTGAAACAGAGATGACTATCGAATATCTGGGAGTTTTAAGATTGAAGTGCATCTTTCTATAAAATGATTAAAATTTAGGTGTTGAATTTCATATAAATTGTGATAATCTTCTTCAAAAGTTGATGGTAGAAGAAGTGAGGGGTGAAGGATATGGAGTTGTATATTAAAAGAATGATTTGAAGTAATAATCAGTGGTGAAAAATGAAATTGTGGGGTTGAGTATTCTAAGTCAGAGTATGGAGAGAAGGAAAAATTGCGAGGAAAATCCAACCCATTAAGAACAAATGAGTGATAGCTGTCAGATTAAGTACAAGGGGGATGCATAAGTATAGAGATGAATTAAAAATGAGAAAAAATATTGTGGTGAATAATTTGAGCAAGAAGTGAGGAAAAGGATTATAGAAATGAGGTGAGAAACAGAAAGAACACGGGAGACAAAAATAATAATGGGTTACATAAAGACAATGAGAGACATCAAATATAACAATATAATTTAGGAAGCACTTCTCTCTCCTCTGAAATCCCTTTCCCAGGCTGATATCTCTCTCATGTGATCTCTGATCAAGCTGATATGTTTCTCAAATGATTCTAAAGGCCCTCTCTATTTAAGAATTTGAGGGCAATTTCATCTCCCTCGCATATGGCTCTGAAACCAATACAGCCCCTTTATGGGTGGCCAGTCAGAAACATCCTGATACCTGTAAAAACTGGATCAATTGAATTAGTAGTATCTCATGATTTGAAGTCTAACTTTTTAACCTCTGTCACTTAATCACATCCTATATCCCTTGTTAGTAAGAAAAAAAACCTAGAGATATTTTGACTTGTTGAACCTATGATCATAGCAAATTGTATGGCATGGAAGCTAATCACACCTCTGACTCTTTTGGGTTCTTAAAATAAATCATAATCAATATTATTCATGTTGGTGTTTATACCAAAGTCCTATACTTATCCAATTATTGGTGAATTATGATTAAATCATGATGTAGTGATCACTTGTCCTCAAAAATTTATTCCAAACATTCCTGCACATTACATATTTCATTAGGACATCAAATATATTGCTTCCCCCCATGAGGGGATAATTTACCATGTAACAATCTTTTTGTGGTCGATAAGGAGAGATTATGGATGCTCTTAGAGAAAGAGTTCATTGAATTGTTCAATGCAAATCCCTTAATATATTACACCTAATTTTTAGCCAGGTAGATACATGAAATAATTGTAAAAGTGGTCTTGAATCTCGAGACACGAAGGACATCTTGTGGATTTAAGTAGCAAATGCCCAACCAATATCCGTCCGATATCCGGTATCGGACAACCGATATCCGATATCCGCAAAAAAATGGGGCGGGGCTGGATATCGAATATCAGATATCGGTCGATGTCCGTTTGTAAGGGGTTAGACGGATATCGGTATCGGATATCGGGGGGTGAAGACGAACAGGGTATCGGATACCGGATATCGGTTTTTCGGTATCCGGATGTCGGAGACGGATACAGGATGCCGGATGTCGGTTTTCGATATCTGGATATTGGAACCGGTATCCGGATCAAATGGTTTTATTTTATTTGAATCTCAGTTAATATATAGAGTTTAAAATTTTTATTTTCTTCGATATGGGATAGCAGGATTCAAAGTTTAATGTAAACTCAGAATCCCATTATCCCACATGGAAGAATTTAGAAATCTTTCTTTGTATATATTAAATGAATCCGACATTATATTAAACGGTAAAATTATATTATAACCCATATTCGCTATATTTGTTGGCCCTAATATTTAGTCATTATTTAATATATTATCACAGCGTGGAACAAATAGAAGCGAAAATTTCTATATTCTTCCATATGGGATAAAGGGATTCAGATTTAACACCAAACCTGAATCCAGTTATCCCATATGGAAAAAAATAAAAATATGTAGCTGTATATATTAAATGTGATGACTTACCTCTTAAAAAGTTCTCTCCTGACTCCCTGGCCCACGATAAATTGACCTATCGCTGAATAATTATCAATTAATATTATTTTTAAATATACTTTCGGTGTGGATATCAAAAACCAATATCCACAACCGATATCCGATGTCGTCATCCTCCCCCCTGAGACGGAGACGGATGCCGACATCAAGACGGATATTGGAATGTACGGATACCGGAAAATTGACTTTCCGGTATCCAATACGGTATCCGTCCCGATACCGGCATCCGGTACCGGTATCGGGACGGGCAAACGCTAGATATAAGATTATGCTTAGCTCAGATATAACAACAATTCTAAAACACAGTTGAGTTGTCAAGATGGAATTGGGAGCCCCACACACCAGCAAGGAACCCTCACAATGCTGGAGTGAATGTCCTCACGTCACGATTAACGGACTATTCATAACCAGTGTAATAAATGTGTCGTTCATATCATCTACCTCCATCCTTATAATTAGGTCTAAGCTATATTATTAATTGAATTTTTAATAATTACTTGAATCCAAGTAGGCTATACATTGGCCAGCTAAATTAATTAATATTAATTTTAAGGAATAATATAATAGGTTATTATAGTTTCTATTTATAAATTATAAATCAATGAAATATATAAATGCATAGTATTATCACCTAACACATTAGCTTTTCCTTCAACAAAAAATGAGAGCTTGCTAGTCTCCAAGATCAATTTTAGTTTATCCATTTGGTTTATCATACATTAGGTTCATTACCTTCATAAATAATCTAATAAATTCTCAATTCAAGTTAAATAAGATTTTCTACTAGATTCACGTAAACAAAAAGTTTTTTATCATTATAAAAATAATAAAATTATGTATATATCAACATCTAATGGTAAGTGAGGGTTCATATCAAGGTCAATCTTTTTTAGTAATGATAAAAACACATTAACATATTTACGTACAATTTCACAACAAAAGTAAACTCCATCCATAAATTTATTTGACTTAAAATCAATATGTTTAATCAGATATTTTCAAAACCAAAGGGTCCTGAATGATTATTGATGAGCTAAAAAATAGGGTTTTAATTTGTTGTTGGTTTTTGGAGTTTAATCGGTAAAAACAAAAACCCGTACTCACTTAAGCGATGAGTAAGAATCATCTCCGCAAGGAACCGTAATGAAGTATTTAATAATCTTGAAATAAGTGATTACTGGGCATGTTCTTCAGCGAACGATGAGTGTAGCAAGTAATGAATTGCAGACCCAAAAAATAGTGTGGGAAAAAAACTTGCAGTCTGCAGCAAACAAAAAAAAATTAACATCACACGAAAGAAAATTCATCTCCTGGCCCTAAAATTCAAGTCAAATAACCCATTAACCTATCCCAAGCCCACTTCATTGTGGACCCACCAAATAAATTAATAATTAAAAGCACACCGGAAATATCAGAGACTGCAGAATTTGACCATCCCGGACTTTAATTTAATTTATAATTAAAAGAAAAAAAACCGAGACGAAAGATTCTATCTGATGATTAGGAATATTCTATCAATTTTAAAAGTTCCTTGCAGAGCGTATTTAGCATTTAAATGATTAAATTTATATTAACTAAATCGTAGAAAAAATACTGTTAGCTTTTCCATTTCGGAAGGGGTATATACATAATTCAGATGTATTAGGGGATTGCTAGGCATTTCTGCTATGCTATATATGTTCGTTTACCAGCGGCTTCTGTTGTTAACTTCTCTGCTTTTTGTTTCCTCGCCATTTCCGTCCGTTCAGAGAATCAAGACAATTTGCAGGTTAAGGGCAAGGATTTGAGAAGAGAAAGCGAGATTTTAGTTTAGATTTCGTGTCGCAGATCGAGGAGGCGGGATCTTCGTTTCTAGGTTTTCATTTTCAGGTTTGTATGTCACCTTTTCTGTTCTTTGGCTGCTGAATCAGATTTATGGGTGTTTCTGAGCTAGCTTGTTGCGTTTGAGCTTGGTTTTTGTTTTCATGTGCTTATAAATTGGGTTTTTTGTTCAAACTATTTCACGTTCAGATGCTTGTGCTGTTTCCTAAGATTTTCTTGTTTGGCAATATCATCTCGATCTTTGAATCGGATTCCTGGGTGTTTCTCAGCGAGCTTGTTGTGTTTGGGCTTATTTTATGCTTTCATTTGGTTATAATTTAAGGTTTTTGGTCTAACTAGTTCACGTTCAGATTCGTGTGGTTTACTAAGATGTTCTTGTTTTAAAATATCATTTCGAACGAGCTTCTTTGTTTCGGGGTGCCGAATCGTACTCCTGCGTGTTTCTGAGCTAGCTTTTTGCGTTTGAGCTTATTTTATGCTTTCATGAGGTAATAATTGAGTTTTCTGTTCTAACTTGTTCATGTTCAGATGCCGTTGTGGTTTCCCACGATGTTCTTGCTCGGCAATATAATATCGACGGAGCTTTTTTGTTTCTGAGTGCAGAATTGAAATTTTTGGGTCTTATCAAAGGGCTCGTTTTGTTTGAGCTTGGTTTTTGTTTTCATGAGGTTATAATTTGAGTTTTTTGTTCAAACTTAGTTTTTTTTTATTGTTCAAAAAAAAAAAAGCTTTTTTTGGTCAAGCTAGTTCACGCTCGGATGCCTGTGTGGTTTACTAAAATGTTCTTACTTAACAATATCATCTCGGACTTTCGTTTCTGTGACGGATGCAACGAAAAGCTATTGTTTTAGAGCATTCAGCTCAGTTGCTCTAAAAGAGGACGACCTTGGAACATTTGAAAAGATTCGGCGTCCGTGATGATACCTTCTTTGTATTTCTTGTGATATGGCTTCACGTTTTCCGCCTCGTTCTAATATTGGATTCGTGTATGGTTTTTTAATGAAAAATACTTGGATTTCGTGATATTTTCTTACGTATTCCTGCTTGTTTTTTTCGTGCATATGATACACTGACGTATTTTGATTCTTTTATTTACCGTTGGGTTCCTAGATACATTTTCTTCCCGGTCCAGACTTATTTAAGTAGAGGAACTCTTGTTGACATATATGGTTTAATATCATTATAGATTGTACTTACCTGATGATACTTGTTTGGGGATGAAATAAATCATGAACATTGGTTTTATTTCCTTTAAGAGGAGTCACTGAGATCGCAAGGAGAGTAGAAACGATTCATTCAGTGGCTTCTTCCTCCTATATCTACTCGTCAAATCCTAGTCAATTACCTTTTCTTCTTAGTCTTTTTCCAGTTATCGATTTTGATTTTATTTATTCGGACTTTAAATTTCGTGTTCAAATGTCTGAAAATCTAGCCTTTATTCTTAATTCGGGGTTTGCTTACAAGTTCAGCAATTTTCCCTCCCAGATCTCATGATGAATTCTGACGTCATCAATCAGTCACTTTCTATTTTCACGATAACTGCGAAACGTACTGTTCATCTGAGTCTTTTTCCCAAATATCAATTCCGATTTTATGTTCTTCTGCGATATACACTCATGTTCAACATCTGAATTACATTTTTTTCCCTAAATCTGGCCTTGATGACGAGTTTTATAGCATCCTAATCTAAGATCTTGTTGGATAATTTTAGCATAGAGATCTGGTACAAAATCTACATGTTCTTATTTCCGTCATCTCAAATGTTTCAAGGATGGCCACATCAACGGCAGCGACCCTTTCCCTCCATCCAGTCCCGTCATCTAGCGCCCAGACCGGGTCCACCTCAAAGACCCGGCCTGTGGCGTTGACCAGGGGGTTGACCTCATTCTGTGGACTCAAGGCCTTACCTTCCATCAGCATTGACCCGCATAATCGTGCCGGCCTACTTCGTTCAGTCAACGCAAGAGCAACTTTCCCAAGTCAGAGGTCAACCCAACCCATCCAACCGCGGGCCTCTACCTTCAAGGTGGCTGTCCTCGGGGCTGCCGGCGGGATCGGTCAACCATTAGCATTGCTGCTGAAGATGTCCCCGCTGATCTCGGCCCTCCATCTGTACGACATTGCCAATGTCAAGGGGACAGTCGCCGACCTCAACCACTGCAACACTCCGGCCCGGGCCATTGACTTCACCGGTCCTGCAGAGCTCGCCAGCTGTCTCCGAGGCGTTGACCTAGTCGTCATCCCGGCCGGCGTCCCAAGGAAGCCGGGCATGACCCGTGACGACCTCTTCCAGATCAACGCCGGAATAGTCAAAGCCCTCGTCGCCGCCGTTGCAGACCACGCCCCCCAGGCCTTCGTCCACGTCATCAGTAACCCAGTCAACTCCACCGTCCCCATCGCCGCCGAGGTCCTAAAGCAGAAGGGGGTCTACGATCCGAGGAAGCTCTTCGGCGTCACGACCCTCGACGTGGTCCGAGCCAACACTTTCCTGGCCCAGAAGAAAAACCTCAGGCTGATCGACGTGGACGTGCCGGTAGTCGGCGGCCACGCCGGGGCCACCATCCTGCCGTTGCTGTCGAAGGCCCGGCCGTCGGTTACGTTGACCGTGGACGAGGCGGAGGAGTTGACCGCCAGGGTCCAGAATGGGGGCACTGAGGTGGTGGAGGCGAAGGCGGGGGCCGGCTCGGCCACGCTGTCCATGGCCTATGCGGCAGCGCGGTTCGTGGAGTCCTCGCTACGGGCGCTGGACGGCGACGGGGACGTCTACGAGTGCGTGTTTGTGCAGTCGGAGCTGACTGAGCTGCCGTTCTTCGCTTCGAGGGTGAAGATCGGGAGGCATGGCGTGGAGGCCGCTATCAGTTCTGACCTCGTGGGGTTATCCGAGTTCGAGGCCAAGGCTCTCGAGGCGCTGAAGCCGGAGCTCAGGGCCAGCATTGAGAAGGGCATCAGCTTTGTCCAGAAGCAACAAGAAGCGGCCGGAGTAATGTAGGAAACATAGTCTGTGCGCCTCGGCTAGTACGAGGGTCTCTCACTTCGTCTCTCCTCTCTCGTCGTTTAATTGGTCGGATTGATCGTATTTGTTTACCACTTTTCCTTGAATAAAATGAATAAAGTGTAGAACAGTTGTAGCCCTTCTCCCCCAGTCTATCTCTCTCTCAATTGATCTGTCTTTCTACCTATCTATTTAACTATCTAACAATTTACCTATAAATCTATCTACCTACCAACCTACCTACCTACCTACCTATGTATTTATATATCTCTTTATCTACCTTTTAAAGCTACTTCCATTGATATGAATATTACAATACATTTTAAAAAATGCCATGTGTTATGGGAATTCCAGCCACAGTGGACTTTGTGAATTGGAATTTGTGGAAGCTTTGGTGAGTGCTTATGTGGAGGTTGTTGAAGACTGCTTAGCCGAAGCTCCTTCATTTTAAGGCCTCTATTTAATTTGTGGGGTTCATTTATTTTCTTGGTGAGTCTTTGGTATAATTGATAATATTAATGATCGTTTTGAAGTATGTTAAATTTTATTTTGGGACAAGTTTTTAAAGAAGTAGATATAAATTGGTGATATGATTCTGAATAATATTTGCATGATTCAAGTTATATAATCTCTCTCTAGTCTGCCTCTCTAATCTCTTTATTGTTGATTATTGAAGAGACTGTTGTCGGTATCTTGAGTTTTTAATACACATTTGATGAGAAAAACCATTGGTGTTTTCATTACTTCCCCTTATTTTCTGTACTTCAGTGACATGTTTAATAAATACCTAATTTTTTTGGTGGCATGATAATAAACGAATCTGCTTCTCTTTTTTTAAAAAAAATTCTGTCGCCTTTCAATGATTCACGATGAATTATCCAATCAATTTTTCGAGTGCATAACAATAAACTAGTATAGTTCTCTCTCTCTCTCTTATTGTTTCTCCTGACGAGCCACAATGATCTATCTATTTATTTTTTAAAAAACCATCAATCTGCCTATCTATCTATAAATATCTTTCTCAAAAAAATCTATCTATACCTTTTATCTATATACCTATTTCATCAATAAAATATACCCATATGTCTATCTAATCTATATGTGTATATAGATAAATTTATATACAAATAAATAGGTAGGTAGATATAGATATATATATAGATATATAGATAGATAGGTATATAGATAGAGATATGTAGATGGATAGATACAGAGATAAATAGATAGATGGAAGGATGGACAGATAGAGAGACGGATAGAGATATAGATAGATGGATGGATAGATAAATAGAGATATATGTGGATAGACAGATAGATGGATATATAGATTGATGGATGGATAGTTAGTTAGATAGATGGATATAGGCACATAGATAGGCAGATGGATAGATGGATAGATAGCTCGATAGCTAGATAGATAGATTAAAAGATAGATATATGCATATAGACTCATAGATAGAGAGATAGATGCAGATAGACACATAGATAGATAGATTAAAAGATAGATATATGCATATAGACTCATAGATAGAGAGATAGATGCAGATAGACACATAGATAGATAGATAGATAGATGCAGATAGATCGATAAATAGATAGATGCATATAGACACATATATAGATAGATTCAGACAGACACAGAGATAGACAGATAGATGCAGATAGACACATAGATAGATAGATATATGCTGATAGATCGATAGATAGAAAAATGCAGATAGACACATAGATAGATAGATAGATAGATAGATATATTCAGATGAATAGATAAATAGATAGATAGATAGATGCAGAAAGACACATAGATAGATAGATATATATATAGATAGATGCAGATAGACACATAGATATATAGATATATAGATAGATGCAGATAGACACATAGATATATAGATATATAGATAGATGCAGATAGACACATAGATATATAGATATATAGATAGATGCAGATAGACACATAGATATATAGATATATAGATAGATGCAGATAGACACATAGATATATAGATATATAGATAGATGCAGATAGACACATAGATATATAGATACATAGATATATAGATAGATGCAGACAGACGATATAAATCTATATATATATAGATAGATACATAAATAGATAGGTATATAGGTAGGGTCCGATAGTTCTGTACATCTTCGCATTTAGACGAATCATTTTCGTAAGTTTTTCCACTGTTATAGTACTTCCGTTATTTTCTCCTATTGTCAGGTCATAACCAACAACCTCCAAACGATCCCTATTCCCAAAAAGCCTTAAAACTAAACTAGGCGAGACACATAAATAAACCTAAAAGAGGGCAATACTGCAACTCTTTGGAAAATTAAAAACTTCAGTTATAAATTATTAGATTTTTAAATAATATGCAATATTTTATTCCTTGTTCTTGTCGGCGCCTGGTGCAACCGAAACCCTAGTTTTGGTGGCGGCGGATTCTCGATCTCCGGCGACCACGCATCGAGATTCCTCCGCGCGATCGCAAACAGTTCGTGGCGAAATCGGGAGGAGTAGAAACGATTTAAATCGACGCCCCAGGTTCGGCCGATCCTGTTCGTGCACTTCTTTTGATGTTTTTCTGGAGTTTTTCTGTAGTTTTTCTCCCCGAAAAATGGGTTAGAAATCAAGAATCATTCGATTTGATTCTTTTTTGTGTTTTTTTATTGTTATATTTGGCCGCACGATCTATTATTAAATGCGATTCTGTAATTTTTTTCAATTTTTATGCATGTAGGTTGTCGCATCTTTCTTTTCGAGTCTCGCGCGTGCTGCATTGAGTTCTTCTCGCTTGAATTTCAGCTCATCGAGTGTTGTTGCTCCCCATACATATTTATAACGTATGCCTCGTGGTGAACAGTTTCCCCTTATTTTTTTTCCGGATTCGAGATTTTGGGTTTGAACTATTGCCATGCCGTGTTCGAGTGAACGTTTCTATTATTTTTACCCTTGATCGCGAAGAGTATGGCTCTGCATTTCACTTTTCTCCTATTGAATTAACTCGCCATGTGGTGTTAACATAGTATTACAAATCATAATTGCAGATTTCCTGGTGTCCATATACTACTTGGGAAGATATTGTGGATAATAATGGAGTCCAATTCTGACGGAAACCTAATGCCAGATGATCTGAAAGGCGTCACAAACTCAAAAATTATAGAAGCTGTTAAAGTTGAAAGATCCAGCGGCCATAATAATGTCGAATTCGCCAAACCCAACGGACAGAATTCATCAGGTCTCAACCATGATGAAGAAGACGAATTAGATATTGATGTTGTGGGTTGCGCACAAGTCTCTGGTCGATTATTGGATCCGATGCGTGACGATGATACAGAGAGTGCCGAGTATTCCAGCTCATTTGGTGAGACATCTGATTCTGCTGAGGCAAATGAACGTGAAGCAAGCGATATGGAAGTTTGTTCTTCATTTCATGGCGAAAGCAGTGACTCCACTCCTTTCAACAGGGCTTTCAGGGTATGCAGGTCCGTCTGCTCTGCAAAATCACTTCCATAGATGGTTTTCCAGTTTTAGTTGCCAATCAACAAACTGTTTGAATCGGTTCTTTTTTGGAGGTTTTTGAGAGTTCTTGAGCGAGAAGTTTGAACAATAACAAAGAACGTATCTTTTTCAGTTACGCGAACCACTAATCATACACAATGTTTCCCTCTTTTAGAGAGGGTGACGATCGACCGTTGGAGGGATATGACCGTTGGAATCAACGGTCATATTTCACTATGAGTGGGCCCATTTATAGAACATGGGCCCGTTAATACAAGAGTACATGACTATTGGGCCGTATGATCTAACACCCCCCCTCAAGTTGGGTATAGATGTTGATCATGCCCAACTTGGACACCAATGCTTGGAGCTGTGGACCGGGAAGCCCTTTGGTGAGAATATCCGCAATCTGCTCCAGAGAAGGAATGTAGTGAGGTATAATGAACCCCTCGTCGATGCTTTGTTTGGTGTAGTGCCGAGTCACTCTTGCATGCTTCGTTCTTTCGTGTTGACCTGGGTTTTTTGCCATAGCAATTGCTGATTTGCTATCGGAGTACAGAGTCATTCCTCTATCTGGAAAAACTTTCAAATCCTGCAAGATACCCTTAAGCCACATGCCTTCACATACTCCCTTCTTCAGTGCTCGGAGTTCGGCTTCTGCACTGGATAAAGAGACCTCCTTTTGTTTCTTACTACACCACGTGACAAGATTCCCTCCTAGGAAACTGCAATAACCAGATGTAGACCGGCTGTCCTCAAATGATCCTGCATAGTCAGAATCCGTGTAGAGAACTACACTTGGCTTGCTTCCTCTGTTAAATAATAGGCCAAGTCCAATTGACCCCTTCAGGTAGGCTAGGATGCGATCTGCTGCACGTTGATGTGATTCCCGGGGATCATTCATGAATTGACTGAGAGAGTTGACTGCAAAAGCAATATCCGGCCGAGTATGGTTGAGATAAAGTAGCTTACCAATAAGACGTTGAAATGAAGTCTTGTTTACTGGTGTGTCTTTCTCGCTTTGTTCGGCTTTTAACGTAACATTACCATCCACTGGTGTAGCTGCTGGTCGACAATCCAGCTTCCCTGTTTCCTTTAGCAAATCAAGGATATACTTATGCTGAGAAAGTACGATCCCTGCCCGAGAGTAGGCCACTTCAATTCCTAGGAAATATGTCATTAGACCGAGTGCCTTTATGTCAAAGGATAGTGAAAGATGTTTCTCCAAATTCTGAATTTTGGTGTAGTCATCTCCAGTAATGATGATATCGTCAACATACACAATTAAAATTGCAATTTTCCCATCCTTGCCATGTTTTATAAACAATGTATGGTCGCCCTCACTTTGGAAGAATCCCACTGCCAACATTACTGCTGAAAATCTTCCAAACCATGCTCTTGGCGATTGTTTTAGTCCATATAAGGACTTTTTAAGATGACACACATTCCCTGAATTTTGGCTCAAACAATATCCGGGAGGAGGTGCCATATACACTTCTTCTTTCAATTCTCCATGTAAGAAGGCATTCTTCACATCATATTGATGGAGCTTCCAATTGAATATTGCTGCGAGTGCTATTAAGACCCGAACCGTGTTTAGTTTTGCAACTGGAGCAAAGGTTTCGTTGTAGTCAATGCCATAAGATTGAGTATATCCTTGTGCCACCAAACGAGCTTTGTGTCTGGCCACTGATCCGTTTGAGTGATATTTTAAAGTGAATACCCATCGACTTCCTACTAGTTTCTTCCCGGGTGGGAGTGGGCCCATCTCCCAAGTACCATTTCGCTTCAGTGCTGCCATTTCTTCTTCCATAGCTATCTTCCATTCTGCAGATGACATTGCTTCGGTCACATTCTTCGGAATAGATACGGTCATCAGGGCTTGAATTACTTGAGTATACTCTGGAGAGAGCCGGGAGTACGATAAATAATTTCTGACTGGATAGAGTTTCGTCTTCGTGCAGTTTCGAACTCCCTTACTTATGGCAATGGACCAACCAGCATTTCCGGAGTCTTCTTCTTCTGCCGGCAGTATTGTTGTAATTGAGTCGTCACGTGGTCTATAAGGCTCCTCCTCCTCCTCAGGGGGACTTGGAAAAGTACTTATAGCCACGTCCTGATCATAAGTTTCTGATGCTGAGGAGAGGCGTCGCTGCATACTATCATTTACTTGCTCCGAAGATTCTAGATACGCTTCTGACCGTTCCGAATGAACATGAAACATTTGGGCTTCGTCAAACTTTACGTCTGCGGTAATGAAGATCTTCCTGGAACTTGGATGATAACATTTATAACCTTTCTGGGTTGACGAATATCCCAGAAACACACATCTCAGGGCTCGATGGTCCAACTTTCCTGCATGATGAGCTTGAACATATACAACACAGCCAAACACCTTGGCTGGGAGGTTAGTTCTTAAAGATAAATGTGGAAATTCAGCAGATAAAAGATCAATAGGAGCATGATAATTTAATGTCTTTGAGGCCGTCCTATTTGACAGAATTGTGTAGACACTCTTGGGCGAGAATGAGAGAATAGAGGAAGTAGAGAGAAAGAACAGAATTTAAGAGAAAATATTCAAGTTTTTTATTACTCAAGTAGGTATATATACAGGCCGTTTAACGGCTAATTTACTGTTCATAACGGCTAGTAAAAAACTAGCCGTTATTGTCCCGATTTTAAAATCGGGTAGTGGGCCCCACCGAGCTTGGCCCAAGATATCCCTTTTATTTGGCACTCCCCCTCAAGTGCAGGAATGTATACTAGTCATTCCAAGCTTGGACACCAGATATTGCATTTGTTTAACTGGTAAACCCTTTGTAAAGATGTCTGCACACTGCTCCTCTGAGTTGACGTGCTCTGTCCTGAGAATTCCTTGCTCCAGATGATCTTGTATATAAAATCTATCAATGTTCACGTGCTTCATTCGATCGTGATAAACTGGGTCATGAGCAATGCTGATGGCAGACTTGTTGTCGCAGCGTATGATAAGTGGTGTAGAATATGTAATCTTTAAGTCATCAAGTAGGCTTTTGATCCACATTGCTTCATCAATACCCTTTGACATTGCTCTGAACTCAGCTTCAGTACTTGACTTTGCAACCACACTCTGTTTTTTACTTCTCCATGTGACTAGGTTTCCCCAAGGAATGTACAATATCCCGTAGTAGACCTGTAATCAAGACGAGAGCCAGCAAAGTCAGAATCAGTGTATAAAATAAGATCTAACTTACCTGTTTTCCTGTATGTGATGCCCAGCCCTGGTGTTCCCTTCAAGTACCTGAGAATTCTGTTAACAGCCTGAAAGTGAGAGTTTCTAGGTGAATGCATAAATTGACTAAGTACATTTACCGCATAGCATATGTCAGGTCGTGTATGTGAGAGATATAATAGTTTTCCCACAATGCTTTGATAAGAACTAATTTCGACCTTAGGGTCATCTTCACTAGTGGTTAATTTGTGATTAACTTCTATTGGAGTTTCGCTTATACGACAGTTCATATGTTTGGTTTCATTGAGAATATCTAGAATATATATCTGTTGTGTCATTATTATCCCTTTACTAGACCTTGCAAACTCTATGCCTAGGAAATACTTTAGAGGTCCTAATTGTTTAACCTGAAAGTCCTTGTTTAAACATTTTTCAAGATTCTCTATTTCTATAAGATTGTTTCCAGTGACGATAATGTCATCTACATATACTAATAGAATTGTAATCATTCTATCATCTTGAAGCTTAAAAAACATAGTATGTTCCCCATTGCTTTGTCTATAGCCAAGGCTTTTCATTGCTTGGGCAAACTTTCCAAACCAGGCCCTGGGTGACTGTTTCAAACCATACAAGGCCTTGCGGAGTCGACATACTTTACCTTGACTTAGTTGATCCTCATATCCAGGGGGAATATCCATATAAATCTCTTCCTTTAGTTCTCCATTAAGAAAGGCATTTTTTATGTCATACTGATTTAGTGGCCAGTCTAGATTTACTGCTAATGAAATAAGAATCCTAATGGTATTAATCTTTGCTACTGGAGCAAAGGTTTCTTGATAGTCAATTCCATATGTTTGTGTATACCCTCTGGCTACCAAGCGTGCCTTATACCTATCTAGACTTCCATCAGATTTACATTTTATCGTATATACTCATCTGCAGCCCACTGATTTTTTGTCCTTTGGTCGATTAACTATCTCCCATGTATTATTCTGTAGTAGTGCCTTCATTTCCTCATCCATAGCTTCCTTCCATCTAATGTTCTTCATGGCTTCAACTGGGGATTTCGGTATTTGAATGTCTTGTATTGTAGTGAGAAATACTTTATATTCAGGTGAGACCTGTTTAAAATTTAAATAGTTTACCATGGAATATGGTACAGGTTTCACACAAGTTCGTTTTTCCTTCCTTAGGGCTATTGGCCAGTCTATCCCACGGTTATCAGTTTCAATTTCAGTAATGTTACCTTTTTCTCCCCCTTCCCTCAAGTCCACAGGGTCTGTTGATTTTTCCTTCTTCTTCCTCTGATAGTATTTGGGGTATGGGGTCAATTTGTGTATCCCTTCCAGCTCTCTTGTTGTGACTCCTGTTTCATTTGTTTGATTCATATCCGTAGGTTTGATCTCATTTGTCTCAGTAAGGGAATTGTCAAATTCCTGCTCTGGTAATCTAACTTCTACACGTACTTCTTGGTCAGTATCCATATTTGGTGTTGGTGTCTCTTTACTGGTGAGTAACTGAGTTACATCTTTATGAGCTTCAGTACCATGTGGCTTGTAGTAGAAGGATGTTTCATCAAATACTACATCTCTGGATACAATATACTTTCGAGTAATTGGATGATATAACTTGTATCCTTTTTGAGTAACAGAATATCCAATAAATACACACTTCAAACCTTTTGTAGATAGCTTATTCTGTTAAAGCGTATGATTGTATACATAGGCAACACACCCAAAGATTTTAACAGGTAATCCTGTTTTTAGTCGCACATTAGGATAGTGCATTTCCACTAACTCAAGTGGGCTCTTAAAATCTAGAGTCCTTGAAGGAAGTCTATTCACTAAGTGGGTAGCTGTCATGATTGCAAATCCCCATAAGTTTGCTGGGACATTTCCTTGCACTAGTAAAGTTCTTCCCCTGTCCACTATATCACCAATTTTCCTTTCAGCAACTCCATTTTGTTGTGGAGTATAAGGACATGAAGTCTCATGTCTTATACCTTCACTGGTAACAAATTCTAGTAATCCGTTGTTTAGGAAATCTTTCGCATTGTCTGTTCTAAGTCCTTGTACTGGATCACCAAATTGTCTCTTGATCAAGGCACATAACACCTTGATATTTTGAGTCACTTCGTGTTTGTGTTTCTGAAGAAACACCCAGGTATATCTACTATAGTCATCTACACAGACTAGGAAATACTTGAATCCTAGTATATCCTGTTGTGGAGAGGGTCCCCAAACATCGCAGTGAATTATTTGGAAAGGTTTAGTTGAGTAGGATTTACTTGGTGGATAGGTAGTACGTTTAAACTTTCCTAATTGACACGCTTTGCATATCAAATTTTCCATCAAACAGTTTTTGAATAAATGCGGATACATTTGTTTTAAGAGGAAGAAAGATGGATGACCCATCCTTTGATGAATCGCCATAAGTGACTCCTTTGATGTAGCAGTAGCTACTGTTCTAGTTTGATCTCCTCCTAAGACTCCATGTTTTTGGCATGGAAGGTAGTAGAGTCCTTGTTGGACTTTAGCTAGTCCAATCCTCCACCCGAGTTCCTTATGACACAAATAAGCATCCAGATTATCAAACAGAACAGTATACTCATTTATCTTAGCTAACTGTTGAACAGAGATTAAATTCACAAATAGATTTGGAACGTGTAAAACATTTTTAAGTTTGCCAATTGGATGTATGGCCAAATTGCCTATTCCCACTACTGGAAGTAGTGTTCCATCAGCAGTTTGTACATGCTTCCCAGGAGCAAGTTTTTCATATGTCATGAAGGATTCCTTCCTAGATGACATATGGTCCGTAGCTCCTGAATCTAGGATCCAAGCAGTTGTTAGATCCTTAGTAAACAAAGCTATTTGTGTTAAAAAATCATTGTTACCCGTATTGGCCATTGAGGTGGAGCCGATGACAGAACCAGAGTGAATGATTGTCTTCAAAATTTGAATTTCCTCTATCACCTTCTGGAGGTCCTGCATTGAGGGAAGAGTATTACCAGAATTTTGTTCCTGCTGGGCTAGATGTGCTCTTGCAATGTGGGGAGGCTTTCCATGTAGTTTCCAGCATTTCTCTTTGGTATGTCCTCTCTTTTTGCAGTAGTTACAGAATATATCCTCTTTGTTAGTTTTTTCTTGATCTCCCTTCTGCTGGGGCTGACCTTTTGCTATATAAGCTGTACCTTCAATGGCTCCTTTAACAGAATTCAAACGACTTTCTTCTTGCATCACCTTGGATTCAGCCTCGTCATATGAGGGTTCATCTTCTCGGTTGTAAAGCTGACTCCTGACAAGTTCGAATTCTGGTCTAAGACCATTAAGGAACTGACAAAGGCGATTAGTTGCCTCATGGGCTCTAGCCACTGGATCAGTAGAGGGTGGACGACAATGATCCAGCTCATTGTGAATGTCTCTCAGTTTATTGGAATAGGTAAGCACATCCATGTCTCCTTGCTTGAGAGTATATGACTGGACGATGAGAGTAATTATCTTCGTCTTGTCATGCTTCTTAGAATGATTTCTATGGACGGCTTTCCATAAAGTTTTAGAAGTCGCGTATGATGTGTACCTTGTGAGCTGCTCTGAAGAGAGAGAATCAAGCATCCAACCAAATACGAATTCCTCCTCCATGGTCCATCTCTGGAAGTCTGGATGATCTTCGTTTGGAGGATCTTCAGTCAAAAGGTGTAGAAGATTGCGAGGCTTCAAGGCAGCTTGGATTGTTCTTGACCACAGGAGGAGATTGTGGCCATTGAATATATTGCACCTTGCAAGCACCGGAAGATGCGTCAGCCATCGATCCGGGACGATCAACTGGTGCCCAGATGATGTAGACGATACGGCCGGGGCCTGAATCTTCACTGACTCCTCAGTCATGGTGTAGACGCAGCGGAAGCAATTCTCTGGACGCTTAAGGTAGCCTCCCGTAGGATGCTCTTAAGCTCCAAAAAACAACAAATATCAAATGCAAGATCAGAGATCCTGCTCTGATACCATGACAGAATTGTGTAGACACTCTTGGGCGAGAATGAGAGAATAGAGGAAGTAGAGAGAAAGAACAGAATTTAAGAGAAAATATTCAAGTTTTTTATTACTCAAGTAGGTATATATACAGGCCTTTTAACGGCTAATTTACTGTTCATAACGGCTAGTAAAAAACTAGCCGTTATTGTCCCGATTTTAAAATCGGGTAGTTGGCCCCACCGAGCTTGGCCCAAGATATCCCTTTTATTTGACACTATTTATAAGATGAGTAGCTGTTGCGACTACTTCAGCCCAATAGTTCTTGGGGCAATTCCCATGAAATAACAGAGCCCTGGCTGAAGACATTATATGACCAATTTTTCGTTCAGCAAGTCCATTTTGCTGAGGGGTATTCACACATGAGGATTGGTGAATTATCCCCTCTTCTTCCATGTAATTAGTTACTTTTCCACAAAAAAATTCTGTTGCATTGTCTGATCTAAATATCCGTACTTTCTTTCCAAATTGTGTATGAATCATCGCACAGAATTTAATGATGATAGATGGAATTTCAGTTTTAGATTTCAGTAGATATACCCAGGTATATCTAGAGAAATCATCTACAAATAAGATGAACCACTTGTGATGAGATAATCCAAGAATGGAGCAAGGTCCCCATACATCACTATAGATACAATCAAATGCCGATTGAGTTCTGTGATCTGAAACTGGAAAAGATGATCGCTTATGTTTTGCAAATTGGCAACTTTCACAGTTCAAGTTATCAACAATAATCCCTTTAAACAAGTTGGGATGAGAATGTTTCAAAATGTGAAATGAGGGGTGTCCTAATCTCCTATGCAGGAGGTTGATCCGTTCTTCACTCTGGACAATATAGGTGGCTTTCTGCTCTTCGTTCTCCTCTAGTCCATCTAGCAGGAGGAGACCTCCCTTCCTCTTAACAGATGAAATTTTCCGTCCGGTTTCCTTAAGACACAGGAAACAAGAATCTGAGTCCAAAATAAATCGCCATCCAGTATCATTTACTAATTGAATTAAGGACAATAAATTAGCTTTTAGTTCAGGTACATGCAAAACGTTTTCCAGTAATTTCCCTTTGATCTCAATTGACCCTCTTCCTGCCACTTCTAATATTCCACCATTGGCAGTAAACACCTTGAGATTAATAGTTTCTAGTTCATAATTTTTAAATAGCATTTTGTGGGGTGACATATGGTCTGTCGCCCCAGAATCTAAAATCCAAGACGCAGTAGTGGATGTATTATTAGTAACTGTAGTAAAAATAAACTTCTTACCGGACTGTAGAGCCAAATTTTTGAAGAATCTTGTTCACTTCTGACTGAATAAGCTTCTGAATTTTGCCTCCTTCTTCCCCCTTCCTGACGGTAGATGGTTCCTCTCCTTCACTGGCCACATAGGCTTTCTTGTGCTGCCCTGGATTCCACGTTCCTTTCCAAATCTGCTCTTCCTTCCAGGCTAATTTTCTGCAGTCCCTTTTTAGGTGGCCTGGTTTCCTGCAATAGCCACAAGTAAGTTCTGAGGAGTTACCTTCCTGTGGAGTGGTCTTCTGATGCTGAGTTGACGATGTGGCTGCATTGTGCATGTTGGGCCTTGGTTCCCCTTTCTTGGCCAAGTGTGCTACTGAGACGGGGGTAGACGCCTCACCATCCTTAGAGTGAAGTTTCTTCCTCCGCTCTGCCCCTTGCAATTCAGAGATAGCTTCTGCTAAAGTAGGGAACCTCTCTCTGTGCAGCAATTGACTTCTAAGATTCTCATATTCTGAGTTCAACCCCATCAAAAAAGTGAGGGTTCTGAATTTGATTTCTCTGAGATAGGATGGAGAATTCTTGTCGCCTGTGGGCCAGAGAAGGTCAAGTTCCCTCCATATAGCTTTTAATTTTGCAGAATAAGAAGAAATTGATAGATTTCCCTGCTTCAATGCTTTTTCTTGTTCACGAAGATCATAGACACAATAATCACTGTGTTTCTGCGCATGACCTCTGAATTTCTTGCCATAAGTCTCGTACACAGTCGATGAGTAGATAGTCGTCTGCCTGATCCGGTTCCATATTTTTGATCATCCAGTTTGTGATAAAGGCTTCTTCAGATTCCCAAATTACCCTTTCGAGTTTGGGAGCGTCTTCCGAAGGAGCATCTTCCGTTAGGTGATTCCCCTGGTAGATAGCTTAAAGAGATCTCTGGACTAGCGTTATCCATTTCTGTCCATTAATGCCATTATATTTGATATCCAAATCTGGTAAGAACAACCTTGGCTGAGCAGGTGTCTCAGCTGTTTTAACGACAGTTGAGGAGGTGACCTCGGATTCCTTCTCAGCTATCCTGGACTTTCCCATCTAGAGATAAATAGTCGGAGCACAAAAATAGACAAAGCTTGAGTTTCGCCGTATGAAGCTTCAAGAGCAGAAACAGGAGCAAGTCTTCACTGGAGAAGGACTTCCCCTAAAATAAGCACAAAGGCTGAAAGGGTAATTCCGCCGTATGAGACTTCAAGAGGAAATCGAGCTTCCCCCAGGGCGTAGCTTCAAGAGTAAGGGTAATTCCTCTCTTCGTCTTCACAGGGCGTGGCTTCCCCAAGTCAGACTGAATAGATACTGCCGGAGGCGGGAGCTCGTGAAATCGTGAAATCACGAGGCCACACCGTCTTCTGAGATCGCCGGGCTCGCCGAGTCCGCCAAGGACGGCTGAGCTCGCCGGGTTCGCCGGTAGAGAAAAAATAGAGGTAGTTGATGCCAAAATCGCTGAGTAAGGAGTCACGGCCAAACTCGCAAGGATGAAATCGAGCTTGTCGCCGCCGCCGTACTCGCAAGGACGAAATAGAGCGTCGAGGAAGAAATCGCCGCCGTACTCGCAAGAGCTTCTCGCCGAGGTCGCCGAAGCCGAGAGAAATAGAATTTATACGAAGAAGAAAGTTGTCACCTTTTGGTGTGCCCACGATCATTGCTCTGATACCATGAGAGTTCTTGAGCGAGAAGTTTGAACAATAACAAAGAACGTATCTTTTTCAGTTACGCGAACCACTAATCATACACAATGTTTCCCTCTTTTAGAGAGGGTGACGATCGACCGTTGGAGGGATATGACCGTTGGAATCAACGGTCATATTTCACTATGAGTGGGCCCATTTATAGAACATGGGCCCGTTAATACAAGAGTACATGACTATTGGGCCGTATGATCTAACAGTTTTAAGCTGATTGGAATTAAGTCCATTTTTTTTTTGAAGAAAACAAGGAAGACCACCCGGAGCGGTGGTCAACCTGATGCTATTAAGAAATGAAGCTGTGTACAAACCATACACAAACTGACCAAAATGGTCTGCTTTCACCTCTCTCCAAACCAGAAAAATATTAGCGCCTTTAGGAATTAATTCCATTTTGAGATAATGGAATAAGTGTTCGCCGATGATGGAGAGTTTGTTATCTTTGGCAGACGATGACGGGTCTTTGTTGTCTGTGGGCAAAATCCTTTTATTTATTGTCATCGCAGCCGCAGATGAATGACGAGGACAAACACGACTTGTCGTGGTCATCTATCAGTAATTAACAGATAATTTGGATTTTTCTCATATGTCTTCTCAAGAACAAATTAGCAATTCACAGACAAATGACTATGACGATGACAAGCTTCCATTGTCATTTTCATCTCGATGAAGACAAATTATGGAGGCGATGATGGGTCATATGTAACCCATCGTCTTTGTCCAAAGTGACGGCGAACCCTATAATGGAGTCTTGAGTCTGACTGCTGAATTCTGTATTGTAGGAGGAAGAAGCTGACCCCTCACTGGCAGAGATATATTCGCGCACTAAAATGGCGATGTAACTGGCTTGAGTTGCGGATTAATGAGCTCCAAGCACGTAATATGGAGCGTAAGCGGTTCCTGCTCGCTGCCGAGAAGGAGAAATCTGTGTACTTGGCAGCCGCTCCCGCCACCGATTCTGCGGCCCGGGTGGTGTCCCTTTCTTTTGAGCATGGCGCATGCGCTATGAAGCGCAGAAGACGGAAGAGAGTTGAGGAGAGCGCAGACCCCTTGTCATACATGGCCTCCCACACTGTTTTCTCTCTCCTGGGTATCTCCTGATTCCCATTTTTTCACTTTCTGCAGGCCTTCCTGTTGCTTGCCTTTAACTTTTGTTCTTTTGTAGAGAAGGGAGCCGAAGCAGAAGGTCATTCCATTGATGATGGGCACCCTGAAAATGGTAAGTCAGTGAATGGTGGTACCAGTTGTTTGAATTTTAAACCTTGGTGGAGTACCAGTAACACGCCCTTCTTTTTAATTTATTCAGGGCTATCTGATCCGATCTTGAGAGGCCATGATGGCATGTCTGTTGATCATGACTGGCCGTCTATGGATCGGATGGCTGGTGAAAACTCGCTGGAGCTCTTGCTTCTACAGATAGAGACAGTCCAGGAGAAAGTGGTTAAGCTGAGGATGGAGCTGGACATGGCTGTTGACTGGGGGGCGGGACGGGTGTCATTGAATTCGGAAGTGGTGGCCGTGACCAATGCAGTTACCAGCCCGGGGCTCAGCCGAAGTGCATTGCTGGGCTGCGATGGTGATGGCATGCCTCCTGGCGGATCAACGCCAAACTATCTCTCGGAGTATGAAGGGGAAGACCCAGCCATGAGTGAGGGGGCCATGTCCAGCTTCGGTGATGCCACGCCCAACATCATCGAGAGCACTGTCAATCTCCTCTCTGCTGACCGAAATGCGCACATGGATGTAAGTTTCCCATCCTGTTAATCCGCTTTACTTCTTGTTTTGTCTCTGGATGGGAGAGGAGGTGAAGAAGGGGATGGTAATAATAGAGTAAGATTGGAAAGCGTTGAAAGACTGATAAAGACGACAATGGGAATTATATGAGGTGCTGTGTAAGCATAAGCGAGAATATAGAGGTAATGATGTGTATGGAGAGGGAAAGGGATAATAGAGATTGATATAGGTTTGTAAGAGAGAGGACAGGATGATGAAGATGTAGATGATAATGGAGGAATAATAGAGATTGTATGTAGATAGACCTTAATAGATTGTGGTCTCGCACATTAAAAGGAAGATAATGATGCTCAATGTTGATTGATCAATAGTTAGACAGATCAATGTAATGACGATGATGATGATGAAGGAATATGCGATTAATACGGATTGTTAGTGTGTGAGAGAGGAGATGATAGTGGTGGTTATGAAGTAATACAGCAAAATTATTTGATGAACTAATAGTTGGAAAAGAGATGTAGATAGATCAACGTTATGATGATAATGATGGAGGATAAAGTGATGTTGGTTGATTGAAAAAATAAAGAAAGTGATATTTTGTGGGATCAAGGAGAATCGTGGTGACAAAGGAGGATAACGGTATGTGTAGTTCGATCAAGAGTTAAGAGTAAAACTACTTAAAAGAGGGGAGAGAGAGAGAATGAGAGAATTACGAAGATGAAGATAGAAAAGAGAGATATATGTGGGTTATGTGTGAACATTGCAGACTGCCATGTCTTGCAGGTAGGTGATGAAATCCTGATAAGCAACAGGGCAGCAAAGGAGGAGCTGGAAGATTTTGAGAAGGTGGGAAGGGCGATGGAGAGGGGATCGGATGGAGCCAGAGTTTCGGGCTCGGAGACGAGCACGGAGACTGAGAGAACAGTCTCCGAGGAGCCCATTGTTCTCAGGCGGTGCTCAGAGGCGGCAACGGTGACCTACGTGAGACGGAGCAAGAGGCCCCGAACGGAGCGAAGGCTGAGTCCCTCCAGCTGGCACTGTGAGAAGGTAGGCCGCCGCCGGTCAGCAAAAACAAGGGAACATTCTTGACTTTCCAAAGAAAAATCGACCTCAGAAGCCATGATAGAAGGTATTCTTTCCAACCATCTCTGGTCCCTTTTCTGCTCCTTCATTGTATTTTTTTCACGATTGTGATGAAATGTGATTAAAGAATGAGCATGTTGATAATATGAAGTTTCAAAAAACTGTGGTCGGTGCCAACCTTTCCGTATATTCAGAAAATTTCCATCAGCATCATCAATCATATTTTAACTAGAATTTTAACAAGTTGATTGCTGATGTTATCATATGGCATCAACCTTTTGTGCTTCCCTTTAATCATCAATGTTAACTTCATCGCCGATGTCGGTGAGAGTTGATGATGTTGACAACTACCAAACCCTAGTCAGAAGGCACTGCTTGCGCAATCTGCTTTGTTCAGAATTTTTTTTCTTTTAAAGAAAGAAAAATCTATTTTTTTGTTTTTTTTCTTCTTCTTTCAGATATTTAGGCTCAGATTTTTGTTGGGTTGCTGGTGACCATTAAAGATGTTTTATTGATTTCATTGCTAGAGAAGATTGGTACAGAAAATCTAATTAAACTTATGTCTGGAACTCAGAAAATTGATATTATCTTCGTGTTTATTAGCTTTATTAGCTTTAGCGTGGCTAATATGCCTTTGATGTACATTTGCTTTATTGGCTCATGTCTTGAATGGATCCGGCAATTTGACAATGATCTCTCAGATTTCACCGAAGTTTGTAATCATCCTTGGATATTAATTTTTCTCCTTCAGGATATATTAAATATATCCTCTAAATTGTGGAAACTTGTTATAGAGTGTTGATGTTCTGATCTCAATTGTTATTATAATGGCCCTGATACACGGACCAATTTTACTGCTTTTTTTGAGCTTTTGTTCTAGATATTATTTTCGCATATTGTTCTGATTACTTACACATATTTGGGGTGCGTTGTGATCTAAGCAAGTGTTTCTAAAAGGCCATGCAGATTTTAAGATCTTATTTTTGATACATTCTTAAATTCTTGTGAAATATTATATTTATTAGACGCACCTTATTGTTTTTATTTTATGCGATCCATAATCTTGGAGATGAAGCTATTGAATTTCTATAAATTTTGTTAGAAAATGATGCCCATTATTACTCTTACTAAATATTGGATGAATGATGACCTATTAAATAATGAAATATACTTGTCATGCAATTAGACCTAAAATTAACTTTGAAAAACTGGAGAAAAAGTGTGACTATAATTGAATTTTTAATTACTTTGATTTATCATGAGAAAAAGTGTGACTGTAGAAGTCGTGTTTATTTAAAAATAAATTATTAAAAAATTATGCGTGGAATTATAGAAGTCGTGTTTCTTTAAAAATAAATTATAAAAAATTATGATAATACTGCATTGTATTATTTTCCGCATGAGTGCAGTAATAATTATAAATCTAATGGGTTCTGCAATTCTATTCATAGAAACATGAAAAAGGGATGTGAAAACCAACTCAGGAAGTCATCTTAAAAAAAAAAAGTCAGTGGGGATTCTCCAAGAATTGAATGGTGGTTTGTAGATGATAAGATGCCATTAGAATGCAAAGATAGATTAAAAGTCAAAAAAATGTGAAATGAATGAAATTGGTGATAAAAGATTTGACTTAGGCAGATTCCCCAAGTGTATATTCAACTGCATGTTATTTTCCGCATGAACCTTTAAAAATGCTTGCTTAGATCACCACGAACTTCAAATATCTCTAAGTAATCGGATCAAACAACCTACCTAATATAGTGATATGTGAAATATAATTGTCTCTAAAATCATGTCTCATTTGAAGATTTATGTGTTGATATAACAAAAATTTGCGGTGGAATCAACAATAATGCAAACTTAGAGAATGAAAGATATAAGATAATGTTTCAAATTTATTTACCTTCCAAGATTGATATATTACTGACCCATGTGGAAATTTGAGCCAATATTTTCAGGGTCCTATTATTTCTCTCACACACTCATCCACTCCCCTCCTATCACTTGACACCAGAGTTATGTAAAAACATATTGGAGTCAAGTTTAAGGGTGCTTTGAGATCCATCAAATTTATTCGTGTTGAATTAAGGGAAATTCATAATAAATCTAAGAGATGATGGGAACCTAACTTATAAATAAGGTTGTTAACCTTGGATGCATTTAGGGTCGAAGGTGAGTCTTTTGTGTCTCATCTTTCATTGTCCTTTCTCAACACCGAGTATATAATGTTTTTATCTCTCTCTAAACTATTTCAAAACTCTCTTCCACATAGATACACTTGTAAATCCATTATTCATCTACGTAAGTTTTATCTCTGCAATATTTTATCCCATATTCCTCTTCATATCTCTAAATCACTACTAAAAAATATACGTCTAAATCCCTATTCCGAATGGAGATGTTCCATGATCATCCTATCTTTTATGTCTATAGAGTAAAAAAAATTATATCAATATTTATTCTGATTATCAACTACTTATTATTTGAATTTACTTGTCAATGGACCTTATTTAATGGGGCGTAGACTCATACTAGGGCTTACCTTGCTACCCTGTGCAATAAAATCCTTGCTATGACGTGTAATAGATGGTTGTAAGTTCCTTGACTTCGATATATTGCTCTTTTGATCAAATCTAGGGGTTTTGAGATATATTGAATCTTGATTGATGCCTAGAGTGTACAAATTATTTAAAAAACTTGTAGCCCGAAATCAAGGTTGGATTAGGTACCGAAGTAAATCAATAAAACTTGACACAACCAAAATTTTTCTTAATCCCTTGAGTTTGCATTCTTTGATGTCAGCCTATAAATTATGGTTGAAATAAAGATGATGTTTCATATGCAGTTGGAAAATGATTTGTAAATAATCTTACACTTCTACAACATACTGATTAAATTAAAATCTAGATTATCTTTTTACCTTTGTATTCTGTATTTCAGAAGCTGAGGTCAACATCCTTTATAATGGCATGACCTTTGTGTAAATGATCTCCAAAATTTCAAGGGTAAGATGAAACAACCCATATTCCTTTCTCCTCCGATATATGATGATTCACTTAATATGGATGTCATCAAGAATTTTCTTATGTTCATCTTAAAGATGACTCTGCATTTCCCATTACTTGACTTAGATTTACCGGCCATAAATTAACTTCAAAGTGAGTTATCATCAAGCTTAATCGGATAAATAAAGTCATAAGTAAACACATCAAAATAATTCCTTATCATTTTTTTTATTCCAATTGAATCTTTAGAGATCATGTTAATCAGTCCCATTGTCGAAAAAGGCCCTCTAATTGCTGTCGTAGACCTCCGGACACTAGTGGCATATCACCACAATTAGATATTCATGTGCTACTATCCCCTTGATTGTAACTTCAATCATTATTGATTAAACCCGGCGATGCGCACACTGCAATAACAAGAGAGTAGAAGAGAAGGGAGAGTGGATTTAGAATGGAATGAGAGAAGGCCCGCAGACTAACGACGCCACAAGCAGGTGGAATGGACAACGCTGTGCACTTGTAGTAGCTCCCCATTCTGGTTGCAGGACTGGACGTCTGTGAGAGGAATTGGGTTAGGAGGGGTCAAGATGGAAAGGTGCACAAGCACACTTACATTAGTCGATAGCCAGTTTCTCCTCTTTGATATCAAACTTAAGTAAGTCTGAGTGTTGGGTGTATCTGGGCTGGGCCATTGTCCTTTGGCTTGGGCCGGGGACAACTTTGAAGATGTAAGTGTGTGTCGCATCATGACTCCCTTCTAAGTCAACCAGCTTGTCCTCAAGCTGGAAGGATGGAAATTGTTGTCACAGTTGGGTGACGGGTTCCCAAGTTGCGTGAGGACCTAGAGGCCCTAGCCGGATGGTCTGAAGGTTGTAATCCCTGCTGGAGTGACATGCCATTCATTTGCCGCAAAGTGTCCCGGTGGAATGAACTGTACTTTTTTTGCCGGTCCCACTACGCCCTTTAGGTGTTAAACATGAAACACTGGGTAAATCTATGTCTCGTGTGGCAAGTTGAGATGGTAGGCCGCCAGTCCAATGCGCTGGTGATGTGGTATGGTACGAAATATTTGTCAGCCAAAATTTTCATACAGGGTGCGAGCAAGGGACTTCATGCAATAGGGTTTCAACTTTAGGAACAAGGTGTTGCCTTCTCGAACTTGATGTGGCGATGGTGACGATCAGCTTGGAATTTCATGGTGGTTTGTGCACGTTCCAGGTGTTGGGAAAGAATTACAAATTTTGATCGCTTTGCTGAAGTACATGGTCCAAGTCATCAAATGGCATGGTAGGACTATCGTAGCGCAGGAGCTTGGTTGGTTCATCTCCATAGACTGCCTTCAATGGAGACATCTTAATGGAGGGGTGGTAGTATGTGATGTAACTTAGTTCCACCCAATGTAGCCAGGCGCTCCACCTCCTTGGTTGGTCCCCTTACAAGCAGTGACGGTAAGTCTCAACGGATCGTTTGACTACTTCAGTATGTCCATCCTATTCAGGATGATACGATGAGTTGTGCTTCAACTGAGTACCCTGAAAATTGTGAAGTTCTGTCCAAAAGTGGCTTAGAAAAATGCTACCGCGATCAAACACAATCTAGCTTCACTATCTCGGTTGCAAACTTGTTGGCTATGTCTCAGCCAAAAATGGATGGTGCAACCAGAAGAAGTGACTGTACTTGCTGAGAAAATCAACGAAGACCAGGATGCAGTCAATGCTGCCCAACTTGAGTAGGCCTTCTATGAAGTTCATCGATATGTCCTCCCAGATTTGTTGTGGTATGGGTTGGTTGCAAGAGCCTGGCTGGAGAGAGTGAGGATGCCTTTAATCTTTAACATTGAGGGCATGCATTGATGTGCACCTTGATGTTGTGTGTCATACCACACCGATAGAATTGCCCTGCCACTCGTTAATACATTTTGGGAAAACCCTGGTTTCCCCCGATGACATCGTCGTGTAGTTCATCAAGGATTTGCTGAATGATAGATTATTTTTCTGGCAAGACTAGTCAATCGTCATGAAGCAATGTGTCTTGAGCCAAGTTATATTTTCCTTGACTGCTCGGCGATGTTCGTAACCCTTGGATGATGCTCAGTAACCTAGGATCGTGCCACATTATTTTTCAAACCTCAGCCATGTCGCCCCACTTGGATAGTGAGAAATCACACAGTTGGTTGCCAGACAAGAGATATTAGCATGATAGTGCATCAACCACTTGATTTAAGCTTCCTGTCTTATACTGGAAGTAGAAGTGATAGCCCATCAGTTTAACTATTAGATGATGATTCTTACCTTGGATCTCTTGTTGCTCCAACAAGTGTACGAGGTTGCATTAGGTAGCCATAACGAATGCTTCAAACATTAGGTAGTGATGTCATTTTTTGGCTTGCTAGAATTACTAGCACCAATTCTCTCTTGTAGGCTAAATGTGTCCACATCATCGCGGCAGTGCTTGGCTGAAGAAGGCGATGATGCAAAAGTATGACACCCCGTCCACATATAAACGCATCTGTATCGATCGTGAAATGATGTGTAAAATTGGGGAGGGCGCGCACTGGTGCCGATGATAGGGGTTGTTTCAACCTGTCAAACCCTTACTAGGCTTCTACGGACCATGCAAAATTCTCGTTCTTCAACAACTGTGTTAGAGGCCAAACCTCGACTGCATAATTGATAACATGCATTTTTAGTAGCTTAAAATGACCATATTTACATATTTATTTTCATTGAATGAATTATATATGCATGTTATCTGCCTTAAAATGATTAAATTCCTTGAATTTTATGTATTTTAATTTATTTGTGGAGATTTTTTCTGACAATAGATTCTCTAAATAATACAATTTTCTGAGTTATAATATGATTTTTTGGAATTTTTTGACATTAAATTCAGAAAGATATGAATTTTCTGTCAAAATATATATTTACTTGTATTTTTGGGCCTTTCTTTTTTACTTTTCCTGGCGTTGGTGACATGGACCAATCAGAAAAAAGAAGCTATTTTGGCAATAAATGTGTTCTTTGGCCCGAGAAAGAGATGGTTAAAATAGTATTATTTCTCTCTCTCCTTTCTCTCTCTCCTTTCTCTCTCCTTGGAATAGTCAACATTGACGGCCGACGACATGGCAGCTCCACAGGACGCCACTTGTACACGTGGTGCATACATGTCACATTTCTACTTGTTTATAGGGAAAATCGCTGATGTGGTGTGTTCTGACATGACGCCATGTCAGCTGCGACAAAAGCTATTAAACAACATATTTAAATAATAAACTATCATTATTTCTTTTTTGTCTTTTCCCAAGGTGACAAGTGATGCGACGAGAGCCGTCAATTGTGAATGACGAGGAGGAATCTCAGCCAATCATCACATTTAATGCCCATACAAGAAAAAACCCTGACTGAATGAGGTTATGGTGCTGACGAGGATGACATGAGAGAAATATTTGAAGAAAATTGAAGGCTAGAAATCATCCAACTTCTAGGCTTGATATTCAACGATCCAGTACTCGGATCGAGCTAAAATTTGAAAGGTAGCTTCGTCTTTACATCATTTATCCATCCATTCAGTTGAATCTATAATTTGAGCCCCCATCTTTGTAAAAATCCTCTTTAAACTCACTTCCTCCTAGTGAGGGTGATTGAAAGCAAGTGAAATTTTGAAAGTCCATCAAATGTTTTGTGGTGTCTCTAGTGTTTGGGGAAGTTCAACAGAGAAGTGGGGAGGTTTGTCTACAGCAGGAAGATGTCGTGATCCTGTGAAAAATAGGGATCTAAGGGTAGCATTTCGCCTTACATTGAATTGTATCCAACACACTTAGTGTAACCATCTTCATCATCCATCATCTTCGCTATATAGAACTGTTGGTTCCTCTGGGCAGATGTTGGTGCCTCTTTTTGAAATTGGTGTCCTCGTCGCAAATGTAGTAAAGGTTTATCACTCGTCATGTCAGGACCAGCTTGAAGGCAAGTGTGCAGTCGATGAAGTTGTCGGATGCACTCAAGTCAATGAGAATGATGACCTCTTGACCATGATGTTCCCTTTAAGTTGGATGGAATGTGGCAGGGGCATGTTGGCAACGACGTGGAGGTTGAGTCATGGAGTCGATTGAGGTTTTCCTCAAGCGGAATTGTTTCCTCTCTTGTCTCACCTTCATCATCTGTAAGTATCCTCGTCGAGTCCTTCATGTTCATCACGATAGATATATGGAGGGTCTCGCAACATGCATGCCCAGGCGTGAAATTCTCATAACATTGGAAACATAGCCCTTGTGCTCTTCGATTGATAAACTCCTCGGTGGTAAGTCAAAATTGGTGAGGAGGTCGGGACGGTGGGTTTCCCCATGGAACGGTGGTCGGAGCCACTGGCACATGATTTCTCGGTATACCACTCACAGGCCTTGGTCCTCTGCCACTTCGCCTTACTGCTATAGACTTGAATTGAGTCAGTAACCTCTCTGCCTTAAAAGCGTAGTCGATGAGTTCTTCGGCGGAGTTTGGTTCTCTCCGATTGATGTCAACTTGAAGAGAACGGCTGTAGTGTGGAATAGAGAGCATGCATGGCCATCTCTTCAGACAGCTCTAGCAGGTAGCCCACCAGCTCCACTTAGGCAGAGACGACCTCATCCAAAAAAGCACGTTTGTTGCAACTTGAATATCTGGGGATAAGACTCTTGAAGCTATAGGCCAAATCAGTGGTACACTTGATGTTTGAAGTCGTCCCAGATAGCGAAAACCTGCTTGATCATGCAAGCTGAATCCCTCCCCTCCATGTAGGATGAGAGAACCCGAAAGCACTTCGGCGTCCCGCACTAGGTAGGCCCAAATGAGGAGATACAACACTCGAAGTCCCCATATGAGAAGGTTGGAATGTCGGTGTAACAATGGTGTTGGGCCGGACATGAAAGGGGGTTTTGGCTTTGTTATCCACACCCAACACGACAGTGATGATCGTCCTCAATGTCCTCGTCGTCATCTGACTCCATGTCTCCCAAAATATCGACTTTGTGAGTATGGCCCAACATGACAGCAGGTAGACGAGGAAGGGGGTGTTGGCCCCGAATGGGAGAGGAGTCATCTGAGGTGGACTATGTAGGGGGTTGAGGGTCTTGGGAAAGTTCTCTGCAGTGGCAACATGGTGAGACTTGTGTACCACTACCTTGGTGCACCTGACCACATTCTTGCAGAGCTAATCTGGTACATGGGGAGTTAGATCGCAATAACTCTACTCGGTGTTCCTGCTCATCAGCTCGTCGCGGAGACCAGAAGAGCTTGTTCAGATAAGGAGGTTCGAGGGCAGCACATTCTCTTGCTCATGGCACTCTCGTGGCAGTGGCAGGATAAGCCTCTCCAAGGTCAGCTGGGTTCTGTGGATCCAAGTGAGATGGGGGCCCGTTCTGCAGCATCCGACAGTAAGCCGGCTATGGCAGACTCTTCTGCTTCCAGGGAATGAATTGGATCGACTGTAGTCTTTACCGACAGGCCCAATTCCTGGAATCTTTTAAAGGGTGCCCACTCCTAACACGGCATTGGCATCAGACTCACTAGGGCGGATAGCCCCAATAATCAGGCTGAGCCTGCTAGAGTGGGCGATGGAGGACCCAACATGGTTCTGTTTTGCAGCCGGTACAGGGAGGGCTCTGTGGGTGACAACGAGCCCCAATGATGAGGGAGCTGCGCTGACCGGTATTGGTGCTCCAAGAGATGGAGGATTTGCTCGAACTGGTGTTCCAGGAGTGGAGGCAGTCTTCCATGAGGAAGAAGATGCAAACCTGACTATGATACCAGATTGTTCAAACCACTTAATTGTCACTTCTATCTTTCGTGATGAAACCCTACGATGTTCACAATGCAATAACAAGAGAGTAGAAGAGAAGGAAGAGTGGAGGGAGAAGGATGGAATGAAAACAAATTGGCACACTGATGACGACATCAAGCACACAGAATGAACAACACCGTGCACTTGTGGTAGCTCCCTGTTCTGGTTGCAGGGCTGGACATCTGCGAGAGGAATTGGGTTAGGAGAGCGCCATGATGTGGAAAGGTGCACAAGGCACTTAAAGTAGTCGAAGCCACTTTCTCCTACTCTATAGCCGACATAAGGCTGGCCCATCATCCTTTGGCTTGGGCTGGGGTCAACGTTCATAGATACGATTACGTATCGCATCATCATGTGGCCCCCAATTTCCATGACATGAGAGAAATATTTGCCACAGATTATTTGCAGCATCACACACCATCATCCATTGGGCATCATCAGACACCCCATTTTTCTGACCTGCAACAAAAAACCCTGAAAATCACCCAAAATTCAACAAAATTCAAAGAAAAAAACGTCATGGCTAATAAAAATTCAAGTCATGATAAAATGTGTGATAAACATGCAAATGATAGAAAATTAAGTGCATAATTATCGACCCAATGAAATACAAGCAAAATGTTGCCTAAAATATTCAAAGTATGACTTTTTGCAGCGCAATTGTACATCATTTTTGTGTGCTATGATAGAGATTGATCCCATAATAATAGGAATCCTGAAAATAGCCAAGAAAAACACATTGCAGATCGTTTATACAAGTTAAGTTCATTCAGAGTGGGTTTGAGTAGATCTACGAAAATGCTAAAAACATTAAACGGTGTTTATCTTTATCATGTAAAAAGAAAAAACCAGTAGATCAACCAAGAACTAGAAGCTTTTTTTTCACCAAGATACGTTAAAGCTGAAAAAAACAAAGTTTAAGCAAAATGGAAGGGAAAAAAGTAAATAGCGCCTGCCAGGGAACACGCAATAAAAGTGAAAAAAACAGGCATCATGTTCCATCTCACCAGTAATCACAGCCATCTAGAAGACCATCCTCATCTTGGCGTGACAATATGCTTAAACTTGGTTGATCTACTGGTGCAAAACTTGGTTGATCTACTTGGTTGGTCTACACCCTCGACTGCTTCACCACCCTTATCACTGCTTCCCCGGCAGGCCCAGGTAAGCGCAACACCAAGGCGAGCTTCTTGCTATGGAGGAAGACTATATATCCTTCTCACATGTGTCATGTAGCCTTCGTCTTCCCTTATCCTGAGCTTGGCCTCTGCAACTTTCACCTCCTACTCTGCAGCTGCAAAAGCTAGGAGGTTGTCACCCTGTCTTGAAGGCGTGTGTTGGAGCTCAACAGCCTGCCCAGAAAGAGTTGACGCCTGAAAGTAGCGGCTCTGAATCAGCTATGCTTTTTGACACAGAGGTATGTGCTCAAAATCCAACACCTTGGCCCCGACTTCCACTGAGCTCCACCCTGGCGGCTTATCCATCCGCTGGTTTCTCATCCTCTCTCTCACCCTTGCTGCCTCTCTCCATCTTCCTGCTCTGGCATAAACATTGGACAGTAAAACACAGTCACCTGCCTCGCCATGGCCCATCTCCACCAGCTTCCTCTCGACCTCCTCTGCCATGTTCACCTCACCATGGACGACGCAGGCGCCGAGAATAGTCCTCCAGAGAACCTCCTTCTCCTTTGTTGGCGCCATCATCGCCATCTCAAATGCTTTATCCAGCCGGCCTGCTCTAGCATAGATATCCACCATGCAACCATAGTGCTCCACAGAGGGTGTAAGCTGGTACTTGGTCTGCATAATGGAGAAGAAGTTCTGGCCCAGCTCCACGAGCCTGCCATGGCTGCATGCTTGGAGCAAGGAGATGAAGGCCGCGGCATCCGGGGTGAACCCTTGGAGCTCCATCTCAAGGAAAAGCTGCACTGCCTCGTCAGCGCGACCGACAGCGGCGAGACCACCGGCCATGGCAGTCCAGGAGACAACGCTCTTCTGCTCCATGCAGAGCCAGAAGAACTTCTCTGCTGCAGGCACATCGCCGCACTTGGCATATGCGCTGAGGAGGGAGTTGCAGGCAGGGAGAAGGCCATTTAAGCCAGCCTTGTCAAGGAAACCGTGGAGAGAGCAGGCCAAAGCCAAGGCCCCACTGTTTGCACAGGCAGAGAGCACTGAGGAGAGCGCCACCTCGTTGGGCAGGGCTCCAGCTCGCAGAGACTCACGGAAGAAGACAAAGGCTTGGTGATAATCCCCATGCATGGAGAGCCCAGAAACCATGGTGCTCCACGAGACTGAGTCCCTGGATTTGAGGTAAGTTGAGTTACATCACATGAAATTTCTCCAAGTGTCACGACTAACAGCCATGAAACAAATCCACCATCAAGAACACACTTCACTCACAGTCAATCAGAAATGAAAAATCAACCACACATAACGAATTGAACTGACATCCCATGAAATTACACCAACTAATCCAATATCAAATAACAGAAATAGATGCACACAACGATAACGATCAACTCCCAAGAATAAGGTTGTATATTCAACATAACTATTGCTAGTAAAATGCCTATAGATACACAACATAACTTTTTCTCTCTTTGTATCTATCCATCTATCTATCTATATATCTATAAATCTATCAATCAAACTGTCAATCTTTATAGCTATCTATAAATCCATCTCTCTACCTAACTCTCTATATATCCATGAATCTATCTAACCGCCAATCTACATACCTATCTATATCCATCTATATATCTTTAAAATTATCTATATATATCTATAAATGTATAATTCAATATATCCATATCTACGAATGAAAAATCTATTTATCTATCTCTCTACCCATCTATCAATCATTATATCTATCTAAAAACCCATCTATCTCTCATCTCCCTTCAACTCTCCATACCTGGCATGCTCGGGGATGAGGCGGAAGACCATCACCGCGCGAGCGAGATCACCACAAGAGCGGACGAGCCCAGCGAGGACGATATTCCAAGAGGTAGAGTCCCTCACCGGCGCAAAGCAGAAGACCCTCCAAGCGCCGGCCACGTCCCCGGCCTTAGCGTAGGCAGAGACAACGGCATTCCACGAGACAACGTTCCTCACAGGCATTTCATCAAACACCTTTAGCGCAGAACGAAGGCGACCCAGCTCAGAATACAAGGTGATGAGCGTGGTGGAGACGAAGAGGTGGGAGGAGAGGCCGTGGAGGAGGGCTTGGGCGTGGAGCTGCTCGCCATGGGAGGGCTCGGCGGTGGAGGAGGCGGCCTTGAGAGAGAAGACGAAGGTGAAGCTGTCGGGGGGGAGGAAGGAGCGGCGCATGGCGATGAAGGGGAGGAGACAGAGAGAGGAAGAGGAAGGGGAGAGGGAGCGGATGAGAGAGTTGTGGAGGAAGGGGTAGGAGGAGGGGAGGAAGGAGAGGAAGGGGAGGAAGAAGGGGAGGCCGGAGGCGGGGAGATGGAGGAGATATTCGGAGAGGAGAGGAGAGGCTTCGAGGCGGGTTTTGAGGAGGTGGGCTTGGAGCTGGTCCAGATGGGTGCGGCTCCGGCAGGCCCCCAAAAGAGAGCTCAGCCATGGCTGCATGAGTCCTCTCTCTGTCTCTATGTATACCTATCTATACTCTTCTCGTTGTATGGGGGTATATCCAGGTGGGTGCAACTCCGGGCAGAAGGGACGTCTGCCATTGCCAAACCATGTGGAAATGCCGTTGCTGCATGTACTCTCTCTCTCTTATTATATTGCTATTTCTATTTATGGGTTATATCACGGTGTGGCCTGAACTTTTTCGAAAATTCGAGTTACAGCCCTTACTTTTTTTTTGCCGTGACACAGCCCGAAGTCCCATTTGGTCCGCAGCCTGTGACGTGGAGTCTACGTGGCTGCCAGGTGGAGTTCCGGCGGAGTCCACCTAGGCGGAATCCACGTGGCAGCCGCGTGGATTCCACGTCACTGCGCGATTTGAAGAAAGAAAGATTTTAGCCCGCCCAATGTGAGTCACCCGGGAGAGAGCTGAGAAAGGCGACGAAGGAGAAGGAGACGGTGGAGAAGGAGGAAGAAAGGGCGCAAGGGAGAAGGGGCTTCCGCGCTGATCAACGCCGTCGGCGCCGGAATCGTTGTGAGCACGCCCTCGCCCTCCTCGATCGGCTGAAGCGGCCGCCCTACTCTGTCGCGCCGACGGTCCTCACCTACAACACCGTCATCAACGCCTGCTCTCGGGCCACGGAGGTGCCCTGGGATAAAGAGGAGATGGGCGAGCTAAATTCATGCTCTTCCATACCCATTCGTTCATTTGCGCTTGCTGTTCTAGGGTTCATTGAAATTTGATCTTCAATTCTTCTTCCTCGCTGATTCTTTTTTGCTTTGATCCACGAGTGATGGTAGACTGCGGACTGACTGGATCTCAAATTTCAATCTCTCTCTCTGTAGAACTCTCGCATGAAGGAGAAGGGGGGGAAGAAGAATTCCCGCGGATTGGAGCATTGTCTTCAATTTGCCAAGAAATCAATTCTCCAGACGCAGCGAATTTGTTTTCATATGTTTTTTTGTCAAATTCTGTTGGAAATTTGGTTTCTCGTGATTTGAATCAAGATTTATTTTAAGCAGTACAGTTATCCGGCGGATGGATCTGTTGATGAACAGATTCATCTTTGACTGTTTTGTTTCTTAGTTTGATTCGTCCTAGGTTTGACGCCTTCTTCCCGCGTCGCCTTTTCTCTTGGTAGATCTGTGCCTTTTCTCTTGCGGTCGTCATGGATTTAGGCTGCTTCAGGATTCCATTTCTTGCTTCTTTAATTGGTGGGTCTCTTTGCAGAGCAGATTCTTGTGAGGATTGAATCGTTGACCCCCCGGTTCCCTTTTGGCCTATGCTGCAAGATCTAATGGAAATAAAGAAGAACACGACGGATCTATTAGCCGCTGGACGGAAGAAGGTTTTTCTTGCCCCAATTCCCTTTCATGTTGCTTTTTCATTGTTCCAAGCATCAGTTTCTTGCTCTTTACGGATATTTCATGCTATTTTTCTCATTTTTTATCCTCATTTTTTTTCAGTTGCAGCAATATAGGCAAAAGAAAGATCATAAATCTCCCATGGTTTATCGAGCACCTTTGAAGATGTTGTTGCTAGAAATTACCTTGAGGAACGCCAAGCCCTCCAAAAGAAAGCAGAATCAATCAAAAAAGGAGAAACACCTCAGAATAACTTCTCCTGCCTTTCCCAGACGACTGATGATGTACATCTGATTGCGATTCTGAAATCTCATCTTTATTTGAGCAGTGTCACTAAGGATTTTCTCCAGTCACAGATTTTTGAGCTGGTCGATGAACAATAACTTAGTTCTGCTATTGAAATTTTACAGCCCCAGGATCTGGCCAAGGCGCATTACAGTTGAACATTATTTTTCCTCCTACAGATGTGAACCTGCCTTTATTTTATTCTCTTTCATTTAACGCTTTTAGATATGCACCTATGTCGTTTGAGAATTTATTGAAAAACATATTTCAAATTTCCTATCTCGGTTGATACTGAAATTTTCAGGCAAGAAAAGCAAGTGAGTTGGCTGGATTCTGTGTTCCCCACAGATAAAAAACTCCAACGTAGGAGACTGAGTTCCCCACAGCCGGGCTGCATTCTGTGCCAGGTGAGACGAACAACTATATTGCACCATGCGTTTATTATTAATAAACAGCATTTTAATAAAGTTAAACATTATTCTTGATTGGTAATTTGAATTTAAAATATGTTCTTGCTGGGTGAGAGCAGGGGACGGTAAAGGAGGCATTGAAATGACGGGGAGCATGCAGCTTATCAGCTTATCAGAGAGCTAATGACGGGGAGCATGCAGCTCGACCATGCCTGGAGGTTGACCCAGCACGGACCGGAGGTGGCCCGGAGGTGGACTGCTTGGCTCGACCCTGCCCGCCCCCTTTGATGTGCCCCGGGCGTTCAATGAGGCCATATCAATTAGTCTGCAAGTTTTATACGGAGACAAAAAACAACAGCCTAAGCGATTCTTCATTTAAGAGAGAGACTGCAATTTCCCAATGTCTTGTTAATCAAAAGAGCAGCTCAAGGAAATCTTCCTTTAAGAGAGAAAGAGATCGTAAAATTTTCAATTGTCACTAAACAAGATGTGAAAAATGAGAGAAAGCTGCAAGAATGGAGTTTGAAAGTTTTACATAGAGATAGACAACCAAACAGCCCAAGGTAGTCTTCATTAAAGGGAGAGAGACTGCACAATTTTCCAAATGTTACTGAATAGAATGCTAAAAATTAATAGCAGCCCTAGGTAATCTTTATTTACGAGAGGGACAGAGAGAAGAACTTTCAAAAGTCATTGAACAAGATCTTAAAATTGACAGAGAAAGTTACATATGGGCTTCAAGATAAAGATAGAAGATCATCGGTATTTTGAGAAGCAGTAATGTATGTCCATCTGGAGAGAGAGAGAGAAAGAAACCCACATGTAGCTAAAGAATGCGGTAAACCATGAAATCTAGAGGGAGACATAGAAAGTTACATGAATAGAAGAGAGAGCAATAAAATATGGGCTTCAAGATAAAGATAGAAGATCATCGGTATTTTGAGAAGCAGTAATGTATGTCCATCTAGAGAGAGAGAGAAAGCAACCCACACGTAGCTAAAAAAGCAGTAAACCATGAAATCTAGAGAGAGATAGAGAAAGTTACATGAATGGAACAGAGAAACCCTACCTCATGGAACTCCCGTAGCCAGGAAGAAGCTCCCAACGATTCCTGTAGCCAAGAAGAAGCCCCTTCTCCCTCACGCCCTTTCTTCCTCCTTCTCCACTGTCTCCTTCTCCTTCGTCGCCTTTCTCAGCTCTCTCCCGGGTGACTCACATTGGGCGGGCTAAAATCTTTCTTTCTTCAAATCGCGCTGTGATGTGGAATCCACGTGGCTGCCACGTGGATTCCGCCTAGGTGGACTCCGCCGAAACTCCACCTGGCAGCCACGTAGACTCCACGTCACATGCTGCGGACCAAATGGGACTTCGGGCTGTGTTGCGGCAAAAAAAAAGTAAGGGCTGTAACTCGAATTTTTGAAAAAGTTCGGGCCACACCGTGATATAACCCCTTCTATTTATATAGGTATCAATCATCAGCATATCTTGCGCTCAAATGCATCTTTTTGTTAATTGTCACTTCATTTTTTATTGGAGGGAGGGGGGTTTCCTTAAATCCCTCTGTCTCCTCTTTCTCTCATCTGACAATTGATAACACACATTTTAGTAGGTCCATATAATCAGATTACATGTTTATTTGCATTAAATTGATTATATATGTGTGTTATCAAGCTTAACATGATTAAATATATTTTTAGAATGATATGTTGAATTTCTTTAATTTTAAAGTGTTTTTAATGAGTTTTCTGAAATAACATGAATTTTTGAGATAGGATATAATTTTTCCTAAATGTTTTGGCATTACATTCGAAGAGATATCATGTTTAAACTCAAAAAATATATTTCAAACATTTTTATGAATTAATATCTATTTTTTGGAATTATTGAATGGCTCTTTGACTTTTCCAAAATCGGAGAGAGATAATCAGAGGGCTGAGAATGATCCAAATTCAAATTGTGATAACTGACGATGTAGAATAAGTTATGGGCCGAAATTTTGAGTGGAGCTTTGCTTTTCCTTCTTCTTTTCATCCATACCGTTGAATCTATAAACCCTCAGTTTTTTGTAAAAAACTATATTTGAACTCACTTCCTCCTAAAGAGGTCGATTGGAAGAGAGTGAGGGTTTTGAAGGTCCATCAAGGGTTTCTTGGTGCTTTGAATGATTGGGGAAGATCACCCAATAAGTGGAGAGGCTGATCTGCATCAAAAAAATACATTAATCCTGACTAAACGCATGGATCTAAGGTTAGTCTCCTGCCTTATATTAGTTTTTATCCTTCACATCCCTAGATCTATATCCTTTTTTTGATCATTGTCTCACTCTCGCCACCATCTTCCATCATCTCACCCAACCACAGCTACATCCAATCTTGGTCTTGACCTCGTCTCCTGAGTTTTATATAAAAACTCATCTAGTCCATCATCCTCTTCTCCATCTCACAAGCATCCATCCCTTCTTCCATCACATCCATCAGTTATGTCATTATCATTTCTTATTCCACTATTCTATTTCACCATCATCCATACACATCCACTCACATCCATTCACCCATCTCATCATCATATCTTCTCATTCATCTTCTACATCCATAATAACTTCACGTACTGATCTATCTCACTTTTTCATTTCCATTTGATATATCCACACCCTCTACCTATCCCACATATTATTATTCATATCATCATTGTTAAATAATTATTATCATTCTCTCTCTGCCTCATATTTGTCACACCACGATCCCTTATTTTATACATATCTTCTCTCATCTCTCGTGAATTATCATTTAAAGAATATTTAAGCCCTAATATCTGTCCCCTGTGGAAATGACTCATGCTCATCACTAAGTAGTTAAATTATTACTGATTTACTCAAATATCAACGACAAGTTTAGACCCTAAATTTGAGTTTATCAACAGTCCAAAGTTTGAGACTTTTTTCCATGTTCCTTCTTGATATAGTACTGTCCTAGGATTTTGCATGTGAATTTAAATTGATACATGTTGTAGTCTGTCTTTTTTACCAAAATTTTTGTAAAGGTGAGTCTTGGACATGAAAGCCCCAAGTGATTACCCATCCCACATTGCTCCAAACACAAATGGAAGTGTTACTTCCATAATGATTTATTACATTGGCAGTTGCGAACTGAGGGCATTGCTCCCACAATTTTTTTTTCTAGAGATTCTATTATGTTGTTGTCTTTTTAGTTCAAAATAAATTGCATAGGCTGTTGCAACTTACCTTACCACTATCTCAGGGTTTCCTGTTTGGCAAATGGCCATGAGACACCATCTATATACCAGTTCATCAAAGTCTTTTCCAAGTTTGGTCTTAATTGACTTACCTCTTTGGCTGGACAGTTTAATTTGGCTTGAGCATATTAAAGACCCGTACAAATTTAAAATATGTCTTTAACAAACACCCTACAGATTTACTATATTTTGACTACAAGAAAAACAGTTCAAATAATTTACCGACTTGAGAAACAGCCACAGGGCACCGTCTACTTGTGTCCACTCTAGAAAGCCTTTTTATAACTTGTCTAAGACTGTTGATCACTGTATAATACAGAGCGTTTATGTTCGTGTTGACCTCATGGAGACTTAAACATTGACTTGAGCCGATTAATGGCACACAATTACTTTTAAATTTAGTTTTTATTTTTATCCAAATACATTTATTCAATTAGATTTCGACATCAGAACACATGTAAAATAAGTACAGAATTTGAAATTTTGATTTTCTTCTCCTAAAGGTTTCTTCAAATTTCAGCTCAGAATTTAAAGAAACAAACTGCCACTCTTTTTAATGTCTGGTTCACTAACCATAAGTCACTAAATAAGGGAGGTACATAAAAAATAAATTTTATGGTTACAAAATCTTGACTCCCCAATCTTTGCCACCAAGGCTGCCTCAAATAGGCAATGCTTTTCATCCTTTTTTAACTGGAAAAGTTTTCTTGAATGTTATGTTCAAACTCATAATCCACCAGGTTATCAGGAACAAAATATTGTCATCGGCGAGAATGCTTCCCCTTTCTTTCATGCAGCCCACTTTTCCAGAACGCTGTTTGGGATATCTATGTATCTTTGATGTTGTATTTTAAACATGTACACTTTTCTTCTTCAGATTAATCTTCATTGACTTCATAACACTCCTTAAAGTTGTGCCCACATTGACTTCATAATTTGAATTCAAATCTTCATTGTTTTTGTAACCCGCTTGTAGACTTGCCCCTACCAATCCCCAAAAATAAAGTTGGCTTGATTGAGGGCAAGGGAGCGGGAGCAAGAAAACCAAGAATATCTTAAAAGGTTCTGAAAGCACTTTTGCTAGTGAGAAAGTGAACATTCTTGAAGAACAAAGGTTTGAAGTGTCATTCTCATAGCGAGGTAGCAAAGTGAAGTGCTGTAGTGGCACCAAAGCCCTATGTGCTATAATGCTGAACTAAGTATGCGTCACCTTATCTATAGAAGCAGTTAATTGACTTCTGAATCAGGATCCTAGTTTTATTGTGAGCCAAAACACCTATCTTTGAAAAACAACATGCTTATGCTCCTAAACACTTGTAAAAGCTCTAAATCAACCAAATATGTCAAAATTTGTCAGCCAAAATTTGTCACCCATTATTTATATTTATCTCTCAATCAGATAATTACATCTGAATTATTTTAAAAATCAGGATAATTATCATTATAAATGTCTCAAATAAATGACTCTCAGTTAAGTTTAAATCATTCACAAATCACTTCATTATCTATAATTTCCTTATTCACTCATATTGAATCGATCTTGCAAAGTGCCTCAGTAATTTTGGATCTGTTTCTTCGGCTTAGGAGGACCGTCATATAAAATAATACTATTTCTATGTAAAATATCGCTTATGATATTTCAATCGAAACCATAAAATGGAGTATTAGTTCTATAGCAATTTGTTGTGCAATGCAATAATAAATCTATTGCCTGTTTGCCAAAAAATAGGCATGACTTTACGAGCGATGCTACATTAATAGCGGGATCGAAGATTAATAAATAAATGTCATTCAAAAAGTAAAGATACAAGTTATTGCAAAACTAATGACCACTGGATATGTTTGGAAAAATCCCTGTGCTTTTTCTAGAAAGAAACCGGAACTACACTATTGATTTATGGCTGACTTTGTAACATGAAGTCAATAGGGCGATATCTTTGGATTCACAGACAGACAGAGATCGGGAGAGAGAGAAAATAAAAGATAAATAAAGTCTCTAGTAGAAGATAACAGAAACATACATTTATAAAAATCTTGATAGAGAGACACACACAAACAACTATAGAAATCTAGAGAGAGACACATACAATTATTTCTATATATATAGAGAGATACGGAGAGTTATATGTATTTCGCAAGAGAGAGATACAAACAGTTATATGTATCGACAGTAGGCTTTGACATTTTGGACCGGGACCTGGTTGGACCGGACCGAACCAGGACCGGCGGTCCACCATTTCCAAGGGGACCGGCCGGTCGGTCCGGATCCGATCTAAAGGTCAGGCTGGACCAGTACCAGTGTATGTTAAAAGAAATTTAATTGTTTTTTTTTTGTCAACCCTACGCTCCCGAGAGCCTTGCCTCTCCCCGAGCGCATGGAGTCGTGGGGGGAGGGGTGGCAGATGAGGAGGGGGGGGGGGGTTGGCGGGGGGCCTCGGGGGTGGCGGAGGCGTGGGGTGGCGGGCGATGGGGTGGGCGATGGGCAGTGCGTGGGACTCCGCCGCCCCCTCTTCTTTTTTTATTTCTTTATATGTTGTTCTTTAATACTTTTAATCTTCCTTTCTTATCCTTCTGGTTTTCTTTTCAAACGTTCTTATTGTTTTCTTCTTTTCTTCTCTTCTTCTTTTCATCTTTCTTTGCTCTTATCTTTTTCTTCTTCTTTTTACTATTCCTTTTTGTGTTCTTCTCTTCTTTGTTGTATTCCCTTTTACTTTTTCTTTTCTTCTGATCTTCATTACTTATTTTCTTCCTTTATTATTCTTTTTCTTCTAATTTTCATATTCCTTTCTTCTTTCTTCACTTCTGGTGTTCTTTATTCTTCTGTTCTCTTCTTATCTTCATCTTTTTTTTTCTTATCTCTTATCTTATCTTCTTCTTTTCCTCTTTTTTCTTCTTCATTTTTTCATTTTGTTATCTTCTTATTTTTTCTTTTCTTCTCCTTTTATTTTCATTTTATTCTTCTTATTTTCATCTTCCTTACTTTTTATTGTTCTCTTCTTCTTTTATTCATCTCATTTTCATTTTCCTCTTTTTTTTTGTTCTCTTCTTCTTCTTTTCTTCTTCTTTTGTAGTAGAAGAATCTTTGTTTTTCATGTTCCAGTTGGTTTTGTTTTGGTAATCTTATTTCTTATTATGTTGGTTAATACTCTTGCACTATCTCATCTGGATTCATGGATTTTCTCTTTAAGTTCCAAGTCCAACCAGCTTTGGATTCATGGATTTTGACTTTGACTCGTCAATTTGACCGGACCGGGACCAGACTGGAACCGAACAAGAGCGGACCAAAACCGGACCGAACTTCAGGTAAGGTTTAGGCCCATGCCAAAAAACCGGACCGCACTGGGACCGTCAAACCCTAATGAACAGGGAGAGATACAAGTATCTAAAGAGAGAGATACATACAGTTATATGTATTTAGAGAGAGAGGTACAGAGAGTTATATGTATCTAAAGAGAGAGATACAGAAAGTTATATGAATCTAGAAAGAGAGGTACAGTTATATGTATTGAGAGGTATAGAGAGTTATATGTATCTAAAGAGTGAGATACAGACAGTTATATGTATTTAGAGAGAGATGTAGGGACAGATATGTATCTAGAGAGAAATACAGACAGTAATATGTATTGAGAGAGATAGATACCGTTGCATGTATCTAGAGGGAGATATTATATAAATCTAGAGAGTGATACATTTAATTTTATAAATCTAGAGAGAGATGCAGACATCTATATAAGTCTAGAGAGATACAGACAGTTTTAGATATCTAGAGAGAGAGATACAGTAATATTTTTCTAAAGAGAGAGATACAGACAGTTCTAGGTATCTAGAGAAAGATACAGACAGTTCTAGGTATCTAGAGAAAGATACAGACAGTTATAGGTATCTAGAGAGAGAGAGAAAGGAGTCAATCAGCGGCTGCGCCAGACTAAGGGAAAATAGAGAAAAATAAAGGGAAAGGGACCATCGTCACTCACAAACCCTAATAAATTCCATGAATCCGTTGCCGACCCACCTCAGGAAACCTAATTTCCTCAAAAGGGTCGTTCTCAAATCTCCATCTTGACTCTTGACCCACCCCCCAACAAAACAAAACGTACAAAAACCAACGCGTGGCTTCCCACCAGCACACCGCGTTCTCTTACCAGGTCCAAGTCAAACCAAGCACAAGTTTCCAAAGAAAAATAGCAGCTTTTCTGGACTCCATCCCCGCCAACTGGTCTCCCCCTCAGCATTCAATGCTCCCCTGCAAGGAAACAGACTCGGCCCCAGTGAAGCTCCTTCTTCTTCTTCCTCTTCTGTCCCCTTCCGCTCCCAGGTTCAAACCCTAGCAACCCTCCTTTCTCTCTCTAGGTCATGCTTCTCTCTCCTCCTCGGCCATGGCTGTGGCAGTGAAGCTTCTTCTTCCCTGGAAGAAGCTCATCTCTCTAACCATCTCCGCCTTGGCCGCACTCCCCAGGTCTCTGTTTCTCTCTCTAGACCGTCTTCCAGGGTTCTGGGTCTGTGGTGTTTGTTCCTCAAACTTTCTCTCTCTTCCCAGGAAGGAAGACTGGTCAGTCTGTTCTTCTTCGGATTTGGTGGCTTGTGAATCAGAGACTGTAATCCAGGATGAAGAGGGAAGTTCCTGTTCTTGGGACTCTGATCGAGACTTGCTTGTTTCCGGTTATGATATTGGAGGGGAATTAGTGGACAGATCAGACAGGGAATTAACCTTCGATGGAGAGGGTAAGGCATGCTCTAATCAGGAAGCTACTCAAGGTGATGGAGAATTTCAGTTTGTTGGGATCAATTACCATGGAGATGAAGGTCTGCTCAACGGCGAAGACCACGGCGAAGCAGGGGGGGAATGGCGAGCTCGTTGGGAGGACGAGGACGAGGACCAGGACGAGGACGAGGAGGACGAGGAGGAGGAGATAATTGAGGATGATGAGATGATGGAGATGTTGAAGGCGGAGGCGAGGAAGGCGAGGGCCGCCGGAGCCCTCCCCGCCATCGCCGAGGACTCCGCCGACTGCTTGCCGAAGCTCTCCGAGCTGCCCCGGCCCCCGCCGCCGCCGCGAGAGGACCCCGCAGTCTCCCTCCGGCAGCTCCATAGAACTTACAGACAGAGGATGAAGAAGCTCGATGTGCTCGGATACCAGAAGCTCTCCGCCATGGGTGAGACTTCCTCCTACGGTCTAGACATGGTTGTTCTGTTCTGTTCGTTTTAAACAAACAAAAAATTCGCACAAAAGAACCGCACAGGGCCTTGTTCTTTGTTCTGTTCTTTTCCTTTTCAAACACAAACAAAATTTGCACAAATTCGATGTTCTGTTCGAATTTGTATTTGTTCTGTTCGGAAAACCGAACAGAACGAACAATTCGCATGAAAAGAACAGAACGACTATGTCTACTCCTACCCCATGGTTTTCCCTCCAATTTTCATAATTCAAATTCCCTGCGCGGATCTCTTGTGGCAGGCCTGCTGGAGCTCCAGGGAATTTCAAAGCTCTCCTCTAGTGGAGGATTCTGGCGGCGCCAATGCCGCTGCGGCGATGCGCCGTCGGAGAGCCTCGTCAAGGAGATCCGGTGCGATCTCGAGACGGTGTACGTCGGACAGCTCTGCCTCTCTTGGGAGATCCTCAATTGGCAGTACCTCAGAGCTCGTGACCTGGCCAGCGCCAGCTTCCGCAAGGTTGCCGGCGAGTTTCTCCAGTTCCATGTCCTCATCCAGAGGTTCCTCGAAGACGAGCCATTCCAAGGCCCTCGGATCCCCGGCTATGCCAGGAAGCGGTCTCTCCTCCGTAGCCTCTTACTGCAAGTTCCGCTCCTTCGAGACGACAGGAGGAAGAAGACTACGGCCCGTAGAGAGGATGATGATGATGATGATCCAGCATTCAGTATTGAGGAGCTTGAGTATGTCATGGAGGACGCTATCAGAATCTTCTGGGAGTTTATCCGAGCAGAGAAGAGGCAGTCTAAGGGGATAATCAATGGTCTCTTAGCTGCTCCTCCCCGGTTGCAGGATCCGGCTGATCAGGAGCTCGCCATCAGTGTCAGAAATCTTCTCAAGCAGGTAGGGTTCAGAGATTCAATCCGAGTGATTGAAGGAACCTTCTCACGTTGACCACTCAATCACCTCTCTTATCAGATTGGTCCGAGTCATCAAGGATAGATGATCAGATCACCTCCTTTGCCCCTGCCCCTCCCCCTCCGATTGTGCCTTGGGACCCTAAATCAGAGTGGCAATCCATCAGTCATCAATGATCGGCGATCTGATTTTCAATGATCAGTTTGAGTCATCAAGTATTAGAGGATCAAATTGGATTGCCTCCGGCCCCGGAATGATTGGATCAGGTCCCCTGATCTGATCACTCGTGGCAATCTGTCAGTCATTGATGATCGGCAACCTGATTGGTGATGATCAGCTCTTTGCATTGACTGATCTCAAGGTAACCAAATCTAATTGATTGAATTGTGATGGCATATTCTGCGATCGATTGAGGGGCCTTCTCATACTGCCCTCTCAATCACCTCGACATGGACCTGGTAATTCATGGCAACAATCAGTTATTGAAGATCAGTGATCGGATTACCGATCATAGCCTATCCATGATCATGCTGAGCAGTGATCAGATTGGCATGCTCTCTCCCTTTCATTCTCCTCTGTCTCTCTAATCCGATTACTGGTAGTTGAGGTGATCCAATCAGGTGGAATCAACTTTTGATGGCATATTCCAAAATTAATTGTGGAACCTTCTCATTCTGCCCACTCAATCACCTTGAACATAATGATTGGATTGCTCATGGCAGTCAATCAGTCTTGTCATAGATGATCACCATTGATTGGATTGGGGCCCTGGATCTGATTATCAATGATAGGCTCTTTTTCTGGATTGGACAGGGGTAACCAATCACACCAATCTACCGTTATGTCATCTATGATTGAATTGCTCCACCTTACGAGCATGCTCTCATCTCCCTGTCATTCTCCTCTTCGTCTCCCACTAATGCCATCTTATTCTTCAGAAGAAGAACGAGGTGAAGGAGGAGGTGCGGGCCGGAACTTGCCTGGTGAGGAAGCTGAGTGGACGGCGCAGATCGAATCAGGACGATCTCTTCTTCGCACAGGTGGATGTGAAGCTCGTGGCAAGGGTCCTGACCATGTCGACGATCACCAGGGATCGGCTCTCGTGGTGTCTCTGGAAGCTTCAGAAGATCCACTACATGGAGAAGAAGATACGAAGAGAGGCTTCATTCTCTCTCTTCCCTTGCTGACTCGTTGACCCATGACGTCAGAAAATGATTCAGTCAACTTTTGGGCAGATAGAAAAGATTTTGACATAGTCTTCCCTGATTTACGGCTGAGAAAATGCAGGTGAAATTTATTTGATATTAGGGTTCTTAGCTAAGTTTTCTCCTAAATTGAAAAAAAAAACACCAAAAGATATAATTCGTGGAACAAGTAAATGTAACCGGAAAATCCTCTTGACGAAGACGATGAACTTTGAATTGACCTATTATGTAAACTGGGAATGCGTGATGATAATTGAAGAAATTGAAGGAGCCCAGATAATGGAAGAAAAATTCATAATTATTCAAATTCATCGTGGCGATCATCAAAACGAAATTCCAAATCCGCCGGCTGAATTACCCTATTCTCGATTCTCACTTCCTTTTCAATTCAAAGGGAAACTTATCAAATTCGAGAATGAGGTAAAACATAATTGAAACCCCGTTGACTCGAAGTTAATCTGCCAAGTGTCGTGCATGGGACAAAAATAACACAAACACGATTGAACTGCAATAGAACGGCGAGTCACACCACGATCCTCAGATGACAACACCGCAGATCTAATTTTTCCCCTCCATTTTTTGAAGTAAGCGCAGAGATCAACAGTTAAACAGAATTGTTCAAGAACATAATGCAAGAGGACCGATCGCATTCCAAACTCTATCGCCAGAAAATAATTGTGGATCCGATCACAATCACCCTACCGCAATCGATGATTGCGTTAGAAATTAGGTAAGCGGAAGAAGATGAAGCGCACTTCGACAATCGAAATTCACGAACAAAATTGAACTTCTAGAACAAAGAATCATAAATAACGCGCGCTCGAATCCAATGAACCCTCTGCGGCGAGACCCACCGATTGGACGGCCAGATTTCCACCGATCTCAAGGCTTTCACGATCATCACACAGTAGCGTCGAATTTTCATTTTCGAATTTTCGAGAAAAGAGCGACTTGGTTCGCTTTTATGTATATACAACAGACACGTGCGAGAGGAAGAATGACGTCATCTGTTGACCGAATCACATACGTGGCGGCTCCTGAGGACTCAGCGGCGGCTCGGGGTCGATCGCAAACTGTAGGCCCCGCATTTGACCCGACTGAAGAATGAATGCCACCTCAGCAGCCGCCAGCTCAGCCGCCTCCTGCCAGGTCATTAATGCTGACTTTAGTCAACGAGTTTCGGATAAAAGTCAAAGTGTTGACTTCTGACCTGTGCCTGCCGGCGGCGCTGCAAGATGCTGACCGTCCAGGCCATGATGTAGCAGGGAAGCAAGAACCCAGCTGCCCGGAGCAAGAACAACTGCGATGGAAAACAGCCCGCGGTCATGAGAGAGAAAGAGACAACAGTAGAGAGAAAGTTCCGATTCAGTACAGAGAACGCGTCGGAGGCATCGTCGTCGTTATCGTTGGTGATGGTCAGGGCGTGCCTCAGCAAGAGAAGACCCATCAGCTGCAACAACAACCATCATCCATTTTAGGGTTCATTACATGATATTTATTTATTTATTTATTCATTTGGACAATAACATTACATGATACTTATAACGGGGAGGAGGGAGTCCGAAACGGGGTCAAGTTAATGAGTTATCGATATAAGAGAGAAAGAGACAGAAGATCATTCAACAATTCATGAAAAAAAAATCCTACTAAGTTCAACAAAAAATTTGACATTCTGAACTTGAATTAACCTTTTTTGTTTCTAAAATTTGAGAAGATAGTTAAAGATTTTAAGGATCAACTCACGATTAGAGCGGCGGAGCGGCAGAAGGAGGCGCCGCTGGCGTTTCTGGCGGCTTCGTCTTGCTCGGCTTCGAGGAAGTGGCGCTGCGCGGCAGCCATTGCGAGAAGGCGTTGATTGTCCAAGTTGAGATGGGCGGCAGAGAAGGGCCACCCGCTGCTGATTAGAGGAGAAAAGACAATTAAGGTTTTTAATGATAGTGAACAATGGAAAAAAAAATAAGAAAAAAAAGTTAAAAAAAATATTACCTGACATCGATGTCGATGGCAGCTTCGTCTGGGCTTGAAGGTGGAGGAGAAACATACCCAGGCTTGTAAGGCTGAGATTGATTTAGATATTTCATCATAAGGTAAATAAGTTTATAAAGTTGGGATATTGGTGCAAGTAGCAAAGAATGCAAGGAACATGAAGAGGGTCCTCTGAAGAATATAAATCGTCTGAAGTATATAAAATTCTATGCGAATTAGTGAAAGATTACTGACCTCATGGCAAATTTCACAAGTAAGATCCCCTTTCTCGTTGATCCATCGTTGAAGGCAAGTTTTGTGGGCATACTGCAGGGTGAGGAACAAGAAGATCGGAGATTAATGCGTGAAAAAAGAACAAGATTTTATACATTATTGGGTTGTTCTGGAGTTTTATCTTTCTAAGAAGAAAAATAAATATGCGGGCAAATTAGAAGAATGTTTAACTAGAACAATAAAAAAGAGTTACGCAGAAATTGACAAGTATAGAGAAAAATGAAGAAAAAATGACGGAGAAAAAGAACAATTTTTGTGATAAAATTACCTTCAAGCTACCACAGCAGGCACACGGTATGTCCAAATTCTTAATGCTATCTTCTTCCTGACAAATACGGCATTCCACAGCGTGAATTAACGGTTCTTCTTCGTCTACAGTAATGACCACCACTTGATCGTTTGTAACATCGCGGTTAGTCGACTTAGAAGACTCTGGAATCTCAACGATCGGCACGGGCTCAACGTCTTTGGTTTCCTCGTCATCGACGTTCAAAGCTCGGTAATCACCCATTCCAAAATTCAATTTCACCGATAAAGAACAGAAACTTCGAGTACAAGCTCCTCGAGTATCCGATTCTGCAATAGAACCATTAAGAATTCAGAAATTCAGGGCTAAATCTTCGATCTTCCGCAATCAGAAACAGATTAAAACATTAAGTAAACAGATTAGCGCGAATTCAGACCTAAATCCCACTCATGGAAGAAAATAAGGAGATGGAAGAGCCGTTATCCGCAGAAATCTAAGATCGGGGGAAAATGCAGTTAATCATCGGATAAAGATCGGATTTGCGCGGCGAAAACACGGCTACAGCTCTATCAAACAACAAAACCTAGAAAGAAACAAAAAACTCAAAGGATAACCCGTAGAACCGCTCCAAAAGAGGCGAAAATCGCGAGCAAACACTACAACAAAGAATCGAACAAGAGAAGCAAAAATCACGCAAAGAACAGATGCATACCTTGAAATCTACCGACGCTCCGGCTTCGAGAAATGGCGAAAGATGAAGCCGAAGACCTCGAGAAAACGCGTATATACTTCCCCAACCACTCTCTCTCTCTCTCTAACGTCCTGTTAACGGGGAATCCGCCGTTAGCCTGCCGACGTTAAGTCCGACGGCCGCGATTCCTCCACGAGTCACGATCGCGCGTAAACGCGGGAACCCACGGGATGTGACTAAATTCAAGATCGATCCTCACCGTCCATTCGATGAACCTCGAATCTCGTCGGATCGGAAGGCTATCCGAATGTAAACGGCGACCGCGCGTCGTGGTTGTGGATGGAGGAAATCCCCAAAAGGCCCTCGTGGTGTGCCCAAGGACGTTGACTTTTCGGATTTGACTTCTGAGTTTATTTACAGTGGATTACGTGTGTGGCCCTCATCCAGAATCATAAAACAAATTAAAAAAGAAAATTAGTTAAGAGTCAACATCCTGCCCGAGATGATTTAAACGATGTGAAAAGTTCACCGCCCTTCGGCCGAATAAATGTATTCAGTGGAACTATGTATGGCCGGCAAGCCAATCGCCCATTCCACATCTTGTTTGAATTCATTAATACAAAAGTATATCTATTATTATGCACGGTTAATGCTGATGACGAACTCCAACTATATGTTCAATGATAAGTGAATTATGATGGGACCATATTATGGTAGTTGCTTATTGTTAACCATGTATCAAAACTAAACTCATCCTTGTTTTCTTGCAGTTCCTCTATTACTTTGGATAAACAAAGGCATGAGTTTACGATCAGGGACGACCTCAGGAGCGAAGCAAAGACATGACTCAAGGTGTGACAGAGCAAGAAAATAAGAAGGAAAAGGGAGGCCACCCGGCCTTGCTAGAACAAGAGGGGGATTTTGTTTTGGATTCCGCGTGCTTGTAGAAATGAACAAATCAAAGGGTTTTCTTTACACTTAGCCACTTCTGCTCCTAAATATGTGACTCAATTATCTAATTTGCTTTTTCTCGTCGCTTCTTTGCTCTGCGCTTGCTCATAAACTTGCTCATTTCATTCTTTCTTGCTACATGAGGGTTGTGTCCCTTGACCCATTTAGTTGTGCCTCAAACACCACACTCTACGGTCTTATTTATGTTGGGATTTAGTGTTTGCAAGATCTTGTAAACGTGGAGTGAGGTTATATATCCCAATTTTTACATAGACCCTACTCATCCACACCCTAGACAAAAAGAAAATGCATGCAACAATGATACCTCAATAATTTGGGTTGTGGGCCTCAAACTGATAGGAGCTAGTTCTTGCCCCTTGATAGCATTGGGTTGCATTCATCTCCCTTATCAAATGTCATCTAAGGTACTCCATGATGTAGATGGCACCCTACTCGAGGCATTGTGCGGACCTGCCTCCAACACTATGCAATGAGCCACTCACAAGGTCAGTCAAGGACGAGGGTGCATCTTGTGCAAATAGTAACATACCAAGGATCTTGATGTGGTGGCTGTTACATGCTTCCCCAGGTAGTTTTCTACCAAATGGAGAAGAGATAAAGAGTGGGAGAATATACCATGCAGTTGGTGAGCGCATTTGCCATCTAGTTCCCCTCATGTTGATAGGGGAGAATGCTAGCAAGTCTTGTCCCATTAGTGGGTAATGTCCTTCCAATTACCTATTAAATACTAGTGGGGGTAATAACTTGTAGGGAGCATATCAACTAACAATGTTGAGTCGGATTCTTTGGCGATATAGTGAAATTTTGCTACTCACAGATGAGAACATTGTCATGTGTCTCCATAGTATCATTAGTTCAAAGACCATACAAGTGTGAACAATCAGATATGGTGCTCCCTTTGTGATCTCGGAAGATGGTGCCTTTACTGGCTAGGCGTTTGTTATCTTGACCAAACCATCCAGTTTGACCTGAAGTGAGCCCATTAGTAGTAGGTGCCAATGAATAATTTGTACCTTAGCAGTGATGCAGGTCAAAAAGGTTGAGAGGCCACCCATGCATTGTACATGGTAGGTAGAGAGTGATGCACAATAAGTGAGGCTAAGCCGTGAGTTCATTATAACTCTTGCTTGAAGCATTGGATGTTGTTTTGTGAGCTCATGGGTGAACCCAAAAATGAGAAGCATTTTGCTATTTGCAAAATCTAATAGTAGGTAGGTTATGGAAATTATGTGTTATACAAACTATCCACACATTTTGTATCTTGTTCATTATTCATTAATACGATGTATTCATTATAGTACACATGTGATGCTTAAAATGAATTCCATGAATACATGATATAACTTTAGTGAATTATGATGATATCATAATATGATGATCAACATTCTTTAATCTTGCATTCTAAATATTCATATTCAAAGTATCTAGATCCACATCAAAGTATCTAGATCAAGTAGCACTATTTAGTCTTACTCGTATGATGAGTATGGCCAATTTGATAGTCATTGGTGTCAAAACACGAATGCTAGACAATAAGTGCTCTTTAATGGAAAGGGTTCATTGAATTGATCAGTACTAATCCGTGAATGATATTATATCAAACTGTCAATCATGTTTATTCACATCATTATTCTGTAAGTGGATGGACGATTATACTTTGAATTTGACCTGTGACTTCATAATCATAGAATTCTAAACAATGTTTATTCCGATATGACAAGAAGGTCATGAAGACAACTTGGTGGTCAAGATGGGATCATGCACGCTTGGTATGAGAGGATACACTTGAAGGAAATTGATGCAATGAAGTCCTTGGCCAAAGTTGTGAAATATTACACAAGAATTCTCCAATGATTTCTAAATGCCTCAACACTAACTCGGTCATTTGAGTTTGACAGTTGACCATACTCTATCATCATATGAGCATAAAGAAAATGAAATACTATACATACAAGATAACCGATGACAGATATATTCCATGAGCGAGTCCATACACTCTTTTGTATCTTCTAAAGGACGAGGTGTAGCTTGGTCCCCATGAGTTGGAAAGTAGACCTATAGATTGGGCTAAATTGATAAGTGATGAATTAATCTATATGATGATATATTTAATCAATTTGGAATGGCAATAATGGTTATTGGATCATGATACATGGGCCTAGAGGGTCACACACAAGTAGTCTTTTGTATGTCAGAAGATATACTTAAAGTTTAGGGGTTTAATTAAAAAAATCTACTTCATCTAGACAAGGGAAGACTCTAAATGAAATTCACCTAGGCCAGAATCGTTCATGGCCCTCTTTTTTTTTTCTCTATTCTCCCTTGGCCCCTCTCCATTCCAAATGTGATATAGATGATTTAATGAAAACGATGGAGCATGAATGGGGCATGTCAAGATGAAAGCAGAAATTCGATGAGCCAAGGGTCATATGTAGGGTTCGCCTGTCCTGATACCAGTATTGGATTATGGTATCGAGATGGATGCTGTATCGGACCGAAAATCAAATTTTCGGTATCTGTTTTTTTGATATTCAGATATCAGATTTTGATATCGGATATCGGTTGCTACAGCATCGATATCCGATATCAATATCCATCTCGATGTCGTCATCTGCCTCCATCTCTCTGGGATGATGTGATATCGGATATCAAGCATGGATATTAGATTTTGATATCCAAGTTAGAGAGGATATTTAAAAATATAATTAATCCATAATTATCATCGTCGTCACGCCGACGTTCATCGTCGTCCAAGTGCCGCTCGGGCACGGGGTAGTCTCCACGTCGCGGCTCCATGTGGCGACGGGGCGGAATCAGTTCGTAACCGCAGTCATCCCAAAGGTGGGGAGGACCATCCCGAGGTGCGCGATCGATGTGCATCGCGCGATGTGGGGGTAGGGGGACATCGTCAATCCCATAGTGTCGTGGTGGAGGCGGCCGGAAGTAGTCGTCACGGTGCGCCGGCGGGTCAATCATCAGCCTAGGATCGCGTGGCTGGACGGGGTCATAACGGTGGACAGGATATTCGGTGTCCAGTGCGCGGTCATACTGTCGGACATATGGGTCCGGACGGACCGGTCGGTCCGCGTCATACCTGCGGGCGGGGTCGTCCCGCAGGTGCTGCATATCCCAAGCACGAATATCCTGGGGCTCTTGTGCTGGCTCTCTGATCAGGCACCCCTGCGGAGGGGCGTCGTCTGAATTGTGGTCGAAACCCTCATAATCATCATTGAGGTCGTGGATGAGTCTCCCTTGGGGTCCTTGTCGAGCAACCCATGACGGGCTGCGAGGTCGCCCTTGGGCGGCCGGACCCACGTCAGCTCCATGCTCGGACGTCCATTGGTTGGCGAACATACACTCCATGCGTTCCATCCTAGCAGTCATGGCGCGGAAGTAGGCTCCCTGCTCGTCCGGCAGCTCCTCTCGAAGCGGATACTGGCGTGGTGCTCCTCCCCGTCCTCGTCCTCGACCCCGTGTGGGGGTTGCTCGGGGGGTGTACTCAACAACGGGAGACTTCCCGTGGGGTCGTCGACCTACGATCGCCATGTCCTCGTAATCACTAGGCGAGGCGTCATCGAGGAATCGCTGTGAGCCGCGTGGAGAGTGTTGCGGCTCGCAGGACACACCGGGAAGTTCCGGTGGACCCGATGTACCGGGAGCACCCGTACCGTCGGGTGTGGTCCGCGTGGCATCGACATGCGGTAGGATGGGGTCAGCTACCGGGGTCGCGGGCTGGGGTCCCGAGAGGGCAGTATCATTGCCTCTCTTGTCGTGCGACGGTTCGGTTCGTCGCGGGGAGGTAGAACCTCCGCGTTGTGCCATCCGTGCAGATCGCGTCTCTACGGCCATTCTTGGGATTCCTATATGAATTTTTGAAAAGACGATGCGATGTGGATGCAACTAAATGCGGATGCGAAGTCGGAGACGTGCTGTGGGCGACCACAGCCGGGCTCTGATACCAATTTGATGCCGGACGTCGTCAAGACATCGTCCGGTCCAAATTGAGGGTAGCGGCTCGGTATCGAATCAGGATCTCGATCGAACGATGACGTTCAGCGTCGTCCGAGCAATGCGGATGGACAGGTATAAATGAAGACGATGATGAGTGAAAATCCTACTATAGTACGTGCGTGCGCCAAAGTGCGGTGTTGCCGTTCCAGAGAATGACAGGATCGCTTCTGGTGAGGTCAAACAGACCTCCCGAACCCCGCCCGAGAGGGTCGAGGGCGAGTACGTCGCCGAACGGGAATACCCCGCGAATATGCTCACACGCGTCGGGAGAACCCAACTCGTACTAGGCAGGTAAGACTCTCGAGAAAATTATTGTCGTTTTCTCAACCTGTCTCGCTCTCACCTATATCTAACCCGAGCGCGGAGGAGGCAAATCGAAAGTATACTGAAGAACGTAAGAGACGAAAGGGCAGCAGAGTAGGGGAGTACCTTTGTCGCGCTGGCGACAGATATCTCGTATCAATTGAGATCCGGAGAGTATGGCCAGGCCGTGGGGCACCGACGTATGACTGGTGCGGGAGCGGGCGAGGTGGTGGCGCAGACAGGTGGCAGGCGAGCAGCGAATTGGGTGTGGTAGGAAGAGCGGGCACCGCGCAGGGCGGCGCTGCGTGTGGCAACCGGGCGCGCAGGCAGCGCGGGGGGCAGGCGCACAGCGATGTTGGTCGATCGCGGTGAGGCGCTGGCAGCGTGCAGGGCAGGCCCACGACAGCACGGTGCGGCGCAGGCAGCACGTGGTGCGGGCGCACGGCTGCGGGTCGCACGGCCGCGGGTCGCACAAGGATCGTGGGCAGCAGCGCGCGGGAGACGGCGGCGAGCGCACGAGGCGGCAGGCGAGCAGCGAACTGGGCGCGGTAGGAAGAGCGGGCACTGCGTAGGGCGGCGCTGCGTGTGGCAACTGGGCGCGCAGGCAGCGCGGGGGGCGGGCGCACAGCGGTGTTGGTCGATCGCGGTGAGGCGCTGGCAGCGTGCAGGGCAGGCCCACAACAACACGGTGCGGCGCAGGCAGCGCGTGCGGGCGCGCGCCGACTGCGGGTCGCACGGCCGCAGGTCGCACAAGGATCGTGGGCAGCAGCGCGCGGGAGACGACGGCGAGCGCACGAGGTGGCAGGCGAGCAGCGAACTGGGCGCGGTAGGAAGAGCGGGCACCGCGCAGGCCGGTGCTGCGCATGGCAACCAGGCGCGCAGGCAGCGCGCGGGGCGGGTGCACAATGGTGTTGGTCGATCGCGGTGAGGCGCCGGCAGCGCGCAGGGCAGGCCCACGACAGCACGGTGTGGCGCAGGCAGCGGCGGTGCGGGCGCACGGCCGCGGGTCACACGGAGGGCGCGCAAGGATCGTGGGCAGCAGCGCGCGGGAGATGGCGGCGAGCGCACGAGCGCGAGGGGAGCAGGTGAGACCGGCGGCAACGGGCATAGGCGGAGCGTCAGCGGCGTCGTTTGGCGCGGGGTGGTCGTGTGCTGATCGTGAGGGCCGCCGGTAGCAAAGTGCGTAGGCGGCGGCGTTCGGCGCGGCGCGGCGCGGCGGAGCGCGTTGCGTCACAAGCGCCGCACAGGAGCGAGCACGGTGGCACGGTGACGGGCGGCGGCGGATGGGGCCGCAGGCGACGGCGGGAGGGCGGCGGTGCAAGGGGCGGCGGCGAACGGAGCCGCGGGCGACGGCGGGAGGGCGGCGGCGACCTTCTTCTCCTCTCTCCTTTCTTCCTCCCTCTTCTTCCTTCTTCTTTCTCTTCTTCCTTCTTCTTCTTCTTCTTCTTCTTCTTTCTTCTTCTTCTTCCTCTCCTCCACGAACGTGACTCTTGGAATTCCAACGTTATAACTTTTTCAAAATGGAATCAAGAGTAAGTGGGGGGGGGGGGCGCCCACCCCACCCTTATATAGGAAGGATGAAATGGGCCCCTTAACTAAAAAGGGAAAAAAAGAAAAGGAAAGAAAATAAAAGGGCTTGTAAGGCCCACTAAGGTAGATGGGAGGGGAAGATATCCTCATATGGTTCTTTCCCTCACTATAACGACGAAAAGACGAAAAGCAATGAAGGGAAAGAAAGAAACAAGTAAGACGATCCGAAGGTGGCGCGTCATCACGCCGAATATTTGAACCCGGGGTTGCGCGTCTGATAAGCTCAAAAAATGTGTGTTTATATGTCGTTATTTAGGGATTTTTTCGAGCTTAATCACTAAAATTTTTATATCCCTTAATACTTGAGTAAGGGGTCGATCCTAGGGAGGCGACGGTGAATTCAATTGTCCTCAAATCAGGGAGTAGCACTAAAGTTTTAATAGCCAAACTCCATTTACTTTTGACAGATTTAATGATCAGTTAACATCTCTTGGCAAGATTTACTACTCATCCACTGCAAAGTGGCTCAAGTAGAATTGTTTTTAGAATATTTTCTCTTTAGTCAATTAGAAACGATTAAGAAAAGGAAATTGATCCCAATAGTTTTTACCAAATGTTTTTGCTAATGATTAATTCAAACTTATCCTGGACTAGGATGCCTAAGATAGTATTTCTCACGAAGTATATATATATTTTTGATCAATTTCTTACGGATTTAGGAAGTTTAAGCAGAGTTTTATTATTTTTTTTCATTTTATACCGATTAATTTCAAATTGTAGCTATGTCCTCAAACCACAAATCGTGAATGTGATTCACGATTTGCTGAATTTCAGAGGCGAGAGATTGAAATCTTATTGATTAGATGAACGAAAGCGATTAGGAATAAAATGTTGGTAATAGATCTACGTAGAATAATCTGAAAACAAACTAAAAATTCACAAGCTAAATGAGTAACGTTGGAACATGAAAAAGAACGACGGCAAGCGTGAGCTAAATGAAAATTTTCAGAAAATTAACAATGTAATACGGTGAAAAACTTAAAGAAAGATAGACCTAGATGTACCAGAAGCAATCAGAGAGTTAGTTTGAGCTAATCCCGAGCAACGAACGCCGAGTTCTTCTCCGATTTGGTTTGAATTTGACGAAGAATTGCAGCGCCGGATCTGCGAAATTGCTGCTCCAATCCGTCTCCAAATCACCCCTGGCGATTCTTGAGTCTTGAGAGAGGCCAGGCGATCCTTCCTTCAGCTTGAAAATCAAGAACAACCCAGAAATGTCATTTTTCCGGCCTTTTATCGCCACGAAATCGGAAGAACAAGTTCTTCCGATTCCGTTAGCACTTGGATGCTTTTCGCGTTGTACGCTGGGCGTACAACGCGACGCGATTGGTTCTTAGAGCCTTTGTGTGTCTCCTTTTTGTGCGCGACACGCACAAGATCGGGTACATGCGTGTCACGCACAGAAGGGTCGCCCTCTTCTTCTGATTGGCTTGCACGGCGCCGCATGCGGAGCGCAATTTTCGCGGGCCCTGCGCCACTTAACAACATTTGAGCGCCAAAACTGGCCCAATAAGGGCCAGTTTAAATGAAACAAAAATACTTTCTAATTGGAAAATAACTGGAATAAATCCAAGAAAAAAATGTTTATTCATGCCTAAAATGATTTTATTAATTTCTAAATTTTATTTAATTTGTTTCTTTTATTTTTATTTATAGAAATAGGTCAATTAATTGTTTAATTTCATTTAAAATTCATCTTAAACACATTTAAAGTGTAAAAATTGACCAAAACATTGATTAAAAGTATTATTTAGCTTGCAATTCAACGAATCTATTATTTTTACCTAAAATGATGATAACATGCCTTAAAAATCCATGTTTTGTGCATTAAAAGCCCAAAAACATGATGAAATCAACACTTATTTTAGCTTCTATTTGCATGTTATCAGCGTCGATGCTGCGGCTCGTCATGTCGGCTGGACACGTGTCGGTGGTGAGCTCAATGACGGTGCTGGCTCTTTGAGTGATGATCCTGAAGTGTCGGACGGTGCCGCGCCATCAATGTAACTACATGATGCGATTAACCCTAGGCCAATGTACGTGCAGACCCCAACTCGTGGGGTTTGCCGAGTTCCGAGCTCTGGGGTGGGCGACCGGTGACGGTGACGGTGACCTCCTGACCCTCTTCGGAGCGACAACGGTGATTACGACGTCCAACGGAATATTTCCGTGGATGCTCGCACATAACGGACGGGCTCAAACCATACATAGGAATTCACTCAATTCGTAGTTTTCGACAGATATAATCTCTCACCTAATCTAACCTGAGCGTACTGAAGTGCAGTCAAAAATATATTGAAAGACATAATATAACTGACAAGCACGGGGAACGACATACCTCGTTGGCAGTGTCATTCGTTGTCGGCATCTTCGTCGGTGTAAGGGTTGGTGCAGGCACATGCGGTGAAGGCGTGCCGGAAGGTAGCATGGTGTAGCTCGGTAGTAGGGGAAGGCATGGTGCGAGGAGAGAGGGACGATGATGGGCGGCACAGTCGAACTGCTGACGCTCAACAGTGATTTGATACGTAACACATTTGATCCATAATACTAAATGGATGTAATTATAAAATCAGTACTACAATAAAAAAAAATTTAACGAAAATGTACGAGGAACTATGAAAATTTGTCTCCAAAAGATTTTTTTCTAAATATTTCAAGCTTATAAAGGCTGGTTCCCTATTCCGATACATCATAATACTAATGATTTAATGGTGAGCATTGAATTTTAAACATTTTATTGCTCTGCTAAATTGATTTGATTCATTGAATAAATTTCATGTGTCCCTTATGAGACCCAAAAGTTTTTACGAGAAAATATTGGGTGTAACCACTGGTATTGGTATTTTAGTTGACGTTCATCGCAAAAGTCATATCAATGATCTTGATAAAAATATATCACAACATGTTCATTATTTATCTTGAAACCTATATTTTTATTACTCGCTAGATTGATTGGATTCATTGAATAAGTTTAATTGATGGGGGACCATCGCAACGACACCGCCACGGGACGCGTTCGACCACACCGAGCCGCTCGTGCCGACGCACGTGACCCAGCATTCAAGTACTCATCGTAAGTTTTACTATTTCTCTATTTTGCTTGTTGTGATAGACGTTCGGACCTGACCATGTGTTAGGCCGCGTCCTCTCTTTTTTATGTTCCGTCTCTTTGTTTCGTGTAAAGAGGAGAGCCACGTCTTGCGACGGACCCCCTCCCCTCCCCCCCTTTTTGATTCCTTGGCCCCCTTCCCCCCCCCCCCCCCTATATAAGGGGAAAGCATGCCCCAAGGGTCTTTTAGTGAGTCTTTGAAAAAATGCAGTGGTTCCAGTTTTTTTTTTCTCGTTCAGTCTTCCTTTGATTTAACAATAGCAGGGGTTCTTCGTTCTCCTTCCACCAGCTCCCCTGGCCGTCCAGCTTCTGCTGGAGACCCTTGAGCTCCCTTCCAGATTGCTGCCGAAGGAGGTCCTCTCCGAACATCCCAGAGGTTGCCAGCCGCCGCTACCCATTTTCCCACCCCGATTGGGAAGCCTCTAGGACATTCCGGCGGCCCGACCCTGCCCGCTGACCGACTTACGTCGGCCCCTTCGTCGTGCTCGCGGCAGATCTCATCGGCGATCCAGGCTCGAACGCGCCAGTGTCGTGCCTCTCCGACCTCTTCCCACCAGTGTCGGCGGACCGGGAAACTCTCATCGTCAGGCCCCGTCACCGCTCCACCAGCGGTGATCTGCCCGGTTCCTTGCTGTTGATCGTACGACGGGTGTGGTATTCTCTCATTCGCACACCCCCGAAGAACGGTGCAAGGTACACTCCCGATCACCCCCCTTGTTTACAGCCCAATTACTCTCTACAGTGCTGTCTTCCTCTATCGCTTTCCGTTGCCGCTGGTCCGTTGATACCTGTGGTAGGTTAGCCACCGTCGTCGAGTGACAGGTTCCTCTGAGATAGACGGTCAGATCATATTCGTTGAGGGTGAACTCACGTGGGCGGTCGACGCCTTCGCGTCGCGCTTGCCGAGTGTTCCTGCGGGTCATTTGGAGTCGACCCTGATCTACCCGTCTCTTTGAATACACTGGATTGTTGCCCCGCCATCGGCCCGACCTCTTCGCTCCGGAGGAGTACTTTAAACGCGCATTCATTATATAGTTGAACACGCATCGTGCATCTGTCGGTGACGTAACAGTAGCCGTCGATCCCGGCGTCACGGTGTTACATCATATTGGTATCAGAGCCTTATGAACCCTAAAAGTTTTTGGGAGAAAATATTGGGGGTGACAACTGGTATTGGTACTTTAGTTGACGTACATCGCCAAAGTCATTGCGGTGATCTTGATAAAAATATATCATAATATGTTCATTATTTATCTTGAAAAATTATTTTAAATAATATCATTAAAATTTAATGAATCTCTTAAATAGTCCATGTTGTAGTGCTATTGATAGGGAGGATTTAAATTTTTACTAATCCTAAACCAAAACTAAAAATGAAAATAATGTCATCTAAAGATATAATTTTGAAAATTTTATAGACTCTGTTATGTTGAAGATCTCATTAATTATAAATCACCATGGAATGTCTTATTTATTTAATTATTTATTATTATTTATAATTTAGGATTATGTTTAGGAATATTTAGAATACATGTTTCAAGATAACTAATGACCAGAATATTATAGCATGTTATTAATATCACTGAAATGACTTTTGATAGACCAAAACCAGAGGTTACCCCCAATATTTCCTCCTTAAAACTTGTGGGGTATTATTAAATGAATTTCACAGTGTGCGGTTCCTAAAAGAATTCATATTAAATATATTCAATTAATTGGATCGGTTCTAGCAGAGCAATAAAATACTCACAATTTATACATACTGATATCATTTATATCCAACGCAGGTTCAGAGTTAGCGGTCACAAAATATTTCCACATTATTTTAATATATTTAATAAATAAATTAACCAAACAATGACTCAGACAAAGCTAAACTAAATGCTAGTTTTTGAATCACATATTCATACAAAATATACTCAGTTTCAAACTACGTTATTTTACTTGAATTGATAAGACTTCATGATTGAGACTACCCTTTTGAAATAATAAAATAATGTACTTAAAATAACATGTCTGTATTTATGCCTTGCATTCTTCTCTTGCTACCATCAAGGTTTATAATTAAATAAATACAAGTTAGTTTATTCATTTCTATGAGTAGGTTTCTGACTTGGTATTAATTTAAGGTCGATTCTTAATTTTCATTATTTAATGATGGCATAAACTTTGATACACAATGTATTTTGTTTTTAGATCTTGGAACCACTTCACTGTACCTTCCAGTAACATTTAGCTTAAACACTTGTCTTTAATCTTTCTTTAATACTTGTACTTTTATACATTATCTCTCCTGTATAATATGTTTCTTGGTGAATTTCACATGATTTCTTACAGTAAATTGGGCTGCATCACATGTGTCCAAGTTCTTTTTTATTGATTTTAGATTGAATTTTGATAGGTGAAATGAACCATATATTTTTACCAATAAATTAAAGAACCATCATATTATCCAAATGAAGTCATGGATGCATTATTCATATTTTTGGGTGAAAGATGGTATGGAAACACATTTTTTGGTTACAATATATTTGTGGTTTGGAATACTAAGACCATAATGCTATGTCTCATTTTTCACATTTTAGTGCACCTTGGTGCCAAGGGAATAAATTAGCCTTAAAGTTTCTCAAATCAGAAAGATATGTTGAAAGACTATTATTGTTTAAGTTGAGTTGTTTGTACGCTTGCGCTGGTTTGCTTTACCAGAAATATTGAAGAATCATCCATGGAAAGTTATGCTGATCCTCGGTTATATGAAGAGAACATACCTTACTGATGAGATTGTCAATGTGATGCAATATACTGATAGTGAGAAATCAGAAAACTTGTTGTGCTTGGTATGATAGCACATAGGAATATCTGTATCCTGTAATAACTCACCGGTTTGGCTCTATCATTTGGAAGGTAATTATATTTCCAGTATTACTATTACTTTTGAATTGTTGAGGAATAAAAAAATGATTAAATGACTTGCTAGGAAATACTTGATAAAATTGTCTATGAACATCACATCATGCTCCCCCCCCCCACCCCATTTTTTAGGTACCCAAAGAAGGTGACACTCAACGGAAAGTAACCCAAGCCAGCAGCATTGCAAATACAAATAATAACTTAGAATTACAAATAGATGAACTAAAGTTATCTGAAATCTTCATTGTACAACAAAAACTTAAGTTCTGGATACAAAATTTTCTTCGTCTCATCTTTTCAACTGTATTCCAAAAAGCCTCTAGATTCGGCAAGAACCTTTAATGTGGTTGAAGACCAGCTCACTACGGAACCTGCTCAAGTTAGAGCATCACTACAATCATCTTGGACGTTTCAAAACCTTCATTTCTACAAAAAAACTACAGTTTCAAAATTCAAAATAGGTAAACTCTGATAACCATACCAACCGTTGACTTTCTAAGAAAAAAAAAACAAATCACTCCCCCATCCTTCTGCTTGTAAGTTGTAAAGAAAATGCAATAAAATAGTCCTACATTTGACTTTGGGGATGGAGATAGTAGAGACCCAGAAATAAAACTCTTGAATTGACACATGGTCCTCACACGGTCGCCATAATTTACTGACACCCGGTTGGGCTCCATTGAATACACGCGGTTTTGTACCCAGAAACTGCAGCGCGGGATACTCCAGTTGACTTCTGTGGCGAGGTTGAGAAGGCTTTAACTTCTTTAATTCTCTTGACTTTCATACACTGGTGATCACAGAGTCACGAGGTCAACTAGCCCATCTCCAAGAAACTCCGTCTATAAATACAGCTGAAGTCTCTATCTCTCTATATCTATCTATCCATTCCACTCTCACTCCCTCTCTTCCTATCGCTCTATATTTCTGTCTTTTTCTCTTTTAATGAGGGTGCTTGTTTGAGAGCGAGGAGTGAAGATGGCGAGGACACCGTGCTGTGAAGGATCGCAGATAAAGAAAGGGCCGTGGACGCCGGACGAGGACATTCTTTTGGTGAGCTATGTTCATGAGCACGGCCCAGGGAACTGGAGAGCCGTCCCGGCAAGCACAGGTGAATTTAACTCGCTCTTCTTCTCCAAAAGACTGAGTAAACCTGAAAGCGACTCTCTCTCTGCATCGCTCTCTGATTATCTCTTTCTTTCTCTCTCTCTCTCTCTCTTTCTTTCTCTCGATCGACTTGTCTATCTCTCTGCCTATCTCTCTCTTTCTCCCTTCTCTCATCCTCTCTGTTTATCTTTCGCATCCTCGCTTCTCCCTCTTTGTCTCTCTCTGTCTCTCTCTCTCTCTTTCTTGCTCTCTATCGACTTGTCTATCTCTCTGCCTATCTCTCTCTTTCTCCCTTCTCTCATCCTCTCTGTTTATCTTTCGCATCCTCGCTTCTCCCTCTATGTGTCTCTCTCTCTCTTTCTCGCTTCTCTTTCTGTATCTTTCTCTCTTTCTCGCTTCTCTCTCTCTGTATCTATCTCTCTCTTTCTCGCTTCTGTCTCTTTGTATCTATATCTCTCTTTCTCGCTTCTGTCTCTGTCTATCTCTCTCTTTCTCGCTTGTCTCTCTGTCTGTATCTCTCTTTCTCGCTTCTATCTCCTCATCCTCGCTTCTCTCTCTGTGTCTATCTCTCTCATCCTCTCTTCTCTCTCTCTACCTCTTTCTTCCTCGCTTCTCTCTCTCTCCGTCTACCTCTCTCGTCCTCTCTTCTCTCTCTCTCTCCGTCTATCTCTGTTTTTCTCTTCCCTTTCTGTCCATCTCTTTTTTTATCGCTTCTCTCTCTCTCTCTCTCTCTCTCTCTCTCTCTGTTTATCTCACTCTTTTTCTCGCTTCTATCGTTCCCTCTCTTCCCCTCTCCTTCCCTCTCTTTCGCTACCCAAATCCCTATCTATTTATCTATCTCTACTACTTAAACAATCTGTTTTTTCAATTCGTCTCTCCATCTACTTGTATCCTTACGTGCTCCTCCTTTCTTTCTTCTTGATCAGGCCTACAACGATGCAGCAAAAGCTGCAGGCTGAGATGGATGAACTACTTGAGACCGGGCATTCGGCGGGGAAACTTCTCCAGCGAGGAGGAGAGTCTTATCGTACGCCTGCAAGCTCGTCTTGGGAACAAATGGGCAACGATTGCATCCTTCATGCCAGACAGAACAGACAACGATATAAAGAACCACTGGAATACCCATCTCAAGAAGAGGCTCGAACCCAACACAGAAAGGCTAGACTACTCCTATTCTTCTCCTGAACAAGTTCAACCGCGGCCTCCACCTTCATCAACTGGCTGTGCCTTCCCCACTGAAGAGAACATCTCCCTTCTTCTACAAAACTGGTCGAAGAAGCAGAACGATGAAGCTTTGGCTGATTATAGCAGCCTGATCGCTGAGCATCAAGAATTTAGTGGGGCTCCAGATGCTTTCAACGAGAGCTTTTTCCCTGACTCCTCCTTGCTTGACGCGTGGCTTCTTGACGACGCCCTTAGTCAACCCCTCCATCCTTATCCTTATCTTATGTGACCTAAATGTGTACTGTAGGAAGCCGATCCAAGGAATGTTCATCTTTTATGTCTATCTCCGTCTTATGGTTGCATTTGCATCATGGGCATGTATGGCTTCTGCAAGATCTTATGAATAGAGTGTGCATGTAATAGAAGAAGATTTCAGACCTTGATTCATTTAATGAAAGGGTCGTCTTTTATGCCATTGACTCTTTCTAAGACTTCTACTGCAGGAAGCCAATCTAAGGAATGTTCATCTGTTATGTCTATCTCCTTCATATGATTGCATTTGCATCATGGGCATGTATGGCTGCTGCAAGATCTTAGGAATGGAGCGTGCATGTGATAGAAGAGGATTTCAGGCCTTGATTCATTTAATGAAAGGGTCGTCTTTTATGTCATTGACTGTTTCTAAGACTTCTACTGTAGGAAAGCGATGTAAGGAATGCTTATCTTTATGTCTATGTTTATGTCTATCTCCTTTATATGGTTGCATTTGTATCATGGGCATGCATGGCTTCTGCAAGATTTTAGGAATAGAGTGTGCATCTAATAGAAGAAGATTTCAGACCTTGATTCATTTAATGAAAGGGTCGTCTTTTATGCCATTGATTGTTTCTAAAACCTGCTGACGGGGAAAATGAGTTTTAAATGATTCATGTGGGAGACTTTATCGACCTACTGCATTTCCCTTTTCTTATCTCTATACGTACATTACCATACATAGGATTCAGCAGGTTAAAGATTCATCGATTAGATCGTCAACTTTTGTCAACATCGAAGATGTTAATACGTTAACCATCCACGATGTAAAAAACTCTCTCATTTTCACTTTGACATCATCATCATTATCATCATCATCAAAGTCGCTTCATGGCTATGATAATGAGGTACTACTTTGACATCTTCATCCACCGTTAATGAGGGTATAGATACACTATCAAAAAATTAGTTATTTGTTTTATTTTGAAGTTTTTATTATCATTGATTTGGATTTGCAACTTAAGTTTTTTATTATCTCTATCTCTATCTCTCCTTTTTTCTTTCACTGTGTATCACTGCTGGATGCCGCCTGCCGTAGGGCGCCGGTTCATGTCAATTCAAACATACCTGCCCACCGCCTGCATTAAGTGTTCCCTTGCATTCAATTTCCATCTTTTTCTCTCACCCTTCCCTTATGTTTTTAACATATCTCACCCTCTTGATTTCAGTTTTTAATGTAACCAAAAAATTCGGGCGTTCATTTCATCCATACATTAATTGATTGGAATGATACTGTACTCTTATAAGTACTGAGAGCTACATAAAAAAAGAAATAATGACACGATGCTTTTAAAAAAAGGCAGATGCATTCAGTAGTTTCAACTTGAGATGAAAATGCTGATAGTTTTGAGACATGAGATAGGACAAAAAATAACATCCGGAAACTATTTTTCTTCTAAATAAACATTTCTTTTCCATAAATAATGCGCAAAGAAATATGCCAAACTTCTGGAGAAGCAATAATAATACTTTTGATGAAGCCAAAATTTTCTCATAGAGATGTGATAAAATTTAGGTACAAGAGAATTGCTATTTCTCTTAATTAACCTGCAGTTCTCCCAAAAGCTATTGATCTTGTTATGAATCACCTAGAAGTGGCAAATAGTATCTTTATGCAATAAGTCCTTTATTGAGATAACTTTAGGAGGCCATGAAAAGAAATACTTGACTTTTGTAACATAATTTCTAAGCCGTCATATAGTTTTACTCATACTTATCCCTCCTAACCTTGCATGTTCTCTTCATATTTTTTATGAATATTTCTTGACCTGGTTTTGTTTTTCACTTTCATCTTTTTTTGTTCTATGGGTTTTCTGCCACATCAATTGTTCTTAATATACCTTATAAATAGGAGGAAAATTTTATAATATAGTGTAGAATCTTAGTTTTAATAATTAAAGTACTTGCAGAGATTGAGACATGTTTAGTGGAGAAGGGCCCACTTGTTTATGTGGCACAAAATATTTATTAATCTAGTGAAACACATACTAAATGTATGGCTAGTTTTTATGGTAAATAATTTGGAGTATTATTACTTGACATTTTTGGGAGATTATGTGCAATACAGGTATCAAACTTACAACATGAAGACCATATCCAAATATTGTCTCAAACTCAATTCCAATTTTTCAGGAATGCATTTAAAGGGATCAAAGATGTCCGCAAGAGTTTCCGTTAGATGTACCTTCCATGTGTCCATTATAAGGTTCATGATTAGCTCAAGGGTGTATCCATTTGTAAATGCTAAAAACATAAACATGTTTGACAATGTCAATTCAAATATATTGCATTAAATGGATTTGAATTGAAAAATTCATCAGAGGTATTAAATCATTCAATTTTATCTCTGACTCTTGTAGCGTATTGCAATAATAAGGGCTTCAATGCGATGTGTACCCTCGACCTGAATGTGGCAAAAGGTGCCACGGAGAATGTTTAAACCTCCATGGAGGAAAATCTTCTGGGATAATTTTCCAACATTCTAATTTGTCACTCATTGTGGATGCATAGATCACAAAAAATAATTACAACTTGTTAGGTATAAGGGTAAAATGGATAGATAGAGAGAAGGAATTATGGGAGCATGTACTTGTTGAAGATTAAGGCATAGTGAATTTTAGTAAAATCCTAAATAATGTGTTTTGATCAATGTTCAAAGTGGATTATGAAGATTCAACCTATGTAAATATGTTTAGATCAGTTCATTGATATAAGGACTTACACATATAAATATATGTAACCTCATAAGGTTCAAACTACTCACACGTGCATTGGATAACTACCTTCAAGTATTCATAGATGTGATGTTTGACCATTTGGTCGATTGGAAAAATTATCAAGTTAGGCTGTGAGGTTTTTATAACATGCTGATAACCAGGTCCCATGTGGCAGGTCAAATGTCTACGTTAATACGACACCATTTAGCCAATAAAACTTAATGGTCGACACGGACTTATCCACATACTTTAAATATTTATATCTAAATTAATGGATTAATTATAAGTGAATAAAATTATTTCATATATCTAATAATTTTAAGGGATTATTTATGTTAAATTCACGAGGGAAATACAATGATTGGTTTTACCTTTTATGGATTATGAAGTGAACGGAAAAGTTGTGATTATGCCAAATTCAAAATTTCAGCTGTAATTGTTTTTATTTTTCTACCTTGTTAGAAAGGCATTTAAATCAAGTTTTTGAAAATTACAGACTTGGCCCTTCCACTTTGGAAGCCCATATAAGCAGATATAGTAGCAATGTAAAATAAAATCTTCTCTTGCCCTAGGTGAAATAATCACCCTGCAAAGAGAAATCATCAAATGTGGCCTTTTGCAAAGAACTACAGGCAATATTTTTCTGACATCATCCCAGATCCATAACATTTAGAATCCTATTTTTTGGTTCAGGTTCAAAGTTTATGGGAGAACAAGATTGTGCCTTCGGTGACCTTGTTTTTGAGATCATAATTTTGAGTTCTGTGCTTATCTTTTTTGAATTTTTACAGAAAAAGGTTATTTTTAACATCCATAAAATACATAGGTTCACTAGTTTTATTCTTTTTTTAAGAAATTAAAAGGAATACAATACTGTGACATAAGATTTATAACATTGTAAACCTTGTGTTCAACATCATCCATCAGAGATTTTCTGTAATTTTTTGAAATTTCATTTAATAAATATTTATTTTTAACATTCATCAAAATCCATACAACAGGGTAACTGAATAAGTCACAGGAGAAGAATGTGGAGCATTCCAAAATCATGAACCAAAATAAATAGCCAACGTGTGAGATGATTTACAACAGATTCACATAATGAATGATTAAAAATGAACTTCAGCTTTTGTTTAAGTTGTCCTGATTCTGTGGATAGGTTATTAATGATTTTTATTGCAGTATTCTGAAAGTTACAAGCAAGAAGAAGAGGAAACAACCAGAAGCGCTCTGGCATGCCTTCAACAAGAAATGAATTTTATTCTGAGAAAGATTAATTATACATAAAAATATAGTATGATATAGAGATAATAGGAATAAAGTTAAGAGAATCAGAAGATATACTAAAGCAAGGTATATTCAACAATAATTTAATGCTTGATCTAATATTCAAAGTATTTTTCATTCAAATATGTTTGGTGATTATTTCATATTTAAAATCCTTGGAAAAATATATTTTTTGGTATACATGCGAGTATTTGGATAATGTAAACATACCGAATTTAAGTGGATCCTACTAGTCTTTGGGGTTCAGCTAGGTGAAGGCTGAAAAAGAGGAGGCTTTAGAGGCCTAGTTGAGGAGGTAAAACATCATCACTTCGTGGAAGACTTTGGGGGTTGAAGATGATAGAGGTTCACTGATACTATATTTTCTTGGTATCCTTGTTACACATTATTTCCAAGTGGTTTTTATTAGTGGCATTCACGCAAAATTGGTTAGGCTCATCACCACTTTAGGCTGGATAGCCCCAAACATCGTTAAGGACTAGCCTAAACTGCACCAAAAAAATAACAGAGTCTAACCTATCCTGTATCTTATTATCTAATTTGATCTCCTGGAGTTCTAAAAAGCAACCATTTGTGTCCCGATCGAGTACCAAGGCCAAACACCAAGCCTTGGCTAAAGCTGCTGCTGAAGTTTTATGGCTCCTATCCCTTCTCAAAGAAGTATGCCTCATCACCTCTAGCATACCCATCATCCGGTGTGATAATATTGGTGCTACTTATCTCACTGCTAATCCTGTTTTTCATGCCAGGACCAAACATGAGGAAATTGGTTTCCACTTTTTTTGCGAGCAAGTTTCTGCCAAGACATTCCAAATTCACTTCATCTTCAGCAAAAATCATCTCGCTGACGTCCTTGCCAAGCCCCTTCCAACCGCTCACTTTTGCCATCTCTGTGACAAGTTCGTAATCTCCCCTCCACCATTGCGCTTGTGGGGGGGGGGTATTGACTAAGACGCAAACACCAAGTTGAGTCAGCATCTAAACGACCAATCAGAATCAGAATTATCAAACCACCACACTACGTGTGACACATATCCCACACCAACAACGATCAGGATCCATCTATTTGAATCAATGATGATGATTTAGCCTTAACTAGCCCTTATAATCTGGCAGTTTGGTCAGATTATAATGGCTACACCAAGCTTTCAAATGTAGTTGTCCACGAGCATAACTAAATATCAGATGTATGTTAATGCCTAGGATCCTTCTTCTTCTATTCTTCTGTATATAACAATCTGTGCATTCATCACTCTTCCTCTATCCTCTTACTTCTTCATCTCTCATCTATCTCTCTTCCTTATTATCTGAAGATTATTACTCAAAGACACTTCAACACCTTTTTCATCAGCTCCCTTTCTCTCTCTCTCCAGCTCTCTCCCTCTCCCCTTATTGCACTATCTCCCTTTCTGACTATCTCCCTCTTCCTTTCTCATTAGCTCCCTATCTCCCTCTCTCCCTCTCCCCCTATTTCACTCTCTCCCTCTTCCTCTCTCATTATCTCCCTCTTTCCCTCTCTCACCATCTCCCTATTCCTCTCTCATTATCTCCCTTTCTCCCTCTCTCTCTATCTCCCTCTTCCTCTCTCATTTTCTCCCTCTCTCAGTCTCTCAATATCTGCATCTCCCTCCCATTTTCTCCTTCTTACTTTATTTTACTTTCTTCCTTGAAGTCAAAATGATGATATCACTCTTTCCCTTTATCACCCACTTTCTCTCCCTTTCCCACAGTATTTCACTCCCTCTCGCACTTTCCCATTACCTCTCTTCTATTCCTTGTTACAGTCACTTTTCCTTCGTGTGATACCTCATTCTTTCATGCTCTCCTTCTTTCCTCTCACTCGTTCATTTCATTCTCACTCTTTAATTCTCTCCATCTTTCCTCTCACTCTCATTCTCGCTCTTTAATTGTCTCCCTCTCTCAATCTCATTCTCACTCTCATTCTCACTCTTTAATTATCTTCGTCTCTCAATATCATTCTCCCTCTCATTCTCATTATCAGTATGTGAAAAAGAATGTGCTTAGATTCAATGGAGTTGGTTAAAGATGAGGTATGCTCCTATTTAATTTAATTTATGATATTGAATTTGAATTATTGTTTGCACTTAGTGTCATCAATAAATTATTTACATTATATGGGCGATGTGTCTATGAAGGGAACAGAGGTTTGCCAAAGGGGAAAACTGTCACATGTGATGGAGTACTTTACCAAAAGTACTAATGGAGACTATAACTGCAAGCATTGCAAAAGAAGAGAGGTGATGGTGAAACATGAAAAGACTGTTAGCATAATGAAGTTGTGGAACCACCTACAAAATTCTCACATTGAAATTCATAGTAAGCTTAAGGGTTCTAGGCATGTGAAACCTGTTTTGGGTTATTTTTCCAAGGCACCCAAATTTGTTGACAGAACTGCAAGACGAATGAAAGAAGAATTGTTGGATCTGATTGTAAGCACATATATGTCGTTCTCAATTATATATCACCCTAAGTTTCATAAATTCTTTGAATTCATGACCCAAGAAAATGTAACAATTCCAACTACAAAGACAATAAGACAAGATAAATCAGAACAGTTTGAAGATGAACAATCCAAGATGAAAGAGTTGCTCCACCCAATTAAAAAAATGTCACTTACAATGGACACTTGATGTAACACGACACGCCGGGATCGAACGGCTCATGTTACACCACAAGGAGAGGAGGGCTGATCTGTAGCGTGGCAGCACAAGGCGATTACCGGGTGAACATCAAACTTCAATGACGACGATGTTAGGTGTCACTACAATGTCGTTGGTTGTGACTGACTAAATCTATCTATCGACGAACAGAGGTAGGCATCGGCGACGACGGCGGTGGCGGTTCATCCCGCGGTGGCATGTACGGCAGCAGTGGGTCCTCCAGCAATTGCTCTCCTCGAAACTACTCTAGGGAACACTAGGCGCGCGTGTGGTGCGTGTAAACACGGCAGCGGGCTCGGAGGTGAGTGCAGTGCCAAGGACAGTGATGGTGCAGCTAGGCACGGTGATGGGCTCGGAGGCGAGCGCGGTATCGAGAACCATGGCACAATTGAGAGTGGAGACGGGCTCGGAGGTGAGTGTAGTGTCGAGGACGATGGAGATGCAGCTTGGCGCGGCGACAGTCTCGGAGGCGAGCGTGGTGGCATGAAAGGCGGTGGCACAACTGGGTGTAGTGACGGCCTCGGAGGCGAGCAGATGAATGTGGACAACCAAGGCGCAGCTAGGCATGGTGACGGGCTCAGAGGCAAGCGCGATGGCACGGACGCCGGCGGCGCTTGTAGGCATGGTGATGGGCTCGAAGGCGAGCGTAGTGACGAGGACGGCAGCACAACTAGGCGCGGTGACACGACGTGTAGATAGATACAGCCCAAGCAAGCGACTGCAGCTGCACGGCTACGGCTGCTACACGTCTGCACAGTTTTGACTGCGGCTTGGCACGCGGCTGTGCGATTGCGTGGTTGAGCAGCTGTGTGGCTGCACGACTGCGCGGTTGAGGCTGCCAAGCGAATACGTGGTTGCGCAGCTGCGGGGCTACAGCTGCGACTGCTACGCAAATACGTGGCTGCGCGGCTGCACAGTTGCGGCTGCATGCTACGACTGTGACTGCGGCTGCACGACTGCACGGCTGTCCGGCTGCGCAGCTGCATGGCCGTGGACACCGGCTGCGGCCGCTACGGGCGGCTGAGACCACTGCGACCGCTGTGGCGGCTCGACAGCTGTGACGGCGGCGGTGGCTCCGGTGGCTGTGACAGTGTGGATGGCTACTGCCGCTACGGGCGGATGTGGTCGCTCTGGCGGCTGAGGCTGTTGCGACTGATGTGGCTGATGCGGCCTGCTCCGGCGGCTGTGGGCGCTCTGGCGGCTGTGACTGCTACCGCTCTGGCGGCTGCAGTCGCTGTGAGTGGCTGTGGCTGCTGTGGCCGCCGTGGTCTTTACGAGCAGTTGTGGGCACTCCGCCGGTTGCGGTCGCTGCGGGCGGCTGCGACTACTGAGAGTGCTGCGGCCACGAGGCGTGGCGACGATCGTGGCTCGCAGATCGCGAGTCTCGGCTTTCGCGACCGTGGCCGGCCGCGGCTTGCGGTTGCGGCTATCACGGCCACGGTTCGGGCGGCAGCGACACGAGCGCGCAGCGGTGGGAGGCTTTGTCACGGCCGACGGTGCCGTGGGAGACCTGCGGGCGGCAAGACACCAGCGCCGGTGATGGCAGCAGCGGCGCGCCGGCGAAGGTAGGTTGAAAACCCTGATTCTTCTCTCTCTCAGGGGCATTCTCGTAAATCTCTCAAACTCTAAAGTAATAAAAAACTCCTAAAAAATAAACTTTTAAAAAACAAAGGACTACATTTTTCAATTCTTTTTCACTTGGCTCTCTTTTTCTTTCGACGGGCACCCCCCCCCCCTCTTATAGGGGAAATATCGGCCTTCCCCTTTAGAAAATGGGAAGAAGGCCCAAAAGTTTAAAAGGGAGGGCCCAAATTAGGGGAAAAAAAAAATACACGACGGGCATGCAAAAAAACATAGACGATATGCCTTTAAGGGTGTATGGTCCCCCATCAACACTTGGACCTCCTCCAGCCGTGTTGCCATAACTGGGATTACCGTGCATTGGATTGATGATGCATGGCGACTCTATGAACGAGTGCTCACGGTTGGAGAATTAGTTGGATCTCATCAAGGTGTATACTTGGCAGAGGTATTGCACTCCGTGATGGTGGATTATAGCCTCACTCAGAAGGTATTAATTAATCATGAATTCTTTGGCTTAATTGTTTCCTGATTTATTCTCTTTTTATACTTTTTTTATATAATAACTGATAATGCTACCAATAACTTGAGCTGGAGGACGAAAATGAATGACGCTTTTGAACAGACGGAGCGGAATGGAATGGAATTACGTTCCGTTATCAGTCTGACAATTTTTTTTTGTCATTTTCGTCAGTCGTCACCGTTTCGTCATCCTCACCATTCCAGCATTCGTCCATTCTGTCAATCGTCAATTGAAGTAAACGGAACAGAACGGACGTCCGGTGATGGAATGGACGTCTTGACCCCCCCTCTTCCCCTCTTCGTCTATCGCCGCTCTCCCCCTCTTTGTCTGTCGCCGATCTCCCCCTCTTTGTCTGTCGCCGATCTCCCCCTCTTCGGCTGACGCCTCTCTCCCTCTCGCCGTCTCTCGTCTCTCTCCCTCCCTTCGTCTCTGGCCTCTCTCCCCCTCTTCGTCTGTCGCCTCTCCCCCTCTTCGGCTGTCGCCTCTCTCCCTCCCTCTGTGTCTTGCCTCTCTCCCCTTCGTCGTCTATCACCTCTTGTCCCCTCTTCATCTGTTGCCTCTCTCCCCCTCTGTAGTTGTCGCCTCTCTCACTCTCTCCATCTCTCACCCCTCTCCCTCTCTCCATCTGTCGCCTCTCTGTCTCTTGCCTCTCTCCCTCTCTCCGTCTCTCGCCTCTCACCCTCTTCATGTAAGTAATTACACAATCAACATAACTAATTGACACATTATACAAGTATAAGATTATGAAAGCAACTATGGATTTTTATTTAAATGCACATTTGAATCGGTAAAAATTTAGACTAATTTTAAAGTTTTCTAATAAATACATTAGAAAATTTGTCATTGGTAAAAGTTATGTGTCGTTATCGTCATTTTGTACATCATTTTCATCATCCGCCATTCGTCACGAATGACTAATGACTAATGATGAATGATAAAAATCCATCCATTCAGTCATCCGTCCAGCACTATGGACAATGACGGATGACAAAGTTTAAACGGATGGATGACGAAACGTCATCCATCCTCCAGCTCTAGCAATAACAAAACTATGGTTGATTGATGCCGGACGCCATCGAGGACGTTGTCTGGTCAATTATCGAGACAATGCGCTGATACCAAGATGATGCAAGATGACGTCGATGACGTAGTCCCAAGGGTAACGAGTTTTGATGCGCGGACGTCGTTGAAGACGTCGTCCATTGGATATGTATGTACAGAGATGAGACTACATGATGCAAAGACCCGTGGAGATCGCCAAGCTCCGGTCTGGGGCGGGCGACCGATGACGGTAACGGTGACCTCCTGACCCTCGTCAGAGTGACGATGGTGCCTACGGCGCCGAACAGACTGAGTCCGTGGGTACTCGCATGTAATGGATAGGCCCGGCCCGTACCTAGGGAAAACTCTCAGTAGGTTCTCTCATGTCCGTTTATCCTCTCACCAATTCTATCCTGAGCGCAATGGAGTGTAATCAAAAGATAGATGACAAAATATAAATTAACTTGGTGAGCTAGGGGAGCGAGGTTCCTCCTTGGTCGCGTCATCCCATTGTCTAAATATTTGTCGGTGCAGTAGCCGGTGCGGGCAGGTTTGACAGAGTCGTGTCGGGGATGGGCGCAACATCGCTTGACTGGCGGCGAAGACACAACGCATGAGACGTGACACTGGGGAGAGAAGGTGAGGCAGGGAGGGGGGCCCGTGACTCTGCACCGCCGGGCAGTAGTGCGACGGCACACGGGCAGCTCGGTGCAGCGAGAGCGCGCGGGTGAGGCAAGTGACCCATTGCAGCGGGGAGCGTGCGGGCGACTTGGCGCGGCATGCGTGCGCAGGTGACTCGACACGACAGGCAGCGGTGGGGCAGCAGGCAGAGCATGGCGGCTCGGCCCGGCGGGAGCGCACAGATGATGCTGACGGAATGGCGCAAGAGGCAGCACGCAGCTGACTTGATGTGGCGGCGGCTGCTGCTAGGCTGGCAGCGCCAGGGGCAGCAGCGGCGTCGAGCGGCAATGGCGACAGCGACAGCGATGGCAGTGGCGGCAGCTGCAGCGGACGGCGGGCGGCGGCGGCAACAGTGGTGACACAAGCGATGGTATCGCGAGCAGCGGTAATGCGGCCTACGGAGTGGCAACGTGAGCGGCGGCGACAGCGTCATGAGCGGCTGTGCGGCTGCAGGGCAGTGCTCAGCGATGGTGCGGCGGTGACGGGAGGGCAATGCGGCGTCGATGTCGGTAGGGGTGGTGACAACAGCAGTGGTGTTAGTGGCCTTCCTTTTCCCCCTCCCTTTCCTCTTCTTCTCCTTCCCTCTTCTCTCTCTCCTTATTCTACCTTCCCTCTCATGATTGGGAATTCTTTCCAAAAATATTCAACTTTGACCTAAAAACTTTAGGGCGCCCACTCCATTCCCTATATAGGAATGGTAATGGGCCCCTAGAAAAGGGTCCAATTGGGGGATCCATTAGAGAGGGCTCCCCCCTTAAAACAAGAAACAAATAACAAGATGAAAACAGAGGTTCGAAAATAAAAGGGGATGTGTGCGTGGATATGACCCCAACTTAAGAGCGCGGGTGTGCCTTTGCCTCCACCTTGGCATGCCAATCTGGCTGAGTGCGAACCGTCGGCTATCGATGGCAATGGTGTGGGCTTCAGCAACGTCCTTGATGGAGTGGGGTCTCTTGCTCCATCATTGATGCTTTGGAAATATCTTTGAAGAATTGTGGCTGGATGTTTACCAACAAATATCATGCACCATGTATGGCACATGTTCTCAACTTAGTTGTATAATGAGGCTTAAAGGAGCTAGGTAATCAACTTTATCATGACTTCTATTTTATTGATTCTTTTATAATTAAATATGACATACTTTTACCCATTTATAGGGGCTATAAGATCAAATGATGAGGATGATGATGAAAATAACAATTCCATGAATATATGCAACTTTCCTTTAGAAAAATTATGTTTAGGCTTTGAAAAAGTGTCATTGCAGCCAGAGCTTCACCGCAACGAGCTCATCACCATCGAAATTTATGTCGTGAGTTGGGCTTGGATAATAAAAATTTGCTCAATGAAGACATCCCCATCAGGTGGAACTCCACACATGTTATGAGATGCAGCATTGTGTAAGATGAAAGTATTAGACAAAATGGCAAGTGACTATCTGGATACAAACAAAATAAATTATTCTATCATGACAGAGGATTATTAATCGCTCTCAGTTATGAAACCAATGTTTTCCATTGCAACAATGTTACATCCAAGAAGGAAGCTTCAATTCATCCATGAGGATGACAAATATTTTAATATCAATACTGTTGTTTGTCTTCTTGACCAATTCCTCAGCTCATCAACCTCAAGTGACCAGACAAGTATGGAAGATACACCTACTACACATGGCAAACACTCAAAATTGATGATTGAATTGATGGAACGCGAAAAAATGAGCAAACGTGCAACATCAAAATCTAGAAGAGCAGAATTGTATGATCACCTCAAGGAAAGCTTCATTGGCTCTCATGAGTCTGCACTCCATTGGTGATGTACATCTGTTTCAGAAAAATATCCACACCTTATAGTGCTTGAAAAGCAATTCCTTTCTATACATGCTTCAAGTGCTCCATCGAAGTGTCTTTTTTCTATAGGATGTGGTATCATGACATTTAGAGGAGGACCCCTTTCTGCGGACGCTATATTCATCATTATGACTGTGAAATTTTGGGCATCAATGGAATGCAAAGGAGAGGGCAGTGAAGTTGAGGACATGAGAATGGAGGAAATCAAATACCAAAAAGGATATACTCTTTTTTTCCACTATAGTTTGGAATATCTTTTCTATTTTATGCATATTATTTATATTTTCAATCATCATGAATATGATTGCTTCTATTAGGTACACAATATCAAACACTTAGATGAAGTATAATAAGATGTGATGAGACAACCAATAGTAGCAAAGGGGAGCTACGTAGGAGAAAGGGAGACCACTTTCAGTGAAATGCCTAAAAATATGAACCTTTTTTTAATTCTTGATCAAAAAATACTTTCTAATTTTTGCTTAAATCATTTTCTTAATATTGGCATTCACTTTCACATTGACCAGTCAAACTGACTAGACCAAGACCGAGACTGGACCAAGCATTATGTCTATGTTTAGGTTTTTGCCAACAGCAGACTGCTATCAGACTGTCCTTCTCTACTATGTATCTTCTAGAACATGAGCTGAAGCTTGACATCCCATGGGCTTAAATACTCGACCTATTATTGATTAGGTTAAATTAATGTACAACTAATTAATCTGAATAATGACATTAATAATTAATTTGAAAAGCTAATAAAGGTTATTAAGCCACTAGAGTTGCTAACTAAATTCATACATGAGCCTAGAGGCTGACATGAAAGGGTCTTTTCGAAAGGACAAGACTTGGAAGGCAATAAAATAAATTTCACCCCAGCAATAATTGTTTAGTTTAACATCCTTCTTCTCCCTTCTTCTCAGGGCTCCTCTCCATCTTGATGCAATCCAAACAGCGTTAAAGAGATCCCATATTCTAAACAAACAGACATAGAAGCGTAAAAGAGATCGTACAAATCTTAAAAGGGAACATGTAGAGGCTGAACACATGACCAGCTCACGGACAAATCCCATATTCCTGTATAGGCAAAGGTGACTTTAACATCAAGTATAAATCTAAGTTACAATGGTGTCCAATCTAGACAAATAAACGGAAAAAAAAGAAATAGATATATATTTTTGTACAAGCCTCTGCTCTCAACGCGGCCAAACAAATAGATATAGAAGAGAGAGAGGGAGAGAGAGATGGCAGTAGAGGGAGTGCCAGCAAAGAGGGAGAGATGGCGGTAGAGAGAGAGGGAGAGAGAGATGGCAGTAGAGAGAGAGTGCCAACAAAAAGAGAGAGATGGCGGTAGAGAGAGAGAGGGAGAGAGATGGCAGTAGAGAGCGATGGCGACAAAGAGAGAGAGGAGGTAAAGAGAGAGAGAGAGATGGCGGTAGAGAGAGAGACGGCGTTAGAGAGAGAGAGATGGCGGTATATATAGAGAGAGATAGTGGTAGAGAGAGTGATGGCGGTAGACAGAGTGATGGCGGTAGACAGAGAGATGGCGATGGAGAGAGAGTGACAGCGGGAGACAGAGAGAGATGGCGGTAGAGAGAGAGAGATGGCGATAGAGAGAGAGAGAGAGATGGCGGTAGACAGAGAGAGAGAGCGGTAGACCGAGAGATGGCGGTGGAGAGAGAGAGAGAGAGATGGCGGTAGACAGAGAGACGGATGGCGGTAGAGAGAGAGAGAGAGAGAGAGAGAGAGAGAGAGAGAGCAGTCAGTCAGTCCGCGACTGCGAGGGGGGGTGGTGGGGGCCGCCGTGGTGTAGGTGGAGAAGGCGGGAGTAGGCGCCGTCGGGGCGAGAGAGGAGCTCCTGGTGGGACCCGTGCTCCACCAGCCTCCCCTCCTGCATCACCCCGATGGCGTCCATCCCCCGCACCGCCGCCAGCCTGTGCGCCACAACCACGCACGTCCTCCCCCTGACGAACCCCTCCAGCGCCGCCCCCACCGCCGCCTCCGCCTCCCCGTCCAGCGCGCTGCTCGCTTCGTCCAGCAGCACCACCGCCGGCCTCTTCAGCACCACCCTCGCCAGCGCTATCCTCTGCCTCTGCCCCCCCGACAGCTCCCCCCCCCTCTCCCCCACCCTCGTCCCGTACCCCTCCCGCATCCCGCTTATGAACCCGTGCGCGTCCGCCGCCCGCGCCGCCGCCTCCACCTCCTCCGCCGTCGCCCCCTCCCGCCCGTACGCGATGTTCTCCAACACCGACCCCGCGAACAGCGCCGGCTCCTGCGGCACCAGCCCCACGCTCAGCCGCAGCGCGCGCAGGTTCAGCCGTCGGATGTCCCGCCCGTCGATCGCCACACGCCCCGCCGTCGGATCGTAGAACCGCAGGATCAGCGCCAGGACCGAGCTCTTCCCGGCGCCGCTCGGGCCGACGAGCCCCAGGCTCTGCCCGGCACGGACCCGCAGGCTCACCCCCCGCAGCACCGGCGCCTCCGGCCTGGCCGGGTAGGCCAGCCCCACCCCCCGCAGCTCGATCTCCCCCCGGACCACCTCCCCCCCCGGGTCCGACCCCGGCTCCTCAGGGTCGATCCTAGTAGGCCGGTCCAGCACCTGGAACACGGACCGGATCGAGTCCCCCCCCCGCGCCATCTCCGGCGCCAGGCTCACCGTCTCCGCCACCGAGTTCGCCGTGATCACCAGCACGACGAAGACCTTGATGACGTGGGCGAATGAAGACTCGCCAGCTAGCACCAGGTGGGCCCCGTACCAGAGGATCAGCCCCTCCGCCGCGTAGAGCAGCAGCTGCGACGCGCCGAAGAGCGCGCCCGCTACTTGGCTGCGCCGCCGGCTGCGCCGCCGCGGCCGCCGTAGCTCCGCCGCGAACGCCCACGATATCTTCTCCTGCGCGTTGAACGCCGCCACCGTCCGCATGTTGCTCACCGCTTCCCCCGCGATCATGCTCGTCTTCGCGTGCGCCTTCGCCGTGTCCCCCGCGAACCCTTTCAGCGACAGTTGCTGCACCAGATGATTTCCAACATGATGATGATGATGATGATGATGATGGTGATTAAGTGATGTCCAGCATGATGCCCTCGAAGATTCCTCAGACGATGGTGGTCATGATGATAATGCACGGAATGGCATCTTTTTTTTTTGGAATGGCATCTTAAGGTCACGACGGTGATCTGATGCCCGCACACTATCAGAAGATGATGATGATAAAGATAATGTCCAACATGATGTCATCATCTCAGACGCTGGTGGTCATTATAATGCCCAGAACGGTCTTGAAAGTGATCATGATGATGATACCCGGAATGGCATCTTAAGATCACGAGGGTGATTGTGATGCTGCCGATGATCATGATGATGCCCAGAAGGACGATCGTGATCTTATGCACTAATATTTTGATCGTGATCATGATCCAAAGGTACCTCAGACGATGGTAGTCATGATGATAAAGCACACGATGGTGATCCTGATGCCCGCACAATATCAGATGATGATGATACAATCATGCCCCTGACGATACCTCAAGTGATGGTGGTCATGACGATAATGCACACGATGGTGATCCCGATGCCCACACAATCAGACGATGATGATGATGATGATGATGATGATGATGATGATGATGCACATGATGCCCCCGACGATACCTCAGATGATCGTGGTCATGATGATAATGCACACGATGGTGATCCTGATGCCCACACATTACCGGATGATGATGATGATGATGATGATGATGACGACGACAATGATGATGATGATAATATCCAACATGGTGCCCCCCGGCTATCTCAGCCGATGCACAATATGAGAATCACGAAGGTGACCATGATGATAATGCCCGGAATGGCGTCTTAAGATCACGAAGGTGATCATGGTGATCGTGATGCTGATGGTGATCATGATAATGCCCAGAATGACAATCGTGATCTTATGCACTAATTTTTTGCACATTATCATAATGATTATGCCAGGAAGCTGCTATGACTCTGATCATAATTTTTTGCACATGATCTTAATTCACTATAATTAAGATGATCATGGTCGTGTCTATAATGACTCTGATGATGATCAGGCGGATGTATATGTGAATGGCGATCCCTGATTATGTATATGTTATTGAAATGTAGGAAGGTGTATAAGCTCAAGCTCATGAGCGTGTACTTGATGATTTAGATCATGATCATGATGATAGTGCCGAGCAAGCTGCTGGCACGCAGGCAAGAGTGAATTACGATGATCATGATCGTGTCTATAATGATTGTGATGATGATCGGGCGGATGTAGATGTGAATGGCGATCCCTGATTATGATCATACAAGTGTATATGCTATTGAAGTGTATGACGGTGTATAAGTTCAAGCTCTTGAGCGTGTACTTGATGACTCAGATCAAGATCATAAAATGCATATGACGACAAAGAAAGATGTATATGCTTAAAGTCACGATAGAAATGTAAATGATGTTGATGACGTGTAAGATGATATCTGCAAGTAAGAATCAATACCATGTCTATGATGACCCTGATCATGATAATACATATGAATACGATGATAACTTTCATGCTTGTTATCGTGATCCTAAAAATGATCATAGAGATGTATATGGTGATGATAATGTACATTCTTAGGATCATGATCACATCTATATCGTTCCTGATCATAATGCTTAATATGTATGAGGTGATGATGGGTTTAGCTGACCTGGGCAAAGTTGGCGAGCACAAGGAGCGGGAAGGTGGCGAGGATGAGAAGAGCCACGCGCCACTCAATGGCGAAACCGACGATAAAGGAGACAAGGAGCGAGGTCATGTTCTGCAGGATGACGGATATCCGGTCAGCGGTGACAGACTTCACATCAGCCGCGTCAACGGCCAAGCGCGCCGCCACCAGGGTCGAGTTGTTCTCCTCCTCATCGAACCAGCCCACCTCATTCCTCAGAATTGCTGCCAATTTTCAAAGTTAAAAATTGTTGGATTCAACTGCTGAGCAACTGTAATAAAAACTATAGCTGACAGCAGCGGCCCTAGTTTAATCAGGATGTTAAACTTCAACACTCCCCCACAACACCTGTTGCTGGCTTATTTACAGCCCAAGCTTGCAGTGTATTGCTTATGGGGTTTGAATCTGCCTCTTGGCTCTGATACCATATTGAATTAAAGCGCTTGCCAACTGTGCTAAACGCTATAGCTGATAGTAAGGGCGCTGCTTTTCATCTTTAAGCAGGTTGTTATACTTCAAGAAAAACAATAAAAATAATAAATGACTGAATATACCTGCGAGCATCATCCGCCGCACTCTGGTGGTGAGGTTCTCGCCCATGATGCTGAAGAAATAGTGCTGCATGAGATAAGCCACCACGGCGTAGAGTCCTGTGCCTACATACACGAAGACGAATTCCCTGGCCTTCTTCTCCATGGCCTCCGGGTTCTTGTAGTAGAATACTTCGATCATGTTGCTCATCACGATGGCGAAAACCGGGCCAATGATACCGGAAAGGACAGACCCAATTGAGCCCAATAAGGCATAGGGCCACTCAGGCCCATTAAGGTTCAGAAGCCTGGAGAAGTAGTTCTCCGGGGCAGGGAATTTCCTGTCCTTGTCAGCGTTGGAGACCATCTCGATGCGGCCGTCGGCGCCAGCGCTGTACTGGTAGCTGAGGTTGCGCAGGCTGCCGGACTTGAGACTGATGGACTTTGCTGAGAGAGAGTGGCTCAGGCGAGAAGACCGAGATCGGCGGAAAGCTAAGTCTTTGGTCCTCCCCATCTCTTGGAAACGGATAAGAGAGGAGTAGGCCCCACCGTCTCCTCTGGCGATTAGATCATCGTGGGTCCCGGATTCCACAATCTGCCCGTTTTGGACGACTGCGATTGTGTCCACGTTTCTTATGGTTGAGAGGCGATGGGCCACTACGACGGTGGTCCGGCCCACCATGATCCGGTCCAGGGCTTCCTGGACCGACCGCTCTGAGCCGGAGTCGAGGGAGCTCGTTGCCTCGTCCAGGAGGAGGATCTTTGGGTTCTTTAGAACAGCCCTTGCTATGGCTACTCTCTGCTTCTGCCCTCCTGAAAGCTGAATTCCCCTCTCCCCCACCTGAAATTTAGTCGTAATTTAACATCGCCAAAGTATATTATAGGATGCTTCCCAGGAAGAGAATTTAAAAAAATAACGGTTATTTCAAAGGGCAAGGTAGAATAAAGGTTGCCCACAAAAATATTAAAATTATGGATCCCCACAGGGTAGAATTGTCATCGTAAGGTTAACATGATGTGAGATAATCGTCATCATGCTGTGTTATAATTATAAAAAATAAAGACAATGAATAAGAAGATGAAGGTTCTGTTTTATTCCAGAAGATTATTCATTCGTAATTTCAGGTGTAGGACTGTCGGATTCCTGGAAAGGGTAGTTTTTAATCTAAATAAAAGAGGAATATTTCCGTTTATTGTCAAGGGGGAAGTACCTGAGTGTGGTAGCCGCTGGGAAGGAGGGAGATGAAGCTATGGGCGTTGGCGACGGTGGCGGCCGCTTCGACCTCTGCCGTAGTGGCGTTGGGTTTTCCGAAGAGTATGTTTTCCAGTATGGTTGTGGCAAAGAGAGCTGGTTCTTGATTCACCAACCCTATTTGGTCACGCAGCCATGCTAACTGAAGTGTTTTCAAATCCACGTTGTCCAGAAGAACTTGCCCTGAATCGAACGGAACCAACACTCTTAATTTAACATGAATTCTTCTATGAAAACGAAAAAGCTCACTAATTTACAATAATAATCATTAATTACCTTGGTTAGGGTCGTAGAATCTCTCGATTAGAGAGACGACGGTGCTCTTGCCTGAGCCGCTGCCACCGACCACCGCCACCGTCTTCCCCGCCGGAATAAAAAGACACAAACCGCGGAAAACCATGACATCCGGCCGTGACGGGTAGCTGAACGTCACGTCTCTGAATTCGATCGTCCCGTTGACGTCAATCAAACGCTTCCCCTCACCAGGATCTCGACCGATAGTGGGTTTCTGACGAATTATCTCAAATAATTTAAGCCCGGCCAATTTCCCTTTGGTGAATGCCCCCAGGTTCGAAAACGACTGTCCAAGACTCCTGTAAAATAGGATTTTTAGATAAATAAGCTTTCAGACGTATTTGATGAAATAAGGTTGAGTTGAGGGATTTACATGCCGCCAACAATAGCAGAGAAGATAGCGGTGAAGGCCTTTCCTCCATCCGTCTGCCCATTACGAATAAAGACGCCCGCATACCAGAAAACTAAAGCCCAAGACATACAAGCAATGCCGTAAGTGCAACCAATCCCCAGTCCTTTGGCCATTCCCGCCTTGTATCCCAGCTTTAACGTGTTCTGTATAGCTTCTGAATACAAAGCCAAAGTCTTGGACTCACCCACGAAAGCATAAACTGTTCTTATCTGTGCAATGGCCTGCAAATACAGAATTCACATAAGGGAAAGAAAAATATCAGAAGAAAAAATACACATATAGGGGGGAAAATTTATGAGAACTGAAATTAAGTGTGTTATCAGCCCAGGTACCCCCACGTATCACTTGTTGGGTTCTGTAAGAACAAAACAGCCCTTAGAACTAGGATTATAGACATAGTTTTAACTAGAGTCTAAAATCAGCTATTTCAGTAAGAAATTAGCCATTTTTCTAAAATGGTGTGTAGCATTAACCTGCTCTGCAATCATGCCGGCGTTGGCGTAGGAATCTCGGCTCTTGGAACTGAGATTTGTGTGAGTGTAAGCGTATAAACCTCCAGCAAAGGCGATGCCGGGGATGACAGCCACGCTGAGCAAGGCCAGGCGCCAGGCAGAGGCGAATCCGACGACTAATCCGGCTAAGAATGTCGAGAGGTAGTGGATGAAATTGCCCACCTGATCATCCATGGCGGAGACTTTGAGAAAATGTTGAATTATTGGTTTTCTGGGTTTTCAATTTTGAATTCTTGAGGTTAATGGGTTATTGCTAACCTTCTCGCTGATGGCATCTTGGACGAGTAGAGTGTCAGTCGAAACGCTGAAAACTATCTCCCCCGTTCGAGCGTCCGTGTCGAAGAATCCGACGTCCTGTTGCAAGACAGCCTCTAGGAACCGCTTCCGCAGCGCGATCACCTGCCTCTCCCCCGTGTACATCCAGCATGATATTTCTGCAAGAATAGATTCAATCCGAAGTTAATTCCAGCATCATGTTCCTGCAAAAACAGATTCAATCCGAAGATAATCCAAAGTTAGTTCCGGTTGACATCTCTGCAGAAACAGTTCAATCTGAAGTTTATCCGGCTTGATATTTCTCCAAATATAGAAGGTTAATCTGAAGTAATTCCTCCATGGCAATCCGGAGAAAATCGAGTGCGATGCTTCCGCAAGAACAGATTCAATCGTGAGTTCACAGAGATGCAAATCAATTTGAGTAACTCCGCCATGACATTTTTGATGGGACAGATTCGATCCAGAGTTTGTCCGCCATCAAGTTTACCACCAGACTAGATTCCATCCGGAGTTCAAATGGCTAGATATTTATCAAAGAACAGACTCAAGCGGACTTCACGAACAGAGATTTAATCCGAAGTTATTTAAGCATTAGATCTCTTCAAGAACTGAGATTCAGTCCAAGACAATACAGTATAATCCGCCGCAAGAACAGATTCACTCAGAACTGAATCCAGATGTTGCATCACCATAAACGCATTCAATCGAAAAGAAATCCCAATTTCGGAAATCCCGGCACTGTCTCTACCAAACTGACACTGAAAACGAAAATAAAAATGCCGAATCCCTAATTCTCAACACAAAGAAGACAAAAACCACCGCGTTCAACAGAGTTAAGCGTATTACCAGCGTAGGAAGAAACGCAGACGACGAGACCGAGGTAGAGGAAGTAGAGCGCGTACTGCGGCAAAGATGAAGAAATCAGAACGGATCAGGCCGGACAACGGAGGGAATTCGACAATGCAAAGAATATCTACCTTGGAGACCTCCTCCATCATCTTGCGGAGATCATCTTGATTCTTCCCGAAGCCATTGATGAGGTTTCCGAAGAGCAGGAAGAAAACCGGCATGGCCGCGCCGTGGATAACCGCCCCGAGGCTTCCCCCGGCCATTAGCAACCAGTCCAGCCGGTCAGCGAACGAGAACAGCCGGTAAAACGGCAGACTCGTCTCCTTCTTCTTCTCCGCTTCATCTCCGCCGCCGGTCATCCCTCCTTCCGCCGCCGCCTCCGCCACCGCCTCCGCCACCGCCTCGCCGGAGATCTCGCCGGGGCTCGAGCTCTACGGCGGCGATGGATCGTAGAGAGGAAGAGAGAGAAAGAGAGAGTTTTGCATGTGAAGAGACCTGGAGATTACATGCAGCAGCGGAGAGATGAAGGTGGCGTCAGAGAGAGGGTAATATCGTCAATCTCTTGCGACAGGGGGTACGTGGCAGACGCTGATAGCGTTACCCGAGTGAATGGTGGGACTCCCGAGGTGTCAGATTCGCCCAACCGCCAGAGGAAAGAGAGAGAATAACCTGCCACTGTTGAGACGATATTACCCTTCAAGTCCGTCTTTTTTAACCTACCTTCTCGAGGCTTATTTCTCTAAAGAAGAGAGTCTAGCCCGCTGACATTTCTCTAGACACCGCGGTGAGCCTAGCGTACCTCTCACCTCCCGCGTGCTCGCTCTGTCTTCTCACTCCTCTGCCACTCTCACTACGGAATCTTCTCTCTTACTATTCTCACAGTCAACCGCGTTGACCGAGAAAGTAATCCTCATCCGTCGGATGCGCGGATCGGAGGAGGGTACGATCGTATTTCTGTTCAAAGCTATTAGTTTTTTGGGTATTTCAGGCGGTTATTTATTCGCCTAGGATGTGTTCTTTAATGTAGAGCTTTGTTCGGATCGCGGGTGAATTAAATATGTTTCCTCCTCTGCCCCTGCGGTCCCGGCCAGCCAGATGATGACAGCGCTAGCCCCGAGGCGCTGAGCCCCGCTGTCCGAAAAGGGGCTTTTTTGCAAATTCTCATACTTATTTTATCCATAACTGTTTTATTATTAGTTTTAAGCTTTTTTTCCGAGTATGTACGCACACGGGTAAGAGAGCGGATCCTCTTCGCTTTTTTGACAAGCCTCAAACCGAACTGTCTGCTGACGTCATTCCAGCTGTGAGAGCTCGGAGAAGGACAATTTTGCCAGACCCACCTCGCTTTGAATATAATTGCGCTTCTGTCTTGCTGCTTTTTCCCATCACTAAAAAGCTGGTTTATTTTGAGATTTCCTTGAAACTACGTTAAATTTTTTACTCTACATGGTTCCCATCGTAACTTAAAACCGACGTGGACGATCCGACGGCCGCGATCGGCGAACCGCGGCCGGATGCGACGAGGAAGCGACACGTCATCTGCCGCACTTTTATTGTCCTCCCGAAGTCACGTCCCTCACGTGACTGACACGTCAGGCGCTGTCGGCGGCTGACGTGGACAGAATCACGGCAGTTCATTTCAAATTAAATGAACACTTTCAATTCAAGCTCGCTCCCGCCATGAAGAACAGACTGCCGAGAGGTTCAGATCTTCGTCGGTCGACGAAGATCAAGGCGTTCCAAGAGCGGAAGATCAAGGCATCGGATCAAGATCCTTGGTAATGATTCGTTTTTCTCGATCCTCGCCTAACTCCGTTGTTTATTTGCCGCAATTGCAGCCGGCGAGAGCGGTGGTAGACCTGTCAGAGCTTCGATTGTAGATCGCGTCGATTCCTAGTGTTCGGCAGAATAGCGATCGCTGATTTTGATCGAGTGATAGCAATCAAGGCGCCGCGGGAGCCGGGCTCATCGAGGCCATCTGCACCTGATAATGAATGAATGAATGAATGAATTAGCGTTAGATTGTGCCCGCACTGTCACGCACTATTCATTATTCAAGAATCAAAAGCAGAGGAAACGAAATGCCATTTCGTTCTGGATTAACAGCTCGGAAGTTCTGTCATGAATAGAATTACACTGTTAGACGCATTAGATATTCTGCCGGCCTAAACTGTCTTGTCTATCATCAGGTCATCTGCTTTCGTTGAGGATGCCAAGCTTGGAGAGACCTCTTCTGTTACGTTGCACGTCTAATCTGAGGGCAGAAAGCGCAGACTTGCAGCATTTGTCCGCCGGATAGCAGTAAAATTTCCTTGGGAGGATCGTGGACGAAGGATGGTGGTAAGTGCGCCGCCTAATCTTCTCGATAGTGAGATCGAATCACACGGTGGGTCCGATCCATCTTCTGATCTATCGTGTTTCTGAACCAGAAGCACATTAACGCGACTTTCTGACGCGGTGGGCACAATCTCTCTCTCTCTCTCAGTCTATCTCTCTCTATATTATCTCTCTCTTTCTCTCTGTCTCTCTCAGTCTATCTCTCTCTATATCTCTCTCTCTGTCTCTCTCTCTCAGTCTATCTCTCTCTATATATCTCTCTCTCTGTCTATCTCTCTCTATCTGTCTCTGTCTGTCTCTCTCTCCCTCTTTCTCTCTATCTCTCCCTCTCTCTCTATATATATCTCTCTGTCTCTCTCTCTCTCTATCTATCTCTGTCTGTCTCTCTCTCCCTCTTTCTCTCTATCTCTCCCTCTCTCTCTATATCTCTCTCTCTCTGTCTCTCTCTCTCTCTGTCCATCTCTCTCTATCTCTCTCTGTCTGTCTCTCTCTCCCTCTCTCTCTCTCTCTCTCTCTCTCTCTCTCTATCTCTCTCTCTCTGTCTCTCTCTCTCTCTGTCCATCTCTCTCTATCTCTCTCTGTCTGTCTCTCTCTCCCTCTTTCTCTCTATCTCTCCCTCTCTCTCTATATCTCTCTCTCTCTGTCTCTCTCTCTCTCTGTCCATCTCTCTCTATCTCTCTCTGTCTGTCTCTCTCTCCCTCTTTCTCTCTATCTCTCCCTCTCTCTCTATATCTCTCTCTCTCTCTGTCTCTCTCTCTCTCTGTCCATCTCTCTCTATCTCTCTCTGTCTGTCTCTCTCTCCCTCTTTCTCTCTATCTCTCCCTCTCTCTCTATATCTCTCTCTCTGTCTCTCTCTCTCTCTGTCCATCTCTCTCTATCTCTCTCTGTCTGTCTCTCTCTCCCTCTTTCTCTCTATCTCTCCCTCTCTCTCTATCTCTCTCTCTCTCTCTCTCTCTCTCTCTCTCTCTCTCTCTCTCTCTCTCTCTGTCTCTCTCTCTCCCTCTTTCTCTCTATCTCTCCCTCTCTCTCTATATCTCTCTCTCTCTCTGTCTCTCTCTCTCTCTGTCCATCTCTCTCTATCTCTCTCTGTCTGTCTCTCTCTCCCTCTTTCTCTCTATCTCTCCCTCTCTCTCTCTCTCTCTCTCTGTCTCTCTCTCTCTCTGTCCATCTCTCTCTATCTCTCTCTGTCTGTCTCTCTCTCCCTCTTTCTCTCTATCTCTCCCTCTCTCTCTATCTATCTCTCTCTCCCTCTCTCTCTATCTATCTCTGTCTATCTCTCTCTATCTATCGGTGTCTATCTCTCTCTATCTATCTCTTACTATCTATCTCTCCCTCTCTCTCTCCCCCTCTCTATCTATCTATCTCTCTTTATCTATCTCTGTCTTTCTCTCTCTCCCTCTCTATCTATCTATTTCTCTTTATCTATCTGTCTTTCTCTCTCTCCCTCTCTATCTATCTATCTCTCTTTATCTTTCTCTGTCTTTCTCTCTCTCCCTCTCTCTGTCTATCTCTCTCTTCCTCTCTCTATCTATCTCTCTTTATCTCTCTCTGTCTATCTCGCTCTCCCTCTCTCTCTATCTATCTCTGTCTATCTCTCTCTCCCTCTCTCTCTATCTATCTCTGTCTATCTCTCTCTCCCTCTTTCTCTATCTATCTCTTTCTGTCTCTCTCTATCTATCTGTCTATCTCTCTCTCCCTCTTTCTCTATCTATCTCTTTCTATCTCTCTCTTTCTATCTGTCTATCTCTCTCTCCCTCTTTCTCTATCTATCTCTTTCTATCTCTCTCTCTATCCATCTCTCTCTCCCTCTCTCTATCTATATCTCTCTTCCTCTCTCTCTCTCTATCGCTCTCCCCCCTCTATTCTCTCGCCCTACCCTCTCTCTCTATCTCTCCCTCTCCCTCCCATCTATCTCTCGCTCTCCCTCCCCTCTATCTGTCTATCCCTCTCTTCATCTCTCTCTCTCTCCCCTCTATCTCCGTTTCCCTCTCGTTATCTCTCTCTCTTTATCCCTCTCTTTATCTCTCTCCCGCCCCCTCTCTATCTCTCTATCCCTCTCTTTCTGTCTATCTCTGCGTAATCTCTCTTTCTTTCTCTTTGTTTCTCTCTCTCTATCTATCTCTTTGTCTCTCTCGTTTTCTCTCTTTCTCTCTCTATATCTGCGTAGTCTCGCGCTTTCTCTTTGTCTCTCTCTGCGTACGCTCTGCGTTCTCTCTCTCTCTCTCTTTCTCTCTTGCGTTATCTCTTCTTCTATCTCTCTTTCTCTCTGAGTAATCTCTCTCTCTGTATTTCTCTCTTTCTATTCCTCTCAATGTCTCTCTACCCTTGTCTATCGCTCTCTGACTCTTCTTTATCGATCTCTCTATCTCGTCGCTATCTACATCTATCTTTCTATCTCTCCTTATTTATGTATCCCCCCTATGTACCTCTCTGTCGATCTATAAGGTCTGTATTTATATCGCTGCATCCCTTTTAAATCAATCTCTATCGCTCCCTTTACATCTCTCTATGTATCAATACTCCCGTCTGTCTGTCTATCTATCTTTGAGCACTTTACCTGTGACCAGTTTAGTCTAACTTTATCAGCATTGTCTATTGCGCTCTCCTTTTTAAACCCACTCCTACTTTATTTGTCCATGGTGGTTTATTTCTTCATTCAAGTCAAACCATGTCCATCCATCATGGACAGCCCCACTCCAAAGTCAGATAATCTTGAGCCCCTCATGCCATTTACATCTCTCTTTGTATCAATACTCTTATCTGTCTATAAGTCTCTGCGCACTTTACCTCCCTGTGACCAGTCTAGTCCTACGTTATCTGCATTGTCTAATGTGCTCTCCTTTTCAAACCCACTCCTACTTTATCAGTCCATGGTGGTTATTTCTTGATTCAAGTCAAACCATGTCCATCATGGACAGCCCCACTCCAAAGCCAGATAATCTTAAGCCCCTCCTCGTGCCATTCCTTCCTTGTATAGTTTGGCTCTTCGTCGCTCCAGTGCGCTACTATTCCATCTATTCCGCGCATTGGAGCTTCATGACACGCTTGACAATGTACATTCCTATTCTGGATGCTCATTTAGGCACAGAAATAATAATTTTGGGCATCTGATCCCTCTATGGTGCTAGGTAGTGTGCTTCGTGCATGTTTAACTTTGGAGCTCTCTAATGATATCCACAACTATACTAAATGGAGCAGTGGCCAGTTCAATTCACTATCTTGATCTATATAGGCCAGTATGATCTAATAGGTAAAATTGGACTAGAATCCTCTTAAAAACCTTCTTGATCAGAGTTACAGAATTGATCCATCTGAGTTTATTGAAAGACTCAGTCAACCCAATTGTCAACCAACTCTAAACATCTGATATTGAGCACACCATCCTGATTGGATCAAAACTAGGCCTAATTTGAGGACTTGTCGCTATAGGTGATGATGGAGGACCATCCTGGAGACGGCATGACGGGAAGTCATCAGCCACGCCGAGCAGCTCGAGTCGACACCCCGCGTAAGCATCTCTATCTTCCCTTGTCTTTTGATTTCATGGATTGGGCCAATATTGGGCCTCACCTTTATGTTTACTTTTAAAATTTCAGTTTTATTTTCAAATTGTAAGGAGAGGCCAAACCATGTCTCGCGACGGTTCGTCCTCTCCCCACGTTCACTTGGCACCTATCCTCACTATATAAGGGGATAGCATGCCCAAGGAACATTTGAGTCATTTGTTGAAAGAAAGTTTATCAACCCTTGCCTCCACCCTACCGTCCTCGCCCACGTTGAGATCACTCCATTGAGTAGAGCCCGCGTCCCCCACGTCGAGATCACTCCGTGGGCACGCGTTCACGTCTTCGTCGAGATTACTCCGAAGAAGCTAAAAGATTCAAGAAGTCGTCTACGCCTGGGGCTACCGGATCCTTCATCGAGATCACTCCGGAGGAGCCAGCAGTTCAAGAAACGACGTCGACTCGCCCCGCCCCAAGGGTACACTGAATTCCATCAAGGGAATTCCCAAGAACTTCCAAGAAACCCCATTTCTTGGGACATTTCTTGAGCGGTTCCTGTTCAAGAAGGCCTATCTTGGGTTCAAGATTTGCCCCCCGTCACCCGCCCTGTCTCCGTTGCTGCCCACCGCCGCCGGCTCCTGTCCCGCCAGCCTCCTCGCGCCATCACGCACGCTCCCCGCCGAATCCACGCGCGTCCACGCTCGCAGGTCACCCGCTCTTGCGCGCCTGCCCGTCCAGCGGTGTCCGCCCATCACCGCTCTTCCGAGCGCCGCCCCTCGGTCCGCTCACGCTCCTACCGGCGACCACCGACGTGCATCCGCGCGTTCCTGCGTGCAACACGCACGGCGAGCCGCCAGCCCTGCGACAGCCGTAGACGCCGGCCGTGCCCAGCCGGCTTCCGCACGACCAACGCCGGCCACACCCCTATGTGTTTCTGCGCCTGTGCCTTGTGCACCCGCGCTTGCACGCCCGCGCATGCGTGCCGCGCGCCCGCGCCTGCGCTTGTGCGCCGCACGCCCGCACTTGCGCCCGCGCGTCGCACTCCCGCGCCCGCACTTGCGCCCAACGTGTCCGCCTTCGTCCGCAGACGATCCCGCATCCGCACTCACTTCGGCACACCCAATCAAGCTGACCGTCACATCACGTCTGCCTGACCAAGCCATCCGCTCGTCGTGATTGAACTACATCAGTGCCAAAATGAAAGCTACGTCGTGGACTAGTGACAATCAAGGTACTTTCTCGCCTCCCCTCCATCCTTTCCAGTATTATTATCTCTTCCAGTGTCGTCCTCCGCTATCTCGTCCGCTGCCAACTTTTCAATACAACCTTCGGATAGGTTAGCCACCTTTGTTGAGAATAGGAACTTCTTGTGGTTGATAGGATATTCGTTGACTTGAACGCCGAACATCTTAGGGCCGTCAAACGCCCCCCCACCGCTTAGCCGTCTAGTTGGTCAGTAGGGTCATTGGGAGTTTGATCTCGGATCAATATCTTCCCCTTGATCGGCGAAGGTCTTCTTCCCTGTTTGTGAACGGCCGCGTCTTGCTCATTCGACGTTTTCTTCATCGTCATATATTCATATCATTCCGAATTTACCCAACTTTTCTTTGTGGCGTAATACGAGCCGACCGATCCCGGTAGGTCGTATTACATCAGGTGATCTCCATATCCAGATTATTGGTTAGGTTGAGATATTAGCTTAAGTGAAGGATTCAGCAGATGTCTTTGACGAATGGCAGCATTAACACGCCTACAGCTCGCCCACGGTCTCCATTCATTATTCGTGAAACGACTCCTCATCATGGACTTCCCAGTTTCGACCCTACCAGGTACTATCGTTCCTCTCCAATAAACTTGCAGCTCAATTATTTCTTTCAGTGCCAACATTCCATCTTGCTCCTCTGCCTAAGAATACATCGCAACATTGGAATAGCCACCTACTTGCAAGAGGTAGGGAATTCTTGAGACCAGGGTCAATATAAGTGGAGGTAGTGGAAATCTTCAGACATCTCGTTGTCCACTCACATCGTAGGTCGTCTAGTTGGTCCGAGTGGGTCATTGGGATTCTGATTGCGGCTTAGCCCCACCAATCCTTAATTGATCGTTACCCTAGTCGACAGTTAACCCGTATTCTCATTACATTTTTCATCGTACCTTCATTCATCGAACTTGTTGCATCCCTCTCGCCATTTCCTATGTCGTAACATCAGATCCTGTGGCCATCAGTCTGGAGACAACACAAACAGATCTAGGTGTTCTTTACATAATGAGTTCACCAAAGTAAGCTGTATGAATCCTTTATTGTTTTATACCTAATCATAAACTAAGTTGATTAATTTCATTATTGTATAAGTGGTCTGTTAACTCAAGACACACACTCAAGACACACACACATCTTTTGCATTTATGCGTTGACTAAGATGTATTTCTCTAATCATAGGATTAAAACACTTCTTAACTCAGATATGACAATAAATACACAAAGGTGATGAAGGACTATACATAAATGCGAACCCATGACTGTAAAGGTTCCATGAGAGAGTTAAAATTCTACTATACATCTTCTAGAGCACGAAGTGTAGCTTGGCACCCCACAAGTTAGAAATCTATAATCTATCGATTTAGTATCAATCCTTGATTAATATATATATATATATATATATATATATCAATATTTGATAAAGTTGGAAAGTAAATATTATTGGGCCATTAAAGTGTTTAATCCTATTGATATATAGATTAAGAGGGTCACACACATAAGATTAAAGGATGGCAAAAAATACAATTTATTTATAAGAATTTTATAAAAAAATATTATATAACTAGATGGGAAATTATTTTAGGTGTCCATGCCAGCCAAACCTGCCCCCCTTTTATTTTTTATCTCACTATCCACTCTTCTACTAGACCGTCTTAAAGGTGAGAATATCAACTAGATATTCAAGAACAGTTTGGGAAGAAAATAAGAGATCAATAGCCCCTTGATCACATGGTCATTTCTAGAGATGGGGCATGTCAATGGCTTAAATACTCTCTCCCAATGATAATTTATTCAATAATTTGAATAAATTATTATTATAATTATTATGAACTTTTTTATTATTTTATAAATTTAATTCCAATAAAAACATAGTACAACTAATTTACACTAATATACATGAATTTTTTGGAATTTGGTGAATTTTCGTGTGTAAATTAATCTAAAAATAAAAAAATACCTTATGTTCAGTTTTTTGATTCAGTTTGGCGACTCAGCCAAGTAACCAAGTCAACTAGGTTGCACAACAAGGTTGAATCTTAAGTAACCAAGTCAACTAGGTTGCACAATCTGTGAGGAACAATTCTGGGATCTGTCATTTTTTGTGATGGGAAAATGATGAGTAACAGCCAGCAAGTGAATGAATTGGGAAGCCATGTGTGATCAAAAATAATGAAATTTGTCTACAAGAGGAATTTTGAGGTGTGGTTGGTGTTAAAGGAAAGTTTGGATCTAGGGTATCTTAATTGTTAATAAACTAGTAAAAAATTTTAAGAAAACTTGTGAATAAAAAAAAAGAATGCTCTACATTAGTTGTCACGACAACGAGGTTTCAAAGTGATGATCCTTTCATTCTTCTCCATATCAACAGATCCAAGGCTCAATGTTTGCTCAATTTGACACCTCATATACAATGGATCCAATAAAATTTATCCTCTAAGGCCACTAGTACTTATTGGGACATAGTTCAAAGAAAGAGATTAACAAGTGCCCTAGTTCTCCTAGCACGTTCATCTGATTAGGGGCTTGAAGGGCTGAGATTGATGGAATCTTAGTTCATGTCTATGTCCTTAATGGAGTCATTTAAAGAAAATTTCTTGAGAAGATCCGCATTTCTTCTCTTTATGTCTAGTTTCAAAATTAGGTCTTAGTCAAGTTTCTAACTCCTCTCCTTGAGTAATAGGCCTTTATTTCAAGCCCAAATCATGGCTTGGACTTTCTCCTATGGTCAAGGTTTTGGCGTGGGCTCCACTTACTCTCTCATTTGCATATATAAATTAAAATATAGTTCACCTAAGTATTAAATTTCACATAGACCTGAATAAAATAGAAAAGTGAATCCACTTGATAAAAAGAGTTCAAGTGGGTTAGTCTATTAAATCGATGAAATAAAAGGAATTAGGACATAAATAACTAATTCATGATTTTGCATTTCAAAAGTAATAAGTAACATATGAATGGAATCTTGTCAACTGGCACATCAAGAAATAAAACAAGGTAACTTGTTTGGGTAGATAAATGGATTTTCTTGTGGAGTCTCCAATGCAATCTGTTATTAATTGATGCCTGTAAAGTCATATACAGATCCACTCAAGCCCTTCATGAACATGTGAGACATCTATTATGATGAAGTGATATGAGTTTTAGGAATAAGACCTATGAGGACCTTCTCATATACATTGTGATTATCAACCTTCATGCACATGTTTGAAAACAAAAAATTGGCATTAATTTTGTCTTTTCAGGCTTCTGATGTATATAACAATAATTAGAATTTTCCTTACGAACATAGAGTAAGGGTTGAATCCACGATGAGAAAATATCAAATGAATTTTAAGTTTTAATTTATATTTTCTTCGGATTGTTATGACATCTTCAAAAGGCCTTTTAAATAAAATAAACTGGGGGAAATTAAAATTTAATTCTAAGATGATGATAAAATAAATTTATTTCTTTATTAAATAGTTTTAACTTTTTATGGAATTTCCTAATGAGAAATAATATTAAATCTTATTATGTTGCCTTGATCGTCACCGTCGTAACAACAGTGGGAAGGAATCGGGTCGAGTAGATTGAGTGGAATGGAATTTTATCATCACATAATTTCAATGGAGATGGCTGCATATGTGCATCAATGAGCACTAGAATGCGAGCGATGTAGATTTACTATCATTAGTTGTGATAAAAATGGAGACACGACAGTGATAAGCGGGGCAAGGGGTGAATAGTACAGGTTTACAATCGTTCGTGGTGGATATATGCCAACAAGAAGTGGAGTAAGTGGTAGCATGTGTGATCGTGTAAACATAAGGCTATTATCAAAAATGATAATCTGGGGAAAAAATGACAAAGTTGTGAGTTTTAAGAGAAAATATTGAGAATCATTCATCACCATCAAGTATATGTCTTCAAAATGTCATACTAAGCTTGTCATCATGTACCAAATGGTCCGAGTGGTGCTTTCTCTAAATGAGTTTTGATGAAAACGTCATGCCCTCAATCCTTTGCTCTTGAGAATTGAGAACGGACCAAATGAGATAATGAATAAGCATATCATTCCACTAATCATGGTAAGGAAAAAACTTCAAGGGTGCATTATTCAAAATTATGGAGGGTCTATTTATAGTTTGAAGAGCATGGATGGATAGATGAGGTAAAGATGGCACTAATTTCTCAATTTTACCCATTTGAAGTTGGTGAAATATAGGGCCTTCATTTATCTCTCTCATTAAGACATAAAGCCAATGTGGGATGACATCATCAGTTTTCTCAATGATTCTACACATTGTTTCAATTACACAGGTCTTTTTTGTGCTTAGTTCCCCAATGGTTGGTCTAAAATCTATGCATTTGATGAAACATAGACACATGTTCTCAATTTCTGAAAAAAAGGCTCTTGATGATGGGCTTTATTTTTCATGTGCCCAATCTCATGGTGTCACATATACAGGAAAAGCTAAAAATAATAATAGGAATTTTGATGGCGCGGCACTACCCGACATCGCAGACTCGTCACGCGAGGAACCAGCACCGTCATCGAGCCCGCCACCGACACATGTCCAGCCGACACGACGAGCCACTGCATCGACGCGCCATGACGACGCGCCGCCTCTATCGCCGGAGCACTCGACCTATCCATATCTTATTTTCTATCTTCGCTTGTTTCATTTTCATTTTGCCTTTGTAAGGAGGGGAAGAACCCATATGAGGATTCCTTCCCCTCCCAGCACTCTTAGTGGGCCTTAACAGGCCTAGTTTATTTTCTCTTGTTTTGTTGTTTAAGGGGGGGCCCATGTCATCCTTCCTATATAAGGAGGGAGCCCCCCCCCAAAGACACTCTTGAATTTTATGAAGTTATAACGTAAGAATTTGAAGAGTCACGCTCGTGAGAGGAAGAAGAAGAAAGAAGAAGAAGAAGAAGAAGAAGAAGAAGAAGGAGGAGGAGAAGAAGGAAGGGGAAGAAGAAGAAGAGAAGAAGGAAGAGAGAGAGGAGGAGAGGGTCGCCGCTGCCTCGCACCGTCGCCGTGACCTGCCGCCCCCGTTGGGCCGCGTCTCCGCCTGTCGGATTCGCTGTCACCACCGAGCTCCGCCGCCGCTCGCCGAGTTCTGCCACCACCGCGCGGCCTCCATCCGCTGTTCGCCGAGCTCCGCCGTTGCTCGCCGTGTTCTGTTGCCACCGCGCGCCTCTTAACGCCGTTCGCCAAGCTCCACTGGTCCCGCGCGCCGGATCCCTCCTTCCCGCGCCGTTCCACGCTGCGAACGCGTGCTCGCGCCGCCACGCATTGCGGCGCCGCGCCGGGCGACCCACGGCGCCATCCAGCGCGTCGCAACGCCCACCCGCCGTGTCAGCCTGCCGCTGACAGATCTCCCGCGTACGCCCGTCGTCTGCCCGTCGTCCGCCCTGGGCTTGCCGATGCTGCCCCGCCGTGCAGCAGCCACACCGTGCCCCACTATCGTGCGCACCGGGTCTCCCCGCCCACGTCATCCCTCTCTACAACCAGCGCTTGCCCGCGCCCGCCACGCTCTGCGAGCGTCCGCGCCGGCTGACGGTCTGCGACACCTTCCTGCATGCCGCGATGCCCGCCCGCTGTGCCCGCCCGTCGCGAGCTCGACCGCCGCGCTGCCCGCGCGCTGTGTTGCCTGCGTGCGCGCCGATTGCCTGTCACGGCCGGCTACACGCTGGACCCTTCCGCGCACTCACGCCTCTGCACACCTCACAGCACGGCGCCACCAGGCACAACTGCTCCATGCCCTGCACGCGGGTCCTCGTCCGCTCACCGGTGGACGCCTGCGCCGGCGCCTACCTTCGCCCCGCACCAGACACTCGTCGACACCAATAACCCCGCCTTTTCTCTCCAGATCTTATTGACACCAGATATTTGTCGCCAGCGCGACGAAGGTACTCCCCCTTCTGCTGCTCTTTACGTCTCTTACGTCCTTCAGTGCTCTTTCGATTTGCCTCTTCCGCGCTCGGGTTAGATAGGTGAGAGCGAGACAGGTTGAGAAAACGACGAATACTTATCGAGTCTTACCTGCCCGGTACGAGTCGGGTTCACCCGACGCGTGTGAGCACTTTAGCAGGGTTTCCCCATTCGGCGATGCACTCGCCCTCGACCCTCTCGTGCGAGGTTTGGGAGGTCCGTCTGACCTCACTCATAACGATCCCATCAATCTCTAGAACGGCACCCAACGCTCGTCGGCGCACGCATGTACGACACGTAGGATCTCATACGTTCACGTCATCATTCATACCTGTCCACTAGCATCAGTCGGACAACGTTGATCGTCGTTGTCCGAACGAGATCTCGATTCGATACCGAGCTGTTACCCTCGGTGTCGACCGGATGACGTCTTGACGACGTCCGGCATCAAAGTTTTGCACATTACATGTACCTTTTTACTGTCATAGAATCACATAATGCCACATGTCTTCACTCATGAATATATAGTTGATTCATTTAAATACTATTTCTCCATTTGCCAGGTGTTCTGCGCATCAAAACACATTGACATCCAAATTCGCGCATGCATTTTATCATTTAAAATTTATATTATTTAAACTGTGGTAATGATGAATAAATATTATTCCATGCATTAATTCACGTATTAATTTAATTGTGATACTTATCAAGAATTTAATATGAATTATGCATGATTAATAAAATGAATATAACCTCTACATTTTAAGGGCATTTTAGTATTTGATTTGTGTTGGTAAGATAATTCTTAAAGGAAAAGAAAGAAGAACATAATGCGAAAAAATGGGGTTTTGAAGTAGCCATGAGAAGCACATTAAAATCCGCTAGCACCTAGGCATCTGTAGTCTTGCGCAACTATGCCACATTTGCAAAGGCAGTCGCAGCCATGCACAACCGCAATGGCAAAGGCGGCCACAACTGTGCAAACTACTGTAGCGGCCCAAGGCTATCTCAGGCAAGAGGTGTGGGAATAAAAAGATGCATGGAGCTCATGTACGTGGGGGATATGATACTTAGAATTTGCTTTTAATTACCTTTAGCATTTATAGTGGCTTTCGATATATAATTTTCTTCCAAATGGAATACTCTTGTTATGATTTCATAGAAGTGTGTCGAGCCCTAGGCCAATGGAATGTGGCTTTCCGGCCATCTCGAGAATAATAAAAAGAATAAGGATATACCAGGCTCGTGGCTGTCCAGCCCTGAAGCCCAAATCAAAGGGGGCCTTCTTTAAAATGATTTGATTTAATCTTGACCATTGATCCTCTTTAAGAATATCAAATGGTCACGATATGTTCCCATATTTTAATATCTCTACCATTCTCTTTCAGGTGGTGAATCAGCGATGAGTGTTAATGCAAACGAATGAGGAAGGGCCGGCTGGCAATGAAGCTGACTAGATGGTGCTGACTGAGTTGAGGACCACCAGAACTTAAGGGGGTCCACAACTGCAATTTAATCGTAGTCATTGAACCCTCTATGGCAATGAATGAATGACCAAAGGTCAAATTTGTCTCTTTCTATCCCTGGCCATCGCCAGTGTCATCAGTGAGTCATTTCTGGTGATAGGAAGGCGAATCTCTGTTTAGTGGCTGCTAGAAAACATCATTGAGTAGTCCCATATAAAATAGGGATGACCTTAGTGAACTCTCATCCTTTAAAATCTGACATTACATGATGGGAGGTTCGTCTTTCTCACAGATTTTGAAACTAGTTCTTGAAAATTAAAAGGGGGAAGATCCTCTTTTTCTTTTCATTTCCTTTCAATTGTTTTGTTTAGAGGTGGTAACGGGCCTGGACCTAAGGAGATATCATTGAGATAGTGATAAAATATGAGAGATATTAGTGACAAACCTGGAGGACCACCCCGCCAAGAGCTGGAGGTTTGAAGCCGACAATAACCATTCCACACATCGCTGAGATCTGGTAATTCATGAGTCATATTTTTATAGGTCACACTGACGTTAACGGAAAATGATAAAGCATAAAATAGTAACAAAACATTATATATGAATATTTGAATAAAATAATTAAATCTCTTTTTTAAAAAATAGATAACTATTACCTCACTTAGGCATTTCGTCAAATACCTAGAATGCCTTCAATTACTTGATACTTTTCACTTCTCTGTCCTTTTATACAAATTTTACCCCACTAATTTCCTCTTTACATTTTACTTATCCATCTCCAAAGATATCTTCCTATATTTTCCTCATATGGAATGTAAATAATAAGAATAAATTCTTATTAGTATTATTACCCTAATTTCTTTTATCACTCCATTCTAATTCTTTACTAGTTCTACTTCTAATAGCCAATATTTGAGGGTAAAACCTTGCTCTCTGCTACAGGTCTTTGAGTAAGATTAATAAATTATAAATATTATTTGATTGAACTGAATTCGATAACAGCGATATATTACACATAAATTTTCTTCATCATGCATTTGTTGAATGTTTTTCTTAATTTTTATGTCGATTGAGCTCTGTGTTTGTTAAAAAGTAATAATAATTAAGTGTATTTGAGAATTACCGCTTATTAGTTGACCCTGACCAATGATTGGCCGATAGCAATAATTTGTTGGGATCTAAATGCATTGGATCATGACACTTGGTTGAGATGTTTAAAGAGAATATATTTAATTTCAAAACCCATGAAATATTGTTTAAATCCATAAATATATTTATATTTATATGTAGGCAAATATTTTATTCCTTAATTCAACATCCAAAATTCCATAAAAATACCATAAAATATGGAAAATATCATAATATCATTCTAAAAACCTAATAAAAGTATAAAAAATTACAAGTATATGTTTCCTAATTTTTAAAATTATTTTTAATGAAATTAATATCATAACATTATTTTGAAATAACATAAAATAAATAATATCATAGATGGATTTGAAAATTTTATTCAATAATTTAATATCTAATACTACACATTTATGATAATTTAAATAAAGAGTAAACATGTATAATAAATTAATTTAATATAGGTGTTGTACAAATGTGTGAAATAAGTGATGGTGGCCTCACAATATTCTTAAAATTTCATTAATTCTAATATAGAAACAAAATCAGACTAAACAATTAAGTTTTATAAAATTTTATGAGATTTAATTTTTTATACCTTGATTTTATATTGATTCCCCAAGGAAAACCTAAAAATAATCCAACTTAAATTTATAAAAAATTAAATATTATAAAATTTTATTTGTGCTAAATGAAATTAAAAATAGTTTTGAGACATATTTTCAAAATAAAATCTCTTTAACAACATATAATGATCAGTTAATTTCCCTCTGATTCAATTGATAGATTATGAATTAGTTTTTCATGCTAATTTGTTCGTCATCTAACAAATGTGAGGATATCTGGTTGTTCTCAAGATAAATTCTTAAAAAATGGGAAATATTTCTGAAAAAATCAAGAATTGGAAAAGAAATTACTCATTTTCATTAAATCTGTGGGGAAATTTTTGATTAAAAATGGTTTTTGGGGATATATTGATCCCCAAACATAATCATGGTACTTGACTTTTAGGAATTTGTACACTTAAAGTGCTTAAAGTTCATTTAGATATGATTTACCAATAGTTTAATTTCACTTAGTAAAACTGGAGTACATTTATTGGTGTTGGGGACAATTCAAAAACAATTTTTATTTCAAATTATTATTTCAATCATACATTTTATGAATCATTTTTCTAGATGAGTTACGGATGGAATCAAAACCACACACTAAAATAGGTACTTTAGGGCATTTTAATCACCCCAAGTAAAAATGAGGCTATGGTAGGAGATATGGGGATAATGTTATGTCATTATCTATTTATGCTATTTTTATATTCAGAACTTATTTCAAACGCCAACGTACTTGCAACAGAAAAACTCCAGTACTCATATGGGTCTCATATTAAAACTCCTCTCTAAGAAAAAAAAACTCGATAAAAACTCTGAATTCCCTCAACTGTTAACCAACATAGGTGATCTTATACTGAAAATAAACACATAGGTCTCATGTTTCAGAAATAACTAGAGCCTATCACCATGAAATAAGAGAGAGAATTGATACATTTATATTGGAGACTTTTATATTATATTTCAATCAAAATTAATAATTTTTTTCACGTTCTTTTCTTGATCGTTGGTTAAGAACTTCAAGCTAATACTTTCTACAGGGTTGAGTAAATTTTGAGCTGAGTCAACTCTGAAATTCTGCATTTGCACTCCTTTAAAGTGACCTATCAAATAAATACCTTGATCCAGTAGTCTATTGGCCCATCAGCTCACTCCTACAGCCCTCTACTACATTGAGACACTCTCACAATGCGGAAACTCACTATGCCACTCTAATAAGCCCATCAGCTCCATTAAATTTATTCAAATTAATTTGGATAGTATCACAATACCAATATTCCACTTGATTCAGGGCATCATCAACTTCTAAATCATTAATCCAAAGAAATGATTAAAGACTGGGATTGTTAATTATTTTCATATAATTGGTCAATAAACAATCATTAAACACTGGTCTGGAAATTTATCTTTAAAATCATGATATGCAAAAATAATTTTATTGCATCATTAAAACTTGATCGTATAATGTTTCACATAATTTCCATTATGAGTTAGCAATGACATTGAATTTACGCATCAAACTCATTGAGAATGATGTTGTAATATTGTGCGCAATAAATAATGACTGTCAAATATCTTCTCCATGAAGGCACTGATGAGAAGAAACCTATGTATTGTCATTATCTGTAGAGATAGGTTAAGAAGCTAATCATTGTTCTCCAAATCCATGAACATAAAAATCATCACCGGAAAAGGTTTTGGGATGGAGAACTCTGAGAGAGGTCCAATTTACCCTGATAATAAGATTCATCATTTTCACCATTCGATGTGCAAGGCCTAAAGTGGCCCAAGCTCTAATGATGCAAGACGAGGGCGGACAGAGAAGGTGGCGATTGTGAAGATGAGGGAAACAGACTGTTGACGGCAGAACGATGTCGACGACGACAACAACTCGTCACAAATGAGAGAAGGAGCGCTGGGAGTGGGCACAGCGGCATCACGCATACGCAGACGACAGCGCGGGTGGCAGCGCGGGCAGCATGGCCGGCGACACGGCGTGGAGCAGCATGAATCATTGGAAACCCATTGTCACCCTCGGTGCGACATTGTCACAAAAAGCTGGAGGTCGCTCCAGCAGGTGCCCCATGGTGTTTCTCTCTGAGTCATCATCACAAACAGTTGGGCGCGGTCGACCAGGATGCAGGCTGGGGGGGTTTTTCCCTCTGAGTCATTGTCACAAACAGTTGGGGGATGCTTGACCCGCGGTGTGAGGCAGCGGCGCAGGATGCGTGGGCGGCGGCTCAGGATGTGCAGCCGGCGGCTCAGGCGGCTCGGGCAGTGGGGGAGACACAAGCGGCAGCTCAAGCGATGAGGAGACGCGGGTGATGGCTCGTGCAGCGCCTCAAGTGGCGGCATCGGAGGTGCTGGTGGCAGTTTGGGTGGAGGCTAGGGATGTGCGGTCGGTAGCTTCGACGGCTTGAGTGACGGCTAGGGATGTGCGGTCGGTGGCTCCGACGGCTCGAGCGATGGCTCAGGATGTGCGGCCGATTGCTCGGGCTGCGGGGGAGACGCGGGCGGCGGCTTGGTTGGCGGTTCAAGCGGCGGCTCTGGCGACGCAGGCAGCGGCGTAGGAGGCTTGGGCGGCGGTTCAGGCAGCAGCTCTAGCGGTGGCTCTGGCGGCGCAAGAAATGGTGGGGGAAGTCAGCTCAGGATGGAATCGCCGCTGGTGACGCAGGACGGTGGCACGGGGCGGAGCTACGGATGGCGGCGCAGATGTTGTGTGCAGATGGGGCTGGGTAGGGGGAATCCAATTTCCCCGCTAAGGTGGATCCACGAGGCCCAACAGGGAGCTGAAGCGGATCCATTATGACCCGAAAAAAAGGCTTGGACAATGCTGGAGTTGGGCACGCAAGATCGGATCACCCCCAAGGGTGGGTTCGCAAGACCCACTAGCGAGTCGTATCGTATCTGAAAGCAGACAGCCATGAACATTAGGGTTGGATGGTTGTGCCGCCAGAGGAGATGAGGTCTCGGTCAACGGCAGAGGGGTAGAGATAGTGGGAGCCATGGAGGAGACTATGGGTAATGATGCCGATGGCTGAGGTGGCCGTTGAATTGATGCCGACAACACTTGAAGCGGCTCTGGATGATTCTCGCCATGACTGACGGGAAGCTCATTGGGGACAGTGGGATGCCTCATGTGTGCTTAGACCCTGTCCATGTTAGACTCAAAATCCTGGAGGGTATCATTAATCTGCTGAATTCCTTCGAGTACGACATGATATGCTGCTCGGTAGAACGAAGAATCTGATAGAGATTTATCCATTAGAATCGTGCGCTCTGATACCAAATTGATGCAGGACAACGGTGGACAGAGAAGGTGGCAACTGTGAAGATGAGGGAAACAAACTGTTGATGGTAGAATGACGTCGGCGACGGCAACAACTCGTCACAAATGAGAGAAGGAGAGCTTGGCGGGGGCGCAGCGGTGGGGGGACGTGGTCGGCGACGCAACGGCGGCGAAGCCCACAAGGTGAAGATGAAGGCTTACTCTATTCAACATTCACCACCGTTTTCCTCAAGGGAATGGGCTTTATAGTGTTCTCCCTACGTTTGGAATTACAAAAAAAAAAGTCCAAACTATTAAAAGAAAATAAAAGGGAATAGAAGGAGAGCTATCTTTGAGAATAAAAAGCCCTTGTTGTTCCCCACCATCTAATTATTATGAGCATTTAAAAATGTGAGACTTGTTATTGATGTCTTGAGAATGCAAAATGAAATATTTATAGTTCATGGAGAAGATGAATTGAAACTCAGGGCTTACTTAAAACTGAGTTTTTAATGATATCCAAATGATAGAAATAATTAGATGGTGGGGAAGTATTACATAAAAATAGGGCGCTAGCATTTTGCGCATAAATTTGCACTTCGCTCCGTCGCTTTTGCTCATACGTGCCTTTGGAACTTTCTTGACTTCGCTCCTAGAGTCGCACCTTTGAGTCATGCTTATACAACAGGGAAGTATTACATAATGGAAAATTTCCACTTAGACCAACTTAATATATGATGATGACAACTGAGTACATCACTATAGATAAATCTTCCAAGGAGAAAGGGTGATTGAATTGGTCATACTATAAAATTTCATTAGAAGTTAAAATAAATATTTGGGTGTATCCACTTAATCCCTGAAACATAAAACCTCTTCCTTTACCTTGGAAGCCCAGTTCATGCTCCAACATCATCATTACCTCACCTCGATTGCATGGAGAATGGAGAGGGGCCAATGGGAAAAAGGATACGAAGGGAAATAGCCCTGGAAAATTCTGGCTTGGCTGAATATTTTCAGGGCCTTCCCTAATTTGTATTATGTGTATTATGTATAAAAAGTCCAAAATTTAAGTATATCTTATGACGTCCAAAAGACCATTTATGTGTGACCCTCGCAGCATATGTATCAATCTAGTTAATGATTTTAATGGCTAAATAACCTTTAGTGGCCTTCCATATTAATTCTCTACATCATCATATTAATTAATTTATAATTTATCAATTTAATCGAATGGATGGATTGAGTCTCTAGGCTGTGGGGTGCCAAGCCACACATAATGCTCTAGAATTTGAAAGGAATGCGTGTTGACTCACTTGTGGAACTTGTTTGTCATTTACTACCGTGTACATATAGTCCCTCATCCGCCTAATGCTCCCAAGAGGCCTTAGGATATGGTCAACCATTAAACCCTAATTGATCATCCGAGTTAGTACTGATACTTTCAGAAATCATCAGATAATTCCTCTCTAATATTCCACTAACTTTAGTGAGGACTTAGTCATATCATCTTCCTTGAATCTTCTCCTCTTATAGAAGGGTGAAAAATCCCATCTTGAGCACTCAATCATCTTAGTGAACTTCTTATTGAAAGAAAGCTATGCCAACTAATAATTCTATGAATATGAACAAGTATTTCATATTCAAAAGTAAAAAAGTCCATCCACAATACATCTTTTTGTCTAAAATCTAAGGATCACTTACACGAAAGTGACATGAATCAATCAGATTGATAATTTGTTATAATACCATTCAATAGTTACAAAGGATCAATTCAGATAACTCTTTCCACTAAATAACATGCATTATCTATCTTTAGTTTCTCCACACTATTAGCTAAGGAACCGGTTTTGTTCATCATAAGAAGGAGACTAAATAGTAATATTCTATATGGATAATTAGATGACCTTTTCAAATAGGACATCATAATTTCAACTCCTTCAGATAATAATATTTAAAACTAATGCTAAAAGACTAGTGATCTTAGTAAAATGATCTTATACATAATTCACTAAGCCAGACCATGTATTCATAGACTTCATAATTAGCATTACACAATTACAATAATGAATACATAATATTAATGAATAATGAATGAGAAGTGAAATATGTAATTTGCTTTCTGACCACGTATATTCCCATTATGTTATCCCTGAAGTCTCTTTATTTGAACATTTATGCATCATGGACTCCCTATTGGTAATCCCGTAATGCATATTAGTCACCATATCAGCTTGCGATGCCACTATTGTCTCAACTCTCCATAGGTTGAAACTTTGGAATGCCTCTTATCCATAGTGATAGGTGCGGAATGTTCACATTGATTCATTATAGATTGATGTCTAGTACTCCATAAAGGGAGTGATGTCATCTCCATAGCGACTAGCGTTTAGAGATGAATCTAATACTTGAGTTAGGGTCGGAGAAAATAGGATGATAAAATGAGTGATTAGAGAGATTAATATATAATAAGATACTATAAGAGATGATGAATAGAAATATTTATGGTGAAAGGAGTAGAAGATAAGTAATTAGTAAGTGGGAGAAAGTAATTACAGGATGAGAGGGTTAAGATAATATATAATAAGAAGGAATAATATATGGTGTGAGGGAGAACTAGGGAAAGAGAGAGGTAATATACAATATTATTTATATTTTTTTAGATATTAAAGATAATAATGAAATATGATATTGAAATGAATTTATGATATTATAATTAAGGATGATAATAATACAGGTAGTACCAGAATTATCTTTAGAGTTTAAGCATAATGTAGGACTAATAAGATATAGAGATTAATTTTATATTATCATGTGGTTAGGGGTAGTTTTTAATAAAAAGAATGCACTTTATATAGTTTTATATATTTAATGATGTAATTTTTAGTATTTTATATAATAAATTCAAGAGAAAATAACAAAAATCAGGGAAATTTTGAATCCATATTAGGTATTCAACAAAATCCCTGTCTGAAACAAATCTATGAAACTCAATGAAAAAAAAAATGTCCAACCTTGAGTTCAATCATATTATGGTATCCAAATGAGACAATCAAGTAGAAATCTTCCTATGGAGTTAAAAAACTCAGATGAATCACCCTTATTCAAAAGTTCAGAGAATGAGGGTGTTGTTTGCGGCCCCCTAGCCTCAGTGGTCATCTCCTCCCACCTTCCCCCATGGTGGTGCAAATTCAGGGAGATCTGGCAGTCCTAAGCCATTGCCCTCAGCTTTCCAAGTAGTGGGAAAGGTGTCATTCCTCTTGATGGAAATGTATGCGGTCAGCTTTCCAAGTAGTGAATTATGATAGGATCGTAATACAAAGATCTCTAGTCTTTAAGCATGTATACTAAATATTTTTATTCAAAGGATACTTGAGAAGGACATCGAAGTATCCAGATAGAATAACACTATCTAGTCCCACTCATGTGATGAGTATGGCTGGTCCCGTAGCCATTAGTGTGGAAACACGAATGATATATAGTGGGTGCTCTTTAGTGGAAAGAGTTTACTAAATTGATCCATATGAATTCCTGAATGGTATTATACCAAATTGTTAATCAGGTTGATTCACATTACGATTTTGTAAGTGGTAATTAGACTGGAGACACCAAAAGGCATCTGGCATATGGATTTTTGTACTTTGACTATGACCTATGAGTGTTTAATCATTAGATTCTAAAAAATCCTAGTTCAGTGCATCAAGAATTTTAGGAAGATGATTGAGTTGGAAAGATGGGATCGTATACCCTCAGTATAAGAGGAGATAGCTCAAGTAAGATGATGCGATGAAGTCCTTGGCCAAGGTAGTGAAATATCAGATAATAGTTCTTTGATGATTTCCAAATGCATTAGTACTAACTTGGGTGACCGATTAGGATTTGATAGTTGACCATACCCTAAGTCATCTTAGGAGCGAGAAGTGGATGATGAACTATATGTACATGGTAATCAATGATGAACAGGTTCCATGAATGAGTTGATACATACTCCTTTGTTTCTTCTAGAGCACCAGGTATAGCTTGACACCCCACGAGTTGGAGACTCAACATGTCAATTAAATTAAATCAATTTGATATTAAATACTCTATATTAGGGTTGGTCCTTTGGTGTGACTGGTGCGATTTTAGGCCGATGTGCGGTCCAGTTCGAGTTTTCGGACTGCACATTAGACAACGTTATATTAAATCGCACCGCACATCGGCCAAGGTCATGTGCGGTGCGATTGTGCGGTTTTGGGCCGATTTTTTTCTACTATTTTGAATTAAGGGATTAAGGGTCTGCGGGCTGGCGTCTGGTGCTCTTCTCTCTCTCTCTCTCTCTCGTTCCTCTCTCTATCACTCTTCTCTTTCTCTCTAGCGCTCTTCTCTCACTCTCTCATTCCTCTCTCTCTCTCTCGTTCCTCTCTCTATCACTCTTCTCTTTCTCTCTGGCGCTCTTCTCTCGCTCTCTCATTCCTCTCTCTCTCTCGCACTCTTCTCTCACTCGTTACTCACTCTCACTCTTCTCTTTCTCTCTCTCTCATTCCTCTCTCTATCACTCTCATCTATCTCTCTGGGCCTCTGGCATTCTTCTCTCGCTCTCTCGCTCCTCTCTCCCTCTTTCTCTAATTCTCTCTCGAGCTCTTCTCTCTCTAGTTCCTCTCTTTTTCTCTCATTTAAGACAGTCGGATGACACTCCTCTCTCTCTCACTCTTCTCTCTCTAGGTCGTTCCTCTCTCTCTCTCTTATCCCTTTCTCATGCTCAACTCTCTTATCCTCTTTCTCGCTCTCTCTCACTCTTGTCTCTCTCCCTCTATCTCTCTATCTCTCTTCTCTCTCCTGCTCATTCTTCCCTCCCTTTCTTGAGTATGCAGCTTGGTCTTTCTCGTTCTCTCATTCTTCCCTCCTGCTCATCTTTTGTCCGAATTTGTGCGATATGCGGTCCAATTTTGTCACACAAATTTGGACCGCACATCGATCTATGTTTTTGTGCGATCAAAAAAATCGCACTCAGACCACAAAAATCAGCCCAGACCTCACGACCCTCCCTAATCTATATGATAATACATTTAGTTAATTTGGAAGGCCTATAAATGTTATTGGGACACTAGGTTCATTAACTAGACTAATACATTGGCTTAGAGAGCCACCCACAAATTGTTTCTTGGACGTTGGAAGATATAGTTAAGTTTGGCGGGGCTTTATGAAAAATACCCACTTAATTTAGATAGGGGGAAGACCTTGAATGAAACTCGCCTAGGCCAGAATTGTCAGAGGCCTTCCCCTTCATCTCCCTTCTCCCCACACCTCCGTTCCACTCTCAAAGCGATCAGGATGATGTAACGACAATGTTAAAGGTTGAACATGGCTCGTCAAGGTAAAGGTGGAGATTCGATGTGCCATGGACCATGTGGATAGGTCTGGAGGCTACACACATGAGTCGCTTGACTTTTCTTGCTTTAGGATCAAAGAAATTATGATGTAACACGACGTGGGTCATCTCGTCACATCACATGGATAGAACAATATGAAGACGTCAACAACGCGATAAGTGGCGTGCAAATTTAGTGGAAATTCAATGAGAAATCGTAGTGACCGATTGATCTAGGACGTGGTGCAGGAAACGACACCGACGAGTGTCGAGCCTTGTCCAAGCTCCCAATGATCCTTGAAGTCAGCTCGAGGGCCAAGGCGTGGGGGACGAGTTACTGTCCAACAACGTCAATACTGTCGTAATCAACGAACTAGTCCAATACCGTCAAGAACGATCCTACTAGAAGACGACGGCTAACCACGTGGGGCTAGCAACGGTTCTCTCAGGCCAGAGGGGCAGACAGAGACCAGTACTAAAAGAGATAATGATACTGCGAAAAAATAAAAGGGAGTAAACAAACGTGACCTGGAGGGGTCTGATGAGCCCGTGCGGCACCCGGTGTGCCCGGAGGATGATATCGACGAAGTCGGGTCCAATTTAGCCGAGAAGAACTCCCCGCGTGGAGATGGCGGGCACCGAGAATGGCAGTGGTGGTCACTAGCCAAGGTGCTCGAGGTAGTTGGCATCCGTTCGTCGTGGGAGGACCAAGGCGTCGGGGATGAGTAGCCTTTCGGCCACCAGGGGGCACAGTAGTGTGGATCAAAGGGGTAATCGTCGGCCGCTCATGCTGATAGAGAAAATGCTTCACGACATTCCAGTGCAATGGCGAACCACAAGTCAACCCTGAGCCATCGGCTGGTGAGAGTAATCGGGAAGTCAGTGTCGCCACCTCAAGGAAATCGGTGGTCTCTTTTCTCACGGCTGACAGTGTCGATGATCTGAGGGAGAGTAGCGTGTCCGCAAGAATGAAGAAAGGAGGGACAGGAACACGGCGGAGGAGGGGGTCCGTAGTGACCTCGAAGAGATAGGTGGCCTGGCCCATTGACAACAGGGTAACGCCTTTATCTATGATGTATCCCCGACAACACAGAACGTGGGTCGTGGCCAGTACGGTGGATATTCGGTGCAATAGGGAGGGACGTTACAACATGGCATCGGTGGGAACACTAGCGGGGAAGTAGGGAGGGCGTTCAAGGTCGCGGATTCACCGCAGGAGGGGCGTCAGCAAGATAGAGGACCCGAGGTCACCGTCAGCACAAGCGTGAGGAGAGATGAGCAGTGCTCCGCTGACGTGCATCGGAGTTGACAACCGCATGAGAAATCGGCTTTGAGGTCTAGTGGAAACGCTTCACCCTCGGATGGCGCGGAAGACTGGCTTTTCACCGGCGAGTGGACTGACGGGCAAGAGAAGAGGCCAAGGGAGTGCGTGACGTGTGGTAAGCGGGCAGGGCAACACTGGTGGAAGCAAGCTATGCATAAGGAAGGCTAACCCTAGGGGAGGGAGATAGGAACCGTTAGAAGGAAACAAAAAAAGAGTTTTTTTTCTTTTCTCAAAACAAGTCTGATAAAAAACGAAGCCCACCCCATCCCTTTTATAGAGAAAGAGAAGGGGGGGGGGTCACGGGGTGCCCTAGTGGGCTCCTTTAGGGGAGAGGTCTTAGTGGGCCTTTCCCCACTCCTAAGGATGATTTAAGGGGAAAAGGACCATACGTCGCCTTTCCTCCTTTCAAAAGAGTAAACAAAAGACATAGTGTACAAACTAGTGGGAAATGGGGGAAGAACACGCACACACGCAAGAGGGGGCTGTCCCACAATTTGACAACAATGAAATCAAAATGGCGATGTGACAAGGAACCTCCGTAAAACCCGCGAAGGTCCTCCAAAAGACAACAAAACATCATGAATCGAAATAAAACAACACGACGTTGCTGTGATTTTAAACCTAGTAGTGGAAGCTCAGATTCTTCACATTGGCTCGGGCTCCGCGACGAGGCTAACGATGCATCGGGGCGTGTTCAGCGGGGTGGTCCTCCATCAAAATCACAAATGTGATTTGTGAACATGTGATTTATTTCATGTTTTAATGATGTTATTATGATTCTGTTCAACTCTTTCATTGCCAACTGTTTTGAGTTCTTCATACAAATCCAATAATCCAGAACCCAACACCTCTCCCTTGGCTGGTCTCACTACTGGAATCGTCGTCACTGAGTATCACATTAGAAGATGCTTGAATGGAGGGGCCACTAGGGAGGGCCTCCGGTGGGCATATATAAAGTGATACTCTAGGGGCTTTTGGATCCCCATTGGTTATCTCCCATGTTTAGAATCTCTCACGCTAGCGACAAAGTCGACAGCTAGGGACAAGTATTGATGGATCTGCCCTTGGTTGTTCAATCCCCTCACATAATGTCCAACAATTATGATTAAGTTGCAACCATGGACCATATTTGTTTTGGTGTACCCATAGAGCCATATTAGCTTTCCTCCCGATGCCTAGTCATCTTCCCCATCAGCTTTACATCATTTGATTTGTTTAGATTGAAGAGCCTTACCATCGTTGTTAGATGTCGTAGCCAATTAGAGGCCTATAAAAAGAAATAAGAGAAAATATGATTCAGATGTAATTGATAACATGCATTTTTAGTACCTTATATGATCATATTTACATGTTTATTTGCATTAAATCACTCATATTTGCATGTTATCAAGCTTAAAATGATCAAATCTATTTTTAGAATGATTTTCTGAATTTTCTACATTTTTTGGGATTTTTCTAACCATAGATTCTAAAAGAATATAATTTTTGAGATAGAATATGATTTTTCTGAAATTTTTTGACATTAAAATTGTAAAGATATGATTTTCTAAGTCGAAATATATATTTATATGTATATTTGGGCTTTAACTTTAATGACTATGGATTATAAAATATTTTATATTTATTTTAAAGATAATTTATATTGCGCGCCATGCGTCGCCGTTCGATTCGGCGAACGGCGACAAATAAGAAGTCATTTTAATAATTGGCGATAACCAATCATTAACAGAGTTATTGATTGGCGTCAGCCAATCATTTCAGCACGTAATCATCGCTTTCTGATTTGTGAAGCAATGATTGCAGTCAAAATTAACGGTGCCATTTTTTTCATATGTGTTCTGCGTAGGGTGACGTGGCCGAACGGAAAAAAAGGAACTCTTTTTTTCGCAGTAAATGCTGCAAAGCCTAAGGCAAAAAAGGACAAAAATACACTTTACCATTCTCTCTCTTCTGATTTTGACGACAGCGACATGGTGCGCACGTTTCCACCAACTGATAAAAAAAGAAAAAAAATCGTAAGCGCACTGACATGGCACGCGCTGACGCCTTGCCACATCAGCCGCTAAGCCTCTCTTTATTTTGTCTTTTTCTTCTTTTGTCTTTTCATTTTCCTAGGTGCACATGGCGTGGAAAATGACACGCGCATGTGAAATACAAAGCGGCATGGAATCCATAGCAATTGGAATATTCAACGAAAACGAAAATTGATGGCGATGATGAGGAGAGAGAAAATTTCAATGTCTAAGATTTCTACAACTTCAAACGGCTATAACTTTTGATCTACAGCTCCGATATAGCTGAAATTTTCAGCGTTGCTTCATCTTCCCCTCCTATTTCTACCATACCTTTTGATATATAAATAGAGACTTGGATCATTGTAAAAATTATCTTGAACTTGCTTCCTACTTGTGTGGGCTGATTGAAAGATAGTGAGTTTTGAAATCCATCAAGAGTGTTCTTGGTGTCCTGAGTGTGTGGGAAGAAGCATTGGAGAAGAGGCGGGGAGCTTACCGGCACTCGTAAATTGCCGTGATCCTGGCAGAACGTAAGGATCTAAGGTAAGTATCTTCGCCTTACGTTGTCTCTTTTCCGTCACTAATAATTAGGGTTTATAATCGTACTTGCACTCTCATTTTACTCTCTTCTCTCGTCTCTCCATCCTCACCACCACACCACTCCACATCCAATCACTATCTTGGTTCATACCATCGTCCATCACGTACACTTACTCTTTTATATAATTTAAATTATGTATTTTTATCGATATCAGTAGCTCACGTCGTCGAATCTTGTTCCCATCGATTCTCTCGTTGATCATCACTAGTCTAAGAAAATAATTCCTTAATCCTCGTTCCCTATGGAGATGATCCTTACTCATCACTAACTACGCATTTTTAAGTACGATTAAATATATATTTTTTTGAATAATCTCAATCACCAACGACGAATTTTGACCCCAAAATTGAGATTATCAGGTATGCAGATCTTCCACATGAAGATCAGAAAACTGTAATTAATTACCACTTATGATTTGGCCCATCGTGACCCATTCAGATAATGGATACGAAATGGGGCACTGGTAACCGAATACGCAAAGCGTTTTGTTTGGAGTTCGTCCATTATCCGCATAAATGTAATCGATATCAATGTTGGATGATGGAAAAAATTGGAGACGTTATCCGTTACGAGTCTGTTATCCATCTTCGCTCATCAAATTAATAGTATTTTCTTTTTCATATCTAATATTGTGTACAAAGATCGGATAACGAGAACAATATTCGTAATGTGCCAACACTAATTTTTACATTTTGTCGGCCTAATACATGCATTTAAGGTGGAGGAACTAGAGGAGCAAATTTGTTCTCCAGATTAGGACTTTGATTTAGGGCTGCGATTTGGCTAAAGGAGCTGGTGCTGGTCCTAGTGGAGTTGGAGCTGGTGGAGCTGGAGCTAATGGAGCTAGAGCTGGTGTTGGTGGAGGAGCTGTGATGTAACATGACGCGCCTGGATCGAACGGCTCATGTTACACCACAAGAGAAGGGACAACTAACCTATAAGCGACGGCGTGGGGCGGCCGCGTCGGTGATGATGACGGGGTGAGCCTTGGTTATAGCTCGCTATAGGCAACAAAGACAGGTGTTGGCGGCGCAGAGCAATGGCTGTTCTACATGCCGCGGCATGTACTTCGCGGTAGTGAACTAGCAGTGGCATGTTGTCCAATGGATGTCTCCCTTGAAGCTACTATGGGAGACCGTAGTAGTGGGTAGATGACGGTGCAAAGGCGCAACGGCTTAGGGCGGCTGCAACAAGGTACTATTGGACATCAGCGATGGCAATGTTTGGCGTCACTACGATGAAGATGATGGCTGCATAGCTAGCTACTGGAGGACGGAGGTAGGTGTCGACGCCGACAGCACTGGCTGTTCATCCTACGACATGTACTTTGCGGCGGTGACTAGCGATGACGGTTCATCCAGCGATCTCTCCCCTTGGAATTACTCTAGAGAACACTAGGCACGCGTGTGGCGCATGTAGACTCCGTGACGCAGGTAGGCGCGACATCACAGATAAGCACGATGGCGCAAGAAGGCACGGGGGTACTTGTAGGTGCAGCGGCGCACGTGGACGCAGTGACGAGCTCAAAGGCGAGCGCAGTCATCAGTAGGGGCGGCTACGGGCTCAGAGGTGAGCGTAGTGACGAGGACGGTAGCACATAGGTGCGGTGACGGGCTCGGAGGCGAGCACGTTCACGAGGATGACCGCGGCGCATGTAGGCGCAGCTACGGACTCGGAGGTGAGCGCGGTGGCGAGGTCAATGGCGGCACAGGTAGGTGCGGCGCCGGGCTCAGAGGCAAACATGGTGGCGAGGACGATGATGAGTGCATGTTGGCACGGTGCCGCCAGTAGGTGTGGCGGCGAGCGCGATGGTAGGCACGATGACATGATGTGGCGACAGTTGCAACCAAGGTAAGTGGCTGCGGCTGCGGTTGCGACTGCAACCACTACGCGGCTACGGTGCTGCGCGTCTGCGGCTGCACGGTGATAAGCTCAATTTTGGTATGTTTTTACTGGTTATTTATCAGTGTAATCGTGTGAGGATTGAGCTTATGCAATGAAATGTATAACCTCACAGCCTTAGGGCAAGCAAGGGTCGATCCACAGGGAGACAGTAGAACGATAGTAATTCTTACTCAACTCAGTTCCGCCCGTTAGATTTATGTGTCAATACCAGAAATCAGAAGGATTATCTTCAGTAGAAGTCATTGAATTTCCTCATAAAGAGTTTATAAAATAATTTCTAGATGGGATGACAAATTCCTTCTCAAAATCTATGCCTAAAGATTAATAATCTCTCCACCTATTATCTACAGGCTCACTCCTGTAGATGGGGCAAAACGCCAAACACGTGGTGGGCGATCTTGCAGGCGTTTCTGCTCGTGGCCCAGTTGTGTGCAGACGCGCCTGCAAGGTGCCTTCGTGTTGTGCGAGCGCTGCAGCGTAGCTGCGCAGCGGCTGGTTGTGCGGGCGCTGCTGCGCCGGCTGATCGTCTCGCTGCCCGATCGTGTAGAAGCAACTGCGTGCGGCTGTTGTCGCGCGCAGATGCTTGATAACACCCTAATTTCGGTCTTTATTTCATGTTATTAGCATGATTTATGCATTTAAAAGGCTTAAATTTGGGTTGTTATCATATATTTACACAAAAATAATGCTTCCAAGTAATTTCTGATTTTTCCCTAATTTTCTGTTAATTATATGAATTTTTAAGGATTTATTGAAACTCGAAATAATTATTTTTGGATGAAAATGGCACATTAAAAAGTTTATTTCGACATTTATCAACATGGGAATTAATCAGGGAATTTTCTAGAATTTTCTAGAATTTTTTACGAATTTTTAGGAATTTTCTGGGATTTATTTCAAGAAGAAATGCGTTTATTCTATGAAAAAAGGGCATATTTATAGGAGAAAAATGTATTTATGCAATTTCTAGTCTTTTCGGGGCCTTTTTGCAATGTTTCGTTGCAAAAAGACCCTGAAAACAGCTCTCGATCGCCACGGCAGGCGTAAAGATCCTATTTAAAATCATTCAGGGTTTTATTGCAATTTTTAATATATATTTTTAATGTTTTAGGAGAAATCGGAGGAGAGAGAGTGCGCCAGGGGCATATACGTAATTACTTTTGGGCGGCGTCCAAAAGCAATTCCAGGCTTTTTAAGGACTTTTCTGCAAAAAGGAGGATTCAAAATGCGCCAGCCAATGAGAGAGCGACACGTCATTGCGTGTTTAAAAACGAAACTAATAAATAAATCAATTTTAAATCTAATGGATTAAATTAGTTTAAAATTGATTTATTAATAACTTTTGATCCTGAAGTCCGATTGAGATGATTTTTTTATGGATTTGTTCGTCTTGATCCCCTCTTTCTATCTGTATGGTTAGATCATTCAGATCTAGCCTACATTGATAGATAAATATTAAGTACTAAACGGGGGTAAAATGGTGATTTTTACCCTATAACCTAAGTATAAAAGCTGAATTTCGAGAGGGGGAGCTCATTCGGGAGGGTGCTTCATCACAGCTGCAAGACAGAGAGGAGTCCCAGCCTGGATCAACAGTTTTGGTATTTTTTTCTTTCATTGTATTCAAACTTTTGTGCATTTTGAATGAAATAGGTTAAGTTGTTTGTTTCTTCATCTCCATTCTAGTCTGAACTTCTAAATCGCTTGGCTTGAGCGGCATGTACAAGCCCTGATTAGGATTGAGAGGAGAAATTGAGGAATTTTACCTGGGCATTCAATTGCATTACAAAAGAAAATTATAAAAAAAATTAGTTTTAATTTTTAGAAGTCTCAATTTACCCCATTTTAGTTCTGAATTATCAATTTGAAAAATCAACCCAACTCATTTTAAGAACCCTCTTTCAACCTCTCTAAATGGTTTCTTGGATCCTTTAATTAGGATCAAAGAAGGAAATTTAGAGCTCTTAATTCTTCTAATCTTCCCATCTCTCCTACCCCCCTCTCTAAATTCTTACCTAATTAGGGTGACTTGATCCTCATTGAAGATCAAATTCACTCTAATTAGGATCTAAAACACCAAAAATTAAATCAAATTGAAATTCCTACTTGCCTCCCATGGACGACACTCATACTTATCACTATACATATTAAGTAGAGTTTTATAAATTTTATTGCATAAGCCAAAAATTCACAACGACAAGGGCTAAAAATTTGCGTAATCTTCACCCCTATTTTTGGCTTATCAATGCTGCTGCGCGCAGTCACTGCCACACGTGGCTCGACTGCGCGCGGACACTGCTGCGCGCAGCCGGAGCTGCGTGCTGTTGTTGTCGCGTGCGGAAGCAGCTGCGTGCGGTTGTTGCTGCACGCGGCTCAGCTGTGCGCTGATGCTGCCTTGCTGCTGAACTGTGGCAAACGAGGGGGGATGGATTTGGGACAACGAGAGTGAACGATTCAAAGAAAACTGAAAACACCGATCGATGGAATGACGAGGAATATGCGATTAACTCAAAGAACAGAACAACCTAGTTGGAACAACTGGAAAACACAACTCAGAACCTTCCCATCCAACCTCAATTGTCTTTGCAGGGAGAAGAATACATCAACTGAAACTGGAGCACTCACGCCACCTGGTGTCACACCCCTCTCGGCTAGATGACGATCGTCGTGCTCCAGCTATTCCTCAGCTTGCTTCTCTCCCAGCTCCAATGCTCATCAGCTCTTGGAGGGTCTGCAGAAATCCTTCTTCTCCAAGCCCTAGCCTCTTTGGAGAGAAATTCTGGACCCCTCAAAATGAACTCTCAAGAGAGTATTTATAGGTTTTTCTTAACACATGCCCCGGGGGCATTTTCGGAATTTTCTTCTTCTTGAATTTTCGCCAACTCCTCTTGATTCTTGTCGTCCTCCTTTGGTTGTCTTAACCTGTTTCTGAACTTACTAACCAAAAAATGTCAAATATAATCCACTTGATTCGAAGAATCAAGTGGGGTTAGTAATTTTATAAAATAATGCATATGCATGACAACTCACATGAATTAACTAAATATTCTTGATGCTTTGATACTTAAAAGTCTAAATATTTGATGACTTATCGAGAGTCATCACACGGCTGCACGGCTATGCGACTATGTGGCTGTGGCTGCACGGCTGCACGGCTGTGCAGTTGCGCGACTACGGCTGCGATTGTTGGGGGCGGCGGCTGTGATGGCTGTTGCGACTACCGTGGCAGCTTCGGCAGCACTGGAAGGCCGTGGCTGCATCAGTCGGCTGCGACCACTACGATGATGCAACATGTCCGGCTGGGACCGATGGTTCGCGTTGCAACACAAGGCGTGATAACCAATCACGTATAATAATTCAATGGATGATGACTTCGATGCAAATTCGTTGAAAATAATGAGAAGTACAATTCAGCAACCGTGGTAAGATGAACATCTTGGAAGTGATCCGTACGTGCCATGTATGATCCGACTCCCAATGGCCCGATAAACCAATGATGAACTCCGACGGTGCGGGTATCCTCGATCAGACGGTCTATTCTTGGCAACAAAGGCGGGACGAAACGGACAAAGGTGACTACTCTCCCCAAACCCAAAGGAACAGGGCACGTATAACGGCTAACCCTTGGCGGCGGAGCACGCGAGAAAATATTGAAAGAAGTAATAATACTCAAAAGGGGAAAGCGATTTGACCTGTGGGACCGAGGTCCGGTAAGTTGCGATGGACCGAAGTGAGTCTGAGCGGAGGGAATGGTCCGATGCGGTGGCGATGACGATGAGCAATGGCTGTTGGTCGGCCGGCGACGGGTGACCGGCGGCGTCCTGGTGGCGGAGGATTAGCGGCCACGCCCAGCAGCGAGCGTTTGGCTGGAGACGAAGGCAGCGGCGGCCAGAGGCGACGGCAGTGGTGGCGAGTGGCGACGACAGCCGGAGGCGGCGGCCGTGGCAGCGACGGTGAGCAGCAGCGCCGGCGGCCGTAAGAGGTGGTGGCGACAGGGTGAGCGACAGCGGCGGCAGCGCACGGCGGCGGCGAGCGGAAGCAGCGGTGACAACGAGCAGTGGCGGCGGCGAGCGGCGGCGACGAGCAGTGGTCGTGGCGGCCAGAGGCGAACGGCAGCGACGGCAGCGTTGGCAGCGGCGAGTGGCGGCGGTGGCGGCAAGCGGCGACGGCAGAGGCGAGCAGTGGCGGCACTCCGTGGCAGCGGCGACTCGCTAAAGCCCTAACGTTTCTCCTTTTTTTAGTCTTGACGAAAATGCCCTTTTGGATCGATGTTTTTACCTTCGAATGCCCCTTTTTAAAACCGGGTCACACTGAGTCGACTCAGCGTGTGACTCATCGGTTACTTAAAACCGAGTCGAGCTGAGTTGACTCAGTGCGGGAATCGGTCTGACCCCATTGAGTCAACTCGGCCCCGATGCGTTGAGCCAACTCGGTCTCGGTCGAGCGCAGGCTACAACCCTGGCGGCGGCTCGGCTGGGCGTTCCGGCGATCCAGCGGTGGTGGTTCGTTGATCGGGTGGCCCGGGGGTGGTAGCCTGGCAGTCTGGCGGCGCCTCGAGGACTCTGCACGGCGAACAGGGGTACGGGGCGGCCGGACTTCTTAGTCGAGCAAGCTGGGGTCGGCCGGCAGCCCCTGGGAAGTCCGCGGGGCTGGTGGGCTGGGCGAGCGCCCGGCCTGGGTGATGGCTGGGTAGGCAGCGTTCAGAGTGAGCGCCGCTGGCGACTGGCAGCGAACACCGTGTCAGGGTGTAGGAAACGGGTCAGCGGCGGGTGTCTAGAGGCGCCCCGATTGGCGTTGCCGGCGGCGTCCGGGAGGGGCACCGATGGCTGTTGCAGGGCGCCGGAGAGGGCAACGGTGGCAGAGACAGGGAGGGTCTCAACGGCGGCGGCGACGCGCTCCGGAGGTCTCTCCTCCGAGAGACAAAAGTAGGGCGGCTGCGGCGACGCGCTCCAGCGGTCTCTCCTCTGAGAGACAGAAGTAGGGCGGCGGCGGCGACACGGCGGTGGCGTGCTCCGACGTTGCTGAAGTGAATTCCATTCGACGGCGGGTGGCGGCGGCTGTGAAGCGGCGGCGGTGTCCTCTTCTCCCTCAAGGGATGCCTCCTCTCTTGGAGGTTTTCCTCTTCCAACAAGCTGCAAACAACAATAATTTTCCTTCTTCTTCCTCTAGGGCATCTCTTCTCCTTTTATAGGGGAAGAGAGAAAACCCTAGGGGTCAGCCCGTATTTAGGGAAAACCCCTAATCGAGCCGTAAAACCACGGTTCAAAATGCGATGGAAGGGCCAAAAACACGGAGGCCCTCCCCAAAAAAACACAACATAAAGAAAACGTAAATACATGAAAACGTAAAGAAAATGGTTCGGGGAAGCTTCCTCCTCAAGCCGAGTACTTGAACTCCAGATCCTTCGCGTTGGCTCGGGCTTCGCGACGTGGCTGCTCACGTGTCGCAACGGTTGAACGTGTGCTTCGGCTTGCGGATGGTCCCCCATCATACGACCACTGTAGTCACTGTGGGCGGTTGCGGCCACTACAGACGGTTGTGACCCCTACGATCGACTGCGGCCGCTACAGTCGTGGTGGGCTGCTGCAACCACTACAGGTGGCTACGGCCCTTGTGATTGGCTGTGGCCGCTACGGCGGCTACGGCCAGTTGAGGCATGTGCGGCCGTTGTGGCCATTGCTGGCGGCTACGGCCAGTGACGACCACGGCTCGCGACTCTGGCCAGCGGCGATCGCGGCTCGCGGGTGCGGCCGTAGGGCGAAGTGGCGGCCTCGACTTGTGGCTATAGCCTTGTCCGACGATGGTGGCTACGCCTACGGCTAGCTGCTCAGGCGCGTCTGGCGGCAGTTTGGCAAACCTGCAGGCGTTGTCAGTGGCACCAATGATGACGGCGGCGGAGACGACGACAAAGACGGCGGTGGAGACGGCGACGCCGACGATGGCAGCAGCGGCGCTTCAGCAAAGCTACAATGAAAATGCCCTAATTTCTCTTATCGAGGGGCATTTTTGTAAATTTCTCTAACTCTTAAACGAAACTAAAAAAAAACTTTAAAAAACACCAGAAAATCCCAAGAGGCTACATTTTGACTATCTTTTTCTTCTCTTTTTTGTCCCTTCTTCTCTTCTCACGATGGACACCCCCCTTCTTATAGGGGAAATATGGGCCTTCCCCCTTAGAAAAAGGGAAGAAGGCCCAAAAGTTTAAAAGCCAAATTAGGTAAAAAAATAGAGATACAGGCCGGGCATGCAAAAAAAACATAGAAAATATGTCTTTAAGGCTGGATGGTCCCCCATCAAGCTACTGACAACGGAGGTAGACGTTTTGGCGAAGAGTTGCTGCTAGAAGAGCTGTTGAAGGTAAAGAGCTGCTTGCGAAGAGTTGTTGCTGAAGATCTATTGCTGAAGACACTGGAACTAGACACATACCACAACAAGGGTTCTCCTTCGCTTCAGGTATGTTCTCCGCTTCTGATTTCGCTACCTAAATTGACAAGGGTTTTGGCATTGTTGCATGTGTTTTGATCTCCTATTTTTGTCATCGTCTCCTACTTTCTTTCGGAGTGTCGTTTTTATTCTTCTTACTTCATGTTCGTGTCCATGTTCCTCTGTATATTTTATTGTATGTATCTATACTTATTCATTTGATTATTTGATATTATCTATGGATGCATCTATAAATGTATATATCCACACACTTATCTACCCGGAAATGTGTCTAGTGTCTAGCTACGTACATGCCCACATTTCTGCCTAGTACCTACCAATCTATCCAACTATCTAAGTAGCCCACAACTATCTATTCAATTATTGACCAATCTACAGATTTATATTTACCATCTATTGATCTAACAACTTATCTGTCTATATGCCGATTTACCCATCGATTGATCTACCTATCTATTTATCTTTTTCCTATCCATTCATCAAATTATCTATTTATCCATCCATCTATTTACCTATGCTTTTACCAATATATATAAATATAAGCATTTAACTATCTACATGTTTACTATTCCACCTCTTTGCCCAAAATACCTTTATTTATTTCACTCTTACCTAAGTACCTATTTACCGCATTGTCTATTTGTCTATCAATTGATCCATACATGTTTATGTATGATCCATACATTTTTCTGTACAGCTGGCGCATCATCTATTTTTTTGGCATGATTGTTCTGTTATCAAATTGCAAATTCCAAGTCATATTAGAAACAACCATCATTGAATATTTTAATAAATTAGTTATCATTGGAATTACTACACCATCTATTTTATTTTCCAATATTATTTACAGTGATATTTTATTTTTAGAATATTATTTAGAATCTGTTTTTTTACCATTCAGTACATTACATATACACCTTACGCTTCACGCAAGCAGCTGCCATGTCAACGGCAGGGAGCGCTTTACCCCAAATAGATGAGGAGTTGGCGTTAAAGGAATAACCTGCATAACATATTGTTGATGTGCCGGAGCTTCGTGGACGAGCACAACAATCACTCATACTAAAGTACTTTACACTTATTGGGGATTCGGCATATGAGTGTGAAATTTGTCGCACAAAGAATGCGACAAAGGTGGTCCATCTACATTGCCCAATAGACAATAGTACAAGCATCTTTTGGCACCATTTCAAATTCGTTCATCCAAAAGAACATGATGGGCTTAAGGGCAGCATTAGTTCACAATGATGTTTATATGACTTAACAGACGACACAACATCAGGTCTCTTTGGTGGAAGGCGACCATTGACAGGTCGAACACCAGAAGGGACAAAGGATATCATTAGTTGGATAGTCTGTCGCACAGAATTTTGCCATGGCGTTGGGTTGATACAGATGCTTGGAAGGAGATATGGTGATTCGCGACACAGAGTGAGGTACCCTCGCCTAGTGCACGAGTAATAAAGGCATGTACGATGAAGTTTGAGAGGATGAAGGTTGAGATCATGCACACATTGTCAGATGTAGATCGTGTCGGTGACAGTCAATGGTTGGACGGTAGAAAATGGTTGTAGACTTTTGGACATAATAGTTCAATGGATCGACGCTCGTTGGACGTATTGTGAACATGTCCTCACCATTCACTATCTCTGTGGGTACCATGATGGGGAGTCTATGGCAGAAATTCTTGTCGAGGTGCTTAAAGAATTTGGACTTGTCTCAAAGGTGAGTAATGCTAAGTATGTTGATTCATGATGGAGTTGTTGAATGTAGGTTATAATGTTTAATGTGCTTTCCATTGCAGTTATGTGCCGTTACCATTGGTAACGCATCAAGCAACAAAATAATGACAACCATATTAGGAAGAAGATTACGTGACTGGAGCATAGGGTTTAGTGTCATGCGACACGTTCTATGTGTTGCACACATAGTGAAAATCATTGTGCAAGCTGCATTGAAGATTTTTTCTATACCAAGTGTAGCACCTAGAGTCGAGGAGGAGAGTGACGTCTACATGGCTGCCAACATGTATGACAGTGAATCACATAGTGAACATCATTGTGCAAGCTGCATTGAAGAGTTTTTCTATACCCAGTGCGGCACCCAAAGTCGAGGAGAGTGATGTGGACATGACTGCCGACATGTATGACAATGAATCACGTAGTGAACATCGTTGTTCAAGCTGCATTTAAGAGTTATTCTATACCCAGTACGACACCCAAAGTCGAGGAGGAGAGTGATGTTGGCACGATTGCCGACATGTATGACAATGAATCATCAGATGGGGAGGAGGGCCAAGAGGACGGCTCATTATACACATCAGTTTGCTTGGGGATGTAGTGAATAAAGTGAGAACAATAGTTCAAGCTATTTGTCGGACAACATAACGATGGATGTATTATGCTGATCATGTTAGCAGTTTGCTTGAAGATTTTGCGTGAAGAATGGGAGGTGCTTAAGGAGTTTGCCTTCCACTAGGATCTTTTGTGTACATAATAGATCATGTTAGCAGATTAAGGAGTTTGTTGTTGGTGATGTCCTCCTCCTTGTGCAAGCATTAACATGACATATGGAGGACGTCATGAAGCGGATTGCTGAGTCCATTTTTGCATGCAAAATGAATGGGCATCATTGTTGCATGCAATTGTCTCCATGTAGAAAAAACTAGCTGACTATGAGAAGTTATTGTGGGACAACAATGCCGTCCTCACTATCGCATTACATGACCCATTTTGCAAGGGGTTAATGTTTGACGAGGCATCCTATATGAATGTCATATCCTTTGTTCGAGGAATTCTCCCTACTACACTGACATCTTCCCATGAACGATGCGACACAACCATGCCCCGACAACAACAACCATTAAAGGCTTGGGTCATTCATGCCCTTAGCAGTGGACCGTATATAAGAACTACCTCACTAGCTTCCCATGTGGAGGAATTTGAGACATTCCTACGTACAACACACCAAGGAGAGGGAGATTCTGCACGCGCTTGATGGGGTAGTAAGGGTGTTCTTGTCTATTCAGCATTATTAAAAAATGCAAGTGAATTTCTATTAGTGTTTGCTACAAGTGCTCCCTCGGAATAGTTGTTCTCGGCTGGCAGAGTAGTTGTCACTTACGAGAGATCGTGTTGGGAGGGAATGAGTATTGAGGCACTTGTCTGTGTAAAGTGTTGGTGTCGAGAAGAAAAACTAAATGGTACGACATTTGTCTTGACGGTGATATTGATGTTAACCAGATCCATCAGGTATGATTCTAATTTATCTTCATTTATGTTACACATATGGATGGTAAAGTGACATGGAATTTATTTTAGATGTCGCGGTAGCTCTGGAGTGGTAGGACATTTGGGCGATGAGCTTACAATGAAGTCTGTGCAACGTTGTGATGTCGAATCAATTCTTTTTTCAAACACAAAGACACATTTTCTTTCCTTACTCTTTTGTTAATACAAGTACATTGTTTGCAAATAGTTGGACATGTGATACTTTTCACTTTATATTTGAGTATTAAACCCAATATTATGCAAGCCATTAGACTATTATAGGTGAGATGACATCAGGGGATGAACTAGCAACACAACATCGACGCATACTACATCGTAGTATGCAATTACTCCTTCAACGCTTGGCGAAGAAACCACCATACTCAACTGTGCGCGTCATCAGCTCTGATTCTGAAGATGGCGATGACAACAATGGCAGTCCTGACATAAATTACAGATACAATACTATCAATGCCCCTCAATTCTCAACGGAGAAATTTGAATCGATCCATGCCAGTTTGATACCAACCCTTACAAGCCTTCTGATGCAGGACGGCGGTGGGCGGAGACGATGCGAACGACGGCAATTTATCGTCGCAAGGGAGAGGGGGAGGATTTGCTGTCCGAGCAGCAGCGTGGCGGTAACGCGACGGCGGCGAAGACGACAGGGATGAAAATGAAAACTGTTTTTTCTATTCCAAAATTCACCAATTGTTCATGTCAAGGGAGGGGGCTTTTATAACCTTCTCCCTTGAGATGTTTGGAATTACAATAATCATAAATAAAAAAACTGAAAACTATTAAAGAAAATAAAAGAAAATAAAAAGGGATAAACGGAAGTTTATATAGTTAGGGGGGGGGGGGTCCCTTGTCGTTCCCCACCAATTCTCCCCCTCTTCGAGAACTTGCCTCTGGCGAGTTACCTGGATGTGTGTTGCAATTGGTCTTGACTCTTGAGCACGCACACGCCGCGTGCTTGGCATGGTGATGGCAGTCATTGTCACAAACAGCTGGGGAGGCAGGGTGCTTGGCAGACAGACACATGCTTGGCAGGATGTTTGGTTGAGTGTGTGTCCGGGCTCTCTGAGATATAATCACAAATAGTTGGGGCGCGGCTGACCAGGATGCAGGCTGAGGGGGTGTTTCCCTCTGAGTCATTGTCACAAACAGGTGGGGGATGTTTGACAAGCGGCTTGAGGCAGCGGCCCCGACTGCAGGCTGTCGTGAAGGTACTCGAGGGAACCATGCGGGGGCGGCGCGGGCGGCAGCGCAGGCTAGGGATGCAGGTGGCGAGGTAGTGTGGGTGGTCGTCCCGAGCATGGGGCAGCGGTAGAGGCACGAGGTCGGTGGAGGGCGTGCAGTTGGCGCTAGGGCATGGTGTGGCTGGAGCGCGGCCAGGCGATGGCAGGATGGGGCGGTGTGCGGGCGGCGAGCGTGCCGCGAGCATGCGGCGCGTGGACGGGTCGCGGACGTTGCGCAGGCGTTGGGCGGGGAAGCGGATGGGCGGATTGGGCGGTGTTGTGGCGAGGCGTCGGTGTGGGCGGTCAGAAGCAGGATGCACGACGCGGCACTGATGCAGACTACTAAGATCTCTGGCCGTAGTGTCGGGCGGTTGAGGTCGTCGCGCATGAGTAGCAGGGGTGAAGGTGAACAGATCTTGCATGGGCGGTGGCCGGTGGATTGGGGCGTGGGTGACCACGGGCGATACGCGCAGTTGCCCAGGCGTGGGTGGTCGAGGGTGTTGTGGTTGGTCAGAAGCCAGGGTTGAGCGCAGATGACGACCAGGAGCTGTTGCTGGTAACAAGGCAACGGGGGCAGAGCAGGAGATGTTCTGGAGTCATCGGAGGAAACAGGACAGCTGCTGGTGCGGGCATCCGGTAGTCTGGAATGGTGGCGGAGCCAAAGTCGACCTGGAGCCGCTAGAGGAGGCAAAACAACTGCTGATGTAGGAGGAGGGCGACCTAGTGAGAGGACGGGGCCGGCGACGGCCTAGAGCCACTAGAGGAGGCCGAACGGTCGCTGGCGTGGGCTGCGGCTCGGGTGGCGCGTTGGGCGGCAACTCTGGCAGCATGAGCAGCAGCGTAGGAGGCGCGGGCAGTGGTGGGGGGGGGGGCGCGGGCGGCGACGGATCCTGATCTCCCCATCCCAAGCGGCGGCTGCAGGCGAGAAGGAGCTAGGGATGGCAGGGCAGATCCATGGTGCAGGGCGGAACACTGGGTGGTGGCGTGAGTTGCTGGCCCGAGCATGGGGCAAGGGCGCCAACTCGGGAATGATGGAGGCGCGATCGAGGTTGAGCGCGGATGGAGCTGGACAGGGGGACTCCAATTTCCCCACTATGGTGGGTCCGCGAGGCCCAACAACATGCCTAGATGGATCCGCTATCATCTGAAAGGGGTTGGACGATGCTGGGGCTGCGCAGATGGATCTGCTATCATCGGATCCCCCCACGAGGGCGGGTTCGCGAGACCCACTTGCGAATCATCTCGGAACCGACAACAAACCATCACAAGTGCTAGGGTTTGTGATGCGGCTTGGTGTGGATGGTTGTGCTGCCAAGGGAGACAAGGTCTCGATCGGTGGCAGAGGGGTAGAGACGGTGGGAGTCATGGAGGAGACCATGCGTAACGAGGCCATTGGCTGTTGAATTGACGCCGGCAACGCTTGATGCGGCACTGGATGATTCTCTCAAGGGCCAACGGGAAGCTCGTGGGGGACAATGGGACGCCTCATGCGTGCTTCGACCCTGTCCATGTTGGACTCAAAATTCTGTAAGGCATCATTTATCTCCTGAAATCCGTCCAGTATGGCTTGATAACCTGCTTGGTAGAACGAAGAATCTGATACAGATTTATCCATTAGGATCTAACGCTATGATACCAAGTTGATGCAGGATGGCGGTGGGCAGAGACGATGCAAACTACGGCAACAGATCGTCGCAAGGGAGAGGGTGAGGATTTGCTGTCCGAGCGACATCGCGGCGGTAACGCGGCGGCGGCGAAGACGACAGGGGTGAAAATGAAAACTGTTTTTTCTATTCCAAAATTCACCAGTTGTTCATGTCAAGGGAGGGGGCTTTTATAACCTTCTCCCTTGAGATGTTTGGAATTACAATAATCATAAATAAAAAAATGAAAACTATTAAAGAAAATAAAAGAAAATAAAAAGGGATAAACGGAAGTTTATATAGTTAGGGGGGGGGTCCCTTGTCGTTCCCCACCACCTTCACTTCACTCCAATTGAGCCTATACAAGAGCCACACATCCTAGTGAGCTGTGCTCCATTTTTTGAGCCATGGGCTGACCACACCTACGGCACTCGCTACAACTTCACCCACAATGATTAACTTTGTCGACTTTCAGGTCGCCCACAACCTCTATAAAAGGCAACATCCATCACCCAAAAGCTCTGGTGAGGGAAAATGATGGCTTGTGGAATGAAAGCCTATGATGTTCGTTATGTTTATGTACCATCTTTACTTTTATAGTGTATGTTTCATTAAGCTCCCCAACTTGACATCAATGTGGAACATTATTGATATTAAATTCATAACACTCTTTCATCAAAGTACATACATTGTCCATCAACGCTCATATTTTCATGCACGTTGGTTGTTATCCATTCTGTAATCTGTTATCCATTACAAGTGCTATTACATCCGCGTCATCTGTTATCCGTTCTTATATCGTATTTGATATCTTTATCATTATCAAACTAACAATATCCTGAACTGTTATCCATTCAATAGTACATAGCAATATCTGTTATTGATATCTGATACCGATGTCGTCTGCGTCTGACATTTTTCTTTGTACGGATAATATGTTATCTGATTACGGATAATGCATAAAGATATCGTTAGAAACACCCTAGTGATCCGGGCTTTGGGCTAAGTCAGCTTGCAGCCCAATCATAAGTTCTTTCTTATTTTCTTAAGATCACAACTTATTAGGCCAAAATCTTACTTCTCCATTCTCAGCCCAACCTGATGCAATGCTGAAAGAGACTACTGTTGGCAATCCCATATTATAAAACTTAGAAATCTCAGTTTCTATATAATTCTATCCTAATATGGTAATTGAATTAAATTACCATCTCCCCACCTACATGTGCGAGTTGTCTCTCGGTTGGGCCTCGTATGTGGGATATTTGTATGTGCTTGCTCCAGGCTGACCTTGTATGGGTGCTTCTAGGGCACCGCTACTTGGGCGTTAGATGCCCGCTAGTTGGGGCCGCACTTGAGTGTCCTATGCCCGCCCGCTTGTGACTTGCTTGAACGCTATTGCGCAACTGACTCAGCTTCCTAGTGATTCATAAAACCATCTTTTTATTTCTTTCTTGAGTTTTTTACTTCATCCCCGCAACATTTAAACTAACATATGAGAGAGAAGGATTAAACTTATTAAATGGAATATTTTTTTAAGCATATCTTCAATAAGAATTAGTGGGCTTATAAAATATGTAGAGATTACATTACAAAGTGTTGTTCTAACAAAATGGCCTATTTAATGCATGAAATGAAGATCCGTAAAAAGATGAATAAAATATCAGTAAAATTATGCCAAAATGGCCTTAAGATGCATATATTTGCATGAATAATTTTGGGTTCATCACCCACCTCCCACACATTTCTCACTTGCTACCTGAATGTTCTTAGAATGTGGACCATCCTGACCTCTTTGGTCTGCATCAATACCCTTCTCTAGATTTTCCTGATGGCCGCCTATAGCTTATGGGCTCTCTCACGATTAAGGTGGACTAGAAAGCTAAAGAGAATTTTGGCCCAATTAGTGAAGGCAGCAACCTCCATGATCAGACATAGATCATCATATTCACTTTTTGATACTTCTATGACATTTAGCCAACATGACATTAGAGGCTATGATGATACATGACCTCTTGCTCTTTTCTAAAGAGAAGAACCTTCATAGAATCTAACACACATTTATTAGTTGACATGCTCCCTCCAGGTTCTTTCTCCCATAGGCATTTGGAGAGTATTTGGAAGTACATTAACCTCTAAAGGGAAAGACTAACTAGTATCTGCCACCAGAAATACAAGGAGAGTCAAATGGTGGATGCTGCCAACTAAGCACTCACTCTCTCTTCTACACTTACAGAACTTACTTGGTGGATGAGAGCCCCAACATACCAGCTATTCACACCCAACGCATCCTCGTCTTTGATGGAACTAATGGTGCATAGCATGAGACGTTGGAGGCGGGCATGCATGACAACCTGCATATGCACTGTCTGTTGGGTTCTAGTGGCCTAGATGTGGATGAAGACGAGGATTCCACGCAGTGGAAGACACGTAATGAAATCAAATGACATCAATAAAATCATTGAAATGAAGTACCTTTGCATGGATTGGATCCGTGATTAATTGGATCCTAGAGCGAGATGAGTTGAGCTGATCAAGTGTGCAGCCTCTAGATGTATACATGCAATCAACAACACGTCGAATCTCCTCCTTCTCATAGACGAGCCCCGTCCAATCTTTATCGTCGTCGTTACGCCATCCCGATCGCATCCCAAGTGGAGAGGGGATGTAGGAAGAAGGGAGAAGAAGAGAAAGGCCCCTGAAAAATTTTGGCATGGGTGAATTTGATTTAGGGCCTTCCCCTATTTATACTAAGTGGATATTTTTCATAAAGACTCCCAAAACTTAAGTATATCTTCTGACGTCCAAAGACATTTTGTGTGTGACCTTCTAGGCCCATGTATCAGTCTAGTTAACGAATCCAATGGCCCATTAAACTTTATTGGCCTTCCGAATTAATTAACAATATTTGATCGATTTAACCCAATCGATAGGTTGAGTTTCCACCTCGTGTTCTAGAAGATACAAATGAGTGTTTATCGACTAGCTCATAGAACCTGTTCATCATCGTTTGTTGTGTAGATATAGTCCCCCATCAGCTTGACACTCATAGGAAAACTTAGCGTATGGTCAACTATCAAACCCTAATCGGTCATCTGAGTTAATACTGATGCGTTCAGAAATCGTCGGAGAACTCTTCTCTCTATATTTCATTGCCTTGGCCAAGGACTTCATCGCATCATCTTCCTTGAGTTGTCACCTCTTAGACCAAGGATGGACGATCCCATTTTGATCACTCAGTCCTCTTCGTGAAACTTATTAATGCACCTGAAATTAAGACTATTTTGAATCCCATGATTAGGGGCACGTAGGTAATAGTCAAAGTACAACTATCCATCCACAAGACGTCTTTGGTGTCTCAGATCTAAGGACCACTTACACAATCCAGACGTGGATCAGCTTGATTGACAGTTCGGTATAATATCATTCATAGATTTTGCAAGGATCAATTCAATAACCTCTTTCCACTAAAGAGCACCCACTATCTATCCTCAGTGTATCCACACTAATGACTACGGGAACATCCATACTCATCATATGAGTGAGGCTAGATAATGCTATTTTATCTAGATACTTCACTGTCTTTCTTGAGTATCCTTCGAATATGAATATTTATAACACTGTTTAAATACTAATGATCTCTGTATTACGATCTCATCATAATTCACTAAGCCGGATCATGTATTCATGGACTTCATTGTAAGCATCACACGTGCAATGAGTATGTTGTATTAATGAACATGGAACTAGACATGGAATGTGTGATTGGCTTGTCGATCACATATATTTCCATCACTGTCTACATTACCGAGATCCCACTATGATATTTGACGAGGCAATGATGAGACCTCATCTCCCAAAGTCACCAATGCTATTGGGGGATGCACATTGGTTTTAGCATTTGAGCCCTACTCCATGACCTACTAAGGTATGACAGCTGTGTCTTTTCTTTTTGTCATGGGCATGAATGAATGGGGTCCATGTGTAAATGGGGAAATTTATGCTCACTCTAACCTACATATATTAATCTTAAATATATTAATCTTAACGTGTAGAACACCCATGTGGAATCTAGGGCATGGATGAATCAATCTATGGGCACGACACTGAATTCGTTGCATCCAACATCATATTTTGCCTGTAAATAACATTTCCTCAAAATTCAGATAAAAATAATATAAAATATATGAGAATCAAAGACATGGTTTTATTTTCACTACAATGTTTATGGATAGATTTTTGTTAGCAAGGTGGACGAGTCCTGAATATTTATAAATGTGAAGTTCAATGTATTACATATCTTTCTATAAAAAACTTAATCAATATCATCTAGTCCATTCTTATATCTATGGTTTGGTTCGTATTTGAAAAAACATTTTTTTAGGGACGAGAATTGTATAGGACATTCATTTTTAATGTAAGAAGAAATAATTTTGTTACCATAGTATATTAGATGATTTATCATAGGCATGAAGCCAACTCTTGTTGTCAAAACAAGTTCCAAAATTTTAAGGCAACTCTTTAGGAGTTTTTAGGGTTATTTGTGCCATTTTGTATGATAAAATATTTATAGACTTCTCATCAGAGTCTATTACTTCGACGACTAATCATTGAAAGGACAGAGACTGAAACACATTTGCAAAAACAGATGTTTCTTAGCATCCAGATGGGTCTCATGTATAAAGAAACTTTTAAGATATCCAGTTCAGAAAATATACAACATTATATAAGTTCCTATATTGCTTCAAGGGCTTCTTCTTTATCTATGTTCACTTTCTTTACAACGGCAACCAGGGATAGAGCTCCTGAACTTCTGCTTTTACGATTTTAAAAATAATAATTGTACAAGTGAATAAACAAACATAATTCTATCAATTTAAATATATCTTTTATATATCCATTATTATTACTGGGCCGATCGGATCGGCCCGCCCGACCGGACCACCGAGTAATCGGGTCCCCTACCCGACCTGAATCCGACCCGCTATATCTCGGGTCGAACGTTCGGGTCTCTCTCTCTTCTCTCGTTTCTCTTTATTCGCTTCTTTCTCTCTCTTCTCTCTCTCTCTATTCGCTTCTTTCTCTCTCTTCTCTCTCTCTCTATTCGCTTCTTTCTCTCTCTTCTCTCTCTCTCTATTCGCTTCTTTCTCTCTTCTCTCTCTCTCTATTCGCTTCTTTCTCTCTCTTCTCTCTCTCTCTCTATTCGCTTCTTTCTCTCTCTTCTCTCTCTCTCTCTCTATTCGCTTCTTTCTCTCTCTTCTCTCTTCTGCTTCTCTCTCTCTTCTAGCTTCTTTCTCTCTCTTCTCTCTCCTTCTTTCTTCTTCTTCTTCTTCTCTCTCCCTTTTCTTTTCTCTTCTCTCTCTCTCTCTCTATCTATATATGAATCTCTACCAAAATTTCAATGTTGTCGCGTTCTTCGTCCGTGTCGATCTTTATGAAGAGGCAGCTCCAGGAATAGTTTGCCGGAGGTTTGTGTTTCTCCGATCCAGCAATGTGGCTCAAAAATGAATGATTTTTTCATCTGGAGAATCGTCGGAGCGAAATTTTCGCCTTGTCGTCCCGCATTTGCTGTTCAGATCATTTGGGATGAAAAGGGTGTGCTTGGATCACAGGAATAATTGGGAATTCAATCTCTCCATGCCTTCTGCGCCACTTTGTTTGCATTTGACATGAGAGCTCGAAAAAATTGAAATTCAAATCGTAGTGCAGCGATGCAGGCTTTCAGAAGATATCAAAATATTCACATGATGGGATAAAGACGAGGAAATCGACTTCCTCTTACCCTAGAGTCTCTTGTTCTTGAGCTGTTTATGGGCAGAATTGGCTACGGTTATGTATTGGCGTCTGATTTTGATACCTGAATGGCTGATCTTTTGAAGAATACCGCAGCTGAGAGGGATGTGGAACAGGTATAGAATGCCATCTTCACCAATGTGGAATTAAGCTTAGTCTTCCTCTTGTAATTCGTATTGTTTTTGGCATGAGTTTAATTTCTCAGACCGCGCTTTTCATATTTACCTTTGAATATACAGGCTATCACGGCATTAAAGAAAGGAGCTTATTTGCTGAAATATGGACGAAGAGGAAAGCCCAAGTTCTGCCCTTTCAGGCTTTCAAATGTACGTCTGATGCATTTCATTTGGTTATGATTTACATTAGTGAAATAATTTGATCTTTTTCCCGATTTCCAGGATGAGTCTGAATTGCTCTGGTTCTCTGGAAAAGAGGAGAAGCAACTTAAGCTTAGTCAGGTGTCAAAGATTATTCCTGGGCAGCGTACGGTAAGATACAGTCTCATTGACTGTTTTCCTTAGTCCCATGGGTGTATTGTTTTTCTCTTGCTGTGTATCCGTAAGGCAACATCTATAAATACTGAAAATTATGTTTCAAATCCAAAAACTATGGGAAACACTCCTAAAAAATAAAATTACTTGATAAATTAAGACATAAACAGATAGTTATCCTTAGCAAAACTAGTCTTCTTCTCATATAATTCTTGTTTAACCGATTTAGTTTCAATGATGTCTTCTCGTTATCATTCCATCGTCTTCTCTCGGGGTTAGATTTTCGCTCATACTTTTGGAGAATTTTCAAGAGGAATTGGTTGGAATACTTAATTTCCTGTTAGGCTTAAGGACAGTTATTTTATGTTTCAGTCAATATTCCAGCGCTACCCTCGACCTGAAAAGGAGTACCAATCATTTTCTCTCATATACAACGATAGATCTCTGGACTTGGTGGGTAAATAATCTATACCGAAGGACAGGTTCTTTCATTTCTCTTGCAGATTGCATTTCAGTCTTCATTTTACCTTTTCTTGGCACACTTGGGCAGATATGCAAAGATAAAGAAGAAGCTGAGGTCTGGTTTGTCGGTCTGAAGGCGTTGATCTCTCATGGTAGCACTAGAAACTGGAGAAATGACATGAAGAGCGACAGACCCTCGTCTGACTCAAACAGCCCACAAACATTCCCTCAGAGGACCGGCAACCCAGATCCCTTATTCAATGTAAGGAGCTTTTTTTGAAAAATTCAGGCTGGATTCTAGTTCTTTTTTCTAAACTGGATCAACATTGCTTTCAGGGCCTCATTAACGCCCAACAGATCCATAAGACCAGTGGCATTGGGAAAGTCCTCTCTAACGTTATCTTGTACACAATGCCTGGGATGAGCAGTCTAGTGTCAGATTCTGCTAATCATTCTTACAGCTCGGTTTCAGATAACATGAATGGGAGAGGCTCCACTGCTGAGGGGTTCAGAGTAAGTCTCTCTAGTGCAATAAGCTCCTCGAATGGATCATGTCATGACGATTTTGATGCCATGGGGGTTGTTCTAATATGGGGTGAAGGGGCCGCCGAAGGAATTCTAGGCGGTGGCGCCCGCGAGAAAATGGAGAACACAGCTACCAGGAAGATTGATGCCTACTTGCCTAAGCCGCTTGATACAGCAGTGGTTCTCGACGTTCAAAGCATGGCTTGTGGCGGTGGGCATGCAGTTCTTGTCACTAAACAAGGTGAAGTCTTCAGCTGGGGTGAGGAGGCCGGAGGGAGACTTGGGCACGGCGTCGACGCTGACTTGTCACGTCCCAAGTTTATCAGCTCACTCAGTGGGCTTAATGTTGGGGTTGTAGCATGTGGGGAGCATCACACATGTGTGTTGACTATGTCTGGGGATCTCTACACATGGGGAGATGGAGTTCAGAGCACTGGAAATTCGGTCAGCCACTGGGTTCCCAGAAAGGTGGGTGGGCCATTAGAAGGCCTCCACGTGTCATCAGTCTCCTGTGGACCTTGGAACACCGCAATGGTGACATCATCTGGCCGGCTGTTTACCGTTGGTGATGGGACCTTCGGCTGTCTTGGGCATGGAGATCGTGAAAGCTTGAATTCTCCAAGAGAGGTGGAGGGTTTGAAGGGGCTATGGACTGTGAAGGCTGCTTGCGGAGCGTGGCATATGGCTGCCATTGTTGATATCTCTACAGACTTATCCAGGCGCTGTGTTTCATCTTCTGGGAAGCTGTTCACTTGGGGAGATGGAGATAGGAATCGGCTCGGACATGGAGACAGAAAACCAAGGCTTGTCCCTGAACGTGTAGCATCAGTAATTGACTTGAGCTTTTGCCAAGTGGCTTGCGGGAATGACATGACTGTTGCTCTGGAGGCAAGTGGGCGGGTCTATACCATGGGAAGTTCTTTGTATGGGCAATTGGGTTCTCCTGATGCTGATGGAAGGTTTCCGGGTTGCGTTGGGGGGAAGCTTACAGACCTTTTCGTCGAAGAAATAGCTTGTGGGTCGCATCATGTAGCTGTTCTGACATCTAGAACTGAAGTATACACTTGGGGGAAAGGAAGTAGTGGCTGCTTGGGCCATGGAGACTGTGGAAACCGCAACTCTCCAACATTAGTGGAAGCTCTGAAGGATAAGCAAGTTAGAAGTGTTGTTTGCGGGTCGAACTTTACAGCAGCCATCTTTCTTCACAAGTGGGTGTCCGGCGCAGATCACTCTGTTTGCTCTGGGTGCCATCTGCCTTTTGGTTTCAGGAGAAAGCGCCATAACTGTTACAACTGTGGGCTGGTGTTTTGCAAAGCCTGCAGTAGTAGAAAGTCTTTTAAGGCTTCTCTGGCCCCGAGTATTGGGAAGCCTTATCGTGTGTGCGATGATTGCTTTACCAAGCTAAAGAAGCATGTTGAAGTGGGACCTGGGTCGCGATTTTTGAAGGCTATGGTCCCGTCTAAGTCGCAGGGACATTTGTCTAGACTCTCTTCAATCGAATCCTTCAAATCTTCTGACAGCAGGGTCTCCAAGAACAAAGGAGATGCAAATGCTTTTGCGAATTCTCCGAGCAATGGGAATTTTCTTTGGGGAAACTTGAATTCCTCGAGAACTCCTTCGAGTTTTATATTTGGGTCTTCTGTGAAGGTATTCTCTGCTTCTGTTCCTAGCTCGAGGATTGCATCCAGGGCCTCTTCTCCTATCTCAAGGAAACCGAGTCCACCTCCTGTGGCAGAAGTTTTTGATGGTGTGACCTCTCCCTTTGATTCATTTGAAAAGTCAAAGATGACTCAGGAAAATGAAAACCGAGAAGTTTTAGCGCTGAAACTGCAGGTGATTATGTTCTTTGTGATGCGTCTTGTACTGAACTATCTTTTGTTGAATGAATTTACATTTTATTAATGTGTGTGTTATTTCGAGTATTTTAAAACCAGGAATGTTTCTCAGGTAGAAGAACTCACACGAAAATCTGAGTTTCTGGAGAACGAACTCGAGAAGGTCACAAAACAGCTGCATGAGGCAACATCAACCGCCAGAGAAGAAAGCGCAAGGTGCAAGGCCGCAAAGGAAGTAATCAGATCTTTAACCACTCAGGTAAAAATCCATTAGTTGCCATTCATTGATCCAAAAAACTTGAATTTTATCCTGTGGTTGTTTTTATTACTCGTGCTAAAATCGATTAAATATATTTAAACTTGAGAATTTACATTACACAAAAAGTTCTTCTCGTTGGCAGTCAACGTGGCTGTATCAGAAATTACTTACTTTTGGTATGGATGACATGCCATGATGAAAATATAGTAAGATAAGGGTGTAAAATATATATACGTATATCAAAATTTAAGTGGCATTTTGAGAGTTTTGATACCTACAAAAGGGGCTGCCATTCAATTATCCGAAAACTTGTGCCTTTATCCTTTGGTTGTTAATTTCATTACATTGCAGAAACCCATTCTAACGTCTTTTTATTTTCATTTCCCTCATATCATTCAAAGTCTTGAACTCCGGCACTGAACTTTGTTTTTGACCAGAAACATCAGTTGAAGGACGTGGGAGAAGCCCAGCAGTCAGACTCTTCACAGAGTGTTAGTAGTGTTCCTCGCTTGCCCCCCAAGATCAATACTTCACCAGTTGTTCAGTCATCAGAACTGGCCGCCCGATCCGATGGGTCACCTTCTTGTAATGGAAACATGGCATGTAAAGATGAATCAGAGTGGGTTGAGCAGGCAGAGCCTGGCGTATACATCACCGTCTCTGCCCACCCCAGTGGGGGCAAATATCTAAAGCGGGTTCGCTTCAGGTATTTTCTTTGTGAATACCTGAATTAATTTCTGCCCTTTTTAATTCCAAGTATCAGCAATCTATTTTCTCTCTAATCATTGTTCTTAGTTTTTCAAAATAGTACAGCAAAGGCTTCGTAGAGATTGGGGAAATTTAAATTAAATGTTCTGAATTGGAAGAGGTGGCAATTTCATGACTTGGGAGTGACTGTAAAATAAAATGATTTACCCTATATATGATGTGATGTTGGATGAAAACTCATGGTTTTCGTTGAATGGAATACCATCATTTTCTTCTTAATTTTTTGAAAAATTTTTATTTTTATTTTACTAAAAAACGATTAGGTAAATTTTCTGGCGCTTAATTGTTCAAAATGATAGCACTAGGTTGTACCTCCAAAAGTGGTTTTTGTTGAAATTGAATAAATATGATTAAATATTCTTGAATTTTTTCAAGACTTGAGAAGGGCAGGCAGAACTTTTAGCTGTCATCCTTACTGTATCCATCACATAGTTGTAACATAAGACAATTTATCCCATTTTCAGTGATGCGGATTTTTTTCCAGTTGAAGGAAATATCACCTATCTCTTCTTTAAATTTCTTAAACTTAATCACGAAACTATTATTTAAAAATTTCTGGCTCTTATATTGGTCGGTGATAGGACGAAGCTACCATATCAACTCTTTCAGTTACATGGTTGTATCCTATATTTGCAATGATGTTGGATGAAACCACAGCTTTACTCCAGTTGAACGAAGTATCATCATTTTCTTCTTTAATTTTTTCTAACTCAAGCAGAAAACGAATTTGTAGAATTTCTAGCCCTTAATGTGTCAAAATGAGGAGTTGTAACTCTGATCATGGGTTTGTTGAAAATTGAGAAATTTATTTAACTATTCTTGAATTTTTGTGACTAGAGATCGTCAGCTGCTATATGAATCATTTCATGGTTTTGTGAGAAGTCGGTTTATTCCATATTCGCAGTGATCCTAGATCAAAGCTCATTTTTTTTCAATTAAAGAAAATACACCTTTATTTTATTCTTTTGATTTTTCTAACTAAACCACAACTATATTATCAATGATCTGCACGCCAGAAAAATGTACTAATTTAGCCTTTCTTTTTTCCTTTCTTTGATTTACTGATTTCATTCAATTGAAATTGACAGCCGGAAGAAATTCAGAGAGGAGCAAGCAGAGAGATGGTGGGCTGAAAACAGGCTGAAGATTCAGGATAAGTACATCTTCCCCTCACAAGAAAAGATGAACTCCCTCCCTCTATCAGATTCTGCAGACAGCTCAAGATGAAGTCCTCAAGAAATCTTCCTGCCAGGATAACTTGTGTATATAATCATGCTTTCCCATTGAAAAAAGTGCAAGGTTTCCTGCAGTCTGATGGGTTGTAGGCATGCTGCTGGTGCCAGGAAGAAAGCTTTCCTCAAGTAAATACAAGGAGAAATGAAGAAGTTGGTCAGTGTCAGACAGCCGCATATAGCAGTCATTCCCTACTTTAGCTAAAAAAGTGCAATAGCGTATCTGCCTATTGAAGGCACATTGATTGTTAATGAAAGTAAGCCAATTCTAGGGTTTATTTTTAAGTTCCCAGGGCAATAGGTTCCTGTCTCTCCTCAGATCATCCAAAAGTCTGCATTGAATAAAGTTGTGAAAGATAATGGAGTTAGGATACTAATTTTTTGTCATTATGGGTCCGCAGCAACCATCCATGCATGGTATTTTTCAACTAATTGATTACTCTGGATGTTGATATCCTCATTCACTTTAACATGTTGTCAACACCTTCTTAAAGCAGAAACAAATAAAACACATCAAAAACATATCAATAAGAGCATAGAACAATCTGAAATACATTATGTTGAAAGATATTCATGCAAATATGCAAGTTCCTAAAACATAGCAAAATAGACACTTCAATAACATATCAACAAGTGCATAGAACCTTCTGACATACATTATGTTGAAATATATCCATACAAATATGCTGGTTCTGAAACCAGGAGAAAATAAACGCTTTAATAACATATCAACATGTGGATATAACCTTCTGAAATACATTATTTAGAAAGATATTCATTTGAATGTGTTGGTTCTGAAAGCAGAAGAAAATAACCACTTACAAAAATATTTCAAAACTGCATAAGACCTTCTGGAATACATTTTGGCGAAAGCTATTCTTATAAATGTGTTGGTTCTTCAAGACTTGCCTGACCAGTATGATGTTCTACTAAAGTTCGTTTATATAAAATGCTAATTTTTGCACAAACCTCCATAAAATTATAATAATATCAGTCTATCTCAACAAAAATTCTAAAAAAATGAGAGTCAAGGCCACATTTCCAAATTATCCAAATAATTAAAGATATAATATGATGATAAAAAGTTAATAATATACTAAGATAAAGTAATTAAAAATATATATCTAATATGTGATTAGAATATTACTAGTGAAGGGATATTAGAAGATAATAATGACACAAATATTTGACTAGGAAAATTTAATGAATGAGTATAAATGGGGACATATATTAAAATGATACTTAATATGCAATAATAATGGTAATATTGAAGGGATGATAGAATATAATAAGGATATGAATATTTGATTAGGAAAATTTAATGAATAAGTATAAATGGGGACACATATAGAAATCCACTGGAGGTAATTCATAATTTCCACTTTTTTCCAAAATTAAAGCCTTAATTTCCATAATTATATGGAAACAATAGCAAACAATAATATCTTCTCAAACTAGAGGGAAATAAATTATAGGTTTGGGAGTGTACATCAGTGGCCATAGAAGGAAAATTTAAGGGAAAAGTATGGATAAAATTTGGAAACTGAAGTAAAGTATAAATATTAATTCGATAAATTATTCCCCATATAAGAATGCAAGCTAAACCACGATGAATCTTCAATTAAATTACTCAAGTCAGAGGAAAATTGGACGCGCATGTTTATTTTCATTTATGTGTTACTAGACATCAAGGTATGTGATTCTGCCTTTGTGCTCCTGCTCCACCCCACTTGAGGATTTGCACCAGCCTAGGGTTTTGTGACATATGATTGCCTTGTCACATTATCACCTTGGCACATCATTGTGTATTATAGTCATCAATATAATAACCCAATGGAATACATATGTGACTTTTGGTCGATTCATTTCCAAGATCTCATGCTTATCCTTGTGGCATCCTTGAGAGATGACTAAGAAGACCTTCTTAAACAGAGTGGAAAACTAATAATTTTTTATTATTATTTCAGCACACCAGTTTTCACCTACTTATACCCACTTACTCTCACGTGCCCACCACCACATGCTAGCTTTGCCTGTTAATAGAGAAAAACAGAAGAATATTTATTTAATTACTTTATTTGATTTCATTCTGATTAAATACAATATATTTAATCTCACTAAAGTTGTATAGTAGAGAGTGAGGTCCACACAAGGACTATCATTTTGGAGATAAATAGAACTTAGGTCTAGAAAATAAGAATAATATAGAGAGATTAAGGCTAACGGATGTAAAAAGAATAGGTAAGTATAGAATAAAAAGTATATATATTTGTGTATTTATTCAGGCATTAAGAAGATGCAATAAGTAGCTTCTAGCTCTGCTACTGATGCCCCACCATAGATACTACACTGTTGTATGCTGTGACTGCACTTCTAAGCATTGCAACCACATCCCTGCTATTTGCTTGAAATTACCTGAAAGTTTAATCAAAATACAACCATTTTCAGCTTCAGCTTCCACTACTGTCATCTCCAACTATTTCTTCACTTTCTATGTCTATCTATTCATTTTGATCTCTTTTTCTCAATAGAATCCCTTATTTATCTATATAAAGCTTATTATGTATCTCTATTTATTCTCATAAAATTTCAAAACAAAATTCAACCAGCTGCAGTTTTAAATTCCATCTCCATCATCACTTTCATTATTTTTTGCTTGTCTCTCTATATCTTTGTTTTGATCACTTTATCTCTCTACAATCCTTTACTTTTTCTATCTATACTTCCCTATACATCTCCAGTTTATGTGTCCAAAAAATCAGAAATATTCCTCTTAAAAACTAGGCTTCCTCCTTGATGTATAGGTAATAGAACAATGAGGGATCAGTCCCATGCCCTCTGGCCCATGCGGGGTTCACCTGTGAGCCTGCTATATTGGTCTAAACAGGCTGTATTGGGCCAGCTGACCAAGATGTTAGTGATAGTGCATAAGTCACTTGTTTCCATTACTATTGTAATTGGCTGATGAAGAAATAATATAGGGTATTTTCTGCATTTAAAAATGTTAAATATAGAAAAAAAACCTTTTAAATAATAGTATTCATTTCTATTCATTTTAAAATTTAAATAAATTATACAAAATCTCTAAAACAGTATTTATGATTTCTAGTAATTTTATTTCAAATTAATTCCACACACACATATATATAAATCTTAAATTACATATTTCTCATTTTTGGTATTAAATTAAATGGGGAAAAATATACATATCATTTTAGTAATTTTCTTCCATCCGGATCCAAAGTAAATCCTAAGAATTATGTAACTCAATAAAATTCCTAAAAATGTGTTTTCAATTCTATCATCATTTGTTTCATTTCCAAGATTTGGAAAAATATGAAAATAATTTTTTTCCTCCATGTGTAGCAGTCCTGATGCAAGATGACTAGGACTGATGATGTCGGGAATGACTTAAAGCCACCTAAGGATAATTGTCACACGGTCAAATCCCGAGCTAGGTCTCTTGCTTGAATTTGGCGTGTGCCAGCCTCAATGTTCAGGGCAAAACACTGAGCAGCCTTGATCTCTTGCAGCGGAAGCTTTGTAGATGCTTAAGATCGCATAGAAGGGGTTAGAGAAGATGGTGGGGATGCAGCCCCGTCAGGGAATAGGGTCATTGCATTTATATCGTGGAACAATACATCATCGTTGGGATCATTACATGGGGGAAGACGAGGGGTGATACAAGGAACGAGATGAGGCACTTTGCACCGAGGTAATGTTGCCACACTGCCTCAAGGCCGCCGCTCCTCGCACGCATACCCGCTCTGCTGCTACACAAGTGCGCCGGGCCAGGCGTTGCGCGCCCGCGAGCGTGGCGATCACACACGCCACCCCTGCCTTGACGATCGCAGACGCCACTAGCACCCGTGTCTACACCCTCGCGCGCAGTCTGCGCGACGCCGCTGCATTCAACGCCCCCGAGTTGGGCGCAACACACCCAGCACTACCTACAGGAGCGCTACGCGCCCGCTGTGCCGTCTCGGCTCTCTCTGTGCACCACGTGCCTTAGTCTCCTAGCGGGATGTCTCCCGGCCCCGCGCCCTGCACACGCAATGCGCGCGCTGCCCGCGCGGCCGCTGCGCGGCACCCCGCACAACTCCGCGCGCTGCAACCGCGGCAAGCCGCCCAGCCTGCGCATCCCGCACCCGCGCGCAGCACTTCCCGCTCCCGCGCGCAGCACTTCCCGCTCCCGCGCGCAGTGCTCGGCGCTGGCGCGTAGCATTGGTGCCCGCGCGTGGCGCTTGGTGTTGGCACGCGCGCACACACACCGATCAGCTTGCACACCCAGCACGCGTGGACCGTACCTGATCTGTCCCGCCTTGGGCGTGGACGGGCATGTGCACCGTCTGCAGTGTATCACCACGTACAGGGGCAATGGCCTGAAAGATCAGGTATTTGGGCATCGCTACCCATAATGACTCAGTCCTTTAATGTCGTGAGCCAAAATACACGGACACGCCCTCCCAATAAGCACGCAGGCCTCTGGGCAAGGAATGCCGCCTAGTTAGGGGCCTAACAACAATGCATACCTTAAAATAACATTATTGATTAAAACATTTAAATATGTGGAAAATAATGACGGTGAAGCCATTTTCCTCAATCAAGGCACTATTGTTGTATAATCACCACGTTAAAATAAAAGCTCAAAATCCAAAAATATGAGGATGATTTAAGGATAATTCATACAACGATCCACGACTCAATTTATAGATCAGAGTGTACTGATTAGAGGAGGATGCATCTAATCTCAAATTTGATCTCAATTGGTCTTCTCGGTTGTTATTTAGCAAGCTCTCAAGTTGTACAAATCTTAGACGTCCATTTTTCTCTCTCCTCATCAGTGGGACTATCACTTCCTCATTTTTCAGTTGGTGGTTAAAAATAAAAAATAATCCTATTTTAATGATTGACACAATCACCTTGTCTTCTGCCATTGGTTTCTGATAAATCATAATTTGGATTCAATTAGTCATCTTCAGGCTCTGATTTATGCAACAATAGTTATAAAAATTTCCTTACCTAGAATAGGGTAAGGTTTGAATCCACAAGGAGTAAATTAAAATTTGAATATATTTTAAAATAAAATTATTTAGATGATTTTATATTTTTTCTAGATTTTAAACTATATTCTAAAGAGCAAATAAATGAAATGAAGGAAAACAAGTCAAAACTATTTTAAATAAATAAAATAAATATTTATGTTGTTTCTTATACTTTATTATGATTTTAAAAAAAATTCTATTTTTTAGGGGAATACATAAATTTTAAGGATAAATAGAACCGTAAGTTGCCTTTTTTCATGGCAAAATTTGCAGGCGGTGGTGTGCCGTCAGGCAGCAGAATTGGGCAGAAATGAGTAGTGGATGAAAAATGTTGTAACGTTTGTTACAAGAAGAATTTTTGAGTTTTTTTCGATGCATTGAAAGCTTGAAGTCTAGGCTCTCTTCTGGAATGTTTACTTTGAGAAAAAGGTGATGAAATCCAAATTAAACAATCAGGAGATTCCACAAACCTTGATGTCACTTCTCCCAAGGGCCAAGTGTTGCTCTTTCTCAAAGAATATTGATCACCCTTGAAATCTCTCTCCCACACTCTTGTAGAACAATAATGGATCAAAGAAATATGATTTCCCTAGGCTCCCAACAACAAGTTGGGAGCAGAAATCCAAGATGAGATACAAAGAGAGGGGAGAAGAGACTAAATAGAAATGTTGTAACTATCCTAGGTTTTGGATTTAATTCTAAGGGTTTTGAGGGGTAGGTTTAATTGATTTCCTGACTGTATTCATGTTACATCCTTCCCTGATTTGAAAATAGGCCTTTCAAATTCAAATTGTCGGTTAGTTCCGCAGTTTTTGCCTCTAATTGACTTGGTTCTTGAAGAGGTTTTAATGGGCTCTAGAGTGGCCTTTTTGTGTATTGGGACTCTTATTATTATCTAGACGATGGCCTGGGTTTCCCCTTTCCTACCATTTGCATTCCAAATTCACCATTTTACTTACCTAGGTTGTGTATTTAATATAAAACTCCAAGAAGGTTTGAGAAATCTACTTCGACTCTGAGGAGTCAAGTCGGGCTAGTCTCAAAAATCAATAAAATACATTAAAATACAGCTTAGGAAAATAAATCATAAATTTCTCATTTTATCCATAAATGATGCATTTTTCAAGTTCAAATCTAAAAATAATAGTCAAAAAGAAGTATAAATGCATATTTTATTGATCTAAATTGATATTATCAGCTGCCATGAGAGCTCAACATGAATTGCACCGGAAATTTTTTGAGAATATCATTAATTAATCGTTACGTGATGTGGCAGTGTGTTACTGTGTGCTATGTCAACAAACTTTCTGTTTTTTATTTTATTAAATAAATGATGTGTTGACACGTCATTCACATTAGAAGATACAATAGATGCCCAATGATGGTGTGATGTGGTGACATGTTTATGCAAGCCAGCATCAGTCTAGCCTTTAACGAATTGTGGTGTTACAAATGCACACCACATGTACAGCTAGAAATTTTGAATTTTTAAGGTTTAAATAATTATATTTTATTAGTTCTCCTCTTGATCTTCACATTGTGTTTACTATAATTTAAATCCATTCTTTTTCCAATTGGTCCACTTCGTCCCTATGAATAAAAAATAATAAATTTTACTCAATGATTAGCCACTAAGTCAATTTTTCACAATGAATAGTTGTGATAATCATTGCCAAAACTCTTGATTGGACACCACTCAATTGACTTGAATGCTAACATGTGGTAGGGCAAAAATATATTAATTAATCCTTGTAAAATAAATCCTAATTCATAAAAATAGAATAAATATACATTTTGACATAGAAATTAATTTCAATGAATACACTTCCAAAAAATCATAAAATATATAGTACAGATCACATAATTAATTTATTTACGAATAGGATGCCAAAAAATCCTTTAAAATACCAATTAATCCACAAAAAAATCAGAACCTCACTTTAAAAATAGATTTCACCTTTTTAAGCTTGATAGCACACTAATAATTATTTTAATACATAAAAATATAAATTACATAGAAATAACCCAATAATTCATGTGTTATCAACTTTCGGGGTCTAATAATGTCCAATGAGACATAAGCTCCTAAGTACCAGATAGCATGCATTTTGAGTACCTTAACTGGACCATATTTACATGATTATTTGCATTAAATTAATTATATATGCATGTTATCAAATTTTAAATGTTTAAATCTATTTTTAGAATCATATTATGAAATTTATGAATTTTATGTATTTTTGGGAATTTTTCTGGCATCAAATTCGGAAAGAATATAATTTTTTAGTCATAATATGATTTTTTGTGGAATTTCCCGACATTAAATTTGTATAGATATGGATTTTCTAAGTCAAAAAATACTTTTATTTGCATTTTATTTTATTAAATAGGAATTTTTTAATATATATATATATATATATATTTTTTTTTTTCGACGCGACGTGTCGCTGTTCAATTCGTCGAACAGCGATGAATCAGGATTGAGTATAATGATTTGTGACAACCAATCATTAAGCCCAATTAATGATTGACGTCAACCAATCATTCAATGAAGCTTTTATGGTATTGCGATTAGCGATGCCATAATGGCATTTAATACTGATGACATTCTTTTTTTACCTTTTTTTGGATAGGGCCATGTGGGCCAATTAGAAAGAAGTCATTTTTTACAATAAATTCTTACATGGACCAAGGAAAAGACAAAAAAAAAACTTTTTCCTCTCTCTCTCTCTCTCTCTCGTAGGAATAGTCAACAATGACAGCTGGGCCGACATGGTAACATGACATGGTGATGTGTATATGTGGGACAGGCGTGTACACATGGTGCACACATGTTGATTTTTTATTAGGCACAAAGGGGCAAGTTTCTGACATGGGGGGCGCTGATGGATGTCACGTTAGTTGCAAGAATGTTAAAGTCAATATATATTTAAATAATATATGTATTATTCTCTTTTGTCTTTTTTTCTGGTAGGTACACATGGTGACTCCAAAAAAAGAGGAAGCATCTTGACATTTCAATGGAAATAGCGACCCCTGGAGACGAAAAAGTGTCTTCAACACGAGCGCGTAAGACAAAAAGATTCAGAATTTTAACGACTTGATATTTCAATGGAAATGAAAAAAGAGGAAGCGTCAACGACGCTGACAAGGAGAGAGAAAGAAATCAAGGGCTAGGATTGGTCCAAATTAAAACTCCCATATCTGATAATCTACATGTCGGATTGAGCTGAAATTTTCAGCACTGCTTCATCTCCTTCTCCTCTTTCCATACATACCCTCTGATCTATAAATAGAGCTTGGATCACTATGAAATTCATCTTTAACTTGCTTCCTACTTGTGTGGGCTGATATAAAGATAATGAGTTTTGAAATCCATCAAGTGTGTTCTTGTTGTCTTGCGTGTGTGGGATGAAGTATTGGAGAAGAGGGGGAGCTTACCGGCACTTAGAAAATCGCCATAATTCTGGAGTAACGTAAGGATCTAAGGTAAGCGTCTTCAGCTTATGTTGCTATTTCTCGACATTGTTGTTAGCTTAATTAGGGTTTACTGTCACCTTTTCACAATCATATCACCTAATTGCATCCCCATAATCTCGTCTCTCTCTAACATCACATTGTTCAGGCACTCGATCACTATCGCATCCATCACATTCTATACCTCATTCACGTATCAGTTCTTGTACTTCTATGTTCATTTCCTCTTTTCTTTGCTAAGTGTAATTTTGGATGATAGCTATTTATAACTTTTTACTCTATATCACCATCTCGCCTAGTGAATTCTCATGTTGATCTATTCTTAATTGAATCCCTAATCATCGTTCACTGTGGAGATGATCCGTAGTCACCACTAACTAAATATTCATTGGTAAGTACTGGTATATATTTATTGCATAATCTCAATTATTAATGATGAGTTAAAACCCTAAAATTGAAATTATCAGCACCACATTCTAATAAATCCATATACTTGCATACCTCAACCCAAATATCTATAAGGCTTCAAGGCACATCAAGGCACTGACTCAGAGGTACATACATGGCAAAGGCACAAAATGTGGGGCCTACATGGTCGTAAGCAACACCGTTGGAGATAAGGTAAGGAGTACAATAGTGCATACCTTTATGTGAGGTAATAATAAAAGTCTTCAAATGTTGAAGAGGAGATAGAGGGGCATGTGTCAGAGGATGACACTACTGCTACTGATGACAATGGAAGCTGCGAATTACCGTCATCAAGGAGGATAATATGTAGAGAAGGTGGTGTAGAAATTGATACTTATGAAAAGCTAGAGGGTGGGGAGGTGGAGGCAACTTATGGTACATGAATCATAGTAAATAATGAAGTATCAAGGAAAATTCCACTGATAAATATGATGTAGAAATAGTTTATTGGGAAGATAGATGGAATATTTGACAGAACGGTATACCTTTTTTTTTTAGATTACTCCAGAAATTTGGATTAATTATGTCATTTAAGGCATTTGACTTATAACAAAATACTTTTAGTTTTCCTTATAAGCATGAAGATAATAAGGGTATAATCCATAGGATACTAGTATTTTATAAGAAAATTTTAAGTTTTATCTCTATTTTTAGGTTATAATAATTTAAAATTCAATATAAATTAATAAAATAAAACTAGTGAAAAAAATTCAAAATGAATCTAAAATGATGATAAAATTTTAATACTATTTAGCCTAATTTATCCTGATTTTAGAGAATAAGGTTAAGGATTTTACCAAGATTTTTAGCAAGAAATAATAACTGATTCTAATTAAATCACGTTAACTAGCAGTTCATATAGTCCTGGATGACACAGGAGTCATGGTGAGGGTGTGCCATTTTGTGAGTGGAGAAAAGTGATTTGATCTTCATGAATTATGACAGAGATGGCAGCGTATTTGTGCAAGAGAGTGGTAGATAGACAAGTGATGCATGTATATTGTGACTGGTGGCAAGAGAGATAGCGGCGGATACATGCCAGTGAATGGCAGAGTCATTGTGTGAGATGGCGAAAAACTAAGCTATTCTTCATGAGAATAAACTAAGGAAAAAGGATCAAGAAATGATATTTTAAAAGATCAATATTACACTAACCTCATTTTCATGTGCCCAACATGCTGAGTGGTGCTTTCTCCTCCTGGAGTCTTGATGAGATCTCTCCTTCAATCCTTTTCTCATCAAACTAAAAAAAATGACCCTAACATGATTTTAAAAGAGCAGCCCACTCCACTAATAGTAATTATGGAAACAATCAAGGATTCCTTCTTGATAAAGATAGGGAGGGTCTATTTATAGATCAGAGACATGATGGGTAAGAGAGGAAAATAATGAATTACCCTTAAAATTTGAGCCCAAAACTCCTTCTAGATCCTTAGATATCGCAATTTGAGGTTTTTGCACTCGTATTTGGTAATTTTTGCACCTCTGCATCAAATGTCTCGAGTGTGTCGCAGAATCCTCAAATTTTATGAAGATCATGTGTCAAAATCCAGATCCAAGTATATGATCTATTCAAAATTTTGATATATGCCCTTGATTTTTGCATAAAGTGCCGATCATTTGCATCCAATTCCATGTTTTAAAATGTTTCACTGAATATCGCATGTAAATGAAAATAATAATAAAAATGAATTTTGGCGCATGAATATCATATTTTTCCTTTAATCAATTTTTGTGTTTTCAACGCGTTATTGAACATATTAAAGAAAATAAATTACATTTAAATATTTATATATTCTGACTTATAAAATTATTCAATTTATGAATTTAATATCAGAAATTTCTATAAAATACCAAAAAACAGCAAAATTAAGAATTCATTATAAAATTAATATTTATTTTAAGAATAAATAACATGAATTTATGATCATTTATGAAAGTAAACATGTAAAATACTTGAAATTTCTACTAAACATATCATGTTATTTTTTATTATCAGTTAACCAAAAACCATGAATTTAGGAGAACAGGGTGAAAGTTTGGAAAATAGGTGGAATATAATGAGGAATAAAGGCAGAGGAAAAATAAATAAATGGGGAAGATGGTAAGATGGTAGGTAGATCATGAGGTAGGTAGTAGTCACTTGGGCATCAAACCAAAGATGAATGACAACTTTCATCGCGATAAGAAGACTGTAAGTCATACTAATAAGGTGATGTTGCTAATGTTTGCAATGTTTTTTATTCAGACATAAACGGGCAGGTTTTTTGATGTATAATTCCATGATGCAACTGACATTTCCAAAGAGGCTGAAAATATGGATATGAAGCTATGACGACCACTCCCAAGTCCTGGGATTTATATATGAACTAGGTCTTTGAATATTTTATTTAAACTCCACCACACACACACACACCCCCAATTGTTTCACCCTTCAAATTTTCCCAATTTCAATTATCAGAGTGAAAAACCTCTTTATAATCTAATTGGAATCCATTTTTGATATATCTAAAGTGAAGGTTTAAGTGGTATGAATCTTGGAGGAGGAGATCTGGATGAGAAGCGCCAAAGTTCATAAAGGGACCCCCTCTACATAGATTTGCATGGTCTTGCACCTTTTCACTCAGATTATTCATTTATTTTTGTGAGGTTATTGTTCAGGTGGATAGCATGGATCCATCATTTTTCAATACCCTGTCCAAAAACTCCCATCCAGCAAAAGGTACAACATTTTTTGTACACCTCATGCTGCAAACCAATTTTGATGTTCGCAGTGAGCCATCTCCTCCAATTGTCATTCACAGATTTCAAATTCAGGTTAAGTTTATGGTTCCCAAGTTAAGTCGACTAAGTCACCAAACCAAAGAAAACTGATTCGACCCAAAGCAATCAGAACTGGAACATAATATATTATAAAAGTTTCTTCGCTCTTAGAAAATTCTCAATCATTCCCAGAAGGTCAAATATCTTATTTAAAAATAAAATTAATATTTTTCAATGATCTATAAAATAGTTTTTTTCACTGAAATTAATTAATCATAAACTAAAAATCTAAAAATATATTTTATAGAAAATTCAGTTTTTAATACATACTCTCTTGAATTTGACCCTTAATCACTTCATTATTTGTAAGTGAGTTATTATGTCTTTCTATTAATTAAAAAATTAAAATATTATATTAACCCTAATTTCAGTTTTATCAAGTTTTAGGAGGGCATGTTGGCAGGTGTACTAACAAGCGCACTAGAGGTGCATATGCAGGTATGTTGAGGGATAAATTAAATGCTCAAGGCTGTATGACTCAAATAGGTTATTGGTTCAAATAGCAAAGGTGCTTTTGCATTGGAGGGACAAATATAGGTTTGAATCTATCTACCTAAAAATTTGCTAGTATTTTTTTACTGAGATGGGGGGGGGGGTTGGTAGGTACTGTGGCAAGGCACACTGATGTGGCATGCGGTGGTAGGAGAATGATTTGGCACATGGAAGATGAAGAGGGGAAGGGTGACATTATAGGAGTGATTTATGATTGAATTTTCAAGAGCTAGGGAATAATAATTTGGCTAGGTAGGTAGGATGGACTTATGATGTATCAAGGAAGGTGATATGGAAAAGGAATGGGACACTTAAAAAATAATATGTCATGGAAGGTGATGTGGTAAGGAAGGATGATATGATAGGATGGGATACTGTTGTAGAAGGGATGATTCGGAAATAGGGTGAAGCAAAAGGGGCTAATGATGAACTCAAATTTAGGGTGTTAATTTTTTGTTGGTATTTGAGTTAATCAATAAATATTTATAGAAATTTACTCAAAAATTAATTTGACTAGTTAGTTATGAGCAAGGGTTGTCTCCAAAGGGAATGAATATTAGGGTGTAAATACTCTTTGAATGATGATTCAAAAGGGATGAAAGGAGATACATATGAAATAGAGGATTGTAATGTGATGAATACGAGGCGGTTAGAGGGTGATAATAACTATTTGATAAGGATGATATGAATAATAATATGAGGAATAGGCAGGAGGAAGTGGACAGATAAAATGGTAATGATATAATACGAAAGATGAAGGCATGAAGTGATGATAAAAGTAGAAGATGAATAAGCAGATAAGGCGATGAGATGGGTGAATGGATGTGGATGGATGATGGTGAAATAGAATGGTGGAAGAAGAAATGATAATTATTTAACCAATGGATGTGATGTAAGAATGGATAGGTGGTAGTGAGATGGAGAAGATGATGATCGACTAGATGATTTAGGGTTTTTATATGAGATGAAGGTGATGAGATTGAGATCAGAGATAGATGTGTTAGGGTGAGATGATGGAAGATGGGAATGAGAATGAGATGATGAGCAAAATACGTTTGTAGATCTAACTAAAGAGATGTGAATGTAAGGCAAGAGACTAGCATTAGATCCCCATGTTCTGCTGGGATCAAGTTCTGATGCAAATCATCATCTCCACTTCTCTGTTGATCTTCTCCAATCAATCAACACCAGGAAAACCTTTATGGAACTTCAAAACCCTCCCTCTCTTTCAATCAGCTTCTCTATGAGGAAGTGAGTTCAAAGATAGTTTTTGCATAAATCAGAGGCTCTATTTGTAGATCCAAGCATATGGATGGAAAGGGGCAGGAAAAAAGGAAGTTCCATGCAAAATTTCAGCTCGAAACTCCTTTTGGATCGTCAGATATTGTCACATATTCAAAATTTAAATTTTTATCACTCTCAGCCTTCTGATTTTATCTCTCCTACGATTTCGAAAAAGTCAAAAAGACATTAAAGAATTCCAAAGAAACAAATATTAATTCATAAAAATGTTATAAATATATTGTTTGAATTTAAAAAGTGATATCTCTTCGAATACAATGACAAAAAAATCAGGAAAAATTATATTCCAACTCAAAAAATTATGTTCTTTAAGAATTTGACTCACAGAAGTCATTAAAAATACTTAAAAATTCATAAAATTCAAAATATCATTCTAAAATTAAATTAAATCATTTTAGGTTTGATGACACACATATATAATCAATTTAATGCAAATAAACATGTAAATATAGTGATGTTATCCTACTAAAATGCGCTTTATCAGCTAATATGGTACAAATACTCATGGAAAGGATGAAGAAATGGCAGATCAACTATTATACATGCAATCATACAAATTTTAAGAGTTTTTGTGGAAAATTATAGTTCATATTAATTTCTTTTTAGTTTATAAGTACATTTCATGCATTGATTGGTTCATTGTATACATTTAACATTTTCTACAGTATGACTTTACCATCCACATCACCGTGAGAAGAAAGAAGCAAGAGTAAAAGGGGGGAGGCGACTTCTTGGCAGCCAATGGCTAGCGAGCACATCAACACTCAAGCTAGTCATGGTTGCAACTTATGCCGTAGTGGCTAGGGAGTGTGGATGCTCTAGCAGGCACAACACCAAGGTGGCAGGGCACAAGAAGGTGTTGGGTTCTATGCTTTGGTTTGTCCATGGAAAAACATGTTCCATGGATGCGAAAGCGTGGTTGATCGATTCTCAATTGATCTATAAAACAAAACATTTGTAGTACCTTTTGGGGAACTTGTTCCACCCTTGACTTTGCCGCTCAGAGATCAGTCTAAAGCCGTTCACGCGTCCAGCCTCTAGAAGTGTCCACGCGATCACTCGGCGCTTGGATCTCCACGTCTTCTTCTTCAACTCTTCTTGGAAATCTAGAAGATCTCCTCACCATGAAGACATTCTTCCTTGGATGAGTGGAGAAGAGAGTGGAGAGGGGGGAGGCTCTCAAATGGGGCTTGCATGGGTACTCCAAAATGAGACCCCTTTCCCTCTTTATAATTCACTCAAGGTTTTTCTCAAAAAACCCCCAAAGTAAAATATATCCACCAATGCCCTTATGACCTTGTACGTGTGACCCTCTTGGCCCATGTATCGTTCTAGTTAATAACTTTAATGGCCCAATGACATTTATTGACCAACCTTATTAATTAACTGTATCAACATATAGATTAATTAAATAAGGATTGATTTCACCCAATCGATAGGTTAAGTTTCCAGCACATGGGGTGCCAAGCTACACCTCGTGCTCTAGAAGATACTGAGTAGTCTCGAACTCTCTCATGGAACATTTACCGTCATCGGCTACCGTATATGTATAATGCATCATCCGCGCAAGACCCTCAAATGACTTAGAGTATGGTTTATCGTAAAACCCTAATCCATCATTCGATTAGTACTGATGCATAACAGGGATCATTGGAGAACGCCTTCTCCAATATCCTCACTACCCTGGCCAGGGATTTTTCTGCATCGTCTTCCTCGAGTCGATCTCCTCTTATACCGAGGGCGGATGATCCCATCTTGATCGCTCAATCATCTCCTTAAGCTTCTTACTACATCTGATCTATAACTTATTTGAATCCCGTGATTAGAGGCTCGTAAGTCATAGTCAAAATGTAGTCGTCCACTCACGAGATGTCCTTGGTGTCTCAGGTCAGTGGATCACTTATACAACCGTGACTTGAATCAACCTGATTGACGTTTACGTATCATACCATTCAGGGATTCATACGGATCAATTTAGTGAACTCTTTCTCCAAAGAGCGCCCACTATCTGTCCTTAGTGTCGCCACACTAATAGCCACAGGATCAGCTATACTTATGAAATAAGTAGGATCAACTAGTGTTATTTTGTCCGAATAATTCGATGTCCGTCTCGACTATCCATTGAATATGAATATTTAGAATTCATGTTTAAAGACTAGTGATCATTGTATTATGATCTCATCATAATTTACTAAGACATTGCACGTATTCATGGACTTCATTATAAACATCACATGGAATAATAATGAATGTAAATAATTTTATTCAATGGACTTAAATAAACATGGTAGTGTGATTGGCTTGATGGCCACATAATATCCATCAGAAGGGCCCAATAGGATCTCCCAAAGAATCCAATGCATCGGCCATGGAGCCCAATCTCACATGAGAGGTTCATTTTATTAATTCAAAAGACATCCGATTGAGTATTTAAAGCGACCATGATTCTTTTGTTTTGTAATATGAGATTAACCGATGTGTTTTCTTAGTCCTAGAGTAGGTTGGACAGATGAAGATAAAGATATAGAATTTGGGCCTGTTGGGATGTGGCCATAGAGAATAAAAGACACCAATAATGATCGAGCTTTGAGCGAATTCAACCCAAAGCCGGGGTCGAAACCCACTTTTAAGATGTGCGTTATGATCCCAACCAGACTTATTGGATGGTGATATCAAGTACCCTAAGCAAGATTCTTTTCTTTTATGCGCCACTTTCCCCTTATTTTCTGACTGATTGTATATTAAATAATACAATAAATAATAAATTAAGTCCACAAATACATTTATATTCACTATCATATTATCCAATCTATCCCCCTTTATCATCTATTGATACATGTAAATAAGTCTTAATCCCTTCTTATTATTCCTCATTATTAAACCCATTCCTCTATATTTAATGTCTCCTCTATCTTATTAACAAATAAAAATAACTTTTCTACCATTATCTAATTTTGTGTATTTCTTATATTCCTATAATTAATTCTTCTCTCCACTCTTACCATCTTTCCCTATCTTAAAAATCATAAACAGTTCCTCTTTACATACTATTATTTCTATTAGTTCCCTTCTACCCTTACTCCAGTTTTTGTCCTTTTTTATGATATCATCTTTATCCATACCTTTACCCAATTACTCTAAAATTATTCTCATAACACTATCATCTTTATTATTACTCTCTCGTTTATTCTATAAACACTATCACCTCTTATTATCCCTACCATCATAGTATCATCTTATTCTCTCTATTTTTAAATACAAAAACATAAATCTATCTCTAAGTAGCAGTCCTAGTGGAAATGACCTTACTTATCACTAGATACCTCCAAGTGATATTAACAGATATTCAATATCTGATTTAAACAAATTAAAATCACAATGACATAAAATTAACACCTTTTGGCCAAGTATCAATCTAATAAACTACTTTAATAGCCCATTATATAGAAAATATTACTAATCAATTATAAACTAATTTATCAGGACTAATTTTAGCCCAATCGATAGGTTAAGTTCCAGCCCATGGGTTGCAATGCTACATCTGGTGCTCTAGAAGATAGATAATACTCAATGATCTCTCACATCGAAGCATTACTACATCAGCAACCATCTATGTATAATCATCTTCGTGTACTTCATCCATCAAAGACTCCCAAATAACTTGGGGCATGGCTAACCATGTGACTTTAATCTAAGATTACATTTAGCACTGATGTGTAACAACATCATTGGATACATCTTCTCCAATATCTTCCTACATTAGCTAGTAATTTAATGCATCTTCTTCTTTGAGTTATACCGAGGGTGGATGATCCCATGTTGACCACTGAATCATCTTCGTGTACTTTTTCTATACTATCTTTTTAGAAGAATAATATGAATCCCGTGATGTCAATGAAGTATGCCATCTTTGTCAACGATGAAAATATGACAGTGGAATATCGTGGATAGACAATGATAAGGTCGTTGTCATCATTAGTCAACGAGCTTTTAGGTGTGTGGCGGCGGGTTAGGTTGTTTGGTAAGCTGCAATTGGCTTTTTTTAGTGAGGAACTGACGACAGAGGATTGCAACTTGAGATTTTCTTTGCTAACTCTGCCAACACTGGATCATGAGTTATGAGTCACGACCGACGATGACGAATGAGGAAAGGGAAACTTTGGGAGTTGTGGGCGTTCCTTTTTCTGCTACGACAGATGTCCACATAGACACGAACAATGATGAATTTTAGGGACTGTACAGACGGGCGACCTCAACATTGATGCCCGTTGATGATGACACCATTGTCGTGATTACATCATCATTCGTCTATGTCAGCGCCACACCTCATTCTCATCCAGACATGTTAATCCCTTCCTCCTAACAGAAATATAATGAAATCCCTTACCAGATCTCGTTACATTGCGCCCGGTACAATCTTCAAAGTAGGGTTGGTCTGTTGGTGTGACCGGTGCGATTTTAGGCCGATGTTTGGTCAGGTTCGATGTTTCTGACCGCACATCGGACAGAGTTATATCAAACCGCACATCGGCCACAGTCGTGTGCGGTGCGAATGTGCAATTTTGGCCCGTCTTTTTCTTAAGTTTTGAATAAGGGTCTGCGGGCTGCGGCGACCGTCAGACACTCCTGCATTCGGGTCTCGGACTGAATACTATGACTCGCTTCGTCAGTCTCCATCGGTCTGGCATTCACTCGGTCAGTCTCCGTCGGGTCTCCACTCTCTCTCACTCTCTTCCTCCGTCGGGTCTCCACTCTCTCACTCTCATTCTGAGTTTCTGACCGTTGCTCCGGGCCTCCGGCTGAAGACTGAAGTTCGGATTCCCTCTTCACTCTCAGTCGACTAGTTGACCCTCATTTTTTTCATTATTATTGTGCGCCATCCCTTTACATTCAAATGTACGGTCTGATTTCATCGCACAAATTTGGACCGCACATCGATCTCTTTTGTGTGATCGAAAAAATTGCACATCGACCGAAAAAATCAGTCCGGACTGCACAACCTACCCTACATCAAAATTAGCCCGAGTACTCCATTTACAATCATCTCGTTGTAGATTCCGTCATCCGTTCCATCCAACCCAATGACGAGCAACAAGACGGATGACTGAACGGAAGGCCCACCGAGTCCCGTTCCGTTCGTCCTAAACAGTCATCCGTCATCCATCCCCCAAACCTTATTAGAAGAACTTAATTTCCTTCTCTACTGGAATTGAGGAGAAATTGTAGAATTGGGCTTGTCGGTGATCTCTGTCTTTCCCAAGGAAGAGATCCGCCGCGCTCGAATTTGATCTACTACGAATCAAGCAAAGATCGGAATTGGCTTCCCCTCCTACGCGGTTTCTGTCGCTTCCAGCTCCGGCGATGTTGGCTCGCTTGTGCTGCCTTCTTTTCTTTGTGGGTCTGGTCACCTCCAAGACAGTGAAGAGAGATGGTAACTAATCCCTTAATCTTGTGTTGATTGGGATACCATTCTGCGTCGATTTTTGAAAATTTCGAGTATTTTAGGCTTTTGGGAATGGGTTTTCTGTCAGCTAGTCTGGTGGGGAGATTGAACTGATCTTTATCGGGGGCAAGTGCTGGAGATCTAGTTGGATCTACTATTTTTTTCGGAAAAATAGAATTTTTATTCTATTTTTTTGGATTTTTTATTTTCGTTTTAATCAATCCGTTTTGTGTGAGAGCTTTTGCTTCGGAACTTAATCGATATAGTATACATTTTCTCTTTCAGATGTTCATGCAATATTGCTCTCTTAGAGGTATACTAATAGAGGAACCTTGCATGAACATCTTGAAGATAAAATTAGGGGAAAATTAATCTAGCATCTTTGGGGGTATCCGTGGGTGAGTTCTTCACGAGATTAACTTTTGAATTTGGTGTATCGGGATAGTGTTTCCGTCTTCTAATAAGTTAGAGAGATTGGACAGGTATTTCTCATATTATCGTAGGCCAGTGAAAGAGGTTTAGCTCTATCCATTCTTTCTTAATTTTGTTGGGTTTGTTTTTCCTTAAAATCAACCCAAGTTTGTATGAAAAACTCATGGTGGAATATAATCGAGAAAGTAGCCAATTTTATCTTCTCTTCTCTTCAACTTTTTTTGGTCGAGATGGATGAATTCTCTCTTGGTGGTATACTAAGATTTTTTATTACTCTTGCATCAACCTATTAAAGAAGAAAAAAAAACAATAAAATATTTCTCGCACGAACATATTTCTAACAAATAGGAGAGCTAGAGTAATTTCTTCAGTGCAAAGAGTAGAATCAAATATCAAATCTTACTAAGTAGTATATTTTTTTTTAAAAAAAATTGCAGCTAATATTCGTGGCTTCAATTTTGAATTAACTACGATTATCGGGCAACATTTATTTTCAGTGAAGGCGTTGAACGAAATAAAGGCGTCACTTGGATGGAGGGTGGTTTATGCATGGGTGGGAGATGATCCATGTGGAGATGGTGAACTGCCTCCTTGGACTGGCGTTACATGTTCTCAGCAAGGAGATTATAGAGTTGTTACAGAACTGTAGGTTAAATAATGATGATCTCTTTGTCATAAAGTCTATTTTCTTTTCTGCCTTTTATCATCATCTTAGATATTGCTGTTGAGGGTCAACTAGTCGACTGAGATAATTAAATACTTCCTATTTTGACTATTATGATTTCCGCTGCAGCCAAGTTATTGTGGGGCGATCTTTTAGGTTCATGTTCGCCAAACTAGCTTTTGTATTCAACCACCTGATTTCTGGGAAATCCTGGACTAAGAATTTCTTCTGTTTGGGACTCTGGGTTAAGAAATATGGTTTCATGGGGCTCTCTCAAAATTAACTTAAACTTCTTAATAAAATATAAAGGAATAAAATTTCAGCTTTTGTCTTACGAAGATCATTGAAAAATCCTCTTACGTTGTGTTATGGGTATTTGAGGTTATGTCGGTTGGGGCAACATTTCTCTTCATTATGTCAGTTTTTTTCTGAATTTTTCCTTACTTAATTGCAGGGAAGTTTATGGGGTTTCCATTGTTGGCCCTTTTCCTACTGCTGTTACAAATCTTATTGACCTGACTAGACTGTAAGTATTTTTGTTCTTTTTTTGGGAATAAATAAAAAAGCAGATTTGTTTCTAAAAAGTGCGGACTGTCTGAGTCATCAGTATGCCTTGTTTAAATTTAATTACTAAAAACAAGGGTAATGTATCATCATTGACATTTTTAACGGCAGGGATCTTCATAATAACAAGTTGACCGGGCCCATTCCTCCTCAGATTGGGCGGCTGAAGCATCTTAAAATTTTGTATGGCTCTCTATCCTGTCTACCAGTTGATGTTTGCAGTCACTTATAATGATATCGAGAGGACTTTAACAAATAATCATCGTCTTTGTCATTCGTCCTTGCCAGGATGAAGATGACAATGATGAAATAGTCATCGTCATTTCCTCTCTTCCTCTGGTTGGATGACAATGATGAAGACGGTTTTGTCTCTTGTTTTTGCTTCGAAGGTTCAGAGACGAACAAGAATTAAGAATATGACAATTAACGATAGATGATTAACCTTTTAATTTGAGACCGTCCTTCTCCCCGTGTTAACCTCACTCGGATGATGAGATATGACCAAAAAATGATGATCTTCATCATCATTCGTCTGCAGCAAAAATGGCGCTGATGATTTTATCATTGTCTGCAAACACTATCACTAGTTCATAGATCTCAATGACCACTTGTGTTTCCCCATAGCCAACTCCTTTTGTTTTATTGTTTCAAAAAAAAAAACTCCTTTTGTTTTAATCAAGTGACACAGAAGATGAATTTGATTAAAATTTTCTTTTTCTTTCAACTTTCAGGAATCTCAGGTGGAATAAGCTTCAGGATGTCATTCCCCCTGAAATAGGCGAACTGAAGAAGCTGACTCACCTGTGAGTCATTCTTCTGTCCTGTATTTAAACTCTAAAAATTAAGATTTAATATATGTTTATTAATTATTGCCTCTGCAGGCATCTAAGCTTCAATAATTTCAAAGGAGAAATTCCGAGGGAGCTGGCAAATCTTCCTGAGCTTCGATATCTCTATCTCCACGAAAATCACTTAACCGGGAAAATCCCACCTGAACTGGGGAGTCTACCATTTCTTCGCCACCTGTACGGCATAGATTTTATTTTATCAAACTTTAAATTATTCTCTATTTTTAACGACTTTCTTACCTTTTTCTTTTCCTCAGGGATGTGAGTAATAATCGGTTGACCGGCACTATAAGGGATTTAATCCGGAACACAGGGGACTGCTTCCCTTCCCTCAGGAACATGTAACCTGCCTTTTTCCTTCCTTCCAACACATACATAAATAATTCCTATTAGGGTTCAGTCATGATTATGACGCTGAGGAATTGTAATTGTCATCATGACTTATCTTTTGGCATAGACGAATGACAATGATTATGGAGGATCTTCGAGATCAGATGATGATGACTTCGAAGAATTCATCATTATCCATCCGACGATAATGACATTTATTTTGGGCATTCTCGTCTGATTTCCAGGATTCTACAACATCTTCATTATCATTAAGCCAAGCCCTTCAAAGAAAGCGATCATTCAGTCGAGCTCAAACATGGATGATGATGAATGTGTCGTTGGCATCTTGTTAATGGTGATATTTTTCCACCGGCATCATCATCATCCAATTTCCGAGAATCGTCATCTCCATCACCCTGTCAATTAATCATTAATGGCAATTTCTTCACTGTCACTGTCGATTCCACTTATGGATGACAGAGTTCATGACAAATTCTTCAGCTTCTGACAATTGTAATTTTATGCATTATAGAAAATTAATTTGCTGATCCGTTTGTAGGTACTTGAACAATAACCAACTGGGAGGAGGAATTCCTGAACAGCTGTCCAACCTGACCAATTTGGAAATTCTGTGAGTATCATTTTAGTCTAAGATAAGAAATAAATTCAGGTGCCATACCTATCGTTTTCAACTCTATTTCTTCTCTTCAGGTATCTATCTTATAATAAGATGGGTGGCACAATCCCTGCGAGGATTGCAGACATCCCCAGACTGACTTACTTGTGAGAGTTTGTTCATCGTGCCATCTATCTCGCTGCAATCATGTTGGGCATACATTAAATTTTATTTTGATGGCAGGTATCTGGATCACAATTCATTCACTGGCAGAATCCCAGAGAAATTTTACAGACACGCATTCCTGAAGGAGATGTGAGCTTATCTTTATTATGAGATGACCTCTTTACGCATTGGAAGCTTCGTAAATGGCTGACCCACTGTATTTATTTTTAATCTAGGTACATTGTAGGCAACCTATTCAAGCCGGGGACAAGACCAAAGGGCTCCCACAAGGAATTGGAGGCTACAGAGACTGACATGCTATTCTAGATGAGGAACCTGTACATTGATTTCCTACATTTATATCCCAATTTATGTTGGCTAAAGTTTATGTTTTCTTTATCCTCTGTTTTTCTTTCGAGTCATTGTTCCTTTATGTGTACATAAGAGACGAGTGAACCTGATTTTAGATAATAGTCAAATTCTTTGGAGACATTATCATTAGTTTATGTTCATGCTTTATATGAATCGGTGAGGAATTTTATGAACATCCTCCCCTAATTGAGTAACATCTAAATTGTGTAGAAAAAGAATATATTAAATGTATGTTTGAATGTTGAAGAGATTGGTTACCACCTTGTCTTAATTTCAAATAATACCTCCATATTTTTTATTTTAACTTTCCCATGATAACCTTCTTTGAAATGATGTATAGTTTCACTCCTAGACGAGTACCATGGTCCTTAGGCGTTCAGAATTTGAATGAAAAGTTGGACAGTATCTAAGTTAGATCATATAATAATGCTGTAATAACTCAGAACCTTTTTTTTTCATGGTTTTGCATGATTTGAGTGGCGCATAATTTGTTATTGCTTGATGAAACTTTATCCTAATATATGGAATCAGGAAATGCATAGAGTAAATGGTAAATGGTAATCACCCCTTGCATATCTGGCATGCATTTGAAGCTATGTAATATTTTGAAGAAATGATAGTTTATTCGATGAATGTGAATTATATGAGGTGTTCAATGGAGAAATAGAGTTACATAGCATAACCCCGAGTCAGTAATGTTAGGTGCTCCTAAAATATTAATCCCATAAGCCCTCCCAAACCAAGTTAGGCATGTCCAATTCTTCTCAAAATAGGAAAGAACAAAAATATACAGAACTGACGTTTCTGAATTCCATGTACCAATTTGACTTTGACTTGTAACAAACCCAATTATGACAGAAGTCTGGTTCGTTACATTCCTCATTATTCAGACATCGATGGCTTATTTTATTAAATGAAGAGAAAGTCAAGTGATGTGATTATAACTAATCACTTGAAAAAAAATCAAGATAAATTTTGTGACAAAAATGAATTTGTTGCAAGTAGCTACTAGGTTTTTGATGCATTTTATTAATTCTCATGGTGGATTTTGCTAGTCAACAGAGGTAGGTAAATTAGAAGGGTTTTCCTCTGCAATGTTTCAACTTTTGACCATTCACCTTGATTATTTTCTTGTTTTAGGATTGGCAAATAAAATTCTACCAGCTCTTACACAATTTAGTTTCATTTAATCTTTTCAGCATAGTGAAAAGCCATGCCATGTAGCATGTAGCTTTGTGGAAGTAAATTTAATCCAAGAATGTAAAGCCAAAATTTTGACTTCCCATAATACTCTTTAAATTCTTTTCTTGAAAATATTTACACAGTGTCTTATAAATTCGTGAATTCTCATGAATTCTGTGAACCAATGGGTGAAATACTTAAGCAACAACAAATGAGGGATTACATGGGGCTTATACTGACCCAATGGGTAAGTATAACACCCCCCCCCAAGCTGAAGCACATAAGTTGAACATGCCCAGCTTGTCAATAAGGACATAATAGGATACTCCGTAGAGGCTCTTTGTAAAAACGTCTGCCAGCTGGTCAGAATAATCTACATTTGTGATAAATATGAAACATTATTACATATTCTCATGAACAATGGATTTTGATGTGCTTTGTACACTCGTGAAAAGTAGATTTGCCTACAATAAAGGGAGTTAGTCACCTGGTCGTTTTAATGCATAAACTTGACATGAGTGAGACAAGGCCCAACTTTCCTAATGAGGAACTCAACCAAACCATCTCACAAGAAGTCTTAACCATGGATGAGTCCCTTGCTTGATGTATGCAAGCACTCATAGTGCCCCTTCCCAATGGAAATGATGAAGTTCCTGCATGAACTGGTTGAGAACTCTGACTACATTAACAGTATGGGCAATAAACTGTCAAGTAGATCAGTTTTTTCTATAAATGCTGCAGATATTTGTTAGAATTACTTTTGATAAGTCCAAATTGATGGGTCTTATGTTTCTATTTTAATTTAGACTTATGCAACAAGATTTATAACAATTTTCCTCTTCAATAATTTATAACTAATATAGCTTAAGTATGGATTCGGTACATAGGGAAGCATTAATGAAATTTGAAAATTCTAAGCCTAGAAATGGGAGAAATGAGTTTAGAGGTGAATTTGGAGAGAATTAATTTCTTTAAGTAAATTTGGGGGCGGGAGAGAGAGAGAGAGGGAGAGGGGAGAGAGAGAGAGAGAGGGAGGGAGAGAGAGAGAGGGGGAGAGAGAGAGAGGGAGAGAGAGAGAGGGAGAGAGGGAGAGAGAGAGAGAGAGAGAGAGAGAGAGAGAGGGAGAGAGAGGGAGAGGGAGAGAGAGGGAGGGAGAGAGAGAGGGAGAGAGAGAGAGAGGTGTGGCAGTCCTATATGCCAACAAAGCATCTTTCAATCAAGTTGACTAATATTTCCCATATGAACTAATGATCTTGTTGAGAAACTTATCACTTCTAGTTAGTCATAGGCTTGATGATGGCGAGGGATGATTTCATTGTGATGAACTCCACATCTTTTAAGTAAGAATCTGAAGTGATTATTATACAAGTGTGAACTTTAGAGATAAAAATTATTTTTTATGTATCATGAACTTTAACACCACATTAAGATAATTTTTCAGAGAAAAATCTTCTACCCATCTGAATAAATTAGTGAGTCTGATCAAACTGATTGACACCCAAACTCAAGTTTTGAAATCCTGCCCCACCGTGGTCATGGAACAAGAGGGGACTCTGAGCTGTTCCATACACACAAATGTAATGGTGTAGTGTGGGTTTCATATATGTGGTGAGAAGGTGACGCCAAATGCTAGGGAATATGGGCATGGAATTTTATTCCCTTTGATTTGGGGCTAAGTGGGAACCACCACTTGGTGGACTCATTCATTCAAAAAGAGAGATTGAGAGATTAAATTCTATATTAGGAATTTGAAAATTGCAAATTATCTAAACAAGCCATATAGCTTTTGCATAAAAATACCTATTTATGTACTCTTTCTTAGTTGGCTAGCAAAATGCCTTTGGATTCTGACATGCAAGTCAAAGGTTGGACCGGAGAATCCCAGCTTGGGATTATTAGTGTGTCATTCATCTCATGGGTTCTGCTTTGGTGCCCCTTTATTGGCTAACCTGGCCTTCTTACTTGTCTGTTTACCTTTATGGTCCTGGTTGTTTTTATGATTGAATCATTTTATCAAAGAAAAGTCTGAAAATATAATTTTGACGCCTTTTTATCTTGCAAAACATATCTGGATGAACTAAAAAGTTCCAAATAATCCAAATCATTTGAACAATAACTCAATTTGTACAACAAATGTATATTTTAGAGCTTTAGTTCACGCACGCGTGGATACAAACCGTAATCACCAAATTAATATATATATATAACACATGGCTTGTAAGGTCTTATTATGTATTAGGATGATAATTTATTTTTCGTGACATATGAAAAAGATGTTATCAAATTTGATCTTACCAATACTAAAAGTTTTGATCATCTTAGGAAGACAATATGGTAATGTCAACTCATCATAGTGCTTTAAGTAGATATTTTTTCTAGCATGATAATTTGGAGTTACAGAATGAGCAGACACCTTTTGGGATGTTAAACTAATTTGGAAGATTAAATAATAATCTAAAATGTGGAAATGAATACCAACTGTTAATGATAGCTTCTCCGCATGAAAATTTGGTTATTATTTATCTAAATGCCAATGTATTAAATGTGATGCATCTGTATTACAGCCATGGCTTTGTCACATGTAAGTTTAATAACATTCTAGGGATTCTGACGCAACTTCTAACACGATACTACTAGATTTCTGCATGTTACACTACTTAATACCTCTATTTGGAAATATTAAAAAATATATCTTTGATATCGGTCTGTTGAATTTACAATAAGATATATAAATTTATACTATATGTTTAGGTGCATTATTTTGTGTTGAATCTTTGTTCATCTCACACTTATAATATGCCTCATGAAAATTTATAGTAGCTAATCAAAACAATCAGCTTACACATTGAGACATCTGATGAGACACAATGTAAAATGTACATCATGCATAAGATAAGAGAACCATGAATTATTGAAAAAAATTAACCACATATAAGAATGCTGAAATACATTGCTGATCCACCATATTTTTACATTGCTGAAACACATTTTGTACTCTTAATGTCTTTTAAGGTGATTGAAACTCCAGCTTTTTAGCCTCATGGAGAAACTACGTCACTAATCTATGACAATAATGTAGAATTTTATAAAAAAAAATTTTGAACCAACCTTTGCCAAAATAACTTAGACATGACAATTATAATAACATTTAATTATAGTAAGAATTCGGTGTATAACCTCACATAAATAGAGCCATCTTTATAGAATACCATATCCTCACTCTCTTATCTCTCTCCAATCTTTTACAAAATCTCTTAGAAAAAATATACAAGAGTAGAAATAAAGATATATCTGCAACAGAAAGTCTCAAATGCAAACGAAAGTAAAAAATGGAGGTAGATAAAAATTGATAATTAGAAAACAAAGAAGCAATATGAACAGTGAACAATGCATGGAACTGAAGCTAAGTCACGCGTTCTTATTAAAAAATATATTAGATAACAGCATATCGCACAGGGTATATGTTCACCATCCACAATATTAATAAAAAATCTTACCCAATTGATCCTTGATGACGCATTTGACTCTATATTCAGGTTCACTTTGTGATCCAGCCAAATCAAAGGATGAGAGAGAAACGGAGTGGCCAGTGAGAGAGACAGAGATAGATGGAGTGAACTATGGAGAGAGAGAGACATAAGAGAGAAATGTGGTGTGAGACAGAACTATGGATAGAGAGAGAAACAGAGAGAAGAGAAAGAGTGAAATGTGGCGTGAGACAGAACTATGGATAGAGAGAGACATAAAAGATTGAAAGAGATAGAGAGGAAAAAGAGAAAAAGAAAGATGGAGAAAGAGAGACGGAGAGAAGAGAAAGAAAAGAAAAGATGAAGAGAGAGAGTCAGAGTGGGAAGAGAGAAACAGAAAGATGAAGAGAGAGAAATGGAGAGCGGGGTGAGAGAGAAAGAAATATGGAGAGAGAGAGAGAGAGAGATGGAGAGAAAGAAAGGGAAGAAGAGATTACTCCGTTGGATGCGAGTGGTTTCAGAGTCCGAAGTTGCAGAGTTGGAGAAACTCCATGTCTGTGTCCACATGCTTCATCCAGAGTTGCTTGTACTGGTTCATGGCAATGTCGAGCCACGGCTTCATATTCCCGTTAAAATGGATGACGGCGGCCCCGTCGATCTGATCCGGGCTGATGCTCGGATTGTAGCCCAGACCCATCACGTGCCAAGTCTTATCCAGAGGCTTAGTCAGCGAGTAGAACGTCAACAGCCCAACGGGCAACGTCGACCCCGGGTTCCAGAGGCTGCCGTCTTCATTCTGTAAGGGGAAAAGAAACCAATCTCATATCGTTTTATTTTTAATTGTTTGACAAAAATATTACAAAAATCACAATAATTTCATCTGTTACACAAAGTTTTAGCCTCAATGCAAACAAGCTTTTGCAAAAATTGGAAAACTAATCAGTGAAGATTCATCATAAGACCCAAGTAAAATTTGGAATAAGCAGACATACTCCGAGAAGCTCCTCGTGGGGCTGGCTCTGGTCCGCACCCTTTGACAGCCCGATTTGCCCAGCGAGAAGAGCATTCCACACAACAGAAGCGACGGCTTGAACGAATCAACGAGCACTGTTGCTTCCGTTGCCTGGGACGCGGACATGTCGCAAAAGACTGCAGAGATCCAGTAATCTGCCGCCGATGCCGACGCACAGGTCACCGCCGATCCGAGTGCCCAATGAACCTAAAGCTGGGAGGCCGTGCTGACTCGAGAAGTTTCGCGGAGTTCAGAGTCACCTCTCTCATCGGGGAGGTTCAAGGAGGCGCTCCGACATTGGAGGCAGTTCAAGCAGGTTTGGCGGAACACTATGCCCCGCTTTTTCAGGCGGAACTCCAAATGCTGGACAAGAAACAATTCCTACTAAGAAGATTGCCTCGGGCAGCAAGAGAAAACATCTGTGGATGGCACCAGCAGATGCCGGCGCAAGGAACAGTCAAATGGCGGGGAGTCAAAAAGACAGACAGGGGATGCAAGATAAAGAACGGTACGATCTTGGTGGAGGCTCATGGCATTCCGTTCGGATATCGCTCAGTGGAACACGCAGCCCATATGGTGCGAAAATTTGCTCGCCTTCGCCGGATTATATCCACCGGGCTGGAGAGCGGAGACCCTCTAATCACAGTGCTTGAAGTGGAACCCCACAACATCGGCATGCTCCCTCGATCAGTTTTATGCAAGGCGGCCCCAGGGGCCCCGGTTGTCCAGCTCTTGGTGGTCCCACCGCCTCCTCCTCTTCCTCGATCGGCCAACTTTGTGATGGTCGGGAACCCCCCCCACAGGCATCGAAGGGGACGGACGGTCCACCAGGGGAACCTCAGGGCCTCAGGCAGGCCGAACAGAGTGGAGGCAAAAGTCTGCTGCGCTTTCCACGATTGGCTCCGAGAGCGTTTCTTCGCTCATTCAAACTTTGGGGCGCAATCCTCCGACAACGCGCGATGCAGCTCCTGAGCAAGCAGCCAAGAATGACTCATCGGAGGGGAGAGAAGCATGGACTCAAGCAACAAGGGAAGGTGTCATGGCAGACGAAGGGGCCACCTCCCCAGCTGCCCCTATCGCGGCTGAGCCCAGCTCCCAGGGGACAGCGCCAGAACGTGTTGAACATCCCAAGACGAGAATGATTGCGGAGGCAGCAGGAGCTATGATGGCTTCGACAGTAGAGGGCGCCACGGTAGCCTCCCCATGAATTGCCTCTCATGGAACGTGCGAGGCCTCCGTGACGAGCGAAGGAGTAGTGGGAAGATATATCAATGAATGGGGGGCAAAGGTGGTGTGCATCCAAGAGACTATGTTAGAGCAGGATCTACCCCAAGTGTGGGGCGCCCTCGGCCGGGGGGGTGATGGAGCACACGTAACCGGTGATGCAATTGGCCGATCAGGGGGTATTGCAGTGGCTTGGAGGGCGGAGGACTTTGATAAGCTGGAGGAGTGGAAAGGGCGGCATGTGGTTGCGGCCCGTTTGTCCAACCGTGAGGACGGGCGGACATGGGTGGTGGCCTCGGCCTACGGACCACCGGCCTTGCGAAGAGGGGAACTGTGGGAAGATATTTACGCCTTTGCCCACAAATTCCAGGAGCTCCCGATTCTCATTGGTGGTGATTTCAATGTGACTGTGGCGGCCGAGGACAGGCCGAATGGCTTGGGGGGGATGGACCCAGGTTTGGCGGAGTTCAGGAACCTACTGGCCAACTGTGGATTTAAAGAAATGGGGCCCTCGGACCGACGATTCACCTGGCGAAGCGCAGCAGGCCCTCTGGCGCGCTCTCGGCTCGATCGATTCCTATGCTCCATCGCGCTGCTGGAGATGTTTCCGCTCGCAGAGGTCACGTCCCGACCCCGCCCTATTTCTGATCATACTCCTATTTCCTGGCAGGCACAAACAGGAACTGCAAAGCCCCCCTATTTCAAGCTAGATCGTTCCTGGTTACGAGAGGAGGGCTTCAAGAGGCGAGTTGCCAAGTGGTGGGGTACCGTTCCTGCTATCGGATCAGCGTCGGCACGGCTGGCTACTAAGCTGACAGGGCTCCGCCGACACCTCATCGACTTCCGCCGGAAGATTCGCGAGGACCGGAACCAAACCAGGGACGCTGCTCTTGCGGAGATACAACGATGGGACACAGAGGAGGATAGCCGGCCTTTATCAGCGGAGGAGTTGGCGACACGTCAAGCCCATCGGGACGTAGTGGCTGAGGAGGATTTAAAGACTGAAATGGACTGGCGACAGCGATCGCGGCAGCTTTGGCTGGCGGCAGGGGATGCAAATACCCACTTCTTCCATCAAGCAGCAAGTGGGAGACGAAGAATGAACAAGATCAACCATTTACGGGTGGAGGGGACAGTGGTCAGCGGCCAGACGGAGGTTGGACGTGCCCTAGCTAACCACTTTCGGGCTTTCTACCGTCGGGGACCGCGTAACAAATGGAAGTGGTCTGGAGCCGACGCACCCAGGATCTCGGAAGAGCAACGAACTAAGCTAATCGAGCCTTTCTCAACTGAAGAGGCTCAGCTGGCCATTCGTGGGTTGAATGCTGAAGGGGCTCCGGGACCGGACGGCGTGCCAATTTTCTTCTACAAGGAGTGCTGGGATATGGTGGGTCCGGAGGTCATGGCGACTTTGGAGGAATTCCGGAATGGTACCTGCGAGATGGACCAGCTGAACAAAGCTTATATCGTGCTTATCCCAAAATGTCAGGGAGCTGAACAAGTGGGAGAGTTCAGGCCCATCGCTGACTCCAATTCGATATACCTGATCATCGCCAAGGTACTTGCCAACAGACTCCGCGAGGTAATCGGCTACTTAGTGAGCCCTCTTCAATCTGCTTTTGTCCCGGGTAGACACGTGGTGGAGAGTGTGGTTGTGGCAGAGGAAATTTTTGCGGCCTGGAGGCGAACAGGCACCTCCGGATTTATGTGGAAGGTGGACTTCGCCAAGGCATATGATACGCTTGACTAGCGATATCTCTGGAATGTATTGCGCAAGCGTGGTTTCCCGGAGGTTTGGGTGCGATGGATGAAGCTCTGCGTAGCGACCAGCACTTTTGCAGTCCTAGTCAATGGCCGACCTCAAGGGGGCTGGATCCACCCCCAAAGGGGTATCCGGCAAGGATGTCCACTGGCCCCGCTTTTATTTATATTGGCGGCAGATACCTTGACGCGGTGCTCGGAACGGTTGTGTGCAAGGGGGCTGCTCAGAGGATTTCACACCCCTGGCTGGCCTAGCGGGATCCCACTCCTTCAGTATGCAGACGACACTACTTTTTTCATCGAGGGATCGGTGGAGGAGGCTGAGAACCTCTCGATCTTGCTGGACATCTTCTCCGATTTCTCTGGACTCAAACTGAATAGGGCCAAGTCTACACTCGTCGGTATCGGGCTATCTCCAGAAGATTTGTGTCAGTGCTCCCAACTTCTATATACGCCGATTGGCTCCCTGCCCATTCGGTATTTGGGCCTGCCTCTCACTGATGGCCGAGTTGGAGCACGGGAATGGCAACCGGTGGTGGAGAGGGTTGAACAGCGGCTGGGAGGCTGGCGAGGTCGTCTCTTGTCTCGAGGAGGGCGACTGGTCTTGGTGAAGGCTGTGCTAGCCGCGATTCCTCTACACTTCATGTCAGTCTTCAGGATGCCGGTGAGCGTTCGTAGAAGGCTTGAAAGCTGCATGCGGCGATTTTTGTGGAGCGGGCCCAGTTAAGGGGAATCGAGGGGCATGGCCCTCGTCAGCTGGGACACTGTATCTCTCCCCACGTCACAGGGAGGCCTCGGTGTCAGGCACATTCAGCACACCAACATGGCTCTGCTGATCAAATGGGTACGTCGACTGATGCAGCCTCCATCAGATCAGGTCACGGCGGTCCTGCACGACAGCTACGGAAGGGGAATGGACTGGGAGCAATGGGCTACACCCCTCCGAGGGGACTCCGCTTTCATCAGGGGGCTGAGGGGGGTCTTCGCCAAGGCTCAGCCTCTCTTTCGGCCGAAGCTAGGGGATGGAACCAGCCTTCGATTCTGGTTGGACGATTGGACCGGTCTTGGGCCCCTGCGAGACCTATTCCCCAGATTACATGGTCTCTCGCCCGCCCCCAGTGCCCCGGTTCGGGGGATGCGGGACAATGCGTGGTGCCCAACATTACCTGCCCATCTTTCCGAGCAACGAATGGAAGACTTCCTCCAGTTACAGCGATTGATTGCCTCTTTGCAGCCGCAAGAAGGGGCGCGGGACACCTGGGAGTGGCGAGGAGCCAGTTTTTCGGCCAAAACTGCATACCGCATTCTGCGGGGACAGGGGAGTCCAGCAGACCGCTCCCTCATACCCCGAAGTCGAATACTGTGGGGGCGGCGAATCCCACTGAAGGTGAAAATCTTCGGCTGGCTTCTCTTGCGGCGTAGACTGGTGACGCGACAGTTCCGTCAACGCTGGTACCCGGGGAATACTGCCGAATGTGTCCTATGCTCCGGGGCGGTGGAAGACTGTGGCCACCTGTTCTTCCGATGCCCGACGGCCCAGGCTGTGTGGCAGGCGGCCGGGGTGGGTAGCGTTGACCCCGCTACTGAAGAGGACTTTTTGAACTCCATCAGTGGTGGGCTGTTCCGCCGGGAGCCGGAGTGGCAACGGATCTTCGCCCACCTTTGGGCGATATGGCTACACCGAAATGAAGTCATCTTCAAGGGGAGGCCTCCCTCCGTCGATGCTATTCTGCACGACGCTAGGGGATTGGCAAATTTTTGGAAGAGAGGTGGCTGTGGCCCCCTGATTTCGTTCCCCTTGTAATGCATGACTTGATTTTCTATGTCATTATATCAATGGCAACGGGGGGTCCCTATTCTGGGGCTCTCTCTATTTTCCTCAAAAAAAAAAATTTGGAATAAGGTTACCCATGAGAAGCGATTCAAGAAAAAGTCTTAATTTATTGGATTTTAAAAATAAACTTACTCCTGTGCCACTTAATCCGGACAGTTCGATGTAGGGGTGTTTTTTGTAGTTTTATTTTCCTTAAGATTCCCATACCTTTTCTACAAACAGGGAATTCCCCAGTGACTGAATACAATTTCAAGAGGTTTAGAGAATTCATAGAGATTTAAAAAGTTAGAGTTTCAATCAGGTGTCCGGATGATGTATGAATAGAATGATTGAAACCATGAATGAATTAACTTTCAATAGATACAGAGAAGTGAACAAGATCAAGAGATTTAGAATTTCGATTTGCTTCCAGTACGATGTATCAACAGAATGAATGAAATCGTGAATGGATGAAATTTAAAGAGATATAGAGAATTCATAGAGATCGAGAGATTTAGAATTTCGACTGGTTGTCTGGAGATGAATCAGTTGAATGAACGACACCATGAGTGGATAAATTTCAAGAGATTTAGAGTTTTGTTCCGCTATCTGGAAGATGTATCAACTAAATGAATGAAACAATGATTAGATAAAAGCTCTGCAGATTTCCAGACTTAATAGAGATCTACAGATCTGAAGCGCTTCGACGGGTTGTCCGGAAGATGAATCAGTTGAATGAACGACACCATGAGTGGATAAATTGCAAGAGATTTAGAGTTTTGTTCCGCTATCTGGAAGATGTATCAACTAATTGAATGAAACAATGAATAGAAAAAAGCTCTACAGATTTCCAGACTTTATAGAGATCTAGAGATCTGAAGCTTAGACAGGTTTCTGGAAGATGTATCAATTGAGCGATTAAAACAATCAATGAATGATTTTTCAAGAAATTTAGAGAATTTCTATAGATATAGAGTTTATATCATTTGTCTGTAAGATACATCCTTTAAACGAAGAGATTATCCTCTAAAAAAACAGTTTTCAAAAGACCAGGATGAGAAAACATTCGATTGATGCCAAGTAGGAGAAAACTCTACTGAAAAAAAATGTTCAATGTCGCTAAAAACATACCAGATTCTGATAATAATGGTACTGCTCCGTGCACTTCTCCCTTCTCCAAGCCTCGAGATCAAAAAGGTTAACTCCAAAAGCCCAAGCACAAGCTCGAGGGCTGACCTTCTCCTTCACCGCAGGATGAGAGAAGTTGATATATCTCGAGTACCTCTGAAAGGGCCCAAAGCACATCTCCACAGCACCGTTCACCTTCCCGCCCAAGTCCAAAGACCACAACCCAGCAAGATCTCTCTGAACCACCACGTCGTCCTCCAGCAGCACAACCTTCTTCAGCCGCGGGAACATCTCGGGGAGGTAGAACTTAAGATGGTCCAGCGAGCTGGACCCGTTCAAGAATCCGAACTCCGCGTCGGATTTGACCTCCACGAGAGCGCCTCCGGCCGGAGGCCGGCGCCTAAACCAGACCTGAAACGCGGCCAGATGCATCGCGTCCGTGACAATGTGGAAAACATGCTTACTCGGCTCCGCGGCGCAGCGGACCGCGGAATTGATCACCACGGAGGCCGCCACGACGTTGTCGGAGAAGATCGCGTAGTGGAAGAGCTCCGAATTTTCCAGATCGGGATGATGAGCGGCGATCTTGTCCTCTTTGAACGCTTCCGGATGCAAAATCCGATCTTCCATGAGCCGCATGCCGATGCAATGGAGCGTCTTCGGCGTAGATCCGGCGGCGATCTTGTTCGAAAGATCGCCGAGCTTTCTCTCCCGATCGAGCTGCTCGCCGACGGCGAAGACAGTGTCGCGGAGCTTCTGGATCTTGATCTGCGTGTCGAAGCTTTCCTTCGACTCGGCGACGAGCTGGCGAGCGAGCTTGAGCCGGTCCTTGAGCTCCTTCTCCAGCGCCTTCAGCGCCTCGTCTTCGATCGCCGCGGCGTCGTCGGCGCGGGGGATCCGCGTCAAGAGCGAGGTGAAGCATCCGACGAGGTCTTCGAAGGTGCGGAGCACGCGAGAGCTGTCGATCTTGGCGCGGCGGGCGAAGGCGGCGTAGGCGTTGATCAGAGCGACGTGATCGGCGGCCTGGCGGTTGATCAGATCGAGGCGAGTGCGGAGGGGATCGGATTGAAGCGAGAGCGAGCCGCGATCGGCGCCATTGATGCCGTGATCGAAGGTGCTGGAAGCGATTAGGGCGCAGAGAGCGGCGAAGAACAGCAGGGAGATGATCGCCGAGAGGAAGATCCGGTGCGGAGAGAGGGAGCTTCGCGGAGAGGGAGGAGCGAAGCGGCCGGATCTCGTCCCCGGCGCCATGGTTGAAGGCGGAGCTCAGCCGAGAACCGCCATGAACGCCGCCGCTTGGAGCTCTGAGTTTGGTCTCTCCCGACTGACGGCTTGGTTTATATAGGGGCCCGGCCTTGAGGACGATGACGGAACTCGTTTCGTCATCCTTCTTGCTCTATAGATTAAATAGATTAACTCAGTCAGAGGTATGTATAATTCACTTGATTGGATGAATGGAGGTGACATTAATTTCCACATATATTGAAGTGTAAGATTTTGGGGATATAAATGTGGAAAGAATTACTCAATTCTTTGGTCTCTCTCGGCTTATGGTTTGGTTTCTATAGGGGCCGCACCATGCGGACAATCAAGGGATTTGTTTTGTCATCCGTCCTGCTCTCGATTAAATAGATTAACTCAATCAAAGATATGTATATTTCACTTGATTGGATGAATGGAGGTGATATTGATTTCCATAAATATTGAAGTGAGATTTTAGGGGTATAAATGTAGAAAGAATTACTCAATTGTTTGGTCTCTCTCGGCTGACAGTTTGGTTTATGTAGGGGACGATGCCGCGCCTTGGGGACGATGACGGGACTTGTTTCGTCATCCTTCCTACTCTAGATTAAATAGATTAACTCAATCAAAACTATGTATATTTCTCTTGATGATGCACTAACTTAGGCATATTGGATGAATGGAAGTGATTTTAATTTCCATAAATATTGAGGTGAGATGTTAGGGATATAAATATTAACTCAAATGTTTGGTCTCTCTCGACTGACGGTTTGCTTTATGTAGGGCCACGCGTTGAGGACAATGACAGAACTCATTTTCGTCATCCTGCCCTAGATTAAATAGATTAACTCGATCAAAGACATGTATATTTTACTTAATGATGCACTAACTTATGCAGATTGGATGAATGGAGGTGATTTCAATTTATATTGAGATGTTAGAGATACAAAGATAGAAGTGATAACTTGAAAGTTTGCAGATGATGGCAGAACTTGTTTTTGTCATCTAGCAACATACAACCTAGATTGATTTGATCAAAGATATTGATATTTCACTAAATAATGCAATAACTTAGGCATATGAGACGAATGGAGAGATATTAATTTGTATTGAAATGATCGAGATATCAATATAGAAGTGATAACTAAAATTTTTGGTCTTTCTCAACTGATGTTTTGTAGACGACGATGGAATTGGTTTTGGTCATCCTGCTGCAGATGAACTAGATTAACTTGATGAAAAGTATTTATGTGTCACATAATTAATCACTTAATGTCGTTTGAGACATTAGAGATATAAATATAAAATTGATGACTAGATTGTAGACACTTAAAATAAAGAATAAATAAGAAAAGGAGATAGGGGAGCAGTACATGTGCCTACTTGTTTCTAATTGTAACATAATTTTCGTTTATGAAGAGATGGATGATGAAGATCAGATGGACTTACCGGTATCAGGCATATTCTTATACACGTATATAATCTTTAGGATCATTTAATGCATTGATTTTATAGAAATAGTGCATGCCATCATTTGATTTCAGCATTTTATATGATTTATGAATAAAGATATAATTTCATATTTCCACTCATGTTTATGGAAATTAACTAAGAAAATTATGAATCTGGTAACATCCATGTAATCTATTCCAAAATAAAGTGTGAAACGCATGAGCTCCTCATTCATAGGGAGTATCAAAAGCAAAAAATGAAACATGTAGGTTTGAGATAGGGAAAAGCGATTGAATTGCCAGGGAGGAGAGGAGGAGGAGGAGGAGGAGGAGGAGAGAGAGAGAGAGAGAGAGAGAGAGAGAGAGAGACTCAGAGTGAGTGAGGATTGAGGTTGAAGAGGGAACAATGAGAGAGAAGGACTTCACCGTGATATTATATATTATTTGGTGTGTTGTATTGTGTTGAAAAGAGATTCAGAAAGTCAAAAATATGGACCTACTTGTTATGGACCTACTTGTAATATTATATATTACTTGGTGTGTTGTATTGTGTTGAAAAGAGATTCAGAAAGTCAAAAATATGGGATGGCATGTTAAAAATGTTGATTTTTTTTATAAATATGGTATATATATTACGAATTTTCATTTGTAATATTATATATTACTTGGTGTGTTGTATATCGAAAAAGAGTCTTCATGACCATATCATTATATGTTATCTTTTATTTCACATTAATTTCTTTATATCACCTCGAATCATGGTATATCACTATGGTCTGAATGATTATAGAAATAAAATAATTTGGAAAAGTAGTTATGACATAATTTTCTGATGCATTTAAATTATTTTCATTATATTTCAGAAAAATTATAAAATTGAATTAATTATTAAATAATTTTCTTGAAAAATTAGAAATTATTTGAAAAATATATATTTATAGTATGTAAACACTGAATTTACATTTATTCTCCTAATTTAATTTTTTTTTGTATTCCCAAGCTGAAAATAATGGAAGTTATATTTCTTAACATGTCAGGTGGATGTCGAAACAGAATTATATTTCTTAACAATATTTATATTAAATTACACATGCAAACCAAAAAGCACTATCCTTATCTCAAAACATTAATGGGAGGCAAAAAAAAATTTAAAAAAATAATGGAAGAAAATGAGGATAATCCTTGGAGTGATACTTATAATATATATACACGATCTGATAGGTAAAAGCCCCAAGATTTGGATTAGATCACCTTGGGCATGATTTAGTTATATGCATCACTAAAGGATTCAGTAGGTTTTTTGCATGCTTACCTTGCCTAATACCATCCGTCTTTAATTTATTCTAATAGTTAGTTGGCTTATAAAAGTACAAAATCTTAGGTCATACATGATCTCAAGCGTCTCCTTGTGCTTTGCGGTGAAATAAAATCAAAAGTTTCTAAGAAAACATGATAATACTCGGTGATGATAAGCCTAAAAAATGGTGTGATTAAATCCCAAGTAATCATGTCTTTAGGGTTAGAATTATGCAATAAAACTTGCTTTATCGTTAGGGTTAGACTTTTCATTTTATCAAAATATATAAATAATAGGATGAGAAATGGATCTATCCACAGGGAGGTGACTATCTAAAAAACTATGAATTTATATCTTGATTGAAATTGAAGCAAGCAGAGAATTACTTATATCTTATTTCTTTTTATGCTTTTTAAAATATATTAGGAATATATAATTTTGGAATTTGAATTTTCGGTCAAAGAAAGTTGATGGTCAATCATGAATCTTGAATTTGGAATTTTGATGAATTTACAACAATGAGTTGGATTTGGCTAAAATCAGTGTTTCTAAGGTATCTGATAAGAATAATAACTCTAGAGAAATAATATACATAAATAACATATTAACCCTCTCTATCATTCTATGATGAGATTCCAACAACATACATAAATGTCTGAAAGGAGAACATTGTAGCATGCCTTGTAAAAACTGATAAATGTACATTATGCAAGTACCATTTCTTTCTTACCCTCAAAGGAAGTAGCCGTTACCTCAGGAAAGGCAGGCACATTCTCATCATAAGACCACAGTATTTGAAATAAGACGAAAAAAGAGGGAACACGGGTGTATGTGAAGAAAAACAGAGATAGAAAAGCACATTGCAATGTGAAGGGTGAAAAAGGGTCTCGATCTAGAGTGAGATTGAAGCTGATTGAAGTGCTACAAAAAGTTGTGCTAGAGACGATCTCTCTTTGTAGTTAATCTCAGTGCAAGTGAAGTTTGTCAGAAGAATCCCCAAGCTGAATCCATCACGATCAACTATGTGATCGAGATCTTCTGGAAGAGAAATTTGTAAGGCTATTTGGTTGTTTGTGTGCTGTTATTTGCATTCTCTGCCTTGCAGGTTCAGCAGAGGAAGCTATAGGCGAATTGCTGGGAGCTTGCGAGATCTTCAAAGAGCTTAAGTCTGAGGTTTGACAAAAATTTTGAAGTATTGAATATTTGTGCTTTAAATATCTGAGTGTCATTAGAAAGATAATAAGGTAGATTGTCTTTGTACTAAATCGATGACCTATACTCATACAAATATTGGTTATCTATATTGAACCAGGGAATTCTCACACAGTTTCAGAAATAGAAGCTAACACTTTAAAATTTCCATCTAGATTATCAAACTTGTAAATGAACCTACAGATCTGATCAATTGAAGAGTTATCGATCTGTTTTTGAAAAAATTAACCAAGAATATTTTGAGTGGAACTTTGCAAATCGTGATTTAAACCAAAGGACTAATACTTTCAAGTACTTGGAGAAATCTTTCTTTGTGTATTGGTGTCAAATCAACGGTGCAGGGAAGCAGAACTTGAGTAAGCATAGGGAGAAGGAACAAAACAACTGAAGGACCTGTCAGAATCCTCCCAGGTTTGCATTGGTAATTTTTTGTTTTACTGTCTATCATTCCAGTTTCGATTTAGCTTCGGAAGGAGGATTTTACCATAATACAGACAAAGCTCTGTCGACTTTACTAGTAACTAAAGTGAAATCTTGAAGCATTGAAATAGTTGGGTTAGAGCATCCAAGAAAACTTTAGATTGCCTATTTTAAATTAAAAGGTACTGTTCGTAACTGATCATTTATAATCAGTGATCGTGTCATTTGAAAGTATCTATCTAAGAGTTGTTGATTTATTACAGATAACATTATTGTCTAACCTCTTGTGAGAGTGTTCAGTTCATTAGTCTAACACACTATTTAGATCAGTTCAGGCTTGGAGATTCATGTATCTCAGGTGAAGGCAAATTGAGCCATTCGAGACGACCTGGGTGGTTTGACCAAGAAGGAGTCAAGAACATGTGTGAACTTGCTAAGGCTTGGGGGCCTTAGATAGCTCACTATTTCTATCTATCGATAGGTGATATCCGTGTATCCCTATTACCAGGCTGATTTAGCTTGGGGGGCTAAAGACTTGGTTAGGGATTGATTAAAAAATTCTGGCTGGATATCTCAGGAGAGGTAAGGAAATATCCCTAACCTGTATAAAATATCGAATGTTATTATTCTCCTACTCATCAAACTAAACTAGTGTCTAAGGTTTATAGCTTCATAACTAATCATTTAAAGAGATTAAAAATGAAGAAAAATTACGGAACTAGGAAGGACAACCTAATTTACCCCTTCCCTCTTAGGTTATCCCTAGAAATCTAAATCAACAAAATTCAGGACTGAAACTTAAAAAAAAAATTGGTCAGAGAAATTTTAATTTATGGAAAGATAGAGTAGATATAGAATCAAATTTTAAAACAATTAAATTCCAAATCTATAGAGAGAGAGTGGAGAGAGTGACCAAGAGAGATAAAGTAGAGAAAATTGGGGGAAAATGAGGTTTAAATAGAGTTTGAACTGGATATGTGAATATAAGACAGTAGATGAGATGAGAAATTGGATAGGATGATTTTTTTGTATTTTTATCTTGAACTGGAATGAAATTGCAATGCTCTTCAGCATTCAAAACCCTCCACGGGATGTATATTTCGTCCAAGCCTTTATGTTTTGGAAGCATTAGAGAAATAATTAAAAAATGAAGAAGAAAATTACAAGATCAACCCAAGAATCAAGAATTTTCCACCCCAGAAGCAGATGTGTGTCCTTGGCCAACTAGGTTGGCAATAGCTTCCTCAGTATTTTTCTCCCTCTTCCCAATATTTGTTTTATAATCCAACCATACGGATGGAAAGAGGTTGAAAAGATGAACCTGCCCTCAAAATTTGGGGCCAGTCTACCGGTTAGATCTCCAGATATTGAGATTTTAAAATGGCTTAATCTCCACCATTGGATGCATCTTCTCTCTCCTCCAGCCCAGCGACAGCCAGATAAAAATTGGTTTTCTAATTCTTCAGCAGCTTTTCCTTGTTTTCTCTGCTAGTGAACCACATGTCGCCACCTGTCTAGAGTGCTTGAGAAAAGCAATCATAAATCAATTATTTACTAAATGAATATACTTGATGGCTAAGACCATAGCATGTATCACAATATGCATCTGACATTGGCGCGTCATTAATGCAAAAAGGGAATTCCAAAATTTCTATTCAATTTTTTCATCAATTTTTTCATCATTGTGCAAAAAAGAAAAGTATTTTTTCATTGGGCCATGTTACCGTAATTATTGCATTTAATAAAAAAGTGGATCTCGTGCGACATGCTACGTCTACAAAAAGCTAAAAATTGATTGAATAATTATGGCATTGCAAATTTCTATGCCATAGTTTTTCTTTTGCCAATAATTGGCAGCACCAATCATTGGCTGAAGAATTGGCAAAGTTATGCATGACACGTGGCGAGAGAGATTTAAACCCCAAAAAATACTTCTTGATGCGTTTAACAAATACAGAATATACTGTCGGCCTTCAAGAAAATGTTTTCCTAAAAAAATACAAGTCAGAAATTTATAAAAATAATACGGGACAATCCAGAAAAAATAGTATATGCCTTTATTACTTCTAAAAAATATTTTCTGACTTGTAAATTTTATTTCTTAATGAAAAAAGCCAAAAAATTATGTAAAAATACCTTAAAATTTGGAAAAATCATGAAATTACAGTAAATGTAATTTTAGTCAATTTAAATCATGATAAAGTGAAAATATAGACATTAGGACGCAGATATCCATGTAATATGCATGATTTTTCAAAGTTATTTTGCATGTTGTCACTTGGAAATCTAATTTTATCTGTTTTATCTTTATCTACTCATCATAAATAAAATTGCATTTTACATGAGGGATGAGAGATTATATATATGTCAGACTCCTCGCATAGAACTTGGTGAGTTGTTAGGGAATGGCGGTCATTTGATATACATCCTCTACCTAAGAGGCCCCTTTTAATAGATGACTAAAATCCTAGAATTATTATGGGGTTTTGGTGTTATGTACCATGACATAAAAGGATTTAATGGACTTAATTAATTTCATTTATTTGTTATGTAGCTCAACCATGGTCTAGTTATTTGGGGAAAGTGAGATGTTATTGTTTTTATGGATCCCAAGTTGGCGTGGTGGCGTGGTGACATAGTACTTGAGGCGGTAGGGAACCCTAGGTTAGCATGGATCTCAATGTGTAACTTTTCTCTGATTCCACGGAAAATGATGATATCGATGATTTCTGATAAAATAGGGGAGGCCTCCATATATAGGAGAGAGGTCACATGGAAATAGAAAATTTTATTTAAATCGCTATTAGTTTCAACATGAGTAATTGACATAATTTGGATGATGTGGATGATGTGGAAGACCTGAACATAAGGTCACATTTACATGATATGATGTATTACTTTGAGGAATTGACATAATTTTGTTTCCAGTAAAAGTATCTTTGACTGTCTGTACATGTGTCCCTACATAATTTCAACTGGAAAAATGGCCAGCTTCCATTCTGAAATCATTTATTACACTTGATTGATTAATATTTAATTAAATATATCCATATTTGAAGCACTAGATCATGAAATATTAAATTCAAAGTATAATGGATGGATGAATAGTTAGTGAGGACAATGATCTAAGAGCCAAGATGAATGTGATAGGTTTTTTCAACACAAATATGACATTAACCGCTTCAATTAAACAGTTTCTTGTCTATGACATTAAAATGTATGTATTCTTGTCTAAGAAATAAATGATTTTACATAGGCTTCGTTGTTGTTTTTTCATATTTCATCAGAAATTATTCAAATATCTACCAACTATGCAGTCTATCCATGAAGAATCACATCAAGTCCATCCATGTAAGGTAAATTTCCTATCTCAAACCTTATTCTTATTATTTCATCTTTCCAAAAGAGGAGGTAAAAGTTGTCTTAGCTTGGTTAAGATCAATTACATTCTCGTTAGCCAGGATAGCCATCAATGAACCAAAATATATTTTCATAATAATGTATCCAATTTAATCAAAAATCAAAATGAGAACGATATTTATTAATATCTCAGTGTTATATTTTATAATATATAAAAAATCTTCTCCTAGTAGTTGGCCTGGTTCAAATTTCTTCCTCATTTTATTCTTAACAAGGAACCGATGTTTATTGTGCACTTATTTTCAAGGACTAAGAAATTTAATATATTTAAAGGGATAAAGAAAGCCTACATCAAGCACATTGTATAACTACTTATGTAATGTGATGACACAATCTCCTTGGTGATATAAAGAAGGGTTTAGTTCCTTGTTATAAATGCCGACTAGATACTTCAGGGTTATTGATATTGGTTTATGTAACATAGGTATGACTTAAGATAAGGTAGGGGGAAAGATGTAACAATTTTTTTTTATTCAAAATTAGGAAGGGACTCAACTTTAGTACATTTTATCATGGTATTTTCTTCGGAGATCCTCTCTCACTGACCACCTAACTTACAATCTAGTACCTCAACCTAATAGACTTGGATTTTTACACACACCCTTAGTATATTACCAAGGTTGAACAAAATGGCCATTCCCCCATCTCAGGGCCCCCCAGCTCAACTGATGAACTCCATATGTCTCATAACAGGCACACATATATTCTCACCTGTCATTCTGACATTGACTCCTCTCTTCACATTTTACAACTCCTCCTTTGCCACTCAAGTCTTCATAGTGAAAATAAGACCATCATCTTATATTTCCTCACCCATGATAGACTTTATTGACTAGATGACAATATTGTGCCGCATTTTCAGAAGTAGCTAAAGAGTATCGAATTATGGTATCTTGTTGTGTCTCTATTTCGTAGTGATTTTTGTTCTTGATATTCATCTGCAGGTCAGTCTTAATGACATTTATTTACTATTGTATCACCTCAAAGGAAAATTCAAGCTAGAGCAATAACTATTCGAAATATCTTGACAAAGATATTTAAATAATTAAACCATGATAATAAACTAAGCATGCAGATAATGAGTTAGACTTTCTCAACACTTAATCTGAACTTACTTTCATAAGTCATAATGAGTTATAAAAATATCTCAAAAATATTTTAGGGTTCATATCACAGTCAAACTTAGATTAATATCAACAAATATTTAAATTGTCATACTCTGATTACAATCGACACACATGTAGAAACATATAAACGTGTCAAGAATTTATATTTGGATTATGTTTAGATATTTATCTGAAATATCAGATTACTATGCTACATCATACAATAGAATTTCACATGGTCTGTTTTGGAGCCTCTAATAAATTCTTTAGAAGAGTTAAAGGATTCTTGCATGTTATTTTTTTTCTTTGCTAAATATTCCGGAAGGAAAAAGAAACAAAAAATTAGAATAAAAAATAAGAAACCATAGATATTAATAACTATGTTACTAGATATTTTATATATGATTAGTGGCTTTTAAGCCTATATGTAATGAGGTCGAAGCCGTAATCCCCCAAACCTTTCCCATTGGATGAAGCACTTACAATAAAATCTTACTACACCATTATTGCTAGCCCAAGATGAAGGATCAGGGCTTCACTAATTTATATATATTCTAATTCTCAATTTAAATTTTTTACAATTAGAGGATTCTACAATAACATAGGAAAATTGTATGTTCTTTCTTGGTGAATGTGAATTGAGTTTTTCCAAAAACTTACAATTTGGAATTGATTATGGATTGTATTAAGCACTGTCGTACCATGCCTTCTTGCCCACATCACACTCCCCTATAATGAGTGCACCTCCATTTCCCCTACTCGCTATACTGCACCAACCACTCCACACATCACTTTCCACATTACTTGCCACACCACAATATCCCCCATTCCAACATGTACCTATTGCACCAACTACTCCGCACATCACTTTCCATCGTACCTTCCATGACACATCATGATTCTTTTCTTTATACTTAACATATTTTTTCATAAAAATATATACTTTTAGTATATCATATATTGTCTAATTAACCTTCCATGTGATCTTCAAGACCCATTTACAGTTCTAGTTAATAACTCCACAAACTTAATAAGTATTCATTAGTTTAGTTAATGTAATTGAGTATACATATCCAACATTTAGATTCATTTATTATTGACTTATTTTGATGGCGAGGACGCCAACATATCATCAACGAACGCGTCACCACGGTCAACCGGAGTCAACACGCCTGCTATGGACCATGGTCAACCAGAGTCAACCAAAGTCAACCCGCCACGGTCAACCGGAGTCAACACTAAAGTCAACACGCCACTACGGCCAACTAGCACATCTCCACCCGCGCACGTCTCTACGTGCGTCATGACACGACGCCAAAGGCAGATCCACAACTGCCCTTTGGCATGACACGGCGCACGTCTTTACTTTCTCGTCAATTTCTCTTTCCTCTAAGGCCTATATAAAGGCCATTGTTTTCAAGAAACTCTTAGGAAATTATAATTTCAAGAATTGAGTTTTGTTTAACTCTTCTTGGAAGACTGCCCAACCTCCCTACCCCTCTGAACCCTAGCCGTCACCGCCGCCGCCGCCGCCGCCGCCACGCCGCCGCCACCGCCGCCATCGCCGCCACGCTGCCGCCACCGCCGCCGCCACCGCCGCCGCCACCGCCGCCGCCACCGCCGCCGCCGCCTCGCGACGTCGGCCTCCCGTCCCCTCTCCTTCCTCTTTCACCATCCTCTCTCCCTCTCGTATTCTCTTTCTTTCCCCTCTCTCTCCCACCCTCTCTCTCTCTCGCCCAGGCCGCCCAGCCAAGCCGCCTAGGCCGCCCCAGCCGAGGCCGCCCAGGCCGTCCCGCTAGGACGCCCAGGCCGTTCCGCTAGGACGCCCAGGCTGCCCCAGCCAGGCCGCCCATAATGCCCCAGTCGAGGCCACCCAGGCTGCCCCGATAGGACGCCCAGGCCGCCCCAGCCAAGGCCGCCCAGACCTCCCGCCAGGGACGCCCCGGCCGGCCCCGCCCAGGCCGCCCAGGCTGCCCCGCCAGGATGCCCAGGCCGCCCCAGCCAAGGCCGCCCAGATAGCCCCGCCTAGACCGCCCAGAACACCCCAACCGAGGCCACCCAGGACGCCCAGGCCACCCCAGCCAGGGCTGCCTAGACCTCCCGCCAGGGACGCCCAGGCCGCCCCAGCCAAGGCCGCCCAGACCTCCCGCCAGGGACGCCCAGGTCGCCCCAGCCAAGGCCGCCCAGGCAGCCTCGCCAGGACACCTAGGCTGTCCTCGCCAAGGCCGCCCAAGCCACATCCTAGACCGCCACCCAGAGCGTCCCAGGCCATCGGTCATCGTCGATGCCGTTCGACGCTCCAAGCCGCGTGCGCTACGCGCGCTCCGGGTGCACTCCACCGCACTCCGCGCGCTCAGTGCCCACGCGCGCTGCTCTGCACGCTCCGTGCGCTCCGCGCACCCTACGCGCGCTTCGCGCGCGCGGGTGTTCGCCTACGCTTGACTCTACGACCACAACATCTGCACTCAACCAGGTCCGTTCAACGCCCGGAACGCCCAGCATCGTCCTCGTCCAGTGGGCCGCTCAACGCCCAGATTCGTGCAGCCTCGTCACGATCAGAATTTCCTGCATCCTCTTCACGCACTACGGTGCCGAGGTATGCCTGAACTCTTTGGTGTTGAAAGTGTTCTCCGTCCAGTGTTTTCTCGAGAAGTTTCCACCGCCGTCAGAATTAGTTTTGGTTTGGATTTCCACCTCTTCTCTCTCTCTTTCCCGAGTGTTTCTTCGTGACATGAATTCGGGTATTGATTTCGGTGCTTAGGCATCATCACGGTGGGGGAAGACAGTACTCTCGCCCTCGATAAGGGTCGGAGCTGCACCACCAGATCTTCATCGGTTTTAAAGTCTGAATCCGACCGTGTGAATTTCTGTGGATTGTTTTATCCCTCCCTACAGACCCATTTCCCATCGTCAACCCATCCATCTCCTTAGTCGCCCTTTTCCTTTGTCATCCTACGTCATATTTAATCCAATCAATAGGTTCAGTTTTAACACGTGAGGTTCTAAGCATTACATCATGCTCTAGAAGGTAAAAGAGGATCATAAACTAGTAAATGGAAATATTTTTGCCATATGTTGTAGTGTAGTTATAATCCCTTATACACCTGGAACATATAGAACAATGTAGAGTTTGTTCATGTTGGGAATCCATGGCCTTGATTGACTTGATCTCAATTCTATTGCTTAGCATAATACCGGATCAAATACTTATCTCAACATTTTAAAAGTATAGATAAAACCAAAACACCACATTTACACAAAGATAACATGCAATTTGAACTTCAATGGATATACTCTAAATTCAAGGAGTTTTATGAATTTTTCTCCAGGACCTACATGCGTGATCCTCTAATCCCATATGTCAATCAAGTTAATCATTCTAATTGGAGAATAATCTTTATTATCCAAAGTTATTAATTTACTATATCTACATATAGGTCTTACTAAAAAGGATCAATTTAACCCAAATTATAGGTTGTGTTGCTCACCCATGGGGTGCCAAAGAAATGGAAATATATGTTGTGGACAACCCAATCACACATTCCATATCTTGTTCAATATTCTTTGATAGACATATATTGTTTATATACATATAATGCATCTATGATGTTTATACTAAAGTCCTTGACAACATGCAATAATCTTCTTTAAACATTTATGATGACATCATAAAAGAAAGATCATGCATTTAAACACTCAAGAGGAGTATCAAAATATCTGAATAGAATAGCACTGGTAAGCCATACTTGTATGATGAATATGACTAATCCCATAGCCATTAGTGTTGAGTCACTAAGGATAAGAAGTGAGTTCTCTTTAGGAAAAAGAGTTCACTAAGTTAATCCATATGAATCCCTGGTCCTTGGATGTTATTATGCATAAACCTTGCTAATTCAGGTCTCAATTGTGTAAGTGGTTTGTAGACCAAAATATCAAAGACAATTGTGGATTAGAGTTATATTTTGACTATGATCTACAAGTCCCTCAACTGTCTAATCTCATATGTAGGAAGAAGCTTGTGAAGATAATTGAATGGTTAAGATGGAATCATATGCCCTTGGTATAAGAGGAGACAGCTCAGGGAATATGATACAATGAAGTCATTTTCCAAGGCAATGGAATATTGTAAAAGTAGTTATTTAATGATTTCCCAGTTTTGCAAATACTAACTATGAAGATTGATTAGGGTTTGATAAAAATCTTCCAAGGAGTGTCAAGGTTCCATGAGATACACTATAATTGATGATGGCAAGGTTCCATGACACAGGTGTAGTTTGGCACCCCTAAGATCGGTAACCTAACCAATTGATTGGAGTAAATCGATTATTGAATCATTTATCTTTATGTTGATATAGATAATAAGGTTGGCCAATAAAAAATTTTGGGACCCTTTAAAGTATTAGACTAATACATGGGCCTAGACTTTGGTGCAAGTACTCCAGTGTTGGGTAATGTTTACGAAATATTCCAAGGATATGGTCTTTTTTGAAAAATCCCTAGAGATTTTATGGAGTAGGTGCTCTGTACTTTGATATGCATGCAAATAATTATTGAGTGAGCCCCATTTTCTTCTCGAGATTTCTTTTAGTTTTGGCACCTCAATTTTTAGGAACAAAGAGGAGACCCAAAACTCTGAAGATTGTGTGCATCTACATGTTCGACATTTGAATGGCTTGAAGAAACTCAGAAGGGAAACCAAGTGATTGAGGAAGTTATTCCATGATAAGCGACATGATCATTAGTGTTTTCTGTTTTAAGATCCACTTTTGATTTTATATTTCTCTATGAAGTTAATTTTGGAGCATTGATCAAAGCAAAAATGAGTTTAAGAAAAAGAAGGGACTTGAGTGCCATAAATGAGTTTACCCCAAGATTTAACGTGTTATTGATGGAGCATGCCGGCTCGCTCCCTAAGAGATGACTTCAGCGCCGCCCTTCTTGTCATCGACGGCCCGCCGGTTAGCATTCCACCCGACCAGCACGCCAAGGTGCCAATGGAGACACCCGGCTTCGAACATCCTAGGTGGAAATATCGCTTGTATCTTTTTGTGTTTTGATTTCTTTCATCCTCTTTGTTAGTCGCGTTTTGTGTTTTTTGGACTTGTCGAGTTGCTTTCATCGAGTCGCGACGCATCCATCATTTTGTCCATTGCTTTGTGTGTTTTTGTCTTTATTTTGGGAGGGGTCCTTAGTTATTTAGACCCATGCTAAATTATAGTCAAAATCCATGTTTGAATCTCATGATTAGAGCCTCGTAAGTCATAGTCAAAATCTAGTCATCCATCCATGCGGTATCCTTGGTGTCTCATATCAATGGATCACTTATACAAGCGTGACATGAATCAACCTGATTGACGTAAGGTATAATATCATTCATAGATTCTTTGGATCAATTCAGTGAACTTTTTCTCCAAAGATAACCCACTATCTGTCCTTAGTGTCGCCACACTAATAGCCACATGATCAACTATACTTATCACACAATTAGGAACAATTGGTGCTACTCTATCCGGATAACTTGATGTCCATCTCGACTATCCATTGAATATAAATATTTGGAATACATGTTCAAAGACTAGTGATTATTGTATTATGATCTCATCATAATTCACTAGATCATTGTACGTATTCATGGACTTCATTATAAATATCACACTGGAATATATAATGAACATAATATTTTATTCAATAAAATTAAATAAAATATGGTGGTGTGATTTGGCTTGATGGCCACATAATATCCATTATAGAGATCTCATGTTGTGCATGTATTATAATGACTATGTCCTTGAGTAGAAGTACAACATCACCCATTGTAGATGAACAAAAGTCATCATATGTGGTGAGTTTTTTAGTGGCATTCGCCCAAGGATATCGTTAGCATCTATTATGTCCTGCTCTCATGGCGCCTCTATCACACATTGGGAGCTCAGCATGGCCTAGACTACAAGTTTTATGATGTGTGTCATACATAATATATGTCTACTTGCACTAAAAAAGAGGGTTTAACAAATTTAATTCATGCTCAAGAATGCCAACTAATTTCGTGTTATTTGATGCATTTTTGGTAGTCACAACACGCCTGCACAGAATTACTTCATAATGATAAAATGATTCGAGAATAAATATATTAATCATAATAATGTGATGTATACCTTCACTTTCAACTCAAACTCTGCCAAAATTTGGAGCATGCTGGCGCTCATGTTTTCCCAACGTGGGGGCCTTTCATTTGACGTGTGCCAAGCACACACGCACACAATTTAAACTCCATAATTACCCTATGTACAATCACCCCTAAGAATGCCATGTTATTCTCTAAAGTTCACACGTCAAATGTTAGTGATACACGGTGAAATTCAACGTGCATGCACTTTTTCTTTGATATTCTTGTTTTCATATCCTTGTAATATTTTTTTCATATTCTTGTAAAATGCATGTGCTTTTTTATTTGATGGCCTGAAATGATGGGTGATATATATATCTTTGTCTGGAATAGAGGAGAGAAGTCTTATGAAGTTCATCTTTGTAACAATTCCCACGGTGAATTTGAAAGACATATCAAGCACACCAGTTATCGTTTCTATTTGCTATATACAGCCATTATAATATTGTTTCGTACTACTTGCTGTGTCAAAGTAGTCAGCTAAGGACCTCTGTCGGGAAATCTTCTCCTCTTGTCCTTCAAGGTAGCATACACTTTATGATTAAACATATTTAGTGTTGAGTTGATACCTACTACAGTCTACAATGACACCACATAAGTTTCACTTGAACTTCTTTTTGTAGATTTATGCATCATAAGTGCTAACGAAAGTTCTTTTTTATTTGATGTTTGCACTGCTATCATTAGATTCATATTTTACATACATGACTAATAAATCCAACCCATGTGGAGACATATCATGTTCTATCTTATCCAATTTTAGTTTATGAAATTAATGTAGATGCATGATGGAACATAAATTATGATTTAGGAGAAATAAAAATGACACATAATTCATAGAAGAATGGCCTCAATTGAGGGTGCACCTCCCGTATTTTGATTTTACTCTGCAAAAATTGGCACATATGATTCATATAAAAAGTGGGCTCACTTGAGAAGAAAGCACATCTCCAATTTATATTTTATTGAATCCAATATTTTACATGCTATAGCTGTTCCGCCCAAGAGAAATGAAAACAAAAAATTATTTTTTGAAAATTAGGATGCCTCTTCTACATAAAGAAATGAAGTTGGGCACAAATATAAAAAAAAATTTGGCACACAAACGCTCCAACTTTATTATGCTTTCCCAAGACAAGGACAACATCAGCCTATTTTTGAAGCTGTCAAGTCAGACTGACAAGCATCAGCTATTTTGAACACTAGTACATCACTAAATGTAGTCCTGGTTAGCCTTCAAAATAGTTATAGAGCAAAATTTTCTCAATGAAAGAAAACATTTTAAAAAGCACAGTAGTATCATGGATTCCTTAGTGTGATTTGTAGGAAGAAAAATGGGTACTAAATACAACCTGATCAGTATCCGATCAGATTCTAATCTTATCAGAATCATTTTTTATCTCAGTTTCTTATGTCATCATGCATACTCTCTCTTCATTCATGAAGATTACTCAAGTATAATCTCAACCAAGTGAAACATAATTTCTATATCCTTGCTTTCTGTCTGGAGTGATTGCATTGATTGTCTCATGTGTTTGAATTTTTTAATGCGGGAGCATTAACTGAATAACTTTGTGAGCCAATTTCAATGAAGGTCTCTAATGGAGTGAACCTGCAAGAAGCCTGGCAATAACACAAATGAAGGTTTCCATCTATTAATGCTAGTTATGTACATGAAAATTTGGGTTTTCTCAACTTAATTAATTTGGCGAAAGTTAGATAATTAGGAAAAATTAATAGGAACCACTCTATTACATGTTTACTCAATTCAATATTTCTCAGGCTTAAGGATTTCCCAAAGGTTAGATTCCAATACATCCCTCTTTCTCAATTCTTATCTTTTTGTCGTCATAATATATCATCTTTCTATCTTCAAAAACACTCATTTCAATCAACCAATATTATTGCCAAATATTCAGACTTCTACCATGTGTAATATGACCTCCCTGATAAGAAAACTATTGTAATCAGTATAAAAAGAAAAAGTAAAAATATTATCAACACTTTAGTTGTGATATCCCTATATAATAATCTACAATGAGATATCCATGTTTTCTACAGAATCCTCATTGTTGCTTAAAAATATCATGTTCAAGCATATAACTCTTGTAAGCTTATACAATGCATGCTATCTATCGTGCTTAAAAATATAAGTATAAGAAAGGTAAAATAGAAAAATTATCGACAACTTTTGTTATGATATCCTTATGCAATAAGCAACACTGACATGTCCTTGTATTCTTTAACATCCTTGTGTTTAGGCACAAAGCTCTTCGAGCTGCACTACAAGACATGCTTATGTTGGGGCACATCTCTCTTGCTCTTCCTCTCTCTCTCTCTCTCCTCTCTCTCTCTCTCTCTCTCTCTCTCTCTCTCCCTCTCTCTCTCTCTCTCTCCCTATCTCTCTCTCTCTCTCCCTATCTCTCTCTTTGAAAATATCATTATAAAAAGACAAAACTAAAAATATCATTGACCATAAATACAATCAGATCAGAATCAAATCAGATTTGGATTGGTTGACCTGATCTTAATAATTTAATTACTCATCAGAATCTGATCACATTTCAGAAAAAATGTAGGTCATACTCATATGTCTGATTCTGATTACAATCTTATTGCATCCTAAACACAATTTAATAATGGTTGAAACTAGAATGATCATAAGATGATTGACCTCCTTGCTTCAGATCAATGATAAAGTACAATCAGAAATCAGATCATACAACTTCTGAGCCATTGATTTTGATCAGCTCCTTTGGTTTTTTAAATAACTTGTAACCCATTGTGTCTTAAATTTTTATAGTCACTACATACTTATGGTTAGAGAAGCATGACATTAAGAGGGGAATCAAATGCCAAAAGTCAAATGAGTGAATCCAACATGCCTAGTAATAGGGGAATAAAGTGCCAAAATTCAAACAAGATTACCATTCTTGTACTAATTGATGAACCACACTTCCCAATTTTGGGCGTCCGTCGTCGAAAACCCTTTATGAACACCCAACACTTTTAAAGAATTGAAATTTCAGACATTGAAGAACTGATTCGGAGTGAATAACTGAAGAAGACATGCCAGATTTTGGTGTTTGAACACCCAACTTGTTACTTTCTTTTATCAAATTTTAGTATTCAGACTAATTAGCAAATTTTTACTGCACAAGGCATTGTGCAATGTGAAGTGTGAATTACTTGTGAGGTGTTTTTATGTCCGGCCAAATAATTCAAATTGGACCGTTTCTATTGCTGTTTGAATTTTCTGAAATCAGAGAAAGAAAATTGAAATAGAGAGAAAATCAGAGGGCTGTGGATGATCCAATTTCAAATTGTAATATCTAACGATCCTGAAGGATTTCCTTGCTGAAATTTTAAGTGAACTTTCTTTTTCCCCCTCTCTTTTCATACACATGGTTGGATCTGTAAATGGAGCCATGGATTAAAAAAAAAACTATCTTTAAACTCACTTCCTCTTAGAGAGGCTGACTGAAAGAGAGGAGGGTTTTGAAGGTTCATCAAGGTGTTTTTGGTATTTTTAGTGATTGGAGAAGATCAATAGAGAAGTGATTCCCGTGGAACACAGGGATCCACAGTTAGTCTCTTGTCTTACAGTGGTTTAACCCTATCACAACCATAAAAAAACCTAAATCATCTAGTCCATCATCATGTTCTCCATCTCATAACCACCTATCCATTCTTCCATCATATCCATTGGTTAGATAATTATCATCATTCTATTCCACCATCATCCATTCACATCTGTTCACATCCATTCACTCATTTCATCATCCTATCTTCTTATTTATCTTCCACATCCGTCATCAATTCACATCTTCATCTACGCCACTCTCTCATTTCTATTTGATCTATCCATGCCCCCCTACCTACTCATATTATTATTCATATCATCATTTTAGTATAATAACTATCACCATTTTAACACTTTGGATTCATCACATCATGATGCCCTATTTTGTACTTGATGGATATTATGTGGTCGTCAAGTCAATCGCACTACCATGTTCATTATTATTCTAATGTGATGTTTATAGTGGAGTCCATGAATACATACAATGAAATAGTGAATTATGATGAGATCATAATATAATAATCACTAGTCAATAAACATGTATTCTAAATATTCCTATTCGATGGATAGTCAAGGTGAACATCGAAGTATTCGGAGAGAATAACACTAGCTGATCATACTTATACGATATGTATAGTTGATCTTGTGGCTATTAGTGTGGCGACACTAAGGACAGATAGTGGGTGCCCTTTGGAGAAAGAGTTACCTGAATTGATCTGTACAAATCCCTGAATGGTATTATACCTAAACGTCAATCAGGTTGATTCATGTCACGCTTGTATGCACTGACCTGAGACACCAAGGACACCTCGTGAATGGACAACTGCATTTTGAATATGACTTACGAGCCTCAAATCATGGGATTCAAACAAGTCATAGTTCGGATGTAGTAAGAAGAAGCTCGCAGAGATGATTGAGTGGTCAAGATAGGGTCATCTGCCCTCGGTATAAGAGGAGACTGACTCAAGGAAGACAATGCAAAAAATACCTGGCCAGGGTAGTGAGGAAACTGGAGAAGGAGTTCTCAAATAATCCCTGTTATGCATCAGTACTAATCGAATGATGGATTAGGGTTTGATGATAAACCATACCCTAAGTCATTGTAGACTGCAGTAGGTATACACTCAACAATAAATATGTTTAATCATAAAGTGTATGCTACCTTGAAGGACAAGAGGAGAAGATTTCCCGACAGAGGTCCTTAGCTGACTACTTTGACACAACAAGTAGTACGAAACAATATTATAATGGCTGTATATAGCAAATAGAAACGATAACTGGTGTGCTTGATATGTCTTTCAAATTCACCATGGGAATTGTTACAAAGATGAACTTCATAAGACTTCTCTCCTCTATTCCAGACAAAGATATATATATCACCCATCATTTCAGGCCATCAAATAAAAAAGCACATGCACTTTACAAGAATATGAAAAAATCTTACAAGGATATGAAAACAAGAATATCAAAGAAAAAGTGCATGCACGTTGAATTCCACCGTGTATCACTAACATTTGACGTGTGAACTTTAGAGAATAACATGGCATTCTTAGGGGTGATTGTGCATAGGGTATGTATGGAGTTTAAATTGTGTGCGTGTGTGCTTGGCACACGTCAAATGAAAGGCCCCCACGTTGGTAAAACATGAGCGCCAGCATGCTCCAAATTTTGGCAGAGTATGAGTTGAAAGTGAAGGTATACATCACATTATTATGATTAATATATTTATTCTCGAATCATTTTATCATTATGAAGTAATTCTGTGCAGGCGTGTTGTGACTACCAAAAATGCATCAAATAACACGAAATTAGTTGGCATTCTTGAGCATGAATTAAATTTGTTAAGCCCTCTTTTTTAGTGCAAGTAGACATATATTATGTATGACGCACATCATAAAACTTGTAGTCTAGGCCATGCTGAGCTCCCAATGTTTGATAGAGGCGCCATGAGAGCAGGACATAATAGACGCTAACGATATCCTTGGGCGAATGCCACTAAAAAACTCACCACATATGATGACTTTTGTTCATCTACAATGGGTGATGTTGTACTTCTACTCAAGGACATAGTCATTATAATACATGCACAACATGAGATCTCTATAATGGATATTATGTGGCCATCAAGCCAAATCACACCACCATATTTTATTTAATTTTATTGAATAAAATATTATGTTCATTATATATTCCAGTGTACATCAGTAGTAATCGAATGATAGATTAGGGTTTGATGATCAACCACACCCTAAGTCGTTGGAGAGTCTCACGCAGATGATGGATTGTACATATACGATAATCAATGACAGTAAAGGTTCCATAAGAGACTTCAAACACTACTTGGTATCTTCTAGAGCATGAGATGTAGCTTGCCACCCCATGAGCTGGAAATCTATCCTATCGATTGGGTTAAATAAATCCTTAGTTATTATATTTATGTTGATGTAGTTAATTAATAAGGTTGGCCAATAATTATTATTGAGCCACTAAAGTTATTAATTAAAATGATACATGGGCCTAGAGGGTCATACACATAAGATTATTGGGGCATTGGTGAATATTTTCTACTAAATGGGTTTTTGAGAAAAACTTGAAGTAAAATATTAATATGAGAAGGGGCACTCATTTCAAGCACCCAGTCCAGCCACCTAGTCCAGCCAAAATTGGGAGCCCCCCTTTCTCTACTCTAATCTCTTCTCCACTCAACCAAGGAAAGTGACTTTATGGTGAGAGAATTTTCAAGATTTTAGGAGAGTTGAAGAAGAAAAAGTGGAGATCCAAGAGCAACATGATCGTGTGAATTAGGGTTCGCTCGTCCCGATACTGTTACCGGATGTCGGTATCGGGATGGATGCTGTATCGGATATAGGAAAGGCATTTTCCGATATCCATTTTTTTTGATATCCGGATACCAGATATCGGTATCGGATATCAGTTGCTACAGTGCCGATATCCGATACCGATATCCGTCTCGATGTCGGCATCCGTCTCCGTCTCAATGGCGCAGATGACGATATCGGATATCGGATGCGGATATCGATAACCGATATCCGCATCGAATTATAATAAAAATAATTTTATTTATTAGATATCCCCCATTTCACATAGATAACGTGGGCACGCGTGAACCGGAAGAGCTTTCTATTTGGTCATACATTGCAACTATTACATATAGTAGCGGATTTTTAATTTTTTCCATATGGGATAGAAGGATTCGGGTTTTGTGTTAAACTCGGAATCCCTTTATCCCATATGGAAAGATATAGAAATTTTTGTTTCTATTTATTGGACGGTGTACTCATTAATTAAATAATTTATATATATAACGCTCTTAAAATATAGCGATAATAGATATAAATATTATTTTAATATTAAATAATTTATCAGCCTCATTTAATTTATACAGAGAAAATTTTCTAATATCTTCCATGTGGGATAACGGGATTCAGAGTTTACATTAACTTTGAATCCTGTTATCCCATATGGAAGAAAAAAAAATGCACATTATATATTAATGGGCATTGATCATAAATCAAAAACCATACAATGCGTTTAAAACTAACAGGTAGAATGTGAAATATAGTTTATTTTTATCGGCCGATATCGGTTCCGATATCCGGATACCGGTTCCGATATCCGGATATCGAAAACCGATATCCGGCATCCGGTATCCGTCTCCGAAATCTGGATATCGGAAAATCCATATCCGGTATCCGATACCCTATTCGTCCTCACCCCCCTGATGTCCGATACCGATATCTGTCTAACCCCTTCTAGATGGATATCGACCGATATCCGATATCCGACACCGTCCCATTTTTTCCCGGATATCGGATATCGGTTGTCTGATACCAGATGACGGACGGATATCGGTTGGGCAATCCCTAGTGTGAATACTTCCAGTTGCCGAGCACAGGAACGGCTTCAGAACGATCATAGAGTGAGCAAGTCAAGGGTGGAACAATTTCCTCAAAAGGTATAAAAAGATGTATTCAATTAAGGATCGATTTAAAATTTAAATCGCTTCCGCATTCATGGAAAAACATGTTTTCCATGATTTAACCAAGGCACATAACCCAAAACTCTATACATCTTTTTACAACCATTTTGGCCTATATCACCAAAGAAAGGTTCCCTTATACTGCCCAACCAGGTGGAATGTAATGTATGTGATGTTGGTTGCTAGTGTCGAGAAGAGGGACACTCTTGACATCATGGTAATGAATTTGTTGAAGAAACCTGTGTTGGTTGATAATAAGTGGCAGACGATCGAAGATTTTTCATGTATATTGCAGTTCTTATGATGGCAAACACCCTCATTTTCCAATCAAGGTTGCCACCAACAAATGAAGCAGTTGTGATCATCAGAGCTATAATGAGATATCTCAATAGTGTCATGTGCGGTATCAAATATGCGACCATGTTTCAAGTAAACATTATCAAATCGACATGACCACAAACATCTATCTACAACATTTATCGAGCGATGAAGATAAAACTATCCTCACTTGCATTCATGCCTTCAACATTGATGCACTCATTTAGCCATCCATGAAACTACAATTAGTGACTACAAGAACGAACTCATATCTTATGTGTAGAATTTATTAACTATACATGGAGCCAATATTGATCAGAGCATATTCATTCACTTTCTTTTGTATGTTTTTGTTTGGGAAGGACAACAACGTTTTTAAGTGAACCACACGACTTAAAAAGTTGTTTCCAGTTAATGTGCATACACCCACACTGATCATGTGCACAAGCTAGATGTCTATATTAGCACACCTCCTATCAAGGAGAAGGAACCATTGCTTAGTGGAAGGTCTATGTGGAAGACTTGTATCTAAGGTTAGCAGTGGTTGCAAAGGAGTTCTTGTTACTCTAGGCGACAAATGCACCCTCAATGTGCTTTTTCTCTACCGGTTGTGTTGGCATCAACTACAAGAGATCCAGGTTGAGAGTGAAGATCATCGAGCTACTCATGACATTGACTAACATTATCAAAAATGATACTAAGAAAGATGAGGAAGATAGCAACGAAGACCTAAGTGTTGATTAGGGTGATTCTTTTTTTTGCTTCAGCATATTGAAGATTTTAAAGAATGTTTTATGTATATGGGTGATGTTGAAAGATAATTCATCATTATTTTTGTAATGATATATTTTGACATTCATTTCAATTGTGTATTTAACTTTTACACATAAATATTTAATACTTCATGCCCATGTTTGACCTAATGCTCCTAGAATATTTATTTTAATGCCCGTATGTTTGACTGAGATTTAATTATTATCTAGGTAATGGCGGAATCCAATATTCTGAATTTAATTACTGACTTATAATTTTTTTATAAATTTTGTACGCCCACATTAAACCTAATGTTCTTAAATTATTAATGATAATAGCCCTAAGTTTGGATAATATTATGATTCTCTAACAAATAATTTATTATTTTCTTGACTATCATTCGGGGAATCTGATTAAGATTATTTTTTTTGAAAATCACTTTAATGTTCTTCAACTAATGATAAAAAAATTTTAAATAACAACAAGGGTATTTCAATAATTATAATATTTTCACAACCTTCTTTAGTCGACCATTAACAGAGCTCTTGCACCACCTCTACTAAGGAGGCCTCAATTTAGACAAAAATAAAATGTGAACATAGGTGCACAACTCATAGCTCTTCAGCTAAGTGTATCATTGATGATGAAGCTTCACTTGATGATTTGTGTGTGCGAGGGGAACAAATAGATACAATGAAGGTGAGAGCATCAAGACATGATGCGACTACTCCAGAAATTTCTAGATAACCCAATAGAAAACTCAAAAGGCATTCTTTGAACTCTCTAGCTTAATCTACAGATGTCATATAATGCCTTTATAAGCACACCTTGACACTCATTCAAACTTAACTTTTGGAATCAAGATCTTCTCCTTAGTTTCATTGTGCTACTTGCCTTGATCAAGATGTGTTTCAGTCATTGACTTGCTAGAGCCTCCTTCATTCTACATTTATATCAGAATGAGTCTGATCCAAGATAAGCATCATGCAAAAAAAAGGAGAGACATCTTCCGAGTTTGGTGGAGCTTCCTTTGATAATGAGTTGGCTTCTACCTGTACCGTTCAAGTAGGGGGTTGGGTGATCCAATTTCTGTGAGTTCTTTTCAAGTATTGTCCAAGACCAGCTACCTGGTCTGGGTTATGCAGATGCAAGTGCATCTTGAGGCATATGGTTTGTGGGAGGCGATCAAGTCTGACACAGTAATGAGGAAGAAGCGTTGAGAACAATACTTGGGGCATTGTCAAAAGACATCATGTCACATGTGAATATCTCAAAAGACAGCCAAGGAAACTTGGAGTTTTGAAGACAAGGTATGTGAGAGATGCTCGTGTCGTCAAGGCTAGAGTCCAAGCCCTTCTATGCTAATTTGAGACTATTGTCATGAAGAAGAAGAAGCGATGGTTGACTTTGTAGGATAACTATCTATTCAATACTCAGTTAAGAAGCCTCGAAGAGAAAGTTGACAATGGCGTTTTGTTGCCAAACTTCTCCGAGCACCCCTGAAACATGTGATACCACCACCTCAGCCATTGAACAATTTGGAAACATGGATTCAATGACCCTTGAGTAGGTGACTGGTTATCTAAAAATCTATCAAGAAAAGCTCTGAGATTGGCAAGCTTGGGGAGAAAAGCAACAACTTCTATCAAAAGTTGCGGGAAAACCCAAGAGATATGATGAAGAAGGATCATGTGAAACCAGTCGTCCCTTTGGTTGGTGATGGTGGCAAACTACCCGTGTATTTTTTATGTCATTGTGATTTGATTTTTCCAAATAAAATAAAATGTATACTTATAAAAAATCACTCAAACATGTATAATGGGAGTGAGGTCATCTCTACTGGACTTTAGATATAGGTCTATAGTTTAGTTAAGGTAATAGAGAATTTAGGATTATATCTATTCATAGGTAATAATTAATAATAGTGATGTGATATTCAAGGCAGTGCAATCAATCCTAGTGCCTCTCTCTCCTCTACAAGGGGCAATTTTCTCATAACTTCTCCATCCAACCTCAGAACATGCTCAATTGGTTTCGTTGGATTTGGAACGCCAAAATCCATTGGACACGACTCAAAAATTGTCTCAAATGGAGCACTATAACTCTTATTCGAAGGGATTCAAGTTATGAGCTAACTTTTTTCACGATTTTTAATCTCTTCATATGTCCCACATCTAAAGGTATATACCCCTCAAAGTTGGGCTTAAATTGATTGTCTTGGTGTGGCGGATCTCCACGTATAATTTTTATCCCATAATTTTTGATATTTTATCATATTCTTGATGATCTATACTCATCTTCACCGAAAGTAACAAGCATCCTGCAATCCAATGTGGGTTATTGAGTCAGTCAGAGCCCGAGACCGCCCTCCTAATGTGTCAAAATGTCACCATGACACTCAAAGAGGCCCGCTGCTCAAGATATGCCAAGGAACCACCTTTCAACATGGCAGACATGTCAAAAGGCATGTATCCTCCATGTCAGCCAAAAAGATGCATCCGATGGCACTAAAAAATCCACAAAAAATAAAAAAGGAAAAAATACAAACCCATATCCCGACCGTTGCTGACGCCATGTGTCGGCATCTCAATGGTCCATATATGGGGCTAGTGGAACCCATCTCGATATTTGCACTCGTCCAGCTGCCAGTCTTGAACGCTAACTAGTCAACCGACAACGTGGATAAATTCGAACTGTTGATACGTCCATGTTAGCTGAGATGGACGGCTCCCATAATTCAAAAATGATGAAAAATAGCGCAATAACTATGTCTTTTACCCTCGGCTCTTATGCATAGGACTCGCCCGATTTGTCGGCCATGATTGATCCATATGAAAACTTAGATCTAATCATGTCCATTGAAAAGTGCTACATTATTGGGATAGGATGACCCCGATAGGATCAGCAAGAATGACCTCGAACGGGTCAGCTCCAACCGACCTCGATCGGGTCAGCTCGCACAACCCCCATCAGGTTGGTCCGCACAACCCCCATCGGGTCGGCCCGCATAACTCCAAATTGGGTCAGCGAGACCAACCCTGGTTGGGTCGGCCTACCTGACCTCGATCAGGACATAATGACTAACCAAAATAGGGATGGCCCTCGGATGCCTCCCATTACATGCCGCATATACAACACCCGATCAAGGGTGCGTCACATGAGCTGGTAGTTTCATGATTCCAAGTCTTGTTTGGGATTGTCGAGGGATTGGTAACCCTCTAACACAGTCACATCTCCTCTCACTAATAAAAAAGCAAAACTTAGGGATAGTTGGGCTTATCGAACTGATGACAACATCAGATCATTCCCACTCCATAGCGAGTAAACTCGGAATGGATCATGTTTATTGTCATTCCTCGAATAAGCTCTGGCTTCTTTGGAAGTGAGATTATTTGCTGGTGCTACTGGCTGAAGTGACTCGGTACACCACTTTTGACGTACCGTACTCCCCGAAGCCTTACTCGCTTACTATCAATTATGCCCCGAATAGCCAACTAGAGCAGGAGGCCGTCTGGGAGGAACTCGCCTTACATGCCCATTCCCACTCATGGCTTGTTGATCTCCCTTGGTTTATAGCTGGGGATTTCAACTGCATACGGGCAGTTAGAGAGCACCAGGGGGGCTGCCCACCTCGGTCACGATCTATGCAAACGTTTAATGACTTTATCCATCAGGCATCACTAGTGGAGCCGCCTATCATAGGTGAGCAGTGGACCTGGTGTAATGAACGTCAAGCACATGCGCGTATGTACGAACGGCTCGACCTTTGTTTTACCAATAGTACCACACTAATGCAATCCACCATCACGATTGAGATCCTACCACGATATTACTCGGACCACTTGTCGATCCTCCTTCTCCCAGACTCCAACAACCGAGTCCGCCGCCCTCCATTACGATTCCAAGCCATGTGGTTAGAGCACACTGACTTCCATCGTTATGTACAAAGCCATTGGCATGGAACGATCTCTACATCACCTATGGAGAACTTCAGTTTCAAACTCAGGAATCTCAAGTTCCACCTTAGATGGTGGAATTGACATGTCTTTGGAGACATACACGCACCGGTCGAAACACTCAAGCGGGAACTAGCTGCTATCGAATGACAGTTGCAAGATGGTTGGACGGACAACGTGGGAGAGCGCCAGCTTTACCTTAGAGAGCAGCTTGAGGACGCTATGCGGCGCCAAGAGATTTTATATCTCTAGAAGTCGTGTGTCCAATGGCTATGAGAAGGTGATAGAAACACACGTTTCTTTCACACTTCGATTCGTCATAGAGCGCGTCCTAATTATACGACATTATTAGAGATGTATAGTCAGGACCCCGCCCAACTAGCAGCTGCAAGAGTGGAGTATTATCACTCGCTCCTCTCCTCACAACTAATTGTTGTGAGTGAGGACATCCTTGCCTCTATCCCTCACTTGGTGACCGACCAAGATAGTGCACTTCTTGCAGCCTTTCCTACCCAATCATTTAAGGAGGTCATTTTTTCCTTGGGTAGGAACAAGGCCCTAAGACCGGATGGATTTTCCACATAATTCTACACTACATGTTGGGATATCGTAGGCACTGACTTGGTGCTTTCTATCAAGGAGATGTTCACGCGCAAAGTCTTTCCGTGAAGTTAGAAATTGACTTTTTTGGCGCTCATTCCAAAAGTGGATGCTCCAATTTCCTTTCGAGACTTTCGCCCCATTAGTCTTTGTAATGTATGGTACAAAGTTGCATCCAATATCATTACAAATCGACTAGGGCACTTTCTCGATAGACTTATCTCGCATGAACAGTGTGGTTTTGTTAAGGGTCGACAAATCCATGACAATATCATTCTAGTTCACGAGCTAGTCCACTCACTAGACACTCATATTCGGGGCTCAAATGTCATCATCAAACTAGATAAGGAGAAGGCCTTTGATCGAGTCGAGTGGAATTTTCTTACCCAAGTGTTATGTCATTTTGGGTTCACCGATGCGTTCATCGATCTAGTCGATGCCTGCATTCGAGAGAATCATCTCTCTCTCTTGATGGATGGAAATTTCTATGGCTTCTTCATGGCCATGAGAGGTCTACGGCAAGGTGATCTTATCTCACCTACCCTTTTTATATTGATGGAGGAGGTCTTCAGTCGATCGCTTGCACGTGCAATCGATTGTGGCCTAATCCAACCATATTTTACGAAAAGGGGATGCCCGATCCTCTCGCACTCACTCTTTGTAGATGATGCCATCCTTTTCCTTAATGGATCTAAAAAATCCATTAAGGAATTTATGAGCGTCCTCACTACGTATGAGCAAGCCTCGGGACAGCTCGCCAATGCCTCAAAGAGTAGATTTATAGTTAGTCCTTCCACCACTACAAAGCACTTTCAGATAATCCAACACTCTACTCGTTAATCACGAGGATGCCTCCCTTTTGACTATCTTGGATGTCCTATCTTTCTCGGACGCGTTAGGCATCATTACTTTGATGCCCTTCTGGCCAAATTGAGAAAGAAACATGAGGGATGGAAACTCCATTTTCTCTTTCCTAGAGGACGCATCCAACTTATTCGACATGTCCTCATGAGTATCCCGCTGCATACCCTTACAATCCACTCACTATCTCTCACAGTCCTCTGCTTAGTGGAACGACAATGCACACGTTCCTTATGGTATGGTCACCTCGAGGGCGAGCGTCGCCATCATTGGGTTTCTTGGGAGAAAGCATGTCAGCCGACCGCCGAGGGGGGTTTAGAGATCAGACGCCTCTCAAACGTTCAGGACATGCTTCAAAAGAAACTCGTATGGCGCATGCACACCACACACTCCCTATTGGGAAGTTTTATTTCCGCCAAGTACGACAAGTACGTTGAGAGATGGATATCAGGGGCCATCGGAGATGGCAGACGTGGCAGCGACAGTGGCTTGAGATCGCCAAGGTCACATCTTGGCGTATAGGCTGAGGTACAATTAACGCCTGGTTTGATACTTGGCACGCTGACGAGCCTTTCGCCCACCATCCCCGCTTTGTACCACATCGAGTGCAACTCACAATGGCTTAACTGCTTATGGGCAACACATCACACCTATGGGAGCAATGTGGCCTCACCTCCGCCATGTTACCCCATGTTTAGAATACTTCAATCGGGTCCACTCCCGACCGTGCTATTTGGACGCTCACACTCGACGGCGCATACTCATGCAGTTCTTCTTGGGATTTCCGTAGGAAATTCCTCATCTAGCACTAGGGTCGCCGCATCTGTCACCCGACGATCCTTACCCGTGTCTCCTTTTTCCTCTGGAGACTCCTACACCGTGGCCTCCCAACTGATGATCGGGTTATCCATCTAGGCCACTCTCTCACCTCACGTTGCAACTACTATCCCGCATTTTCACATATTGAGACTATGGAACATCTTTTTTTCCATAGTGCGATAGCCATAGAATGTTGGCCCCAAATCACGCGCCTTTGGCGCCCACTCCTTCATATTCCACTGACCCCGTTGGAGTGTTTTGGCAAGATATTTCTCTTGCTAATATGCTCTAAATGGAGCCCCATACTACACATCACCATAGCTTATTTACTATGGGAGATATGGAAGGGGCAAAATTCTTCTCATTTTGCAGGGACTCCCATGCGTGCCGTGGATATCATGCGTCACGTCAAGTTATGAATGCGACGCATCCACCATCTCATCCCCACTCGCGACTAAAGCTCAGCACTCGGAGGCAATCTCCTTAGTGCCTGGGGCATTCTGATGACCCATGCCCCTATCCACATTCAGCTACAGGTCATCCATTGGCACCCACCGCCAATTGGTAGCCTCAAACTGAATGCGGATGGTGCGTCCAAAGGGAACCCGGGGCCAGCAGGGGGAGGTGGTATCCTTCGAGATCATACAAGGAGTATTGTCTTTGCTTTATCCTCTTTCTATGGCGTACAAACTAACACTGTAGTCGAAGCTATGGTGATACGTGATGGTTTACTCCTTTGCGAGGAATGAAACCTTCATAATATCGTCGTATAATCTGACTCACAGGTGTTAGTCGACATGCTTCATGCAGGTACATGCTCCCAATGGTGAGTACACAATGTATGGTAGGACATCATGCGATGCTGCCCTTGCATAACTAGCGTTTGTCATCAGCTGCGAGACAGCAACCAGACAACAGATGCCCTTGCCAACCACGCAGTACACACACGACTCCCTTCCTCCCTTTTCCTTTCTTGGCAGGCACTCCTTCCGACCGCTAGGGGATGCTATCGCGTCGAACATCTCGGCTTGCTGAACTTCCGCACGCACCGCACATTTTTGAAGGAGGCCCCGCAAGAGTGGCGGATCGCGTGGAGCACTCGAGGTGGGAGCTCTCACGCCTGATTCGACGATCACGACAACGAGGTAGACTGCGCCCACCTCGGATGAGGTCCTCGCCACTCACTTCATTAATGCACTTGCTAAAGGCGGGAACAGCTCCACTATCTCTCCACCATCATCATACGTGGGGCTCGTGCGAGGCGTCGACGGGAGCACTTCTCCGAGCACCTACAAGGTATCAGTTATGTATCGTTTCCTTTCCTGCACATGGGCGTAGACGAGTGGGATCCGAGTGTAATTGGGATATTTATACTCGCTCCACGCCCATAAACACTGATAAACACTTCACTTTATAAATGAAATCCCCCTAGGTGGCGTCCAGGGCACGGTTGGATCGGTCTACGGGCACCGTGTTTTTTGCCAAAAAAAGGGGATGGCACGACTAACCGTGGTTGGAACTACCTGATCGATCTCGATCGGACCAACCGCCCAACCTAGATCGGGTTGACCAGACCAGCCCTAACCTGGTCAGCTTATCTGAACCCAAGGGGATCATCCTACCAATTGACTCGATCTTGATCGGTTTGGTCTAAGTGACCCTGATCAGGGTGACATGACTGACCCCAATCGAGTCTAGTTTACTCACCTTGAGTGGGTTAGGAACGACACAAATCGACAATCCAAACCAATAGAGATAGGGTCCCTACCTTGACACGTAGACCCTAGTGCCCCCACATGGACAGCCTTGTCCCTACTTCTTCATACCATTAGCGAGGGTCCCATTGATCCTATGATGGGAAGAACGAGACAACATGATCTAGTTGGGTCATCTACTACGACTCAATCGATGATGTGGGCGGCTCGTGTAGTTGGTCCCTCTCAATTAGCCTTTGTCCAACAAATACTGAAGCTCATGCTCCCTCCTTCATATGATGACTTGACCCCAACTCAAGGATATACCGAATCGGAGGGGATGCGGTTGTTGCATTCTCCAAAGAGGAGGTCTCCCAAATGGCTGCACCTTTCAGATTTACTTTTAGGGAGATTTGCTACCAAGCATCTCCTTATAGACGACATAGTGAAGGTATACCTAGCACCAGGGAATTTACGTGGGCATGTTGTCATTGGAGCGTGGAACTGTCGTAGTGTCTTTGTTAGATTCTAGTTGGAAGAAGACTACATGAAGGCTTGGAGCTGAACCACATGGACAATCAGTGGTTCCAACCTACCACTGGATACCAGAGCCGACGAGCAGCTCCCGAGATCAATGTTCTTATTCGGTCCCATTATGGATTGGCTTTCTCGGCCTCATACCACATCTCTTCATACCCAATGCCTTGGAATAATTGGTTAGTGATGTTCGAACCTTCATACGTCTTAGCAAAGATGTACACTTGTTCAACTGTTTTGGATATATGGGTGTATGTGTGGAGGTTGATCTATTGGAACCCCTTCATGTATGATCCTTATTAGAAATGGGGACGAGATGATCCATCAGCCCATAGTGTATGAGAATTTACGAAGATTATGTACACATTACACCCTTTTAGGGCATACTATCCACGCGTGTCGCCAAAAGTCGATGAAAACTACCCCGCCCTCTACCAATGATTTTCTTCCCTCCTTGCCTAAAATGATTGCATTATAGAGGCACGACACACAACCCAAGGCACCGCCCTAATCAATGGCCAGCCCTCTCTACGTGGCCAAACCCTATACCTAGGGAGAGATAAATTTGCGACCCCTCTCACTCATGCTCCAAAATCCACCAAGCCTACATCTATAGCTCAGTAGTGGGTGAAAAAGGGCCGCGCCAAGCGCCCCAAAACTCTCCCTAACGCAGTCCCATCGGGCAAGGGCAGAGAGGCCATAGTCCATACATCAGCCTCGAATGTGTATTCTCTCCTGGAATCCCTAGATGGGATTGATGCTCGAGACCGCATCAAGGTAGCAGTGGGTCAGGCCAGGCATGCCTCTCCTGCCACTAGACACACTCTGAGCCGCCCTTCTTCTTCTCGCACCCCAGCATCTCATGTTGTTGGCCTGTCATCCTCTACACCTCTCCCTATCTGTACTCCCTGCCCACCCTTGACATCCCCCAGCCCTAGCCACCATCCCCATCCATCTATTTTAACACCCCTTACTCTTCCCTCCACTACATCCCTACCTCGCCACCCGAAGCCCCCCATTCACCACCCGTCACCCGCTTGCCACTAGGTGCACACCCCTCTCCCGTTATCCATCACACCCCTTACCTACTCAACGCCCATCCCTCTCCCATCCCATGCACCTCCCTTAGCCACCCAGTGTCCCTTCCCCACCCGTTATCCATCCATCTCATATACCTTTGTCTAGGGAAGAATGCTTGACCAAATGTCAAGCCTCTCTCCATAGCAAGGAGGATACTAGTGGACTTTCCTCCATGAGCCAGGAGGTTGACGACTCCATATCTGAGGATTCAGATATGGACACTATCCCTCCTCTCGCCCATCAGTATAACACCTGATCCTGAGTGTGCCACGCAAGTCAATAGTCTTATGATACCAAGTCTAATTTAGAATTGTAGAAGGATTGGCAACCCTCTTACACAGTCCCATCTTCTCTCACTCATCAATAAGCACAAACTAGGAATAGTTGGGCTTATTGAGCTGATGACTACATCAGATCATTCCCAACCTATCATGAGGAAACTCAAAATGGATCATGTCTACTATCACTCCTCGAATAAGCTCTAATTATTTAGGACGTGAGATTATTCATTGGAATTTATTGCCAAAAGGACTCAGTATGTTACCTCTGTATTACCATATTCCCCGTAGACTTACACACTCACAGTCGTTTATGCGTCTCATCAACACCTAGTGTGTGAGGCCCTATGGGGGGAACTCACACAACACATTTATGACAACACTCAGCTTGTTGGGGATTTCAATTGCATCCGAATAGTGAGTGAACATTAGAGCTGTCAACCATCAAATTTGAGGTCCATGCAAGAGCTCAATGACTTTATCCACTAGGAGTCATTGGCGGAACCACCCACCATAGGTGAGCAGTGCACATGGTGCAATGAACACCAGGCAGATGCGCGCACGTACTAGCAGCTGGCCGTTGCTTCACAAACAAAACTGCTCTCATGCATTGTATTATTAGTATCACTCTTCTCCCGCAATATTATTATGATAACTCGTCGTTCCTTCTTCTCCCTGACTTGAGGGCTAGAGTACGTCGGCCTCCTTTTTGATTCCAAGCCATGTGGCTCAAAAATGAAGCTTTTCATAGCTTTGTGTCATCATTGGCATAGAGAGATTTCTAAGTCGCCTATGGAGAACTTCAAGTATGGACTGAGAAATCTCATAGTCCATCTTAAATGGTGAAATAGACATGTATTTGGAGATGTGCACACACATGTTGAAGTGCTCAAGACGGAGATTCTAGCAACCGAGCGACAACTACAGAGCACTTGGACAGATGTAGCGGGGAAGCATAATATCAGGCTTAGCGAACAGTTGGAGGTTGCCATGCGACGACTCGAGATTCATTATCTCCAACATCGTGTATCCAATGGTTTCAAGAAGGTGACAAAAACACATGTTTCTTTCACACCTTGATTTGACATGGAGCTTGACCTAATGATACGACCCTTTTAGTGGCATATAATAAGAACCCCAACCAGTTAGCGACAACTGGGGTCACTTACCTTAGTACCCTCCTTACCTCACAGCCGACTAAGGTGGACGAGGATCTACTATCCTCCATCCCACACTCGTTGACAGAACTAGAAAATGTTATACTAACGGCCTTTCCTACACACACAGAAATCAAGGAGGTGATCTTCTCCTTTAGTAGGAACGAGGCCCCACGGCCGGATGGATTTTCAACGGAACTCTACATAGCTTGTCGGGATATCATACGCACATAAATAGTGCGAGGTATAAGGAGATCTTCACACTTAAAGTCTTTCCTAGAATGTGGATATCCACTTTTCTTGTGCCTATCCCAAAAGTGGATAACCCAGTTTCTTTTAGAGAATTTTGCCCCATTAGTCTTTGTAATATATGCTACAAAGTTACGTCTAAAATTATTACAAATCAACTAGGGACCTTTATTGATAGACTCATATCTCCTCAATAGTGTGGTTCTGTTAAGGGTTGACAAACCATGATAGTATCATGCTAGTTCATGAGTTAGCACAATTAGTAGACACTCATATTCTGAGTTTGAACTTCATTATCAAACTTGATATGGAGAAGTCTTTTGATAGGGTCGAGTGGAATTTCCTTACCATACAGTTACGTCGCTCAGGTTTCACCGATGCATTAATCGATCTAGTTGATGGTTGGTTTAGAGAGAATCAATTTTCTCTCTTGGTGGACAAAAACTCCACACATTTCTTCACTAACACGCCAGGTCTACGACAAGGTGATCCTATCTCACCCACCCTTTTCATATTGATGGAGGTCTTTAGCCAATCACTAACATGAGCGATCGTTGGGGGATACATCTAACCATATTTTTTTAAAAAGGGTTGCCCGATCATCTCGCATTCTCTATTTACAGATGATGTTATCCTTTTCCTTAATGCATCTAAAAAATTCATTCAGGAGCTTATGAGTGTACTCAATGCGTACAACAAGCTTCTTGCCAGCTCGTCAATGGTTTATGGTTGGCCCATCCACCACCGTAAAGTGATCACATATCATCCAGCAATATACAAGATACTCACAAGGTGCTTCCTTTCGCCTATCTCGAATGCCCCATCTTTCTCGGCCTAGCACAAAATCATTATTTTGATGCCTTGTTGGCCAAGCTAAGAAAGAAACTAGATGAATGGAAACTTTGCTTTCAATTCCCTAGGGGGCGCATCAAACTAATGTGAATTGTCCTCATGAGCATTATGTTGCACACCCGAATGGTACACTTGTTATCGCTCACTTTTTCTTCACTATGTGGATCGTTTATGCGCGCATTTCCTATGGCCAGGTCACCTCAAGGGAGGCCATAGATACCATTGGATTTCTTGGCACAAAGTATGTCGGTCGAGGGAAGAGGGGGGTCTAGGGATCAGGAGCCTTAAGGACATCCAAGACATGGTTCAAAAGAAGCCTGTGTGGCATATGAGAACTACGAGCTTCTCGTTGGGGAGCTTCATCACGTCCAAATACGGTGAGTGGGCTCGTAGGGAATCTAATATAAAGGGTCACAAAAGGTGGCATACTTGGCAGAAACATTGGCTAGAGATATTTAATGTGACCCATTGGCACATCGACCTAGGCACGATTAGTGCGTGGTATGATACCTGGCTCACCTATTCACCCTTAACCTGCCACCTATGGCACAATTGCGAATTAGGAACATGCAACTCCTATAAGAGCAACATGGTCTCAAGTTTGATGCGTTACCACAGGCTATGGCTACCGCCATAGGACCAAGCCCTCTCGCGTTCAACCTATTTGGATCCTCATGATTATCATGAATTTCTCTTATCGATCCTCTTGGGACCCTTTTCTGGAGAGATTCCCTATACAAACTCGGGGTTTCGCAAATGGCATCCAACGATTCTCCCTCGTGTCTCATTCTTCCTTTGGAGGCTCATGCTCCGTGGCCTCCCTATTGATGATTGGGTGACCCGTATTGGTCACTCACTCAGTTCATGTTGCCATTATTCCCTCTTCTCTCCTCAGGTTGGGACTATGGAACGCCTTTTCTTCCATAGTGAGATTGCTACAGAATGTTGGAGACAATTTACTCATCATTGGCACTGGCTCTTACACACCCACACACCTCTAACATCGTTAGAGTATTTTGGCAAGATCTTTATTGCGACAACACGCTCTAAGTGGAGCCCCTATCTACACATCACCATAGCTTACTTTACTATGGGAGATATGGAAAGAAAAAATTCTTCTCATTTTGCAAGGTCTCCCATGCGAGCAAATAATATAATGTGATACGTCAAGCAATGGTTGTTGTGCACGCAACACCTCTTACCACCCATTGCTACATCTCCCCTGTTACTTGTGATTTATTTCCCACTTGGGGCATCCATTAGCCTTGACCCCCATTATCACACTGCTACATATTGTCCATTGGCACCCACCGCCAATGGGCATTCTAAAGCTCAATATGGATGGTGTAGCCAAAGGCGGGACCAGCTGGGGGGTGGTATTCTATGAGATCACTCAAGGAGTATCCTTTTGCTTTTTCTATGGATTTTAAATTAACACAACAGGCGAGATTATGGCGATACGTGATGGTTTGCTCATTTGCGAGGAGCGCAACCTTCACTGTATCACCATAGAATCGGTCTCACAGTTGTTGGTCAACATGCTCAGTGCAGGCTCATGATCACAATGGCGTCTCTAAAGCGTATGGCAAGACATCATGCACTGTCGCCCCCGTGTGACAAGCATTCCCCACCAGTTCTGCGACGGGAATCAGACGGTAGATGCCCTCTCCAACTATGCAGTAGGCTCCCATACCCCCTCCCTCTTCATCACGTGGCAGGACCTCCCCCCTGCGACTCGTGGTCGTCATCACGTTGAGAGCCTCAACTTGCCTGCTCTCTACAAGTGTTGCCTCCTGTCAAAGGCCAGCCCTCGAGAGTGGCGTATCACATGGAGCACTAGTGGCAGGAGTGGGTGACCTCTTGTCAAACTGATGTCCCTTAGCGCACCTCCATGCTCACATCCGAACATGGTGTGAGGACCTTCATACTCCATGTAGCACAAACTCTGAGGGACACGCACATGACGCGGAAGCCTGCGGCCTTCTCCAGAACAGCCATGGTATCATCTCTTGTATCTTCTTCTTTTTGTACCATGGGTGTGGGCGAGTAAGGTCCGAGTGTAATTGGGACATTAAAACTCGCTCCATGCCTATAAACGCTTATAAACACTCTACTTGACATATAAAACCCCCCTAGGTGGCGTCCAAGGCATGGCTGGATCAGTCTACGGGACCAACCCGTGGGTTGGCCACACTCGACACTGTATTTTTTTCCAAATAAAATAAAATAAATTAAAAAATAAAGTAGTTAACTGGATTAATAACTAAGGAGGATATTAAAATAGGCAGTGGAAGAATTATTTTGGATTTTTAATTAAGATGGAGGAGAAATAAGGTGAAGGGAGGTTAATAAGAATACTATGATTAGTAGATGATACTCTTACAATGAATATTTATTTTAATTAATAGTTGGTTATACGTAAGAAAGTAGATAGATATAGTAATGATTGATACTAATATTTAGTTAGATACTTAATAGGAGTATTTTATTTTAGTAAGATATAATGATAGGAATAATTGAGAGATATGTTGATACTAATCATAAAGATAGTAAGAAAGGTATTATCCGATAGTATGTAGCTTAGTGAAGTCGAGAAATATATATATACAATAAAAATTTAGGAGTAAGGGAGACAGGGATAGAATAATATTTTATTTAGTTTAAAAGGATTCTAATTAATTATATTGAGGTAATATGAGGCATGAAGAGGTAAATAGTTATATTATTATATAGCTTATTGTTAGTTTATAACCATATAACATGTTCTATATAGTTATATGCTTAATAAGTATTTATATATATTATAAAATAAAATCAAGGTCAAATAAGATAAATTTGTCGGTACCCTACATGTGTTAGATAGAATGCCTCAAGAGGCTGACCTAGTGAAACAAGATTCAAAATCAGATTGCATCTGCTATTTCTATTAAATATTTGTAAGGATTCATTCATATAAGCTAGATATCTACCAGAGAAGTTTCATAAGATCACCGATAGCACCTTGATTCGGGTGATTGCAGATGGGGGACCGTTCACTACCTTTCACTTTGACATGCATCTCATTTGTCCTCCTTTTGTGATGGCACACTTCCAAGGCATTCCAGACCTTCTCGGGCACCTTCCTACGAGAGCCCACCTTCATTGAGGTGTCATAGCCTCTACATTGGCTGGAAAATCTTTGGACATGTCTCCCATCTCCTCTTATTGTGTCTAACATAAGACAATGAATTAGGGGTTGTATATCAATTTTTAAGGCCTTTGGAGATCTTTTGATGGCCGTAGATGAATTTGTCAAGTGATGGGGTCCTACATAGGCCGTAGGCAGTCCCTCATAGCAAAAAATCATCATCTGACCAATGGAGATGATGCCTAGGGGCAGAGATGAACCGATCTGACCCTACCCTTCCTATCTCCTTCATAGAGAGTCCAACAGCTATGATCAAGTCACAACTGTGGACCCCTTTTTAGTTATGGTGCACCCCCATCAATCGCCCCATCATCTGCCTCGTCAGTATTTCTCCTTTTTGTTTGTGTATTTATGGGCCCTGCCATCCTCATCACCTGTTGGTGCCAAAAATAGGCCTAGAAAAGAAATAAGAGAAAATAAGAATCAGATATAACTTATACCATCTGATCCTCAATATGAAGATCGGACAACTGTGACCAAAATGTCACTTATCACTCAACCAGTTATGACCCAGGCTTTGTGTCAGGTCAGCTCGAAGTCTGGTCAAAAGTTCTTTCTTATTTTCTTAAAATTGTGGCCCATTGGGCTGCGATCATAATCTTCCATTCTTGGCCCCGCCTAATGCAAAGCATATGAGACTACTGTTGGCAAACCCCTATCAAAAGTATTTAAAATATTGGCTACTATATAACCCCTGTCTGATTATAAGAAAGAACTTATGACCTTGTGTGTGGGCTATACTTGTGCTTAGACTTGAATGGGTTGACCTTGTCTGTATGATGTTGTTGGGCGCTAATATTGAGGTGTTAGTTGCTTTCTGGCTGTTAGCAGGCTTGAGTGCCATGTGTTTGTCTGCTTGTGCTGGCTTGAGCCTTGTTACAACGGGCTCAACCGCCTGATGTTTTATAAAAACCATTTTTGTTTTCATCTTCTTTGTCTCTCATTTTTTCTCAATTTTACTTGATCCTTGTTTAACATAAAATCACATACTCAACAAAATAGCTACACCCATTAAACTTAAGATGTTTAAACATATTTCTAATGATAACTAATGGGCCTCCAAAAATTACATTGAAAAGTGTTGTTTTTACAAGATGGCTTATTTAATACATGAAAATGAGCATTCTCATTCAAAAAGGAGACAATATAAGTAAAATGATCCCAAAAATGGCCATAAAATATGTACATTTTTATGCCTTATTTTGGGTTCATCAGTTGGGAAGGAGGAAAGGAAGACACAGAGGTGATAGAAGACAAGATGACCATGGAGATGATGAGAGACCCCAAGATAAATTTAAGGTAAGATTTTATAACTGTGAGAAACTTGGACATTTTGCTAATGAGTGTCATAAAGGTAAGGAGGAGAAAGCTCAAGTTGTTGAGGTCGAGGAGAAAGTTCAACTGACTCTTCTCGTGGACGTCACCGGAACTCCAGAAATCAGTTTACTCCAAGGAGTCAATGAGAAGACTACAAATGATGGCATGGGGTATCGTGGTAATGGATCATGCAATCACATGACAGTTGATCAGAAATTATTTCAAGAAGTGAAGGAAGTGTAACATGGAACAGTGGGATTTGGGGATGGATATACTACATAGATAAGTAGTCGAGGATGGATCATGTTTCAGTACCAAGACAAAAGCTAAATGAGGTTAGACAACATCCTCTATGTCCCTATGTTAAAATCTAAGAGTTTAAGCTTGGGTTAATTTAATGAGCATGGGTTTTTTATATTAATTGTGGGTGGCTCTCTCATCATCTACGATCAACATGGAAGACTCCTAGTGAAGGTGTAGAAAACTCAAAGCTGACTATATCTTTTGAAAATTAATAGCTCGGAGTCGAGTTGGAAGTGGCATAGAAGGTATGGACACTTTAATTTTCAAAATTTACAAAAATTATCTTCCAAATATCTTGTTAAGGGCCTTCTGTCTTTTGAGATCCCTCAAAATGTTTGTTGTTATTTAATTTACATCAAGTAACATAGAATCCCATTTCTTTCTACAACCACTTAAAAAAAGCAGACCCCTAGATCTTGTCCATAAAGACATTACAGACCAATCACACCAGCGACACTAGGAGAGAGTGAGTACTTTTTATTAGTTGATGATGATTTCTCTAGACTTTTAAGGATACAATGCCAAGGCATATGAGCGAAGCCTTTCAAGCTTTGTTAGGCTTAAAAACTTAGCCAAATCAGGAAGGAATGAAAATTGGGTGTCTTAGAACTGACCAAGGAGATGAGTTCACTTTGTTGAAATTTTCAAAGTTTTGCTTTGAATATGGAATCAAACAAAAACATCCAGCTCCATTTTCTTCCCAGAAAATGGAGTTGTTGAAAGGAGAAAAGTGACAGTATCAGAAATGATAAGAACCATGCTGAAACTCAAGAATCTTCTGCGTGATCTTTAGGGAGAAGTTAATACTACAATATATATACTGAATAGAGTTCCCACCAAAAGCTTGGACAGTTCCAAGTAAAGTCCCCTGGAGAAAAACTATAGAAGCTACAAGATAGCAGCAAACCCATGTTTTTTATTGGGTATGAAGTTGAAACCACAGGATACAAGTGTTCTCACCCAGAGATAGGGAAATTTGATTTCATTCAAGATGTCATATTTGAAGAGGAAAGCCAATGAACATGGAGTACTTCCCATGCACGAAAGAATGAAGGTATGTTTTACTCTTCAAATTTCTTTACTTGGCCCAATCAAGATGAGGAACAAGTGGATAGAGTAGCTCCATTGAATGATCATCCTAATGATTCAATAAGCCTAAATGAGGTCAATAAAGAAGGACAAATCAGTTATTTAACCTTGGAGGAAAGATATCCCATAAGATTAGTTGATTTTGATGGGATATATGCAAATAACGATGAGGTCAATATAGACCCTAAAACAAGTTATTTGATTCAAGAAGAGCCTAGCTCATTTCATGAGGCATCTAAAGAGATTGTTTGGAGGTATGCCATAAGAAAAGAGTTTGGATACAATTGAGAGGAATGAAAAATGGGAAATGGTAACTCCTCCACCAGGATGCAAGCCTATTGGTCTTAAGTGGGTTTATAAGGTGAAGCGTAATTCCCATGGTGATATGGTAAGACATGAAACCATACTTGTGGCAGAAGTATAGCATTGCCTACGAAAAAGTATTTTCTTCAGTATCAATAATGGAGACTATTCGGTTGCTTCTGGCCCTAACCTCCCAAGGAGATTTGCAAGTTCATCACATGGATGTCAAATCAACATTTCTTAATTGTCAGTAAGAAGAAGTCTACGTGAGACAACCAGGAGGTTTTGTCAAAGAGGAAAAATAATATCTGGTGATGGAACTTAAGAAGGCCCTTTATGGGTTAAAAAAAGCACCAAGGGCATGGTACCTCAAGTTCGACAAGTGTCTGAAATCTCTTGGCTTCACTAGAAGTTCTAAAGAGCATGCAATCTATTTCAAGAACTCAGGTTCCTCACATTTGATTATCGGTGTATAAGTCAATGTCTTGTTTGTTATAGGGCCAGAGCCTCATCAAATTGAAGAGTTCAAGATCCATATGAAAAATAAGTTTGACATGAATGATGTTGACCTACTCACCTCATAGAATGGGATTGAAGTCACACAAATGTCTTGAAAAATCAAGTTGAGTCAAAGGAGTTATGCCTTGAAGATGTTGGAGCAATATGGTATGATCGAGTGAAAGCCAACACACATTCCAGAAAGTCCATGCAAGTTTAGAAATGAAGTGTCACAAGCAAAAGTGAACTCTACAACCTATTGAAGATTGATGGGAAGTCTCATGTACTCAACCCACACAAAACCTGATCTGATGTTCACAGTTGGATAAATAGATATATGGAGAATCCAACAAATGAACATATGACTACTGCAAAGAGGATCTTGAGGTATGTGAAATGGACATTAGACCTTGGTTTGGTCTATGAGAAAGTAGAGGCAGATATGAAGGTTGTTGGGTATAGCGGCAGTGATCTGACAAGAGATCTAGATGACGGAAAGACCACAAGTGGAATGGTTTTCTTTCTTTGAACCAGCTTGATCACATTGGTATCTTAGAAGTAAAAGGTTGTGATCCTATCATCATGTGAAGATTAATACATCACAACCACTTTGCAGTTTGTCAAGGAATATGGTTGGCAATATTAATTGGTGAACTTACAGACAAAGAGGTGGTAACATTGATATTAATGGTTGGTAGTAAATCAGCCTTAGCATTGTCCAAAAATTGAATAATTTACAGTATGTGCAGGCACCTAGAGACCATGTTTCACTTTATAAGAATATGCTTGGAAGAAAAGAAGATGGAACTGGAGTTCGTAACCTCAAAAAACCAACTGGATGACCTTTTTCACCAAGGCATTGGGTATACAAAAGTTTGAACAAATTTGCCAACTTTGACCATATGGAGCATCATAAAAGGCATCATGCTTGGAAGGGAGAGTGAAAGTACCAAGACATGATGTGGCTTCTCCAGAACTTTCTAGAGAGGCCTATAGAGAAAAGACATTCCTTGAATATTCTTTCAAGATCCTTCTACGTTACTCTCTCTCTCTCTCTCTCATGTACTCTCTAGCTTAGTCCAGAGATTTCTTCTCATGCCATTACGGGCACACCTTGAACCTCATTGTAACTTAACTTTTGGAATCAATATCTTCTACTTAATTTAAGTCAGATATTGAGGAGTCCACCATCAAGTCAGCCAACTCGCCGAGCTGTCAGTTCAGTCACCAGAGAGGGCCATAGGAACTTAATAAGATTAGCTAGTAATAATCTGACACATACCCTATTCTCATTACAGAGAAGTGGCGGCTAGGATTAAATCTAGGTTCAAACATTGATAGGATTAAAGATATAGGGCTAGGATTAAACCGTAGATGGGAAGCATTTTAACAGTTAAGATTTATTTCAATATAGCCGTTATAATCAGTTATAAGGGCTATGATTAAAATAGAAAACTTCACAATATTATACTACTACAATGTATTATAAATACAAACTAATGTTAACGAGACACCTTGCGGGCTAATACAACTATCTTTAACCACCTATTTTGGTGGGTTCCTCTTTTCTCTCTCTCTCTCTCCCCTCTCTTCTCCTTCCTCCTCTATCTCAGTTCTTGTTCTTGACTCAACCAAACTCCAAGAAGCTTTACATAGTATCAGAGCCAGCTCACATCTAGCATGGCCGAGGATAAGCTCGTGGCCCGCTGTCGCCTATCCCTCAAGCATAATGAGTATGACCACGGTTGGTCATGTGCCAGTTGTGATTCCACCAGGAACTTCAATCTCAATCATGATTGACTCCTCAATATTAGCATTGTTAGAGCCTCCTCCAGAGTACATAGGGTAGAGATAAATATCAATGGAGCGATAGGGAAGCGAGATGAAGACAAGGAAGTTAGAGATAGAGACCGAGAGAGACGAATGAGGCAAGGGACAACCAATGGATGCAAGATAAAGATGCGCTGGGTAGAGATAGAGACCGAGAGAGACACAGGAAGTAAGAGAACCAAGACACATAGATATACTGAGATAAAGACGAGAGCGGAGATAGAGACCAAGGGGGAGAGGAAAGAAGACAAACCAAGAGAGAGAGATATTGCCAAGGATCTCTCTGTCCTGCAGGAGTTGTTGAAGAAGACTACACTTGCAGAAATCATTTACATACAATTGAATTTGAGCCCTTTCTGGGCCTGTGAATCAGAGAGAAGAGGGGCAGAGTCTCTAACCCTGACGCGTGTCGGCAATTTGACTGCCTCAAGCAGTCTCTCAGGGACAGCTCTTCCCTCTCCCTCCACTCGTCAATCTAGACCATTACTACAGCTTTACCCGTTAGAGCAACTAGTCTATTCATCGCTCTCTTTCTCTGTTCTTGTACTGTTGCAGCTCCATCACTGGCCGACACATGTGGGAACAAAGGGAGATGAGAGCAGATAGCGAGAGAAAAGGGGAAAAGTCCATTGGGTCGCTATAGAGGGTAGAAAGGAATAAGTTTTCCTTTCCTTCTTCTTTCTGTCTTTCTTTCTCTGTATCTGAGTCTCGGCTCCCTAGAAGCCATTTGACCGAGGGGTTGATGTCAAATAGAGTTGGGGACATACGTTAGTATCGAAGAGTGACACGTTATCGGTGAAGCATGTGAGCGCCACAGAGCGGCGCTTTTGCTTCGTCACCTCATAAATGAGGACAAGCAGGTGAGAGGTCGGCCCAGAAGAAAACAGGTGGAAAAAAGACGCGTGAGGAAGGAGAATGAGAGAAGGCCATTCTTGCAGGAGAGAAAGCTGGCCGATAGAGTGAGAGAAACAGAGTGAAAGAGAGAGAGGGAGAAGGGGGGAGGGGGACCTAGAGAAAGGGATAGGGTTAGAGATAGAGATAGACAGGGAGAGGAAAAACAGAGCGAGAAAGAGAAATTGAGAGAGAGAGAGAAGGGAGAGTGGGGGACCGAGAGGGGGGGGGATAGAGATAGAGATAGAGAGTGAGAAAAATAGAATAATTGAGTGATATCGATAGCGGGAGTGGGATAGAAAAAGAGGGAGAAAGAGAGAAATTGAGAGAGAGAGAGAGAGTGAGAGAGATAGAGAAAGGGAGAGAGAAAGATGGCGACTATGGTGTCCCCTGTGCGCTTGTTACCCGCATTTCCTACGCGAAGTTTGCCGCGTTTAGCCTGGAGATGAATAGGGTACAGGACAAGGTCCTCGGCCTACAAGTAGGCACGTGTGTTAATGAGAGAGAGAGAGTGAGGGGTCCCCACAGTCTGCCCATTTCACACCGTGGCATATGATAATCTAGAGAGAGAGAGATGGATCTACAGGATGTGAAATCGAACTCTCCGATTATGGAAATTATAACTCTAGAGAGAGAAAGAGATGGGTAGAGAAAGCGTTCAACGAATTGAACTGTTGGGTCGTTGCCGATGTCGAGAATTAAATATCAAGCCTCGATAATATGTGATTTTGATTCTTTCATTTAAACCAGATATGAGACCACTTCCCCAGAAACTTAAATCTCTGAGTATGCCAGCTGTGAACAGCGACGTCCGAAAGGAAGCTTCGTCATCTCTAAGCAGCGGGACTCGGACGCAGAGATGCAGTTGAGCCATTACACCATTGCAACGATCTAAGCGGACGATGCAAGAGAGAGGGATAACGGCGATAGAGAGAGAGATACCGCGAATAAGCCGATATCCCCTCATAGGAAATGTTCCAATCTCAATAGCCCCAGAAGATTCGGGAATGAGAGAGAGAGAGATAATAGAGATAGAATGAGGGATACTAAGCTGGCCCAGGCAAATGTTTCAGTCTTAATAGGTCAACAGGATTCGAAGCCCAAATTGGCCTCTTTCTCACAATCATTCTGAATAAGAAAGAGAGAGAACGGAGATAGAGAGAGAGATTGCGAGTGAGTTGTCACAGGCCAAGAGGTTTCGATGCCCATGCGTTCTAAATGAGAAAAAGATAACGGAGATAGAGAGAGATAGCGTAGATAGAGAGAGAGATCGCGAATGAGTTGTCACAGGCCAAGAGGTTTCGATGCCCATGTGTTCTAGATGAGAAACAGAGAACGGAGATATATATATATATATATATATATATATATAGAGAGAGAGAGAGAGAGAGAGAGAGAGAGAGTGAGCTGGCCAAGGGAGATATTTAAATATCAATAAGCCGACAGGATTCGATGGCCAAGTTTGCCTCTCTCTCATGGGCATGCGCTGTCCTCTTGTCTCAGTGTGAAGAGGGAGAAAGCGATGCGCAGCGCGACGCGTGTTCTCGGAAAGTTATGTCCTTTCAACATATGTTCATCGACCCACAACATAGAAAAGAGAATTCCTTTGAAAACTCGGCGAGTTCTCCAAACTGGTCGGCGGCTGCATCGAAAACGGCGGAGTCTTCTTCGCCGAACAAAGAATAGTTAGTGCAAACGAGGGGATGGGCGGCCGTAGCGGCGGCAGAGAGATTTCCGACGCCGTAAGCTGCCGGCATTTGGGAGTTAATAGGCATTATATATCCGTAATTATGTCATTTCAGCACGCGGGAAGAAGAAGATAGCTGCGAGTCTCTTTCCTGGAAAACACCTTCTCTATGTCACACTACCCATGTGCAGATATCGTCCTCCAGAGAGAGATGTAGAGAGAGACATGGACAAAGAGATAGATAAAGATGGCGTGGAGAAAGAGAAAGTTGAAGATGGCTAGATAGAGATAGAGATAGAGAGTAGAGAGAGACATGGAGAAAGAGAAAGTTGAAGATGGCTTGATAGAGATAGAGACGTAGAGAGAGACATGGAGAAAGAGAAAGGTAAAGATGGATTGACAGAGATTGAGACATAGATAGAGAGATGGATAATGAGATAGATAAAGATGTCATGGAGAAAGAGAAAGGTGAAGATGGCTAGATAGAGATGGAGACGTAGAGAGAGATATGGACAAAGATGGATTAAGATGGCATGGAGAAAGAGAAAGGTGAAGATGGCTAGATAGAGATGGAGACGTAGAGAGAGATATGGACAAAGATGGATTAAGATGGCATGGAGAAAGAGAAAGGTGAAGATGGCTAGATAGAGATGGAGACGTAGAGAGAGATATGGACAAAGATGGATTAAGATGGCATGGAGAAAGAAAAAGGTGAAGATGGCTAGATAGAGATGGAGACGTAGAGAGATATGGACAAAGATGGATTAAGATGGCATGGAGAAAGAGAAAGGTGAAGATGGCTAGATAGAGATGGAGACGTAGAGAGAGATATGGACAAAGATGGATTAAGATGGCATGGAGAAAGAGAAAGGTGAAGATGGCTAGATAGAGATGGAGACGTAGAGAGAGATATGGACAAAGATGGATTAAGATTGCATGGAGAAAGAGAAAGATAAAGATGACATGGAGAAAGAGAAAGATAGAGATGGGGGAGATAGAGAGAGAGACGGAGAACCCTCGATGGGCGATAGTAGAAAAATGGATTTTTTTCAAAGTCTACCCTCTTTCCCTCTCATTCTCTCTCTCAGAATCAGACAACTTGCCTTCCCTCTTAACCCTAACCCTACCTCGTGTAAACCTTCTATATATACCCCCACGTTTCCCTCCCTGCAGTATCTACCCCAGCTCTAAGACCTCTCCAACTTGTTCCTCTTCACTGCAATGGCAAAGGCGGTACTATCGCTTCCTCTTCTGTCAATGCTGCTTCTTTTCTTCTTCTTCTCCGGCGTGCACTCACAGGGAACAGCCGGAGGATGGGAGAGCGCCCACGCTACCTTCTACGGGGGGGGAGACGCTTCTGGCACAATGGGTTAGTCTTCAATCTCGCAAGTTTCTATCTTTTTCTCTTGGTTTTTCAACTGGGTTTCCGTCTTACTCTTGCATTTCAGGGGGGGCTTGTGGGTACGGGAATCTCTACAGCCAGGGTTACGGAACGGAGACAGCGGCGTTGAGCACGGCCTTGTTCAATAACGGGCTGAGCTGCGGCGCTTGCTACGAGCTCCGTTGTGCCGATGACGGGAAGTGGTGCTTGCCAGGGAGTATTACAGTAACGGCGACGAACTTCTGCCCTCCCAATCCTTCTCTTCCGAACGACGATGGCGGTTGGTGCAACCCTCCTCGCGAACACTTTGATCTCTCCCAGCCTGTGTTCGAACGCGTCGCTCTGTACCGCGCCGGTATCGTCCCCGTCGCTTACCGGAGGTGGGGTCCCCGTTTGATTATCTGTTTTGCCAAGAGTTTTTAATCGGGTTCTTGTTTTTTTATCCCGGTTTCAGCTCTGTTATGCCCAAGTTACCGTCTTTTCTACTGGGTCTTTGTTTTCTATCTTGATTTTCATCCCCTTTAACTGGGTTTTCGTACTCTGCCCTCGTTCCCTCTTCCTCGTACAAGGATTGATCTTTAAGACCGGGTCTTCATCGTCTGCCTTGATTGAGCTCATGTTTCCATGTTTTACATTGGGGATTCGCATTCTTCCCTAGTTTCCTCTTCCACATCCCAATAACTGTTCCTGCTGGGTCTCCATTATCAAGACCCAATCTTCTACTGAAGTTCCATATTCTACTTTAAATGTTTCCACCCTAATGTTCACCCCTATCAAACCCGAATTTGCTTATTTTCAACTGGCTCTTCGTCATTTATACACATGTCCACCACCCTCAAATCCAAATTTGCAAATTTTCATCTTGATCTTCAGCATCAATCCTAATTCCCTCCACCCTCGAACCAAAACCTAAACTTTTTCACCGAGTCTTCATCATCAACCCTGACTCCCACCGTCGAACCAAAACCTAAAATTTTTCACCGAGTCTTCATCATACAAGACCCTTGAATACACAAATTTTCAACTGGGTCACCACCCTCAATCAAAACTTACAATTTTTCATCTGGGTTTTCAGGGTAACGTGCCAGAAGAAAGGGGGCATGCGATTCACCATCAACGGGCACACCTACTTCAACCTGGTGCTGATCACCAACGTGGGCGGCGCCGGGGACGTCCACGCCGTCTCAATCAAGTCTTCAAAGACGGGGTGGCAAGCGATGAGCAGAAATTGGGGCCAAAACTGGCAGAGCAACAGCAATTTCGGCTCAGACGCGCTTTCTTTCATGGTGACCACCAGCGATGGAAGAACGGTGATCTCCAATAACGCTGTTCCTCAGGGCTGGTCTTATGGACAGACCTTCTCTGGTGGGCAGTTCAGCTAAAATGGTGAGAGAAGTCGCTTGAAATGGGTGGGTAGGAAGTGGGGAAGGGGAAGTGGAGGTGGTGTGTTATTACTTAGTAAGGGTGTAACGTAAGTCGCCCGGCTTGCGAGTGAGCTCGTTTTAACTGGGCTTCGCTTGCTCGCCTCTGTAATGTGGCCGCAGAGGGCGAGGTTTGGCCCCGCGGAAATATATCAGTGAATGGTATTTTCCTTTAATTGTTTACATCGAATCAGAGTGGCGCAGCGGAAGCGTGGTGGGCCCATAACCCACAGGTCCCAGGATCGAAACCTGGCTCTGATATCGAGGCATCTTTTTGAACTTTTTTACTGGGTATTTTTGCTGAAAAATTTAAGTTATACTTCTAATCTTTCAAGGTAAGTATAGACTCTTTCTTGATTTTAAAGCTTTTTCGGCCAAGTAAATTTTTTATTGAGTATTTTTGCTCAAAATTTTTTATGTTATTCTTATAAACTTTCTAGTTATGTATTTTTTCTCTTGTTTACATAAAACTCTTTCTTGATTTAAAAGCTTTTTTAGGCCGATAGGCCGAGTAAATTTTTCATTAAGTATTTTTGCTGGAAAGTATATAAGTTAATCTTATAATCTTTCTGGTTATGTATTTTTTCTCTTGTCTGTATAAAACTCTTTCTTGATTCAAAAGTTTTTTTAGGCCGATAGGCCGAGTAAATTTCTTACTGAGTAGTTTTGCTGAAAAGTATACAAGTTATTCTTATGGACTTTCTAGTGAAGTATTTTTTCTCTTGTTTATATAAAACTCTTTCTTGATTTAAAAGCTTTTTTAGGCCGAGTTAGAATTCTTTTTAAGATAACTATTATAAGAATAAATTAAATATTCTCATAAACTTAAACATTCTGAATAACTAAAACATTTTGAAAAAATTTTGAGTTTTTTTGCTCAAAAGTATTTAAGTTATTCTTATAAACTTTCTAAGTAAGTATTTTTTCTCATGTGGATGTAAACTCTTTCTTGATTTAAAAACATTTTTAGGCCGAGTTAAAAAAGTTTTCAAGATAACTATTATACCAAGAACATATCTTTACCAATGTTAAATTACAACCTTCCACAGACAAAATTAAGTAAAAACTTTCACAAATTTTTTTTCATTTTATATATGTTTCCAATTTTCATTTCATTTTATACATATCTCTTTCTTGATTCCTTCACCCCCAGCATTCTATTTTGTATTTTCCCAGAAAAGGGTTTTTAGACTTTTTTGCCCCAGTTAAAAAAACTTTCTCAGATTATTATTTCATTAACTATTTTTTCATACAAGTTAAAAGTTTCTATGACCGGCTATCTAGCGAAAATGTTTCTCTGGCGGTTAAATGCAACTCTTCCTAGATTCCTGCGCCTTAGGATTATTGTTCCTACTTACCCAGAAAAGATTTTATGATAAAAATCTTTTTACTTTACAATATCTGAAATATAAACGGATTTCTTTCAAATATTTTCTTGTATTTCCGCACAATTAACTAGATATTTTCTTGATATATGCAATGCTGGTCGTCAAAAGAGTTATTTTGTTGCTCTCTCTCATTTTCCCCAATCCCTGAAGTTTAAGGTCACTGTGGAATTTTTTTACTATCTGGGTTTAAACCAACAGGGAGAAAAAAAAACCTACATGGGTTTTTCTCCCTGTAAGCTCTATATAGAAAGAAGTCTTAATGAATATTTCCTTGTTGATTTCTAAGTTTTACTGGTCTGGCAATCGCCGGTAGGGAGGAAGTCTTTCTTCTGTGTAGCTATCTATGGAAGGAATAGTTATTTTTAAAACAGTGTGCGTATCACATGTTTCTTGGTGGAAGCATTTACTGAATATCTTCTTCATTAAATGGAATGTCGGCGACGACCCTGCAGTAACCTTTCGCTGCACCATCTTTAATGATAGGTCAACGGTTATCTCTGCCGGCTTAATGCCTTGCCCCACCTGTAACGGCGTTGAAAGAACCCATCTTGTTTGTTCCTTGTCGATTCCATTAATAGAGAGATATATAAATAGATAGATAAATAGACAGATGGATTAGATAGATAGATAAATAGATAGATGGATAAGATAGAAAGATATATATATATAGAGAGAGAGAGATAGCGATATAGATAGATATTACAGATCGATAAATATATATTAGAGATAGATACATCAATAAAGATATATATATAGAGAGATAGATAGCTATATATATAGTGAGAGAGATAAATAAATAGGGAGATATATATAAATAGATAGAGAGATAGCAGATGAGATAGATCGATATATATATAGATAGATAGAGAGATAAATAGATATATAGAGATATAGAGAGATTGATTGATATATAAATAGATAGATATATAAATAAATATTAGAGAGAGATATAGATAGATGGTTATAGAAATAGATATATAAAGAGAGAGACAGAGACAGAGATAGAGATAGATAGATAAATCGATATATAAAGAGAGCGACAGAGATAGAGAGATAGATGGATGTATAAGTTGATATATCAAGAGAAAGACAGAGATAGAGATAAAGATAGATAGATAGATGTATAAGTTGATATATCAAGAGAAAGACAGAGATAGAGATAAAGATAGATAGATAGATATATAAATAAATATATAAAGAGAGCGACAGAGATAGAGAGAGATAGATAGATATATAAATTAATATATAAAGAGAGAGATAGAGAGATAGATAGATATATAAAGAGAGATATAAAAAGAGAGACATAGAGAGAGATAGATAGATAAATAGATATATAAAGAGAGATATATAAACAAATATATAAAGAGAGAGACAGAGATAGAGAGAGATTGAAAGATATATAAATAGATATATAAACACACAGAGAGAGAGAGAGAGAGAGAGAGAGAGAGAGAGAGAGAGACAGACAGACAGACAGACAGACAGATAAACGATAGAAGATTTGGCATGCAGAAACGGGCATTGACCTTGAATCTGGTAAAAGTAGATATTATATTTGAGGAGTTTACTTACCAATTAATGATATCTCATGTTTCTTCCTTGTGAGAGAATTCGGGTGTCTTCCATCCATAAGACGAGCTAGCCATTCGCTGACCCTGGAAATATCTTTGAATTTCGATTTCCTTCTGATGTATGACAGATGTGAGACTCAGGCGAAACTTCGGAACCCAGATTTCAGGGGTATAATAATTATCTTATGAATAAAGTCCATGTCATGACCAAATTTAAGGTCAAGTTTATTTTTATTTAAATAACCTAGTATTGGACGTGATGAAGCTTAAATATCCCATCCATCACGGGAAAGGGATAGTGTGATTCGCAATAAACTATAGTACCAGCTCAAGAGAAAATATTATTAAAATCAGATGAATTAGTGGGCCTCCCTTGTATTTGTCGTGTTTATGAACCAAATCAGATTTCTGGGGACTGTGTTTTCAAATAATTAATTGATCAATCTAATCTTAGTTGTGCCGTTATTCTCTTGTTTTATTTGGAAAACGCAAGTCTTTGGTTAATTTCTTCAGGAAAACGTAAGTCAATCTGTAGTTTGTAGGGATGCATGTTTATTTACCAAAAAATAAATGCTTTCACGTATGTGTCAAATGCTGAAATATTTTTTACTCGAATGGAAGTATATAATTTTTTTGTTTCTTGTTTTGGATTCTTGATATGAAACATATTATGAACAAGTGGAGAATTATAAATATCCAATTTGTTAATTTGGAGTTTTCCAGGTAGCTCCTTATTCATCACCTGATGTCTCAAACACTGGAGCCATATATTCATAAAAATGGATTAGATAAAAAACACTTCAATTTACAATAGTCACATATTATATGTGAGATTACAATTGAGTTTCACTGATTAAATAGTCTTAGTAGGTGCTATATTGTATGATATTCTTATATGTGGATCTCAGAATGTTACTTGGTAAATAATAATAAAAGCCTAGGACAGAAGTGAAAAGTGAAGAAGACAACTTACGATGACCCTCACTCAATCTGGTGAGCAGATACTCTGAATTCCCAATTTGGAGGATAACCCCAAAATGTCTCTCACAAAAGTCTCTTGGGAAGGATATTTTTAGCATGAACTACTTTAAAAAATGTTATTTTTTAAATCTATGATTGTTTGGTTACATGGATCCCGTAGAGTATGTTTTAGATGGTGTATGTGGACTGGATACACGTAAGGTACTAATTATATCAAATAACTATAAAAACCCATAGATGGATACTTAAAAGTTTAAATTTTTTAGAGTACTTTGAAGTTCAAAAGATAAAAGCTTTAAAGTGCAAATTTGTGTCAGCTGAGCTTACTGAAATTTAAGGATACCCCTAATAGTCTACGGATAAAGATCAAACAGTTAAAAGTAAATCATTTCAGCTTATTCATGAAGTTTGATAGACCATCTTTGGCAATATAAAATATAATTGTACTTGTATAAAATTAAGGTGAAAATACTAATGTTCAATATTCTAAGTACTACACTTTGATTGGAGATCCATTTTTCCCAGTGGAAAGAGAGATCACACCATCATTGGTTTTCATTTACTTGATCATCACCTACAGAGTGAAAATGAACATGATTTAAAAGTGCTTCAAGTGTGTAAAACAATATCTAATCAGAAATAGACTTTGATCACAGGCCACTCTGAGAAGAAGTTTATAATTATCACAGAAATATGGTGATATATATGGTGATTATCACAGAAATATATGGTGTATTTGCTCAGAAGTGGATTTGATCGCAGTCCATCTTCACCATGACGAACAATTCAATGCTGATATCAGATACACATGCTCTCTTGTGCATGACAATATCAGTCCCCGCCAAGAACGACCATTCCTCTGGAGCACTGGTTGCATCAACAGATAGTACATCTCTCCTAAATTCTGAAATAGATTGGAGCCCTTTGTCTTCCACGAGAGACCATCAAGGTAGGAGCATAAAACTCTCTGTAATGCCCTCTACTAGGTATGTGTTGAGCTCATCCATAGCTGGCCTGGCACCAGTTAAAGGATGAGGCGCTTTTTGTGTGATGCTACACAACAAACACTCCAACTCATATTAGGAGTTTGCACCCTGAGTTAGATTATCCAGAATAGGCATTGATGACTCACTAGGCAAGAGTCCTCTGACATAGGTGAGCGTTGAATCTTTCACCCGATCATCAAGAATTGGATCCCTTATGGAAGGGGTACATTATGAACATTCCATGATGGATTCATTTCCCCACATTAGGTTTGCATGTTGCTCCAACTTATCCTTGATTGTCATGCATGCAAGGGCTATTTTCAACTGGTCACCTTTTTTTATGTACCCCATGCATGAGAGAAATTTTACCTTGTTAGTCTTTGACCACATCGTTGACATCTGCAGGGGATCAACAAGAAGGAACACCACAGATAGCCAGATTCTTGATCTTTTAAAAAAACATCATAGGATGTGGCAAAAAATTGTGCTCTTTATGGTGTTGTATGGAGAATCAATCGTGCAAAAAAAAACACACAATGGAATCTTTTGACTCATCTTGGTATGATCCTTCAGAGGTTAACCTTTTACCCCCTCCATGTGTTTTTCTGTCCAAAGATTGACTGATAGAAGGATATTGAATGTCAACACGCTATTCACCTCAGCATATCAAATTGGATGTTGAGTCTTTAAATGTATTAGAGCTCATGTATGTGTTCCTCTTGATTGAATTCTTCTTCTTTTGTGCATTATTTTTGGTACACACAAGTCATGTGTAGTACCCATTACCAATTGGTGTGAAGTAATTGACGATGATAGACTTGTCCAGCCATTGGCAGCTTTGAACCCCAAGGGATGCTTTGCCGTTCATCCTCTCTGGTGGACAAGGTGATGCCCAAGATGTGTGTTGGTTTGAATATCACTCCCATGTGCACTCATAATTAGCATCAAAGTCCATCAAATTTGTAGGTAAATTTGATAAAATTTAACCAAAGTGAAATCAATTATTATATATCTATCATAAATTAAAATATACAAGATAAGATTGAAATGCTCAACTAAGAAATCATTAAGAAAAACAAAAATATCCTTCCCCATAAACTAATATGGTGTATATTAAGAATAACTACATTGAAAGGAGAAAATTAAAATTAAATTAAATGTATGTAAATAAGTTTTTAAAATTGAAAATATTCAAATAGGTTGAGACTCACGTATATTAATTGGGATCGATTAAAATCCATATATATATATATATGATCATATATTGACTCTCACCAGAGTTAGTTTCCCAAAAAACTTGACCCTAGACTGAAGTTGATGCATGATCAGAGTTGATTTTGTTCAGAATTTGACTCTGACTATGGTAATTTTATGAACAAATGAACTCTTGTAGGAGTCAATTCTTATCAAAATCTACAGTAGGTAGAGTCAATTTAGTTGATGTCAAATCTTATCAGAGTCAACTCTAACAAAAGTTGATGTTTGATCACAATTGACTGTCATGAATAATAGAGTATCAAAAGATTTGATTTGTGTTTATAAATCTGTAAACTGATATCAAATCTGACTATAGTCAATGTCCATCAAAGATTGACTATACTTTAAAGTCAAATCTAATGAGAATTGATGTCTGATCATAAAATGATAACATTGAAAGCTTCATTTGTGTTCATAAATTAAAATTTCTTTAGAGTCAATTTATGGTCTGAAATGAGCTATGAATAGGATCGAGTCTTGATCAAATTCATCCCTTCTTATACTTGATTTTTGTTCAGAAATAAACTCTGGCCAAGTCATTCTTTGGTCTTGAATAAAAAATAACTAGAGTTCCTTCTCTGGTTTGAAGTTTACTCCGATTAGAGTCAACTCTGATCAAGAACCAACTATAGTAAAAGTTATTCTTACAGCAGAAATTGACTCTAATCAGAGTCGATTTCAGTTTAAAAATTGGGAGGTGGGAGAGATAAAAAATAAAGATGAGGGAAAAACCTCATTTTTCAGACTTTGCCCCTCACCTCTTGTGACGCTTGTTGTTCTGCCACATCCACTGCCCATCACTAGCAATCTCACATATTTAGTTTGCCCATGCACTGATCACCGCTCAACACCATGTTTGGTTTTGGTCAATTGATCTTTCCCAGTCGCTCAGCACCTTGACTGCCCATCGTCTTCTGGTCACTGCCTTGCCCTCCAGTCATCCACTGCCCCTCATGGTATTATTCAATAACTAGGAACCAGGAAATGACCTAATTAGACACTAATTACTATATAGAAAATCAAGTGGCTCAATCATAATTAATTGTATACATATTTATCAAGGTAAGTTAATTAATTTTATGCCTTCATTAAATCAATATCAACACTTATTTAAGCACATATCATAGTTATAACTGAGTTTTTTATCTTGTTTGAAAAATCAATCACAATATTGAAAATATTAAGTCAGATATCCAAAAATTGACATCAACCACGGATTTCCCGATATTGGCATCCAAACTGTAGATGAATGTGGATGTTGATATCAGATACAAACATAATTTAACAATCTATATTGTTGTATGATATCCAGGTGGAATTTAGGTGGACATCAAACATCCCAGTTTGACATCCTGTTAAGCATCTATCCAGATAGCAACATTCGATATCACTATCAAAATACGGATAGAGGATTATATTTAAGGATACATCAGGAAATACAAATAGAGAAAGTAACATAATTTAGGAATAGAGTTTTGTTGAATTAATATTAATTCATTCATATTTTTAGTTTCAATGCTACCTTATATTTTTATAAAAATACTTTATCAGTAGTTATTAATATCATAATAATTAACATCTACAAGAAATGAAATTGTAATTTTTTCCCCCAAAATTCAGCTCTTTATTTCTCCTAATGTTTCCTTGGATTACATAAAGTCCATGATGCTTCAAGCATTCACTAACCCTAACTCACTCAAGAACATGAAGAATGATAAACAATATACATTACGATCAATACATGATTAATATATTGACACCGCAATAAGGATGCGTCAATTAGGATGTCTAATGCTGGGCCCTTGCCCATTGATATAGGAGAAAGGGCTCATGTGCAATGCCTTTTACTACGCTATGTGTATCCCTCGGTCGCCAAATATTATTTTTTTTATTACCAATTACTATGTTACATCTGTTTTATCTGAAGTAATCATTATTCCTCTCAGAAAGATGTAGTTTGTATCCTAAGTATGATCTCATTTAGTCCTCGTGTGCCCACTATGGGGAAACACTTGGCCTGTCATCATACTTTTTTTTGCCATTGGATGTCATTTACTTCCATATTTTCCATTGGATGCATATCCAGTTTGCCTTTGGGATTCGCCTAAGATCCATTAAGTCATGCTTCACACTCTTTTCATGCCATTCAATAAACTTCTGAAGAAAAATATGGATCTGGATAGAGTGCACGGATATATGAGGATGAAGAGCTACTTTTCTAATATTTCCATGTATGGAGATCAGATCCATTAGTAGCTCAAGTGTGTGACTTATGTCTGGGGATGACAGCCCAACGTGGTAGTAACCTCCATTTGTGATTTCTATAGTGCTCTTCACCATAAATTTCACTGGATCGTTAAATCTGGGGATGACAGCCCAACGTGGTAGTAACCTCTTCAAGGCTCACAATGATCATGCAGTAAAATCATCATGAGGTGATCACATGAGAGGACATGACTTTGGATGAGACAAAGTGTCAATGTCATGTAACACGTCTTGAACATACATCTGTCCATAATCAACTATGAGCAGATGAATAGATCCCTTATGGTGTAAGAAGCCTAAATTACTCTTTTATCTAGCTTCTTCCAATCTCGGTAGGGTCCAGGATGTAAAGAATATGAAACAAAGCATTGTTTAGGATCATTTCTAAATGATAAACTTTAGTCGGATTTATAGGTTAAATGGCCACTGTTTCCACAGGTTTGAAGGAGGATGATTTGTCCATCATCTTAAAAGTCGTGTTAGCTTTGAAAAATCATAAGCCCTAAAAAGTCATGTCAACAGATAGCTCTTGCGCCACCTCTCTTGAGGAGACCTCAAAATAGACAACAAATAACCTGTGAAAATAGGTGCACAATTCATAGCTCTTCAGCTATGTGGAACATTGACGATTAAGCTCCACTTGATGAGTTGTGTGTGCGAGGGGATGAAATACATAAAATGCGGGTAGAGAAAAAAGATCACGGGAGAGAGAATGAGAAGATATTAACAAGAAATCGAGAGCAAGCGAAATGAAGACAATGAGTACGGAGATAGAGACTGAGAGAGACACGGATGAGGCAGGGAGAACGAAGAGATGTGAGATAAAGATGCGTTGGGTAGAGATAGAGACCGAGAGAGACACATGAAGGAAGAGATAACCAAAGGACAGAGATATACTGAGCTAAAGACTAGAGTGGAGATAGAGACCAAGGGAGAGAGGGAAGAAGACAAACCAAGGAAGAGGGAGAAGGGGGGACCTCGCCAAGGATCTTTCTGGCCTGCAGCAGCTGTGGTAGAAGACCTTCCTTACAGAAAACATTTAAGACACATGCACCTTTACAAACAAAAGAGGGCCACTGTCACTGAGACTGCCGCGTTTCCCCCTTAGACTGCCTCAAGCAGTCACTCAGGGACAGCTCTTCCCTCTCCCTCCACGCGTCAGTTTAAACTAAAACTATTGCTTTACCCATTTGACCAACTCGTCTATTTTCGTCTCTCCCTTTCTCTCTTCTTGTACTGTGGTGGCTGCATCAACGGCCGACATACGTGGGAACAAAGAGAGATGAGAGCAGATGGCGAGAGAAGAGGGAAGAGTCAATTGGGTCGCTATAGAGTCTAGAAAGGAATAAGTTTTCGTTCCCCTCTTCTTTCTGTCTCTTTCGTTCTAACTCCCTTTGAGTCTCGTCTCGCTAGAAACCATTTGACAGAAGTTGTCGTCAAATAGAGAAAATGACAAATGTTAGTATGGAAGGGGGACACGTTATGGGTGAAGCATGTAAGCAGAGCGGAGCGGCACTTTCACTTCGTCGCATCATAAATGAGGACGAGAGGGCTAGAAGTGGACGAGACAAGAAAATAGATCGAAAAAAGACGCATCAGGAAAGAGAAATTGAGTAGGCCCTTCTGGCAAGAGCAAGAGAGAGAGAGAGAGAGAGAGAGAGAGAGAGAGAGAGAGAGAGAAAGAGAGAGAAAGGGAGAGAAAGGTCTGGTAACAGCACAAGAGAGAGAGAGAGAGAGAGAGAGAGAGAGAGAGAGAGAGAGAGAGAGAATGATAGAGAAAGGGAGAGAAAGGTCTGGTAACAGCACAAGAGAGAGAGAGAGAGAGAGAGAGAGAGAGAGAGAGAGAGAGAGAGAGAGAGAGAGAGAATGATATAGAATGGGAGAGAGAGACCCTAGAGGTAGAACGAGGGAGACAGATAGAGAAAGTGAGAGAGAGACCCTAGAGATAGAACGAGGGAGACAGATAGAGAAAATGAGAGAGGACCCAGATAGAGGGAGACAGATAAAGAAACTGAGAGAGGACCTATATAGAGGGACAGTGAGGGAACGAGAGAGAGGGAAAGCGAGAGAGAAAGTTAGAGAGAGGGAGAGAGAAAGAGAAAGGGAGAGAAAGAGATAGTGGGAGAAAGACAGAGAAACGGAGAGAGAAAGAGAAAGGGAGAGATAGAGATAGTGGGAGAAAGACAGAGAAACGGAGAGAGAAAGAGAAAGGGAGAGATAGAGATAGTGGGAGAAAGACAGAGAAACGGAGAGAGAAAGAGAAAGGGAGAGATAGAGATAGTGGGAGAGAGACAGAGAAACGGAGAGAGAAAGAGAAAGGGAGAGATAGAGGGAGAGAGATAGAGAAAGGGAGAGATAGAGATAGTGGGAGAAAGACAGAAAAAGGGAGAGAGATAGAGAGAGAGAGAGGGAGAAAGACGAGGAAGGGAGAGATATAGAGAGAGAGGGAGAAACAGAGAAAGTGAGAGAGATATTGAAGCCAAGGATTCAGCAACTCACCAAGTCAGTAGTGACGCTGACCTCTAAATTAAAAGATCGACATGTATCCTATGCTCCTTACGGAGAATTAACGGCTAGTATCAAATCTAGGATGAAAGATGGGCTTGATCAAATATAGAAGGTTAGGATTAAATCGTAGAAAGGTAAACAGTTAGATGGCCAGGATTAAATCTAAACTAGCTGTATTATAAGCCGTTTAACGGCTATGATTGATCCAAGATAAGCAACACATGGACATACATGATTAAATCAAGAATAGGAGCTATAAGCAGTGAAAATGGCTGCAATTAAACCAAAACAATATTACTATATTTACTTATAATACATATATATATATATATAAATACCAACCAATTTTCAACATTAAAGCTTATGTGAATACTATGATCTTGACATATTGTCTCTTGCCTCTTCTTCTCCACTTATCTTCTATCTTCTGTATTTTCTTATTGTATCCTCTCCTGATTCTTGCTTGCATTCAAGACTAGCTCATGGAAGATTCTTCACAAGAGATATATAAAAGGAGAGATTGAGAGAGAGAGAGGGATAAAGACAGAGAAAGGGAGAGAGATACAAAAAATGAGAGAGAGAGAGAGGGAAAAATATAGAGAAATGGAGAGAGAGATAGAGAGAGGGAGAAAGGCAGAGAAAGGGAGAGACAAGAGAGAAAGATGGTGACCAAGGTGTCTCTTGTGCACATCATGGTTGCCACCTCATTCCAATACGAAACTTGTCGCACTTAGCCTGGAGGTGAGTAGGATAAATGATAAGACCCTGTACTGAGAGAGAGAGAGAGGGAGGTCCCTATAGTTTGCTCATTTCATGCCATGTCAAGTAATCTTTGGGTTCAATGTCCACATTAAAAATCACACTTTTAATATTAAAAATCACACTTTAGAATCTTAATGTTGATATTAAAAATCAACTATATTCATTATTATGTGGCCTACAAGCAAATAACGCTTCCATGTCTTTTTTCATGTAACAAAAACTTTATTCATTTTTATTTTGATGTTATGTTTATAATAAATTATTTTTTATACTTGTAATGACGGAGTGAATTGTGGTGAGATGATTGCATGGAGATTGCTAGTCTTGAAACATATGTCATAACAGTTTTATTTAAAGGATACTTGAGAAGGGAAAAAAATATCTCGATTGGAAAGCATTGGTTGATCAAACTAATATGATGAGTATAACCGATCCCGTAGCCATTAGTGTGGAAGCACTAATAAGAAATCGAGGGTGCTCTTTAAATAAAGAGTTCATTGAACTAATATGTATAAATCCATTGATGGTATTAGACTTAACTATATCCGCATTGATTCAGATCATAGTTAAATGGCTAGCCCGTAGATATACACATCAAATGCCTCTTGTGGACTGATTGTTGTGTTTTCAAAATGATCTATGAGTTCCAAACCATCTATACCCGATAACACCAACCTTTCCATAAAGGTCATTTTGTAGTCAAGATAAGATAATCTACCCTCAATATAAGGAGGAGACATATCAAGAAATATGATACAATGAATTCCTTACCCAAGGCAATGGAATCTCTAAAAAGTACTCTGATAATTTCCCAAATGCATCATAATATTAAGTGGGATGATTGATTATGGTTTTATTATTGACCATACCCTAAGTTATCCTAGGATCATCAAGCGGATACTGGATTATGCATACAATACTGATAATGGCAAGGTTCCATGACAGAGGTGTATATTGTCCCCCAATGGGACTAGTCATAATCAAAAGTAAAATGCTAATTTTCATAATAATTTGGTGTATTTTATGTCTTTATTCTCATTGAAATTATCCTAAATGTATGTAATCAGTGTTAATAATGAAGTTCCAATTTGTCTATATTTAATGGCAATTTAGTATCATTTTCTGGCATAAATTTCATGAAAAAAAACTTCTATGAGTCAGAAGATATAAATTTATATTTAATTAAAATTTACAAGGGTTTATTACATTTTCTCGTATAAGAACATAATTTATAAGTCATAAATATAATTTTGAATTTATTTAAATAATTTTATTGAAATTTATTGACCTCTCAGCTCCTCTAATTGTGAGCCCCAATGGGAATCCTCCACATAAATTGAAGGAGAGAAAATCAAAGAGGTCAAAAAATCACATGGCTCAGATTGCTCTAAATTGAAGCGATGATATCTAACGATCTACAAGGAGTTTGGGGCTAAAATTTTGAGGGTAATTCCACCTTTCTCTCTGCTATCCATTTATTGCATTGCATCTATAAATAGAAACTCCCATCCTCATAATAGAAAGCACCATTGAATTTTTTTCCTAATTACAATTAGCATAGTGATTTAGTCATTCAAAATCTCGTTTGAGTTTGTTTTTGTATTCCAAGAGTGACGAATTAAAGGAGTGATATTCATATCAAGACACATGAGTAAAAAGCACCACTGAGCCCATTGGGCATGTGATGACAAGGTTATTGTGATGTTTGTCTTTTTCAGACCCAAGTCTTCATCTTTTTTCCTAGCTAATCATCGCTGGTAGTGTAGGTTACCACTCTCATGCACACCACCTTCAACTCCTTTGCTTGTCCGCATATATATGCCTCCATATCCATCGCACTTGGAATAGTAAAATTTGTATCCCTCTCCCCCCCTCCACCGCCCTTCGGTGTGTATCTGCCATTATCTATGTTACAAACAACATGGTATCTCTTTCATTTTCTACACTGTACTCATGTCCATCTCTATCTACTGTCACATGGCATTTCCCAAAGTGTAGGCAAAGGTATTTTAAATTAGAATTATGTAGTACTTTTCTACTATAAAGTTATATTAAAATTATCAAAGTTATTGTATAAAATCTGAATAATAAGGTTAAATTATTTTCTGACCTTCATTTAATTATTTTTTTCTGTAATTTGCTTTATTTTAATAAAATTTAATTATTTGAATAAATCCAAAAAATAAAAAATTAAAGAAAATTTGTGGAGTCAATACTTACTAGCTCTTGGCTCGTGAGAAATTAGAAATATTGATGTATAAACTAGAAACCTTAAACACCATACTAACCTTGATTTCTAAGGTACGTAACTAATCAATTACATTAAATCATCCCCAAATAAAATAATCTGTATGTCGATATATATAAGTAATAAACTTACCCAGTGTTGGGATCTGGGGGATTGATTGAAAATCAAATAATAATTTTTAAACCAATAGAGACTGAAATTGATTCTAAATCAATTTTTACAATAAATCAAAATTTTTCTAACTTGTGGGGAACTTGTTGCACCAGTGACTTGCTCCCTTGGAGAGTGTTTTGAAGCCATTCACATGTTTGGTCTCTAAAAAATTCCACACGATAAAGGTGCTCTTGGATCTCTGCTTCTTTTTTCTCTTTTTCTCTTGTAACCAAGAATAGTCTCTTCATGGTGAGAAAATGTACATGAACTACAAAAGGAATTAAAGAAAGAGGGGGCACCCAGCTCTAGCTAGTCTAGATACCTAAAATGGGTGGCCCTTCCCTCTTAATACATAAGTTAAAAATCCCCTAACCAAAGCCCTTATAATTTTATGTATGTTACCCTCTAAGCCCATGTAGGGTTGGATATTTAGGATTGAGGACCGGTTCCACCGGACCGAACTTGAATCGTAGGTCCTCCATTTGAGGGTGGACCAGTTTATTAAACAGGTTTAGGCCTAAGGGTCAAATCAGACCAAAAATGGAAGTCTATAATTTAATATTAATTTTGTATTTTTCTAAAAATTTTAAAAGATCAAATCCAACTTGATTGAGAGCTTTATATTGAGCTCAGCATAGACGCCATATATTTGACCATCTGAGGGCACCCACTTGATGTAGAGGATATTAAACATTACTATGAACATAAATTTTCTACTTTGACTTTGACATTGACAAGTCAACCTGACCAGACTGGGACCAAACAAGAACAGACCGGATTCGTATTCAAGTTTAGGTAAGGTTTAGGTCTTTGATAAAAACTCAGATCGGACAGGGACCATCAAACCTAAGCCCATGTATCATTCTAATTCATAATTTTAATATTATAATAACAATTATTAGTCAACATTATAAATTAACTATATCAACATATAGATTAATTAACTAAGGGTTGATTGGACCCAACCAACAGGTTAAGTTTCGAGCCCATGTTGTTCCAAGCTATACCTCATGTCTAGAAGATATACAGTAATATTTGAACTCGCTCATGGATTCTTTACCATCGTCTGTGTCCGTGTATGTATAATACTTTGGCCGCATGAGACTCCCAAATGACTTAGGGTATGGTTAATTTTGAAACCCTAACTGTCATTTAGTTAGTATTAATAAATAATTGGGAAATTGGAGAACATTTTCTCCAATATACTTACTACCCTAGCAAATGATTTAGCTGCATCATCTTCCTTGAGTCAATCTTCTCTATAGTGAGGGCGAATGATCCCATCTTGACCACTCAAGCACCTCTGTGTACTTATTACTATATCTGAGCTAAGAATTATTTCAATCCCATTATTAGAGACTGTTAAGCCATAGTCAAAACATAGTTGTCTATCCAGGAGATGCCCTTTGAGTCTTTGGTCAATGGATCACTTATACAACCATGACATGAATCAACTTGATTTATGTTTAGCTATAATGCCATGAAGGGATTTATATCGTTCAATTAATAAAACCCTTTTTCTAAAGTCTGTTGGGTTCTAGGGGCCTTGAGATGGATGAACAAATACAAAACGATGCGCAGCGGAAGACTCTTTGCGAATCGAATGGCATCATCAAAAAACCATTAAAACGATGTACCTTGCACAAATCTCATTCGTGATTTCTTCGATCCCAGAGCGAGACGAGTCAAGCTGCTCAAGTGTGCAGCCTCTAGACGTATCCACGTGGTCCTCGACTTGTCGGATCTCCTCCTCGTTGAGGAGACCCTTTCTTTCTCCGTCGGCGTCGTTACGTCGTCCTGATCACATCAGGGATGGAGAGGGGGTGTGGGGAGAGTGGGGAGAGTGGAGAAGAAGGGGAAAAGCCCCTGAATAATTCTGGCCTGGGTGAATTTCGTTCAGGGCCTTCCCCTGTTTATACTAAGTGGGTATTTTTCATAAAAACCCCCAAAACTTAAGTATATCTTCCAACGTCCAAAAGACCATTTGCGTGTGACCCTCTAGGCCCATGTATCAGTCTAGTTAACGACTCCAACAGTCCAATAACCTTTATTGGCCTTTCAAATTAATTAACTATATCATCATATAGATTAATTAATGTCGGATCGATTTTACCCAATCGATAGGTCGAGACTCCGACACGTGGGGTGCCAAGTTACACCTCGTGTCCTAGAAGATACAAAGGAGTGTGTATCGACTCACTCATGGAACCTGTTCATCATCGGTTACCATGTATGTATAATCCCTCATCCACTTGACGCTCCTTGGACGACTTAGGGTATGGTCAACTGTCAAACCCTAATCGGTCATCCGAGTTAGTACTGATGCATTCGGAAATCATCGGAGAACTCTTCTCCAATATTTCACTGCCTTGGCCAAGGACTTCATTGCATCATCTTCCTTGAGCTGTCGCCTCTTATACCGAGGGTGGACGATCCCATCTTGACCACTCAATCGCCTTCGTGTACTTCTTGATGCACCCGAACTAAGACCGTTTAGAATCCCATGATTAGAGACTCGTTGGCCATAGCCAAAGTGCAACCGCCCGTCCACAAGACGTCTTTGGTGTCTCAAGTCTAAGGACCACTTACACAACCGTGACGTGAATCAACCTGATTGACAGTTCGGTATAATACCATTCAGGGATTCGTACGGATCAATTCAGTGAACTCTTTCCACTAAAGAGCACCCACTATCTATCCTTAGTGTCGCCACACTAATGGCTATGGGACCGGCCATACTCATCATATGAGTGAGGCTAGATAGTGTTATTCTATCCGGATACTTTGATGTCCTTCTCGCGTATCCTTTGAATATGAATGTTTAGAACACATGCTTAAAGACTAGTGATCTCCGTATTACGATCTCATCATAATTCACTAAGTCCGATCATGTATTCATGGAGTTCATTATGAGCATCACGCGTGCACTATAATGAATATGGAACGAGATGCGGAATGTGTGATTGGCTTGCCGGCCACATATATTTCCATCAAAGTCTATGCACAGTCTTCCAGTAGTGTCTCAACACTAACAACCACAAGATCAGTCAAACTAACAACACTAACAACACTAACAACCACATGAATCAACACTAACAACACTAACTTACCATATACGTACGATCAGATAGTTTATTCTACCCAAATATTTTGATGTCCATCTTGACTATCCATCAAATAAATATATTCGGAATACATGTTTAAAGACTAACAGTAATCTCATCATATTTTGATAAGATATTGGATGTATTCATGGACTTCATTTTAAACAACACATATGAATAATAATGAATAAATACTTCTTTTAATAAAACATAACATGGTAGTGTGATTGTCTTGATGACCAAATAATATACATAAATTGAATCCTTAAATTCATTAACTAAACCAATACATGGTCATTGATTTTGGAAGATATGCTCTAACCGTTTGTATTTTCATAAAATATTCCAAGGATATGGTATTTTCTTCAAAGATTCATATAGAGTATAAATAGAGGGGACTCCCTACTTTAACACCATATCTAATGATGATAAAATAACCAAGGTTTCATGGTCCAATTGACTTGAGATACTTAATCATAAGATCATTCAATGTCTTGAAATTCTCTCTTTTGCATGAAATTCATGTGGCTAGATCTTTTTCCTTTTTTCCATCCACTATCCCATACTAATATGTGCTTGCGTTTAATTTCCAACTCCTACTTGAATAAACCCCACCAGCTAAGTCAATATAAAAAGATTAACAATGGAAACAGACATATAAAAACAAGACTATCTAACTCCAAATTATTATTCTTATTAGACAAGGTGCCATGCATGAATGGTCTGGCATGGGTCCATCATTTTCTTCATGGGTTGGCTATATGGTTCAACCTAAGTGCCATGTTGAGATATGGTGTGACCCACTTGGTGACTTGGGGTGTGCTCTTGTGTAGCCCTTTAGCAGTAGCCTAGAAACTAGGCAAGCTCTGCCTATTTTAACTTCATTTTATTTTTCATTTTTCTTTTATTCTTTCAAAAATCTGTTTATAAAAAGAATTGACCAACTATCAAATAATTAATAATTATAAATGAGGCCTTTATAATTTCCCCCTTCAAGTTGTCTTTCAAAATCTTGGGCAAATGAAGAGTATACCATCAATTATAGGTTATCTAGTCATGACGGGGATTTAGGCTAGGTTGGCTGGAAGCCCAATTGCTCTTTTATCTCTTTTTCCTTCAACCTCAAAACTGGTTGGGCTGCGGTCTTGTCTAATTATATTCCTCAGCGAAGCCCACACTGAGGTTTAAAATCAATGCATATTAATCCCATAACAGAAAAACTGAAACAACGGTCAACTATAAAAACATATAGGAAAACATACAAATTATAAGGTTATTTATGGGTAATTTACATCTTTATGGATTAAATAATTATAAGTGTGTTTCCAACCTTTGTATGATTAAAAAATATTTTTTTGAGTGATATTATGATTTTTTGTGGATTTAATCACATTTTTAATGATTTTTCCAACATCGTATCCTTAAAGAACTTGATTTTCTGAGTCAGAATATATATTCTACATTTTTTGAACTTAAATTCTGAGAGATATAAATTTTCTAAGTCAAAATATATATTTATTAAATTTTTATGACTTAGAATTTATTTTATAATGATTTATTAATATATTTTTTGGCTTAAATGTGTGCCCGCCACGTGTCGCCATTTGATTTGTTGAATAGTGACCAATTGTGAGCATCCTTAATGATTAAAGTAGCTAATCATTGCAAAAAGGCATAACTATGGAGTCACGCATAACAATGCCAAAATGTGCCAATCATTATCTGACACTCTCTTTCATTTGTCGGAGTGACTTGGACCAATAGAAAAAAATAGGTGATTTAAATTGCAATAAATGCTATATGAAAACCAAGAGATAAAATAATTAGAAAAAGAGGAAGATGAAGTCAACAATTGTGGTTGTACACATGGCACATACGTGTACCCTAGAAATTGATTAAAAATCAGAAAGGACAATGACGCGGCATGTGGAAATGTGTGCTGCGTCAGGTAATAAATAGTTAGGCAATATTCCCCCTTTTCTGACATGAATGAGACCCGTCACTGTGTCATTCATGAGAAAAAGGAAAAAAGGGTGATCTTGTGACAGGGTACACACCAACGCCACATCACTTCACACAAAGATTAACAAATAATAAATAGATCATTTTTATGTCTCTTCCTCTGCACAACTACACATGGGAGTCTCGGAGAGCGAGCACTATCACATAAGATGATGCTATCATGCCAATGATTAAGCTGAAAATTGGACGCTTAATCAAAAATGGAAAAAAAAGATGAAGCGTTAGTGCCGATGATGAGGAGAAAAAAAAATGAAGAGCTAGGATTGCTCTGAACTCAAAGTGTGATATCTAATAATCTTGAGGTCTAAAAGAGCTGAAATTTTCACGGATGCTTCATCTTCCCCTCCTATTTTCATCAATACCCTCTGATCTATAAATATAATGTGGATCAATGTCAAAAACATCCTAAAACTTGCTTCCTACTCATGTGGGCTGATTGAAAGATTGAGTTTTCGATATCCTTCAAGTGTGTTCTTGGTGCCCTAGGTGTGTGAGGAGAAGAAACAGAGAAGAGGGGGAGCTTACCTACACTCACAGATTATCGTGATCCTGGCAGAATGTACGGATCCATGATAAGAGTCTTCGATAGCATCTTCATCTTACAATTCTCTTTCTCGACATTGTTGGTGGTTAGTTTGCTTTCACTACACATCTCACCATCTGATCACCTCCACATGTTCTCCAGATCATGTCTTACCACCTTCTCATCATCACCTTACCATAAACTTATTCAACAATTATAGTATTTGAACCTCGTTGTGTCATCATTATTTCACTCTCTCTTTCAATTGCTCTTCTCAAACCTGAATTATCACTATCTACTAACTACTCTCCTCGGCTTAATATCACTATCTCGCCTCGTATTTTCTCATCACTTGATTTTGTATTCAGGACATATCTCTTCCCATCTCAAATAATCACCATATTAAGAACATTAAATCCTTAATCACCATTCCTGAGGAGACGCTCCATACTCCTCACGAGTTAATATTATTGAGTACAGGTTCATATTTTTATTGAATAATCTCAAAATACTAACGACAGATTAAAACACTTATTCAGATGTTATCAGTATCTGTCTCTTAGGTTTTATTTGATAGCTTCCCATTCTCGTAAATTAATGCTTCCCTCGACTATGTGTGGGGTCATGCAGCAGAGGGCCAGTCCTCAAGAAATATGGGCCCAATTTTCCTTTTATCGCCCAATGTATAGGGCACTACCATGTGAGGCATGATCACATGATAAATGTGTTTATAATAACATGCATTTTATACAAATTTAGGCATTTAAATATTAAACATATCATGTTATTGACTAGGTTGTCAGAATATTTCTGAATTTCACCATCAATACTGACTTATGCACAGTGGGAATTTTTTATTACTCATTAATATTTTCAACTTACATGTGTACAGAAATAAAAAAAATGATCTAGAGCATCTCATGTGATTTGTAGAGCTATTTATTTGGTCTATTTGGCCAAAATGGTGAAAATTTGGTTTGGGCTTCAAACAAGTTGGCACAGAGATGTCCGAGAGTATTATTTAAATAGCATGATATCATTTAAAATATGATAAAACCCTTATTTAAGTAATACTTTCATGAATTTTATATAATTATCACAATTAAGATGATAATAATGCATGTTATTAAGGGTTAACATACACTTTTAGAATGATTTTCTTAATTTTCATTTTTTTAATTTCATGGTATTTAACATAACTTTATGACATTTATTTCATAATAACATAATTTTACAAGTCAACAAATACTTATTTTGATGTATTGAAATATTTCAAGGGGTTTATTATATTTAAAATGACATTATGATTTTTATAAATTTTATAGTATTTTTATGGAACTTTTGACGTTAAATTCATAAAAAAAATATTTTTGAAGTCAAAAATTACAATTTGTTTAAATATTTTAAATAATTTCTTGAGTTTTTTACTCCGAGAGTAGCATGCCACATTGAAAATATGGCATAAAACTTGAAGGAGAGTGAAAATTGTAGGGGAAAAAAATGAAATGATTTAGATGGCTCCAAATTCAAATGATGTGATTTAGAAGGATTTTTGAGCTGAAACTATGCAGGTATGCCAATATTTTTCTCCTGTATTTATCCAACATTGGGACCTATGAATTAAAAGATAACATGATATATATGATTAAGTGGACACTTCTTGGATTCCCTCACAATCCTCTCTAAAATCACTTTTAGTGAGATGCACAAATTTCAAATGAAGGAGCTCTAGAAATTCAAATTCAATCAATGGGAAAAGAGGAAGGAATGGCAAGGAGAGAAAATATGGAAAAAGTATTAGATCATTTAGCATAGTGTTTATGTTTAAATATTATCTCCTATCTCTCTACCTCATTCTGAACATGCTCTAGCAGTGATCGAGTAGGACAAGATTCTGTAGGATCCTGGTTGTTCAACCTGGTCGATGTAAGTGTTTTGAAGTGTTCATCCTTTGCTCATTTTTTCTTGTAGATAAAACATGTGATCCTGGTGAAACATAAAATTCCAAGTTTAGGAAGAGGCATTGGGGGTTCTTGACGCAAGCATCAACAATTTACAAACCTAGATCTTACCTTTCATCATCCTCCCCGTCCATATTTCCTACATTTCCTTCATTTTGCACTACTTTGCCTGAAAATATCCATTTTTCTGTAGTTGTTTTATCTCGAGAACCCAAAATTTGCTCTCTCTAAACCTCATCCACTACCTATAGTTTCTTTACTCAATATTTGATTAAAAACATTCATCCATTTACCTTTCCATAATTGCATTTTGTTTCATACATATTCAAATCCTGTTCTATTTTTAGTCTATTTTAGGGGTTTCATGTCCCATTAAGTTATCCGGACAGCCAAAATTTGGTTAAGACCAGATATCTGTAGAGTAGGGTGCTACTAAAAGTATCCATATTTGGTATCTGTTATCAGATATCATGATACCTATTATCTGGAAAAGTCTGAAACGTGTCCGATAATGATATTGGATATTGGTAATGGATAATGGTTTAAGGTTGGAAAATGGATATCAATAACATATATCATTGATCAGGTAACAATGTCGATTATCAATATCGTTACACTAAAGAATGATAATTCTAACAAGATAGTAAAGATTTTAATAACCGAGACTGTTAAACCCCTTCATATATATTACTCATTCTACCCCTCCTCCCTCTGAGTCTCTCTTGCTCTCCTCTCTACTTTCTTTCTCTCTATCGCTCTCTCTCCCACTTCTGCTCTCCCTCTCTCTCTCTCTATCTCTCTTTCTCTTTGTGTATTTCTGGCTCTCTCTGTTTCCTTATCTTTATCTCTCTCTCACAGAGCCTTGCTCTCTCTCTCTCTATCTATCTTCATCTCATGTTGTCTTGCTCTCTCTCTTTCTCTCATGTTGTATTGCTCTCTCTCTTTCTCTCATGTTTTCTTGCTCTCTCTTTTTCTCTTACCATGTCTTGCTCTTTCTCTTTGTCTCATGTTGTCTTACTCTCTCTCTCTCTCAATCTCATGATCCCCATCATAGGGGATGAAAGTACATGTCCACAATTGAACAAAATATGGGTTTAATTATTTAATTAAGGTTGAAATTTCCAATACATACCTTGTTGTCGTCTTGAAAAATTAACATGTCACCTGCACTGTTGCTTCTTCCCTTTCTACCGCTGCACTACCTTCCCTTCCCATGTTGCTGCCTACAACACTATTTGCAGCTCTACCACTGTAAGTAACATGCCCCTCTAAGCTCTCTCCTCTTGTCTCTGTCATTCCCAGAGTTTCCCTCTTGCTCTTTAACTTTGTCCATCTATCTTTCTCTCTGAGACTCTAATTTGGTCTCCCATAGTCCCACTCTCCCTCTCTCCCTCCTCCAACTCTCTCTATCATGATCTTCCTCCCCCACTCTCCCTCTCTCTCTCTTGATCTTATTCTTCTCTCTCACTCTCATTCTCCCATTCTCCCTCCCTCTCTTGATCGTCATTTCTCTCTCTCATAGTCCTCTCGGTCTTCCGCTCTTCCTATCTTTCTCTTGTTCTCCCATTCTCCCTCCGTCTCTCTATCTTCCTCTCTCTCTCTCTCAGACTCCCTCTCTCGATCTTCCTATGATCCTATCTCTCTCTCATTCTCCCACACTCCCTATCAATCATCCCCTCTCTCTCTCATTCTCAGACTCTCCCTCCCTCTCTTGAACTTCCTTTCTCTCTCTCATTCTCCCACTCCCTCTCTCTCTTGATCTTCCTTACCTTCTCTCTCATTCTCACACTCTCCCTCTCTCTCTTGATCTTCCTTTATCTCTTTCATTCTCCCACTCTCACTCCCTCTCTTGGTCCTCCTCTCTCTCTCTCTCTCTCATTCTCCACTCTCCCTCCTCTCAATCGTCCTCTCTCTCTCTCATACTCACTTTTCCGGTCTTCTACTCTTCAAATTTATACTCTTAGATAATATAAATAGGGGAAGGCTCTGAACGAAATTCACCCAGGCCAAAATTGCTCAAGGGCCTTCTCCTTCTTCTCCCTTCTACCCATGACTCCTCTCCATTCCGATGCGATCGGGACACCGTAATAATGACTACGGAGATTGAACGGGCCTCGTCAATGCAGACAAGGAGATTGATAACATGCATTTTTAGTACCTTATATGATCAATTTACATATTTATCTACATTAAATTACTCATATTTGCATGTTATCAAGCTTAAAATGATTAAATCTATTTTTAGAATGAATTCCTGAATTTTCTACATTTTTGTGTTTTTTTTGCAAATTTTCTGACCATAGATTCTAAAAGAATATAATTTTTGAGACAACATGATTTATTTGGAATTTTTGACGTTAAATTTGGAAATTTATGATTTTTCTAACTAGAAGTATGTGTATAAGTATTTTTTGGGCTTTTATTTTATTTAATATGGATTTCTAAAGTATTTTGATCTTTTTTTTTGCACCGCCACGTGTCGCCGTTTGATTTGTCGAACATCAACAAATCTTATCGCTCTATGATGATTGGCGCCAGCCAATCATTAACTAGGCAATCATTTCTTCGCTATTCGCAAACAATGATTGCATTTATGAGCAACGGAAATCCTTCTTTATTTTTTTCTGCGCAAGATGACATCGAAGAATAAAAAAAAGATGCCCTTTTTTTGCAATACATGCTACGTGAACCGAGGTGCAAAAGACAAAAAGCTACTTTTTGCTCTCTCTCTTTTGATTCCAACAGAGGCGACGTGGCCGCATGACGGGGCGCCACATGTACATGTGGCCCGCACGTGTACACGTGGCGCGCTCGTATCCTATGTTAAAGAAATAAAAAAAGAGAAGAAAGAGAGAGAGAGGAGATGTGGTGTGCGCTGATGCACCACCACATCAGCCTCGAGAAGGGATCTTATTTTTTAAATTACTTCTATTTCACCCTTTGTTTTCTCTTTCTTTTTTTCATTTTCGTCTTTTTGTCTTCTTTTCAGGTACACGTGATGCAGGATCCGAAAAGCACATGGGCGGAAGACAAAATGGCACAGAATCTCAGGTGATTGGAGTATTTACCAGAAAGGGAAAATGAGGATGATGATGATGAGGAGAGAAAAGGAAATCAAGGGCTAGGATTGCTTCAACTTCAAACTGCCATAACTTTTGATCTACAACTCCGATTTAGCTGAAATTTTCAGCACTGCTTCGTCTTCCCCTCCTCTTTCCATCCATACCTTTGATCTATAAATAGAGACCTGGATCATTGTGAAATTCATCTTGAACTTGCTTCCTACTTGTGTAGGCTTAGTGAGTTTTGAGATCCATCAAGTGTGTTCTTGGTGTCCTAGGTGTGTGGGGAGAATCATTGGAAAAGAGGGAGAGCTTACCAACACTCAAAAATTGCCATGATCTTGGCGGAACGTAAGGATCTAAGGTACGTGTCTTCGCCTTGTGTTGTCTCTTTCCCAACACCATAGTTAACGTAATTAGGGTTTATCATCGTATCTTTACCCACATTTTACTTTCTTATCTCGTCTCTCTATGCTCTCCATCATACCACTCCATCCAATCTCTATCCTCGCTCATACCATCGTCCATCGTCGTGTCCGTCACGTTCACTTACTCTTTCCTTAAGTTAAATTAACACATAACTTGTGTATTTTTAATCAATATCACAAGCTCATATCTTCGAATCTTCTCCTCATCTCTCCTCTCTTTGATCATCACTAGCATAAGAAATTAACTCATTAATCACCATTTCTTGTGGAGACGATCTGTACTCATCATTAAGTGTTCTTAAGTACAGCTAAATATATTTTTATTGAATAACCTCAATTACCAATGACAAATTAAACTCCTAAAATTGAGATTATCAGAGATCCGACGTGCCGAGGACCGCATGGATATGTCTAGAGGCTGCATACATGAGAAGCTCGTCTTGTCTCTCTCATGGATCCCATAAATCATGGATGCGATCCGTGCACATGTTCTTCATTCAATGGTGATAACTCGGATTTTGGGTTGTATTAGTGACAAAATAATCACTAATTATAGTCGTTTAGGTAATCTGAATTAAAACAACAATATTTATAAACTTTACAAGCCTAAGACAGTAAGGGTTGATCCTCGGAGAGCAAAGTAATAGTTAGTGAATTTTAAGTTTAAAATATTTTTTGGTAGATTTGTATAAGTTTGTTCCACACTTATAATTTTATTACCTATAAACCAAAGTAACTAGATTTACTAAAATTATAATTAAGAAATTTTATCCAGATGAAAATTAATGCCACAAGGAAATGTTAGACAAAGTATGATTTTTGGTCATTTTTAACATTTTAGTAAATTATTTTAAATTTAAAATAAAATAAATTTAACTGTCTAGATGTTGAAGGCGTTGGAACCGTCTGGATGTTGGCTAGATGCTCCAAGACTAACCTGCAGACAAAGGTGAACAGATAGGGACGAGGGAAATAAATAATGATCAAACCTCTTTGTCACACAAGCCAAGGTCCAAGGTGATCAAAAACTCTTCCACTTCTCCAGCATCTCTTGCTCTTGAACGCCCCTGCTCTACCCAACTCTCACTAAAGGTAAGAGGACTCAAGAAAAATTGCAAACATGCCACTAAGTCTTGGATTTAGATTGAAACAAGAGTGAGTATTGCATTGGATTGTGAGGGGTTTATATAGGGAAGAGAGAGAAATGATGACCCTTGGATCTCCCAAAGCTTTGAATGGTCCAGATCTTTTCTGCATCCTAAATCCTGGTGAAGAGCTTTCCTCCAATCTGGTTTGATTCCTCTGATTGCTCCTCATGATGGTCTCTCACTTGGCTTGCCTTTTTTTGAAGATTTGGCCTTAATGAGATTAAAGGCTCATTAAAGTCATGCTAATTGGAACTCTGGGTTAGTCCTGGAGCTCTGAACATGGTTGGGCCTTCCTGAACCTCTTTTCCATAGCCCAATAAACTTCAAATGAGAACTAAAGCTGAAAATGTCAAAAAATCTAACAGAGAAGTGAAATTCATTCCACTTGACTCTATGAGTCAAGTGGGGTTAGTCTAAAAGAATACTTCTACATACTCAATTACTAATCTAGACCAATTTTATGAATTAAGTGTTAAATAATGTTTAAATGATAAACTTAAATATTTATAGTCATTAAAAAGTTCACTTAATCATGTCATTTAGCGCCTACTATTTGATTCATCAGATGATTCTATCAATGTCATACAATTTCACTAGAGTCTTTTGTTGCATATGGTTTTGATTTGTTCATCCATATCAAGGCCTGTAGAACCACACAATATGTATATTATTTTGTGCATGAATATTCATGTCAAATTTTGAGAAGTATGATAGAATTATATTGATATATGTGCATAAATACTTTCTATTCATTTTGGCACTATTAATAATAAACAATCACTTTTCGATTCCTCTATTCATATTACAATGTATTCTTAAATATTATTATAATTTTTAAATATTAATTTCAACCATCGTATCTCTGCTTTTACTATAAGTGTAAAAATAATTTTTAATATTCCTTTAATTTCCTTTTTTATTATTTGAAAACTGTAGTATCTCATAGGCTAGTATACATAAATGATATTTATATTTTGGCATCGTCGTATACTTAATATGACCAATAATATTAAATTTAAGTTATGGAATAAAATAACCAGGCATTACTTTTTATTTTCTCCTCCATTGATAATAGTATGTATTTTAAAATATTTAATATTTTTTTAAAAATTAATTTTCCAAATAAAATTTTTCATTTTATTTTAAACAGGAAACAAAATTTTTATCCCCCTTTTTTCTATTTTTTCATGCTTTTAAAATTTTTGCCTTCATCATCCGTGACAGCCATCCGTTCACGTTACCTATCATGGGTTTTTTGTCACATCATCCATCACCATGAGTGGGCTAAAAATTGTTATCCCTCACTACCACATCATCTGTCACGGATCCTTCACCATGACGAATGATGTGATGGATGATGTTTGTCATTGCCTATTTCCACATCCTCTCTTGTTCGTCGTCCCTCTCTCTCATTCTCCTAGTTCCTCTCTTGCTCTCTCTCTATTGTTTTCCTCGCTCTCCCTCCCTCTCTCTCATTCTCCCAGTTTATCTCTCATTTTCCCTCCCTCTCTCTTGCTCTCCCCCATTCTCTCTCATTCTCCTCACTTTCCCTCACTCTCTCTTGTTCTCCAGTCCCTCTCTTGCTCTCTCTCTCTTGTTCTCTCTGCTCTCGCTCCTTATCTTGCTCTCTTGGTCCCTCTCTTGCTCTTCTCCCTCTCACTCATCATCACACACTTTTCTCTCTAGCTCTCTCACTCTTTTTTACTTGCTCTCTCTCTAGCTATTCCTCCTTCAATCTCTCTCTCTCTCTAGCACCCTATTCCGGGGAACCTCTTTGACTCTAATCCCACTTCTGTAGATCTGCCTGAAGTTAAACAATAAAAAATATAGATAAATATAATTAAAACATATATTAAGTATTTATAGGTCTTTTAGCATAATTTTTTTATATAAAAATAGGTAGAATCAGGAATAAGTAATAAAAGTGTTTTTTAGTCATTCTTGCCTTTGAATCTATGTCTATAAAAACCAGCAATTCCAAAATATATGTTTCTCCTTTATAAAATTAAATGAATTTATAATAAATCATATTTAACTATTTTAATCATTTTTATTTTAATGTTTGAAAATAAATTCTATAAGTTTAAAAAATCTTTACATATATATACTTGTGAGCTTATGTGATGTCGGACATCGTCAAGGTCGTTGTCCGGTCGGGTATCAAGATGGTGCTTTAATACCAAAATGATGTTGGACGTCCTTGATGGCGTCGTCCGACAGGTAATTCACTAAGGTGAATGTAACTACGTGATGCGATGAAAAACCCTAGATAAGAGTACGTGCAGGTCTGACTTGTGGGAACTTCGCCGAGCTCCGAGCTCCGGAGTGGACGACCGGTGACAATGACGGTGACCTTCTGACCCTCGTCGAAGCGACGACGGCAACTGCGGTGCCGAACAAAATACTTTCGTTGGCCCTCGCACGTAACGGGCGGGCTCAACCCGTAACTAGGAAGACACTCAACTAGTAGTTTTCTCGATAATTTCTCTCATCTATCTATAGCCCGAGGCCGGTGTAGTACAGCCAAAAATATACTGGAAGATGTAATATAACTGACGAGCAAGGGGAACGGTGTACCTTGTCAATGGTGGCGTCCTTGTTGTCGGTATCTTCGTCGGCACGAACCGGCGCGGGTGAGTGCAGTGGAGAAGTGCCGGCGACGGGCACGTGATAGCTCAACAGGTGGCTGCAGCACAGCGCTGGAGCGGGTCGGATGTCGGAAGCGAAGAGTGATGGGGAGCCATGGTCAAAAGGAGTTTCGTCAGCATAAGGGCGATCTTCGCACATAACTCAGCTCCGGATGGCGGCAACGACAGCGGCAGCGGTGAGGGCGGGGCGCGAGAGGTGAGGCTATAGTGGGGCAGGCATCGGTGACCATGAATACAGGCAGCACAGGAGCTGCACAGGCGCAAGAACTAGCGAAAGGCGCAAATGCATGGGTGTCGCGGCGGGCAGTGACTGGGCAGCACTAGTGCGCCGATACCATACACAGTTGATAGCCCGATGGCGTATGTTGTGGTTGTCCCGTCGCTGACCACAGTCCACAGTCAAGATCCTTCCTGAATCCCCACGGTGACTCAATAAATCGTTGACGGGCCTAGAAGGTGACCGGCAGTTGGATTGAAAGGTCACACACGGGGTGTGTCTCTGTTCAGGCGTTGACCTATCACCACCGCGTCACGCGGGATGAATCACCACTGCGTTGACCCATCAGCAGCTTGAAGTGTCGCACGAGCAGTGTGGCATTCCACTGTATGCGTCAACTCTTGTGATGCGAAGACTTGGCGTGTGTGAAACCGGATGGTGCAACACCAATATCGTGGACCAGACTAGCCGAGAACGATCGCGTTTGGTAGATCGTGTATGGGAGTCGCAGGGTGAAGAAAGGCATCGGTGCGAGCAATCGACAGAAGGCGCCTTTGGATTGGCATACCCGTTGATCAACGGCACGAAGTCAAGGCTTTGTACCATCCTACAGCCGTGGCAGATAACGGAGCTGCTGTCTTCCTTCTCCTATTCTTCCACTTCTCATTCTCTTCTTCTATTCCTCTTCCCCCTCCTCCCTTCTTCTTGGGTGAGATCTGAAAACGAGAATGTAACTGCAACACAATTTCCAGATCTGAGTAGAACATGCCCCATCATGGCCTTATATTGGGCCATTACGGGCCCATTACAAAGTTCACATAAGGGGCCCAATAAGGGAACCCTTTTACAACACATAAAATGAAAAACATAGGAGAAAAACTTAAAATGTTTCGAAATAAAATGACGGATAAAACGCGACGATACGGACATGTCATGATGAGTACAGTGAACTCGTCATGACGAACAAAAAACATGAATTAGAATGGAGAATTAAAATACAAACATGTGCACGGACGTGCTCTACCCAGAGTATTTAAACCTGGGCGTCTTCACCGATGCTTTGGCGTGCCGGTCATGCGGCGCACAAGCCGCAGGTTGTCAATGACAATGATGACGACTTCAATGATGTGGTGGCGATCCCGGACGAGCGTCTTCCATCATTATGTCTTTCATTTCGAAGACTAGCAAACAAATTGGAAATTGAGTTACTTCTTCACTATGGATCAAAACCTTCATGAACCTAAATTATTTGTAGAGTATTAAGTGTAAATGTATTATAATTATTGTTGCATAAGGCTAAATTAAAATGACATAAAACCTTAAATTGTTCTTATCAACTAGCCTCCTTGCCGGGGAGGCAAAGCAATTATCTCAATTTTTTAAAGTTTGGGAATTTATCATATTTTGATTTATTTTTTGTTAACCATATAAGGTGAAGAATTCTAACATATGTAAGTTGAGGAAACACCAACTAGGTAAGTTCTATCTTTATTTCCTTACTATTTCATTCACTTCATTACATCTCATAAATTAAAATTAAAAAAAAACAAACGTGTAGGGAATCATGTCTAATTATTATGGGAAAACTCAGCAGCATCATTCATGCCATGGAAATTATCATGACAATGATAAGTTTTGTTAGTTTAGGTGGCCAAGGAATAACCTAAGAGGGGGGTGAATTAGTCTATCTATTTATATTATATATATATATATATATATATATATTTTTTTTTTTTTTTGCCTAAGATTTTTCTACGTAAGAAATGAGGTAGGGAAAATGGTAGACAGCTATTTTTTTTAGATAGCTTAGGCTAATCCTTAATGCTGTTCAGGGGTATCCGTCCCGAGATTATAATGTATGATGTGCCCTAACAGAGTTTGTGTGAATGCCCCTCAATAAAATCACTTGGAAATAGGGCTGAACAAGGATACCTAGAAAAAAGAAAAAATAGATGAAGCTTTGTCGCCCTCAACCCTCAAAGGCTTCCATGGAATGACGTTGCTTGATCCACTTCAACTTGGCCCCAAAGCCTTCTTCTTATGGCCCCCAAAGCCTTAACCTGAATGATTAGAAGGATCTAGTAATAACAATATATTTCTGAATAATGTATTCTCTTCAACAACACTTAATATTGATGGCTACTTAAAATAGTACTCAAGACAAGGATCAATTTTAAGTATTTCAACAATAATACTTTTATGTAAAAATTTTTAATTTAGAGATAAAGATTCATAGATATAACTATGACTTCCATTCAGTAATACCTCCTTGTTTATTTTCGTTCTTTCTTCAGTCCTCTTCTCCTCCACGTGTTTCTTTGGATGAAATTCTTGATTTGTGTTTGACTTTTGATGCTTAAAACTCAAATATATTTTTTAATCCTACGCATAAATGCAATTATTTGACCTGGAATGGTTTCATAAACACAACTTTTCACAACTTTTATCTCACACAACAAGTTCAAAAACAAATTAGATAAATCTCTAGAGAGCAATCTTTAGATGTCCTTAGTTTACCGCTTGATTCCTCCGTGTCCAATTTTAAACCCCTTTAATTCTTTCCATACTCAATTAAATGATGCGATTAAATTTTCTTTGGTTTTCTATTGATGTTATCAATAATTCATATGTTGAAAAAAAGCTCAAAAACAGTATAAAAAATATGCTAAAAATTATAAACTTATCACAGGGTCGAGGATGTTCTAAGTTTGGATCCCAACCTTCTTTTCTTTGAATCTTGAAATACCCTGCACCAAAAATTATGATTCCAAGTTTTATAGACTCGGATTGATGTTAAAAACAAATTATCTCTTCAAAGAATGCTCAAAAACTGCTTGAAGATTTCTCCAGGAATTGAGAGATTTTTTTAGCTTTTGGACTGTGATTTTCAAAGAGGAATGAGAAGAGGGGTTTGAAATTAGGGCTCAAAACTGTATATATGGACTTAGAAATCCAAAAGCACATAATGGTAATATGTCATAAGTTCAACAGTCATATGCAGCGATTATGTTTAAGCAATATAAAATAATAATGATTTTAATTTTAATTTTTATATTTATAATTTTTCCATCAGTTGATAAAACCTTTCAAGAGTTAAGAGCAAAAACTAGCCGTTATGCCAACGATTTGAGTTTTAAAAATAATCTTAAAATTCTAGGTATGTTTACCACATCATTTAAATAAATATATCACCATTGGATTTCATGTAATTCATTTTTATTAAATCATCGGTAAAGTCAGCCTTAAATAATGGATGGTAATAAATAGAATTTTGGATAAGTTATTCAGCAAATCAAATGAAGACAAATTCACTCAAATACTTAAACAGTTTTAAAAACTATGTTTATCTCCATGTCATAAAAAAATACAAGTCCTAAATGCATGATTTGACTTGTTCAGCGTATGGTCAAACTAAGTAGCCGTTCAATATATCTAAGGTTCATGTTTTATCTTCACATACAATTTGTCAATTACTTGACTGAGGGCCTATTATGCTTTGATCACAACCCTTAATCAGGCATGTATCACTTTGAACATTCATCAAAACAAACATTAAACCATTTTGCTAAAAATGCCCTTAAAGCTTAATCTTCAAGTTTTATCAACTTTTTCATTCATCTTCTTACACCAATTCTTCTAATTATGATTCTCAACCAAGAATTAACATCCAAGAGCATTCAGAATATTCTGAATATGGTTGCAAAGAAAATATAAAATAATTCATTTTCAGTTATCTGATTCATAAAATTTCAAAATTAGAAGTCATTCTTTAAAACACAAATTTCAAACATTCCCAATATATGAAATCGTGAAATATAGAAACTATAATTCTGATTATCATGCTATGCTATGGTAGTTATGACTCACATGGAATGGAACATCTACCCCATCTTGATCAAGAATATTAGTATGAAATATATAGGTTATGTTTTGTATATTTGAATGAAAGTCAAAATTTTAATTGTCATGATCCTTAAGATCTTTCCCATTGCTATAGATCATTGGCCTCTTATTATTCTCCTTCTAATGACCCACTGACTAAACTTTGCTGGAGTTTTAAAAGGGATTTTAGGAGGGCAATAAGTGAAATAAAAGAGAATGTTAGAAATGAGTATGGAGATTGAGGGATTGAAAGACCAAGAATTTTAAGATTACCAACTCAACGAGAGTATCAACAGTTTGAAAGGTCAAATGCCCACTCAAAATTTAATTAATCCTTACAATTTATTTCATGCTGATATTATATTATATCATATACAGTTTACAAATAAAAGTTATGACGAAATTCATACATATCTAAAATAGTATCCAGAAATGAATAATCTAATCATTTTTTGAAAGTTCCTAAGGATAAAATTAAAGGAGAAGAAAAGGAAACTGATAATGATTTGGTTGGAGAATCAGTTAAGGACACAACACAGAAGTATTGCTGGCCCCTATTCCTTTTCCATAAGATCACTGTTCCTTTTCCATAAGATTACTGTTGTATATTTGGATTTTACCCAAGGAATTGTGTGAGTGACGGTGATTCTTTCTTAAACTGTGCGAATGAATATTCTGCTCTCATTACGATAGCATGGAAAGATAATTCTGGGGAATCAGAGTTTTATACAAAGGAAATGATTGATTTTATTTATGACATTCATATCCTGTTGGCTGATGTTAAAAATAATATTTTGATAGATATAAATGAAGAGTATGACTCATGTCAACCCTCAGAAATATAGCATAATTTTGATTTTTCAGACGCACTTCTATGTTTTAAGGATTGCCTTTATTAACAACGTGATGAAACATTAAAGACAACCATTAGAGCAAGAAAATGCCAGGATTAATGCATACTTTCATCGTACGGTTAAAATTTTAAACATGAAATGTTTTTATTATGCTGCTGAAAATAGTTCTGTTTTTAGTACATCCTTTGATGCAAAACAAATCTTATAGATGTAAACACCGTTGATCCTATTTCTATTATAATATATATTTACAGATTAGCATGACCACTTCGCTGATGAAAAATATACCTTCATATTTGTTATTTTTTCAGTGCCCCACGTTCTATGGACCGATTCAGATTGGATTTGAAGAAATCAAGTATTTCTAATTTTTTTACAATAATTTACTGTTTCATGCTTATTAAATCATCCTACATAAATTTAAATCAATCTAATATTATGGAATGAACCAGGAATCAAACCACCTATGAAATAAAATTTTATTAACATGGGCATTGAGTTAATCATAAGACTATTTTTGATGTTAGGGAATCAATTTCATAATTATTTTTTTGTTTTCTTGTATTTATTTTGGTAACCTCTTTCTGATGCATTTTATCTAGTCTTAATAATGGTATCTAGGATATTTACCTAGATTTCGTCACTTTTTCTGTTTTATTTAACCGTTTTCCATAGCTAACAGGAGGGGACCCTAAAAGTTTCCTACGTCCAAGAATCTGAGAATCTTGATCCACTCCTTAAGAAATCATCCATTATATTTATTTTTTATTAAATCCTGTTATTGGTAGTTTGTCTTATTTTATTGGTTTCTCTAAATAATGGAATTACATTAACGCCCTACTTTTAATGTTTACTTTGTTGAGTTCTACTTATCAGACACATATATTCCAGAGTTCCATAAGTTAAAATGTCAGCAAAATTCCATATAAGATACTAAATACCTATATGGCGCAGTTTGGCTTTTCAGTTTCCCATGTTATTTATTATATGCATTAGGGACAATGTATATGATACTTGGGGTGTTTTGAATGTGAAACTGAAACTGCAAGCTCCGAACTTTGCATAAATTCAAAGAATAAGCTCTTAATTTTGAATGAATTAAATTCTAATGGAGTTGAAGCTATTATTAAAGTATTAATCAGAATAAGTAAATAAATTAAACAATGTAACCAGATGCAGAGAAGAAATCATGTGAAGGAAGCTGAAATGATTAAACTACAGAAGTATCAGGATTTTGCTATACATGAGGGGATACCAACCAAAAACAAACAAAAATAATATATTTATGTCCAAGTGTTCAATAAAACACTTGGATAGCTGAATAATATCTATAGTAAGAAATTGAACAAAAAGATAAATTCTTTTATAAAAAATATCTAAATTATTATCATAATGAACTAAGAGGAATTAATGAGATATTAATCCCCATATTCAATATTTGAATGAAGTTTTACACAAAGAATCTGAAGATTATACGAAATAATTAACTCTTAGATAACAACAGTTTCATCCAAAATGTGAAGATTACTTGAAGCTTGGCAGTTCATTTAGGCACCCACTTAGAGAATGTTTTGCAGTTATCTTCGGGTTAAAAATGCCAAAAGACTTTGGGAATAGCCCCAACATGTTGTATTCAAAACTGTGAATGCATGTTGGAGACAGGGGCTTGGTGGCCCTTCATCATTTAGATTGAGCCTTAAACTAGATAAAAACTTTGGGACTGTTCTATATATCTCTCTCATCCCCTTGGTCTATTATACATCATTTATTGAAATATACTTAAAGATATATGATATAGACATATTTATTAATACATAGTAGTCAAAATAGTGCCTAGTTGTCCCCAAAAATGAATTAGTGGATTTAGAGATGAATAAAACAAGTCCTGGCGGAATAAAACAAGTCCTGGCGAAATAAAAGATGAAACAAAAATGAACATAGAACTATTTATCCCTCACTGCTGTGGAAAAATCTCTATCCTGGAAAGAAATATTCACTTGAAAGAAGAAATCTATAAATGAATATAAGAGAGAGAAAGAGATATATATAGAGATAGAGAGAGAGGGAGAGAGTTTGCATCACTTCTCTTCTTCCCTGTGGACAGACTCCATTGGCCTGTCAAAGTAGACCTGTGAGAGAGATGTTATGGAAGCATGCCAAACTCTATCACGTTAGATGAATGGGTAGTGGATCTTTTCGACCTTAAGAGGGGAGACTAATCCCTCTGGCGCAAATGGAAGTTTGAAGGTCTCATGTGCTACGCATGACCCAGGGACAACAACTCGTCTTAACAGATCCGACATGGGATTTGTCATATTACAAAACTACCAATCACAGTGTTTGTAACTGACCCAGTTTTTACGCATATTTGCATCCACACCCATATGGGTGTGCCTTAATCCCATTCTTTATAAAGTCCCTTTAGATGGGTTATTTAACTGTATAATAACCATTGGTATACAGTACATATGTGTTACCCCACCTATAGGTATAAAGATGGGATGCAGACGGGATGGTTTTTTCGTCCAGGACAAAAAAATGGTCCTGTTCACGAGGTTGGACAAAAATCTGGACAGAAATTCATCCTGAGACTTCCGAATGGAACGGTTTCCGTCCACTCAGACGAAAAAACCGTCCTGTCCATAGGTCTCGGACGAAGAAACCGTCCTGTCCACGTCCCTGCCCTGATTCCAGACATTGGGCAGGACGATCTTCGTCCCATCCCATCCATTGTCCATGTCCTGGACGATCAGGAACTAGAGAGTGCATTGACGCGGACGGAATGATTTTTTTATCCCAGGACGAAAAAATCGTACCGTCTGCGTGGTTGCATGAAAATCAGGACAGAAATTTTTACCGAGACCTCCGGACGGGATGGTTTGTGTCCCTGCACTGATTCAGGTCGTTGGACGGGACGATCTTTGTCCCGTCCGGTCCATCGTCTACGTCCCGGACGATCTGGAACTAGAGAGTGCAGGGACGCGGACGAGACAATTTTTTCGTCCCAGGACAAAAAAATTGTCCCGTCCGCGAAGTTGGACAAAAATCAGGACGAAAATTCCTCCCGAGACCACCAGAAAGGATGCTTTTCGTCCACTCGGACGAAAAAACCGTCCCTTCCAGAGGTCTCGGACGAAAAAACCATCCCATCCACGTCCCTGCACTGATTTCGGACGTCAGATAAGACAATCTTTGTCCCGTCCCATCCATCGTCCACGTCCCGGACGATCCGGAACTATATCTTTAGGTTTATAGATAGATAGACAGAGAGAGTGGGTAGAGGGAGATAGACAGAGAAATAGATGTAGAGAGAGAGGGAGAGGGAGGTAGAGAGAGAGAGTCCATCACTTCTCTTCTTCCATGCAGACAGATTCCGTTGGCCCACCAAAGTGGAGATTTTCAAAGCCTAAAAATTAGAAATTTGTTGAAGTTTCCAGATCATCCTACCAATTTAAATGGCTCCACCCAACCTCTACAGCGTATTGTTGATGTACATTACACCTGTTTCCCCATGTAGGTTTATAGATAGATAGACAGATAGAGAGAGAAAAAATGAGAGAGATAGAGAGAGAAATTCAGTGAGATAGAGAGATAGAAAAAGAGAGATAGAGAGATAGGGAGAGAGAGAGAGATTGAGATGATAGAAATACAGAGAGAGATAGAGAGATAGCTAGAGAGATAGTAGATAGGTTGAGAGTGAGAGAGATAGAGATAGAAAGAGAGACATAGATATATAGATTGAGAGTGAGAGAGATAGAGAGAGTGACAGAGATAGAAAGAGAGACATAGATATATAGATTGAGAGTGAGAGAGATAGAGAGAGTGACAGAGATAGAAAGAGAGACATAGATATATAGATTGAGAGTGAGAGAGATAGAGAGAGTGACAGAGATAGAAAGAGAGACATAGATATATAGATTGAGAGTGAGAGAGATAGAGAGAGAAAGATATAGAGGTAGAGAGATAGATAAGAGAGATAAGAGAGATTAAGAGAGAGATACATATTAAGGGACAGAGATAAAGAGAGATAGATAGAGAGAGAGATTAAGAAAGATCGATAGAGATAGAGAGGGTAGAGCGAGATAGCAGAGTTAGATGTAGAGAGAGAGAGGGAGGTAGAGAGAGATCGAGAGAGCTAGAGAGAGAGAGAGGGAGAGAGATAGAATCCATCACTTTTATTCTTCTGCGTGGGCAGTTACCATTGGCCCGTCAGAGTGGAGATTATATAAGCCTAAAAATCAGAAACTTGTGGAAGATTCCAGATCATCCTACCAACTCTAAAATGACTCGACCAAACGCCACCATCTTGACAGCGCCACTGCCACTAAATCCCATTGAAACTCCCCATTCAGTAACCCACCCATCAAAGATTTCAAGAGACAAGATAAGAAAAACTGCAATTTTTTGTACAAATTACACAATAATCGCTGAGAATTTCTCTACAAACGACCACAACCTCAGTCAAGATCATCAATTATCGGATGATGATGATGATGATGCCGAAGAAACCCACCAAAATCAAACCTTATATTGAAATCCAAACGCCGACTCTGTTCTTCCTCCTTCTTGGTTCCTTCCTCCTCCACCGGCATCCGAAACCGGCAGAGAGGGCAAACCCCGTGCGAATTCAGCCACTTCTCAACGCATCCGCCATGGAATCTATGCCCGCAGGGCATCTCCTTCACAACCCTAACCTCGCCATCCTCGCAATCCCAAAGCGCGTCAAGGCAAACCGCGCATTCCCCATCGCCATCGCCAATCTCAGGGCGATCCACGGATCGTAGGGCTTCAATCGAGGACTTGGACGCCGGCGGGGGTCCGGCGGGGGCGCTATCTGTGGAGAGAATTTCTCGCATGGCGGCAGCGAGATCGGAGATCGATTCTTCGCCTCCTCTGTGAATAATCAGCGGGGATTGTGGCACGGGAGAGGAGATCATGACGAGGCGATCTCCGTTTTCCGATGAAACGCGCATCACGCCGACCATCACCGGGAAGAACACGAGCCACGGCCGATTTTCCACTCCCACTGATGCGTTCTCCGGCATTTTCCACAGCAAATCTGATCAGATCGAAGGTGACGATGAAGAAGATGAGGATCAGATCGAAGATGAAGAAGATGAAGATCAGATCGAAGATGAAGATGAAGAAGACGATGGGAATTGAATTCGAGAAGGTCCGTATCTATAGGGGGGAAAGAAATGGAAGTGCGTGGAAGGTTGTGGAAGGTTCCAGCGTGGTTGATTTTTTTAATATTATATAGTTTTTTTCGAATGTGTCAGAGAATAAATTAATGGTTTTGACTACACACCCTGAACTCATATTTTCGTTCAGTTTGAATTCAATTTTTGTATTAAATTTGATGCATCTTGTCTTCAATGGTTGAATCTAATTCCTTCAGTGATTAAGTAAATGACCCCGCTACGCAGGCAACGGGTTGCCCCCGTCGAATCTCGGGCAACCCGTGGAATCTCGCATAGCAGGGTCATTTTTTGTATTTGAAAAAAATGAGGGGCCAGACGTTATTTGTTTCGACATTTTTTCCTCAACGGAGGGAGGCGGCCAGAGGGCGAGGGAGGGAGGGAGGGAGGCGAGGAGACCAGAAGGCGAGGGAGGGAGGGAGGGAGCCGAGGCGACCAGAAGGCGAGGGAGGGAGGCGAGCAGGGGGCGGGGGAGGGAGGGAGGGCGTGTCCAATTCTTTTTTCCCGCTGTCTTGGCCTGCAATTTGAAGAGCGTGGCGCGCGGAGAAATCTTCTACACTGCACTGTTGTTCTTCGGTAGAGTTGATGGAGTTCAGAGATTCAGAAATCAGCCGCAGGTTTTCGAAGAGGAAGGCTCTAGGCGACGTCAGTAACACGGTTCTTCCTAGATCTATCTCCGTTCCTTCCAGAAAATTCAAAGTAAAGAAGGAAGTGAAGCAAAAACTGCGCGCCGCCACCGCCAACGATGGAGCAGAGGGTAGCACCGTTCCACCGCCAACGAGGAGCCCCCCCCCCTCAATTTCTATCTCAACAGGCCCCAAAATCGCCTTAACAGACGCTATTACCATGACGGAAGGAGAAGATTTGCCCCGACCCACTTCGAATTTCTTCCTATTTCTTCAACCCTTTTCATCTTTCTGCGAATCTTCCACCATTCAATGGCTTACCCAGCTTCGTCCACCCAACTCCGCTGTGCCCACAAACCCACAATCCCACTTCGCCAGCAAGAACATAGCCAAAATCCCACCAACCCACAAAGCCTGGGCTTCGATTGTATCAAAGAAACCGTCGTCGTCGACGTCGATCAGGCTGAAGGTCGTCCTCTCAATGTCGCTCTGAAGGCGCCCTTCAAAATTGGGCCTTTTGAGATGAAGGAATGGGGCAATTTGGCCGCCCGGCGCCGCCTGCGCCGCCCTCGCCGCCTCGTCTCCGGCGCCGCTTGGTTGCGCCCTTGAGCATATCTCTAGGCTTCTTCCTGCCCATCGCTTCGCCGCTGTGAGAATAGATCTTCAACTCCTATGATCAGTTCTCCTTTGTTTTGTTCCAATTTCCTTCGTTGTTCTTATTAGAACTATGGGATATTTGAATTCTGGGATCATTTTTCTCTATTTAGATATCTTAGATTCCTGGTAGAATTCGACTATTTTTTGTTAGTTTTCCTTCGTGGTCCTTATTAGTAGTATATGTCATTTGAATTCTAGGATAATTTTGTTTTTAAAGTCGTTTTCAAGTCTCAAGTCATGTTCGCCTTTGTTTGTTTGAGTTCCCTTCATGGTTTTACTAAAATTTGGTGTCATTTGATTTCCGGGATCATCTTTCTGTATTTAGACGCCTTCGATTCCTAATAGCATTCGCCGTTATGTATTTGAATTTCCCTCTTTTTTTCTTATTGAAAGCATATCATTCAAATTGTAGGAAAATTTATTCATTTAGGCATCTTCAACTCCTAAGATAAATTGAAATTCAAATAAACAAAGGCGAATTTTATAAAGGCATTCTTACTCTTATGCTGGAGTCAGTGGCAATGGCAAGGCCAAGTCAAATTATAAAGTTGTAAGAGACCTTCCTTGTTCGCTCTGAGGCTCATTTCTTGTTCTAAGATTTCTTACCTGAACAAATGCTAAATAATAATTCGTCTTTCATGTTCCAATGTTTATATGCATTCAACTGTGGAAGCCTAAGTCCACGGTCTTAATATTGTTGGTTTAAAACATTTTGCTCATTAAGGAAAGATAGGCATTTTTCCGTATTGACCACTGTCACTATCATATTGCCTTTTAAGACGTTTTGGAAATAAGTTGGATATACAGTAGATAAAGCGAACACAGATGGTAGACAGCCGTGGACTTAGGCAGATACACATACATAATATGTTATTGTTTCACAAATAATCATTATCTCCTAGAGTGAGAGCATTATAGATTCTAAATACATGATTGTTTCGTATCCGATCACTGATTTCTTGCCTCCATCGAGCAGAGGCACCCGGAGTCACAGACGAAGCCTGTGAAGTCAGGGATGGAGGTGCCAAAGGAGCAGCTAGAAGACGAGGATGGTGTAGACGAAGCTGAGGATGAGGACGAGGATGGTGTAGACGAAGCTGAGGATGAGGATGAGGATGGTGTAGACGAAGCTGAGGATGAGGACGAGGATGGCGAGCATGGGGACACTCTCTGCGGTGACTATGGCGAGGGCTGCGCAACTTGTCCTCCGTCCTTCGCCTTATGAATGTGGTTGATTTGACTCATCTAGCTCAATAACTGACGCCCACATCCTGTTTGGTTCTGCATTGTCTGCTGACCAATATTCTCGTTGTGAAGTTTTTATCGGTGTTTCAGAAAAAAAAATTATGTGTGATAAATGAAATTTCAAATATTAAATCTCCGACCGATAATCAGAAAGAGACCGTATCTTGTGCCCCTGCAGAAATCTGAATCATGGAAGTAGTTTTACAGAAGATGGATAGGGCATAGGATTCAGGAATCATGAAAGTTGGTTATACTTTGTGAGTACCATGTGCTTGATTTCTTATAGCTAACGCAAATCCACCAGGGCCTCGTTTCTCAATCTCAACTTATAAGGAAGCTGAGCCCATATAGAGAGAGAGAGAGAGAGTTCAAAGATAGAGATGGAGAGAGAGTTTAAAGATAGAGATGGAGCCCATATATTTGATCTCATCAACATCCAAACATATATAACAAATGACCCACTAACATGTGGATCAATTCTACACCCAAGTACAACCCAAAAATATAATCATCTACAGGTCCATATAGCCCACCAATGCGCTGGCAGCGTTGCCGGTCGAAGACAGCCTGGAGGGATTCATGTTGGCGCGAGTGTGGTCGAGAAAGAGAGATTTATTCCTCTTCTTGTTGACTCCACTTCGCTCCATCTCAGAAGCCGAATCATCTGGCTTGTGTGGATTGGATTCTGCAGCAGGAAAATTTGCTCAATATAGTAAAAACTTTTTAGGGAGGGAAAGGGAGTGAGAGAGAGCAGACCAGGTTATAGCCTGCGCCCGGGCCAGTGACCAACGTGCAAGCAGACTTGTTCGTGGACGCTCTAATTGAAAACCCTTTCTTCTCAGCCTGAAAGGAATGACATGCACTGAAGTTTAGACAGAGCAACATAAATATGAATGAGATAGAAATAGATTAAAATAGAGATATAGAGAGAGAGGAGTCACCTGAGCAGCCCACATAACACATATATGGAGAGAGTGTGTTTAAAGATAAAGGTAGAGAGAGATGAGTAACCTGCTCAGTCTTTCTGGCTTCAAGCTGTAAATAGAAGGCTAAGATGGATTCATTGTAGGAATTCAGAATATTTATGCAAGTAAGATGGATGCAGAGATAGGAAAATAACAGAGATTACCTCTATCTATTCGACGGAGTTGAACGGAATGCAATCAAATTTTTTACACGTCCTGGCATTGTGCCCTTGCTCGCCGCAGCTTGAGCACGTGACACCCCTGTGCTTATTTTTACTTCGCATTTGCTGTGCCATGCTTTTGTAGCGCTTGTTCCCTACCTTTGGTCGTCCTTTGCAGCGAGCTGTCAGCGGATTCCTAACAAAGTCTTCCTCCAGATCAGATAATGCACGGTGCGATGTCTGTATGTGTCTTTCAATAGTTTCCCCTAGAACAGTCATTGATGCCTTATACAGGTGGAATGTGCTCTCAGTTCCAATTGCTCGTCGTAAAACAGGCTTCGTCAGAGCCGTTAGTTCAGAGAGTCGTTGATCTTCGGACATACCTTCAGAATTGGGTCGCGTAGCCAATGCAGTATCGATGAAGACTGACTGATTGTCCACAGTTTCGCAGACCTTTTTCCAGCGACGATTAAACATTGACATAGGGCATGAAGAAATGTTATTGTGGCGAAAACAACACAACATGTGTCTGCATACAATACCGAGCCAAATTGCCTTCCTGCAGGAGCACATGCTTTGCTCAATGGTGCCAATGGATAGCCGGCCAACACGAAACTTCTGTGGGAAATCTTTATGACTGACCAGGAAATATCCCTCATCTTTGGAAGCATCTGCAACACAGGTATATGAAAGGGACATGCCTGATTCGGCTTTGAGAAGAACCTGGGCATAATTTGTCATCATATGAAGGGCGTCATTAATTAGAGGGTCCATTGATGCAAGGGCAAACTTGGTGGAGAGGCTAGCTTGGGACAACTTATCTCGCGATCGTGTTTCGACAGCATCGAAACCATCAATAATGCGCAATAGGGACGAAGTCGACAATAACGCGGATTTGATCTGCCCATTGACCATCTCCTGGCGTTGCGTAGAAGACACACCTGCGACGAAGTTGTTATGGGTGTAGGCGAATGCCCACTGCTTCTTTTTTGCCTCGAGAGCTCGAAGATACGATTCTGCCGCTTGCCATTTTGTCTTCAATGTCGAAAATTCCATCTCAAATACGTCAATTTCTTCAATGGAGCCGACCCTCCAGAATTCATTCATGAATTCGCTAAGATTGGCCCTCAAAGAGCCAGCTAGAGCACGTGTGATGTTCTGGGAAATGTGGAAGCGGCACAGTAGATGGATTGCGTTAGGCCAAATGACCTTAATAGCTCGGGCCAATTCCATATCGCCATCTGTAAACAGGACGATGGGATCGCGATTTGTGTAGTATCAAAATTACTGAAGCGCTCACGAGTAAGAATCAAACTGCTCATTAGACAGGAGACATCCAGCACTCAATACTGTTAATCCGTGGTTATCGATCACTGTGAACAACACCAGCGGCATGCCAAAGCGATTCGTCTTGTATGTAGCATCGATTTGTAATACATCATTGAACTGCACATACTTCTCTTTGCCATTAGGTGAAATCCAGAAAACTCGCTCTAGGCGAAGTGTGTCATCGTTCAATTGGAAATTGAAGAACCAACCGTGTTTGGACCTCTCTTTCAATAATTTGACAAAGTCGTTAGTCTCACGAGATTTGACAGAGGACTTCAGTAACAAATTTTGAACATCTCGTAGTGTCCACGTAACCGCCACATCTGGGAAATGCTCCTGCTCTATCAATGTCTTGATTTGAGAGCAGTTGAGCATGCCAATTTCATTTAACTCTAGCATTTTTTATCGCACTTTGTCCGGAATGAAGCGATTTTGCGGCATTTGAGCCAACTCAGCTACAATAAAAAGGTCGTGATTGTGATGATTATTCATTTGATACACTTCATAGACGCCCGATGCTTGATTCCTCCGCAGCTTAATTACGAATGGACATTGACATTTCAATGTCCGCTTCTCTCTTTGGAACTCTATAGGAACGGATGACTGCTTCGGTAATGCCTGACCACCGAATTGCAACTGTATCGAACTCTTCTGTCCAAGGGGGCAGTCGGCGTATGCGGTACACTTCTCACGTGCTTCATCGAGTGTTTCAAAGATATCTCCAACGCATACTTTTCGGGTACATGTAAAAGCAGTAGACGATGCATGCCAATCACGAGCAATCGATGATTCGCCTATGGGAGCAACATCTAATACTCCCGTGCCAGCACTTGTGTCTTCTGATGTCGTAGCAACCCCAGCCTCAGACCCCTTCATGCTGCAATGTTATATAGTCAATCATAATCATGTTGGCCTAAGATTGTAGCCCCATTCCAGCAAATTATTACGTTCCACATATACATTCTTCTACTTGAAGAGAAAGGCTAGCAGGGTAAAGATACGAAGGTAGGGAAATCAAATTTGCAATTCTACTTTGGGAATCTTCCAATGAGAGAGATCGATATCGAGATGAGATGGGAGGAACACAATAGAAGAGGCTGAAAAGCTGATGATAACTATACCATTCAGCCAATTTATAAAGGCATAACTGAGAAGTGCGTTCATTTCATATTATGTCAGTCAAAAACGGTGATCCATATTTCTTTTGAATATATATTGGCGATAGTTTTTTGCAGAAAATGGATGTCAAGTGTCTGTGGATGACATGTTTTCTAATCACTGTCCAAAAAAATTTTGGATTAGTTCATTTGAAGGTACGGTGAAATCCACCATGACCACCAATCTTCAAGTAATGGGGTTCCTGTAGAATCTTTGGTGTAAGTTAGGATGAAGCAGGCAGGATGGACAGCGCTTGAGTTCATGGGGACTCCAAGGCTGTCTTATGGATATCTTTGTTGTGCATCCCTATCTGATAATATCCCAACTTCGAGTCCAAATTAGAAAAATCAGCCATACCATGGACCTTTTCAAATAATTCCTCTACTATGGGAATGGGATGATAATTTGGCACTATACGCAACTCAAAGCTCTAGAGTCAATGCACGTTCTGAATCCTCCATCTCTCTTTTTGATAATAAAGCAGGTCTAGAAAAGTAGGTGTTAAATGGTCTACAAATATGAGAATCCGGCAGTTCTTGAGTCAGACATTCTATAATGTCTTTATGATCCTGTGAATAACGATAAGGTTGTATGTTGACCGATTGGGTAAGAGAGTGAGAAATAAGATGGGTTAGGGGTCTACAATGAATATAGCTGGATATATGATGGCTATATGCTCTTAATGCCTCGAAGCAATTACGAAATTATGACAGAGAATGGAAGTGCAATTTAGGCCTTGGGAATGATGAGGGGATGAGAAGAGTGTATCACAAATGATGAATACCCTCTTTCTTTGGTGATGCTCCCAAACCCTAATCTCACTTCGTGAGCCCATACATTTTGCATGGGGCTAGGTGTGTTGCAAATGACATAAGGATTGAACATGAGAGGGAAGGAACTCATTTTTCAAGAAGAAAGATATCTTAAATTTGGCATTCCAAATGTCTTGTTTCATAATCCTTAGGGTAAGGAGACGAAGTGAAGTACAATAATTTTACGACCTCCGGGTTTATAGTGGCCTCCTATCATATGGACGGATGGGGAGAGAGGAAAGTGCCAAAAAAAGTACAGCCACAAACTCCCATGGGATGAAGAATCACGGCCGTTGTAAAAAATGTCTTTATGTTAGTAGTTGTATTCTAAATAAAACATGAAAAACCTTTACTCATGTACTTACAAATTTGATAAGATCCAAACAGAAAATCCATTGCGCATGTCCTCCACATGAATAAGTTTTAAGCTACGAAATTTAGAACGAATGCAAGGAACTTCGAAGACACATACTATGAAAATTACCAACACCCCAACTTTGTCAACATGAAACGATCTAAGATTTTGAAATCCATTTTAAGCAAACTGGCAGGCCGAAGACATAAATGGACTTCAGAGTTACTTGCACTATACAGTATAAGATTTGTCAAATACCTAGTAGAAGTAGAGCTAGCTGCTCATCAGACACTGCAACTTCTGAATGCACTCCAGCTGCCTCAGCAAGCCTTGCAACTAAATGGTGCTTGCTCTGAGAAGAGCGAAAGAAAGGAAAATTGTTGGAGCTTAAAAATCGATCAAAGAAGAACACGCGTACAAAACTTACAAAAAGCTCATCGCCTCTGTTCACAATGTCATAAAGGAACGAATAACACGTACAATAATCCTCAGGATCGCATATATACTCCTCTTTCCTCCTAGATTCTCTGACGAAATAGCAAGTCAGGTCAATTGCTTTTGAAAAAAAAATCCAAATCATGTCAACAGAAAGGTCTACGCTTCGAAATATCACAAAATCTACATCCTAGTACAAATCTAATCCGATAGGTCGACATCCCGGAATTGTATTCGAACATAAGAACACCAAAAAATAAGCTGATTATTCCGGAAATGTCTTCGGGCATGAGAACCCCAAAACTAAGATAATCACTCAGAACCACAAGTCAAAACCATCTGAAATAGGAAATATCAGCAAAAACTCAGCCGATGTGATACTTCTCGACTCCATAATTAAGGCCAGAAACGCTAAATTTTGGAGAAAATAATGAAATCATGAGGCTCATCTTAAGAAATCCCGGCTGTGTAGTTTTCTGAAATAGGAATCACAACTCATAATCATCGGTAAGAATCACAACTCATAATCATCTGAAACAGTAACACGCTAAATTTTGGGGAAATTAATGAAATCAAGAGGCTCATCTTAGGAAATCCCGGCTGTGTAGTTTTCTGAAATAGGAATCACAACTCATAATCATCGGTACGAATCACAACTCATAATCATCTGAAACAGTAACACGCTAAATTTTGGGGAAATTAATGAAATCAAGAGGCTCATCTTAGGAAATCCCGGCTGTGTAGTTTTCTGAAATAGGAATCACAACTCATAATCATCGGTAAGAATCACAACTCATAATCATCTGAAACAGTAACACGCTAAATTTTGGGGAAATTAATGAAATCAAGAGGCTCATCTTAGGAAATCCCGGCTGTGTAGTTTTCTGAAATAGGAATCACAACTCATAATCATCTGTAAGAATCACAACTCATAATCATCTGTAAGAATCACAACTCATAATCATCTGAAATAGGAAATATCAGCTAAAACTCCACCAATCTGATAACTCTCGAGGCCAAAATTAAGTCCTAGAACGCTAAAGTTAGCGGAAAATAATGAAATGCCAATCCATAATGCCAATCATTTATTGTAAATTAAGGCTACATTTATAAACTAGAGACTGTGGCGTTGTTCCAATACTTGATGATCAAGTTGATGTTTCGAATCCATAATGCCATTGACAGTTAAGTTAACCTTTTATTGAGCACCCATATTCAGATTATGAAGCTGTTTATGCGACAGGACTAACCATTCATGAAATGACGAGGGAATACTAGCTAAAACTCCGCCAATCTGGCGATTGGGGGCACACCTCCGCCATTCTAGAGAATGACGATAGAAATGCACACCTCCGGCGATTTGGGGCAACCGATTTGGATCAACTCCGCCAATCTGATAACTTTCGAAATGCAAACTAGGTTCAGAAACGCCACATTTAGGGGAAAAGATTGAAATGCACACCAGGAAGAGCGAGAGAGGACCCGAGAAGAGCGACCAGCGTAGAGAACCCCGCAGCGTCGAGAACAGATTTGTCAACCCCGCAGCTTTCTATCTCAATCTCTCAGTGGAACCTCATTTCGTTGGATTGAAACATGCTTCTGAGGTCGGATCGCCGCAGAAGTTGCCGTCGCAGGGTTGATCCAAATCTGCGTAGCTGTGGCCGGGAAAAGAGTGCGCGGGCAAAAATGGCGTAGCGGGACCGCGAAATATTTTGTTTCAAAAAAAACGAAAACCGGTTGCCCCAGATTCGACGAGGGCAACCGGTTGTCTGCGTAGCTGTGTCCTTAAGTAAATACATACCTCTAATTGGCTTCAGTTAACTGAGAGTAAGCCCTTTCATAAGTATGTGTATTGCAAGTTAATATTTATAATATTAAAAAAATCAACTTGAGTTGTACTAACTTTTATGCATTTTGTCTTCAACGGTTCAATCAAATTCCTCCAGGTATCAAAAACATAGTTCTAATTATGGCTTTAGTTAATTGAGAGGAAGCCCTTTCATTATATGTGTATTGTGAGTTAATATTAATACGATAAAAAAAATCAACTTGAGTTGTACTAACTTTAATGCATATTGCATTCAATGGTTGAATCTAATTCCTTCAGCGATTAAATACATCTAATTTTGTCTTCAATTGATTGAGAGGAAGCCCTTTCATTAGTATGTGCATTGGAAGTGAATATTTATAATATTAAAAAATCAACTTGAATTGTACTAACTTTTATGCATTTTGTCTTCAATGGTTGAATCCAATTCCTTCTGCAATTATATACATACTTCTAATTTTTTCTTCAATTGATCGCGAGGAAGCACTTTCATTAGTATGTGCATTGGAAGTGAATATTTATAATATTAAAAAATCAACTTGAGTTGTATTACTTTTATGCATTTTGTCTTCAATGGTTGAATCTAATTCCTTCAGCAATTAAATACATACTTCTAATTTTGTCTTCAGTTGATCGAGAAGAAGCCCATTCAGTAGTACGTCTATTGGAAGTTAATTTTTATAATTTGTGCATATGAATTGTATAATGATATATTTATGCATGGTTATTTATCTTTGATGTGTTGGATGTTTGGAGGGAGTAAAGTTTGTGGGCATAGGAATATGACACTAAGGAGTCATCTTTTCTTGGTTATTTTGAATTCAACTTGATGCATTTTGTTTTTAAGTGGTTGAACCACATTCCTTGTGATTTATTTCAGGGTTTATTGAGAGGAAACCCTTGTACTAATATGTGTATTAGATGCTAGTATTTATATATAGTTGTGTATAAGTAAAAATTTATGCATGGTTACATATATTTTTCTGATGTGTGGGATATTTGAAGAGAGCAAGGGTTGTGGACATAGGTGTAGGATATCATGAGCAATTTTTGCTTGTCCTTTTGAATTCAAGTTGATTTGTATTTAAATTCATCCATCTTTTTTTGTAAGTGGTTAACTCAAATTCTTTATGATTTATTTCATAGTTTATGGAGAGGAAGCCCTTATATTATTTTGTATTAGAAATATGCACAATTCTATACTCATCTGAGTACAAATTGCATTATCCTAGAATAATTTCATCCCCAAATGATACCCATCTGGGTACCATTTGTCTTCTGAATTTTCCATTTTGCTGCATTTTGGACGGTTGACTGATGACGATTTGGAACAGAACAAATGGCTATTCGTCGTATGTTTTTGGACTTGTTGATAAATTATCATGGTTCTGAATTTTAATTTTAAATAGAAAACCATGGAAGAGAATTGGGTTCTGAATCCATTTTTAATAGCCATTACTGAATATACAAATTTTGATTTTTATATTTACTGATGGATATAAGATGAGACGAAAGACAAATACCAATAACAAACTATTCTTCTCTCTATATAAAGCTCTTCCTCTCTCCGTATTACATTCTTCCTTCTCTCTATCTCACTCTTCTTCTCTCTGTCTCTACCATGCTCATCCTCTCTCTCCCTCTTGTTCTCTATCTCACTATTCTTCTCTCTATAACACTCTTCCTCTCTCCCTGTTTGAAACGAGATTTGTATAGATGAGCAGAGAAGAAGTTAAAACAACAGTATGAGAATTAATTCTTGTATATTCATCACAGTGTTATGTACATGAATTTGTAGAGGGGTACGTGCCCCAACTTAGTAAAAATGATTAAAGAAATTACAATGATGTCCAAAGCAGTCTCCGACATAATCATATTGCCGTGGAGATGTACTGCCATCTGGCTGCATTATGGTCTGAGGTGTCACTGTGTCAGGCGCTGTCTCTGTGCCAGTATAATGGCAGACTCCATCATAGCAGTTAGGGTTGGACATTTAGGACCGAGAACCAGTTTGACCGAACCGAACTAGGACAATAGGTCCTCCATTTTAGGTTGGACTGGTTTTCAAACAGGTTTAGGTCCAAGGGTCAAACCGGAGCGGAACCGGAAGTATATTATTGAATATTTATTTATAAAATTATAAAAAGATCAAATCCAACTCAACGTAGAGGTTTCTATTGAGCTCATCGTAGAAGCCATATATTCTACTATCTATGGGCACCCACTTGTTGAGGATATATAACATTACTATGAACTTATATTTTCTACTTTGACTTTGACATTGACTAGTCAACCTGACCAGACCAGGGCTGGTTTGTAACGGATCGGGACCGAACAAGAACGAATGAGAACCGGACAAAAGTTTAGGTAAGGTTTAGGTTTTTCCTAACAACCCGGACGGACTGTCATACCCCAATAGCAGTTGTCTTTAACACTCCCTACTAAACTCTTCCACTCTATCACTCTTCTATCTATCTATCTATCTATTGCGGTCATCCTCTCTCTCTCTCTCTTATTCTCTCCCTATCACACCCACCCTCTCTCTTCCTCTTTCTCTATCTCACTCTTATTCTCTCTCTATCACACTCACCCTCTCTCTATCTCACTCTAATTCTCTCTCTATCACACTCACCCTCTCTCTTTCTTTCTCTATCACACTCAACCTCTCTTCCTCTCTCTATCTCACTCTTATTCTCTCTCTATCACACTCACCCTCTCTCTATCTCACTCTTATTCTCTCTCTATCACACTCACCCTCTCTTCCTCTCTCTATCTCACTCTTATTCTCTCTCTATCACACTCACCCTCTCCCCTCCTCTCTCTCTATCTCACTCTTATTCTCTCTCTATCACATTCACCCTCTAACTTCCTCTCTCTCTATCTCACTCTTATTCTCTCTATCACACTCACCCTCTCCCTTCCTCTCTCTCTATCACACTCACCCTCTCTCTTCCTCTCTCTCTATCTCACTCTTATTCTCTCTCTATCAGGCTCGCCCTCCTCTTCCTCTCTCTCTAGCTCACTCTTATTCTCTCTCTATCACAGTCATCTCTCCTCTTCCTCTCTCTCTCTCACTCTTATTCTCTCTCTATCACAGTCATCTCTCCCCCCCTCTCTCTCACTCTCACTCTAACTCTCTCTCCAACTCTATAATTGTCTCTCTTCCTCTCGTTCTCCCCTCGTCTCGCTCTTTCCCTCCCTCCCTCTCTCTCTCTCTCTCTCTCCCTCCCTCCCTCCCTCTCTCTCTCTCTCTCCCTCCCTCCCTCTCTCTCTCTCCCTCCCTCCCTCCCTCTCTCTCTCTCTCTCTCTCGCTCTCTTTCCAACCCCGACTTCTCTTTCAACACATACATCGACCTGTTCGACAGAATTCCGCACAAGAAATCTAGCCTGATAAAAAACCCACTTTCCAAGTTACCCATCGGCTATGCCGCTTTCTTCCCTGAAGATTCTCTCTCCCTGGCTCGTTGATCTCCGCTCTCAACTCATCGGCTGGCCATCTGCCAGATTCTACCGAGGTTTTGGCGACTTACTTCTCCGGCCGCGTCGCCATCTTGAGAATTACTTGATCGTGGAAGCTAGGGCAAGCCCCCGGAAGGATAACGCCAAGGTCAGAAATCGCAGATTTCAAAAAAAGGTAAATTCTTGCCTCTTCTGCGATGATTTATGGACAACTTATTGTTGTCCGATCGCCGAGAACATCGAATTTGTGGAAGAAAAGGGTTTGATTCCTTTTTTTTTTGTTTCTTTCGACCTAGTTTAATGGCACTTCCAGCAGGCCGAGGCTCTCTGTCTTCTGCTCTTCGTCTCAACTGTATGCGATGTTGATTGATGATCAGAATAAGAAGACTCTCTTCTATGCGAGCACTCTTCAGAAGAGCATTCGAGACAACCCTGATTGCTCCACCATTGTACGATCGTCTTCTTCTTCTTCTTTTTCTTCTCTTTGAATTACAACAAACCCATTAATTTTAATGTGATTTCCAAAATTTTGTGCTCAGAAAGCTAGAAATTTGTTGTGCTTTCCGTTGATATAATTAATTAGTTTAACGTTTCCTTTCTGCTCCGCCTTTGAAAGATCACTTTCCTTCCTCTCGGCTTTTCTCTTCTTTTCTCTTCTTTTCTTTTCTCTTCTTTGAAAGACCATTTTTCTTCTTTTCTCTTTTGCTCTTTTGTTGCTCTGGTAGTTGAACTTAAAGCAAAATTTGAACTTAACGTCGATTTAATGGGTTCATGGTTTGTGACTGCTCCACCATTGTTAGATCATTCTACTTGATATTGCCTCTCTTCTTCTCCCCTAATACAGAAAACCCTCCAATAGCGATAAAATTTTATATTTTCTCTGCCCAGAAAATTTTAAATTCTCCGTTGATTTAACGTTTTTGGGCTTCATTTTACCTTATTAAATGCATAACAAGAACAGGAAGCAGCCCAAAGGGTTGGTGAAGAGCTCGTCAAGGCCTGTAAAGTGTTGAATATCTGCGAGATATCATCCTACGATTGTAATGGGTTTGCCCGAGGAGAAAGAATGCTGGCTTTTGAGATTCCCATTGCAGAGTATGGATTCTTGCCTCGGTGATTCAGTTTAAAAGTTCCGAATTTCTTCAAAAATTCATGCATATGATGTATATGGTGTTTTGTATGTGCTATCTCTTGGAAACCAGTTATAGGATTTTGTTTTTTGAAAAAAGCCCTTTGTAGGTTTTATACTAAGATATAAGACATAAACCAAAGTCGACTTGACCTTTGGTTGATGCAAACCTCAAACCAGCCTCTTGGTTGGACCAGGTAGTGGACCAAAAGATCAAGTCCAGTTGGCTGCAAGCTTGGTCATGTAGTTCAGATCAGAATTCAAGCCATGTGGGAGAATTTCTGATCACCTCGACTCCAGGCGCGGTGGGCAGTTTGAATTCGGGCCGGTAATTTAAACCATACATTGCCCAGAATTTCCCCCACCACAGGACCCTGATTTAAGAGCTAATTTTAATTTGATTAAATGTCAGAACTATGCTTCTAACCAGGATTTAAAACCGCGACCTCATTTTCAGAAACCAACAGGTTAGGCACCCACCCACTTAACAATGTTGAAACTAGATCCTTGCATTTCTTATCAAAATCAGGTTGGGTCAAAATTTTGCTTTGCCCCAAGCTCAGCATGGTGTTGGGGTGTTCGAATATTTGAATCGAAGTGCCCAAAACTGGGCAACCGCCCATCGTCTGTAGTCAGGAGCATTCCTAGTCTTTCCTATGGGTCACATTGGGTCAAGATGTCAGGTATACTCATGATATAGCTAAATCTACAATTTTTAATTTCATCAATCCTAAATTCTAAATTCTGGAAACACAGAATTCTTAATGGGCCAATTGGTTCAGGTAACCTGATTCCCAAAACTAGCCACCTTCCCTTTTCTTATCCAGGTTGGAGTGTAAAACCAGTTCTGCTTCCACTGTGTACAAAGTTGGATCGGTGTAATTAATTTTTTTCATTGTTGAGCTCAAATAAAGAAGCTACAATGGTGTAATATTGAAAAATTGAATGGCTGGAAGATGCGGCTTAAGTCATTGTCACATTATTTCTTTAAACCTAAGATATAAAACCTTAATCCACTTTCACTTGTCATTTCTTTCATGTTTTAGTTTATTTTTAGAATCTTTATAACTTATAGTTCTGTTAGATGTAAATATGATGGCTTTATCATCATTAATATCAAACTGTATTATTGACTCATTAATTGAATGACTTGAGGCTGAATTTGACATGCAAAATTCATTAGTCTCATTTTATTCTTCATTTGTTCAATATTCTTCTTCCTCTTTTATCTCATTCATTTTAGAATCCTTCCTCTTATTCTGTCATCATCTATTTAGTCTTAAAAACAAATCACCCATCATGAAATTATTTTCTCTCCTTTTTACCCCAAGTGTAGATTGATAAGCCTGAAATTAGGATATGTTTAAGGTTATGATTTGTGCAAGAAAATTATAAAATTCCTTAGTGATAATAAAGGGTCAAACTACAAAGAATAGGGGTATTGAAACATTGAATTTTTTGTTCAGAAATATTTTTAAAATTTGAAGGAACTGTTTATGTATTTAGATTTTTTATGACTTCTTAACCATTACTTAAATAAAATGAAAGCAAAATAATTAAAAGTAAATTATAAATGAAAATATAAATGTATTTATTTTAGGTAATTCTACTAGCTTTATAAGATCTTAGAAAATTTGGAAACTTTAGGGCAAGAAATGAATTAACAATACTTACACCAATGATGTGTTGGGAATAGTTGAGGGCACTAGCATGCAAAGTGGATACCAGTTGTGATGACAAAGCCTGCAATAGGATGAACATGGCAGCATCTTGCGATGCACAAAAAAACTATATAACAGTTTTGAGGCATGGTTCATGGCACTGGAAGGTAATGGATCTAAGCTATACATTCACTTGTACAATAATCTGGAAAAAGGGCAAACAAAAGCCTACAATAAGATGAATATGGCAGCATCGTGTGATGCACAAAACACTATATGACAGTTTTATATAATAATGGTTTTGAGGCATGGTTCATGGCATTGGAAAGGTATGAATCTAAGTTTTACATTAACTTGTATAAGAATGTAGAAAAAACGCCAAACAAAAACATCAGTAGAGGTAGTCCCTTGATGAACATCAGCTTTTCACTTCCAAATCTGCTTCTCCAAGCTTTAGAGCACATAGATGTCAAATTTTGATGACTCAAGGATAGATCCAAATAAGATTATAATGAGGTTTTTTACTCTGCCAATTCAAATGGGGAACAAAATACAAGGGTGAAAGAATCAAGGGGGGAGCGCGTTTTAACAATTATTTGAAGTCCAAGCTCGTGGATGAATTCCAAAATTTGACTGGTGATAATTACTTCAGTTTCATATTTTCAGCCTCCTCAAAAATGTCAGTTGGCAACCCATTAAAAAATTAGCAGTCATCCCTAAAAATAAGGAGGAATACAAGTGGTGGAAGTATATGTGGCCAACCATCCAGTCACACATTCTATGTCTTGTTCGATATTCATTGATGCAATGGCTACATTATAATGCACGTGCGATGCTTATAATGAAGTCCATGATACATGCAATGACTAAGTGAATTATGATGATATCCTATACGAAGATCATTAATTTTTAAACATGTACTCTAAATATTCAGATTCAACGGATACTTGAAGAAGACATAAAAATATATGGATAGAATTTGACTATCTAGTCTCACTCAAATGCTGAGTGTGGTCGATATCATAGCAATTAGATTGAAGATACTAAGGGCAAATGGTGGGTGATGATTAAGGGAAAAGTTCAGCAAATTGATATGTACGAATCCATGAATGTTACTATATCAAACTATCAATCAAATTGACTCACATCACACTTGTGTAAGTGGTCAATCGACATGAGAAACCAAAGACATTGTGGATAGATCATTGCTGTTTGACAATGAACTATGAGTTCCAAACTGTCTTAGCTTGGGTGTAATAAGAAGTTCATGAAGATGGTTGAGTGATCAAGATAGGATTGTCCGCCCTCAGTGTAAGAGGAGACATCTCAAGGAAGATGATGCTATGGAATACTTTATCCAAGGCAATATAATATCATATACTTTGTCTCTGATGATTTCCTAATGCATCAATACTAACTGGGATGAACAATTAAAGTATGACTGTTGACTATACTCTGTAATCCTGGCAGTGTCAAGAAAATGAGGGACTACACATATACAATACCTAATGATAGTAAAGTTCCATGAGAGAGTCATTATACTCTTTTGTATCTTCTAGGGTTTGAGGTGCATCTTGGCACCCCACATATTGGAAAGTCAACCTATCAATTGAGTTAATTTATCCTTAATTAACTTATATATAGATAATTATTAAGGTTAATGGAAAATAATTACTTGGCCATTGGATTCATTAACTAGAATGATACATGGGCCTATAGGGTCACACAAAAATAGTATGTTATACATTGAAAAATATGTTTAAAGTATGGCTTTTATGAAAAATTGCCACCAAGAATAGATAGGAGAAGGCCCTAATCAACAGTCTCATGTCTTACGGAAGTTTAATACTTTTGGATCTATTAAAACTCAATAACACGTGAGGATAAATCCGTTTTACTTGATGAGTCAAGTAGGGTTAGTTTTAAAAATATAATTGTGAACTTTAGAGAAGCGTAGATAATTTAGGAACTTAGGAACTTTAGAGTATTTATGATAAAAGTTAAATGAGCACGAAAGGATAATTTAAATGTGTGCATTATCACTTTCAAATAATAAATTAAATTAATTTAACTCATATCTATCACGAACTATTTGACGTTATCTTCATATATTATATTATTATTATTTTTACTTATCATACTCGATTTACGAGAAATTTTTCTTAAAAAATATTTAGGATAAATTAATATATTTATCATTGTTTAGGTCTTATTCTTCATCAATGGATATATTTTTACTATTTTAAGAAATATCATCTGCCACCTATATCCGGTTGGATCTAACATGATCTCTTTCTCATCACTAATTTTTCATATTACCGTTGTTTTAATACTCCTCACTTTTTGTTCAGGTGTATACATTGTGAAATGAAGGGAAATTTTATCAAGAAATGATGAAAGTAAATTATATCTTTTGTTTTAATTTTTACTTCTCTTCTTTGATTTATGAGATAATTTCAAAATAAAAGTGATATGTTTGTTATTCACGGTTGGAGGCTGATATATTAATACACAATTATCAGAGTTTAAGTTAATTAATTTATACATACATTAAATTTTTAACCTATAATTCACATCAAAAAATTAGAAATTTGCACGACAATGAGTTGGCATCATTTCCAAAGAGTTGATCAAATAATGTCTTTTTTTATGCATGAAGGTAGCATAAATACATGTGAACAAATTAATAAAAAAAACTGAATGACTAATGATCAGAATAAAAGAGATGAATTATTTAGAAGTCGGGAACATCACAATAAAGGAGATGTATTTTTTAGGGATTAATCCAAATACTTAGGTTTCTTGTAATCTAAATTATGACTCAAAAGTGATCATAAAAAATCGTGAAATTTTTTTAGAATTGATGCTGGATATCAACTTTACATTTATTTGTCTACATGGAAGGGCTCTTGATTCAAGTTCAATTTTTTCCGTCAAAAATCATCACGTTAGCTTGGGATCTAAGAGAGTGGATTAGATCTCAGCTTTCAAGCGAAAATGAAATCACACTCTAACATGATATAATCCAAATTTTTTCTATTTGAAATTTGACTCTCCATTAGATTCTGGTCTAAAGCCCAAACGTGGCTGTATTTTTTAGATTTAGTGATATGGGGCACTTATTGTGGACTTAGCTCCATGTTCTTAGAACCTGGGCTGTCTCAGCAGCTACTGAGTTAACTTGACCGAGTCAAGATTTTTTAGAATTTGGGTCCTTTTGGCTCATTAAATCCAGTGGCAAGCCCATTGGCCCACGCCGTGACCCACTTGTTTGGATTGCAACATGGACGCCCAATATAAATATCAAATAGGAGCTGAAATTCCTGAAATGAAAAATAATAAGTTGAAACATTTGCTCTAACTTAAATTAATATTATCCTTAATAAAAGATATTATAAAAATACCTAAAAATATATAAAACATAATATCTCAAGGATAATTACATAATAAATTTGAGCATCCATTTAGTGCATATTTTGATCATCTTAAAAATAAAATTAATAGTTCCTATTTCTATGCACGCATAAATAAAGTATTTTTGATATAAATGATAGTATGCATTATTTCAATAATTCATATACATATACTGTTGACAGATATAAATACATGATACAAATGCACATTATCAGTTAGCCTTATTTATTTAAGAAAATGATATCTTTCTTCTCTTTTATCCTGCTGATTTTAGTTTTTTCATAAGTTTTTTTTCATCTTTCCATTGTGTTCCCTCTCATACTTCCTTCAATAATAGAAAAATTGAAAAAAATAAATTTTTCAAGAGGACATTAAAATCATCAAAGTTATTTATCCTAATTTAATAACTCTACTTAAAAATTTATAGATCTAGTTTGTCGTCGATAGAGACATCTTCACGATCTACACTATTTCATATGCTCTCTCGCTTATCTTTCTGGGTATGATCTAATCTCTCTCTCAAAATTATCTTTTCACCTGTCCATTATTTTATTATCGTCATTTTTATTTAAATTTAAACATTATGAATGAATTAATATTTTATTCTAAAATTGTAAAATTTTTTATACTTTCTCTTGAAAATCATTTACTCGTCTTCTTTGATGTAAGATAACTTTTTCCTAGGGAAACATATATGAATTCTTCTTCATTGATGGAGAAAAGGTCATTATTTAAGACAATGTTTTGTGGTTTCTCCAACATCCGCCTTGGTGTCTTTTTCATAAGTATATGTTCATATTTCCATTTATTTTTACTCACATCCTTTTTAAGAAAAATGTAAACGTTGTGAAATAAAGTTCTTTTGTTTATCCAAAAAATTAGAAATATATGTATTTATTAAATTTTTATTTGTGTAGATATCTTATTAAATATACTATATTTATTATAATAAAAATCTTATGCCTTGTTTTTTATCAATGCAGACATTATTTAAGATACTGCCCTCTCTTTCTCCTTTATCATTCTGGGTGTAGCTCTATTTATTTATCATAAGTATTTTTTATTTATTGAAATTGTTTTAAAACTGTTTTTATTTGAATCATAAACATTATAAATTGAATTCTCCTTTTATTTGGAAACAGTAAAAGTTATTTAAAAGTTTAATTGCTAGTTCTTCTCTTCTTCAGCATGTAAGAAAAGTTCTTCGGTAAAAGCTAGATATTTTTTTCATTAATGGAGGGATATTTGATATTAAATACAATGTCCCTTTCTTTATCCATTATCCTATAGGGTATAGCTTAATATCTTTCTCACAAATATTTTTTTCATATGTTTAGTTTTTCCCTTATCCTCATTTTTCTTTCGAGTGTAGACATTTTTGAATGAGGTTAACTTGTATCGATAAGCTATAAAATATATTTATATTTTCCAAAATTTAAGATGTAAATTTTTCTTTAAAAAAATTAATAAAATTTTCAATCAACAGGATATGTCATTTTCTTCATTGATTGAGACAATGTCCTTTGCAATCTCCTTCATCCTACAAGGTATATATGATCAATTTTCTAAAAATAATTTTGCATCTTTCAATTTTTCAATCTTACTCTCTTTCTTCAAAGGCAGGCATTGTGAATGATCTGTGATACACCCAATTATAGGGGGTAAAATGGTCGTTGAGGTAAACATTGCATGCATGCATCTTTCTATAGTTTACCTTACAAACTTGATAGATTTGGATATCTGATTCGAAGGGGTGAAATCGCAGGGAATAAAATTTTAACTTAACAATATATTGTAATTTTGAGTACAAGGGAGGAAGTTCTTTGAGTAAATATTAATTTAGTAATATATTGGAAACTTTAATAATGGAATGGAACGACACGTTGAGTCAGTGAATATATATAAAGAGGTAATGCTGCCTTAATATATATTATTCTGAAGAATGAGACCGAGAATATGAAAATAGAATAGGATAATATTTATATTAGGGCTTGTCCATTTTACCCAAGCCCAGCGGTTGGCATAAAAAATTTAGAATCAAATAAATAAGAATAAAAGCACTAGAATGACATCAGGATTGATGTAAATATATGGGCTGAAATCCAATAAGACATCTCATGTGGATTAATGAATAGAAAATCATAAATATTATTCTAAGTGTGATAAAAAAATATTAATTAATTAAATTAACTATACATACTGGTTATCAAGCTGAAAATAGTTAAACCCAAATATAGCAGAGTTATTACACTTTTGGAGTTTTAACATTTTATGGAAAATTCTGATATCATATTTGTATATTAAATAATTTCGAAATATGTTTCTATATATTTTTGACATTATATTCCTATGTAATTTATTGTTTAGTTCTATATAAAAATGTTATGATGAATGAACATTTTTATATGGAATCATTTTAGTGTTTTTCATCTTTATTTGGAATCATTTTAGTGTCATCATTTCACTTAGTCAAATGTCAAAAAATTAATGAATTTTGAAAATGATTAGAGCAGCTGACAATGGGAAAAGTTTTTATTGTGGGATCACAAATTGTGATGCCATAATGGCTAATCATTAGAAGACGTAAAATTATTTTTCTAAGACCTAGGGTTTTTTGGCCCAATGAATAATGATGATAGTTAAATTGAAATGAATGAGATTTGAAAGGATAACACATGCCAGCACCACAAAAATTATTTACTCAAATTTCCATAAATTGTATGGTAATAAGGAAAAGCACCTACATACGTTTCATGATGTGATTGTAAGAAAAGAGAAACATACGGGTGTGGCTCTCAAATTTAGTACTGCATTAAAAAAAAAAATTCCTTTTTTTATTGCATCATGGGTTGAGAAAGGAAAGCACATTGGCATGGTGCTCATAAAATGTTTCACTTCGTCACCCATTAAATGTTTATTTAATGGGTGTGACATAGCATTTCAAGAAATCATTTTCAAGAATATATCCATGCACTTTCAAGAATGATTTCCAATTTTTTTAGGTTTATACATACGACCCTCTACGTCCATGTAAGGGTCTAGTGAATATATCCATGCACTCAATAACTCTTTGCTTGTGAACTCAATAAATTAATTATATTAAACATGCACATTAATTAATCTTAAAAAGATTTAACCAAGTGATATGTTGAGTTTCTAACAGGTAAAGTGCCAAAATTTCCCATGATAACACAGAAATTATTGGGTTATTGCTATGAAATTTGCTAACTTAATATGCATTAAAGGAATTATAAACATGTGTTATCATGCTCTTCAAATGATTCAATCTTGTTCAGAGTGATATTCTGATTTTATGGATTTAGTGGTATTTCATATTATTAATTTTCTAATTTTGAATTTAGTTTTGTGAATTTGTGACCTTTTTATTTATGGAGATATTGATTTTCTAAGTAAAAAAAATATATTTAATATATTCTTATGACCAAGTATTCATTTTATAATGATTTATTAATATATTTTTGCCATAAAATTGCACCCCACCAAGTGTCACCATTTGATTCAATCAAATGACAACCAATCAAAAGCTTCAACAATTATTAGCTGTGCTTATTGTTGCTGTGCTAATCATTGCAAAAAGGTGTAATCATGGCATCATGACTCAAGATGCCATAATGCCCCAATCATTAACTCACAAGTCAATAATTTTTTTATTCATAGGGGCAACATGGAAAAATAGAAAAGGCAAGATTTAAATCAAAAAAATGTAATTCAGATACTGAAGAAATAAATGATAATGTAATTCACAAAAACATTCAGATTAAAAAAGTCAAATATTGTACACCGAAGTGACCCCACGTGATTAAAAAAGGAGAATGATACTGACCTGGTGCACAAAAGCACACACCATGTCACACAATCATTCTTATATATTCTTATTTTTCTAATGTTAATAATATGCATCAGCATGTCATTATTAAAAAAAGGCAAAGAGAAAAATATATTGATGCGGTGCATGGTGACGCGCCGCCACACCACAATGATTAAGCAATGATATTTAATAATCTTTTTGTGTTTTTCTTCAACACAATGACACATGGCTTTGTCAGAACAGCCGATCGTGAGAGATGAGGTGATCTCACCAATTATTAAACCAATGACGATTTGACATTTAACCACCAACAGAAATTGATGAAGCATAGCGCGACGACAAGGAGAGAGATAACATATGAATAGGGTTTCTCCTACTTCAAAGCTTGATATATGAAAATCCTGAAGGTCGATTGAGCTGAAATGTTTAGGGACACATCATATTTAACCCATCTTTATATCCACACCTTTTGATATATAAATTGAGGTGTGGATCTTCGTCAAATTCATGGTTAAACTTGATTCCTACACATATGGGCTGACTGAAAGCTAGAGAGTTTTTGAGATCCATCAAACTTGTTCTTGGTGTTATCGACGTGTGAGAAGAGGGGAAGTTTACATGCACTCACAAGTCCCTATGATCCTGACGGAATGTAAGAATATAGGTTAAGTATCATTGACTTACACTGATTCTTCTCAACTTCATGGTCGGTGTAGATTTATTTCACCGTCATGTCCCACGATCACATCATATCCTTATAGTCTCAAATTATGTCATACCATTTTTACATCATTGCACATTGCTATATTAGTCATCATTAGCCTTATACTTCTCACTCTTTATGTCTCTCCTGTGCATTATTCTCATTATCGTCACTTCATCCCAATTATCACTATCTTGATCTTCTAAAATCCTAGTCATCAGTATCATTTTGTTTCCTTAGAGTTTCTTGTTTCTTGACTCTGTAATTTATACTTATCTCATCTGGTCACATTAATCACTATTATATTTTATCCATATTCATCACTAACTTGATTTACTCAAGTGAGTGGGTTAATACTTTTATTGATTAAACTCAAAAACACCAATGACATATTTGAAGCCTAAATTTTGAGCTTAATAGTTTACAATCTAAGAAGGATTTCATCAATTATTTCATGGAACATGTCTATCTTCAGTTATTTCATACATATAATCCATTTTTTGTGTGACAAAGTTAAAATGGCGTAAATAATGATTGATAAATTAAATTTACGGAGAAAATAGTCATTTAAGATGTCGCAAAATTTATAGGTTCAGATCTAAGGAGAGTAGTACATTTGATTACCATTTCTAAGGTAGCAAAGATGTTCACACATGGGAATAACTATCTTGGGCTGTTTTACTCTCCTAGGATTTACATTAATCATACGGTCTACTTCTTTCTTCTAGAATGCCACTATATCTGGATCAAGCTCTACATCTTTGACGGTTACCATTGCCATGTTCCTGCTTATGCATTACACTTGCCTCTGCTGACTTTCCATTACCTCCACAATTCTTTCGATCATTGTATTATGTTAAATAACAATGGATATGATAAGAAATATATTTGGGAGGCTAATATTAATATATTTACAGATGTATTTGGATTTAATTGGTAAGATTTGTGTTTTATTAAGCCTAAAATGATTAAATTTGTTTCTAGAATTATGTGTTGAATTTAAGTAATTAATCATGTTCCTATTATCATAAAGGATTTTTCTAATGTCATATGAGAAAAAAAAAATTTGAGCCAGAATTCTTCTTTTCTTGATTTTTTTGCAGTTATATTTATGAAGATATTCTAAGTCAAAACATTTATTTATATATTTTTATGGACTTGCATTTAAATTTATATAAACTAAGATTTTTGGGATAGCTTCCCGTTAAGTATATTTCACAATTTGATTTGATTGAACGGAGAGAAATTATCAAAGTCCTCGATAATTGGTATGTGTGAAACAATGAAAAAATGCCATTATGATACTGCAAATTTTGAATCCATAACGACCAATTAATTTGTAACAAAGTTTTTCTTTTCTATTCATAGAGATGATGTTGTTGGATTCTACTATCCTTGATATGGTTGAAGATGAGGATTCCATGTAGTGGAAGACTAATATCGGAATCAAAATTGCATCAATAAAACATGGAAACGAAGAACCTTTGCACGAATCGCATCAGTGATTTCTTGGATCCCAGAGCAAGAAGAGTCAAGCTGCTCAAGTGTGCAGCCTCTAGTTGTATCCACGCAATCCTCAAAATGTTGAATCTCCTCCTCATTGATAAGCCTCGTTTAATCTCCATCGTCACTGTTAGCCCGTTCCGATCGCATCGGGAATGTAGAGGAGTCATGGGAAGATGGGAGAAGACGGGGAAGGCCCCTGAACAAAGATGGCCTGGATGAATTTTGTTCAGGGCCTTCCCTTATTTATACTATGTGGGGATTTTTCATAAACCCCCGAAACTTACGTATATCTTCTAACATCCAAAGACCATTTGCATGTGACCGTCTAGGCCCATGTACTAGTCTACTTAATAACTCTAGTGGCGAAATAACCTTTATTGGCTGTCAAAATTAGTTAACTATATCATCATGTACATCAATTAATGTCAAATTGATTTAACCTAATCGATAGGTTGAGTCTCCAACATGTGGGCTGCCAAGCTACACCTCGCGCTCTAGAAGACACAAAGGAGTGTGTATCGACTTACTCATGGAACCTTTTTATCATCGGCTACTGTGTAGGTATAGTCACTCGTCCACTTGATGCTCCTATGATGAGTTAGAGTATGGTAACCTGTCAAACCCTAATCGGTCATCCAAGTTAGTACTAATGTGTTTGGAAATCATTGGAAAACTCTTTTCTGATATTTCACTACCTTAGCCAAGGAGTTTATCGCATTGTCTTCCTTGAGTTGTCACTTCTTATACCGAGGGTGGTCGATCCCATCTTGACCACTCAATCATCTTCATGAACTTCTTGATGCACCTGAACTAAGACTATTTAGAATCCTTGATTAGGGACTTCTAGGTCATAGTCTTAGTACAGTTGTCCATCTACAAGTCGTCTTTGGTGTCTCATGTCTAAGGGCCAAATACACAACCATGATGTGAATCAACTTGACTGATAGTTTGGTATACTTCAAGGATTCGTATGGATCAATTCAGTGAACTCTTTCGAGTAAAAGCACTCTCTATCTATCCTTAGTGTCTCAACACTAATGGCTATGGTAGTGTTAGATAGTGTTAGATAGTGTTAGTTCGTGTTAGATAGTGTTAGATAGTGAATAGGGTTAGATAGTGGTATTCTATCTGGATATTTGATGACCTTCTCGAGTATCCCTTAAATAGGAATATTCAGAAAACTTGCTTAAAGAAAGACTAGTGATCTCCGTATTACAGTCTCATTATAATTCACCAAGTAGATCATGTACTCATGGACTTCATTATAAGCATCACACATCCACTATAATAAATATGTTCTATTAATGAACATGGAAAAAGATATGGAATGTGTGATTGGTATGAGACCCAAATGGTGAGCTTCGTGCACTGTGTTACTGCTGTGTACAGCTATCATGAATGTCATGAGTGCCCTAAGCGAAGCCATTGACTCACCACGCACACACCGCTGTGACCAATTGGGGCTCAGTGACTCCATCTATGAACAAGAACCCGCATTGCACCCCGATCTCCCAGGCTCTGGCCATCAGCTCGCACCCCTTTAACCCCTTTGAGTTTTATTATTTCTTTCAGTGCATTCGTTGCTTGCTCCAGCGCAAGAGATTTAAGATTATAGGTTTAGCCACCAAATCAAGAGATAAGAATTTTCATTTCAGGCTTTAGATTAGACTCGCTCTCATCAATGGTTGTGGACGCTTGTGGAAAGTGGTTGTCCCCCACTTTGTTGGCCTTCAAGCTGGTATATCGGGACATTGGGATCCTGTATGCATCCCTAGACCCGCTTGTGTCAACTATTGGATCCTTCACTCTAGGTCTGTGGCATTCTAACGTACGATTTCATTGATTTTCTAAGCTCACATCATTCATTACCGTTGCATCTTTGAGTGCCCCATCCTCCCTATTGTGTAACACGAGCCGTTCATTCCCAACGCCCTTTGTATTAGGCAGTTTCATCACAGTTGGGGTAGTGTTGGTGTAATAGTGGCAATATCTGGGGACAGGATTGATGAGTTTGATCTAAATAACCTCATCATAGTATGCTAACATCGAGTTTTTTGACTATAATGAATGTTTTTTTGAAGATAAATAAGCCAAATTGTTTTAACATATCTGTTGGTTCAATTTTTATCATACATGGACTGGTTGACACAGGCTCTGAATCTAAAATATAGAAAACAATCATTGAGAATTTCCTTAATAATCAAATATTAAGATATATTCATAAGTTTAAAATATGAATTGCCTTGGCATCTAGAGCTGAGAAGCTAGCACCTTCAAGTTTAAAATATATTTTTGATGTGTTTGTTTTTTATCCGTTTAGAAAGATTAAGACTGAAAATATAGGAAGAGCTAATGTTAATGTATTGAATTTTTTATGCATGGAAACAAAATATTTTTTAAAAAAAGTCCAATAAAAAGCATTAATTAGCACAAATTTAGGTGTATAAACTGAAATTTGAGATGTAATAATCATGAGAAGAGAGGTTTGTAGCAGGTTTAAATTTACATTATTTATGGACTTAGTACTGTACCTGCTTCCAAGATAACCATTGAAATGGTGGCAGGTGCGAATTGCAGGTGCCAATTGCAGGCGTGAATTTCTAAAAAAGTTAAGACTCAAGGGGACTTGTTTTGCATTGCGATTGTTGGATTGGATATCCAAAAATGATTTACGCAGAAAAAATGATTGATTGGATATCAATTCATATTACAATATAAAATGAGTGAAAATTGAACACTGTGCATGAAATTAATTCCACTCTCATTTTTTTTCACTTTAATGGTACCTTCAAGCGATTCACTACATCATATCCATGTGATTGTTGAAATAATGAATTTCATCTTTAATTTCTTCAATAATACTAAATGGGGAGGTTTCAGGGAAGGGGACAAAATAGGGGAGGTTCTCAAATCTGGCTGGTACGGTCATCTGAAAGGATGTGCCCCCTATCATTTTACTTAATTTGGTTATTTTTATAAAAGCCCTTATAACTTTAATGCCCCAATAACATTTAACCACCAACCTTAAAATCTGCTATTATTGGATATAGATTCATTAATCAAGGATCATCTTTACTCCATTGATAAGTTAAGTTTCCAACCTGTTGGATGCTAAGCTACACCTCATGTTCAAGAAAATACAGAATAGTGATTAAAATCTCTCATGGAATCTTTATTGTCATTGATTGCGGTATATGTATAATCCTTGATTTGTTTGTGGGTTCCAAATGACTTAGCATGTTGTTAACTATGAAATGTTGACCAATTATTCAAGTGATGTAACATGATAGCCGAGATCGAAGGGTCGTGCTACGTCATAGAGGAATGATCACAAAATAGGGTGTGACGAAAGTGAAAGTGCGAGTAAATGAAGTGAATGAGACGTATGTTTGAAAACTCAACGAGAAGAATATGTCAAGTTTGGGTGATGTGAGACGTAATCATATAACGATACAGAGAACGATCGTGGCACGATCAAGCTCCCAATGACCTGTGTGATCAGCTCAAGGGCCGATGAGTGGTGAACGATCTCGTCCAAGAGTGTTCGCACCGTCAACGTGATCGAGTAGGTCCGACACTGTCAAAGAAAATCTCTATTCCAATTATGGTGGCTAAACCTATAATCACATTTTAAAATCTTTCGTGGTAGAGCAGCAATCGAAGAAATTCAGCACTGAAAGACAATTAAAATCCAATATACAAGGGGATGAAGAGAAGATGTGACCTATAGGTGGACTGACTGCCAAATGAAAGTCGACCACTGTGGAATATATCGATGGAATCCAGGAGATCAGATCTGGAGATTTGATACAAGCTTCATTAGTAGTGGCTAGGAACCTTCTGATAATCAATTCTCTAGACGATCATGACCCGGAGAGAATGGGAGAATGGTCAACGTGATGCCTGATCACCGACAGAAGAGTGAGACTCGCGATTGTTCGATAGAAAGTTTATAGCCGAGAGGAAATCACATCATGTAAGTCTTTGTCGTGCGTTTGAGTCATCCTTGTAGGAGTCCTATCCACTGTCGGAGGTACCGAGCATCAGAAGAGATCAGTTATTGATGGTGTAATATGATAGACTTCCTCGTCGCGAAAAGGAAAGGGAAGGGGGGCGATGGTAGAGAAGAAATCGCAAGCAGGTAAGTCTTCCCCATACACCTTATTAGTCAGTCGTTGAACCTGTATCCTCCCTGTCAGAGGCACCGAGCTGCATAAGAGAGAAGTTATCGATGGTTATCGTGTTGCCAGATCATCGATAGAAGACTCAGGCTCACGTTAACCGAGAAAACAACACAACAGGTAAATCTTCCCCGTGCATCCGAGTTGCCCTCGCCAGATCCGTATTCGCCTCGTCGGAGGCATCGAGCGGCAGAAGGGAGAAGATTATCGACCGTGCCAGGAGACTTAGAGTGCAACTCGAGGCACTAGGGCTTCGACCGGTGTGATCCAATTGACTCATGACAAGTATGTGGCACCTGTTAATGACGTAGTGAAGAATCGGGGCAGATAGATCTTCCGGTGAGTCGATCTTCTTATGTGGCAGTTCATACGACAACAACAACAGGAAGAACTTTCTTCCCGAACGTGAGGGGAAGATGTCAGATCCCTCGTGAGAATAATTGTTGAGCTAAAGTAAGATCTCTTTCTCTCTTTCAAACAACAATTGGATTTCAAAAAAAAACAACAAGCACCATTCTAGCCCCCACTCCCCTCACTTTATAGTAAAAAGAGGGGAAGTAGTAGGGTGCCCAAATGGGCCCTTTTAAGGGGGAAGCTTATTGGGCTTCCCCTTAAAAGGATTCTTTAGGGGGGAAAAGAAGTCAAACATGGACTCCCCCCCTAAAGGTAGAGACTGAATGACTAAAAAAACAAACCAAACACGCACATGGGAGTATCTTGATTAGTTCATTGTAAGTCATATTAAAAAATTACCATCAATGCATAATATGTTATTATTAAATCAGATCTTAGGTTCACTTATAAAACCAGGAAATGAATCAATTTGATTGATGCTTAGGTATAATATCATTTATGGATTTCTTCATATCAAATTATTGAGACATTTCTATAAAGAATACCCACTATTAGACCATAGTGTCTCTACTAAGGACCGGGGATTTGAACTGATTGTTTGAATGTTCAATCAGATCCAGAATTTGAATGATCAAATCCAAGCCTCAAAAAGACCGAGTATAAATTTGATCCAAACTTGATCTTTGCATTTGAATCAGATGTATCTTTTGACCTAGCCCAAATCTTCACATCAAACAGTCTGATCTGATTTGATATGAACCAAGTAGTTCGGATCAGATAAAATATTCCAAAAAACTTCAAAATGCATTCATAATTTAATATTCTACATTCTTCCAACCTGCGAACCTTCCCAATTTTGTTCTGATTTCTTCAGTATTCTTTTTTGCATTCTGGATTCACTTTGAGGAGCTATTCTAGGCCTGTTGTGTTAGAATTGTCCGTAGGATGTGTTATTTGTTAAGTGATGAGGATCTAGGCCTACAAGTTTACATAGAGATGCTTTTTGATAGAGAGACGTAGGCCCAACTCTTGGATATCTATCTCTTGGAGACGAGGAGACATCTTAAAGTTTATCATCTGGTATTTCACATCGTGAGGGTGAGCTTACAGGTGATCGAGAAATGACAAATCACTAGTTGCTGGTACACAAGAGGTGCAAGGGGTGGATGGCTTCAAGCATGCACTATGTACTGAGGCAAAGGTATTTCAGTCTTTCAGGATTACCAGACCTCTGTAATGATGGACATATATGTGGCTGGAACGCCAATCACCCATTCTACATCTCGTTCTATGTTCATCAATACAACATATTCATTATAGTACACATGTAATGAAGTCCATGACTAGATGATCGGACTTACTTAATTATTATGGGATCATAATATGAAGATCACTAGTCTTTAAGCGTGTGTTCTAAACATTCCTATTCGAAGGATACACGAGAAGGACATGAAGTATTTGGATAGAATAACACTATCTAGCCTCACTCATATGATGAGTATGGTCGGTCTCGTAGCCATTAGTGTGGAGACAGCAAGGATAGATAGTGGGTGCACTTTAGTGGAAATAGTTCACTGAATTGATCCGTACAAATCCCTGAATGGTATTATACCGAACTGTCAATCAGGTTGACTCATGTCATAGTTGTGTATGTGGTCCTTAGACCTGAGACACCAAAGATGTCTTGTGGATGAACGGTTGTACTTTGATTATGGTCAACGAGTCTCTAATCATGGGATTCTAAATGGTCTTAGTTCGGATTTATCACGAAGTTCACGAAGACGATTGAGTGGTCAAGATGGGATCATCCACCCTCGATATAAGAGGTGACAACTTGATAACATGCATTTCTAGTGCCTTATATTATTATATTTATGTGTCTTTATGCATTAAATTACTCATATTTGCATGTTATCAAGCTTAAAATGATTACATCTATTTTTAGAACAAATTTCTGAAATTTCTGTATTTTTTAGGATTTTGCTAACAATATACTCTAAAAGAATATAACTTTTAAAACAGAATATGATTTATATGGAATTGTTTGATTTTTCTGAGTCAAAATATATATTTATACATATTTATTGGGCTTTTATTTTATTTGATATGAAATTTTAAGTATTTTGGTTTTTTTATGGCATAGGATGATGTGGCGCGCCGGTGCGCCGCTATGTCAGCGTCGAGAAAGAGATTTTTCTTTATTTTTTGTCCTTTTTTCATGTACATGTGGCATGGAATGCGAGAAGCCATGGAATACGAAAAGCCACAGAATATGAAAAGCCACGGAATATGAAAAGCCACGGAATACGAAAAGCCATGGAATACAAAAAGCCATAGAATACCAAGTGCTTTGACTTCTTAACTTCCAACAGCCATAACTTTTGATCTGCCCCTCCTCTTTCTATCCATACCCTCTTATCTATAAATAGAGGCCTGGATCATAGTAAAAATCATCTTGAACTTGCTTCCCACATTTTTGGGCTGATTGAAAGAGAGTGAGTTTTGAGATCCATTAAGAGTGTTCTTGGTGTCTTGGGTGTGTGGGAAGAGACAAAAGAGAAGAGGGGGAGCTTACCGGCACTCGCAAATCGCCGTGATCCTGGCGGAACGTAAGGATCTAAGGTAAGTGTATTCGCCTTACGTTGTTTCTCTCCCAACATCATCGTTATCATAGTTATAGTTTTTTTTATCAACGTTTCATTTATCACTTCACTTACTTATGTCCCCACTCTCTCATCTCTCCATCCTTGCCATCGTACCATTCCATATCCAACCACTATCCTCGTTCATACCATAGTTCATTATCGTGTCCGTCACAATCACTTACTCTTTTATTTAAGTTAAATTAACATATAAATTAAGTACTTCTTAATCGATATCACTCGCTCATATCCTTGAATTGTGTTTTTGTCGATCACTCATTGATCATCACTAGTTTAAGAAAGTAATTCCTTAATCATCGTTCCCTGTGGAGACGATCCGTACTCATCACTAACTAAGTATTTTTAAGTACGGTCAAATATATTTTATTGAATAATCTCAATCACCAACGACGAATTTTAACCCTAAAATTGAGATCATCACCACTCAAGGAAGACGATGCGATGAAGTCCTTAGTTAAGGTAGTGAAATATTGGAGAAGAGTTATCCGATGATTTCCGAATGCATCAATACAAACTCGGATGACCGATTAGGGTTTGACAATTTTCCGTACCCTAAGTCATCCACGGAGCATCAAGTGGATGAGGGAATATACCTACACGGTATCCGATGACGAATGGGTTCCATGAGTGAGTCAATACACACTCTATTGTATCTTCTAGAACACAAGGTGTAGCTTGGCACCCCACGTGTTGGAGACTCCACCCATCAATTGAGTTAAATAGATCTGACATTAGTTAATCTATATGATGATATAGTTAATTAAATGGAAGGCCAATAAAGGTTATTGGGCCACTGGAGTCCTTAACTAGACTGACATGGGCCTAGAGGGCCACACGTAAATGGTCTTTTGGGAGTCAGAAGATATACTTAAGTTTATGGAGTTTTTATGAAAAATACCCACTTAGTCTAAATAGGCAAAGGTCCTGAACGAAATTCACCCAGGCCAGAATTGTTTAGGGGCCTTTCCCCTTCTTCTCCCTTCTCCCCACATCCCTTCTCCATCTCCAATGCAATCAGGATGACGTAACAATAATGACGCAGATTGAACGGGGCTCGTCAACAAGAAGGAGGAGATTCAACGTGTTAAGGATCGTGTGGGTATATCTAGAGGCTACAAACTTGAGCTGCTTGATTCGTCTCGCTCTAGGATCCAAGAAAGTACGGATGCAATCCATGCAAAGGTACTTTGTTTCATGGTTTTATAGATGCCATTCTTCCATTCAAGTCTTTTGCTGCGGAATGTTTTGATTTGTTCGTCAATGTCAATACCTCTAGAACCCAACAGTAGTATCATAGCCTCACTCATATGATGATTTGGATGAAGAACGACATCAAAATCGTCAAAAATGTAGTGCAAAAAGTTGGTTTTTGCACAATTTTTCTTCAATCCCGTTCAGACACCCTGTCTTTCTGTTTTGGGCTATCTGGAGCTTGAACGAACCCTGTTCAAATGGTTGAACGGGGTCTGTCCAGGATGGAACGGGTCCCTGTTCAGCTTGAACGAGACCTGTAGCCTCCCCATGGTAGAACGGGCTCGTTCATCCTAAACAAAGCTGCCTTAGGGTGGAACGGGTTCCCGTTCAAATGGAATGGGGGCGGTTCCACCGCGGTAGGCCCCAACGGCTCACCGACAACCCATCATCGGTTTGACCTAATCCACACGCAGGCCCACCCTACACGGGGCCCGTATTTAGTGGATCGCGTTTGACCCAATCCACTAATGGCGGGCCCCCTGTTCAAATGCGGGCGCCACCTACATGGCCTACAAGCATGGCGGGTGCCACCTAGGAGACCCCCCCCCACATGGCGGTCACCACCTAGATGGACGACCTGCCAGTAGGGCCTGTGCCACGTAGGATGTCATCCTACTTGGAGGCTGCCCGCAAGGCGGGACCGGTGCCAACTAGATGCCACGTAGGCGAGAATCCTACGTGGCACGCACTTGGTAGACAGGTCTCACGCTATTTGGTGCCACGTAGACAGGCCTGCACCTGCTATACAAACAAAAACATCAATTTCTAATTTGCGCCCACGGGGTTACGAACCTCAGATCTGGTGATCCGGTGGTCGGGGTTATGTGCTTGTTCTTGACATTAATAAAGTTTAACTATATATATCTCCTGAAAAGGTGGAATATTTTTTTAACCTTAAATAATTAAATAAATTATTTTAGGCATGAAATACATTCCGAAAAATTATGGAAAAATCAAGAAATTTATATTTATTGATTTTTCGACATGAAAAAATTTAAATGTTAAATTTTAATGTCAAATAAAACATAAATATAAATTGGAAAGGTTCATTTCCCTTTATTTTAATTGAATGATTTAAAAGTTAAATTAATTAATGTCAAATACATTCCAGAAAAATCAGGAATAATATGTATATGATTTTATTCACCAAAATAAATTAAGAGTTAATTTATTTGATGTCAATAAAATTCCTTAACTTAGGGAATACATATGTATTTGAATAATTGAATGGAATAATTTGAGTTAAATTATTAAATTCAATAAAATTCCTATAACCATTCTAAAGTTTTTAAATGGTTGTTTTTTTATTTCTTTGGCTTGATTTTCATGCTTTTTAAATTTAGCAATGGCTTAATGTGATTTAATTATGTGTTAATTTAATGTGGTTAACTTTTGTTTTAACATCAGCTCAAGCAGCGCGGCACGGTTGAACTCATCTCGTGTCAATGTAGTCACAATGGTCCCCCATCATTCTCACTTTCACTAATCGTGACACCAGAAGTTGTCTAGAACAGCAATGAAAATGGAAACTCTGGTTGTGGAATCATCAAAGGGGCAACCTTCTTCTTCTTATGCGGCATCTTCTTCTTCAGAAGGGAAGAAATAGAACCAAGATAACTGGTCGGATGATGGATTCGCAAAATGTTGAGGATGATAGAATCAGGCAGCCAGGGAGTGTCTTTTCTTTGCCAGTGCTCCTTCTTCTCGATCAATCGGCAATTCAGAAATTCATAGGGGCCATGGTGAAGAAACCAAGATAAAGAACTTTCAAAAGAACACAATACGAACACTGTATTCACGATAGCTGTCAGACAATCTAAGATATGAATTCTTCAAAAAAACAAGTCTTCTCTTCCCACGTCCACCCCTCCCCCTTCTTATAGAGAGGGAGAGGCAGTTGTGGATGGCCCAATTGGGCCCCCTTTTAAGGCGAAAGCCTATTGGGCTTCCCCTTAAAAGGGCTCTTCAAGGGAAAAGAGATCCAACATGGATTTCCTCCCCCTAAAGAAGGCACTAATCATAACTAAAATTAAAAAAAACGCATGCAGGAGGACAGTACTCACGCAGTAGGGGCCTCCCAACAATCTAGAGACGACGAAAAGAAAAATACATAAAAACACACTACGCGAAGCGAGACGACGACGCCGCGGCTCAAAGCTGATAGTAGAACTGTAGATTATTCACGTCTGCTCAGGCTCCGCGATGTGGCTGGCGATGGGTCGGGCCTTGATCGACGGGATGGTCCTCCGTCAATTATAAAATTGCATAATTCACCCCTATTTTTGGCTTATCACTCACTCTAATATGGTAGGAGTGAGGTTGTGTTCACATGGAATGACCTTTAGAGATTGATCTAATGGTTGAGTTAGTGTTAGTAAAATATGATGATAAAATGAGTAACAAGAGAAACTAAGTATACAAAAAGATAATATAAGGTGTAAGATAAGTAGTAAGTATAAATAAGTAGTAAGAGTTATAAAGAAATAGGAGAAGGTAGAGGTAAGATATTTATGAAATAATATGTCCATTACATTATTACTATAAGTAAATAATAACTATATGATAGTGATAAGGTGTAAGATAAGTAGTAAGTATTAATAAGTAGTAAGAGTTGTAAAGAAATAGGAGAAGGTAGAGGTAAGATATTTATGAAATAAGATGTAAATTACATTATTACTATAAGTAAGTAAGGGAATAATTACTATCTCTAATATCTATAAAGATATTAGAGATAGTAAATAAGTAAGGGAATATTGAGATTAGGGATCTTTTGAATGGGGAACTCGATTTTAGGAAGATATAAGAGAAAGGATAAAGAGGATAAGGGATACTGACGGAGGCAAATTGCGGTGTTATTTTTAATTGTCGTCGTAATTAATTTGCCTTCAATCAAATAAATTTATAAAAAGTAGAAACTTACTCAAAGATGTATAAATGAGAGTAAGGTCGTTTCCACAGGGACTGGCCTTTAGGTATATATCCAATAATCGAGTTGTTATTTATTAAAATATAGTAATAATGTAAAGATAATGGTAATAAGAAGTGATAACTAATTAATAAGTAGGGGGGATAATACTTTAATAAGATAGGTATAGAAAGGGGAATATTAGATATATGCTACTACGATTAAGAAGGAATTTAGATACTAGGTAGCTAGTGAAGAAATATAAAGTACTTAATAAGAGTGATTAGTAATGACAGAATAGAAGAAAGAAGAGTTATGTAGACGAGTATATATATGTGTATATATGTATATTAAGAGAGGTCAGAGGGGATAGAGCAGGGTTTATATATTACTAAGATGATGAATAAGTAGGTATCTAATAGTATCTAACTTTAGTATGCTAAGTAAGAACTTAAGTAGTGTAGAGAGAAATTAGGAGGATGTAGATGACAATAATAGAAGTTAAGAAGCTTTTATATGACTATAGAATAGATTAGACTTATAGAGTACTACTTATTGTAGTAAGATCATTACCACAGAATTATATAGGTAGTTTCAGTGGTTTTATATGATTTATGTAGTTTTTATAGTTTTATTATAATTGATTTAGTGAAATACAAGTAGATTTAGTTGAACACCTGAGAGGTGTTCGACCAAATGCCCCTGAGGAGGGGTAGACGAAGAGCTATTTATATGGTATTTACTTAGTAGTAAGTTTTTTATATGTTTTATAAAGATTTTATAAAGAAAAGAGGGTGTTTCTGTCGAACGCCCGTGAGGTGTTCGACAGAATGCCCGATAGACATCGAATAGTGATAAAGAGAAGATAAGAGAGTTGATTCTGTCGAACGCCCGTGAGGTGTTCAACAGAATGCTCAAAAGAAGGCAGGATATATTTTTTGATGTTTTGTGTTTTTATAAGGTTGAGTGGAATACAACTTAGTTAAATCGAATAATGTTGATCGAACACACTAGGTGTTTGATGAAATGCCCCCGAAGAAATCCACGAATCAAAATGAATCGTAAACGCAATTATATGATGAAATGTTGAATAAAACTTCCCATTAAGATCAAAACGGATGTATCAGGATAATCTACGAAGTTCAAATCTCACCAAACGCCCTGATTCGGAGAACATGGATAGCGGCGCCGGTCGCCGTCGTCAAGCTTCCGTTTGGTCATTCACCTGCTCTCCTCCTCCATCCGGGTGCGACTCGGCGATGCTCTGACCTTTGAGATATTCTCGAGAGTCCTTTGAGCCCTTTGAGGCGTGTCACGGCGCCTCACCAGGTCTTGGGTCACCTGCAAGAGTCCTCCGCCGTCCCTCTTGTCTTGCGGCCAGAGATGCCAAAATTGGGGGCTCTCGGCCCCTTTTTAACGGCCTGGGAGGGGACCCCGAGGCCGTCCGATGGTGGGGAGCTGCCCTGGTAGCCCTCTCGGGCCATTGGATCACGGCTGGTCCCCCCTCGCCGGCCGAGAACCGCCTCCGGCCGGCGGAGTTGACGGCCAGGGACGTGAGTGGATGCAATTGCCCCTGGCCGTTGGATAGTCTCCATCTAGGTCCAACGGCTGCGATTAAATCGCAGCCGCAGACCCTTCTTCTGGTGCACCCATGCTCATGCCTCGTCAATGCCCCGTCAGCGCCCCGTCACCCTCCTTGTCTTCTTCTGATTTGTCTGTCGATAGGTCCCGCTGCTGCGTCAGCCTAAACAAAAAAATAAGATAGTTAAAAAGAGTGAGATAGATCTCCACCGTCCGATCTTCTTCAAGAAGATTAGACGCCTAAGATCATATCCGCCTCTTTAAATAAGCCCGAAACAACACGGGCTTCGGGCCGGCTTGGCTCAAAACCTGGTTCGATTTTCTTCTTGTTTCCTTATGTTCGTGGCCCGATGGGCCGCGATCATGTTTTTACTCTGCGGCCCGGCCCGATGCGAACAAAATAACATGGGATTTACATCCCATATTGAAAACTTCTAAAAAATGGAACGCTATCTAGTTGTCTGTGGGTTCTAACTTCTGAAATAAATTAACACCCCTGCCTATAAATGCGACTTCCTCTGGGCTATGTTGGGGTTCGATTTGGGCCTGCTGCTCTTGGCTCCTTGTGCAAAATGGTCTCCCAGTGGTTGGGCCGGCTTGAGTGCTCCGCGCTTGCTGGCCCTGGCTGCCGGCTTGAGGCCTTGTCCTTGGGTTGCTCATTAGCCAGCCCATAAAACCCTTTTATCTTTATTTATTATTATTATTATCATTAATACTTCCCTCTTTCTTTCTTCAAATTTAATATAGAATTTTTACCCCTCAATTTCGTAGACAAGATACTAAATAGAACATGAGAAAATTAAATAGGTATTAAATGTCTATTTCAACTAAAAATATTTAAATTGTATAACATGCATAAAATGACATTAAAATGCATGACATGCAACATTTTATAAAATAGGGTGAAATACACATGAATTGGTCCCAAAATGCCTTTAAATATATATATAATTACATGACTCATATTGGACTTATCAGATACTAATATTGGTGATAATAAGAAATATATTAATTTATACATTTATATATTAGTGAAGTAGAGAAAGATTCATGTATAATAATATTTTGAGACAAAGAGGGACGATATATTGTTTTTAATTGTTAATAAGAATATAAGGATTTAAGTAGAGAAGGAGAGAATAAGAAAAGACAATGAGGAAGAATGAGAAGGATTAAGATGTGAATTTTTATCATATGGTTTGGGGTAGATTATATCAATAGAATGCGACTTCTATAGGTCTATAAATTTAATGTGTATTTTTTAACCTTTAAAAATTATAAATTTGAGAGGAAAATAAGATAAAATGCCTTAGTGAAGCTGATCTTCTAAAAGACAGATAAAATACAAACTTTGAATTGAATCAAATTCAAGTATACATAAATTAAACTCATAAATCTCATCTAGATCAAGAATTTACCAGATCTTTCCTGATTAGGGAAAGAATAGGGCTTGGTCACCAATCACTCCCCCTAACCTTGTTGTGCTTTCCCTTCTCTTTTCCTCTCCACTAGCACATATCTTCATCTTCCAGGATTCTCTCTGATGTCATCCTGAAGCTCTTACATTCCTCTGAGGTTTTCATGACCTGGGATGAGCTGAGAAGCTGCCAAAACGGCCTATGTCCTCTCGTTCTTTCTTATGATGCTCCAAATGGAATAAAAAAAATGCCTTTAAGGGGTTGAGGGAAAACCTCTTTTGACACTCCATCAAATGAACCTCGATCCAACGAATCCCGAAAGGCCGTTGGATCAGATTTTGGTCTCCAATCACAGCCTCCACTGGCCTACCAACGGGAATGATGGGCAAGGGTGGAGAAGGATGGGCTTACCCACACCATTTGATCTCCATTGGATGGATCTAATGTATGTGATTAATTTGCAGTCATGGAATCATCTCTCGCTGTGTACCCCTTTGTCAAATCATCCGCTCTATTGGTCACTTTGTCAACGGTTAATCCTCTGAGTCATCTTGTTGTCAGCGCTCAATGATGAATAAAAAACACACAAGAAAAACATAAAAAGAAAGGGTTACATGGTGCTCTCTCCCTCTCACCTTCTCTCTCTCCCCCATATCATTCTCTTCCTCTCGTACTCTCTTTGGATAGCACTCTCTTAGTCTCGCCCTCTCACTCCCCTTTTCTATTTCTCCCAATCTCTCCCTTTCTCACTCTCATTCTCTCTCAATTTCACTCTCTCCCTCTCTCCCACTTTTGTGTCAAACCTTGTTAAACTTAAACTAAAGCACATAAAACAAAGTTACAATAGATGATAGGATATAAATACTTTCTGGATCAGATCTTTGATGGGTTCTAGAGGCTGTGACATGGATGAAGACGATGATTCCACACAGCATAAGACATGTAACGCAATCGAACGACATCAATAAAATCATTAAACGAAGTACCTTTGCATGGATTGCATCCGTGATTTCTTGGATCTCAGAGTGAGACGAGTTGAGCTGCTCAAGTGTGCAGCCTCTAGACGTATCCACGTGATCCTCGACATGTTGAATCTCCTCCTTCTCATTGATGAGCTGCGTTCTTTCTCCGTCGTCATCGTTACATCGTCCCTATCGCATCGGGGTTGGAGAGGGGGTGTGGAGAGAAGGGAGAAGAAGGGGAAAGGCCCCTGAATATTTTTGGCCTGGGTAAATTTTGTTCAGGGCCTTCCCCTATTTATACTAAGTGGGTATTTCCATAAAAACTCCCAAAACTTAAGTATATCTTCTGACGTCCAAAATACCATTTGCGTGTGACCCTCTAGGCCCATGTATAAGTCTAGCTAATGACTCCAGTGACCCAATAACCTTTATTGGCCTTCCAAATTAATTATATCATCATATTGATTAATTAATGCTACATCGATTTAACCCAATCGATAGGTCGAGTCTCCAACACGTGGGGTACTAAGCTACACATCATGTTCTAGAAGATACAAAGGAGTGTGTATTGACTCACTCTCGGAACCTGTTCGTCATATGTTGCCGTGTATGTATAGTCCCTCTTCCACTTGATGCTCCTTGGATGACTTAGGGTATGGTCAATTTTCAAACCCTAATCGGTCATCCAGGTAAGTACTAATGCATTCAAAAATCATTGGAGAACTCTTCTCCGATATTTTACTACCTTAGCCAAGGACTTTGTTGCATCGTCTTCCTTAAGTTGTCACCTCTTATACCAAGGGTTGACGATCCCATCTTGACCACTCAATTATCTTAATAAACCTCTTGATGTACTCAACCTAAGACCGTTTAGAATCTCATGATGAGAGACTCGTTGACCATAGTCAAAGTACAACTGTCCGTCCACAAGATGTATTTGGTGTCTTAGGTCTAAGAACTACTTACACAAGCATGACGTGAATCAACCTGATTGACAGTTTGGTATAATACCATGGAGGGATTCGTACAGATCAATTCAGTGAACTCTTTTCACTAAAGAGCACCCACTATCTATCCTAAGTGTCTCCACACTAATGGCAATGGGATCGGCCATACTCATCATACGAGTGAGGCTAGATAGTGCTATTCTATCCAGATACTTAGATGTCCTTATGTGTATCCTTCAAATAGGAATGTTAAGAACACATAATTAAAGACTAACGATCTCCGTATTACGATCTCATCATAATTCACTAAGTCAAATCAGGTATTCATGGACTTCTTTATAAGCATTACATGTGCACTATAATGAATATGGAACGGGATGTGGAATGTGCCATTGGCTTTCTGGCCACATATATTTTCATCAGTCTTGCTATGCTTAAGCATAAACAAAAAGAGAATAAAAAATGGTACAGTCCGTAAAATGAAAGTAGGCTTTTGGTGGTGCCTGTGTAGTAAAATATATAAATCATCAAAGACTAGACAACATGAGATTTCCTTCACCAGATTTAAACCAAAGTATAGATAAAAGAGAAATGAGAAAAATATTACAGTAGACCAAAAGATGTCAACCAAAGTATAAGATAACAAAGAAAGAACAAGGAAAAGTTTCAGTTGACACTGAAAACTAGGGAAGGACATGGTCTGAGTGAAGTTTGGTCTTACTGGATCAAATTGGACCATCAATCAGCCTTTTTAGGGCTGACCAAACCTTCTTGTCCAGGTCTGGTTAGTATGTCAAACCAGACTGAAGACTCCCTCTCTTTGCTCCTCTCTCTTGCTCTCTCTCTCTCTCCCCCTCTTGCTCTCTTTCCAGATCGTTCACTCTCCCTCTCTCCCGCTCATTCTCTCGTTCTCTCCCCCTCTCTCTTCTCGTTCTTTCTCCCTCTCACTTATTCTCTTGCCCTCTCTCTTTCTCGTTCTCTCTCTCTCTCTCCCTATGTTCCAATCTCACTCTCCCTCTTGTTCTCTTTACTCTCCCTCCCTCTCGCCCTCTCCCCTGCTCTCACTCTCTCCCTCTGTCCCTCTCCCTCTCGCCCTCTCCTCCGCTCTCACTCTCTTCCTCTCATTTTTCTTTCCCTCCATCTCTCTGTCTCTCCAGCTCATTCTCCCTCCCTCTTTCTCTCACCCTCTCTCCCGCTCATTCTCTCCCCCTCCTTTGTCATTCTCTCTCTCCCTCTCGTTCTCTCTCCCTCCCTCTCACCCTCTCTCCCACTCAGTTTCTTTCCCTCTATCCCTCTCTCCAAATCGCTCTTTCCCTCTCTCTCCCTCTCTCCCTGTCTCTGTCACCCTCTCTCCCTCTCCTCCTCTCTCCCTCTCTCTGTCACCCTCTCTCCCACTTTCACAGTCCTCTTTCCCTCTCACTCGCCCTCTCTTTCTCTCTCCCTGTCTCTGTCATCCTCTCTCCCGATTTCACACTCCTCTCTCCCTCTCTCTCGTCCTCTCTTTCGCTCTCCCTCTCTCATTTTCTCACACACTCTCTCCCTCTCTCCCACTCGCCTGCTCCCTCTCTCTCCCTCCCTCAGGCACTCTCTCCCTCTAGCTGGCTCCCTTTCCCTCTCTCCTTCTCTCTCTATTGAACTCTCTCCCTATCGCCTTCTCCCTCTCCCCCTCTCCCTCTTGTACTCTCCTTCATACCCACTCCCTCTCTCTCTCTATCACTCTCTCTCTCAGTCTCGCCCTCTCTCTCTCACTATCTTGCTCTCTCTCTCTCTGGTATTCTCTCTGTCTTGCACTATCTCAGTCTCACTCTCTCACTCTCTCACTCCCTCATTCTCACACTCTTTCACCCTGTAATTATATTCCTCTCTTTCTCTCTCTTCCTCTCACTTTCTCATTATCCAACACCGCTTTGGCTGTGAGACAACATTTGATGCAGTGAGACGGCCAAGTCAATTTAACATGGACTTTCTCATTAACTAGTCAAATTGATCAACTGAAAACAGGACCGAGACAGAGACCAGACCAAACTTCAGATGTAGGTTTAGGTTTTCGGTAAAACTGGACGGAGACCAGACCATGTCCTTCCCTACTAAGAACTTGATATAAAAACGTTTTGGGCCGGTTTGTAAGGCCCAATATAAGCTTAAAAACTGGTTCTTGAATCCTTCAGCTGAGTATTTTCCCTTCGTCTTCCTATTACAGACTCAGGTTCTGATCAGAAGAGGGTGCTGCTCTTCTCTCTCGCCTAGTCGCCATGGACGCCAAGGACATCCTCGGCCTTCCTAAGAATCCAATGCCCGGAGGGCCTCTAGAGAAGCGGCCCCGTCCGCCGAAGGAATCTCAAAGAAAACCCGATGGCGTCTCCAGAGAGGTGCAATTCCCGTCCGCAGACTTCGTTTTTAATCCCTACCCATATCTCTAATCACCATTCTCTGCGTCATTCTTTCTGGGTTTCTCGTTTCCTGGAAGATTTCCATTTTCAATTTGGTTGTGTTGTTCTCTTAATCAAGTAATAAGTTTCGATGGGGATCTAGGTTTATGCGCTTACTGGAGGGATGCCCCCACCGCTCATGCCTGGTATAGATTTGTCTCTCTTGAAAAAAAAGCAGCAGCCATCCGATGAGAAGGTGATCATTTTTTAGGGTTGAATTCTATTTTTTCCGAAGTATATCAGTTGGCGTTGCTTTATTCTTCCTCTTAACACATTTTTCTGAATTTTTGTGATCCGTATGAATGTGCAGATTACATGGCAATGGTTACCTTTCTCCTCCTCCGCACGATCAGATAATCTTCAGCTCTATCATTGGGTATGTGTTCAACTAGCTTTTATCGCTCGAAGATCTTCACTTACTGTATTCTTGATTCCTCTATGGAACTTCTTAGGTTCGTATTGTAAATGAGGTCACTCCGAGTGGCGATTATTCATTTGCAAAATTCAATAAGGTTACTATCTGAGCCCTGTGACATCTTATTTAATGTTTCTCGTTTCTTCCAAAACAAAATTAAAATTTTCTCGATTAATGACTGGTAGATCATTGATTTTATTTGTGCTTTGTTGTCAGTCTGTGGACATACTCAAGTACACTGACGAGGAATATGAGAAGTTCTTGAATGATCCTGTAGGTATATTTTCTTTGTTGACGTATTAGACCGTATTGTTTCATGTCTTTTGTTGTAATTTACTCATATTTTTTATTTTTTCTAATTTTGAATATGTTTCAGACGTGGACCAAGGAAGAAACAGATCAGCTATTTGACCTTTGTGAACGTTTCGATCTCCGGTTTATAGTTATAGCTGATCGTTTTCCACGTTCCCGCAGCGTTGAAGAACTAAAGAGTCGTTATTACTCGGGTACAACCTTCATCTTTCGTTCAGTTTCATTATTTTCATAAAACTAAATTTGACAATTACGTTATTAGAAAACACAACTTGAATATAAATACTTTCTCCATGTAGTCTCCAGGGCTCTCATTATCTCCAGGGCACAGTCTGCTGTAGATGTGGCAAACCACCCACTTGTCAAGGTTTGATCTTCACTTTTGGAATAATTTTATGTTAAGCCCTTAAACGTCTTAAACACTCAACCTTTTGTAGAAAAGTCCCATAAGACGGTGTTATTTTCTGTATTTCTAGGAACCGTACAACACAGCGACCGAAATTGAACGGAAGAGGGCATTGGGAGCATTGCTCTCTCAAACAAAGCAGCAGGATCAAAGAATTTCTCTGGTTTTTGGCGGCACACTAGCTTCTTTTTTATAATATTTAAATAATTTCCCGTTCTTAATTATCCAAATCATCTAATTCAGATCACTGTCGAAGCAAAAAAGATGGCAGAGACGTGGGTGAAGAATAAGGTCTGCAACGGAAGTTTTTTTTTCAATAAATCATTTTCTTTACGCTAGTTTCCACTGAAGGTGGGTGAGGCTGCTGAGCCCATTGGACCTGTTGCTGACTCCGAAGGAATTGGCAATGTCAACGCCATGGTTGATTCTGGTGCACCTCCCAGTTCACTGCCATCTGCTGGCGCTGCCATGGATGGCTCGTCTATTCCGGCATCTCTTCGATTGGTATGTCACAAAGACGGTGGGATGATGATGCTTGACTTTTGTTCCCATCTTTTGTTTCCACGGGATGACGATGATGACTAAATTATCATTCCATTGCCATTGCCATTCGTAAGTGGGTATAGATGATGATGATGACTCATCATCCCAATGCGTCATTTGTTCGCAGCAGGATAATGATGACGCTGAAAAAAATTTGCCCATCATACTTGTAGCAGAGTGATGACTATGACTATTCAATGGAAGATGATGATGAGTTTCATCATTCCCGGCAAACACTGATTCATGAACTTCGTTACCAAATGTTGAACCTTTGAAACATTCAGAACCAGAGAACCTTCAAGTCTTGGCTTTTACTTATAATGTTTTTCAAAGTTCATCTTGAGTACTGGATAACCACAGAAACTAAATGTTCAGTTTATTTGAGTAATCATAGGTAATAATCTCCCACTCTGACCCTTTTTTTTCTTCGGGATTTTGGTTTCAGCTTGGTGTTTTCTTGAGAACAAATGTCCTCGACCAGATGGTGCAGTCCACTAACTCATCAGCTGGGCTGAGGACCATTAAAAGGGTTGATCAGATGTTGCAAGATCTTGGGGTATGTGCTCGTTATTTTTATTAAATTTTAATATTTTTGCAAAGAGTTTTAACTCAGCCGTCTTTTCAGGTAAACATAAAGCCAAAGGTGCCGACAAAGTCAGTATGTTCTCAGCATCTTGAGCTGAGGAAAGAGATTCTGACCCTGCTGAGTCTGCAGAAACAGGTCTCCTTGATCTAATAATTTTGCTATTTGTTTCTTTTTCCATCAAATCCAAAATTCTTTGTAATTTGTCTTCTTCCGGTAACAGTTACAGCACAAGGAATCTGAAGCTTCGGCTAATCGAGACAGCCTTGCAGAGGTTCCAAACACTCCTCAGGTAAATTTGAATCATGGCTTCGTATTTCAGCACTCAGTTTGATGGCCCTCATTGTGATTTTTACTCTCCTGGTAAAGAACAGTATTTATATACTGACCCATTCTCTCTTTCTCACCCAGATCTATATAAGACCATATAATCTCTCATTTGTTCCTTAATCCGTATTTTCTCCCTGACTCATAAACAGCGCTCTCAGCGAGCAGACGTGGACAAGGCTTTCATTCCCGAGTCTACTGGTTTTGGAGGTATGTCGATGGCCCTAAGCTTCTATTATTCATTTTTTTAAGCCCACCCTTTGCTAGATTATGTTGAGATCTCTTCTTAGTTGGGCGGTTTACTGTGTGGCTATGCGTACCTTGTAATTGAAGAGGCTCCTCGGAGAGATCCGTTTTGATCTTTGATGCAGCTTTGCTGGCCTGTTTATTAATTTCTCTTTCCATTATCCATGCATTTCAGGCGAGAGACAAGGGAAGCGTGATAACCGAAAGAAGGTAAGCTCCCTGTTTATTCTCTATGCCCGTCTCTTTCTAAACAGCTCCCGTCCTCTCCCTTTCTATCTCTATCTCCCCCTCTTACTTCCTCTTACTGTTTCTGTATCGGTAGACGTAGGTCCTTTTCTTTGGCTCCACTCTATCACTACATATGTGTATTTATTTCGACCTGTATTGTCTAATTTTCCATTTGTCTGATGAGCTTGTTAATGATTTGGAAGGTGGGGGGAAGACCTGCAGATGTGCCGTCGTCGCCGCCTCTATCAAAGAGACCAAGGAAGCTAAAATCCTCAGACGGATGACGATGTAGATTCAAAGCCACAGCCTCCGGCTTCGAAGTCTAGTGTTCGAACGGTATCGATCCATTTTGAAGTGTGGGATACCCCTGGAGCTTCACCAAATGTAACCTCATTCTGTAATTGAAGGTGATCAATCTCCATATCACTTTCTCTGTCTCACTTGTGCAGGCATTGTAGTAGCTTCTAATTTCTTCAAGTGAAAAAGGAAGAAAAGGTAACCCGTGGTTTAGATATCTTCTTCACTCTCCCATCCACTTGTGCAGGCAAGAATTGTTGTAGCTTAAAATTTCTCTCAATGAAGAGACAGAAATGGTTAGGTTGTTCTTTAGATCTATCTATCTATCTCTCTCTCTCTCTCTCTCTCTCTCTCTCTCTCTCTCTCTCTCTCTCTCTCTCTCTCTCTCTCTCTCTCTCTCTCTCTCTCTCTCTCTCTCTCTCTCTCCCTATTCGTTATATTTTAGAAGTTTGGAGATTGGGGTGGGAAAAAGAGAGAATTTTGCAGTGAAGAAAGAGGAGTGGGAGGGTATATATCATATATTTTATATAACTCATATAAAAACAAAATATAATACATGACCTTTGGGGCCTTGTGAGAAGGCATGTGATTCTAAAAAGCCCTGGTAAGCTTCGGTTAAAGAACCACTAAGAGAAACTCCTTCAAAATACACCTAGGGAAAATCAAGGGAAATATGTATAAAAACTGTCTCTTCATTCTCAATCACAGAGGATAATCTTGATATACTATAGAGGTAATTATACTACACCATCAATCTCTCTTTTTTAACTAAAAATCTTAAGCATATTTTTTGCTTGGGCGTGTCTTCAATTTGGTGAAGAAGGTTGATTCTGTGCATAAGAGGGGCTTGTCATGTAGTAAAGAGTTTAGGGTATATTATTCATGCAAATTATATAAATTTCTTCAACCTAAATATTTTATCCTCCATGATAGGGAACATTTGTACAAGTTCATGGAACCTACTTTTACTCGTGCGATGAATTTCTAGACTAATAAAAATAAGAAATTAAAACCATTATATTTGACCTTTTTCCTTTATACATGCCCATATCTCCTTAATGTAGTTCTACGATACAAATAAACTCAAAAGATTTTCCACATTTAATATGATGCCACGTAGATCCATATCAATCCATTTAATGCACCCTAATATCCTTCATGAAATTGTTCTCAAGGAACGCTTGAGCTCAAAACACCTTCCAAAAATATTTTTATACGACAAATTTGTCATGTAGGCTTAGAGACTCTTCCTTATATATTTGAACACATTTTTCCATTTCATTAGATTCTAGTCGTGAAATATTAGTGTATCTTTCTCAATTTAAAACCCTTTACCCCAACACACCACTCCACCCTCACCGAACTACACACAACCTACCCGGCACCCCCATCCATCCCCCTTACCTCAATATACACACTCATCCCTCTCCACGAGGCGTCATACAAACACTCATATTGTCGAGTCCTAATGCTTTGATTGAAGGCTACATGACAACAAAAGCTATTTTCTATGCAACAAAAGCTCAGATAAATTAAAAATAGATCTCTAAAACATAGCACATATAGTGTGCCTCGTGGGGAATTTTTTCTACTGTTAACTTACTTTCTTAGAGATTGTTCTGAAGCTGTTCATGTGGTCTTGGATCTCTAGTTCCTCTTCTCCATCTCTTCATGAAGCTCTTGAAGATCTTCTCACCATGAAGACACTCTTCTTGGTTGAAGGAGAAAATGATAAGGAAGAATGGGGCAAGCCTGGGTACCTAAAATTGGGGACCCTCCCCCATTTATACTTCACTTACAAGTTTTTTTAAAAATCCCTTAAGTTAGAGTATATCCACCAATGCCCATATAATCTTATGTGTGTGATCCTCAACGGCCATGTAGCATTCTAGTAAATAACTTAAATGACCCAATAAAAATTAATTTCCAACCTTATCAACATCTTGATTAATTAACTAAAAGATCGATTAAACCCAATTGAAAGGTTAAGCTTCTATCACATGGATGATGGATGTTATGTGGCCATCAAGCCACTCACACCACTATGTTTATTTAAGTTCATTGAATAAAATATTATGTTCAATATTATTCCAGTGTGATGTTTATAATAAAGTCCATGAATACGTGCAATGACCTAGTGAATTATGATGAGATCATAATACAATGATTACTAGTCTTTAAACATGTATTCTAAATATTCATATTAGATGGATAGTCGAGATGGACATCAAATTATCCAGATAGAATAGCACTAACTAATCCTACTTGTACGATATATATAGTTGATCCTGTGGTTATTAGTTTGGCGACACTAAGGACAGATAGTGGATGCTCTTTAGAGAAAAAGTTCACTGAATTGATCCATATGAATTCCTAAATGGTATTATACCTAAATGTCAATTAGGTTGATTCAAGTCACGGTTGTATAAGAGATCCAATGACCTGAGAAACTAAGGACATCTTGTGAGTGGACGACTACGTTTTGACTATGACTTACGAGCCTCTAATCATGGGATTCAAATAAGTTATAGATCGGATGTAGTCAGAAGCTTATGGAGATGATTAAGTGGTCAAGACAGGATCATCCGCCCTCAGTATAAGTGGAGATTGACTCAAGGAAGACGATGCAGAAAATCCCTGGCCAGGGAAGTGAGGATATTGGAGAAGGAGTTCTCCAATGATCCACGTTGCGCATCAGTGCTAATTGAATGACGGATTAGGGTTTGATGATAAATCATACCTTAAGTCATTCGAGAGTCTCGCGCGGATGATGGATTATACATATACGATAACGATGACGGTCAAGGTTCTATGAGAGAGTTCAAACACTACTCAGTATCTTCTAGAGCATGAGGTGTAGCGTGGCACCCCACGAGCTGGAAACTTAACCTATCAATTGGCTTAAATCGATCCTTAGTTAACATATATGTGTGTGTGTGTGTGTGTTGATATAGTTAATTAATAATGTTGGCCAATAATTGTTATGGGCCACCAAAGATATTAACTAGAATGATACTTGGGCCTAGAGGGTCACACATAAGAGCATTGGTGGATATATTTTACTTTGTAGGATTTTTTAGAAAAACTTAAGTAAAATATAAACAAGGAAGGGGCATTCATTTCAAGCACCCAGGCCAGCCAGATTTGAGAGCCCCCCCTTTCTCCACTCAACCAAGGATAGTGTCTTTATGGTGAGAAGATCTTTAAGATTTTCAAGAAGAATAGAAGAAGACAAGGTGGAGATCCAAGCGCCAAGTGATCGTGTGGATACTTCTAGGGGTCGGACACGTGAACGGCTTCATAATGATCTCAAAGCAGCAAAGTCAAGGGTGGAACAAGTTCCCCACAAGGTACATTAGATGTTTGATTTCAAAAATCAATTATGAATCAATTAAATCACTTCCACATCCATGGAGTCGTGTTTTGTATGGACAAACCAAGGCACCAAACCCAACAATGGACTGCCAAGCTACACCTTTTGCTCTATAAAGTACTAAGTAGCATTTGAACTCTCTCATGGAACCTTTATCGTCATTTCTTATTGTATATATATAATTATTCACCCACGTGAGACTCCTAAAAGACATAGGGTATGGATAATAGTTAAACCCTAATCCGTCATTCATTCAGTACTAATGCATAATGGGAATCAATGGCGAATGCCATTTCTAATATCCTCACTACCCTTACCATGGATTTATTTGCGCTGTCTTGAGTTAATCTCCTCATATACTGAGGTCAGACAATCATGTATTAACCATTCAATCATATACTTGAACTTCTTACTATATTCGAGCTAAGACTTGTTTGAATCCCATGGTTAGATACTCGTAAGATGTAGTGAAACCATAGTCATCCATCCTCGAGATGTCCTTGTTGTCTTAGGTCAACATATCACTTATACAACTGTGACATGAACCAACATGATTGACGTTTAGGGGTAATACCTTTCACAGATTCAGATGGATCAATTTATTGAACTCTTTTTCCAAAGAGCGCCCATTGTATGTCCATATAATCTCCACACTAATGGCCACATGTTCAGCCACACATCGTATGAGTGATATCATATAGTGTTATTATATCCAGATAATTTGATGTCCATCTTGACTATCCATCGAATATGAATATTTAGAATATATGTTTAAAGACTAGTAATCATTGTATTATGATCTCATCATAATTCACTAGGTCATTGCACGTATTCATGGACTTCATTATAAACAGCACTCAGAAATAATACTGAATAAATATTTATTTCAATGAACTTAAATAAAGCATGGTGGTGTGATTGACTTGATTTCCACATAATATCAATCATGTAATTTCTTCCAATCCACTCCCTTACCCCAATACCCCACTCTATCACACACTCCTACCCCTCCAACAATAGTCTAGATCCAAGTGGATCGAATATTTTCAGCCAATGACCATGAAGAAAATTCCAAATAATTTTTGAATGGATCATTCATGGGAGTAAGGTACTTAAATGCATGGTGAAAATTATAAACTGCACTAGTAATGCTGCAAGTTGCGTTAGTAATAAATAGCTTTGGTAGGAACATTGATGTAGTTCTATTTTCCACTATTAAGTGCTGGACATAATTTGGAAGAAAGTCCATAACATGAACTTCCATCATTCAGAATTCTAACATATTGATCAAAGCTATTTGATAATGCATAGTGAAAGAGGAATACCTTTGGGGATATTGTAACTATATTTTTAATTTGATTCATGCATTATAATCTTATAATTCTCTGTACATTGTTTAAAGCATTATAATCTTAAAAAATAATGTAATTTTCTGACATGGATACATCAAATATTAGAAGATAAGATATCCATAACTACATATCTATGACGAAGCAATATACAATAAGAAACATTGGAATAATATTATTACTCAGAATAAAAATGAAAGATAAATCAGATGTATGTGACATAGTAAAATATGTGATGGTGGATACTGCTGATGGCGATAGCACAGCAATGTTAGTGGGGAAACGGCACCGGGGCACAGGGATCACAATTGAGGGGGGAGTGATTCGCACAATGTGTGTGTGTATGTGTGAGAGAAATAGAGAGGGAGAGATCGAAAGAGAGAGTGGGAGGATAAAGGGAGCAGGACAGGGAGAGAGAGGGACAGGGACAGAGAGAGAGAGGGAAAGAGATATATTATTATATAAAAGGGGCATGAAATTTTATGTACTGGTATCAATTTTTGACAAAAACCTAAACAGATGGCAAAATTTTGTATGGTCTCAGTTACATTAAAGACCAGTTTCACTTTGGTAAAATATATAAGTTTGTTCTCATGTATCTGATAAATCAAATCGAGGTTTAACCATCAAAATTGTGTGATATCATAGTTTTGGCTAAGTTCACGAGCTAGAGATAAGCGAACTCGAACCGCTGACATCCGCCATAGGGTAAACCAACGCCTATTGGGCCTCCCCAACTGATTCTACTATAAAGGCCAACAATGGACAATACCTCCCCCCCCCCTCCAACACAACTTACAACTTTCATTGTATTGTGCTCACCAAAGAGAAACTCTTCTCAAATATCAAAAGGTGCTGATTCGGAGTCCCATTAAGGATTCATGTGGTTACGGAGAATCTAGCCATAGGAGAATCATGAACAAAGAACGCTCCATCTTTTTCTGCCAGACTAGTTGGTTTTAAGAATGCTGGTTTTAAAAAAAAGTGATAATGAATAGGTTCTATGGTCTTTCTGACCAATCAGAGAACGAACAGATAATGTGTTCCACTTATTGAATAGGTTCTACGGTCGGTCTGTGACCCTTGGACGCCGAAGGCGTACTTAATGTGATCAACAACCAACCACATCTCTCTATAAAGGAGAGTTGAAACAACATAAAATAATGGTGTTGTGAAGAATCAAATTTAATAGGTAGGATACCTTTTTGTCATGGGTTCACTAGAAAACTAACAGATAATGTGTTCCACTTATTGAATATGTTCTATGGTCAGTCGATGACCCCTAGACGCCGAAGGCGTCCTTAATGTGATCAACAACTAACCACAGCTCTCTATAAAAGAAGAGATGAAACAACATAAAATAATGGTGTTGTGAAGAATCAAATTTAGTAGGTAGGATACCTTTTAGTCATGAATTCATTAGAAAAACAAAATTATATTTTATATTTAGATTGAAATATATGCTTGTTTTTATATTCTTAGTTACATTTGTATTTGAATTCAATATATATTTGTATTTGTAATATATATTTGTATTTTGATTGAATTATGTCCTTATTTTTATATTCTTACTAAAAGGTATACTTACATGTATTGATACTTATATTTATACCTTTATTAACAATATTAATTCAAAGTATTTGTAGAAAAAATTTAAGTTTATGCCAAGATTTGTTTGAATTTTTATTTTGACAAAACTCGTTTTATTATCATAAGTTAACTCAAATTGCTGAGATTTCTTTGTGTATTTTAGTTCATTTTTGTAATAAGTTATGTATGAATGTGATGAATCAGGAAAAATTGAGTTTCTGATATCCAAAAGTTACTACTCAAACATGTATAAATATATAAATATATATGAGTAGATTCCATAAAGAAAAACACAATTTCAAGTGTCAATCGAATGCCAAATAAACTGATATTAGTGACATAATCTAGCAAATTCATCTCATATGGACTTTTGGAAGCTACAATAATGAGTATTAAGATTTATTTTTAACCATATTCCCAACAGAAGTCCATGGAAAAAGGGAGATCCCATAAGTTTATAACTTCACTACACAGTTTTTAATCAACTACTGAGTTGATTTTGAGTTACACATCTCATTTTGCAGATTATGGGAGTTATTTCCCTTTTTAATTTAAATTTGATACACCAGAATCCATGAGACAGTTGCCCACAACTGTCGAACTAAAAATCAACACTTCTTAACTTCACAAAACCAGAACTGTCAACATTTACTTGTTATCAAATTCCTCTTTACATTGCAGTACTTAGCACTGAAGACCAAAAATAATATCGTATTTTACGACAACACATTATTACTGAAGTAAAGATATTATTATTTTTTATTTTAGTGCTAACCCAGCAATGCATGAAAAATCCATGATCTCAATTGAAATAAAATTCTCAGCACTAGGCTGATACGGACCTTGATTCTCAGTACTTAGCACTGAAGACCAAAAATAATATCGTATTTTACGAAAACACATTATTACTGAAATAAAGATATTATTATTTTTTATTTTAGTGCTAACCCAGCAATGCATGAAAAATCCATGATCTCAATTGAAATAAAATTCTCAGCACTAGGCTGATACGGACCTTGATCTAGGTTCGTATCGGGAGGTGGCTGGAGGACGAGGCGAGGTAAAAGTTTCCGTGGTAGGAGAGTCAAAACGGGAATGATAGGAGGGGTCGACAGATGGGGCAGGGATCGACCAGGGGCGAGCCGCCTGATGACGCGGTGAAGGGTTGACGATCGTGGGGATGGGGATCGTCGGAGGCGAGAAGAGAACTGAACGGCAAGGGTAGGGATCGGATTGGAGGGGAGCCGGCTGAAGATCCGGTGAGACGATCACGGGATAGGGGATCGCTGGACGGTCAAGGGGACGGGACCGAGACGAAGAGGATTAAGATAGTGAGCCAAGAGGCCAATCTTACCTTCAGTCTTGACTGCCCTCCTCAAGGGAGGGCTACACATACTTATAAGAAAAAGAAGCAATCTACCCTAAACATCAAATGATGAAAATGCCCCTAACAGGCTAAATTCCTAAGATACCCTTTGGGGGTAGAGGATCGTATCATAGGCCTTGGAATTCTTGAGATGCATTAGGTGAATTGCATGTTTGACTATCTTAAAATTCAGTACAACACACAAATCAGGATGTTGTGAGTCAACAAAACAACAATTGATAAGAACCCCTGATTCTGATCCGAGAAGGTAGTGATTGTAGCCAGGAACACAGAGGGGGAGGGAAGTAGGCAGTGGGAAGAACATCCCTCAAGCAGGAGATATGAGAAACAACAACTAACATTTACTTATTTTCAGTCCTTTTTTCCAAGGAGGAATACCTACAGAGTGAAAATGACAAAAATACCCCTAGCACGTAAAATGACGAAACTGCACTAGATATGACGGGTATTGTATCACATATAACTCTTTCCAACATGATCACCATTCGAACATGAGGAATAGCTGAAAAGTGGGCTTCTCTGTATGCTCTTAGCAAACAACTCAAAATAAAGTGAATATCGGTTCTGAAAAAATCCAGTCAGCATGGATAAGATCAATCTTCACAAAATTTAGAAGCATCTAAGTACAAGTCTGTCCTAGTTGAGTTGCACTGGCCTTTTATCCATGATGTAGACATGTAATTATCATTTTTAGCCATGATGACGACCAAGCATCTTGTGTCAGACAAACTCTAACTCAATGTTAGAAATAGACTTTTATTAACCATTTTCCCTGGTGGGGAAAAAAAACCTTCAGAATCCAGATTCCAAAATAAGTGAACTAGGTGCCCTGGATGTGGCTATCAAGCCAAGCTCGGCTAATGATATTTTCTGTGCTGTTTGAAAAAAAAGGCTCAAATAGAGAGCCCTTTTTTCTCAAATTCCTATACCAAAGGTGAAAATTCTTTCCTACGCCAAAGAATACATCCAATGTCAACTCATCAACTACAGGTGAAAGACAGTGAACTCAATATGAAAATCCATTCATTTTTCTCTCATTCTGACCATCAGAGAAATAAAGTCAAAAACACCGGTTCAGCTCTACTTGGCAGCTAAAAACAGAAATGACCAGGAAAAATAGGTTTTTCTTAAAAAACTAAAGGACATTTGTAGAAGAAGAAAGCTTGAGGCACTCACTCTGGCAGCGGCGGAGGCAGATGTCATTCCAATTAGGGACCTGGTGCTGGTTGGCGCAGACAGTCCTCGCACAGGCATCGGCACAAGCGTCGAGCTCAGAGACTCCGCACACGGTGACGCAGGTGTCTGGAATTGGGTCTTTGGAGAAAGCCCCCACTTTCTTCAGCATCCTCTTAGAAGTACAAACTCTCTCACAGACAAATATCTCATCAGATGACTTTTCCCTTCCTCGGACATTCTTCAGGCGCTGTTCCTCGGCTCGTCGCCTCTTCATTCTTATTGCCTGCCCGGCAACAACAGCGGGGATCGCCGCGCCAAGCAGTGACCACCATATTTCCACCATCTTTATGGGACAGTTATTCTGTTTAGATTGAAAAATGGTAGAAAATGGTGAAATGAAACTAAAATTAAACGCCCGTATACATACTTTTTTAAAGTTGCAAGAGTTGATTAATCCGAATAACTTGATTTAGTTTAACTCTTCATATGTAAGGAACAAAAGTTGAAATAACTCTCCCAAAATCACTTGCTGATAAGAATAGTTAAATCTTAAGCGTTAGTCTTTCTTCGTTGATCTGGAGTTTGTTTCGTAACATGATACATCAATCACCCCGGATGATAAAAAATGATCTAATGAAGCAATAAATTCTTAATCTCGAGATCGGTCTTTATGCAGGGAATTTTTTTCCGGCAGGAAGAGGCTGTTTATGGCATTGAGCCGCAATAGAACAAGTTATGGTGTAAGAATCGATGGGCTAGCTAACTAAAATCGGTGAGATACAGCTCATTAGAAACGAATTCTGATACATTCGGAGGGGAAATATAACACAAACTACTAATCTTCGGCGAACAGTCCTCAAACACTCGAATTAGAGAAAATTAATCGGAAGAGACTGAGAGAAAAAAGCTCTCTCTATCTCTCTATCTCGATCTAGCTCGCATGCCCCATAATCATAACTATTCTCTCATCAAATCAACAGACGGAAATATAATTTGATAAGAAGCTTTCCCAAAAGCACGAACCATTTAAGGGGCATATTATTGGGCAAAAGAGGAATAACATGAAAAATCTCCGACTGTTCTGGCCAATAAAAGCACCATGGAGTAACTTCCATCCAAGTTTCACGCAAACTATCCAGACAATGCAGGATGGAAAAAACCCAAAATAAAGTGGCATTTAAAACCAACATTAAGAACAAAAAACCAGAAAGGGACGCCCAATTATGCGGAAAGATAGGAGCTTTACTCTCAAATCCAGGCGTCCAAGAACTGCAGGATCAACGTATGAAGATCTACGCAGTCCCCATGATCAACAGCACAAATAAGAACTGCTTCCCACCGAGAGGAGAAAGTATCCAAGAACACTCTCACGAAATCTACCAATTTGCGGGAAGATTGACGTCTGCCCAACCCCGCCTCCGCGGGGATGAGGGTTTTTTTTTCTTCTTGTTTTTATTTTTCAGACAAGTAGAAAAGCTTTCTTCAAATAAGATGAAACAAGCCCAAAAACTACTAAAAATAGGATAGTGAACTATAGAGTAGCGCGTGCGGTGCAGCGCGAAAAATCGCATAGCTTGTGCGAATTTTCGCACGCACCAGACGCACCACGGAATGTGCGGTGCGGTTTCGTGCGGAAATCCGCACTGTACATCGCATAAATTCGCACATTTCGAAGTTTTGTTGCTTATTTTTTAAAAATTAATTTTCAAAATCATTCTTAATGAGAAAAATAATATAAAATTAACCGTTAAATTCAAAAGATAATTGATAAAAAATTTTAAAATTCTAGAAAATTCTTAATTAATTTTAAAAATCATTTATAGTGTGAAAAATGATATAAAATTAACCGTTATATTTTGAATTTATCGGTTAATTTTATATTATTTTTCACGTTAGAAATGATTTTTAAAATGAATTAAGAATTTTCTAGAATTTAAACTAATTTTATCGATAAAATTCATTAGTATTCTGGAAAATTCTTAATTAATTTTAAAATTCATTTCTACTGCAAAATATAATATAAAATTAACCAATAAATTCAAAAGATAATTGATGGCGCTGCGCAGCCCGAGCCCCTAGAAACGTCTTCGGAGACGTCACCATCATCATCGACATCGCCGCCGGTTCGCGTTCAGCCCGTCCGTCAAGCCAAGGTGACGGTACGTACGCCCAGATTCAAGTATTCCGGGTAACGGGCTCGTTATCTTTTCTGTGTTTCTTTCCTTTCCGTTTTTATCTCTCATTTCCCGTTTTTTATTCTCGTTTTACTCGTTGTAGTGAGGGGAATCCAATCTATAAGGAATTACCCTCCACAACCATTCAAGGGAAAGACAATTCCCTTCCATCTCCTTTTCTTTCCTCATCCTTCATCTTTTCTTCCCTTTGGTTTTCTTTCTTCCCTTTTCTTTTATTTCCTTTTGTGGGCTTAGGCCTGTTATGTTTAGGCCCATCCAATTCCCCCTATAAAAAGGACAGGATGGCGCCCTAAGAAATTGACCTCTCGTTTATTTTGAAAGTTGTTTTTTCTCAAAGAGAATTGTTGAATGAGGAAGTTCACCGCTCACGGTCAAGGAAGAAGAGAAGAGGAAGAAGGAGGAAGAGAAGGAAGAGAAGGAGGAGAAGAGGAGGATTTTCAATCGCTCGCGTGCTGCCGGCCGTCGTTGCACCACTAGCTCGCGCGCTTTCGCCGCTCGACCGCGCGCGACCGTCGCACCTGCCGGCGCCCATTGCACCACCCGCTCGCGCCTCTGCTGCTCAGCTGCGCACGATCGTCGTGAAACCGCCGGCTGTCGCGGTACCTGCCAGACCGCTCGCCGCCATGCCGCTCGTTTGTGCGCCGCTCGCGTGCCTTCGTGCCGCCCGGTCGAGTGCCAACTCGCCTCGCTCGCGCACACGCCGCCTCGTGGTCACAACCTCTTGCGCGCCTCGTAGTCGCAACGCCCGCGCGCGTGACTCTGACACCTCTCCTTCGCGTGCGGGGCCGCAGCAGACAGCCTCCGTCGCCGCCCTCTAGAGCCTCGACAACGTCCCCCCTGCAAGCACGTCCCCGCCTCGCGATTTGCATTCATCGTCAGCTGCCGACGCCCGCGCCCCTCACGCCGCCGCTCCTCACCTGCCCCGCGTTCTCGCACCTGCAGGCATTTACCTCGCTCTCCCCCCCCCACCGTGGGTTGCAGGACACCTGACTTGTCGACCCGGCCGCCACCTGCAGGTGATATCGACGCCGAACTCGGCACCCTGCTCTGCAAGTCTGTACGTGGAACTCGGCGCACATCGCACCTATCCCACCATCCGGCTTGCTGCGCACCCGGGCCTGCCGTGAGACCACTGGTCCCCTGCAGTCGTCGCCGTCGCGCCTGTCTGTTCGGTCGTCGCCTGCGTTCGTGACCAACGGCGTCGCCACCGCTGTGCCTTCGAACGCCACTCCTGCCCCTCGTCGAGCTCTCGTCACCGACTCCACATTGCAGCGCTAGGACGGACGCATAGAGTCAGGACGGCGGTTAGCGGACCCCGACGAGGTACGTCCATTCTGCCCTGTCTTTTATCTCTTTCAGTGCATATTCAAATTGCCTCCACCGCGCTCGGGTTAGACGTAGGTGAGCGGGACAGGATGAGTAAAAACTCATGTATCTTGTGTCTTACCTGTTTGGTACGGGTCGGGCTTGCCCATCCCGTGTGAGCAAAACCCGACAGGGGAATATCCTGTTTGGCGCCGTAGCGTCCTCGACCCCCTTGGACAAGGTTCAAGAGGCCTACCACCCACCACCAGGCGACTCCGTCGACTTCCCGGGAGTCGGAGCTCATTGCTTGTCAGCGTTCGCACGTACCATACGTAGATTCATCACCGCATTTCCTCGTAGATCCCTACCGTAGGGTTTACTGTCAGACTATGATCATCACCCTAGTCCGATACCTGTCTTCTTATCGGCATCGAGTTCACTCGCTCGGTGACGACTGGACGACGTCCTGACGACGTCCGGCATCAATAATCAATAAAATTCGTTAATATTCTATATAATTTTTAATTTTATTTCTACATTAATTAGTATTATTAGAATAAGTATTTAAACCTGTCGAGTTCTTCTAAACAATGAATATAATATAAGAATAAGCTTTTCAGTAAAGAAGAAATGATAATATTACAAAACAAATGCATTAATTTGAAATTCACATTTTCTCAGAAAATAGTCTTAATAAAAAAAAGTTTATTCTTTATTATTTTTTAATAATTTTTTTTCATGACTGACATGTCAAAAGAATACACAGTGTTGCATATTGGAAGAAATATTTTTGCTAAAATAATTGTTCTTCGAATGTAGGTGAGTTTATGACATTTCTTGTTTGCTAAGTATGAAATTATCCTTGGCCGACCTTGGCTATATGATAATGATGTACACATTTTTGGTAGGAGTAACACTTGTTCGTTTATCTATCAGGGTAAAAAAATTACGTGGCATCCTTACACTCATAACCCGAAGAAGCCTTCACCAAAATATACGTCATTAGGTCTATGCATTCTTAGTGGTCGCCAATTTCAAAAGGAGATAGATAGTGAGATGACCATCTGCCTCGCCATGATTCCGGACCATTCCGCTGAGATGTCATCACCCCCACCACTAGAGATTTCCCAATTACTTGCTGAATTTGAGAGTGTCTTTCCTGAGGATTTACCAATGACCTCCCAACCATGCGTGAGATTTAGCATGCCATCGACTTCATCCATGGATCATCCCTACTGAATCTTCCCCATTATCGTATGGATCCCACGCAGTACAAGGAACTTTGTCAAGTCCAGGACCTCTTGGACAAGGGATTCATTCAAGAAAGTCTTAGCCCATGTGGCGTACCTGCATTGTTGGCTCCCAAAAAGGATGGGAGTTGGCGCATGTGTATTGATAGTTGAGCTATAAATAAGATCACCATCAAGTATAGGTTTCCCATTCCTCGCATTGATGATATGTTTGATATGATGACTGGTTCAAGAATTTTCTCGAAAATTGATCTAAAGAGTGGATATCATCAAGTCTGAATCCGTCTTGGAGATGAGTGGAAAACCACATATAAGATGAAGGATGGATTATATGAATGGAAAGTTATGCCCTTTGGCTTATCGAATACACCTAGTACCTTCTAGTGATTAATGAACCACATTCTTAGACCCTTCATAGGAAACTTTGTCATGGTTTATTTTGATGATATACTCATCTACAGCAAATCCAAAAACAACCAGGTCCATCACCTACGCCTAGTGTGTGAGGTCCTAAAGGCCGAGCAATTATATGCCCATCCAAAAAAAAATGCTCGTTTCTTGTTGATCAAATCTCATTCCTAGGTTTTATCTTATCAGCACAAGGTGTATCCGTCGATCCGGCCAGAATAGACGCCATAACCCAATGGCCGACTCCTAAAAATGTCGATGATGTTCGTAGCTTCCATGGTTTAGCGACCTTCTGTAGACGCTTCATTTCCAACTTTAGTACTATTATGGCACCCATGACCGAGTGTCTAAAGGGGAATCACTTTGAGTGGACTGGATTAGCGCAGAAATCCTTTGATGATATAAAGCTTAAGATGACACAAGCCCCAATCCTGCGTTTACCCGATTTTGATAAAGTATTTGAGATCACCTGTGATGCGTGGGGATTAGGAATTGGCGAAGTATTGAGTTAGGAAAATCATCCCATCGGATTCTTTAGTGAAAAGTTGAACGATGCCAAACTCAAATACTCCACCTATGAAAAGGAATTCTATGTCATCGTTCAATCCTTACGTCACTAGCGTCATTATCTACTATCTAAGGAATTTGTTCTCTACTCCGACCATGAGGCATTGAAGTATCTCCACTCACAACAAAAGTTAAATCTTAGGCATGTTAGATGGAATGAGTACATTCAGTCATACACTTTTGTCCTAAAGCATAAGAGGGGTCTCGAGAATAGGGTCGTAGATGCTTTGAGTAGGCGAGTCCACCTACTGAATGTCATGAAAGTTGAGGTTATTGGCTTTGATCAGATAAACGACCTATATACCGATTGCCCGGATTTTGCGCCTATCATCCAATCCTTAGGAAAATGCCCTAACCCAAAAACCCAGGATTATATTCTAGAAGGGGGATTCCTATTCTTTGACTGTCGGCTATGCATCCCACAGACTTCCCTCAGAGACTTCCTCATTTGGGAGACACACACCGGAGGCCTAAGTGGTCATTTTGGGCGAGACAAGACGATCGCCACCGTAGAGCATAGATTCTTTTGGCCATCCCTGAAATGAGACGTAGCCAATATTGTGTCCCAAGATCGTGTATGTGCTCTAGCTAAACAGGTCAAGCAAAACACTGGCCTTTATACCCCTCTTCCAGTCCCTCATAAACCTTGGGATGACGTGAGCATCGACTTTGTTCTAGGACTTCCGAGAACTCTCAAGCGTCATGATTCCATCATGGTTTTTGTAGATCATTTTTCTAAAATGGCACATTTCATCCCCTGTTTTAAAACTTCTGATACTTCTCATGTCGCTCAACTTTATTTTAATGAAGTTGTCCGTCTATATGGGCTTCCCAAGAGCATAGTATCGGATAGAGATGTCAGATACACTAGCTACTTTTGGAAGACCCTTTGGCACCTGATGGCGCAACATCACCGGACGTCATCGAGGCAGCACGCGAGGAGCCGCCGTACGTCATCGAGCCAGATCGCGAGGAACCACCATCGTCATCGAGCCCGCCACCTCCACGTGTCCAGCCAACACGACGAGCCGCCGCAGCAGCCCGCGACCCCGAATTCAGATACACGGCGTGACGCATGCATCGTCTCACCATCGGAGCATTCCGTCTATCTTTCCGTTGCTTTGTTTTCGTTCTCTATCTCCTATCTTCGTATTGTTCTTGTCGTCGTGTAGTGAGGGGAAGAGCCCATATGAGGACATCTTCCCCTCACATGGGCCTGACAAGCCCATTATCTTCCCATTATCTTTCTTTCTTATTTTCTTATTTTGTTGTTAAAAGGGGGGCCCACCTTCACCCACTATATAAGGGGGAGAGGTGGGCGACCAAGACCACTCTTTGATTTGGAAGTTATTTTTCTAACGTGGGAGTCGAAGAGTCACGATCGTGAGAAAGAGGAAGAAGGAAAGAAGAAAAAGAAGAAGAAGAAGAAGAAAAGGAAGAAGGAAGAAGGAGGAAGAGGAAGAAGAGGAAGGAAAGGAAGAAGGAGAAGAAGGAAAGAAAGAGAGAAGAGCCGCCGCCCGACCGTCCCCACCGCCGCCGACCGTCGCCGTTCACTGCCCAACTGCCGCCGCAAATTTAACGCCGCCGGCGCCGTCCCCGGCCAATCCGCCGCCGCCAGCGACGCCTCCGAACCCTTCCCGCCATCTCCACGCCATCCCCTCCTCCCTCTGTCCCGTCACCGAGCACCGTCGCCCTGCTACCTTTCCCTTCCCCCCTCCCGCGTCTTTCATTTTCTTCTTCCGCGCTGCCGCGGCAGATCCGTGGTCCCCCGTTCCACCGTCCATCTCCGTCACGTTATTTCCCCTAGCCACTGCCTCCGCATCCGCACCTTCCGCATTTCCTACCCCCGTCTGCCCCTCGTTCCCTCCATTCTTTCTCACGCCGGCGCTGCACTCTCCGCCCCTGCCGTTTCACCTTCTCCTGCCGCCGTGCAGTTTTTCTTCGCCCGCCCGACAGCCGCCCCTCGTTTCTTCTCACACCCCACCATCCTTCTTCACGATTCTCCCGGCATCTTGCCCCGCGAATCACATCCCTCCTGCATTCCCAGACACGCTCTCCACATGGCCTAACCCCATTGACTCTCGTGCCCCATCACCCACAAGCGAACCCGCGCCCACACCGTTGTACCCTCACTCTCCACCGCTACTCCGTTGCAACCCCCCCCCCTTACTCAACTTCATCTCGATCATCTTCCGACGAAACACCACCGCCCGTTACCTCCTCCACATTCCACTTGCGGCGATCCCCTCCGTTCGGTAGACGTTCTGAACGCGCGGTTTCCCGACTCGACCACGGCTCCAACGTCTTGCGTGCATCGATCGGACTCCTCCGTCAACGCTTGAGCGGCTGCCGGCGACGATTGCTCCTGCAACCGCACCCTCGCTAGCATCTGCTCGTCGTTCCGGACCCCCGCTTCACCTTACGGACCTCCGACCCCGGATATCGATCGCCAGCGCGACGACGGTACCCCTCTCACCCGCTCCCCTTACGTCCTTTACTTTCTTCAGTGCACTTTCGGTTCGCCACTTCTGCGCTCTCGGGTTAGATAGGTGAGCGTGAGACAGGTTGAGACAACAACGATATTTCACGAGAGTCTTTACCCGTCCGGCATGAGTCGGGAACACCCATCGTGTGTGAGCACCTCAGCGGGAGTTTCCCGTTCGGTGACGTACTCGCCCACGGCCCTCTCGGGCGAGGTTCAGGAGGCCCGTCAGGCTTCACTCAGGCGACCCGTCATTTCTCTGGAACGACAATTCACTGCTCGTCGGCGCACGCACGTACGATATTAGGACTTCAACCATTCATATCGTCATCTACCCCTGTTCTTCCGCATCCATCGGACGACGTCATTCGACGTGATTAGTTATCGATACGACACCGAGGCCGTACCCTCGGTGACGACCGGACGACGTCGTGACGACGTCCGGCATCAGCACCTCTTGTGAACAAAACTTAAATTTTCCATAGCTTTTCACCCCCAAACTGACGGGCAGATTGAAGTCATTAATAGAAGCCTCGGCAATCTATTACGATCTTTGGTTGGGGCCAACCTCAAATCTTGGGATGCTATCATTCCACATGCCGAGTTTGCCTATAACGCATAAATCAACCGTACCATTGGCATGAGCCCTTTTGAAATTGTTCATGGTCATCCGCCTTGCAAACCTACCGATCTGATACCCATGTTGTCGCATGCTAGAGTCTCAGACGATGGTCATGAGTTTTGTTGGAAGCTAAGAGGGGGGGGGGTGAATTAGCTTATCTTCTTTTTGTTTACCTAGTTAGCTTTTAAGATTCCTTGATTTGACACTCACCTTCTTTCTCTCGAACACTCAGATTTACTTGGTTCCTCGATCCGCTTAGTGATCGAGTCAATCCAAGGCCCCCCTTCGAGTCCAAATTAGGACTCAGGATAATCTTACTAAGGATCCTCCCTTGTAAGGTACCCTAACCCAACTTACAGAGTTACTTCTACAAAGGAGTCTTCCGATGGCACGTCACGTTCTTTGGTGCACGAGCTTCAACCCCGAACCGCCTTCGGGTAGACCGTCACGAACTCTTCCTCGTACGTCTACTTCCCTCGTCACCGTCACGTCCTTGGTGCCACCAACGTCACCTCCTTGCCTTCTTGATCTTCGTCACCTGTTCAGATTAGTGGAAGAAAAGATATACCGCTCCCCGTGATTGATCAAAGGTCAATCACCGCTCTCAATGATGTATGAATGATCAAACAAACTAAGATTCAAATGTAATATTAAGATAAATTCTGAAAACCTGTTTCATAAGTACTTTCAAGATCAACAAATCAATTCCTCTTAATCACTTTCAAAAATAATATCAATCCCTTCACTATCCTTCACAAAATCTCATAAAAATCACCACTAACTCAATGATTGTGGAGGAAACTATCACCCTATTCAGTAAATAAATGAATGATGAAAATTAAAAACTTCCCTTATCAATGGAGAAGCACAGCCACACTGATTGCAGGGGAGAAACTTCACAAGAAGTAGCACTTTCTTCTTCAAGAGTAGCACAAGAGAGATGTTTTTCAAAAGGGATACCTCAACCCTTGCTCTGAAGGGGTATTTATAGGGGTAGAGGGTAGATTGTAATTTTCTGAGAATTTCAAAAAAACTTTGAGCTCAAAAGGAGCTGTAATTAATTTTTTATGATTTTTCAAAGTTTTATAGAAATTTTCCTTAATTAAAAAATTAATTATAGTAATTAATGCTAATTAAAGTAGTTAGGTTTAATATAGGAATTTCAAAAGTCGGAAAAAGTAAGATTTTTAGAAATAAGAAATGATTTTGGAAAGTCAACCGTCGGACCCGACCTTTGGAATAAATCGAATTTCCTAATTCGATTTTTCGGGTCCAAAGTACATTATATATAAATAATTTATTTCTACACTAAGAGATGACTTCTGGCGCAGTGGTAAATCGCTTCATTACTGAGGCGGAGGTCTTGGGTTCAAATCTCGTTCTCCCCATATATATATATATTTTTTTTTAATTCAATCTTTAGTAGCGGACCTGACCTCGGATTTAACTGGTTAAATCCGCCCGTCGGGTCCGCCACTAAGGCTAATGGGCTCCGCCCATTTAGGCCTTATTGGGCCCTTCTTAAATGAACTAAAATGCCAGAAATTTATTTAGAAGTCAATTTTGCACTATTTAAAATACTTTTAATTGTTTAAAAATTCAGAAAAATAGTTATAATATTTTTAAAGTATTTAAAAATATTTCTAAGGCTTCTGAAAATAATTTCAACATACGTTAAATATGAAATGACCTTTTAAAAGGATTAAAATAAAATTTTAATACTTTAAAACTATTTTCAGAAATTTTAAAAAACATTTTTCATTCTCCCAAGTACTTTATGATTATTCTAGTTTATTTTATAGTTTTAACACATTTAAAAAACATAATCTTAAAATATTTTAAGCTCTAATCATAAATTAGTTTCTTAATTATAAATTCATGATATTAATGTAATTTAGTGTACATTAAAACACAAAAACCTCAACAAGTTTGCAAATCATATTAGAAGTCTGCATGAGGACATTCATAAATGCATCATGAATAGCAACACTTCATACAAAAAGACGGCAGATTTACACCATCATTTTCACGAGTTTAATGAAGGTGACATGGTGATGGTGAGGGTTAGGCCGGAGAGATTCTCTTCCAAGCGGGCTACCAAGCTTCATGCTCGTAGTGCCGGGCCATTCCCAATCCTCAAACGAGTAGGGGAAAATGCCTATGCCGTCGATATACCCTCCACATGGGGGATAAGCACTACCTTCAATATTTCAGAATTGGTTGCATTTAAAGCCCCACCTCCTTCATCTATTGACTAATCCCTACCCATGGACCTCCCGGTGAGCGATTTTGACTTGTCCACTCCCCCTTCACTACCCTCCGATTGGTAAGAGAATATCGAGGCTACACTGGACGAAGTAATCACATTCACCAAGGGTGGAATGGTGCGAAAGTTTCTTGTTCGTTTGCAGGGCAAACCATCAACAGACGACACGTGGATTTTGGAAGAGGACCTGGCTCACCTGCGCCTAGACTTGGTGGACCCGCTGGAGGCTTCTGTCCACGACTCGACGGAGTCGAGTTCTTCTGACCCCGGGGGAATTGGTGGCGAGGACGTCAACACAACTTCTGCGAACACGCCACCGCCGTCGCCCGACCAAGTCAACGCACCGGCTTCAGTCACGTCTCTACCTACGCACGCCGTGACATGCGTCATGACACGTTGTCGACAACTAAAGGACCGGCCAGACAACGACCAAGTCGACGCATCGGCATCAATCACGTCTCCACCTACGCACGCCCTGTCACGTGTCATGACACGTCGTCAATGTCAGATCAAGAACTGCCCTTTGACGTGACACGATACCACGTCACCCATCGTTATTTTTATTTTTATTTCTATTTCTCGCATTTTCTCTTTCCTCCAAGGCCTATATGTATAGGCCAATGTTGCAAGAAACAGTTGGCAAACCCTAACCATCACCTACGACGAATTTTCATGCACTACGAGCATGAATAGTGTTTCTGCATTTGCAAGAAACAGTTGGTAATCCCGGCTTGCACCACAAGGTTTAGCAGCGCTACGCAACGCATGTGTTGGCTTGCACTGAATTCAGGGTTCTCTAACTTCAAATGCTCCTCAAGAATATTCATCATATTTCTGTTGTTCGATGCATTGTCTGTGGTAATTGTGCACACCTGCATTTTTTGGATTCATCAATATATTGGAACGATGAAAATTAACATTAATTCTAATTTTTATGTCGTAACCCATACCTTCTTCTTCAAGTCAAACTCCTCCAACATTTCAAGAATGCATGCACTCATGTTTTCTTAGAACACGCTCGCACAAAGTCCACTCAAAGTTCACCCAATGCAATATCACACCGAGGAAAGCAATGTTGTTTTTCGATGTCCACGCGTCAAGTGTCAATGACACTCAAGCAACATATGCCATTTTTTTCTGAACAATTTTCTTCATATCTTGGTAGAGTGAGAAGGCTTTTGCCTTGATAGCCTTCACTGACGGGCTGGTATTTCTTCTTGTGCGATATAATGAAGAAGTCGTATCAATTATTTCTTCCTAACAATGGCCCACGGCGAGTCAGACAGACATATGAACCGCACCAGCTCTTCTTTGGTCTTCTCCGTGGTACGTCCGGTGTAGTACTGTTTATTGGCATCTCCACCGGCAAACATGTCTAGTATTGATATCTCCTGTACGACTTGACTTGTCTTTGCTTTCAAAGACTCGAATAATTTGCAATGTAACTTTTCCAGGTGCCTCCACAGAGGCGTGCTGCTTTGGTACTTGTTGCATTCTATAGTGATACAACACAAGTTGCATTTAAATTTATTCCCACCTACGTCGGTGAAGTACCTTAGTGCGTCACATGCATTGAGGCGTGGCTTTTTCTTTCTCGTGTTTGGGCTACCGTGGTTTTCTTCTTCTGCAGACATTTCTACAGCGTTCAGTTCATGCGAGGGCAAACCAACTTCCATCCTACATTTTCAGGTTCATAATGTGGACGAGAAAAAAGAATAGACATTCTTGCGGATTTGATATCATAAATTGATGGAAAAATAATCACAGACTTCTTATTGACGGTAATGTCAACCAACTTGCAGGAAAGTAATATGTGTTAAGACAGGCCAATCATAACTATCCAAGGCAATAAGTATTAAGTATTGAGAGAAGAAGAAGTGAAGAATATGAGAAGAAAAAGAAGAAGATAATAAGAAGAAGTAAATGGAAGAGGAAAAGAAAAAAGAAGGAGAATAAGAAGAGAAGAATAAGGAGTTGACGAGGAATAAGAAGAACAAGAAAAATGAATAACAGATTAAACAAGAGGAAGACGAGGAAGAAGAAGATGAGAAGAAGAAGAAAAGAAGATGAGAAGAAGAAGATTGAGGAGATGAATAAGAAGGAAAGATGAGGAATAAGAAGAAGAAGAAAAATGAATAACAGATTGAACAAGAAGAAGACGAGGAAAAATAAGATGAGAAGAAGAAAAAAAGAAGATGAGAAGATGAAGATTGAAGAGATGAATAAGAAGGAAAGACGAAGAAGAGAAGACAAAGGAAGAAGGAAAGAAAAAGGAAGAAGAGAGGACAAAAGAAGAAGAAAACTAGAGGGAGAAGAGGAGAAAAAAAATGAAAACCACAATAAGCAAGAAGAAGAAGAGGGAAAATAAGATGAGAAGAAGATGAGAAAAAGAAGATTGAGGAGAAGATTAAGAAGTAAAGTCAAAGAAGAGATGACAAAGGAAGAAGGAAAGAAAAAGGAAGAAGAGAGGAAAAAAGAAGAAGAAAACTAGAGGGAGAAGAGAAGAAAAAAATGAAAACCAGAATAAACAAGAAGACGACGAGGGAAAATAAGATAAGAAGAAGAAGAAGAGAAGAAGAGAAGAAGATGAGAAGAAGATGAGAAGAAGATGAGAAGAAGAAGAGAAGAAGAAGATCCAGGAGAAGATTAAGAAGGAAAGACGAAGAAGAGAAGACAAAGGAAGAAGATCTGGGAAATTACGATCAGAAATCATCTCAAAACTAAAAATAATATCATAAGAAAATTTTGTTAAATCTCCAAACTTTAGGAATTTGTTTCCTACTTTTTAATTCAAAATCATAAAATATCACAACCGCTTTATCTGCGTATCATTAAAGAAAAAAATTGAAGTGGAGAAAATTGAAATAATCCGATATCTGAAATAAGTCATTAATATTAAACATTCAACATTAAATGGAGTTAAAATAACAATTTTGAATTTCTTTGTTTAAAATTAACAGTATAGGATCACTCTATCTTAAACAACTTTTGTACATTCGATGTCTAACATAGCTCAAACGTCGCCTAATCATAGACCACATTTCCATAGTGCCTTCAAATAAAGTACATTTTTGAAGGGGAAAAAACTTGAAACTTACGTTTGAAAATAATTAACCTCAAATACGAGCTAATCCGACGCCAAAAGAATGTTTATTAGAAACCTAAAGAAAAACATTTTGAATGTTCTTGGTTTAGCCTAAATACTATTGTAATGAATAAAATATAGTCTATTTATTCTTTGTTATTTTGGTCTTTGGTCATGGTCACTTTTCTTATAATCAAAACCTCATTCAGTCGATCATGATTATCAATATAAAATTTTTGAAACAACCGTATCCAAATCCAGATTCAGAGCGATATGACTTTGATTCATGTTTCATGCTAGTCAGCATTAGCATTGATCGAAATCATCGAAGAGAAATCCAAGAAAAAATCCCCAATTTTGTGATTACGACTTTCAGTAGAACTCCCCTTGATTTTTCATTTGTGTCACCAAAGACAAAGAATCAAATCTCTTATCATGTAATTGGGGATCTATCATTTGGATTGAAATAGGAATTTAAAGGAACTCAGATCCTGATGAGATCAACACTCATCAATCGAACGAATAAAGAAGGGAAAAATAAGAAAATGAAGATTGTTACTTACCTTCACACAGTCACACAGCCACACTTGGCAGTGTCTTCTTTAGACAAGAGAGTGTGGTGAGCAAAAGCGGGGGCGGAAGCGGCAGGGGCGGCAGAGACTGAGAGGGGGGGTGGTGGTATGCCTCTCAAAACTTTCACACAATCTCACAAAAACTGCACCGCACAGACCTTTGTGCAGTGTGCGGTGCGTTGTGCAAAAAAACTGTAACGTGCGGTGTGCAAATTTCACACCACACAGCACAACCGCACATTTGTCCGTTCTGTCGCACGAACGGACCTACCCTATAGTGAACCTTGATTAAATTGGACTCAAAATTGACTCAATGACGCACTCTTACTCATCAATTATTAAAGTGACCTTTCGTATTACTGCATTTCATATCCTCTTTCTTCCCAAAATTTTATTGGTTATAACCTCATAGGTTTATTATGTATCCTACCGTGTTCACCATTATAGTCTTCTTTACATTTGGGTTTACTCTTTAGATTATAATTGTTTCATAATTTAATAATGGGCAATTAGTTTATACCCTTTTTTCACCACCCAGTATGCATATTAATGCTTCACTCTGTGGGATCTATTTAGGGGACGACAGTCAGACAAAAGTTCAGTCAGACTGGACCTAAATGGACCGTCGGTCAGCCTTTTTTAAGGCTGATCAGAAGATTCAGTCTGGGTCCAGTTTGTATGTCGAACCAGACCGAAGAACGTATGTATTGATTTATTTCATAATATTATAATATCATAATGTCTTCCTCTCTCTCCCCCTCTCACTCTCTTCCTCTCTCCCTCACTCCATCTCTCTCTCACCCTCTCTCACTCTCTTCCTCTCCCCCTCTCTCCATCTCCCTTTCTCGCCCTCTCTCATTCTCTTCCTCTCCCCCTCTCTCCCTCTCTCCATCTCTCTTTCTCGCCCTCTCTTGCTCTCTTCCTCTCCCCCTCTCTCCCTCTCTCCATCTCTCTTTCTCGCCCTCTCACAGTCTCTTCCTCTCCCCCTCTCTCCACCTCGTTCTCTCTCCCTCTCTCTCTCTCTCTCTGACCCTCTCTCCTGCTTGTTCTCCCTCGATTTCTCTCTCGCCCTCTGTCCCTCTGACCCTCTCTCCCACTCTCACTCTCTCACTCTCTCCCTCTCTCCCTCGCACTCACTCTCCCTCTCACTCTCTCCCTCTCTTTCTCTCTCCCACTCACTCTCTCTCTCCTCTCTCTCACTCTCTCCCTCTCTCTCCATCTCTGTCTTGCTCTCACTCTCGTTCTTCTCCCTCCCTCCCTCCCCCTTGCCCTCTAACTCTCTCGCCCTCTCTCCCACTCTCACTCTCTCCCTCTCGCTTTCTCTCCCTGTGTCTCTCTCGCCCTCTCTCCCACTATCGCTCTCCCTCTCTCTCCATCTCATTTCTCTCTATCTCTCTCCCACCCTCTCTCATTCTCACTCTCCCCCTCTCTCCCTTGTTCGCCCTCTCTTTTGTTGTCACTGTCTCTCCCTCTTTCCCTCTCGTACTCTCTCTCTCACCCTTAGAGCTGGAGGACAAAAACGAATGACAATTTTGAACGGACGAAATATCAGAATGGAATTCCATTCTGATATCCATCCAAAGCAAAAATTTTCATCAATTTCATCATTCATCACCGTTCCGTCATCTGCAGGATTCCATCATTCGTCAGTTCCATCATTTGTCTATTGAAGTAAACAGAACGGAACAGACCTCCTTGACCCTCCCTCTCACGAACCCTTCGTCTATCGCCGCTCTCCCACGTCTGCCTACGCTCTCCCCTCTTCGGCTGTTCGCTATCGCCTTGCCCCCTCTTCATTTGTCGACTCTCTCCCCCTCCCCGTATCTCGCCCCTCTACCTCTGTCAGTCTGTCCCTTCTCTCCCCCTGTGCAGTAGTCGCCTCTCTCCCTCCCTCTCTCTCTGTCTCTTGGTTCTTTAACTCAATTAGAAGGGCTGGTTGTGGTGCTAGCAAGAGAGGTGCCTCTTCTTACCAGGTATCATCCTTGGGCACTGAGCCCAAACTCTTGATCGCATTGGATCGTCCTTCTAAAATTATGACATAATATTCTTGAGATTTTTTCATGTTGCCCATTGCTTTGGATTCATGATCCGATGGTTTTTTTCTGCTTCTCCTAGGGTTCTCCCTCTTTTGGGGAATCTTTGTAGGACTGATGTGGGTTGTGTTTGAGATTTACCCATTTGGAGTATAGCTTATTTCATCTTATCTATAGTTTTATTTTATTTTGTTCCCTTCATTTTGTTCCAACAAGATCAAGTTCTTGACCCCATATAGGTTCTTGGGACTCTGTCTTTATACATCAAATTTAGTTTCTAGTCATCTTCTCTAGAATAAAGATTTTTGATTGGATGTTATAGTGGTACATTCTCATACTTTGTGCTTGTATTTTATGTACAACATTGTGATTTCATCTGTTTTTTTCACTTTTGAATTTGTTTCTTGGTTATTTTTATTCTTTTAATATTGTCAGTTTCTTGCAATGAGAAACTATCTGATCCTTAATATTACCATAATTGACATACAAAGCTCGGTTTTTTCTTCAGAAGTTATGATTCAAAAGAAGCCTGGACTTGGATCTTCTGCTCCTATTTATTTTTTGCTCTCTCCATGTTATAAGGGAGAGTCTCATCTTTAAATAGGAGTTTGTTTGGATCCCCATCCCCAATTAGAGAAGCCTCCCTTGACACTTATGCTTGGGCTGTGTTGAACGCCACATTCTTGCATTTTGAAATACACAACAACTATTAATTTGTTTGTCATTTTAAATATACAGTAGAGTGTTTATCTGTTCTATTAATCTACAGATCTGTCTGTCATTTTAAATACACAACAGGGTTTTTGTTACTTTTCAGAGAAATTTGGGCGTTTTTCCAAGGAAAAGTATATCTTGAGTAATTTAAGCGTAGTATGGAGTCTAGAGCCGACAATGTGCCACAACAGACCAATGACGTTGTGCCGGCAGTGGGGGTAGAGGGTGAGGTTAGGAACGACCATCAAGGTCGGAGTCAAAATTCGAGGAAGCCACCTAGAGCAAAAACTTCAGGTACTTCACAGCAATGGAAGACTCAAAGTACATATGCAAATTGTGACGTGCTATCAATCTTCTAGTTAAATGCTATTTACAACGGCCTAAACATGGGAGCACATTTGCTAAGGGTTCATCGAAAGATACATGATGAACTGAAAGGTATACCTACTTCGCAACAGTGTTTTCCAATTTGTCATCGGTGAAGCAGTACTTCACCAGGGTCACTTCGGGGGTGGATAGGCAAGAAATTCTACGGCGTATTGCCCGCGGTGCATTGCCTTGTTCCTTTTTCAATATCGAGCAATTCCAATAGGCATGGAGATTCAGAGCTCAGTCCAACATAAAGATGTATGGACGATGGGCTATTAAGGAGACTAGTAGGGCAGTGAACACCCAATTAAAGGCAGTCATAACGAATAGGTTTAATGACGTCCACTATGTGGCCCTCATGGTAGACGCCTGGACGACTTCAAATGACTATTTGATGTTAGGCATAACTGGCCATTGGGTTGATGCAGAATGGAAGCTTCAAGAGCAGGTGCTTAATCGACGGCATATCAAAGACAAACACGATGGGGAAACGATGAGCGGACTCATCGTTGAGGTCGTAGATTTCAATCAAAGGTGTGATAAACATTCCAATAGCAACTTGGTATTACTGATTATTATTTTAGCATATGTATCTCCATGTTGAATAACATGCAGGTCTCTACTGTCACCACCAACGCTGCGAACAACACGACTATGATGCACTTTATGGCCATAAGCTTGCATGTTACAAATCCAGATTTCAGTAGTGATCGACACGTGCTATGTGTTGCCGACATCTTGAACATGATCGTGCAGGCGGGTTTAAAAAGCCTTTGTGCGAAACCGAAGGAAATGATGGAAATATATGTGGCCGACAAGCCAATCACACATTTCACATCTCGTTCCATGTTCATTAATACAACATATTCATTATAGTGCACGTGTGATGCTTATAATGAAGTCCATTAATACATGATCGGACTTAGTGAATTATAATGAGATCGTAATATGAAGATCACTAGTCTTTAAGCATGTGTTCTAAACATTCCTATTTGATGGATACGCGAGAAGGACATCAAAGTATCCTGATAGAATAACACTAAAAGTATCCTGATAGAATAACACTCTCTAGCCTCACTCATGTGATGAGTATGGCCGGTCCCATAGCCATTAGTGTGGAGACACTAAGGATAAATAGTGGGTGCTCTTTAGTGGAAAGAGTTCACTGAATTGATTCTTTCAAACCCCTGAATGGTATTATACCAAACTGTTAATCAGGTTGACTCACGTCACGGTTGTGTAAGTGGTCCTTAGACTTGAGACACCAAAGATGTCTTTTGGACGACAATTGTACATTGACTATGGCTAACGAGTCTCTAATCATGGGATTCCAAACGGTCTTAGTTCGGGTATATCAAGAAGTTTGCGAAGATTATTGAGTGGTCAAGATGGGATCATCCACCCTCGATATGAGAGGTGACATATCAAGGAAGAGGATGCAATCAAGTCCTTAGCCAAGGCAGTGAAATATTAGAGAAGAGTTCTTTGATGATTCCGAATGCATCAATACTAACTCGGATGACCGATTAGGGTTTGACAGTTGACCATACCCTATGTTGTCCAAGGAGCGTCAAGTGGGTGTGGGACTATACATACACGGTAATCGATGATGAGCAGGTTCCATGAAGTGAGTAGATACACACTCCTTTGTATCTTCTAGAACACGAGGTGTAGCTTGGCACCCCACGTGTCGAAGACTCGACCTATCGATTGGGTTAAATCGATCTGACATTAATTAATCTATATGATGATATAATTAATTACTTTGGATGGACAATAAAGGTTATTAGGCCACTGTAGTCATTAACCAGACTGATATGTGGGCCTAGAGGGCCACACGCAAATGGTCTTTTGGACGTCGGAAGATATACTTAAGTTTTGGGGGTTTTTATGAAAAATGCCCACTTAGTATAAATAGGAGAAGGCCCTGAAAAAAATTCACCCAAGCCACAATTGTTGAGGGGTCTTTCTCCTTCTCTCTTCTCCCCTCACACCCTCCTCATGCCCGATGCGATCGGGGCAGCGCAACGACGACGATGGGGGTAGAACGGGGCTCATCAACGAGAAGGAGGAGATTCAATGTGCCACTCTGGGATACAAGGAGGAGAACGAGAAGGATACGTCTAGAGGCTACACCCTTGAGCAGCTCGACTCGTCTTTCTCCGGGATCCATGCAAAGTTACTTCATTTCAATGAATTTATCGATGCCATTTTGATTCTGTTCAAGTCTTCTGCTGCGGAATGTTTTGATTTGTTCATCCATGTCAAGGCCTCTAGAACCCAATATGAAACATAGATGACTATGTTTGATGAAGTCAAAGATCCCATCGTCACATCGTATGGACACACCTAGACCTTCTTGGGGAAGGCAGTGGCTCGAGTTCGTGAACTAGTGAAGGTTATTTCTCGCTCCTCCTAAAGGAAGGTAGACTACAAGTAGATATGCAAGAATTTCACAATGCTAAACGACAATAAGGTGCTTTTGGATTGTCCGACAAGGTGGAACTCGAGGTACACTATGCTGCGAGGTGCCATAGATAAGTGAGACATTCTTGATCACATGGCACATGTGCTCATTTCGACGAGCATGAAGAATTATAGCTTAGAGGTAGAAGAGTGGCTGATGTTTGAAGATTTTTGCAAAATCTTAGAAGTTTTTCTCGAAGTAACAAACTTCATAAGTGGCTCCAAGGTTGTCGATGCAACGATGGTTCTTGTGGTGATCAATACTGTATCGAACCACCTCAATGATGTCATGGAGCGATTTGACGAGGATGGTATTTTTGACGTGATGGACATGTTACAAGCTTATAAAGGGAATCCATCCGGGATGCATGCATGGCCATGAAGCTTAAGTTTGGCAAATACGAGAGTATCATACAACGTAATGAATGCCTCGCAGTAGCAATGCTTCTTGACTCAGTAACAAAAATGGCTCTCATCGATCCTCAAACCCTTGAAGACTCCATTGCCTACTTGTGATCTTATCTCCATACTTCACTGAGTACTGATGTGCACATGGCTGGAGGTGGTCATCTGCTTACTCTTGCAATTGCAAAGACGATAAAAGAGGCCAAATCTAGCATTAAATCCAAGTCGAAAGCAAGACCTGAGCAGAAGTTGGATGCCTACCTCAATGAGCCCCGTATTCTAGAAGGTGAAAGCCCTCTTAAATGGTGGATGGTCACCAGTGCATGCGCTTATCCACATATCGCAAAGTCGGCTATGGAGTACCTCTCCGTGCCAACAACAAGTATGCCATCAGAGCGACTCTTTTCAGTGTGCGGTCAGGTTGTCACACCCCAACGATCGAGCTTGGACGTCGAGAGCATAGAGCTTATGTGTGCATTACACTATTAAATGCGCCCGACAACCCAATTCGGCGATGTCAGCGACGTTTCTCCATCCGAAAACACGTGCGAGGTAAATAGTTTTTAAATTTTCAAAGTTTTATTTTAAATGTAACGTTACTTTAGACTGTTACTATAGGGTCCTTCCACGAGCAAGGTCTGAGTTTTGACCGTCGTTGAGAATTTATATAACTTTTGCTCTACGCACATTTCACTTTGACACGGTTTGGACACGATTCCCTCTATACCTCTCTATCTATAAATTGCCGAACTAAGTTTACTTTTGAACTGTTGTCCTCTTCGCACTTATCTTTCTATATGTTGATGTTGGATATCCCCCCGCATTCTGTGGAACCTGCCCTTTGAGCTCGCATACAATATCTTGCTCGTCAACTATAGAGTTGATTGGCGACCTGCTAATTCATCCACAGTAGCTCTTTCATCCACAATAGCTATAAAATTTTCTTCATGGTGCGGATAATAACGACGATGAAGGTGATCATATTGAAGGATGATGATTATAATGATGTAAGATGTACAACATCACCAGCGTGTGACGCATCCGTGGAGCGACTCATTTTTTCCTTCTGTGGAAGTAGAATTTGTAGGCATGTTTTGGGAGATGTACTTGTGGTGGTCTGTTCGTGACAGAAGGCTGTCCATGGGTTATAAATGTGAGGAAAACTTATGAAGAATACCCTCCATTTTATGTGCAATATCTTTGAATGTGACATCTTCTTGTTACTTTTTAAGAGCACATTAGTTTTTTATATTGTGTGATATTTTAATGTATCAAATTTTCAATCTCATGCATTGAAAGTATCTTTCCATTAACTTCATTTTTCTAACTTTTCTTCTTGTTCCTTAAAAACATTGTATCATTTCACATTCATCAATTTTGCATTATTATTATGCGCTGTCTTGACGACTTGAAGAAAATACGAGTCTACATTCTTGATTGAGGTAGTCGAAATATTATGGCAGTGCATCTAACTGTCAGCTAAAATTGTGAATATCGATATGTAGATGTAATTATTGTTTTTTACTCATAAACTTTAGGTTACGAATTGGGGATGAAATGTTTTCCTTCCAATAGAATGATAAATTGAGGTTGTTTTAAGTTTAAAACAGAACTTTACTTGAGTTTTTCTACGTAATGTCTATTGAAATTGAGATTGTTTCACATCTTATTGAGTGAAACAATTGTAATGTTTAAAATTGAATTGTATGCATGATAGAAAACTATAAAAACCAACATTTCAATTTTGAAAATTACAAAAAAGTGATAAAGGGCAACTAAAAAAACAACAAATCCTATTCACATGCTTCAGTCCTGCTCTATCTCCATGCAATTTCCTGAGTTGCATGGAGAAATCTCTTAGGACCCTTTAGATCATGGTTATCTCTCACTGTTCACATATGTTTCCAATATTTAAGATCAACTCATCACACAAAATAGACTTATTATTCAACCAACGAATATGAGCACATATACGACAAATCACAGTAGTGGAGCTAATTTGTCAAAAATCACACGAGATGGCCATCATGGGATAATATATCGCACAAGTTCTTGACTTAATATAAGGTGGAATATTAGCATTGGCAAACAAAAAAACCATGAGGAAAATATAAAAAAAATCCAAACTCTAATTTTCAAGTGACTCTAAGGAAAATAAAAAAACCATGCCAAACCATACCATTTTTCTCTATTGGGTTAGGAATTTACCTGGCAAGTCGTACTCTAGAAACATGATTCAATCAGGTTACTATGCATGAGATGAACATGTGAGAAAAAGTTTATCAAAATAAGAACAAGTCGAGCTCAAATCATTGAGAAATTTAAGATCAAAACGTGGATCCAAAGTGATAGAATCCAGTCGACCAAAATTGATTTATTGGGCATGCCAAGTGGCAGCACCCAACTAGACTCATCAGGTTATTCAATTTCATGGCTCGATCATAACAAAATGTCTACAATATCGGATGATTGATCAAATCCGACTGTTTCATTCGAATGGCCGAGGCCATTAGTTCCCACAACAAGTCATTCAATCTGATCCAATTCAATGAGAATGCTGATTGCAACAATGGATGCAAACTGAAAAGAACACCATCCTTCAATCCAGGCATAAGGATAGTGTTCTGCTTGGATATTTGATAATTAAAATATTACACATAGAAAAACAAGAAGAAAAAAGTCGACAAATATTTAAGTTCTCTATTAAATACTTTTAAATTTTTGTCATCTTATAAAGTTATCCATCATTACTATCATTTCGTCCGTAATTTTCGTCATCCGTCATTCGCCACGAATGACGGATGACTAATGATGAATGATGAAAATCCGACAGTTCAGTTATCCGTCTATCGCTACGGACGATGACAGATGATGAAAAGTAAAAAGACGGATGACATTTCGTCCTCCGTCCTTCAGCTGTACTCACCCTCTCTCCCACTCTCCCTCTCCCTCACTTGCTCTCTCCCTTTCTCGCTCACGTATTCTCTCTGTCTTGGTCTATCTCAGTCTCATTCTCTCGCACTCCATATCTCTCCCACTCTCTCCTTTTCTTGCTCTCATTCTCTCCCTATTTCACTCACTCACTCTCTCTCTCTCTCTCCCTCTCTCATTTTCTCCCTTTTACTCTCCTCTCTCTCATTCTCTCGCTCTTTCACTCTATAATTATATTCCTCTCTCTTTCTCTCTCCCTCTCTCAATCTCTCGTTGTCTAACACTACCCAGTCACTAGAGGCGATGTTTAGATAAAGGCTAGTTATATGTAGTGAGACTACCAAGCCAACTTGAAATTGAGTTTCACATTGATCAGTCATCATGACTGACGGAGACTGTATTGAGACTGAGACCAGACTGAACTTCAAGTCTAGTTTTAGGTTTTTGGTAAAACCGGACCGAAACTGGATTGTGACCTTCCATATATTGATTAGCTATCAATTTTGAGAGTATTTTCTTACTTTCACAGAAAATTTAAAATGTTTATTTGATTAAGGTGTGAGTTAACAAGCAAGAGCAGAATATTATGAGCGGGTAACGAAGTAAGATGAATCAATTTACTTGGACCATTTTATCTCCATTTTTATTCTTAAATCAATTTATATTCCCTTTTTTCGTCTTTTTCTAACCAGTCATCACCGGGACATGCCTTCACATCACATGCCCATTCCCAATCCTCATCCTCATCCACCATGTCATCATCATTCAACCTACCCACCACGTCTTTTATTACTGTGACGGAATCCCAAGCCCATTTTCCATCACATATCCATCTCCCATCATACCTTCAAGTTACTGAATCATATGTAACTATTTCTGTGGTTAGCACAGGGACATGCCTTCCCATCACATTACCTCATCCCACCCCTCATCATCCATCATGCCGTTATCATCCAACCTATCCACATCGTCTTTCATCACTGTGACAGACACCCAAACACATCTTCCAGCAACTCTGACTCTCGTCATGCCTCCGGTTGCGAAACCCGATAATTATTTCCTTGAAGACATTAATGATAGATAGTGGATGATTTTAAGGGAGAGACAATCCGAATGAGTCCTTAGTTCCGAAGAAGATAAGTAGATTAGAAAACTTTACTCGGAATAAGATGGACAAACTTTAAAAATTATTCCTTAAATAGGTCAGTTTTCATTTCACATATATTGGGCCCAATAACGACCCATAACGACCCAATAACGACCCAATTGCGTAAATGGGCCTAAACAAGAAGGCCTGAAACATCCGGCCTTAAAACCCTAGCCAGTGTAAATTAGGTCAGTTTCTCGTTGCAGAGCGAAGGCGGCGGCGGCGGCGGAGGAAGATGGGTAAGCTGCTCTCGCTCGATCTCTTCCGAATCAATCTTTCTTTCGATCTATTTTTCTTTGGATTTTTGGGTTGAAGATGCAAACCCGCTTGATTTTGTTTTTTTTTGGTGTTTTTTTGGGTTTTTTTGATTGAAGGTGCGTATACTTACGTCTCCGAGCTATGGAGGAAGAAGCAGAGCGATGTTATGCGGTTCTTGCTGCGGGTTCGCTGCTGGGAGTACCGACAGATGCCCGCTATCGTTAGAGTTACCCGGCCTACCCGCCCTGACAAGGCCCGTCGCCTCGGCTACAAGGCCAAGCAGGTTAGCGAGCAGGGGTGTAGTAGCGACGGATTTTAACTGTCGCGTGACCGTCTTGTGTTTCTTTGATCATTCTTTTTGTCCGCTTTTTGGTGATTCAAATATGTTTCCTCCGAGTTTTTCAAAAAAAATGTTTTTTTTTTTCGAAAACAGGTACGCCTTTCCTCCTTGATGTCGCACCACTTTTTATTGTTTCAATTTCCTGCAATTTTCAACAATATTTGTTCATCAAATTTGATTGATGTTTGGAATTCCTTTCGCGTATTCACTCCTCAGCTTCAATTACACTGCTGTATTGCAACCCCGAACGATGCAGGAACAACAAAGGCTTTTACTTCTCTAGTAGCAGACTTTTATCTTAATTTTTACCTGTTTATTTCTCCCTTCATTATAATATTCCTTGAGTTTTTTAAGAATATAGGATACTCCTCTTCCCCTAAATCTTCATCATTTTTAATGGTTCAACTTGCGGCAATTTTCTACAAGATTGGGTCAACATTTTTCTGGAATATCTCTTTCCCAGATAAACAGCCAATTAAATGACACTACTCCCCATTTTATGGATTAAATAGTCATTGTGATGATCACGATACTGCATTAAAATTTTTGTAGCTGCCCTTCATTTCAATGCTCGAGCTAACTATAATTTGATCTTAGGGCTACGTTATTTACCGCGTAAGGGTCCGTCGCGGTGGGCGGAAGAGGCCAGTTCCAAAGGGTATCGTTTATGGAAAGCCCAAGCATCAGGGTATCACCCAGCTCAAGTTTCAGAGGAATAAGCGGTCTGTTGCTGAAGAGCGCGCTGGAAGGAAGCTCGGTGGCCTCAAGGTCCTCAACTCCTACTGGGTTAACGAGGTACTATCACTCAAACATTCACAATGATGTTTACATTTGAGATAGTTCTTTTAGATATTTATAGAGTGAGATTAGACTTGCAAGGGTTTCTTATCTCAAGTTGGAGGCTCCACGAGTAACTGGGAAATAACGTGTGAGAGAGTTAGAGAGAGAGAGATAGCAATGTATCTGTATTCAAGGCACAGACCTGAAACGAAGAGAGATTCCTTCAGTCGAGTTTTTGTCTATTTAGTTTATTTCATGGCTAGTCTTATGAAGATGGAAGAGATTTTTAAGTGGAGTTCATGGGAAGTGATGGAAATACCTTGAATCTGGGAGATAATGATGGTTATGCTGATTTGAATGAGAGGCAAACACGGTAGATGGACAGACTGAGAGGCATAGATAACTCATATCTGCACGTTTTTGGATCTCTCTTCTTGAGCTTGAGAGACGGAGATATCGATAGTGATGTGAAAGGAAAGACATGCAAGGAGTACATTGGAATGTCACTGATTGATAAAGTTGAGCGATAAAAGTGTATCTTGGTGTTATTGTTCTTGAGAGAGGAGAGATGAGGGAGAGAGATTAACATTGAAATGGCCTTCTTTGGGTTGACTTATGAGCTTGTGGAACTGTGAAGGATTCGACGTACAAATACTACGAGGTGATTCTGGTGGATGCGGCGCACAGCGCGATAAGGAACGACCCGCGGATAAACTGGATTTGCAAGGGGGTGCACAAGCACAGGGAGCTCCGGGGGCTGACGTCTGCAGGGAAGAAGTACAGAGGCCTGCGAGGCAAAGGCCATCTCCATCACAAGGCCCGCCCGTCTCGCCGTGCCACCTGGAAACGCAACCAGACCAAGTCTCTGCGCCGCTACCGCTGAAAAGAGTACACTTTCTTCACCAATTCCCAGAACTTCATCTCTTTATTTTTATTTTTATGCGGATTCGTGGGTTTTGCCAAGAATGCCTCTTGTTCCCCCTTGTTATTTGTGTTGGATGTTAGTAAGATTTTATTTTGGGTCATTCCTGAAATATCATGAACTCGCCATCTCTCTCTCTCTCACTCTCTGTTTCTCTCTTTTTTTGCTCTTGAGTCCCTTCTGTTCCCCCTTATTGCTCTTGAGAAAACTTTGAAAGTTGGGCCTCTTATTGTAGAATATATACAGACATACTGGACGTTCTACATAGGCTTTTGCAGGTGTGGTAGATCTGAATTATGACTATTTTCGATGCATTATGACGATTCATAAGCAAATTATCTAGAGAATATTTAACTAGAATTAACATTTCTTTACTGGATCACTTTAAGGTACTTCAATGGGACACTCTGTGATGTCGTGTTTAGAACAAGCCTTTCTCTATTCACCGTGCTTTGTCAAAGTGCTAGACATCTAAAACATTATTAGCATAATTCATTCGTTTTAAATATGATGAATGGTGATCCCTAAAGAGGGAATTTATTCTCTAAATCAGTAATAAGAGAAAATTGTTGAAAATCAGTAATATGGTTCCCAACATGCGGTAGAAAGTGTCATACATCAAGAGAATTACATTGTGTTTTCACAGTGAAGAGTTACATGATTTCAGGCTAATAGTACATCAAGATCTTCATTGGCTGCCCATTTGAAATAGTCATGATTAATGTGAGCTCTTAGTTGCAATCATCATTTATCTTGTAATATTGAAGCTTGAAACTTTTCATCTTCCCGAACATTCCTGTGAATGAACGCTGATCAACTAGAATATCTGAAATTTTATTCAGTGTTGGAATAATATGTGGTGCAAACCATTAGGGAGTTATATTGGTCTTTTTAAAATTTATTCATCTCTCATATCTTTTCTAAGTTCACTCTTTTAGTTATGTATTAATAGAAGTAATGGCATCTCTGGGACGTGTCAGGACGGATGAGAAATGGTGACGGACAGAAGCGGGATGTTCGTCATGTCTCCCATCAGTCAGCATCCCTGTATTATTAAAAAATCCATCACATCTTCATCACTGTCACCTGATCCATCAACCTATCCCCGTCCAATCACCAGATGGAGTCCCCTCTCTCTCTCTCTCATTCTTCCACTCTCCCCCCCTCTCTCTCTCTCTACCCCTCTCTTGATCTTTCCTCTCTCTCTGTCTCGTTCTCTCACTCTCCCTCTCTCTCTCTCTCTCTCTCTCTTTCTCCCACTCTCCCTCTCTCTCTCTCTCTCTCTCTCGTTCCCCCACTCTCCCTCTCTCTCTCTATCTCTCTCTCTCTTTCTCCCACTTTCCCTCTCTTTCTCAATTTCTCTCTCTCTATCTCTCTCTCTCGATCACCCACTCTCCCTCTCTTTCTTAATCTCTCTCTCACTCTCCCACTCTCTCTCTCTCTCTCGTTCTCCCATACTCCCTCCCTCTCTCAATCTTCTGCTCTCTCTCTCTCTCTCATTCTCCCACCCTCAATTTTCCTCACTCTTTCTATTTCTCCCATTCTCCCACTCTTCCTCTCGATCTTCCTCTCTCTCAATCTCCCTCCCTCTTGATTTTCCTCTCTCTCTCTCTCCCCCCTCTCTCTCTCTCTCAATCTTCCTCTCTCTCTCTCTCTCCCTCTGAAGTAGTGTTTGCCTGTCCCGATACTTGTACTGGATGCCGGTATTGGGATAGATGCTGTATCGAATACCGGAAAGAGAATTTTCGGTATTCATTTTTTTTGATATCCGAATACTGGATATTGGTTGCTCTAGTGCCGACATCTGATACCGATATCCGTCTAGATGTAGTCATCTGCCTCCGTCTCGAGGAGGATGACGACATCGGATATCGGGTGTGGATATTGGATTTCGATATCCACATTCAAAGGATACTTAAAATTATTTTTAATTGATAAATATTCAGTGATTAGAATGGATTAACATAGGCAAGAGAGTAATAAGAGAACTTTCTGATTGATTACACATCTTGTTTCATATATACAGCCAAATATTTTCAATTTCTTCCATATGGGATAGCAGGATTCGGGTTTGGTATTAAACTCTGAATTCCTTAGCCCTAAACCCTAAACCCCCCATATGGAAGAAAATAGAACTTTTCACTTCTACTTATTGGACAATGTAATATTATGTTAAATAATGAACAAACATAAGGGCCATTAAATATAGTGAGTATAGATTAAAATATAACTTTACCATTTAATGTATAGTTGGACTCATTTAATATGTACCGATAAAGATTTCTAATTTCTACCATGTGGGATAACAGGATTCTGAGTTTACTTTGAATCCTGTTACCCCATATGGAAGAAAATAAAAATTTTGCACTCTATATATTAACTGAGATTGAAAATACATTAAAAACATTCTACGCGGATGTACATAAATCATAGATTGATACGAAAAAGCTTATTTTTTGCTGTTGATACTTGATATAGATATCCGGATACCAGTTCCAATATTTGGATATCGAAATTCGATATCCGATATCCAATACCCGTTTCATCCTCACCCCCCGATATCTGGTATTGGTATCCGTCTACATCTAAAGGACGGATATCGACCGATATCCGATATCAGACACCGTCTCGGTTTTCTGCCAGATATCGGATATCGGTTGTCTGATATCGGATATAGGACGGATATCGGGTGGGCGAACCCTACTCTGAAGACTCCCTCTCTTGGTTATCCCATGATCCTATCTCTCTCTCTCTCACACACACACACACTCTCTCTCTCTCTCAGTTTTCCTCTAATTGTATCTATCTCTCCTTCTCCCACTCCTTTCTTCTCTCTCAGTATTCATACACATTATGATGTACTCATAAATATTTTAATACTCATAAAGTTTAATTTTAACCGTCATATCTCTCCTTTTATTATAAATGCAAATAAAATTTATTTTTTCCTTCAATTTCCTTTTCCCATGATTTAGAATGTTAATATCTCACATGCTCTTATACTTAAATACTTTCCATATATTTTGACATCATCTCAAACTTAAATAATCCGCATTAATTTCTAAATAATTTTTAAAATTTTAATTTTTCCCACAATAATTATTATTTTATTCAAAACATAAAACCCCTTTTTTCCCATTTTTTATGCTTTAAAATTTCCATCAACATTGTCATCCGTGATGGCCATCTCATCACGTCACACATCCAAGACCCTCTGTCACCATCATGTCACCCGTTACGGGTTTTTGTCACATCATCCGTCACCGTCTCGAGGATAGAAATTGTCATCCATCACCATTACATCATCCTTCACGAATCCCTCACCGTGACGAATGATGTGACAGATGATGTTTGTCATTCCCTAATTAATACCTACAAAACTCTTTAATATTTGACAATATTTTATACCGATTTGGGAACCCTGTTGGTTCTGCAATCTAACCAAAAAGAGTCTTTAAGACTCTTGAACGCACTTAAGCCAGAAACTCTCGATTGTTTGAGACAGCATATTCAATATGTGCTCCTTGCACTTTTGTATTACAACACTATCTGAGGTTTTTCTAGAACTAAGATGTGTTCAATTTATCTATTTCAGTTTTCTTCATCAAGACCTTCAACTGATCCTTCTTTCCTTACGATATTAAGGTCTTTTGAGACTAAAATTCTGCTTTGAGACTTCCAAATATAGGTATTCGCAGCCTTGGTGCTCTTACCTGCAATGTAAGTACAATAGTCCTTAGCAACATTTCATCTTTATTTTCATCTTAATGTTTCAAGCACATCATCAGGATAGAGTTATTCTATCTGAAACTTCATATTAAAAAATTTGAGTTGATACTTTGGACAATCATTATAAACCAAAACCAAACTTCCAGCACAATAAAAGAATTGCCAGTTAAATTCAGTTTTTTATGGTAAGAGATTTTGTAGAAACCAGGTTGAGACTTTCCATTACAGTAAAATAGATTCAAGTTAAGTTCATTTCCATTACAGTAAAATAGATTCTGTAAAGAGTTTCAAACTTTCAGTACAATGGAAGAATTTCAAGTTAAATTCAGATTTTTTCTGTAGCTGATTTTCACATAAGAGTTTTAGACTTTCAATGCAGTAAAAATTTTTACTCTGAGTGATTTTGCAGAAAAGAGTTTCGTACTTCAACTATAGTAATAGAATTTCAACTTCAATTAAGATTTTTATTATCTGTGATTTTGGAGGGAATATTAAATGCTTTCATCTCAGTTAAGGATTTGAAATATTAATTTATAATTGTATTATAGATGATTTTTCAGAAAATATATAATACTTCAAAGCACTAAAGAATTTTCAAATTTAATTCAGCATTTTACTGTAAATAATTTTGCACAACATGTATATGACTCTAACAAAGTGAAGACTTTGACAATCGTATTCAAAATTTTTTTGTAGATGGTTTTACAGAAAATATTTGATACTTTCAACTCAGTGTAGGCTTTGAAATTTCAGATTAGAAAAATATTCAAAGAAATGATTAAATATCAGAGAAGAACGACCTGGAGTTTTCAGTAAATTCAGGATCAAAACTTGGATATCAGATTCAAGATTCTACACAATTCAAAAATAATATATCTAATTTTTTTTTGGGTAAATGCAGTAATAATGAGAAAAGGTTTTCAAAAATAATATCAGAATTTAAAGAAAAATAAAAATGGAACCAGTTATGATTGTACTTCCCTTCTTGTTTATTGTTAAAAGAATATTACACAGTGCAAGATCGTATTAGAAACTTCAGGAAAGCTGAAGAAAGCAAGATCGTGCCAAAACCAGAGAATTTGAAGAACCAAGAATGAAATCACTTAGGCCATTCCATCAGTAGACTAGTCAAGCCGTGAAATCATAACTTTCAGGACATTGCATCAGCATAATGGGAGAACAAAGAAATCAAAACTTTCAGTACATTGCAAAAGCAGACTTGAAAAACCAAGAAATCAGAAATCTCATCCAATTGTTTCATGTGATGTGTTCTTTCAACAAGAGAGAGCCAGCTTGTGTGTCGGGACTCAACATATCCTTTTCTCATTCTTCTGTTTCTTTTCCTCATTTTAACCAACATTTTTTTGTATAATATTAAACGAAATTGATATTTTATGCTTATTGGGCCATTCACCTTTAAAAAGCTAAATACTCTTAACTAATTCAATATCAATAAAAAACTTTGAATTACCTTTTTCAAAATTATATATATACACGTGTCCTCTAGATTTTTTCCTTAAAAAAATAAGCTCAGAAACCTCCATCATCAAAGAAATAAATCACGCAATATAAATACTCAAAATAAAAAACATGAATATAAAACAGAGTAAGAATTGATAACATGCATTTTTAGTAGCTTAATAGGACCATATTTACATGTTTATTTGAATTGAATTAATCATATATGCATGTTATCAAGCTTAAAATGATTAAATTCATTTTTATCATGACATTCTGAATTTTTTGTATTTTTGGAGATTTTTCTGACAACAGATTCTGAAAGAAAACACTTTTTTGAGTCAGAATATAATTTTTTGAAATTTGTAGAGATTAAATTTAGGAATATATGATTTTTCTAAGTTGAAATGTATATGTATTTGTATTTTTGGGATTTTATCATTAAATATGAATTTTAGAATATATTTTGGGTTTTTTACTTTTCCTCATGCTGGTGACTTGGACCAATCAGAAAAAAGGAGCTATTTTTTAGCAATAAATGTGTTTCGTGGCCCGAGAAAGAGATGATTAAAATATTAATATTTCTCTCTCCTTTCTCTCTCCTTGGAACATTCAACAATGATGTCCGGGAGATGTGGCAGCACCACAGAGCGCCATGTGTACACGTGGGGCACACATCTACACATGGTGCATACATGTCATATTTCTATTAGTTTAGAATGAGAAAATTTTGAAGTGGTCGGATGTGGTGCCACATCAGCTGTGAAAAAAAACTATTAAATAATAAATTTAAATAATAAATTATCATTATTCCTCTTTTGTCTTTTCCCTAGAGCAACATGTGGCGCGACGAGAGCCGTCGATAGCGGATGATGAGGAAGAATCTCAGCCAATCATCTCATTTAATACCCCGAAGAGACAAAAGCCTAACCGATTGATGTGACTGCACTGATGAGGATGAGGAGAGAGAATTATTTGAAGTAAATAGATAACTAGAAATCATCCAACTTCCAGGCTTGATATTCCACGATCCTAAACTCGGATTGAGATAACATTTTAAGGGCAAATTTGTCTTTTTGTCCTCTATCCATCAATGGTTGGATCTATAAACTGAGCCCCCAATCTTTGTAAAAAATATCTTTAAGCTTGCTTCCTCCTAGTGAGGCCGATTGAAAGAAAGTAAACTTTTGAAGGTCCATCAAGTGGTCCTTGGTGTCTCAAGTGCTTGAAGAGATTCAATAGAGAAGTGGGGAGGTTGATCTGTAGTAGGAAGGCGTCGTGATCTCGAGGGAATATAGGGATCTAAGGTTAGCATTTTACCTTACATTAAATCATTTCCAACATGCTTAGTTAGTTTATCCATCTTCACCATCTTTCACCTTCATCCATTACCATCCTCAATCCACTCCATCATCGTCCCCTACCCATCCTCACCTTAACCTTCATTTCACGTTCTCTCTAAACAGTGACGATCTCGTCATACATATCTCTCCTTCCTATTTAAACCAACACATATCACTACATCTCTCATTTCTACCATCGGTCTACCTCATTCTCGCCATCTTTATCACTGTATCCACTCGCATTTACGCAACCTACCACACCACTATTATGATCCCATCTTGCTCTCCTTTCTCGTCCATCTTAATCCCAAATTAGTGAAACCTAATTAGCCATTTATCATATTATTATCTACTCTTATCACGCATTCACTACCGTATACATAAGTCCTGTCATCTTCGCCTCACCCAACTGAGATTGTACTTTCCCTAATATATGTTCCCTGCGGAGACGACCTGTACTCATCACTAACTAACCATACATTGAGATTTTCCAATGACTGGTCGTGCTAATCAATGTGTTTGCTAATATTATGAGATTTTTATGATGAAATAATGGGCCAATCATGAGCTAATATCTGGCCTTCAATGCATAGAGATACATGGTAGTAGGAAAAAGGCCAATTGTTTTTGCAATAACTGCAATGGACAATACAATGCAGTGATCAAATCTACACAATATGATGAGAAATGGGACATGCATGTGTATCGTAAAATTCAAATATTACAATTGCAGTTAATGAATTTTAAAAGGCCAAAAATTGCATACACATGGTGGAACAGAGTGCTCTTTTACAGAAAATGAACCTTCCTTTTTAAAGTATCCTAGGATGCAGATTGACATACGGATTGCGATGGTTAGACATGTAAATCAGACTAAAATGTTTTATGAATGTGATGATTTTTCTGACACTAGCAATCTGATTTATGGACTTTGAAGGAGAGAGAATAATCCAACGGCATACTCAATACTAGTTAATGAAATAGCAATTTCTGGAGTTATAGAATGATACCGAAGTAATTTTTCAAAATTAAATATGAGGTTTTATAATTCAAGTATCAATATTATTTCATAAATTGTATCAATTTTCTATTACAAGTTTGATTCGGTAATAAAAAAAGTTAGAATATATTATAGACAATGTTTGTAGTTATAGTTATCTACCTTGCCAATAGTTGAAGACATACTGACTGAAAATCCATAATTTGTAAATGATAGTGATAAAAAATATAAGTGATTAAAAGAATAATATTAAAATATACTAAAAATAAATGCCTTTCAAATGCAATTATTTTTGGAATAACTGATAATATCAAATTAAGTCTATCAAAATGTGCTTTCATACATGATTTTTCCACTTATTTTTTAGGTTTTTACTGGATTTTTTTCCATTACAGTTAAATGAGAAAATTTGAATTTATTATCCTTTATTTATGTCTTATTTGAGCTTTTTTTGAAGTATCAGACTTCGAAGAATCAAAAAGTGAAATTTCAATCCACGTGGGAAACCTTATACACATCATACATAGTTCATAAAAGGTAGCCAAATATATAGCCTGGACTGAAAAATGGCCCAACATGCAAGATGTTCATTGCGTCTTTTTTTTAACAAACAGGTCAATTAAAAGCAAAAACCAGCGAACAAACCCACAATTAGGGAATTAAAGGTTTGTCATAAAATTTTGGAAGGGACATGGATTCAAGCTAGAAATAGAGAAAGTCTAGCCTTTAGGATCAAGGAACTAGATCCAAATTATTGGAGAGTTGTGGCAATTTTATTTAAACTCTTCTTGCCTCTCTTTGTATCCCATCTTGAATTTATGCTCCTAACTTGTTGGAAACCTAATTCTTCTTATTTATTTTTAATCATATTAAAGATTAAAAATAAATTAGATTTAGAATCTATCAATTTTTTTTCAAAAATATGTAATTTTCATCTTTAATCATATAATATCTTCATTTTTAAACTTATTTGACATTAGATTATAATTTTCAATTACTTTAAACCTTATCCAAATTAATTATCATCATCCTTTGAATGAAATGAAACATTGTTTACTTTCTATAATTCCCCACAATAGGTTTGATATCAAACAAAAATGAATAGTGAGCCTATATCTAACTTTAAGTTGTCTGTGCAATCCCCGAATCTATAATTATAAGTCTATACAAAAATGCATTTATCCATTCACTTAGGTTTTGATCTCCACAGCAGAGGTAACTCAAAACTGTTAGTGGGTATTAAGCATAAGCAGATGGGCACTATCTCTTTTGCATTACATTTCCATGGCCAACAATCCTTTGGATTTCCAAAATTTTCATTACGTGGTAGGTAACCTTCTACAAATCAAGCTTTTCGACCTCATAATAAATCCTTAACCATAATCCTCTCCATAATTCCCCATCATTCATTTTAAGAACCCCAAATTCACAAACACTCAAAACATACAACTCATGCAACCTCCTTAAAAATATTTGGGAAAGCAAAGAAGTACAAAAGAAAGAGATAGATTATACCTTTTAAGTCCTTTATTACACGATGCCACGTGTCGTCCTATTCGTCGAACGACAACAAATAAGGATTAAGTATAATGATTGACGACAACCAATCATTAAGCGCAGTTAATGATTGACGTCAGCCAATCATTTAAATAAGTAGTTATGGCATCGCGATTAGCGATGCCATAATTGCATTGGATGGCTAATGAATTACTTTTTTACTTTTTCATGGTGCATGTGAAGTGGATGAATCATAAAGAATAACCATTTTTTTTCGCAATAAGTGTGCTATGTGGACCAAGAAAGAGCTGATTAAAATATTATTATTTCTCTCCATCTCCTCTCTACTTGGACTGGTCAACAATGATAACCGACGATGTGGAAGTGCCACATGGCGCCATGTGACATTTTTATTGGATTTGAAGGCGCATGCTGACTTGGCGCATGCTGATGTGCCTCCATGTCAGCTGCAAGCTAATATTTTAATAATATTTTTAAATTAGATATAATTATTATCCAATCATCACATTTAATGCCCAAAAAATAAGAAATCCTAACTGTACGACGTGACAATGCTGACAATCAAGAGGAGAGAGAAATATTTGACTTAAATCGATGCCTAGAAATCATCCAACTTCAAGGCTTGATATCCGATGATCCAAAACTTGAATTGAGCTGAAATTTTAAGCGCATCGTTGTCTTTTCATCCTATATCCATCCAAAGAGTTGGATATAAAAATTGAGACCCATATCTTTTAAAAAAACATCTTTATGCTCACTTGCTACCCAGAGAGGCTGATTTAACGAAAGTGAAACTTTGAAGGTCCATCAAGTGCTCCTTGTTGTCTTTAGTGCTTGGTGAGGTTCAACATAGAAGTGAGGCTTATCTACAGTAGGAAGACATCATGATCTTGGAAGAATATAATTATAGACTGTTAGCCTTTCGCCTTACATTGAATTGTCTTCAACACAATTAGTTGGTTTAACCATCTTTGCCATATATCATCTTCATCCATTACCATCCTTCATCCACTACGTCTTCATCCCTTATCATCCACTTTCACCCATTTCATGCCCCTCTTACACCATCACAATCTTGTCACCTATCTGATGCAGGACGTCATTGGGACGTCGTCTGATCGACACTGAATGCGAAGAATTGGTGTCGATAAAAGATGGGGTTAGTCGGACTACTGTGGGGCGTCGTCCGACGGTGTAGGCAAATGTACAAATGACGATGAAATGCAAAGCAGTTAACTGTTGTACGTGCAAGTGCCGACTCACGGGAATTGCCGACGTTCGGGAAATCGACAGAGTCGTCCAGGTGGTCGGTTTAGGCCTCTTGAACCTCGCCCAAGAGGGTCGAGGACGACTACAGCGCCGGACGGGGTGACCCTACCGAGCGTTGCTATCACGGGACAGGCAAACCTGGCTCGTACCAAAAAGGTAAGACACTCTGAGATATCGTCGTGTTTCACTCAACCTGTCTCGCTCACCTACGTCTAACCCGAGCGCGATAAAGGTAATTCGACAAGACATTGAAGTAGATAAAAGATGGCGATAGGGCGGGCGTACCTTATTGATGTCGGGGAAGTTCATCTTGGCTTCGTGCGTCTGGCCTGGTATACTGTCATTGGAGACGGGTGAGTACAGGCGTGGTTGAAGTAGACTCGTCAGCGAGGGGCAACTGCGTGCGCGGTGCGGAGGCGGCGGCGGAGCTTGCCCGGTGTGAGGACAGAGGGCGACGTGCGGGGCGTTGGAGGGCGTAGTCCGCAGGTTGGCTGCGGTGGAGGGCGGGCGTCACGGCGGCGTGCAGTCACGATAACGGGTCACCGGGTGCACGAACAAGGCAGCGGCGTCAGCCTGGTTCTCTGCACCGCTTGGCGCGTGCTCGGTGGCAGTCTCGCTGCTCGTGTGTGATGCAGCGGCGGCGTCCACAGCGCTGCGGACGTGCGCACGGGGCGTCAGGGTCGCCGCGCGTGCGCAGTGTGGAGAAGGCGGGCGGAGCTTGCCCGGCGCAAGGACAGAGGGCAACGCGCGGAGCGTCAGAGGGTGGAGTCCGCATGTCAGTCGCGGTGGAGGGCGGGCGTCGCGGCAGCGTGTAGACGCGATAACGGGTCGCGCGACGGTGCGAACAAGGCGGCGGCTTCCCTTCTCCTCTCCTCTTTCTTCCTCCTCTTCCTTCTTCCTCCTTTCCCTCCTTCTTCCTCCTTCCTCTTGGAACGTGACCCTTCTTCTCTAGTGAGAAAATTCTTCTTCAACAAAAACAAAGGGTGCCTTCTTAGGGCATCCATCGTTCCCATTTATAGGGGAACATGGATGAACCCCTTAAAAACAAAGTCAAATCAAATAAGAAGGGGGGGGGAAGGGAAGGTTCATCCATGGAAAGTGGAGGGGAAGATCCTTATAGATTAGATCTCCCCTCGCTACAACGTGATCAAAGGGGAATTGAAATGACAAATGACAAGTTAAAACAAAAGCGACGAAAAAAGAAATGACGAAGTAAAACGAAGATAGAGTGCCCGTTACCCGGAATACTTGAATCCGGGCGTGCGTACCGTCGCCTTGACTTGTCGGGTGGGATGAACGCGAACCGGTGGCGATGTCGATGGCGATGGTGATGACTCTGGGGACGTTTCTGGGTGGTCACGCTGTGCCGCGCCATCACTATCCCTTTCAACTACGTCACTCTCTCTTTCGTCGTAATCATCATTTTATCTCGTTTTTATTATCCATACCACAAGACATTATACCATCTTTTCATTCCTCCTCGTCTCTATATCCTTATATATTGTATATTGTATAACCGAAGTCCTAAAACCCTAACACACCTCTCATCGTACACACTTCTCTCCTCTCACCATCACAATCACTATTGTTACGCATTCATTACCGTATACATAACTCTTCTTATCTTCGTGCTTCACCCAATTGAGATCGTATTTTCCCTAACATCCTTTCAATGTGGGGATGAACCTTACTTGTCAGTGGCTAATTATATTATTTACGAGTATAGGTTTATAAATTTTGTTGATTAAACTCAAATTCTCAACAACGTAATTCTTACCCCAATTTTGAGTTTATCAATATGTCTTGTCTCAATCAAAGTACACTTCTCAACTTCTCCTCCACACCAACATTGCCTCTAACAAACCCAAGTCTGTCCCCTATAGCACTTCTCACTATTCTCCTGACTCCTCTAGTCCAAAGTTGGTGCATTCCACTATGTATCGTCAACTGGTCAGCTCTCTTCAATACTTGACTTTGACTTGCCCTGATATTGCCTTTGCTAGTAAGAAGGCCTGTCAGAAGATGCACTCTCCCACATCTATGGTTAGGGTTTGACATTTTGGACCGGGGACCAGTCAGACTGGACCGAACCGGGATCGCCGGTCCCGCATTTCAGGTTGGACCGGGACCGGATATTAATTAATAGATATTAATTTTGTTGGTTCCCCCTTATGATCCGTCGCCCATCCCCCAACCCGTACCATCACTCACCCCTTTGGGTCGCACCCTGTTCGCGCGATGAGGACCGCAAGAGGGAGCGCGACAGAGGGGGGTGGGGAGCACGACCAAAGGGGAGGGGGAGTGCAACCAGGAGGGAGGGTGATACCAGAGGAAAAGAGGAGTGTGCGACTGGTCGAAGTTAATCGCACACTCCCCCTTCTTCCGCCCCACCTTCATCTTATTCTTATTATTATTATTATCATTATTATTATTATTATTATTCTCTTCCTTTTGACTTCTTATTTTATTATTCTCTTCTTATTTTTCTTATTATTTTATTCTTCTTGTTCTCTTTTTGTTTTATTCATGTTTTCATCTTCTGTTCTCTTCTCCTTTTCATATTTTGTTCTTTTGTTCTTTTCATCTTCTTTTTATCTTCTGTTATTTTCTTCTTTCATCTTCCGTTCTTATTTTCTTCTTGTTTTCATCTTCTGCTCTTTTCTTCTTTTCAATTTCTGTTCTTGTTTTCTTCTTCTTTTCATCTTCTGTTATTTTCTTCTTTTCATCTTCTGTTATTTTCTTCTTTTCATCTTCCGTCCTTCTTTTCTTCTTCTTCTTTTCATCTTCTGTTATTTTCTTCTTCTTCTTCTTCTTCTTCTTTTAATCTTCATTTCTCCCTTTTTTTATATTTTTTATTGGCAAAAACACGGTGCCGGGTATGGCCAACCATAGGGTTGTGCCCGTAGACCGATTCATCCGTGCCCTGGACGCCACCTAGGAGGTTTTTATTTATTAAGTGGAGTGTTTTTCAATGTTTTAGGCATGGAGCGAGTATATATATCCCAATTACACTCGGAACCCACTCGTCCACGCCCATAGTTTAGGAAAAGAAAAGATACATAACTGATACCTTGCAGGCGCTCGGGGAAGTGTGGTTGTCATCGTCCCTCTAGAGCCGCCCGGCGGTATCGGTGTAGGTCAGGAGATATCCTTGCCTTCATGTCATCAAGCGGGGGCTGAAGTGCGTGGGGGGCGCTAGTCGGGGCGGGTGCAATCCGCTCCTCAAACTCCAATGTTCCACGCGATTCTCCAATCCCGCGGGCCTGCCTTCGCTTGGGATCATCGTGTGCATCCTCGAGCTGTAGAAGGAAGCGCCGGCCAAGAGAGAAAGATAGAGGAGGGGGTCCGTGTGTGTACTGCGTGATTGGCGAGGGCGTTAGCGATCTGGTTGCCCTCTCGTAGCTGATGGCGAAAGCACTTGATTCGATGACGACACCACATGATATCCTGCCATATGCGGTGGAGGCGCCACTGGGAACATGGACCTGTACGAAACATATCAACTAATACACGTGAGTCCGACTCTACGACGATATTGTGAAGGTTCCGCTCCTCACAGAGGAGTAGACCATCGCGTATCGCCATAGCCTCGGCTACTGTATTAGTCTGTACTCCATAAAAAGAAGAGAAAGCGAAGAGTATACTCCTTGTATGATTCCGAAGGATACCGCCTCCCCCAGCTGGTCCCGGGTTCCCCTTGGCCGCGCCATCCACATTCAGTTTGAGGATGTCAACTGGCGGTGAGAGCCAATAAACAATCCTCTACTGAATACGGGTAGGGCCATGGGTCACGGGCATCCCTAAGGATCCAAGGAGCTCGCAGGTGAATGCTGAGCTGCCATCTCGAGGGGGAATGAGGCGGTGAATACGGCGTAGCCATAACTTGACGCGACGTAGGATGTCCACAATGCGCATGGGTGTACCTGCAAAATGACAAGAGTTTCACCCTTTCCATATCTCCCATAGTAGATAAGCTATGGTGATGTATAGGATGGGGCGTCATTTAGAGTGTATTGGCGAGAGAAAGAGCTTGCCAAAACACTCAAACAGGGTCAGTAGACGCCAATGATCTGTGATTGGGTGCCAACATGCCAATGCTACCTCACTATAAAAGAAAAGGTGATCCATGGTCTCTGTGTGGGGAAGTGAAGGACAACAATGGCAGCGGGAGGGTAGCGAGTGCCCTATACAGGTCACTCGATCGTCAGTCAGGAGCCCTCAATGTAATAAGCGCCAACGGAAAAAGGAGACTCGCGTAAAGATGGTCGGATGCCAGATACGGCGACCCCAATGTTGTATAAGGGATTTTGGGCGAAAGTGTTCCCAAGAAGAGCGGCACGTGTAGGCTCCATCAGATGTGAGTGTCCAGATAGCAGAGTCAGAACTCGAGTCCAGTGGTGTAGTCTGGACCTCAGGATGTGTGTCCAGGGGGAGACCGTGTTGCTCCAAGAGGTGTGGCGTATTGCCTCTGAGCAATTGAGTCACCGTGAGTCTCACTCGGTGTGGAACGAACTGGGGGTGGCAAGCGAGGGGCTCATCAGCATGCCAGGTATCATACCACGCGCTGATGTCACCTCCGCCTATATGCCAACGTGTGACTTGAGCCATCTCAAGCCAATGTCGCTGCCACGCCGACTACCTCTTAGATCCCCGAATATCTTTCTCGCGACGTGCCCATTCGTCATATTTGGCGAGGATAAAATTCCCCAATGGGGAGGATGTGGTACGCATACGCCATACACCATACAAGCTTCATTTCTCCTTATTTTCTTATCTTCTTCTTCTTTTATCTTTTTATTTTATTCATCATTCATCTTTCGTTCTTTTTTGTTCTATTTTTCTTTTAATCTTCTTTTTATCTTCCATTCTTTTGAACAATTCTTCTTCTACTTTTTTTCTCCTTTTATCTGCCTTATTTTATTCCTCTTTTCTTTTCTTTTTATTTTATTCTTTGTCTCTTATTTTATCCTTATTTATATCTTTGCTTTTTGTTTATTTTTGTTTTCTGCTTATCTACTTCTTTTCTTCCTCTTTTTGTATTCTAGTTTATGTCTTTATTCTTCTTTACATCTTCCAATGTTGATTTTTATAGATCACTTTGAAGTACATTTTTCTTATGACTATAAATTCCTTTATTTTTACTTTGACTAGTCAACATGAGTGGACCGGGACTGGGTCGGAACCGGAAAAGGCCGGACTGGAACCGGCCCAGATTTTAGGGAAGGTTTAGTTTAGGTCCTTGCTAAATAACCACCGGACTGGGACTGTCAAACCCTATCTACAGTATGGAAAATTTTAATCCATCTTCACAATCTCTTTCTTCATCATGATTCTGATCTCTCCCTTAATGTCTTTAGTGATGTAGATTGGACGGTGATCAGACCGATCGGTGCTTCATGGGTGTTTTTTATGGTCTACCTCAGTAGACGATAATTTGAATAGTTAAATAATTAAATGCTCCCCTCCCCCCAGGCCATACCATAGCCACTAAAATTTCACTTGTCAACCTGGAGCTCACCAACAAGCACAACAACGAGACCATGGTCAAACTTATGCTACGAGAAGCGTTACTCCTTTGTATATTTTTGTTAACTTCTAAATACTGATGAAAAATATTTTAATATTTACAAAATAGTATTTCAATAATTACAGACCACACATAAAAAAATGATGATGACTGTCTTGGCTAAAATATAAAGAATTTCACTAAAAAGTACCATGTCACGTGTTTGCTTATGCATTAGATATGTAATCCAAGAGTATTCAAGTTATCCCATTTATGTTTCTTGTCGCCAGCACCAGACAAGAAATGAAGATGCAGTAGATCATAGAAATGTAGATGAATTTGAAGATGCTGATATATCTAAAAATGGGTTGACTAAATACTTCAATGAGAAGTACAGAATGAGAAAAGAGCTGATCCATAGGTAGAAGATTCCAAAAAAATATGAAACATGATTTGTTTGTGGTGGTAGTAGAGAAGAGGATGTGATGAAGGGACTCAATAATAGGTGAATATGACGATCAAATCAAGGCGGGTTTGGTATTCACTTGAAGAGCAAGATTGTGTAGATCATAAAAGGAAAGACACAAATCAAAATACCATTTAAACATTTTAAAGGACATTTTGAGTCTACTATTTAAGAGTAATACATATAATATTTAATAGTTTTCATCCACCCTTGAATGAATGTGGTGCTCTCACTTAACCTCTCATGTTAACTAATGGTTGAGATTTTGAGACTAATCAAGGAGGGAAAAAAAAATGAAAGTCACAATTCAATCCAAGTGATGACATTTTTTTGATCTTATAATCCCTTCCAGAACAATAGATTTTCAAGGAATACAAGAGAAACATGGTGAAAAAATTTGATGGAACACAATGATATCAATTTCATACTGGTTAGGGCACAATATGGCATTCTTTATTCTTCTTCTCCAAATGAACAGATTTGGCTTCTTTTGCTCTATCAATATCATACCCTTTAGACACAATGGAACCAACAAAATGGATTCACTTAGCTTTCTAAAAATGGGCTGCATTCCAAGGATCGGATGCAAAGAGGAGCAAGAGAAGTTCAAATAGAATTAGCTTTAATGGGCTTATCATGTAGAGCATGTTTTAGAATCATTATCTTTAATGTAATTAATTCTCACACAAGTGGGTATTGTACATTTTGAAGGGAAGAATTTCAATAAAATAAAATAAAATAAAGATGTGTTTTTAGTTAACAGTAGCCAAGCACCTATGGCAAAGAACTCAAGGTAGCTGCGGCCGAGCATGTGTAGGAATGCTCAAGCCCATCAGCATGTGGTAAGTACTTCAAGCAAGGACAAGGAAGATCAAGAGCCCCACCAGTCCCACGAGGAGCCCACAAGGAGCCCACCCACATAGGCCCATGGTTGTCAAGCCTATCCACGTACACATAAGGAGAAGATATTATTTATTCAATATTGATGCCCACTCAACATTTATATTGCAACACTAGTTTTTAATATTTTTGATATGGGATGATCACTAACCAGTTCTTTTCTACTGCACACCAGGCCGGGCTGGGCTGAGAATCAACAATGGGGATCATGTTCCAACGAGCTGCAATATTCAAAAAATGACAAAGGAATTATGATGGGTCTTCAACCCGACCCACCCCAAAGCCCATGGCAGATCGAGCCAATTTTAAGTTGCCAATATTACATCAATTGTATTATCTCCTTAAGGAAGATCAGATAATGAGATCTAAAGAAGAACCTCGTACTTTTGATTTTATTTTTGTCTTTCCTTTTCAGGCTTCTGATTGGCCACGGCCTCTAAAGTAGACTATGCAGCCACATAATTGATGAATCAGAAGTGTGAAGTAAGATGACAAAGATACTAACATGGCTGGTGATGTGGGTAAGGGTATGCCAAATTTATAGGGGTCCACAACTGTGATTTAATTGCGGTAGTGAACCCTTGTTTGTATGAGATCCAACATCCAAAGGGCAGATATGTCATCTTTCCCCTTGGCCGTCCTCCTCTGACTAGCCAGTGGTTTCTGGCCAAGGAGGACCCCCCATAGGCAATCTAACAGCCTACAAGGTCTTCCCATGGCCATTCCATCCTATCAACGGCCAGGGGAGGTCCTTCCCATGCCTTATAAATGAACTCAAGAGACCTGATCAATCATCTCTCATCGCAGGAATTGTTGTAACAGTCAGAAACCATTTTGACCATAGATGAGTAAGACGAGGAACATGACACTTCTCCAATAGCTTCAACCACCCAAGATGACACAGGGGAGAGTAAAGGAAGATCAAGATCTGCACCAAGACCAAGGACGATGAGGAAAAATGCATATTGACGCTAAGGGCGGGCATCGACACCCCTATCCCTTCTCGCATGAATCAGGGAAGATTCGGTACCTCCCCCTACTTGGATGTGGATGACGATGCATAGATTACAATATTTTTATTAAATCAAGTATCAAGTATCAAGTTTAATTTCGTAAATATTCCATATTCCCGCCTCTTTGAGACATTTTATTGAACACATACCCTGTATCAAGGGATTTCCCCTGTTTTTTCTCATTTTCCTGACTATTTCACCTTAAAAAATACTAAAATTAGTTATTAAATATATACACATACCTGAGTAGTCTTTATTATTACAAACTACTTTTCCTAAAAACACATAACTACATAAATACATAATCCATAAGCCCTCTTATTAGCCCCTTCTATCTTCTCTTAAACTCTTCTAAAATTAAATACAAAGATATTCTCACCTTATCTTCTCAATTATTACACATCTCTCTACATATAATTAAATAAATTATTATAAATCAGATAATACCTTTACTCCTACCTAGGGTTTGATGGTCCTGGTCATGTTCAGATTTTTTAGCAAAGACCTAAATCTTAGCTAAACTTTGGTCTGGTTTTGGTTTGCTCTTGTTCGGTCTTAGTCAGGTCTAGACTGATCCCCGTCTGGTCAGGTTATGTAGTCAATGTCAAAGTACAAAATTTATGTTGATGGTTATGTTGAATATCAACATAACAAGTTTGAGAACTTCTGGTAATGAATTCCCCTTTGCATCCCTTCTCTTCTTTCCCCACCACTTTCTCAATCTCTTTCTCTAAGTCTTTCTCCGTCTACACCTCCCTTCCTTCATGTAGAACTATCGGGTTGAATAGAGAAGGAAGATATGTTCAATAGAGAAAGAAGTTATGATGGGCTCCTGTAGCATAAATTCTAAGAACTCTACATCAAATGGGTGCCCACAGATGGTCAAATATCTGGTGGCTAAGCTGTGCTTAATAGAAAGTTGGATTTAATATTTTTATAATTTTTTGAAAAATATTAAATAAATATTGAATTATTTACATCCAATTCCTGTTCGGTTTGATCCTTGGACCTAAACCTGCCCAACCAGTTGTTCTGCCCTCAAATGGAGAAACTACTGTCCTGGTTTAGTCTGATCAAATTGGTCCTCAGTCTTAAATGTCCAAGCCTACTACTTCCATCTATCTTAATCTTGAACCCTTAGCATATATAAATATTTCTACATCTTATCTATATGTTACTAAATAAGCTCTTTCTTATTATCATCAACACTCTTATTCCTTATCTTCTTCATGTTCTCTCTTACATCCTACTAAAATAAATTAGACACTTAATTAACCCCTAACATCCTAATCCTCCCTTCATTAGTATATCTATATACCTTGCCTTACATATAATCTAAGTATTAACTAAAATATATAATATACAAAACATATTCTACTAATAATAGTTCAATATTAATCTCTCTATCTTATTAGTCATACCGTAGATATAGCCTATACAAATAATTCTTCCATTACCCACTTTAATATAATACTTTGTTATAAACATATAAATCCATTTCATCATCTTAGATGCTTACTATTAGGAATATCAATAAAATACTAATTATAAGAGGTAATATAATCATCTTATCTTATCACTATCTTAAGTCTCCCTTTCATTACTCTCTATATCAGTACCTATTATTAATTATTATTATATATAATACTTTTTCACCCTAAATATAATTCAACCTTTAAATTCATGTCTAAAGGCCAGTCCTTGTGGAGATGACCTCACTCCTACTATACACATTTGAGTGAGTTTTCTACAATTATAAATTTTATTTGATTTGGGAAAACTTAAAGTTACAATGGTACTAGAGTTAACACCATAATTTGCAACCATCAAATTGATGTCATTGCTGGGGGATCAAATGGGCCCAGTCCCAAAAATAAAAATAAAAATAAAAATGAGAATAAATAATTCATGATTTTAATCATTTAACACAAACTGATGAGTAATATATGTGCATTATGGGCATTCATGGAAAAAATCAACCTAAAATGATATAATTTTTTTTGAATGAATGATATAATTTATTTTATTTTAATTAGTATCATTGTAATTAAAGGAATCAAATGGGGAAAGTCCCATAAATCCAAAAATATTGAAACACTAGGCAATAAACAATTCATGATTTTAGTAATTTAACAAAAACTGATTAGTACATGTGCAGGATATTCAAGACAAAATTCAACAGAAAATGATATAATTTAATTTTAATGATTTGATATTATTAATGGTGAACCATAAAACCATAATAAAACATCCAGATTCGGATTGATACATTGGGTAGAAATATGAATATTGATAAATCTGAATTTATGGGTTTAATGTCGTTGTTTTAATTCAGACTTAACTGACAACATTTATGAAAATTTCCAGTTAAATACTCTATAATCAATATAGGGAAAGTAAGGGGTAGATCTACAGAGAGGCAGAAATTAAAATTTGGAATTTTTCTCAAGCTTGAAATGAAGGAAATGAATGTAAAAATCAGAAATATAATTTCTGGGAATTTTCTAAATTTTTAGTTAATTTATATAAGTTTCTATGACTTAAAATACAAAAAAAACTCTAAAAATACTTTATGCTATTTTTTCTAATTTAAATTACACCAGAAATCAAACATAAATATTTTTAGAATATTTTGGAATTAAATTCAAAATTAAACCCACTAGAAATAATAAAAATGAGACTTAAAAATTTGTTTGAGAATTTTTGAAAATGTTATATTTACTATAAATGAATTATACTATTTTGATATAATTTTCTTGACTTCTAAAAAGATTTTTAAAACACCAAAAGGATTTTGAAAATGTTATAATTCTTTTTAAGGCCGGTTTGACCTGGTCGGATTAGTTTGAATCGGTCAACTCCCTCCTGGACTTAGCTGAAAATTGGCTAAGTCCTCAGAGAGGGAGCGCCCCTTTGTCTGCTGGGCATGCTTTTGTATGCGTATGTGACCGGCAGGCAAAGGGCCTCACTGTCGCACGTTCGCTGCCGTGCAGCGTACACTAGTGCATAGCAGTGGAGCAAGGCGATGGGAAATAAGGCCTTCAAGATGTAAAAAAATATTTTTTTTGGATTTCATGAGAGAATAAGGGGAGAGCTGATGGAAGTGTTAGAGAGAGACAAGAATGATTCTAGAGAGAAAAAATGGTCGAAGTGAAGAGATTAAGAGAGAAAATGAAGAAAGATGTAGGAGTTTGAGAGGGAATTTGAAGGTGCAAATGGTGGAGATTTTTTATGGGTTTTAAGGGAACAAATTAGGGAAATGATGAAGGTTTAGATAGAGAAAGATTTTATTTTATAGAGACGATTTAGGAAAAACAAGTGTTTAGAGTGAGAAAGTGATGGATTTAAAGGGGAAATGGATAGATAATGATGGGAAAATAGAAATCTTGGTTGCTAAAGCCTCAATGCAAGTCTGGTGAGCCCTCAATGCTTCTTCAAAATTTTGTATCCTTATAGTTTTCCAGTATCAGGTGTTTTTCAATGTAAACAAGATAATAGATATGATGAAAACTTCATCAAACTTACATCAAGCAAGTTGAACAGCTTGGATTCTGAAAATGCGTTGTCTTGCTGGCCAGCGACTTGCTAGGGCACGTCCAAAATTAGGGTAAATGAGAGAGAAAAGGAGTATTTATACATGGGAAGAATTACTAAAAATACCCCTTTGAGCATTTTCTATGCTCTTTTCTTGCCATTTTGCCTCTTTTTCTTCATGGGTTGAGAGCTTCCCCTTGTGACCTTCAACTTCTTTCTTTGTAAGGCTTTTGAGAGCCCAATGGGAAGGTCAGTTTGTGGCCTAGTTCCTTCTGAATTCTCTTTTGAAGGCCCACAACACCATTTGATACTTTCAACCCCCTTTTGAGAATCACTAAGCTCCCCAAAATTCTCCAACTCCTTAAGAATTGTATCTTCTCATTCCTATAAATTTCTCTACACGTGGGACTATAAAATACTCATCCGTAATAAAACTGCTTTACTTGAAAGAAGTCAAGGAAGTTAGTTAAAAATATAGATCATAAGACATAATGTGAAGAGCTACATGAAGGGGAACTTGATAATTTCCGGCAATGAACATTTGCTGATACTGTCGAAATGCTGAAGGTTACTAAATGTGCATGTAAGATAGAGGATCATATTTTTTGATTTCTTTGAATGCCCTTGACAATGAAATATAGATCAGAAGGTGAAATTTTCTTGATTACTAGGTAAATTTTTTGTGGATTGAATGGTGTAGAGTACCATTTATCTTTGTCCTTGTATGGTTTGAACCAGATCACATGGCACATGAGGTTGTGTTATGTGAAGTCATTAGAAATTACACTTAGGAGATGTTAGGAGATTTATCATAAGACATTGTGACTGGTTTTATTATTAGGTCCATAAGTTTGTAATGATCTATAAACCAATTATTGTTTTACATGTAATGAACTATCAGGGTCTGAGCCATAGGTTTGATAAGTGTGTAAGATTTAAGAAATAAAAGAATACAACAATGAGTTGATGGTGTTTTTCCTTTATCTGATCTGTGATTAAATCCACCAATTTTCACAGGTAAACTGATAGAGCGAGATTTTAGATGCTTGATGGGCATATGAAGATTCATGAATTGATGAAAATAAATTAGTCAGATTTTATAGTTTTTAAAGTGATATCCACTAAATCACTAAAGTCCTATCAGAGTTAGTGAAGAGGGGGGTAAAAATAATTTATGAACAATACTTTTCATTTCTTCGCATCCTTGTATATATTTTAACTATTTAAATACTCATACGATTTATTTAAATATAATTTCGATAAGTGAGGGAATGAGCGAGAACTGACTAATATTCAAGCACATAGTTATATGCATTTATAAGAATAATAGTTATATGCATTTATATGAATTAATGTTAACAGAAAGACATTTATAAGAATAAAATGTATTATTATTATTTTGTTATAGCTGGAAGCGAAGTTAGATGATTTAATAGTTTTTACGATGAAGAGATAATGATATTTAAGAAACCTAGAAGAACATAAGACGATAATGAGGTTAGCGAATTTATACACATAATAAACATGTCACGAAGAAGAGTTTATTCAGGCATATTTTAAAAAATTTAACAATAAATTAGATTAAGAAATATAAGTAGGAAAACAATATATATACATATATGTAGATGTTAGATACTGGTCAAATGAGTATCTAGGGGGTGGAAGTAGGTAGTTTAAAATTTATTGAATATCATTTACCTTTAACTTACTAGAGCTGAATTAATTGGGTTATGTTTTTCCTATTTAGAGGAGGTAGATAATAAAGGTGTTATATCATTGTGTTGTGTCCAGGTTTGGGGAGCACCTCAACTCCTGTGAGTCCTTTTCTGGTACTCTTTTTTCAGGATATTCATACAAACTCTACCAAAATTACAGTCTAGATAGCTATGGCCACAACCCTATAAACTTAAGATTTTTGACACATCCTTAGTGTCCTACCAAGGTTGATAAAAATGGTTATTGTAGCATTTCACAGTTGCTCAACTCCAATGGCTTCCACATGCCTGATGTCACTTACAAATCTTCACACTCATTGGGCTTGGTTTGACATCTCTGGTCTTTAGATTTGAAGTATCTTTAACCTCTGCCACTCATGTAGCCATGCTTGCAAGGAGACTGCACCCTTCCCACTCTAAATGGCAAATTGTTCCTTGTTTTTTCATGGAGGAGATCAATATCAATCTTCATAATTAATTTTTGATATCATGAAGTCTCTGTATTTAATAATGATGTTTTTCTCTTCCTCTCATTCAGATTAGCCTATAGTGACATTACTATTCAAGTGAAACACATTGATAATTCAAGTTATCACAAACGGTGTAAACACATTAACACGATATTACTTTCATACACTCATATCTTCAGGAGAAGGAAATTGAATAGGATTAGAGTAGCACTGATGAAAAATTAATGGATATTCTTACACAAGTTTTGACAAGTATGATGCTTTTCAGGCTTTGTCGGAGGTTGGCCATGTGTGATACTGAAGGGTCATAAGGCCAAAGGAAATTCAGAGCATGAAATATATTGAATTGTACGTATTTATAGAGCAGTGAAAAGGCCAAATCACTGAAGGTAACATGATGAAAAATCCTAATTTTTTGAACACAAACTGGCATTTATTAAACTATATTGAGGTTTTAGTCCTGTAGTAAGAATAATAACATCTTTCAGCTAAAAGCTGGAATGGAGACGATCTTAGAGACTATTGGGTTTTTACTAATGGTGTCTGTATTTGACACCCATTTTCAGATATCTTAATATCCAGCATCCAAGAAATAAGAAATGCGGGTGATAAATATATCATTTATTGTATATCATATACCTATAAAGAATAACATCTTTTAGCATTGAATGTTTAATTATAATGGATATTTTAAGCTGAGAAATATATCGGATACTGTTATTGTTAAGCTGGACAATGATAATGGATTAAGACATGTCAGACTCTCTCTCTGTCGTTCCCCCTCTGCGATTATCTCTTTCTCTCCCTCTCGGTTGTTATCTCTCTTTGTCATTCTCCCTTCCCCCTCTCTGTTTCTCTACCTCCCCCACTCTATCACTCCCACTCCTCCCCCTTTGTCACACTCTCTCTTTCTCTCTTGATGTCCCTCTTTGCCTTTATCTCTTTGTCACTATTCCTTCCCCTCTGCCACTCTTCCCCTCTCTCGCTCTCCCTCTCTGTAATTATCTCTCTGTCACTCTTCCTCCCCTCTCTCTCTTGATCTCCCTCTCTCTCGTGCTTTCCCTCTATGTCATTATATCTCTGTCCCTCTCCCTCCCCTTCTCTCTCATACACACACACACACTCTCTACTGTTATTCCATTTTCCTTCTCTCATGATTGCTATCTTTCCTCCCTCTCTATATCGCTCATTCTCTAGTACTCTCTCTCACTCTCTCACTCATTCTCTAGCACTCTATCTCTCACTCTCTCGCTCATTCTCTAGCACTCACTCTCTCGCTCATTCTCTAGCACTCACTCTCTCTTAGTCTCATGCTCATTCTCTCACACACACTCTCTTCCCCCTTTATCTTTGACTCTCTCTGCTCTCTATCTCTCTTCTTATCTGTCACACTATCTCTATCACTCTCCCTCCCTCTCTCATTCTCCCACTCTCTCTGTCTCTTTCTCCCTCTCTCTCTCTCTCATTTCTCAGTCTGTTTCAAGCTCTGCAACTGATCAACATATGAAATCTGAAATTAATTGATCTTGCTCAATAATAAGAAGAGATGAGAAGAAAAGGAAATAAATTAATAAGAGAGACATATAGAAAATAGAGATCATTGTATATTTTCCCACACTTAAACGATGACTTTTTGAAGTCTTTCTTAATAATAACATACTCAGGGAAAAGGTAAAAATCCCTTTTGACCTGGCCCCTATTTATAGGAAGAGGAGACACTTAATCCTCTTTAGTCTATCTCAATTCACCACATCATTATAATTAAAATAGACAGCCTCTACACATTTCATAATGATACTTATTGTTACAGATGTCTTAATCCTGTACTTATAATTGAGTTACACTAATTGGGATATGTAATTATATATATAATTATCCACAAATTAAGAAATTAATCTAACAATCTCCCACTTTGACAATTTTTTGGGTTTTATGGCTTTGATCTAGATGAAACAAAGTGGGTTCCTGCAACAAAAGATTGATAATGGAATCAAAATGATACCTAAATAATGATATAGTCAAAACATCCCTAACCAATTCTGGCCTGGGTGAATTTAGTTTATAAAAATCTGGCCTTCCCATATTTATACCAAGTGGGTGTTTTTCATAAAATTCCCCAAACTTTAAGTATATCTTCTGACATCTAAAATACCATTTTTGTGTGACCGTCTAAGCCCAAGTATCAGTCTAGTTAATGACTCCATGGCCCAATAAGCTCTATTGGGATTCAAAATTATTTGACTATATCATTATTTACAATCAATTTAACTAGTTGATAGGTTGAGTCTTTAGCCCGTGGGCTGCCAAGTTATACCTTGAGCTTTAGAAGATTGAAGGAATGAATATCAACTATCACTCATGGAACTTGTTTGTCATTGGTTATTGTGTATGTATTTTCTGTTGTCTGCTTGACGCTCCTAGTACGGCTTAGGGTAGGGTCAAGTATCAAACCCTAATCAATCATCCAAGTTACTACTTATTTGGTCTAAAATCATCGAATAACTCTTCTTTAAAATTCCATTGCCTTGGCTAAGAAGTTAATCACATTATCATCCTTGGGCTATCTCCTTTTAAACCAAGGGCACACGATCACATATTTACCACATAATTATCTTTGTGGACTTCTTTGTGCACTGAACTAAGACTGTTTAGAATTCCACGATTATGAACTCATAGGTCATACGTAATAGTCAAACTAACCTTTAAGTATAAGGACCGCTTGGATAACCATGATGTGAACCAACCTAAATGATAGTTTTGCATACCCCTTCGGGATTCATAATGATCAATTTGGTGAACCCTTTAAGCTGACTAGCTCCCATTATGTATCTTTAGTATCTCTGCATTAATGGCCACGTGATCTGTAATACTCATCGTAAGAGTGAGACTAGACATTGCTATTGTATCCGGATTTTTAATCTCCTTCTCTAGTATCCTTCAATTAATATTATTTAGACATGCTTAAAGACTAGTGACCAGTGTACTAACATCTCATCATAAATCACTTACTCAAATCATGGATTCGTTGACTTCATTTTAAGCATCACAAGTGCACTATGGTGAATACGCTTAACTGATGGAAAAAATGAATATAGAATGTGTGATTCGCTTGAGAACCAGATATATTTCCATCACAATGTACATACATGTATTAATTACTATACGATATCATCACTCTTTGATGTCAAAATTATGCTACCATTATTTAAGACATTTCAACCAATCTTGTCATCAATAAACTGACATGAAACCAATGGGCTTTTATAAAATAAATCATGGCTAAATTGAAATAATGATTACATAAACCAATTAAATGAAAGAGATAGATCAAGTATGTATGTGTACCATGGAAATTACACAAGACATGATTCATACTTGTACATTTCAAAATCAATCCTTTAGATCTTGAATGGAGATCAGTTGAAGTTTGCTCAAATGGGATTAAAATTAGGAAAATTATTCATGCATATTAGGCTCCAAAATATGTCTTTTATTGAATGACATTCAAAAACATACTCCCAATGAATTAGATATCATTATGAGGTATTAAACTGATATGAGGAATGTGCTCATAAAATACCTTTGATGATAGTCATTTTATGAGTGGATCTACTACCGTGGAGTTTGTCCCAATTTGGTTGATAAACAACTTCCCATTCTGAACTTTTTATTTCACAACTAGGAACTTGATGTCAATGAGATTTAACTTTTTCAAGCTCCTTTTGTTATTGGCAAACATAACACTTGACTGATTGTCATAATAGAGCTTCAGCGGCCTTTCAATTCTAGCAAAAACTTGTTGGGTTCTAGAGGCCTTGACCTATATGAACATGATTTCATACAACAAAAGACTTATAACAGAATCATAACGATATCAAATGAAACATTAAATGAAGATTATGTGTACGGATCACATCCATGATTTCTAGGATCATGGAGCGACACTAATCGAGCTGCTCATGTGTCCAGCCTCAAGATGTATCCATGCGATCCTCGACACACCAAATCTCCTCCTTGACCTTGGCTAGCTCTAGTCAACCTTTATCATCATCGATATGACTTCATGATCACATTGAGAATGGAGAGGAGTCATAGGGAGAAGGTAGAAGAAGGGGAAGCCTTTGAATAGTTCTGGCCTGGGTGAATTTCATTCAGGGCCTTCTGTTATTTATACTACATGGGTATTTTTCATAAAACCCCAAAACTTATGTATATTTTCTGACGTCCAAAAGATCATTTCTGTGTGACACTCTAGGCCCATGTAACAGTCTAGTCAATGATTCTAGAGGCACAAGAATCTTTGTTAGCCTTACAAGTTAATTCACTATTTCATCGTATAGATAATTCATGGCCGATCAATTTAACCAATTTATAGGTTGAATCTCCAACCCCTAGGGTGCCAAGCTACACCTCGCGCTCTAGCAGATATGAAGGAGTGTGTATCAACTCACTCATGGAACCTGTTCATCATCCATTACCGTGTACGCATAGTCTCTCATCCACTAGACGCTCCTAGGATGAGTTACGGTATGGTCATTTGTCAAATCCTAATTGGTCATCCGAGTTAGCACTGATGCATTCAAAAATAATTAGAGAACTCTTCTCCAATATTTTACTATCTTGGCCAAGGACTTCATTGCATTGTCTTCCTTAAGCTGTCTCCTCTTATGCTGATGGTGGAGGATCCCATCTTGACCACTCAATCATCTTCATGAACTTATTGATGCACCCAAACTAATACTTTTTAAAATCCCATGATTAGAGATCCTAGGTCATTGTCAAAGAACAATTGTCCATCCACAAGAAATCTTTGGTGTCTCAAATATAAGGACTACTTACATAACTGTGACATGAATCAACTTGATTGACAATTTGGTATAACACTATTCAGGGATTCACGTTGATCAATTCAGTGAACTCTTTCCACTAAAGAGTACCCACTATCTATCCTTTGTCTCCACACTGACGGATACGTGACCAGCCATACTCATCATCTGAGTGCGGTTAGATAATGTTATTCTATCCGGATACTTTGATGTCCTTCTCGAGTATCCTTTGAATAGGAATATTAAGAACACATGCTTAAAGACTCGTGATGTTTGTATTATGATCACATCATAATTCTCTAAGTTCAATCATGTATCCATGGACTTCAATATAAGCATCACATGTTCACTATAATGAATATGTTCTATTAATGAACATGGAACGTGATTTAGAATGTGTGATTGGCTTGCTGCCCACATATATTTCCATCAGAACTCTTAGGCTTGTGAAAAATATCGTCAGCTAATTATGTTAATTTGATGCCTTATAACATGCTAATTATTCTATCATTGCATGATTTTCACTTCTCTAAGATATAGCTCCTTTAGCCAACATAAAAATATAGCATGTCAAAAATTTTCTACTATCAACACATCCAAAAAATTCAGAACTAGAATACCCAACAATCTATACACAATCTGATTTGTTGTATGTGAGAATATGTCTTTTTGTTTTTCGATGGTATGCCATGACTCTGTTCGTTGCTCTCTAATTATCCATACCTCGATTACTTAAATATCTACGAAGTACACCAACAATACAGGCAATATCTGGGTGTGTACAAACTTGTGTATAGATAAGACTTCCCACAGCTGATGCAAAAGGAATCTTGTTGATGACACACAAATTACAAGTTTAATTATATGATATTTACATATTTTGATGCATTAAAATAATTAAATATGTGTCTTATCAAGTTTAAGATACTTAAATCTAATTTAAGATTGATACTATGATTTTTGTGGATTTAAGTGAACTTTTAAGGATTTTTTAACCTTATATTCTGAAAGAAATTAATTTTACAATGCAAAATATATTTTTTACAATTTTTTTGGACTTATATTCATAGAGATAAATTTTCTAGGTTGAGATATATATTTATTATATTTTTATGACTTAGAATATATTTAAAAATAATTTATTAAGCTTTTTTCAGATTTAAAATGTGACTGCCACATGTCACCATTTGATTTGTCGAATGGCGACCAATCACACACTTCCATAATAATTGGTTGCATAAATCATTGCAAAAAGGTGCAATTATGGCATCGTGGATCGCTATGTCATAATGCGCCTATCATTATTTGACACACCGATATGTTTTTTCAGAGGGGCTGACATGGACCAATTGAAAAAATGAGATATTTTTATTGCAATAAGAAAATAAGTAAAGAGTAAAGAGAAGTCAACAGTTTCAATGGTACTCGTGGGCGCACGTGTAGCACCGCAAAACATTAAAAAATAAAAAAAACAAAAAATAAGTGTTGACATGGCATGTAAAAACATGTGCCATGCCAAATACTAACAAGGGATTCATCCTTTTTTCTTTTATGTGAATGACAAATGTCAGTGCGTGATTCAGTTAAAAAGATAAAAAGTGAATATTTCATGACATGGTGCAACGCGACACCACGTCATGGAATAATCAATTTACAATCAAAAGGTGTTTTTTGTCCTTTTCCCTTGTAGGTACACATGGCGGTATGAAGGGCGCAAGGAAGCAATTTGGATGGAAAGACAAGGTGCTGTGGAATATGGGTGATTTGCAAGTTCAACCGAAACAGAAAAAGAGGAAGTGTCAGCATTGATGACGAGAGAAAAAAATGAAGGGCTAGGATTACTCCAAATTTACATCGCAATACCTGACAATCCGCATGTCCGATTGAGCTGAAAAATTTTAGGGTTGCTTCATCTCCCCTCCTCTTGTCATCTATACCCTTTGATCTATGAGTAGAAGTCTGGATCCTTGTGAAAATCATCCTTGAACTTGCTTTCTACTCATGTGGGTTGATTGAAAGATAGTGAGTTTTTGAGATCCATCAAGTGTGTTCTTGGTGCTTTGGTTGTGTGGGAAGAAGCATGTTGGAAGAGGGGGAGCTTACTAGCACCCGTGAAGCACCGTGATCCTGGCAGAACGTAAGCATCTATGGTAAGCATCTTCGCCTTACGTTGTTCTTTCGCAAGATCGTCAATAGCATAATTTGATCCTATTATCATCCTTTTGCTATTACACAACCTCTTTTCATCACCATTATCTCATCTTGCTATCATCATATCATTCACTCACTTGATCATTATCATGTTCGACACGTTCTCTACCTCACTCACTCAATGCTTCACGTCATTCTTCTTGCATTTTCTCTTATATATATATATATTAAATAATCTCAATTATCGATGACGAGGTAAAATCCTAAACTTGAGATTATCATTTTTGCATTTCTTGACTTTCAAAAGTGTTCATTGGACATTGATAGAGACTAAATTTTTCTCATGCCAATTTTTATTTTTATTTTTCAAATATATCCTTTTTGAGAAAAACCAAAATATTTTGAGAACGACCACAATATATCCTTTATTTGTGCCTTCAAATTAAACATCCCCAAAGAAATGACATTTCCTACGTCAAAAATGGCTCCATTTTTAGTTCTTAAATTATAAAAATCTAGATATTTTGTGACAAGTTACGGTTCCTGAGTCAAGCTTCATTTTGTGAAGAAAATTGGGTCATGCTTCTGCTTAATTGCCCCAAATGTGAAAATGTTTCAAACTTGGTTTTCACCTCTCCAAAGCTCATTTGGTCTTGATTTTTGTTTTTTTTGGTATTTGGTTCAGTAAACAAATTGATTTCCTGAGTGCTTAAACCTAAATGTTCATGGGAAGAGCCAATTCTGCAAGCATGCTTAAATTGATGTGTAAAGATGTCGTTGTTTGGGCTTTTAGACTTATACAATAAAATTTATAATAACCCTTAATCACTAAATACTGTGTATAGAGCAAGCAAGGGGTCGAACCACATTGAGGCACTAAGCAAGAATTTTTATCCAATTTTAAATAATTTAATTCAAGAATGAATTAATTTTGTGCTTAATAGACTTTAATTATGTATATAATTAATCAAAATTAAGTAGAAACTTAATTTTGATTTTAATATTTTTGGTCAAGACACTCAAGATAGGATAATTTTAATTATAAGATCAGATTAATTCAGATCACTAATTTCCCAATTATGATAAAAATTTAAGACAATTTTTATGTATTAAAATTGTGAATTAATAATAAAAAAAGGGACTTTGAAATTGGACTTCAAGATGGACGAACTTTTGGATGAAACTTTATTTTTAGGTTTTTTATATATTTAATTAAATTTATAAAAAATCAATTCCCAAATCTAGTGAGAGAAATTAGACGAATTAACCTAGAGAGAGAAAGTAGAAGAATTTGGGGAAAAAAAATGAAATTTAATCCTAATCTAAAAATATTAAAATGCAGAATGGATCGAAATCAATGTATAACTAAAGATTAAAAATCAGATATTGAATCAAAATCAAAATGCAATGCTAATTTTATTTCAAAACAACTTCAAGGGCACGTACATTTCGCCCATGCCATGGCGTTTTAGAATCTTTCAAGAATAAGTTCAAAATACAAATTAGAAACTTACAACTTTCTATGTTGAATCAGTATATGTTGACTTCCAAAGCAACTCATGTGTCCTTCCTGACCAAATCTTTGGGGAGAGCTTCAAAAAGTGAATTTCGCCTTCTTCCTAACCTCCATTTAAAAATCCGACTGTATGGATTGTAGAGGGGGAAAAGAAAAATATGTCCTCAAAATTCAGCTCAATCAGATGGCTAGATCTCAAAATATCGCATATTTACTAGCATTTTATCCTGGCCATTGGATCGTTTAATTATTTAAGAAAAACAGATTTTTCTTATTGGCTGACACCTCTTTTTCCTTGTTTTCGCCGCCCTGGATCTCGTTCTGACATGTGTTTGAGCGCTTCCACAGGCCCAATCATTGGAAAAATGATGCTCCATTTAATAGTTAAGAAGATGCCACGTCGCCCTCATTAGTGCACGTTTGATTAAAAAATAATAAAATAATAAAGAGGTAAGCTTACTGCAATCTTTTAATACACGTAGTGTCGATTTCTGTGTACATTTAATGCACACGGCGAATTGACTGTGCGTGTATTAAAAAAAATGAATCCCTTTTATTTATATAAATGCACGTGTGTCGGTTGCCGCGTGCAATCAATGCACCCAGCTTACCGACTGCACGTATGAGGAATGTTTGTACGTCATAAATGCATGTAGAGATCGATTCTCCATGTGCATTTATTGCACGGAAAAATTAATAAGAAGAAAACAGAAACGTACCTTTTCCTCGCCGACTGCGCCGCTCCTTTTGAAACAATCATTCGCTCATTATGGCATCACGCTTTGCAATGCCATAATGAGTCAATAATGCTCTCTCTCTCTCTCTTATTATTAAAAAAATATGCATCCACTTATTCGCCCGAATTTCGGGCGAATGATGTGGATGCCACGTGATATATATATATATATATATATATGTATATATATATATAATATAAAATGCTTTCTAAAATGCCAAATAAGTAAAATATGTATTCTTTAAATTTGTAAAATCATTTCTTGGTTAAATATTGGCCAGAATATTATAAAAAAATATGGGAAATTTTAGAAAATTAGCAAAACCCTTACCAACCTTTAGCCATGTATTCTAAGCCCTGTAAAAATTTATTCAATGCAAGGAGGTCAAATACCATGTAAAAAATACTAAAAATTCAAAACAGTAATAAAATCAAGGTGTAGGTTATTTATCTCCATTTATATATGATAACATGCAAATATGGCCATTAAAACACATAAATGTAATGTAATATTCATCAATTAAAGTTATTAATTTGCAAGTTATTACATACTCCTCACCATACCTTGAAGTGTAGTGTTTATTCTATTAGGGAACCTGGTATGGTATATTAGGGAACAAGACCACAATCCTCTAGTTATTTACCAAAATCCTTTGGACATTGTTCACCTGACCCACCATATCTTCCATACAATTCACCTGCATGGTCTGATTGGATCGTCTTAATCTGCTTGTTGAGCTGGATTTTAACCTCATATTTTTATTTCTTAAAACATGTCCAGAGATTCTAATTTCTCATGAATAAGATATATGTGGCCGGATTGAGAATAATTATCAATTAAAGTGATTAAGTTGTGTTGACAGTTCCCAGTTGTAAGGAAAGGTTGAAAAATGTATGTTTGTATCAATTCCGAGACACCTAAAGCTCAAATGCGACCTTTCCATTTATGTTTTGTTTTTCCCCTTGATACATATGATGCAAGTATTGATATTGTTTTCACCAAAGGGATCTACATTTCCACATGACACGAGTCGATCAATTCTCGCATGAGATATATGACCAAGTATCTTGTTCCATAATAAATTTGATTTTTTATTCGGTAACTTTCTCTTTGCCCTTTTTGCACTAGAGAGCAAAATTTCATTAGATGAGACATCTACATCAAGTATATAGAGGTTGATATCACTCGATAGAGAACTTGTTCCAGTTAGTTTTGATTCGTAAAATAGACTAAATTTTACTGTTTCTGTATACCAAGTATAACCAAAATTGTCCAAAACAGAACTAAAAACTAAATTCTGTCTAACAAACAATATAACTTAAGTCTCTATCATGTTTAAATGACAAGCAAACTTTTACTGGAAACTAAGCGTCACTATTCTTGCCACTTCTACTGAATTGAGATTCCCTGTCCAGATGAATCTTTCAACATGACTCAGTTTCTGGTAATGGAGGCAACCCCTCCTAGACACTCTAACATGAACAGTACCACATATACAAGGTGACTTTGTGAACAAACTAGAGAGAGATCAGATAATCTTTCTTTGCTCTCCATGCATGAAACTTAGGATAGTTCTTAACATGACCACTTATCTGGCAATGGATAGAAAGCACTACTTTATCCTGCTTTTGTTGCTTCTTTTGATGCAGCCCATCTTCAGCTTGCTTTGGTTTTGGCTGCTTCTTCATTTTTTGATATGAAGTTGTGCCCAAATTAGCACTTTCATGAGACTCTGTATTTAAATGTTAATATTCTTGAACACAAAGTGAAATCGAATCTTTAAGAATCATTTTTTATCGCCAAACCTTGTAAGCCAACTTCAACTATCTATATAGTAAAGGTAGAGAATATAGCGCAAAATACATGAGAATCTTTTGAAACACATCCATGCCTGATTGCCAAATTGTAGGGGCAATAGATCACATCTCCAAATCATGTTTTCTGACATGATGTTTTCCTTGAAACTTCATGGAGATAAACTTTCTATGATAAAAGCATAGGAAATAACACATTTCCATGTATAAGACAAATACTGAAACATTTTTCTTGGGCTTAGATAAGATCCTTTTCATGGAGACGTTATTTTTTAATCCTCTAGAATGATCATGTATCCTCTATAATGAAAAAATGATTGTAAGAAAGAAATTAATCTTACGTTATACATTATAGTATACCACCATATTGTTTGAATTTAGCAAAAAAATTCAAAAGTCCATGAAATAGTTTTAGGCAAAAATTCAAACATATTCACAAGAAATCGATCCCATATTATTGAAAATTTATGAATATCATAATTATTCTTTATAATAAAATTTCTGTCTAGTTCTATAATAGTTTTTATAGAAAATTTACTTTTTAATTTCTCAAAAGTTAGACATTTGAGGAGTTGAAAGCAATTTTCTGTATTTTACCCCAATAATGCCTGTAAGCCCGGACGTCAACGGTGTCGTCGTCCGGAAAGGTATGAAGATAATGCTCTGATACCAAGATGATGTGGGACGTCGTCAAAGGCATCGTTCGATAGATAATTCCAAAGAGAGAATGTAACTACGTGATGCGATGAAGCCCCAGATGAGTCTACGTGCAGGTCCGACTTGTGGGAATTCGTTGAGTTCCGAGCTTCAGGGTAGTGACCGATGATGATGACGGTGACCTTCTGACCCTCGTCGGAGCGATGACTGTGACTACGGCATCGAATGGAATAATTCTGTCGGGCTCGCACGTAATGGACGGGCTCAACCCGTACCTGGGAATTCGCTCAAATCGTAGTTTTATTGCTAATATTCTCTCACCTAAACTAACCCGCGCACGGTGGAGTGCAGTCGAAAATATGCTGAAGAAAGTAATATAACTAATGAGCATGATAATGGCGTACCTCGTCGGTGGGCGCTCATCGTCAGCATCTTCATTGACTCATACATTGGAGCGGGTAGGTAGGCGGAGGCGTGCTGTGATGGACACAGCTGGGCTCGACCGACGGTAGTGTCACAGCGCAAGAGCGGGTATTAGGAGAGTGAAGGCAAAGCTATGAGAGAGCAGTGGCGAGGAGACTCGAGCTATCTGCCAATCCTGGTGATGTTGGGTTCCATAGGCCTTGACATAGATAAACAAATCAAAATCTTCCGCAGTGGAAGCCTTGAACAAAATCGAACAGCATCGTTAAAACCATGTAATGAAGTACCTTTGCATGGATCTCATTTTTGATTTCTTTGGTCCGAAGCAAGACTAGTCAAGCTGCTCAAGTGTGCAGCCTCTAGACGTATTCATGCAATCCTTAGCAAGTAGAATCTCCTCCTTCTCATTGACGAGCCCGTTCAATCTCTGTCGTCGTCGTCCCGATTGCATCGGGGAATGGCGAGGGGGTGTGGGGAGAGTGGAGAAGAAGGGGAAAGGCCCCCGAACAATTCTGAACTGGGTGAGTTTTGTTCAGGGCCTCCCTTTATTTATACTAAGGGGGTATTTCTCATAAAACCCCCAAAACTTAATTATATCTTCCGACAACCAAAAGACCATTTGCATGTGACCCTCTAGGCCCATGTATCAGTCTAATTAACGACTCCAGTGGCCCAATAACCCTTATTGGCCTTCCAAATTAATTAAATATATCATAATATAGATTAATTAATGTCGGATTGATTTAACACAATCGATAGGTCGAGTCTCCAACACGTGGGGTGACAAGCTACATCTCGTGTTGTAGAAGATACAAAGAATTGTGTATCGACTCACTCATGGAACCTGTTCGTCATTGGTTACTGTGTACATATAATCCCTCATCACTTGACTCTCCTTGAATGACTTAGGGTATGGTCACTATCAAACCCTAATCGGTCATCCGAGTTAGTATTGATGCATTAAAAAATTATCGGAGATCTCTTCTCTGATATTTCACCGCCTTGGCCAAAGACTTCATCATATCATCTTCCTTGAGCTGTCACCTCTTATACCTAGGGTGGACAATCCTATCTTGACCACTCAATCATCTTCGTGAACTTCTTGATGTACCCGAACTAAGACCGTTTAGAATCCCATGATTGTAGACTCATTGGCCATAATCAAAGTTCAATCGTTCGTCAACAAGATGTCTTTGGTGTCTCAGGTCTAAGGACCCCCCCCCCCCTTACACAACTATGACATCAATAAACTTGGTTAACAGTTTGGTATAATACCATTCAGGGATTTGTACGGATCAATTAAGCGAACTCTTTCCACTAAAGAGAACCCACTATCTATCCTTAGTGTCTCCACACTAATGGCTACGGGACCGACCATACTCATCATATGAATGAAGCTAGATAGTGTTATTCTATCCGGACACTTCGATGTCCTTCTCGAGTATCCTTCGAATAGGAATGTTTAGAACACATGCTTAAAGACTAGTGATCACTGTATTACAATCTCATCATAATGCACTAAGTCCGATCATGTATTCGTGGACTTCATTATAAGCATAACATGTGCACTATAATGAATATATTATATTAATGAACATGGAACGAGAGGTGGAATGTGTGATTTGCTTGCCCACCACATATATTTCCATCAGGTAACAGACGCAAGCGGAGGCCAGTGGCATGTTGGTGGGCGTTGGGCCGATGCAACGACAGCTGGGGGGTGAAGCAGTCTGAAGGCTCAGAGATATGCACAACCAAATATGAATGGCGCAAGTGGCGTCAAGATTCTTGGCGTGGCAATCTGTGGGTGCGAGCGACCGGTGCAGAGCAAGGTATGCCTATGGGCACAGGCTGTTGTCATGGAGCTCGCTGCAAGCTGGGCGGTATCGATGTTGTCCAGGGATAAGATACCCGGTGTCCGACTGGGCAACCGATCCGAAGGGGCGGTGCATCGTGGTTGCATCGGTGCGGTGGCTCGAATGACCCGCGGTTAAGTCTAGGGCATGGGTGGTGCAACACTGGACCATGCCATGTACCCGAGACAAGGGGGGAAGTTTAGAGCACATCTGTCAGGTCCAAAGATGAATCTTCGACCAGCAACCCACACCCTAAGCATTGATTGACCACATGCGCGGTCGGGAGCTAGAGTGCTAGAAGGTTAGCGTGGTGGTACTTCCGCAAAGAGTTAGCGACACAATGAAATATTGCATTGACCAGGCAAAATCGGAGGCCAGGCGGCAGAGGGTCGTGCGGTGGGTACGTCTGCAAGAGTTGCAATGCAAAGGAGCCGTTGCGTTGACCAGGCGACGAGATTCCATGGCAGCTGGATAGTATCATGTGTCGCACCATTGTCGAGCAATTAATGACCAACGGAAGAATGGCAGCATCGAGGCATCAGGGTGGCAGCGAAGCGCTTCGTCAGGCACCCCTGAGATGTTCTAGGTCGCGTGGGAAAGCCAGCAACGTCTCATAGAGACTGATCTCTGACCCATGCAAGCTAGACGACAGAGGAACCACCAACGGTGTACTGGATTTCCACGGCGACGATTGCTTGGCAGATCCAACTGACGCGAGCACACCGGCAACCTTCTGCTAGATCAATCTCCGTTCCCTCTCTTCTTCCTCCTCCCTCTTCCTCCTTTTATGCTTCTTCTTGGTGAGACCTGGACATGGGTAACTGCCCAAAATGAAAAAAAATCCAGATATGAGAACATGTGGCGCCCATCATGATCTTGTATAGGGCCAGGTTGGGCCCTTATAAGAGGGTCCATTGGCCCATTAAGAAGGGTCCAACTTGGAGTGTCCTTTAACACCAGGAACCTCCTTGGAACAACATTCAAAGAAAGAACGATTCAAACAACAAATAGATGGCGATGATGAAGACGAAAACAACGAAGGTGAAGATGGAGATGAAATGATAAAACGATGAAGAAGATGAAAACACCAAAAGAATGATGAAATCAAAACACGGGAAAGATATGGACGTGCTTTTCACCCGAGGTTGCTTGAACCCGGGGGCCTTCGTTTGCGCCTTGGTGTGCCGGTCGGGGGGACGCAAGCAGACTGGAGTCGATGAAGACGATGACGAGGGCTTTGAAGATACGGCAGCAATCTCGGGCGGGCGCTCTCCGCCAACCTCACATTACTTTTCAATAATTTTAAACTTAAAATTTTATTTATCTTAATTTTTCATGATTACCATTTTATTATATCTCAAAAACTATTTAATCCCCAAATTTATTGTTTTTCTAAAAGTATTCATTCCATATGGAATTTAATAGTATTCTATCACTATTTTTTAGTGATATTTTCTATATATTGCCTCAAGATATAAAAATCAGATACAAAGATATACCAAGTGTTTTTTATAAATAAGTTAGTCTCATGCAAATTTTTATTTTCTGTACCCAAATTTTGATAGTAATTTTGTGGATTAAATAAAATGTATTCCTTCAGTAACTTTAAAAAAAACTTAACAATAATAATTATCGATAGGAAAATAAAAATGTGCATGGGATTTGATTTTTATAACTTCATATCATAGTAAGATATCAATTGTATTTTTCATTAATATCCTTTTTATTGATCATTTTATCATAAGGATTAATATAAGAGAGACACTAATCAGTATATTTCATAAATAAACAGAATATGACTCAATTCATGTCAACTGTTACGAGAAAAACATTTAAATGTTTATGCCTAGGACAAAAACTTTAAAAGTTTTTTTCTGTATATGAAAAAAATATTTGTTGAAACTTTGAAGCCACGACTTGCAATATTTTTAGTGAATTATTTTCTATAATACTAGAAACTCAATCGAAAACATGAAATGAAGAGAGAGAAAATGAGATCAATCTCTTATTTTATATTGTACAAAACCCAATCATGTGTTGCCTTGTCATGACTGGAATGAATATCTTTTTCTATTTATTACCACAAAGTATTACAAAAGACCAAAATGAACTATAACACTTGGTTGAATCGGATGGTTTTTTAGAGACGCATTGAGTTTTATTCTGATATGGCATTGAATGTTCTAGTATGGGCTTAAAATTAGATGTATTTTCTAACATTATTATACAAAATAAGCTACCTCTTGATAACATTTATCATGCATATGAGTAATCTTTCAAAGACAATCGATTGAGAAATACATGGTGAAAGTTGCATGGCTTTCAAATTTGCTGTGCTTTTCAAAACTATGGTTGAAGTATAACCTTCTTCCGGATAAAAGTACTTGAGGAGATGAATTTTCAAACTCATTAATAATATTTCGACAACGCATAGCGAAGACAATTCAGGTTTATCATGGGTTATGGAAAAAGTTTATGAATTCATCGAAAGCTTATTGTCGAACCTATTCATGTTGAGGCATGCTAATGTTCATGAACGACTTTTGAAACCATTGACATGATGAAGGAACCATGGTAAGAAAGATGCTCTGTCTGAGCTTCTCATTTTCGTTTGGCACACTGCATAAAGAATCCCTTTTCTCTCCCTTTGACAGCACATAAACATAATTAATAATAGTCTTAATCTCACCAGATACCAAACGTGTGAAGCTGCGGCAGCCCACATCCTAAAACTCTCTCTCTCTACGACTCTCTCTCGACATCTCTCTCTCTTTCTCTTTCTCCCTCTTTATCTTTCATTCTCTTCTTTCTCTCTCTCTATCTCTTTTCTCTCTCTCTATTTCTCTCTCTTTGATTCTCGCTCTCTCTTCTCTCTCTCTTTCATTCTCGCTCTCTCTCTTTCTCTTTCTTTGATTCTCGCTCTCTCTCTTCTCTCTCTTTCATTCTCGCTCTCTCTCTTTCTCTTTCTTTGATTCTCGCTCTCTCTCTTCTCTCTCTTTCATTCTCGCTCTCCCCCTTTCTCTCTCTTCTCTCTCTCTCTCTTTCTCTCTCTCCTTCATTCTCGCTCTCTCTCTTTCTCTCTCTTTCATTCTCGCACTCCCCCTTTCTCTTTCTTCTCTCTCTCTTTCATTCTCGCACTCCCCCTTTCTCTTTCTTCTCTCTCTCTTTCATTCTCGCTCTATCTCTCTCTTTCTCTCTCTCTTTCATTCTCGCTCTATCTCTCTCTTTCTCTCTCTCTTTCATTCTCGCTCTATCTCTCTCTTTCTCTCTCTCTTTCATTCTCGCTCTATCTCTCTCTTTCTCTCTCTCTTTCATTCTCGCTCTATCTCTCTCTTTCTCTCTCTCTTTCATTCTCGCTCTATCTCTCTCTTTCTCTATCTTTCATTCTCGCTCTATCTCTCTCTTTCTCTCTCTCTTTCATTCTCGCTCTATCTCTCTCTTTCTCTATCTTTCATTCTCTCTCTCTCTCTCTTTCATTCTCGCTCTATCTCTCTCTTTCTCTCTCTCTTTCTCTCTCTCTTTCATTCTCGCTCTATCTCTCTCTTTCTCTCTCTCTTTCATTTTCGCTCAATCTCTCTCTTTCATTCTCGCTCTATCTCTCTCTTTCTCTCTCTCTTTCATTTTCGCTCAATCTCTCTCTTTCTCTCTCTCTTTCATTCTCGCTCTATCTCTTTCTCTCTCTCTCTTTCATTCTCGCTCTATCTCTCTCTTTGTCTCTCTCTTTCATTCTCGCTCTATCTCTCTCTTCTCTCTCTCTTTGATTCTCGCTCTCTCTCTTCTCTCACTTTCATTCTCGCTCTCCCCCTTTCTCTCTCTTCTCTCTCTCTTTCTCTCTCTCCTTCATTCTCGCTCTCTCTCTTTCTCTCTCTTTCATTCTCGCTCTCCCCCTTTCTCTTTCTTCTCTCTCTCTCTCTCTTTCATTCTCGCTCTATCTCTCTCTTTCTTTCTCTCTTTCATTCTCGCTCTATCTCTCTCTTTCATTCTCCCTCTATCTCTCTCTTTCATTCTCCCTCTATCTCTCTCTTTCATTCTCGCTCCCTCTTTCTTTCTCTATCTTTCATTCTCTCTCTCTTTCTCTCTTTTATTCTCGCTCAGTCGCTCTATCTCTCTCTTTCTCTCTCTCTTTCATTTTCGCTCTATCTCTCTCTTTCTCTCTCTCTTTCATTCTCGCTCTATCTCTCTATCTTTCTCTTTCTCTTTCTCTCTCTTTATCTCTCTTTATCTCTCTCTACGCCATCTCTTTCAATCCATCTGTTTATCCCCCCATCTGTTTATCCCCCACCTGTTTATCCCCCAATGGTTGTCTCTCTCCCTCACGAACACACATCAGCGAGTCAATCCAAATCCAAGACAATCCATCAGCAGAGGCAATCCTGCTCGTTCTTCCTCATCCCCCACTCACCGTCCTCTCTCCTCTCTCTACCCGCCATTACTCCCCCACGCAACTCTTTCATGGGTTTCCAACCCTGAAATGGACCTCCAAATAGAACGATCGCCCCCCCTCAAGCCCACTCCCATAACGGAAGCTTCTCCTCTCTCCTCTTCCTTCAATGGCGATTCCGTCAACCACGCGGTGTACAAGCAGTGTATGAAGAACCACGCCGCGGCTATCGGCGGCCACGCCGTTGACGGGTGTGGGGAGTTCTTGCCATCCGCCGTTCCGTCGTCCTACGCCTGCGCGGCCTGCGGCTGCCACCGCAATTTCCACCGCAGAGTCCTGCCCATCGTCAACGACCACCGTCAACCGCCGCTCCTGCCTTCTACAAGGCAGAAGAAAAGAGCCAGGACTAAGTTCACAGAGGAGCAGAAGCTAAGTATGAAGGAGCTATCGGAGAAGCTCGGTTGGCGTATGCAGAAAGGGGACGCCGCCATGGTTGAGATAGCGTGTAGAGATATGGGCGTTGACCAGAGTGTCTTCAAGGTGTGGATGCACAACAATAAACATATATTTGTTCAAGGGTCCTCCTCTAGAAGAGCAGGCGGCGGAGGTAAAGAGACCAGCCCAAGCTCCAATTCTTAGCCTGGCTTTCTTCTTCTTCTTCTTCTGAGTCTTCTTCTTCTTCTTCTTCTTCTTCTTCTTCTGAGTCTTCTTCTTCTTCTTCTTCTTCTTCTTCTTCTGAGTCTTCTTCTTCTTCTTCTTTGGCTGCCTAACGATACGGAACCCTTTGATTATTGATTTTTTGACTTGATCTTGTTGGGAATGTTATTGGTGGACTATTGAGTTTCTCTCTTTTCTGGTCTCTCGCTTTCGTTGCTCTGATCTCTGCCTCATCTTTCGGCGTCTTATCCCTCAATTAATTATGACCTGACACGGCGAGGAATCTGTGGGTCTCTCTCGATCTCTATTCTCTATCTGCAATTATTTGTCGTCTGTGGTAAGGGCAAGAGGATTTTTCTTCCCATCTTTGGGCCAAACTGTCACGCACCACTGTTGGTGCTTCTCTATCTAGAAAATCATATCGGTGATGTGGGCTTCGTTGGTGATGTTAAAGGCATTCAAATCTCTTCTTATCTTCTGTTTCGTACCTTGCCGTGGAAGCAAGAGCACTGCCCAGTTGTCGACAAACGAGATAAGATGAGAGAGAGAGAGAGAGGGAGGAGAGAGCAAGCGAGCGAGAGAGAGAGAGAGAGAGAGAGAGAGAGAGAGAGAGAGAGAGACAGAGACAGAGACAGAGAGAGAGAGAGAGAGAGAGACAGAGAGCGGTTTATTTTAAATCTTTGAGGGTTGGCCTATTGTCTAGTGGTGCAACTTGTGAGGGATTTCTACAGTTCCCATATAAGATGAGTGGTCTGTGACTTCCTTTCTCCCTCTTCCTCTGACACATAATCTCCCTATCTCTAGAGATTATAGAAGGAAAAAAATCACGCATGAATGTAAAATGAAAATAACACTGTTCATCCTGGCTCTCCCAATCACTCCAGATGACATTGAATTGTCAAGAAGAACGTTATGTTGCGTATTCAAGGAACCCCTCAAAGAACCTCCTTGCTTTGTCAACGCAACGGATGAAACAGAGACAGGAAAGAATGTTGTATTTTAGGTTCATGGCTGTGTCACGTATCAATTCCAGTCTATCACTTTTTGACTATCTCTATCCCCCTCTCTCCTGCTTTTCCTTTGAATGCCCTATCTACAGTGTATTTCTTAGAGCCCCCGTGCCATTTTATTCCCCAAAAAACTATCTAGGCAACCGTGAGCTTAGCCCAATCAACATGGTTTGCCTACTTGACTCAATAATTACCTTAATAAGAGCATCCAATATATTATGAGTTCCAAAAATGAGTGTTGAAACAAAAAATTTACCTTAATGTTACAATCAACAAGGAACATTTCAGAACCTTAGTTAACACAATTTTTATTCTTTCTGTAAAGGATATCTCTAAGTAAGAGATTATGAACTATAAAAATGTATATAAAAAATATAATGTTACAAATGGTCATTTTGACTTGCTTTGCGTCATTCATGTTCTGGAATCTTCCAGAATGATCTAGAATTTTCTAGACTCTTCTAGACGAACCAATTCTAAAGCCTTCTAGATGCTTCTAGAATCTTATGGAGTCCGCTAAACTATTCTAGAGGCTGATGGATCCTTCTAGAAGCTTGTGGGTCTTTCTAGGTAATCTAGAAAGTTGTGGAAACCTTCTACAGAGGGAGGTTATACAAGATTCCAAGGAGCTCTATAAAAGGAGGTGTCTACATCATCTTGTTGGAGGAATTCTGAGGAAATTCTGGAGTAGTCCAAGAAGGAATTCTTAAGAGCATCCTATGGAGGATTCAAGCTTAGCTAATTGGAGAGTTGGAGAAGAGTTGGGGACAACATAGCATGTTGCAAAGAGGCTTTTGGGAGTAGGTTACACTAAGTGTGTATCTTCTTGTTGGTTAGTCACTTTGGCGAACTTGCTCTCTTTTCTCATTTTTCACTTGCTGTTTTGGACCTCTATTGTGAACATTTATCATCCCATTCAGGAAGGTTATTTTCTCCAAATCAATGTGTGGGTTTTGTTTACTATCATCACCATACTCTTGGTGGATTCTTGAGCTTGGTTGATACATATTTTAGGCTCCATTAAGCTAAGATCCTCAACATTCCTAAACTCATGACAATAAGAACAACTTATAAACATTTAGAAATAAATCTATACATATTTTTTCTATTTTTAAACTTATGAATACCCATATATAGATCAACAAGTTTTGTTTGCATATTGTGTAATAGATCATGGACTCCCACAACAGAGAAGGGTGTTGAAGAGAGGGACATTCACACTACAAACATGTGTCGTGTTTTCTGTAAAAGCATCAAAAACTCGCTTTGAACACCAAAAATCCTGAAACATTTAATTCTGGATCCTTTGATCAAATTAGGCTAGAAACAGATTAACACTACATACATTTAAATAATTCTGGATCCTTTGATCAAAATTTTCTTTTACTCTTTAGGCTAGAAAGAGATTGACACTATAAACATTTAAATAATTCTGGATCCAATGATCAAATTTGTCTTTTAATTTTTAGGCTAGAAAGAGATTGACACAACAAACGTTTAAATAATCCAGGATCCTTCATTCAAATTTGTCTTTTGTTTTTAGTCTAGAAAAAACCAGTAAAAGATTAAAGATATACTTACAGATCAAGTAATGAAAATTTATTATTCTTTTTTCACAGAAGTGAGTAGCTGAATAAATATTGGACATCACTAACCTCAATTTTACATTCAATAATACTTTTTAAGTATCCCTTTCTAACCATATTTCATGTGAATAACATCCATATATCATCAACTTTAACTCCGAATCGTCTAAAAAATCCTGTATAAATAATAAGCTATTTACTTAAATCTTATATGAAGATATAAATTTTCACTTTTAAATTTATTATTTAAGAATAATTAAATATGCTTTATTCATGTACTAAATCGTAAGTATGAGATTTAACCTTGTCATTTTTACTAGTTAAACTTTAGCATATTTAACCTAGAAGTTGAAACATATGGTTCAAGTATTCATATCCAGATCATTGAAATTTCAGGTCCATAATAATAGGTTCACATATTCAATTGAATATCAAAAGTCAAATTGCTTCATCATAATGAAGATATAGTACATTCATTTCATTCCAAAATAAAACACTTCCTTACTGCTGAAAGATGGTCATGAAATTTTCCCATGATTCAAGATAGTTTATGAAAGTTGATGGGTGTTGACTGACGTACCACAAATCAGGCATGTAAATTAACATTTTTTAAGGGGTTATGAAGTCATTTAATGGAATGAAGATGCATTTTTATGTTAAATTCCATTTTTATGCAATTTTTCATCCATTGTGCAAAATGTCCTATTTTTAATGAGTTTTTGCATCTCTAAAAAAAATAGTATCAAATTCTTTGATTAAGTAGAAAGAAAAAAATAATAAAATAAAAATAATAAATTAAATTAAATTAATAATAAATAAAAACTATGTGCTCCTATGGAGCCGCCAAGGCAGCCAAAGCAGGCACACTACAGGCATCACCCACAGCCATAGCCAAGGCCGCAGCCGTAGGAGGCACCCGAATCACAGGCGCAAGCCTAGGCTAGTGCCTCAAAGCAGCACCAGAGGTATCACAAGCCATCGCCCAAGGTAAGTGTGAGTTTCTTCATATTCCCTCGAAATAGAGATGCAGAATTCATGTACTGTATTAGTTTTCTAAAACAAGCAATATGGGATAGCTAATCGCTTTTCAAAAGAGAGCGGGTCGAGGCACGTGTGTACGAGAGTAGAATCGCGGCCCATTGGGCCGCGATCTTAAGAAAAGTGAAAGCAAACCCGACCGGGCTTTGAGCCTACCCAGCCCGAACCCCATGTCAGCTCGGGCTTTTATTAAATATGTTGTTATAATCTTGACCGTCGATCTTCCTTCACAAGATTGAACAGTCAAGATCATCTTTAATTTATTTTCTCTTTTCTTCTATTTCAGGCTCCAGCTCAGCGTGAAGCTCCGTTGTGGACGAATCAAAAATGACCAAGTGGACATTCAGAGCTGATGTGGGGCCGCTAACAGAGCAGGGTCCACCGTAAGTAAAGAGGGTCCACGGTTATAATTTATTTGTAGGCGTTGATCCCTCTCAAAGAGGATCAGACGGTCAAGAATAATCTCGACCAAGCTCCTCTTCTTGCCATCGTCTCTGTCACTGGCGACATCACACTGATGACGAGAAGGCAGATTTTTGTCAATTCGTCCTTGGAGACGGTGCAGGAGTTATCCCATACCGGTCAGGAAGGTCAGTGGACCATTCCTGACCTATAAAATGGCTGTAAGTCACCAGAAAAATAATCTTTGGCCACCAAAATTTTGAATGAATCTTTTTAAATAAAATTGCCGGTGGAGAAGACCCTCCTCCATCTTTGTCTCTTGTTCCTCGGTCTCTCGATCAACGATGGTGACATAGCCATGGCCTGAAGGGAGATTAGCCAGAGAGAAGAGAGAAAGAGGGAGAAATTCAAGGAACGCTTACCTAAAGGACGACGTAGCCGGAGCAGGGTCAGGAGCCGTCGGTGACCTCCACCTGTTGCAGAAATATGGTAAGTATACTTTAAATTTTCATACATACTATAAAGTATAAGGATTGAGGAATCATTTCCTCAATCAATCTCCTCGAAATTGAACTAACTCGATTTTGAGCGAAAGATTGAAAAAGTTGAAATTTCTCATTGAGGCATTTCGACAAACACCCTTCATACAATTCCTAAAATCGATCTTTTAAAAATTATTTTAAATATTTTTAACCCAATTAAAAGTCTCTAAAAAATGCAACAAAATCTAGAAAGATATACTTTCTATATACATACTCTGATAAAATATCTTAAAAATTCTCTCTCGTTCCTTATAAAATCATAGAAATCCAAAATCTTCTATTAGACATTTTATCAAACATTTTGACTTCAATATTTGACCCCGCATTTTCTGCTCTAATTATACCTCTAAAAATTATACAAAAATTTCCTTAAATCACTAATATATATCTACTACATATATATGAAATGAGAGGTCTACATAAAACCTGTGGAGAGGACTTTCTTCATAAATCACTATTAAATTCTTTCTTGTTCTCTCTTAGGTATTACAACAAACACCTAGTGGTGTTTGTTTGCGCTCCTACTCATTAGTAAAATTCAACTCTAAGAGCCAATCCCTGTGGAGACGACCTTACTCTCACTTATACATCTTTGAGTAAGTTTACACATTAAAATTTTTATTTGATTGAAGTGAAAATAACACAATGACAAAAAAAATTAACACCCCATTTTTGCTTTGTCATTGACCAACTGACTGATTGGTCCATTTAGGACTTCATATGATGGGGAAAACCTAAGTATTTATCACGATGCTAATTTAATGATTTCAAATCAAACTCATAAGGCTTGAATATCAAATTCCTCAGTCTATTTATGCAAGTTTGATAAAAAAACAATAAATTAATAATGAAAAACACTAATGCTGAGTATGGTCCGTTAGGATTTGCAATCATCATCGTCATATCAGCTAGCGATGTTCATCACCAACCTTGTCATCATACTAGCATTAATTAAAAATCAGGCTATCACTAACAATGACATAGACGTTTTCTGGGAGGGTTTAAGAGTGACATTCGTGTTGTTGGTGCACTTTTGACAGCTGATGATGGTTTCCATGATGAAATGGTTGATGTTGCTGACATGTGTTTGGATTTATTTCAGTTTGAGAGAAATGTTGAATATTCCTGATACTATATATATAACCGTTTGGATAGAAATGGTCATTATACACTAAGTGAAATCCATTGTCAGTGAAATTTTTTTGATCAAATTATAGTTTAATTTTTTACCACATTCTAGTTTTTATCCAATGTAAGGCTATTTAATATTTTTATTTTGAAAACTAAGTCGTCTCCACGAGTGGATTATTCCCCACTTATTTAGAATGAGGATGATGAATAGTGATCCATGGGAAATAGGGGTAGGAAGGAAAATGGATTCAATGAAACCTTGCACTATTTGAAATGATAAAATCTAAAAAACAGAAAAAATAACATAAGAGAAGATAAATCCTATAGAAAAATATAAGGGGAGATAAGAGTAAGTAATATAGAAGACACAATAAAAACCTAAGAGAGTTGTAAAGATAATCAGATAAAATAAAAAAATAGAAAAGAAGAAGTGATGTAACACGACATGTGGGGATCGAGCGGCCCGTGTTACACCACTAAAGGCAGATGAGGATATGTGATGTGAAGTTTAAAAGGATGCGATTGTTGATAAAGCTCAACGAGAATTAACTCGAAACTGAATGAACTGAGACCTAACCCAGATGATGACACAAGGGATCAGGACACTAACAAGCTCCCAATGACCCGAGTGCTCGGTTTGAAACCCGACGGGATGGGGGACGTTCACTGTCTGTGAGCATCACGACCGTCATCAAAAACGAGCGGATCCGACACCGACAAAGTTAAATTCCTTGCATAAATACGGTGGCTAATATTACAACATGTATATTCTTGGGGAAGTCACAGACGGTACAGAGGTCGACCTGGGAACCGGCAAAGTATGTGCGTCAGTCATGGTTGTCGAAGAAGGACCCAAGGAGATCTGAGCAGTGTATCGCCGACTGAACGGTAGTATAGAGGCAGAATGGTGGCATGAGCCAACGCGGCCCGCTTGTGATCTCGTCAGCCAGATTCGGTATGACTGATCAACATATACAAATATGACACATGCAGATGCCAATGGTATTTGACTGTTCAAGATGTTGACGACGGCGAGCACTCTAGACGAGCAGAACCAATTTTCTCATCACCGGGGGAGTGGGGGGGGGGTTACTGGAACAGTCAGCTATTGAAGCAGCTTGGGTCATCGTCGTGCACGCAAGGTGCATGAAGATCCAATCATTGCCAAAAAGTCAACACAATGCAGAATTCGTGCGGAGTGCATCCGAACTACTTCTATGTCGACGGCGACCAGGAATAATAGTAGTGACTCTCTCAACGTCCAATGCACATTGTCGGTCCAGGGATCGTTGTTGGAAGATGCACGGTATATAAAGCAACATCAACTCCCCACGTTGCCCCCTTCCCTCTCCTCTTATAATAAAAGAAGAGGGAGTTATGAGCGCCCTAATAGGCCCCTTTTAATGGGGGAAGTTTATTGGGCTCCCCCCTAAAAGGGTCCTTTAGGGGGGAAGAAGCCAAACATGGACCCCCCCCCCCCCTAAAGATGCAAACTAAATCACCACAACATACAAATACACACGGTGGAGGCTCATACACACGCAGGAGGGGGCCTCCCTATAGTGAAAAGACGACAAGAAAAAACTAAAATGACACGAGGATGGGGCCCATACATGAGAAATGGGCTGTTATAAAACCACGAAGAGACACGACATGTAACAAAATGACACAAATGCAGTTTCTCAAACCTGGTAGCGGACTTTTGGGTTCTTCACATCGGCTCGGGCTCCGTGAAGTGGCTGATGATGAGTCTGGATGCACTCGAATGGATGATCTTCCATCAAGAAGATAAGATAAGAAGAGAATAAGTATGAGGAGATAAAAACAGAGAAAGAATGAAAAATATTGAGATAAGACCAAAATAATGACTACAGAGTGACTAGAACATAGAAAATGGGGAGGAAAAAAGAACTCTATCTAGAAGCCTTGTTAGTCCTGCTTTCGAATAAAATTACAGTTGAAGAATAGCATATCATGAAGTATGTATAGGGTCAATAGGCAGTAAACTGAGGTAAATTTATGCAGGGAAATACATATAAAATATTACAGGTAAAGAAAAAAATAAAATATTTTGGAGTTGGGTAAACATTTTTGGAGTTCACTTATGCGAACAAATTGTAGAGACCATATTTTAAATTTTTTAGATACTGGAAAAAGTATGGGAATTTAAGATTTATTGCAGTAAATTGAGGTGAGATAATAGAACTTAATCAATTTCATCTATAAGTTTTTAACACATAGAAGAGATATCAACTTGTGTTTTGAGTGATTTCAAAGGTATGTACATTAATTTTTTTTGATGATATGTATAAAATAAATTCAATCTCTATAATAATTGGATATAATAAATAAGTAATAATAAAATCAAGTTTACAAGCATTTGACAGGTTTCAAGGAGCTGGCAAAGCTCGTGGTTCCTCTTGCATTATATTCTTCTTATACATAAATTTGCAGTCTATCTCCTTGTTTATCTTCCTTCAGTTCTTGAAAATGTCACTCTCAGAATGAAGAAATAAGAATAAAAAAATGAATAAAGACAAAATATTAGAAATATGATTATGTACTCTAGAAACAGTTTAAGAAAGATTCCAGATTAATAAACTCTATTTACATCGCCTAAAGAATAAAATAACTCCCTGCCCTCTCACGGCCTCCTTCAAGAAAATTATTTTAATAAATAATAACGATTTTTTAGTCTCAATGGATGTCCCAAATTCTACATCATAAAGCAGTGGGATGATCTCCAGAGATCATGGAGTAATGATTATGCAGTGAAATCACTTTCTTGGAAGGCCCTAAGTGAAAGTGGATGTGCACGTAGAGGTCATTCCTAAAGGAGTGCTCACCTCTATCACTATCTTTAATAACCATTGGGTAGTGTTTAAGGCCATGGATATTTGTTTCCAGTAAATCAACCATACTTCCATGTCCTATTTGAGTTCATTGAAATAAGTGATGATACATGTGATGAATAACTAAATAATTATAAGATCATAATATAGTAACCACTGATATATTAACATGTAATCAAATTTCTTATTTCAAACAATGCTCAGGACATACATAAAATGTGAACAAAGAATATCATTATCTAATACTAGTATTCTAACTATGTCTGATCTTGTGGCCATTAGTGTAGAGACGCGGGATAGAGGATTGGATCCAATCAAATTGATCTAATCTTTATCTGATATTTTCATGAACCAAAGAAAGATTTGATCCAACCCCATTGAATATTTTCATCAAACAAGATTTTATATTGATTTTGATCAAAAAATTTTACTTATTTGACTTGTTTAATCAGCATCACTAAAAAATTAATCATACTGTTCCAACAAAATCTAAATTTTAATATGAGGAAATGTGTAGGATTGATGAATATCTTTTTAAAAGATTATGATATGAGGAAACTCATAATTTATGAAAATTTTCAATAATGAGATATAGATGAAATTATGTTGAAATACTTTTAAAGACTAAGGTTTGAATTTGGAAGGGAGAATTATAAATACTCCATGATTATGTAAATTATATATAATTATAGAGATAAAGTTATTTTCTAATATTTTGAAATACTTAGGTATGTCAATATCAGTTTCAGAGAGAATTATAAATCATCATTTTCAGGAAATTATTACATAATTAAATATAAAAAATTATGTTTCCAAATTTTATAAAGACAGAGAGGAAGTCCCAAAGTGACATATCGATAAAATCTATGATATCTTTGATGGATGACATCCCTGTTTCAAACCACATCATTACCGTCACTTAACTAGATTGCACGGCTTGATCAGGTTGGATGACATCTCTGATGTCACATGTTGACAGCATTAGTGATGTCACTGATGGATGATGCTCCCATTGAGACCAACTCATTACCATCAACCAACGAGATAACATGATGTGACCAGTTGACCTGATGTTCCTGACATCACATGTCAACAACATTATTGACATCGCCAAATGGATGATGCCCCCATTTGAGACCACATCATTACTATTACCCAATGAGATGATGTGATGTGGCCAAGTGGGAGGATGTTCCCGACCTCACAAGTCAATGACCTTATCGACACCACCAATATCCCTATCAAAAATTCCCCTGACTTAAGGGATGGACCATGTCACAGATTGAGATGACATCAGTGATGTCATAGACAGGGAGAATGTGATATCATGGGTTGAGAGGATGTCATTGTCGTCATCTATCAATGACGACAATGACATCACATATACTGAAGTAATTTATTGACATCACCCAATGATTTTGTGATTACTGAAGTAATTTCACCACCCGAAATCACATGTGGACACATGCATTTAATTGAACCATAAAATTAATAATAGTCTAAATTATGACTAACAGTTAGTTTTCTACCTCTAAAGGGATAGTTTGTGTTTTTTTGGCCTTCCAATTCTAAGTTCATTTCTAAAATTTCTTCTCATAATCGACCAGACCTGTTCTCTCCAACTTTACAGTAAAGTGAGACAATATTGATCACTTCTCATTTCAAAAGATGCCAAAAAAGGTGTTCATTTAGATGGAAATTCATAACCTTATTATGAAAAACTTTAATGTCATTGGCACCCCTTGCTCTGTCCTCCGCCGTCAAACTATAAGGGGTCTACAAATCTATAATTGAAAGTTGAATTAGTAAACTTATAAAGGATGAAGTGTGTCTTACCAAGTTTGCGCATGCTACCTACTTTTGTATTTCCACAACCAGAGCTTCATAGTTCTCAATAGCTCAATACTTTCTGCGATCAGATTCTGTCTAGTGTATGTGACAACATACTGAACAGCGGAGAACAATCTCTTTTTTGGGGCAAAAGTTGGTGAAATCGACAAAACATATTCAGCTATCTTTGCCAATCAATCGAGTGAATTGTTGTTCCCTAGTCTCCTTCCACCATTAGAATAGAATGGAGCAACAATTAGTCATCCAACTCATCTTTAGAGACTACTGACCCATGATCTGAGTCATGCATCATGTAGAGTTGCAATCCTGAGGAAATAATATGATTATTAATGCTTCCACTCAGCCAATTGGGTACACATTGTTAGCTTCTCATTATGTCATTATTTGAGGCATATGACACACATGACTCAAGACAACTAAGTGTCACAACTTATCTGTAAACACTAATTTCACAGAGGGGTACATCATTGCAGCACACTATTTACGATAATATCTCATCTAACTATAAATCCAAGAGCAAAACACATGCCTCTTTTGTCAAAATTCCACTATAGTTTTCAAAGCACATTAGTGGTCTATCTTGACTGCCATTAAACAATGTAACATGACAATTGCCGACACTATCATCCTAATAGATTATTTTTTGGCCTCTGAAAATGGCCTCAAAAATTCATTACATTGCCTAATAAATAAAGTAATTATTGACACACAAAATCCTTTGGGGACTAACATGAAGACTTTGCTTGTTTTCTCTCTAGAATAGCCATTGGCAAGTTCCCAATTAGGCAATACCCAGTTCTTCAACTTCCACTCAGCATCAATCCAATGTATAATAATGCCTAGAAGTTCAATATCATTCTCCAATATCCACATCAGTGAAGTTTGGGAGACATGGTCAATATTGGTGAGTTCCTTAGCAAATTGTACCTTCATTTCACTATATGTTGCCAAAAATGGTTTTGCTACTCTCGACCTTGGAATACACAACTCAAAATGTGTGCAAAACTAAAACCATCCAACAAAACTCTCATTCTCTTTTCTACTCCACGAATGGTCCTCAATCTTTATGAGTCTCTTGAGCTCTATTTTAGTCACTCGAGGGTAATCTATGTCACCCGAGGATCCTTCCTAGTGCACATCCCACCACATATTAGGTCATTGACTGACTTGTTTCATTTTGGTAACTATTTCAGCTCTTCATATATATCAAGATGAACTTTTTGAGATGCCTTTAGAAGAAATATTTGATAGATGTGTAGGAGATTACATAATAAAAGTGTTCCATTGACCGACATTATAGCAGATCCATCTATGGAGCCATTAGCTCAATGTATTTCGTACACAACTATGACATGAATCAACCTGATTGACAGTTCGGTATAATACCATTCAGGGATTTGTACGGATCAATTCAGTGAAGTATTTCCACTAAAGTGCACCCACTATCTATCCTTGTTGTCTCCACACTAATAGCTACGAGACCGACCATACTCATCATATGAGTGAGGCTAGACAGTGTTATTCAATCCAAATACTTCAATGTCCTTCTCGCGTATCCTTCGAATAGGAATGTTTCGAACACACGCTTAAAGACTAGTGATCTTCATATTACGATCTCATCATAATTCAGTAAGTCCGATCATGTAGTCATGGACTTCATTACATGTGCACTATAATGAATATGTTGTATTAATGAACACAGAACGAGATGTAGAATGGGTGATTGGCTTGCCATCCACATATATTTCCATCAATCTCCCACTTGGACAAAAGCCAATCACTCTTAATGAACAAACCCTTAGTATACAAGTGATACTGAAAATACATTGAGCTAATGGCTCCATATATGGATCTGCTATAATGTCGGTCAATGGAACACTTTTATTATGTAATCTCCTACTAAAGTTGATCTTCCTAATCAAGTGAAGTATCTTAAGAAGTTCTCTAACTTCAGATGAGACCTACACTATTTTACTTGTGCATAGCACCATTGGTGTCAAACAACCATGCAATAGGGTTTATGATCAAATATAAATCCAAGGTTTTCTCTTCGTCAAGTTTCAAGTTGACCTATTTGGAAACTTTCCAATATGTCATACTTCCATATTGTTTAAGCAAACTTCAAATGTATACTTTCTATCATTTGAACATTATTGAAAACTCAATTTTATGTAGATCTGGAGTTTCAACCCATCTTCTCCATTAACTCAAACATTTCCTTTTGTCTTCTCAAGACATCAAGAATACATATCATATTGTTTTAGTGCTCATCAATATTAGAGCTTAGGCCACTTTAGGCCTTGCACATAGAATGATGTGCATGATTAATCTTATTATCATGGCACAATGAATTCCTCTCAGAGTTCCCCATCCCAAAATTCCTTTGGTGATGATATATATGTTTATGGATATGGAGAGTAGTGATAATCATATTGACCTATCTCTATAGATCGGTATTCTCAATATGTAGGTTACTTCTCCAAAATCTCTTCATGGAGAAGATATCTGACAGCCATTCTTTTATTGAGCATAGCATTCCTACATCATTCTCGATGAGTAGAATGTACTCTACATTAAGAATATGATGATTATGGTCGTATGTGTCCTCCCACAAGTCGTCATGTATACTCGCATGGCTCGTTCTTCATTCTCAATGAAGATATGAGATTTTATCACTCTATCAAAACTCATATTCTAACTTCAGAATGCCTGCTTCAATCCATAATTGGATTATGGCAGCTTGCACCCTTGCATGTATACTTTTAGGTTGTATCAAATCCACCTTCATCCATTTCTTAATTCCAAAATGATAGTGTGCTTCTATGGTGAGAATGATGCTGGTGGACTGTATCATGGCAGCTAGTGCAAACCCTTACTTTCATGAAATTTTCATTTGAACAATTTCAATTTTTCCATCAGCACCTAATCTTTATCAAAAGATTACTTACTCATAATGGGTACCATACCCTTCAGAGTGTCGACCAAGTTCAAAACTTGGTTGAGATGTGTGGCCCAAACTCCAGAATCCATATGTTCTCGCTCATTCCAAAAGTTAGAATAGCCTCTTCATATGTTAGAGATCACCATCTCTTAGATAGAGTGTCTTGCCATAAACTCGAAATCACGATGTCCAACATTATGATGGAGTTATCTAGTGCCTTCTACAAACATATAAACTTCTTCAGTATACTTCTAAACAAGTTTAGGACAAACTCCTCGTTCAATGAGGTTATGATATTTATGGATCTGGAATTCCTTCCGAGACTACTTTTGCTCCCACTATCTTCTCATAGAAGATATGTATCTTCCAACAAGACAATCCTTAGCCAACAAAACACTTTGTTCCTTAGGATGGTAAACTTAGTATCCAAAATTTCCAATTTGGATATCCATAAAATCCATATCTCATAGTCCTCAACTCCATCTTATCTCAATCATGCCTCATCTTATCAGCTAGACTTCCCATTTGTAAACTTGGCCTTCATTCTCTTTCCTCAACTCTTATGAAATAAAATTCACATATTAAATGGGTAAGAAGTTCGGCATTCATGCAATTGCAATGATTGCATCTGATAGAAGACCATCCAGTTGATCGCGCCCCAACCCATCACCAGCCACCTCGCAGAGTCCGAACGACGTGAAGAACCCACACTTCCATTATCAGGTTTGAGACGCGGCATCATCATCTCACTTCCTGTCGTGTGTCTTTTTGTAATTTTTCTTTTTCGTCGTCTTTGAATTGTCGGGAGGCCCCTCCTGCGTGAGTACTGGCCTCATGCGTGCGCTTTTGTTTTAGTTATGATTAGTTGCCATCTTTAGGGGAAGGAAACCCATGTTGGGCTTCTTCTCCCCCTAAAAGGGGGCCCAATCGGGCCACCCACAACTCCCACTCCCTCTCTATAATAAGGGGGAGGGGTGGGTGTGGGAGAAAACAGACTTGTTGTGTTTGAAAATCCCAGAACTGCTGTGTTGTTGGCAGTTATCATTGGTGTATTGTTTCTGAAGAAGAATATCCTCATACCCTTGTGGCTCCTTGGAGATCCATCCTTCCATGTTGCTCTCCTAGGAAGTAAGAAAAATAATAAAAGTCTCCCATCGGGTGTGTGTTCTCAGGGTGGCCATTTGTGTATTCCTACTTGTCGCCCATTCGGAATTTTGCTTTGTTGGGTCATTCCCAACCTCAAAAGGTCCACTAAGTGTGATTTGTTGGACCGTCTGAGTCACCGTAGGCCTCATCCTGTAGGAGAAGTCAATAACTTGGCCAGTGGAACACATAGTTGGGGTTTCTTCCAGGCTATGTGATGCGATCAAGACTTGACATCGATTATGTGGGATACTCACCGACCCCTTCCCTTCTTAGATCCTCTGCGCGACACTCATGGAGCGTAATTGTCCCCAATTTCCCTCCCTATTCTTCTCGTCAGATTAAATAACCTTGGAGGAGGAAATTTTGAAGATGGAGCAATCTTGTGAAGCGACAATGAAATAAAGATATTGGATTTTTCGATTTCTCCTTCGTCCATATGAAGAGGAGGAAGATCAGGCATCCTATTTGCCTTGCCAATCTGCCCTCATTTGCCCGTGTTCGATCTCTCCTGTCTAGCCGATCACTGACGAATGTGACTCTCCCTTATCTGCTTAAATTTGGAGTGTGATCAACCTACTGATAATGGCATTGGCTACACTTCCCTCTGAATATGACCACATCATGCCTTCGGATCCCTGTCAAGCCCGGATGGACCTATTGACCACATCTGGATTCTTCCACGGCACTGCATTCTGATCCACAGGTCAAGTCTTCTCCTCCCATCATTTACAGTGTTATTTATCTCTTCCAGTGCTGATCTCTAAATTGCTCATCACCATGAGTGAGTTTAAACGTGAATTTTAGGATAGCCAACATATTTATGTTAGAGAATTTCTTGACGGTTTCGGATCTACTCAATTATGATGACGGTGCGAATGCTCTTGGACGAGACCGTTCCCCACTCGTCGCACCTTGAAGCCAAACATGCGGATCATTTGGGAACTTGATTGTGGAAAAACCCATCACGTGTTGTCCAATTGAATCGCGTCTCAGATCATCTAATGACTGACGTACTTCTCATTATAATTTTCTCAAATCATATACATTATTTAATGTCATTAACATCCCATTTAGTGCTTATCCTCTGGACATAACACGAAGTGTCAATTCCAACCGTCATGTTACATCAGCATCTACACATAGGTTCACTAGAAGCCTTAAGTTGCTCGTCATAGATTCCACTATGTCCAACACAGTGTGAATCCATGTCTTTGATGAACCATTCATCTCATTAGTGGATGACTAAGTTGAGATAGGTAACATTTTCATGCATGAACTGTGTGAACTCCATACTCAAGTATTATTCTCTTTGATCTCATCGAAAAGTTTTATACTCTTTCAGGTATGTAGAAACATACATCCCCATGTATCAACTACAAAAAATCATTGACATGTTCTCCCCTTCATAGGTTTGGAGGCATGGGTACTTTAACCAAATGGTACAATTAGCATCTAGCATATGATTCAAAATCAAATGTGCTAACTATGCATCCCATGCATCTTACATTCTCTAACTTTTGTCGATACTACATATCCTCATAAAGATGAGCTTTCTTAACATAGCACTTGCTCTTGTTTGAAGCAATATCACTTTGACATAATGGTAAAACTCATCCACTAGAATTATTCCCTTTCTACCAATGCCGAAGCAATTTAATTATTTCTCAAATAAATGGAACAACAATTGTTCTCAATAGTTAGCGAATATCCAAATATGTTCATAACACATGTGATATTCTTCTTCATGCTAGGAACATTCTTATCTTCAAAAGAAACCATATCTCCAAAATGAAAATTCAGGTTCACTATCCTCATAGTGATCGTCGTAACCTTTAGAATACTTTCTAGCCTAAACTTCATGTTTCCTTTTCCTCAATTTTATTCAACATGTTAAGCAATTAAACATTCATATGTTTCAACTTTCTCTGCGCATCTTAACGAGTTACTACGCATAGTTCCCCTTCTAGTGACCTTTCATACCGTAGTATAAATATTTTTTGCTGCTTATATCCTTGTGTGATAGGGATACCTTAACATGCTTTGTTCCTTTTTCCTTCTCAAGGACATGGAACACCTTCCCATTGGTCATATCAAATAAGTTGTCTCGGGATGTTACCTTGTAAAAGTTCACCTTTGACATTTTTAAGCAAGTTAAGTTTGAGTCATGAAGGAATTGAATGATGAGATCAACAACAAACTGAACGGAGAACCATTCTCCTAGTAGATATCACTCTCTTGTCATTTCAATCATCTTTAGCATATCATCGTATGCAGAAGATCCCTCAACCATGTGAGCTTTGAATAGACTCTTGGGATTGCACATCCATAGGTCCTATTCTACTCTTCAAACAACCATCATATAGTGTTACATGGTCTAAGGCTCTCTGTCTTCATGCTACCTCAATAGCTAATAGCTCATTGGTGGTGTGTTAACATTGAACCATGTCATAGTGAACTCTTCACTTCTAACTTCTTACTCGTATCTCATTATTTTACATCGTCATCGTTCATATGGACATAAGCTAACCTTTTAGACTTGATGACGTTCATCAAGTTCTTGAGCACATCATAAGTTATTGACTTGTCAATGAGTTGCATCAAACATGCATTCTAATGGGCCACTTGACAACGAGTGTTTATAGGGAATAAGGTCAATGTAAGACCTAGAAAGTTTAAGCAGATGTTCTATTCATCAATAAGGGCTCCCACTAAAATTTGCCAATCCATACAACCATCATGTGTACGGAGGCGGAGAAACCGACATTATCCTAGTGGGGATCAGAATCTCAAAACACATACTATGACCTGGACTATACCCTCACAAATCATAATACATATCATTGAACACCCATTTCATGGGACTTACAACCAGTTGCAATATACGATCGTAGTTTGGTCCCCAACGCTCATGCGGTCTAGAGTATATCCCCACCAACTACTGAGATTGGTCTAGCCAATACCTTCAGTACTTTACGAAAATAGATTTGGTGTAATCCTGGAGTATGCGCCGACCAAACTGCACGGTTTCTCTAACCCAGCCTTGTGTCATACACTAATACTTAGTCCCACCTCCAAAATAAGTGAGCATGGAGTTGACTCCACCAACCGAACTTAAAGAGATTTGGATCCTAAGACTATAATGAGGGAAGGGCACGCTTGAGTTCGTCACTCTCGCACTACAGCTTAGAGTTTAATTTAGACATGAAGAACACTTATGTAATATCTCATATCAAACGTGTCTTCATCTAGCGCATATGAATTATACATATGTCTCATTCATGGGACAAGGATGTAAATGTATTTTGGCTATCAACCATAGTAAAAATTTTAAGCCCAATATCTCTCTATATTGGATAACCAAAACTTAGAGATCCTACAGTAGGTCCATCTAGATTTTTCTAGGTTCTCAGATGTAACACGTAGTCGCCGTGATCACACGGCACGTGTTACAACACATGAATTAGAAAATATGCACAGAATGGTATGAATGTGATTTTAGAAATAACTCTTGACGAGTGAATATGGCAAGTTGTCGATTCACAAAATACGATTCAATTGATCTCTGGGTGGGGAAATCATCACGATTAAACTCTCGACAACCCATAAAGTTCACTTGAACACGTATGACGTGAGGAGCTCGATGGCCCAATATCATCCACAACTCTCATTATCAAGTAACCCAATCCTAAACCACAAGAATTATCCTAACACTCGACGAAAGTGGCTATCCTATATGTTGTATTTTAAATCCGGTAGAGAGGACAAATAGCGGGACACGGCATTAAAGAAGGTAATAATACTGATAAGAAGGGGAGACGAGCAGAACCTAGCATAGGCGAGGGCGACCGATTGACAATCGCGGCCATTGACAGCTAATGAATCAAATAGTAGATGGTAAATTACATGCTTGAGTAAACTGTTTAATGAATATAAAAATTTAAATTTATCATTTAAACATCATTTAAAACTTAATTCGAGAAGTTGACCTAAATTAGTAATTGAGTATTTATAACTATTCTTTTAGACTAACCCCACTTGACTCTATGAGTCAAGTGGAACGAATCTCACTCCTCTTTTAGAGTTTTTGACATTTTCAGGCTTAGGTCTCATTTGAGGATTATTGGGCTAAGGAAAAGAGGTTCAAGAAGGCCCAACCACGTTCAGAGCTCTAGGAGTGGCCCAGAGTTACAGCTTGCATGACTTTAATGAGCCTTTAATCTCATTAAGGCCAAATCTTCAAAAAAAGGCAAGCCAAGTGAGAGACCATAATGACGAGCAATCAGAGGACTCAAACTTGATTGGAGGACACCGCTTCATCGTGATTGAGGCTGCAAAAAATATCGGGATCATTCAAGACTTTGGGAGATCCAAGAGTCATCATTTCTCTCTCTTCCCTATATAAACCCCTCACAATCCAATGTAATACTCACTCTTGTTTCAATCTATTTCCATGATTTAGTGGCATGTGTGCAATTGTTCTTGAGTTCTCTTACCTTTAGTGAGAGTTGGGTAGAGCAGGGCCATTCCAAATCAAAACTTGCTGGAGAAGTGGAAGAGTCTTTGATCGCCTTGGTTCTGGGCGGGTGTGACAAAGAGGCTCGATCACTATTTCTTTCTCTCATCCCTTTTGTGTTCACCTTTGTCTACAGGTCAGTCCTAGAACATCTAGCCAACATCTGGACGGTTCCAACACCTCCAACATCTAGACGGTTAAATTTATTTTATTTATTTTTATTTTATTTTAAATTCAAAATAGTTTCCTAAAAATGTTAAAAATGCCCAAAAATCATACTTTGTCAAATATTTCCTTCTATCATTAATTTTCATATGGATTAAATTTCTTAATTATAATTTTAGTAAATCTAGTTACTTTGGTTTACAGGTTATAAAGTAGAAGTATGACACAAACTTATGCAAATCTACCAAAAAAATATTTTTAAACTAAAAATTCACTTGCTTTGCTCTCTGAGGATCGACCCTTACTCTCCCTAGACTAGTAAGGTTTATAAATATTGTTGTTTTAATTCACATTACCTAAACGATTATCATTAGTGTTTACTTAATCATTAATCCACACCCGATAAGGGAACATCTGATAAAATTGGAATTATTCATCCACACCAAAATCTGAGTTATCAACAGCGTACGCGTGTAGGAACGATTCACGAGGGACACCGAGAGGCACGTGACACACACGATGAGCAGGCTGCAGGCGACCATATGACTGAGCACACTGACGGGTGAAGTCGGCACGGGCGATTGGCTGGTCGGGCAGCTGTAGAAGCCCCAGAAACACGTGAGGTTGCATGCAGCGTGTGCATAGCGTGCGGCGTACGAGACGGCACACGCGCGCGCAGATGCGTATGGCGCGCGCGGCGGCAGCTTGTGCACGGGCGGCGGGTGAGGCGACGCGCGGTTGGAGGCGGTGGGTGGCAATTGCATGCACGAGTGAGGTGATGGGGTCCACTCTAGGAAGGTTCTTGGAACCTTATTGATCTTGGCAAGCGCTCCATTAAAGGTAGGTTCTTGGAGGAAGCAATCAAGCTCACTCCAACCGATGTGTTCTTGAAGATCAACAATGGTGAACCAGAAAGGGGTTTCTTAGACGCAAACCTTGGGAGTCGGTGGACAAGATATGATATTTCTTCATCTGCTTCAAGAACTCAATAGACGAAGTTGTGGAGTTGACGATGGTGGTTTTTCCACGAAGTGATCTTGACGTGGTGAATCTGGCACAGCGGCGAGGGATCCACAATCTCGTCTCAATCTAGATCTACAACTGTTATTCTAACTAGGCGAGAAACGAGAACTCTATAGAACAAGAGACTTTCAATTTTCAATACAGTCTAAGGCATCCTTGGACATACCATCCCTTTATATAGGGAGGGAGGATGCCCAAGTGGCCAACAACGGGGAAAACCGTCGTGTGACGATATTCCCCTAAAATGTTCATTACAAAGAGACGAAAGGAGAAATAGACGAGGCCCAAAACACAGTTGCCCAATCCAAATCAGTCGGGGAAATTAAAATACAAAGAAATAAAGCACACTACTTATGAGTAAGAACTACGCCGGATATTACATCAAATTAGGTCAATAAAAATATGCTTCTCTACTTCTTTTTTGGAAATTGATTTTATGTTTTCACTAGCATTATTCACCAGTACGGTTAAAATAATAAATTTGTAGTTTATTCTCATAAGTTATATTTTTATGTTTTATTGATTTCTGAGACTAACTCTACTTAACTCTATTCCACCTTGGGGTCAGATGAGCTTTTGGCCCACAACAATAATTACAATCTTAATTAGCACTACATCTTTAGTAGGGGTTACCATTATGACTTGATTTTGGAGTGGTTTTCTATGGAAACTGTCACCTTAAGTCATTTCTAGTCTCCATTATTTACTCCCCTTTATTTTAGTAGGCATAGTTCTTCTTCATCTGGCCGCACTGCATCGATATGGCCCAAATAATCTTTGGGTGTACATTAACAGATGGATAAAATAACTTCTTACCTTTATTTTTTTTCAATGATATAGTAGTTTGATTTGTGTTTAATCAATAACATATATTGACCATTGTTCATGTAAATGTATAAGATAGTGGATGAGTACGTGTTGTCTCCACAATGGATGGATCTTAGGGAAATACCTCTCACAATATGGTGATTTTAAGAGGATGAGAATTAATATGTATAAGAAAAGAGGTAGTGATAAGATGAGATGGGGAAAATAACTATTTAATAGATATAAGATGAATATTACCACAAGTGGTAGATAGTGGAACATAAAAAAATTCAGTGAAAATGAGAGAATGGGATAGATGGAGATGTGATGAGGCGATGATAAGAAAAGATGATGAATAAGGGGAAATGATAAGCAGAAAAAATTAAATTAGATTTTATGATTTAAATGAGGGTTTGAAGATGAGACATGATGGAGATGGTAGGATGAGACATAGTGATGAAGGTGGTGGAATTAGCAGATGAGGAATCGAATGGAGGAAGATAGTAGTTTAGGGTTTATTAGATGAATAGAGAGGGAAACATGGGGTAAAATCATGACTGCATAGATGATATGTGATGTAGGTGATAGATGATGATGGATGGTAATGGATGATGGTGGATAGTGATAATGAAAGGGATATGACCTACCTAAGTGAATGGGGTGAAGATGGATCAATGTAAGGCAAGAGATTAACCTTCGATTAAGGCATGTTCCTGATGGAGATCAAACTCCCAAATTCTCTGTTGACCTTCTCCAGGCGCTCAAGTCACCAACAACACCCTTGATGGACCTTCAAGATCTCACTCTGTTTCAATCTGCCTCTCTAGGAGGAAGTGAGTTAAAAAATATTTTTTTTACAAAGATTGAGGGTTGAATTTATAAATCCAACTATACAGATGGATAGAAAAAAGAAAGACAAAGAACCCTCAAAATTTTAGCTCAATTAGACGTCTAGATTACTGGATACCTATCCCTAAAGTTGTATGATTCATAGCCATTGATTGAATCCATATATTTTCTATCTCCTCACTCTCGTCAGCACCATCATCTTGTTTTTAAGGCTTTGTCTTCATCGTGGCATTTAATACAATAGTTGGCTCAAATTGGCCCCCACAATCCACGATCAACTGCTCCCCCATGCCACATGCTGCTACTTGAAAATGACAAAAAATTAAACTACAATATAATATTATTATATTAACATATTGAAGGGGGGATATGCGTCTGACATGATGGCATATCATTGTATGCCACATCAAAATGTTTCTTTTGAAGACTAATGAAAGCAGGATACATGCGCGCTACATGTCTCACGACACGTTATCAGCACTACAATATTTGTTTGTTCAAGCTCTATAAAAGTGATTTTTAAAAATTCTGTTGGTCTCGATCCACTCACAAATTTATTCCACAAAATAACTCTTTTTTTATTGGGCCAAATCATCCCTGAAATTGAAATAATAAGAAAGAGATTATTTATTCATTAATCATGAGATAGTGTTGCTAATCATGATGCCATAATGGTTTTGCTATAACGATTGGCTCGCACGAATCATTAGTGAGGTTTAATGGTAGGTGGCGCCAATCAATAATTAGATTTAACGATTGGCTGACACAAATCAGTAATGAGGTTCAATGATTGGATGACTACAATCATTCATGAGATTTAATGAGTGGCTATCACCAATCATTAATGTTAATCTTCAAATGGTTGCTGTCATAGGAATTGAATGGCAACACATGGCATGACAATAATAAAAACTTCAAAATACCTTAATAATTCATATAAAATAAAATATAAAGCCTAAAACTATGTATATATTTATTCCAAGTTGGAAAAATGATATTTTTATGGATATAATGTCAAATTTTTTTAAAAAAATCAAAGTCAAAAAGTTATTTTATTTCAAAATATAACATCATAAGAATCCTTAAAATACTTAAAAATTCAAAAAATTCAAAAGATCATTCTTAAAACATATTGAATAATTTTAGGATTGATAACACATACATATTACTGATTTAATTCAGATAACCACGTATGTATCATTATATTAACCTATTAATACTGCGTGTTATCAGTAGGTTTTGCTACTTTGGGATCGGATATTTTCCTTTTAAAGAACAATTTTCTGTCCATCTGAAGAGCTCAAGGTTTGAGTCCCACACAACCTATACAGTTAGAGGTTCTTTATTTCATTTCTTTAAGATACACACCCTCACTTCTGCTAATAAATCTTTCCATCTTGTAAAATTGAGCCATGACAATGTTTCATATAGTCAAGTAGATTTTATAGCTTCTTCTTGGAGTTTTTAATTGTTTTTTACTTCATAAATTTCCCTTCAAATTCCATAAAAAATCCTTTCAATCTATTAAATTATTATAACATAGTGAAAATAAATATAAAATATTTTTGTTTCTTTAAATTAGTTTTCACTAATTTTCCCTTGTTTCTTTTTAAATAAATACTAAGAGTATTATATGAAATCCAAAAAATATAAATATATTTTCATATTAAATATGAGTATGAAATATATAAATATAAAAAATACCTTTTCAATTTCTTCTCCTCATAGATTAGACTATTACCTTGTACTACATTAGGATTTTTTTTATAAATTTTGTTCTATAAACTAGAGCATTAAATGACATTTTAACCCAATTTTTAGTTTATCAATGACTATCTAGACTATTATGCCCCTGATAGCAGACATTCTTTGTATTATAAAATCAATCATATTTCATATTCAGGAATTATTGGGTGTGCACATAGAAATTTTTTATCGCTCAACATGGCGACTTAACAGTTCAAGACGTGTGAACTTGACAACATGTTTGTGTTAGGTGGGACACAGTGATGTCGGACGTCGTCGATGGCGTCTGATGGGTAATTCATAAGGAGATGTAACTACGTGATGACGTGAATTCTACGTGGATGTACATGCAAGCCCTGACTCGTGGGAAAATTTGCCGAGTTCCGAGGTCCGAATGTACGATTGATGACAGTGACAATGACTTCCTGACCCTCGTTGGAGCGACGACGTGGACTACGATGTCGAACGGGAGAATTTCCATTGGCGCTCGCACGTAACGGACGGGTTTGACCCATACCAAAGAATTCACTCAACTCATAATTTTTTTGATGAATTCTCTCACATAAACTAACCCGAGCGGGCGGGAGTGCAGCCAAAAATATATTGTAGAAAATAATGTATCGGACGAGCAAGGGAACGGTGTACCTCATCGGTGACGGTGTTCATCGTCAGAGATTTCGTCGATGCAATGGGCCGAAACAGGTTGATGGTGGAGTCAGATCGGGAAGAGACTAGCGTGGCTCGTCAAGTGGCAGGAATGCGGCGCTGGAGCATGAACTCATAAGTCGAAAGCGAGGAAGCGAAGGGAGGGCGACAAGGCACACGAGTGAGCGAACGTAGACAGACAGTGTGTTACCATACCAGGCGATAGCAGCAGCTGCATTTAGCGCGGTAGTGGTAGTGGCAGCGGCGGAATGGGCAACACTGGTCATGTCTTGGGCGCGGAAGTATTCCCCAACAACGTGTTTGCTGGCAACGGCAGTTGGCAGCGGGTAGCGCGGTGATAGCAGCTGTCGGCGATGCGGATAGTACAAATCACCGGGGCTGATGGGTTGTCGTAGGTAGCGCGGGACTGCCCCTAATCGGAAGGCACAACTGGCACGAATGTCGGCGAAGCCTGACTGTTGGGTTTTGGTGGCCTTGAGATGGATGAACAACACAAAATGATACGCAGCGGAAGACTCTTTGCGAATCGAACGACATCAACAAAACCATTAAAATGGCGTACCTTTACACGAATCCGATTCGTGATTTCTTCGATCCCGGAGCGAGACGAGTCGAGCTGCTCAAGTGTGCAGCTCTAGATGTATCCACGCAATCCTCGGCACGTTGGATCTCCTCCTTCTCGTAGACGAGCCCCGTTCGATCTCCATCGGCGTCGTTACGTCGTCCCGATCACATCAGGGGTGGAGAGGGGGTGTGGGGAGAGTGGAGAAGAAGGGGAAGGCCCCTGAACAATTCTGGCCTGGGTCAATTTCGTTCAGGGCCTTCCCCTATTTATACTAAGTGGGTATTTTTCATAAAAACCCCCAAAACTTAAGTATATCTTCCAACGCCCAAAAGATTATTTATGTGTGACCCTCTAGACCCATGTATCAGTCTAGTTAACGACTCCAGCGGCCCAATAACCTTTATTGGCCTTCCAAATTAATTAACTATATCATCATATAGATTAATTAATGTCGGATTGATTTAACCCAATCGATAGGTCGAGACTCCAACACGTGGGGTGCCAAGCTACACCTCGTGTCCTAGAAGATACAAAGGAGTGTGTATCGACTCACTCATGGAACCTGTTCATCATCGGTTACCGTGTATGTATAATCCCTCATCCACTTGACGCTCCTTGGACGACTTAGGGTATGGCCAACTGTCAAACCCTTATCGGTCATCCGAGTTAGTACTGATGCATTCGGAAATCATCGGAGAACTCTTCTCCGATATTTCACTACCTTGGCCAAGGACTTCATCGCATCCACTTCCTTGAGCTGTCACCTCTTATACCGAGGGTGGACGATCCCATCTTGACCACTCAATCGCCTTCGTGTACTTCTTGATGCAACCGAACTAAGACCGTTTAGAATCCCATGATTAGAGACTCGTTGGCCATAGCCAAAGTACAACCGTCCGTCCACAATACGTCTTTGGTGTCTCAGGTCTATGGACCACTTACACAACCGTGACGTGAATCAACCTGATTGACAGTACGGTATAATACCATTCAGGGGTTCGTACGGATCAATTCAGTGAGCTCTTTCCACTAAAGAGCACCCACTATCTATCCTCAGTGTCGGCACACTAATGGCTACGTGACCGGCCATACTCATCACATGAGTGAGGCTAGATAGTGCTATTCTATCCGGATACTTCGATGTCCTTCTCGTGTATCCTTTGAATAGGAATGTTTAGAACACATGCTTAAAGACGAGTGATCTCCGCATTACGATCTCATTATAATTCACTAAGTCAGATCATGTATTCATGGACTTCATTATACGCATCACACGTGCACTATAATGAATGTGTTCTATTAATGAATATGGAACGAGATGTGGAATGTGTGATTGGCTTGCCGGCCACATATATTTCCATCAATCACCGGGCTGATGGGTCGTCGTAGGTAGCGCGGGACTGCCCCTAATCGGAAGGCACAACTGGCACGAATGTCGGCGGAACCTGACAACTTCGGGGGTCAAACTGATGGCTTCGGAAAGCTGACTGGCAGGCGCTTTCCATTTTGCAGATAAGTAATGTGCTATTATAGGATTCCATACATAGTCATATTTCCATATTTTTTTACAATAATGTATGTGAAAAGTCCTTAATGATTTCTGTGCGTGAAAAGTCATGTAGATTTTGAAGGTACTGCTACTGAACTTAGCATTCTGCTGGCCCACTTAGATTCTTTGCTCTCTTGTACTTCATGTTTCTATGTTTTTACCTCTTAAATTCCAGTACTCAGATTTCTTAAATTTTATTAATATTTCATATAAATATAAATACAAGCAGAAAATTCCAGAAATCATTTCATGCACAATCTGTGCAGTTATCAAAAAAAGAAATGGAAAAACTAAAGAAATGTTTATGCATGGACCATATAAACATGTAGAACTAAATAATATCAGATTCAAAAAAATTGAATGAGTTGGAATATGATAAACAACAGCCCAAATACATGGTGGCAAGATACCCAGAGTGAAACATAATTTTATGACGCCATCAAACAAATAACACAGCAGAAATCAACTGCAAACAATCCAACTCCTCGATAATTTACTGTCCCTAATCTCAGTATTCCCTTGCTATATCTAATATCATCAACTGCAAACTATCCAACTCCTCGATGATTTACTTACTCCCTAATCTCAGTATTCCCTTTCTATATCTAATATCATCAACCGCAAACTATCCAACTTCTCGATAATTTACCAACTCCCAATCTCGGTATTCCCTTGCTATATCAAATATCATCAACCTCAAACTATCCAACTTCTGCATAATTTACTATCTCCCTAATCTCAGTATTCCCTTGATATATCTACCATCATAGCTGCCAACTACCAAACTTCTGGATAATTTACCTACTCCCTAGTCTCGGTATTCCCTTGCAATATCTAATATATCAACCTCAAACTATCCAACTTCTGCATAATTTACTAACTCCCTAATCTCAGTATTCCCTTGGTATATCTACCATCATAACTGCCAACTACGGAACTTCTGGATAATGTACTAACTCCCAAATCTCGGTATTCCCTTGCTATATCTAATATCATCAACCGAAAACTATCCAACTTCTCGATAATTTAGTAACTCCCCAATCTTCTGTATTCCCTCGCTATATCTAATATCATCAACTCCAAACTATCCAACTTCTCGATAATTTACCCTCTTTAGGTCGGTCGGTGCAATCCAGCCATGCAACCTGCCACGCTTGCTCTCTACGTGCCTCTTCCCGCTACCCTGCTGCTCTCGATAAGAACGACAGACTTGCCACTCCATAGAACACCTCGTTCTTCTCGATAAGAAGAAGAACAACAACAAAAACAAGAAAGAAGAAGAAGAAAGAAGAAGAAATGGCGTCGCTGGTGCCGTGGGGAGGAGTGAGGGGGTGGGAATACGACCCGTTCGCCATGGACGTGTGGGATCCGCTGGATCTCCGCCGCGGGGGCGGCGGGTGGCCGTCGTGGGACGTCGGCGCTTTCCTTGGCCGCACCGGCGACGACGACACGCTCGCCATTGCCCGCACCTTCGTCGACTGGCAGGAAACTCCCGCCGCCCATATCTTCCACGCCGACCTCCCCGGTAAACCGCAGTCTCAGCCTATCTATCATCACCCTCTTTCTTTCTTTCTTTCCTCTCCTTTCTTTCGTTCTTATCTGGATTAGAATCTTAAGCTTTTCTTCGTCGTCGGTTCTATTTTTGGTTCGTAAGATTAGAATCATACGCTTTCTGCCGGAAAGCCTTCTTAATCGTCATATTTTTTTCTTATAAAGAATAGAATCACAGGCTTCCGAAGTTTCCGGCCGGAAAAGTTGCCCCTCTCTTTGTTTCTTCTCTTCCTCTTTCCCTTCTTATGGGTTAGTCTTCAGCCGTTTCAAGCCCTTCTTCTTCGTAGGCTTTTAGCCGGAAAGCTTGCTCCTCTCTTTGTTTCTTCGCTTTTAGCCTGAAAGCTTTGTTTCTTGGTTTCATTTTTTCTGTTCCTTATTGGTTAGTCTCTTTAGCCACTTCAATACCTCCTCCTTCTTCTCAATAAGTTTTAAGTTTTCCTTGTAAGATTAGAAAAATCGTAAGCTTTTAGCCGGAAAGCTTGCTCCTCTCTTTGTTTCTTCGCTTTTAGCCTGAAACCTTTGTTTCTTGGTTTCATTTTTTCCGCTCCTTATTGATTAGTCTCTTTAGCCACTTCAATACCTCCTTCTTCTTCTTCTCAATAAGTTTTAAGTTTTCCTTGTAAGATTAGAAAAATCGTAAGCTCTTAGCCAGAAAGCTTGCTCCTCTCTTTGTTTCTTTCGTTCGGTTGTTCCTTTCTTGTTGTTTAGTCAAGATAATTTTTCAGTATGAATGATAGCTCCTCTCTTTTCCTAATCATTTCATTTTTCTTATCATTTCATTTTTCTTATGGCCGAGGAATGTCAGCCTCTTCAAGCCCTTATTCCACATCCTAAGCTTTTTTTTTCTAAATCATAAGCTTTCAGCTTTAAATTTTGCTCTTCTCTTTGTTTCTTGGTTTCCTTTTTGCCTTCTTATTGGTCAAGCCCTTCTTCCTGAATTTTTTTTAAAGAAAAAACTAGAATCATAAGCATAATTTTTCATGGAAGAATCCAAAGGATACTTAAAAAAAGAAAATCTAGACAACAGCAACAACAGTGGGTGGATTTTATTGTTTATTTCTTTCTTTGTGTGTTGTAATGGCGGGAAGGGGTGAAGAGGGAGGAGCTGAACGTGCACGTTGAAGACGGGAATATACTTCAAATTAGTGGGGAGAGGACGAAGGAAGAAGAAGAGAGCACGGACACGTGGCACCGTGCAGAGAGGCGACGTGGCAGCTTCCTACGCCGTTTCCGCCTGCCGCAAGACGCCGACATGGACGCCGTCCGCTGCGAGCTTGCCCACGGCGTACTCACCGTCACCGTTCCTAAGAGAGAGGCTGGCGGCCCTGTCCGGAGCATCCGGGCCGTTGATATCGCCGCCGCCGGGGACTGATCGTTGCATCTCCGCCTGCCATCCCCTGAATCTTGAAGCGTGAGGATGTGATCTTGTATCTTGTATGTTATGTACATGTTTGTAGTATGTACAGAGCTAAGAACCTCTTTGGGTTTTTTTTTGTACATATGTTTGATGTATCATGCATGTACACTGTAAAATTACTTAAGATACATTTTTCATGCTACATGTATATTTCGGTGGACATTTCTTTTATCTGCTTCTATAACATGGAAATCAACATGAGTGTATAATTAGATAGGTTGTTGTATGTTACCTACACCTCTGAAGTATGGAATTGTGACTTTCTGAGAAAAGAACTTTCTTTGTTTTTCTTGTACTTGAGGTAAATTTGTTGTCTGATATGTAGGAAAGAGATCTACATGGAGTGTGCACGTTTGGATAAAAGTGTTTTTAATACATGTGTTCCGTATATTGTGCATGTAAATTGTAAGATATGATGGAATCAAGTTTTTTTTATTTATGTTGATTTATTTAAGAATTTGTTTCATTGTTACCTTAGTGAGGTTGTAAAAAATTGAAGGGGGACCATCTAGCTTCAAAGATCCCGTCGATCCAGTTCGTCGAGCGAGGGCTCACGCACGAGACCCACCTTTCTCAGTACCCGGCCTTGTCAACGGGCCACAAAGGTTTGACATTATCTTTCCTTATACTTTCTTTGTTTAATATGCCTTGTATGTCAGCCATGTATGTGTTTGTTTTTTTGTTTGTTCGCACATGTTTGGGGCTGTTGTACAGACCAACACATTTGTGTGTGTGTGAGCCCGAGTGTGGGCATGGTAGTAGGTCTCTCTCTCTCCGATTAGGGGCCCCTAAGGCTCATATTTTCCCCTATAAAAGGTGGGGCCGTCCAGAGGGGACGGAAGAGAAAAAATATTAAAAAATGTGATTTTTAAGGATTTTTCCTGAATTTTTAGTGCTTTAGTGAGTTTTCATCATATTTATGAAAATGCCATTGCAAAGTTCGGAGAGAGAAAAAAACCCTAGAGAGCATGCGCAAAACCGGCCGCCCCTTCGGTTGCCCGTCAGCCACCCCCTCGGGCGCCCCTCACACACCCTCGCGGTTGCCCCTCGCCCGCCTTTGCATCCACTCCTTGGTCACCCCCCCGGCATCCAGTCACAGCTGACATTGGCACTCGTCAAACCTTCGTGCCTTGACGCCGTCGCGCCCTGTTGCCGCTGTGCCGCCGCCCCATCGCGCCGCCGCACCCTACTACTGCCGTCATGCTGTTGTTGTGTCTTGTCGCACCATCCTGTGCTAGCCATTGTGCCCATTGACGTGCCCTGTTGCTGCCATCATCTGACCTACCGCCGTGCCTACTTGTGTTGTCATTCCTACTCGACGCCGTCATCATGCCTTGTGTTTCTCACCTTCCTCTGCTTCCGAATCAGACACCGCCTGTGCCTACCACTATTGGTACGCTCATCAACTCCCTCTCAGCATTATATTCTTTCTTTCAGTGCCTCCAAACATTTTCTCCACCTGCGGGGTTAGATTAGTGATAGATATGATTCACGTTTCAAGGATTAGGATTTCAATCGGTACGCCCTTGATTGAGACTGTCGAGGGCATGCGCAAAAGCGGCAGTAGCCGAGCTCACTCTGTCGGTCTTCAACCCGATGTCCGGATCGTCGGGAGCCTAGTGTCATTTCCAGGTCACGCTTACTATAGCTAAATGATCGTTGGTGTACGTTGACATCGTATTCATACTTCCTAGTGATTTCATTGTTGCATCATCATTTGCATGACGTCCACATTAGTTATCTTCCCTATATAACATGACTGCCTTGCCCTCCTTCTGTGTAACACGAGCCGTTCGATCCCGACATACGTCGTGTTACATCAAAAATCTTTAGTATGTTTCCATGATATGAATTCTTTAATATGTTTCCATAACATGGAGTACAATGTATGTGTAAATAACTGTGATGTTGTATCATTAGGGTAGGGAAGTTCGTGTTTCGTGTTTGTGTTCATTCGCGAACGAACACTATTAGCATGAAAGATTTAAATGAATCATCAGATGATTAATTGGTGTGCTAAGATTTTATTAATCAAATGCATTATTATGCTTCACATGACTTAAATAATTACCTAAAAGATTTAATTAATCAAATGTAATCAAATTTTTGTACACGCGATTTCCAAAATTAAGGAACGATCAAAATATGTATGATAAATAAATACAATCAGAACTTAATACATCTTAAAACATGTGAAAAAAATTTGACTTGGTGAGTTTATATAATGATGAAAATCTAATAGCTTTCATTAAATATGTTATCACCATAGTTCAATTTTATACCCTTCTATTCTGTGTTCTAATAAATTCACAAAAAAATCATGTGATGCATTTAGATGGCATGGTTGAGCTGCAAATGATGATAAAATGATATATTTGTCGAGGATCAGAAAAAATATAAGTTCGTTCAATTCTCCTGAAAAATAATGTGCAATTTAATTAGAAAAGCACCTTGGTTAGAACCAAAAATAAAGCTTTAGAGCTTTAATTCAAATTCATTTATACCCTTTTTGTACAATTATTTGTATTAATATTTTTTATAAAAACTCACAAACTGTTTAAAGTTTATTTAGTCAGAAGAGCTCATCAAAAAAGTACTATTCAAACAAGTCTGGTTTCTGAAAATATATTTATATGCATATGAAACTATATCCACAAGTATTATTTATGTTCATCATCTCATATTTATATGCATCTCAAACTATATCCACAAGTATTATTCATGTTCATCAACTCATATTTAAATGCATCTGAAAGTATATCCACAAGTATTAATGTATGGTTTTATCAGTTTCAATAGTAAGTCCGTTGCTTTATTTTTTAAGCTTTAAGATGTTATTTTTTAAGCTCGGCATTAGTCATTAGATGTTTAATTGACAGAAATAATGAGTAGATGCGAAGCCACAAGGATTAATATAGACCTAAATATTCAATCAGTGCAAAGTTTTTTTGACCTAAAACTATGAATGAACAAATATATACTTAATATTTACGTAATCACTGATAGATACCTAACGATTCAATATTCTGTAAATCTTAATATAAACATTATTAGATGGAAAAAGCCCAGTGCAATTTGAAAACTAAAAATACTTTTCTGCCAACTTAGTTTCATAAGCATCAAAGGAGTTAAGCAGCAACACGACTGATATTACTGTGGACAGCAACAATCATTGCTGGTGTGAAGTTGTGACGCTCCCAAAATGTGATGTCATTGCATTGAGTACTCACCACTTCTCTTCCGTGTATTGTAGGGTTGTGGGGCTCTTACTTGAAGTCTGTTGGCTTGAGAGAAAGAATTTTTGTAAGGATGTGCTTGGTACTTGCCCTAATAAGTATGTCTTGAACTGGACAAAATTGCTATGTGTTGTCTCCATTTGTATCGTTTGTGTGTTTCATGTTGTCATCACCGTCTGGTTTGAAGTTCGAGTTGACGACAACAGTAGTTGAGTCTTGGAGTTTCTTTACTAGTCTTCATCGGAGTAGTCGCACACACCTCCATGGTGTGCACCTGTTTTCGGCTACTCCTCCCTCCATTGCCTCCGCGTGGCCATCAATGTACCTATTTTTCCAGAATTTACATAAATTTTCTGTGATAAATGATGTTCCAAGTTAGTCAAAAAACCTTCAGAAAGAGTTGTATTTAAAACCAATAACATCCAAATGTCGTGTATACCAAAATTTCGTAATGCCACTTTTGATGATATTCAGTGCTGGTAAGAAATTGAAAAGTAAACTATCAATGCGTTCATTTTTTGTACTACGAAGAAATAAAAATATGCATGATTAAAAATGACATATACCTGGAATCCCCGCACTACCATCCTTCGTCTACATTTTCTTCGTCTGAATCCTCTTCCACTAATTCGACCTCTTCAATCTTAGGCAATGACTCTACTATGTTGCTTTCTGGTGGTTGTTATCTCAACCAACATTTTAGAGTCAGTAGTACGGACATGTTCTCTGCCAAAAGTTGTGAACGTTTATACGTGCAAATTCCACGTCCATCCTAGAAGAAGCGTTCAACTGGTGCACTGGATGAACATACACAAAGAAATTCTCGTGCCAACACGGAGAGCTTGGGGAATCTATTGCAACCGTCGCCTTGTCACCATAGGAGAGCATTAGTCGAGACATGACACATTTGTAGATAACTCTATAACTCATCGTCCACGGATGGAGTGACATATTCTTGTCACGAAAATACCTGTGCAAGCATATGTAGCTCTCATCCATCCCGGTTTCCTTGTCATGATTCATGTGTTGTTGTTGACTCACTTTGTCGCCTCCACTATTGTCGTCATCCCTCAAATTTGTGACTTCCCGCTCATTAACATTGTTCATAAGTCTCTGCACATATGCTACTAAGGTGTCATGTTCTTCTGGAGCAATGTAGTCTAACTTAATATGTGGGTCTACAACTGATGCAACCAAGACGGCATTGTTTCCTCGAACGCAAGCCTCGGACAGTTTTTCTCTCATGGCTCTGCACGTGATTTGGATGGAGGCATGGTGTTCCACTGTGAGGACAACACCATTTGAGAAAAGGCGTCCTTCGTCTATGGCATCAATATGTTCATGAAAGTGTTCAAGGACTTGGAGAAATGATAAAACGGTTGCCACTGTCACACGTTTGCAGCTGCAAACAATATCTGATACTTCACAGAACGGCTTTAAAATTCGAGCAAAGTGTGCCACCATTTACCACTCATGTTCATCGATCACAAAGTTCTTCTCCGCCGTGCTTTCTAGCTCAAAAATTTCCATCTTGAACAACACCTTTCTCTCTTGATATGTGACTTGCAACATTTCATACGTGGAGTTCCATCTAGTCTTCACATCCAACACTAATTTTTAGTATTCGAAATCTTTAATTGAGTACACCACTGGACATAGCTCCTGTGTCTTTCATTCAAAGAATGAACTGCTGCAACAATTTGACGCACTCTTGTAACCAGATCCCCCAAAGATGTAGATCGGCCAACCCATTCGCCTTCGTGCTTCTTCAGACTCACCGTCCACTAGCACCGTTATCTCATCAAGTGTAAGTGGAGGTGGAATTCCCAGTCCCTTCAAACCGTCCTACACCGCTAGGTTTATCACATGCGCAATACAAGGCATGTGCCGGTTTTGATCAAAGTTGGAATTCACTTTATGTACTGCATTAGTAAAAGATGTAATCATCGATCTATTGTTACTTGTGTTGTCCGTCGTAATATTAATTACTTTCTTACCCAGGCCAAGGTCGCCCAACACCTCTAGAACAAGTTATGCGAGGTAACTCCCACTATGTAACCATCAATTTTCTTTACTGCCAGAACTTCCTATGTGACCTAATGCATAGTGATTCCCAATAATGGAATCATATTTTCACTTGTCCATGCATCTACTATTAGGCAAACACTTCTAATATTTGATAGTGAGCGGACCAGCTTTTGCTTCTCTCGCCCACAAAAGGCCTTCGCGTATTTACAAATGGTCTTCGAGCATGTTATTCTAATCTTGTGTTGCGCACAATAAAGCAACACCTCTCTAAAACTTTTTTTGTCAACTATGGACCACGCTTGGTCAATGAGACATATAAATCAGGTGAGCATCTCCTTTGTTCTCTCAAATGTGATACCTAGCAAGAAGGTATTTTTCCGGTTGGGCAAACTCAACATTCCAACAATAGATCGTTGACCTCTAGAAGTCGGCTCATCCTCTGACTCCGGCACTTGTTTACCTTCGCGCCAATCATGCAACTCCTTATGGCTCTTCTACAAGTGCCTCCAAAACATTGTTGTCGTCCCCTCATTGTTTCACTCAATAGTTGTAACTCGTGGAGGGGTGTTCTCCTTAGATAAAGTACATTCATACTGGTTTACGTCAAACTCTTCAAAAATCTTGACCTCGATGCTTTCTCTGCGAGGTTGTCGGAGTAGTTGTGCTTGACGCTCGTTTATAGCTACGCTCTTGTGCCATTTCAGCATTTGCATTCATTTGATTTGAATGACTGCCCGTTTGACCTTCATCAACATTCATAGAGGACAAACTTTTCTAAGACGTCTCCACTAAGAATAAAGAATAACACAATTGTTCATGTATTTCATAACTTTGCATTATCGTGTACGTTAAAATCTACCAGTCAAGAAATCGGCGTATCATTCTGAATATGCACTAGAATCATAACATCAAATGCTATGAATAAATTAGATATTCTCATAAACTTTTAAAGAAAATATTACAAGCGTGTTTGAAGCAAAGAAAACATTGACGTACTGCATGCCTTGGGCCAAACAATTTACGAAACTCAATTGTGTTTTTCTTGACTATCGTAAAGAAATTGTATGTACCTGAAATAAGGTATGAACAAGGTCCTGCCAATGATCTTAATTGGTACACCATAGGACTTGTGCCAAGAAACATCTCAAAAAGTGGCAGGGCGGAGATGTATTCTCACTTGAACAAACTGTAAATGTAGTTTCTTAAAACCTTCTTGTCAAGAAACCTTTTAACATCATATTCCTAAACTTCATCTCTATAAGCCAGACCTCCTTTACAACCTTCAATTACGAAATTTGAGAGAATTATGTTACAAAATTGAGAGAATTATGACACATCTCATCTGTGAGAAAAATCCTTAGCAATGCAAAACAAGACCACCAAAGTAAACTACAAGATTAAACTAGAAATAACCTTTGTTTATCTTAGTTTAAGATTCACTATTAGATGAAAAAATGAGGTTCCTGGGTCTGGATTTTAAAAGCAATGAATAGTCTGCGTTTGTCCTTGCCTTTGATCTCGAAGCAAACAGGTTTTGACTTTCAGCGGCGACGACAGATACGGGGTTCGGACATGAGACAAGGGAGGGGGGGGGGAGGAGAGCCATAGAGGGGAAGGGTGGGGTTTGGAGGGGGAATTGGGGGGAGGGAGTGGGGGTGGGTGGGGTTTGGAGGGGGAATCGGGGGAGGGTGGGGTTTAGAGGGGGATTGGGGGGGGTGTTGCATGGGGGAATCTAACCTATTCGCGAACGGAGTGTCTGTTCGCAAACCGTTCGTGAACATGTTTGTGTCTGATTTTTCTTGTTCGTGTTAGTTCATTTGCATGTTTGCGAATGAACAAAAATTTTCTTCCCAACCCTCTGCATCATGTATGTTACGTACATGTCTGGAGTATGTAACAGTAACTTTCAGAGATAGGAACCATTTTGGTTTTTTTAAGTGGGTTGAATTCATTGTTTTAACAGCTAGAACAAAAATTTCCTGAATGACGCATGTTTGGGTAAAATCATTTTTAAATTTGCGTTCCTCTTATGGCATGGATGATTGTCCTTTGTAAATATTAGTGCATGAGTTTGATTCAACATGCATGTAGACTGTAAGATGTGATTTCTTAAGTTTCTGTACATTATGGTTTAATTATTTTTATCATTTATATATTGAATAATCCCTCCTCTGTTTTGTGACTTTGGACCTAACGATGTGATCTCGAAAATGAATAATCAACTGGTCTATTTCCAATATTTTATTTGGGTAAAATTTATTCCAAAAACTTATGAAAGCAAAGAATGACATCAAGATTTCTAGTAGGACGAGAAACAAGAAAAATGTAAATACATACTTTGATCACTTTCAAGCGTGACATAGTTGTTTGTCATTGTCTATCAACTAAACAAGCCCTACCTGATAATCCTTAAATCTTAGGAGCATGCCAAAAAAAGGATGATTCTCTTTTCATTCTTTCCGTTTAAGTCCTGAAAGAAAGTACCGTACCCCCGTCATGGTGAATCTCTCCTTGTGATGGGAATGAGGAAGATGCATGTGGGCCCCCTGTACTTTATAGAATTTTTATTCTTATTTTCAAACATAAAAGCTAAGATTCCTCCTTTTTATTTAAGAATAATAAAATAAAAGTAGGTCAAAGAATAAAACAGTTAATCCAACTCCCTGGAGGGAACGGGGGCATCATTAATGAATAGGGATCCCACATCCAAAACTACAGCCCAGGCCAGACCTCTATAGAGTTGGCACCTAAGATTTCCCTTCCTAGGCATTAAGCAAATTATACTCAGAAACAAAAGAAAGAAAAAAAACTAGACTATGCAGTAAGATATGAATAGTTTACGTATATCCTAATATGAATCAAACCAAAGTATAGATAAAAAAGGAAGAAAAAATAATGTATAAAATAAGGTATAAATATCTTTTGGGCCAAGTATTGCAAGATTAAAACCAAAATATGTGTAACAAAGAAAGAATATAAATTACTATAGACAATAAGACAAGATTACTATTTGGACTTGGTCTTGCTGGACTCATGGTAAATTATATATAAAAAGAAAGAAGAAAAAACCCCAGAAATAAAATATAAAGATCTTTTGGGTTGGGTCTGCGAGTCACAATAGGAAAAATTTCTTGATAGAATCACACCATAACATAGGCCAAAAGGAAGAAAATAACACCTCAAGACAATAAGATATAAATGTTTTTTGTTCCAACCTTCCTAAACTCGAACCAGAGGTATGTACAACAAAATTTAATCAGATGATTATAAATAAATGCTTACCGACAGGTCTCGCTTGGCTCAAGTCTAGATAAAAAATAGAAGATGCGTAGTACATAGAAATAACTATAGGTCGAAATAAGTACAAAGTGTTAGAACTTCAAGATTGAAGAACTAATCGAATCATCTTAAAATGTATGTTGACAATTATCATAAATAATATATAAATTATGGATGTGAGGTGTATATCGTTCCCCCAAAAAAGGTGTCCATTGGTTTTGGCTGCAATTTATCCCATCATTCTAGATCAATTCATACTCTTTGGATTCAACAAATTCATATGGACACATTATTAGTAACACGCATTATTAGAAGGCTAATAAGATGATACTTACATGTTTATTCCCATTAAATCAGTTATATATTCATGTTAGCAATCCTAAAATGATTAAATCCATTTTTATAATGATCTTTTGAACTTTGTGAAAATTTTAAGGAATTCTTTGGCACCATGTTCTAAACGAAAATAATTTTTTGAGACAAAATATGATTTTTGTGAGTTTTTTTACATTATATTCATAAAGATATGAAGTTTCTAAGTCATTATATTTATCTATCTATAATGTTGGGACTTATATTAAATTTTATATGTATTATTAATGTAGTTTTGGGGTTTATTTCCATCAGACCACATGTAAACAGGGTGTGGCACACACGTTTACATCTGGTTTGCACATGTCCTACTTTTGTTGGTTTTAAAAATGATGCGGCATGCATTTACACACCTTGTGACACACATATTTCCCTATTAATATACCATTATGCACTTTTTTCTTTCTCCTACAAGACATATGGCACATGAGTTGTTGATCAAGGATGATGTGGGTGAATCCGAGCAACTCATTCAATATAATACAATGATAAAGAAAAAACCCTAAAAAATGACATCACGACACTACCAAGGACAAGGAGAGAGAAATATTTGGATTAAATAAAAAATTAGAAATTGTCCTACTTCAGAGCTTGATATCTGATGATCTAGAAGGCCAATCGGGCTGAAATATGACCTCCGTCATGTATCATCTATGTGATCATTATTGGGTTCTAGAGGCCTTGATCTCGATGAAGAAATCATAACGATACACAGCAAAGAGTTTTGTGAAATCAAACAACATCGATAAAATCATTAAAATGAAGTACCGTTGCACGAATCACATCTGTGATTTCTTGGATCCCAAAGCAAGATGAGTCGAGTTGCTCAAGTGCGCAACCTCTAGAAATATCCATATGGTCTTTGGCATGTTGGATCTCCTCCTCGTTGGCAAGCCCCGTTCAATCTCCGTATTTATACTAAGTGGGTATTTTCCATAAATACCCACTTAGTATAAATATATCTTTCGACGTCCTAAAAACCATTTGCGTTTGACCTTTTAGGCCCAAGTATCAGTCTATTTAAGAAATCTGAGGGCCCAAAAATCTTTATTGGCCTTCCAAATTAATTAACTGTATCATCATAAAGATTAATTAATGTCGCATTGATTTAACCCAATCAATAGGTTGAGTCTCCAACACGTGGGGTGCCAAACTACACCTTGTGCTCTAGAAGATACAAAGGAGTGTGTATCGAGTCACTCATGGAACTTATTCGTCACCAGTTATCGTGTACTTGATGCTCCTTGGACAACTTAGGGTATGGTCAACTGTCAAACCCTAATCGGTCCTTTGAGTTAGTACTAGTGCATTCAAAAACTATTGTAGAACTCCTCTATGATATTTTACTGCCTTCGCCAAGGAATTCATCGCATCGGCTTCCTTGAGTTGTCACCTCTTATATCGAGGGCGGATGATAACTTGCAAATTATAATGTTAATTTATGAATTTTACGTTATATTTATGTGTTTTAATGGCCATATTTGCATGTTATCATATATAAATGGATCAAAATGACTTGCACTTTGATTTTATGATTATTTTGAATTTTTAGTATTTTTTTCATGGTATTTAACCTCCTTGCATTGAATAAATATTTTTTGGATTTTTAAATAATTTTTTGGATTTTTTACATATTTTTATTATAATTTTATGACCATTATTTAGCCAAGAAATGATTTTAGAATTAAAAGAACTGATTTTTATGATTTATTTAATATTTAAATATGATTTTTTTTATATTAAATTTAGTGGCGTCGGCGTCATTCGCCCGAAATTTGGGTGAATGATTAAAAGAGCCAAAATAATCAATTGTTGGCTCATTATGGCATCGCGCATCGCAATGCCATAATGAGCGAATCACAGCACGCTGAAACGTACAAATCACAATCTAAAGAAGAAAAGGTTCATTTTGCCCTTTTTGTTTCATCGATTTTTTCGTGCAATAAATGCACACAGAGAATCGACTCTCCGCGTGCATTTATTAAAGACTAATGTTTGTATATATTAATAATATCTAGAAGAGACCTCGTACTTTTAGTTGGTTAGCCGCATGCATTTAAAGCACGCGGCAACCGACACGCGTGCATTTATGATGATTTATTGTACTATACGCACGCAGAATCGATTCACCGCATGCATTTAATGCACATGGCAATAGAGTGTGCATGCATTAAAAAATTCTGGTAAGCTTACCTCATATTGTCTTTTTCTGATTTTTTTATGAAAAACGAAAACATGATGACGATGTGGCGCATTTCCTCCATTCAATTACAGAATAATTCTCCAATGATTGCGCCGTGTGGAAGCGCACAACGACATGTCAGAACGCGATCTGAGGGTGGAGAAAACAAGTAAAAAGGCCTCAACAAATCATAAATGCCATTTTTTATCTACTTGGAGAAGATATCAAATTAATCCAACGGCTAGGATTAATCCCTAGTAAAATGACGATATCTTGAGATCTACTCGTCCCATTGAGCTGAAATTTTGAGGGCATGTTTGTCTTTTCCCCCTCTACAATCCGTAAGGTTATATTTTTAAATAGATATCAGGAAGAAGGCGAAATTCACTTTTTGAAGCTTTCTTCAAGGATTTGACCACGAAGGACACAAGAGTTGCTTTGGAAGTCGATAGATCTTGGTTCATCATTGAAAATTGTAAGTTTCTAATTTGATTTTTGAACTTCTTCTTAAACGATTCTAAAACGCCATGGCATGGGCAAAATGTACATGCCCTTTAAGTTGTTTTGAAATAAAATTAGCATTGCATTTTGATTTTGATTCGAGATCCGATTTTTAATCTTTAGTTCTATATTGATTTTGAACATTTCTGCATTTTTAGATTTTCATATTAGGGTCGAATTTCACCTTTCCCCCAAATTCTTCTACTTTCTCTCTCTAGATTAGATCTCGTACTTTCTCTCTCTAGAATTCAAAATTGATTGTTTAGAAATTCAATTAAACATCTAAAATACCCAAATCTAAAATTTCATAAAAAAATTATCCATCTTCCAAGTCCAATTTTAAAATCCCCTTTTGTGTTTATTAATTCCCAATTTTAAATATATAAAAATTGCCTTATAAAAATTATTTTGATTGGGAAATTGGTAATCCGAATTGATTTGATTTTATAATCATAATTATCCTACCCAAGTGTATTGACCGAACATAATAAAAATCAAAATTAAGTTTCTACTTAATTTTGATTAATTATAAATATAATTAAGGTCTATTAAATGCAAAATTAATTCATTATTGAACTAATTGATTGAAATTGGATAAAAATTATTGCTTAATGCTTCCTTGTGGTTCGACCCGTTGCTTACTCTATATATATTATTTAGTGATTAAGGGTTATTATAAATTTTATTGCATAAGTCTAAAAAACCAAACAACAACGTAATTACACGTCAATTTTATGCTTATCAGTGGACCATCCCAACTTGACCACTCAATCGTCTTCGTGAACTACTTAATGCACCTGAACTGAGACCATTTACAATCCCATGAATAGAGATTCGTTGGCAATAGTCAAAGTACAACCGTCCTTTCACAATAGGGTAGGGAAGTTCATGTTTTGTCAACGAACATATACTGTTCGTTGTTGAACGAACAACCAAAAAATCATGTTTGTGTTCATGTTCTGTTCGTTCATGTTCGTTCGCGAATGGACACGAACAGGATCAAAATTTAATAAAGAAAAGGGGGGGCACTCTTTGGGGGGGGAGCGGAGAGAGAGAGAGAGAGAGGGGGGGGCAGCGGAGAGAGAGAGAGAGAGAGAGAGAGGTGGAGGTCGGAGCGAGAGAGAGAGAGTGAGAGAGAGAGGCAGGAAAAGAGAGAGGGGGGCATGGCTGCATGGGAGAGGGGGATGGGGAGAGAGAGGGGGCATGGCGGCACGGGAGAGGGGGTGGGGAGAGAGAGGGGGGAGGCCACATGGTAGAAAGGGGTTTAGGGAGAGAGAGAGCGGGGCACGGGAGAGGGAACAGGGAGAGTGAGTGAGTGAAGGAGGGAGGGAGGAAGGGAGGGAGAGGAGGGCGGGGAGAGAGAGAGGGATATCCACGTTCTCCCTCTCTTTCTTTCTATTTTAGTGTAAAAATAATAATTCATATTACATTACCTCGGGAATGCCACCTGTTCGTGAACGGTTCGTCTGTTCGCAAACATGTTCGAGTTCAAATTTTCCTATTCGTGTTTGTTCATTTGCATGTTTGCGAATGAACAGAACTTTTCTTCCCAACCCTAGTCCATAAGACGTCATTGGTGTCTCAATTCTAAGGAACACTTACACAACTGTGAAGTGAATCAATCTGATTAAAAGTTTGGTATTATACCATTCAGGGATTTGTGCGGATCAATTCAGTGAACTCTTTCCACTAAAGAGCACCTACTATCTATCCTTAGTGTCTCCCCACTAGTGGCTATAGTGATGGATATTTGCGGCCGTCAAGCCAATCACACTACCATGTTTATTTAAGTCCATTGAATAAAATATTTATGTTCATTATTCTTCCGTGTGATGTTTATAATGAAGTCCATGAATACGTGCAATGACTTAGTGAATTATGATGAGATCATAATACAGTGATCACTAGTTTTTAAACATGTATTCTAAATATTCCTATTCGAGGATAGTAGAGACGGACATCAAATTATCCGGATAGAATAGCACTAGCTGATCCTATTTATTCGATAAGTATAGCTGGCCCTGTGACTATTAGTGTGGCGACACTAAGGACAGATAGTGGGTGCTATTTGGAGAAAGAGTTCACTGAATTGATCCGTATGAATCCCTGAATGGTATTATACCTAAACGTCAATTAGGTTGATTCAAGTCACGATTGTATAAGTGATCCACTGACCTGAGACACCAAGGACATCGCGTGAGTGGACGACTACATTTTGACTATGACTTATGAGCCTCTAATCATGACATTCAAATAAGTTAAAGATTTAATGTAGTAAGAAGCCTGCCGAGATGATTGAGTGGTCAAGATGGGATTATCCGCCCTCGTTATAAGAGGAGATTGACTTGAGGAAGACGATGCAGGAAAATCTCTGGCCAAGATAGCAAGGATATTGGAAAAGGCATTCTCCAATGATCCCCATTACGCATCAGTACTAATTGAATGACGGATTAGGGTTTGACGATAAACCATGCTCTAAGTCATTCGAGAGTCTTACACGGATGCTGGATTATACATACACGGTAACCAATGATGGTAAAGGTTCCATGAGAGAGTTCAAATACTACTCGGTATCTTCTAGAGCACGAGGTGTAGCTTGGCACCTGATAACACCCTAATTTCGGTCTTTATTTCCTGTTATTAGCATGATTTTATGCATTTAAAGAGCTTAAAATTGGGTTGTTATCATACATTTACACGAAAATAATGTTTTCAAGTAATTTCTGATTTTTCCCTAATTTTCTGTTAATTATATGAATTTTTAAGGATTTGTTGAAGCTCGAAATAATTATTTTGGGATGAAAATGGCATATTTAATATTTTATTTCAACATTTGTCAGCATGGGAATGAATCAGTGATTTTTTTGGAATTTTCTAGAATTTTTTACGAATTTTTAGGATTTTTTTGGGATTTATTTCAAGAATAAATGCATTTATTCTATTAAAAAAGGGCATATTTATAAGAGAAAAAATGTATTTATACAATTTCTAGAATTTTCGGGGCCTTTTTGCAACGTTTCGTTGCAAAAAGACCCTGAAAATGGCTCTCTGTCGCCATTGCAGGCGTAAAGATCCTATTTAAAATCATTCAGGGTTTTATTGCAATTCCATTATTAATTGTTTTAATATTTTAGAGAAAATCGGAGGAGAGAGAAGGCGAAAAACGATATATGTATAAATACATTTGAGTGGCGTTTATTTGCAAAAGAATAATTTGTAAGGGGTTTTGCGCAAAAAGTCAGAAAGAAGCTTGGCGGGGGCGACATGGCGCATCGGTGGCCGTCGAATGCGGATCGAATGGATTTTGAAGAAAGAGAGGGTGTGGACGGTAAGATCACCGCCCGTGCGGCGCATCTGGCGCCGCCGACGGGGTGACGTGGCGACTTCTCAGCGGGTCTTCCTACGACCAGACGCACGCAAAGGCGCACAGCGATACGTATGCATTTTCTGAACTTTCGATTTTTCTTATGTTTTCTTTTTTTTCGCAGGGGGTACGTGGCGCCACGAGAGAGCACCCGCCAAAAGAATTTAAAACGTCGCAGCCAATGGGCTGTCGACACGTCATGGCGTGTATTATTAAATAAATCAAACTTTAATCCAATGGCTAAAATTGGTTAAAATTGATTTATTAATAACTTTTGATCCTGAAGTCCGATTGAGATGATTTTTTATGGATTTGCTCGTCTTGATCCCCTCTTTCTATCTATATTGTTGGATCATTCAATCTAGCCTACATTTATAGATAAATATTAAATACTAAACAGGGGTAAAATGGTGATTTTCACCATGTGACCTAGGTATAAAAGCTGAATCTCGAGAGGGGGAGCTCATTATGGAAGGTGCTTCATCACAGCTGCAAGACAGAGAGGAGTCCCAGCCTGGATCAACAGTTTTGGTATTTTTTTCTTTCATTGTATTCAAACTTTTATGCATTTTGAATGCAATAGGTTAAGTTGTTTGTTTCTTCATCTCCATTCTGATCTGAATTTCTAAATCGCTTGGCTTGAGCGGCATGTACAAGCCCTGATTAGGATTGAGAGGAGAAATTAAGGAATTTACCTGGGCATTCAATTGCATTCCAAAAGAAAACTCTAAAAAAAAAATTAGTTTTAATTCTTAGGATACTAAATTTCCCATTTTAGTTCTGAATTATCTGTTTGCAAAAATCAACCAAACTCACTTTAAGAACACTCTTTAAACCTCTCTAATTGACTTCTCAGATCCTTTAATTAGGATCACGGAAGTAAATTTAGAGCCCGTAATTCTTCTACTCTTCTCACCTCTTCTATCCCCCTCTCTAAATTCTCATCTAATTAGGGTGACTTGATCCTCATTGAAGATCAAATTCAGTCTAATTAGGATTTAAAACACCAAAAAGAAAATTAAATTGAACTTCCTACTTGCCTCCCTGGAAACTTAACCAGTCGATTGGGTTAAATCGATCCTTATTTAATTAATCTATATGTTGATATAGTTAATTAATAAGGTTGGTCAATAAATGTTATTGGGCCATTAAAGTTACTAACTAGAACGATACATGGGCCTAGAGGGTCATACGCACAAGGTCATAAGGGCATTGGTGGATATATTTTTCTTTGGAGGGTTTTTGAGAAAAACCTTTAGTGAAATATAAAGAGGGAAAGGGGACTCATTTTAAGCACCCATGCAAGCCTCATTTGAGAGCCCCCCCCCCCTCTCCACTCTCTTCTACACTCATCCAAGGAAGAGTGTCTTCATGGTGAGGAGATCTTCTAGATTCTCAAGAAGAAGTGAAGAAGAAAACGTGGAGATCCAAGCACCGAGTGATCGCGTGGACACTTCTAGAGGCCGGATGCGTGAACGGCTTCAAAACGATCTCGGAGCGGCAAAGTCAAGGGTAGAACGAGTTCCCCAAAAGGTACTACAAACGTTTTATTTTATAGATCGATTGAGAATCGATCGACCACGCTTCCGCATCCATGGAACGTATTTTTCCATGGATGAACCAAATCACAGAACCCAACATACAAAACCGACCATACTCATGATATGAGTGAGGCTAGATAGTGTTATTATATCAAAATACTTTGATGTCCTTTTCACGTATCCTTCGAATATGAATATTTATAACACATGCTTAAATATTACGATCTCATCATACTTTACGAAGTCTGATCATGTATTCATGGACTTCATTATAAGCATCACACGTGCACTATAATGAATATGTCGCATTAATAAACATTGAACGAGATGTGGAATGTGTGATTGGTTTGCCGGCCACATATTTTTTCATCACTTATTACATTCGAGCTATACTTATTTGAATCCCATGATTAGAGGCTAGTAAGTCATAGTCAAAACGTAGTCGTCCACTTACGAGATGTCCTTGATGTCTCAGGTCATTGGATCACTCATACAACCGTGACTTGAGTCAATTTGATTGGCGTTTAGGTATAATACCATTCATGGATTCGTATGGATAAATTTAGTGAACTCTTCTCCAAAGAGCACCCAATATTTATCATTAGTGTTGCCACACTAATATCCACATTATCAGCTAGTGCTATTCTATCCGGATAATTTGATGTTCGTCTCGACTATCCATCGAGTAGGAATATTTAGAATATATGTTTAACGACTAGTGATCACTGTATTATGATCTCATCATAATTCACTAAGTCGTTGCACGTATTCATGTACTTCATTATAAACATCACACATAATAATAATGAATATAAAAAAATTATTCAATGAACTTAAATAAATATGGTAGTGTGATTGGCTTGACGGCCACATAATTTCTATCAGTCAATGCCTTGCTCATAGAAGGAGCGTATAAGAACTAAGAAAAATGGACTTGGATATAAATGTGCGCTTTTGGCCCTTGATTGGCGGGCAAAAGAGTGAGAGAGCCCCCTCCCCGCCGCCATGTCGCCCTCCTCCCCCTGCCTCCTGCATCCCCTCCCTGCCACCGCCCCGCCCATCCCTCGACCGCCCGCTTCCTTTCCGCCGCCACCCCCTCCCCCTCCCCCCTCGCCCCCTCCATGTCATCGCTCGAGCCGGCCGGAGGTCGAGCCGCTCGAGCCGATGGAGCCACCCCAAGGAAGCATGAAGGGGGGGCGGTCATCAGCGAAAGAGGGCGGCAGGGCGGTGGGCGTGGGGGAGGTGGAAGCGTGGCGGCGGGAAAGGGGGGTGGCGGCGAGGGGGAGGGGGCACGGGCGGTGGGGAGGGGGCACGTGCGGCTGGGGGAGGAGGGCAGGGCGGCGGCGGGGAGGGGGTGTGGGCAGCAGGGGGAGGGGTGGGCCAGCGGCTGGAAGGGGGCGCGGGCGGCGGGGAGGAAGCATGGGCGGGCGGGGGAGGGGCGGGGCGGGGCGGGGCTGGGCGGCGGCTGGGAGGGGGTGCGAGCGGTTGAGGGAGGGGTGGGCCGGCAGCTAGGAGGGGGCACGGGCAGTCAGGGGAGGACTGGGCCAGCGGCTGGGCGGGGGTGCGAGCGGCCTAGGGAGGGGTGGGGCTGATTGGCGTACCCTTCTAGACGCTGATTGGCTGACAAGAGAGTGAGAGAGAAGAGAGAGAGTGAGAGATCCCCCTCCCAGCTGCTGCCCCGCCCTCCTCCCCCAGCCTTCCGCGCCCTGCACAAAGGCATGAAATTTGCACCGCACCTTGCACAAAGCCACAAAAAGTTATCTACAGCTAGCATTGCGAGCGGGCCCCACTAGTAGACGGAGCCTATAAGAACTAAGAAAAATGGACTTGGATATAAATTGAATTTATATCATCAATAGAAGAAAAAAATTCCAGTGAAAGAAGACGAAAGATTATCTCACTCAATTCCTTAAAAAATATTTTGATCCTCATCGGGTAAAGGTGTGGGTCAAAACCAATAGTGCAAAGTACAGTGCATATTGGTGTTGTTTGTCTCTTCTTGTGCAATGTTGTAGGTCACAATGCGATGACCCAATACGAAGAGCTAGAGAGTGAGAGAGATATACTGCAAGAGAGAATTGGGAGAGGGAAAGAGTAAGAGGGAAAGAGATAGAGGCAGGTACAGGGAGAGAGGGAGAAGGAAAGACGAAGGGAGAGATTTGGACAGAAAAATAGAGTGAAAAAATAGGAAGAAGGAGAAAGTGAGAAGGGAAGGGAGATTGGTGGGTAGAGGGAGAGGGAATTAAATAGCTGGTCAGGAGGATATTTGAGTCAGTGGCGCCATAGAGGTGATATCATATGCGGACGGTGACAACAGCCGGGCCAACGAGTGTCTTGGTAGAGATTGGAGAGAAGCTGAGGTGGTGCCAGCACTGACGGGATGTCGGCTCAAAGTGAAGTCTGTGGCATTGAAGATGACGGTGAGGAAGGTAACTGTGAAGATGGCGATGGTGATGACAAGGATGATGGTGCCCATGGGTGCAGATGAGGAAGAACCTGACAGTGTTCAGGGGTTGGGCAAACTAGCAATGGATTTACCAGGGAACAAGTGATACCACTATGTGGATGGCAGGTATAGCGCGAGCTACATGCTACCAGTGACATGCAAAGATGGGTTGTCATGCTTGCTACATGTGAGTAGCATGCAGGTGGATGTGTGGAAATGTGCTCACTACATGGACATGCAGGATAGACACAAGCTGGCTACAGGCAAGTATTGTGCAGGTGGCTGTCTTGGCACGTAAGCAGAGGTGGAGATTGATAGGTAACTACTATGATGAAGAGGACGAAAGCAACTCTATCCAAAATTCTCCAGAGTACACAATAAAGAAGGGATATTTTATAGCATTTCCTATGACTCTTTCTGGACTGAAATAAAAAGAAAAGTATTCAAAACATAAAGTAAAAACGGCAGTAACATCATGTCCCTTTCTCTTCCGTTACCCAAACCATTCCATTACACTATGCCAGCCGTTTCCCATCAAAATCAAATGCCATGAGCTGACAGCCGTCCCGTCTATCCAAAAGCCTCATTAGTTATCCGGCCAACAAGCGTAATATGAGATCTGCCATTGATTACACGGCCTTCTCTACTCGATTACCAGGGGAAGAACCTTCGACTACCCCACATCCATCTCCACGCACATCAAGATATTGCCCTTATTGCATTCTTTTATATCTTGATCCCACATGGAAAATTCTTCCCATTTAAGAAAAGTCTCGATCTCGTGGGCCCAAATCTTTGCCTTCTCTCCACCGCCTCTCGCCTCTGAAGACGACTCCATTCCCCCCAAGATCACATAAATAAAACGACTTTGCGATATCGCTCATTATTAAACTATAGTCGGGGGGCACAAAGGCAAAATTATCGCATGGCTTCTAAGAATGCACCAAGCGGCGCGATGGCCATGCGATAAAACCTCGTCCAGACCGCCGCTTGTTTCCCTCCTTACCCGAGTCTACCCAATCTTTCTAAAACCATCGCTTAATTACCCCGACTTTACAGCGTTTTCTTACGTTACGGTGAAACCAACCCAGTAGGAGATTAGCGAAATCCCCGCGTAATCACTCTAATTCATAGCGACAACGCCACGCGCTCACGGCTCTCTCTCCTTTCACATCGTCTTTCGAGCCCGCCGCTTCGCTCTCCCACGCCTTAAATACTTTCCCTCTCCGGCCCGCCTCCTCGCTATAAAAACTCGGAGGATAGTCTCCGAACTCGCTCAACATCTCTCTCTCTAGACCATCTCTCTCTCCTCGTATCGAGCTATCTATCTCTCTTCGTCTCGGCCATGGAGAGCGGGGGAGCAAGCGCGGACGCGAAGTGGTGGGTTGTGGCGGTGCCGGCGGTGCTGGGAGCGGATAAGCTATGTGACGGGTGGGTCTTGTTATCGCTGTTGGCGGCGTTCTTAATGGCTGGGCTGGTGGCGTGGGCGTGCACGCCAGGGGGGGGGGCGTGGGCGGGCGGGCGGGCGCGCCGCGGCTCGAGGGCCATACCCGGCCCGCGCGGGCTGCCGGTCTTGGGTAGTCTCTTAACGCTATCTTCCGGGCTACCGCACCGAGCCCTGGCGGCCGCGGCGCGAGCCATCCCCGGCGCGGGGCAGCTCATGGCGTTCTCCATTGGCGCGACCCCGGCCGTGGTCACCGCCGACCCGGGGGTGGCTCGGGAGCTGCTCGCCCACCCGCACCTGGCGGACCGCCCGCTGAAGCGCTCGGCCCGCGAGCTCATGTTCGGCCGCGCCATGGGGTTCGCGCCGAGCGGCGCCTACTGGCGACTCCTCCGCCGGGTCGCCGCGTCGCACCTCTTCGCCCCGCGCCGGATCGCGGCGCACGAGCCGGCCCGGCAGGCCGACTGCGCCGCCCTCCTCGGGTCCGTCCTCGCCGAGCAGCGGCTCGACGGCCGGGTTCGGCTCCGGCGCCACCTCCAAATGGCCGCGCTCAACGGCATCATGGGCAGCGTCTTCGGCCGGCGCTACGAGGACTGGTCCGACGGCAACCGCGAGGCGGCCGAGATCAAGGCCATGGTCCGGGAAGGGTTCGAGCTGCTCGGTTCCTTCAACTGGTCCGACCACCTCCCCTGGCTCGGGTCCTGGTTCGACCCCGACCGCGTCTCCCCCCGCTGCGCCGAGCTCGTGGCCAAGGTCCGCACCCTGGTCCGAGCCATCATCGCCGACCACCGAGCCCGCCGCGACCTCGCCGAGCCCGACGCCGCCGACTTCGTCGACGTTCTCCTCTCCCTCGACGGCGATGACAAGCTCGACGAGGACGACATGGTGGCCGTTCTCTGGGTCCGTTTCTCCGTTCTCTTTTATACGATTCTCCCCGTGGAAGAACCTTATTCGATTCGGATTTATAATCTTGGATTGTGCGTGCAGGAGATGATATTTCGGGGAACGGATACGACGGCGCTGCTGACGGAGTGGGCTATGGCTGAGCTGGTGCTGCACCCGGAGGTCCAGTCACGGCTCCGGGCTGAGCTGGACGGGGCAGTGGGTCCGGACGGCCAGCTCACCGATGCTGATGTGGCATGCCTCCCGTACCTTCAGTCTGTGGTTAAGGAGACCCTGAGGGCACACCCGCCCGGCCCGCTGCTGTCGTGGGCCCGCCTTGCCACGTCGGATGTCCTCCTTGGCAACGGGATGGTGGTCCCCACCGGGACCACCGCCATGGTCAACATGTGGGCCATCACCCATGACCCGTCCATCTGGGCTCGTCCAGAGGAATTCAGTCCAGAACGGTTCTCCCCAGCCCACGGGGGCGCCGATGTCGACGTCCGCGGCAGCGATCTCCGGCTTGCGCCCTTCGGCGCTGGGCGGCGCGTCTGCCCCGGGAAGAATCTCGGGCTTGTTACTGTGGGCCTCTGGGTGGGCCGCCTGGTCCACCGGTTTGAGTGGCGTCCCGCCCCTGGCGAGCCTGTTGACCTGGCTGAGCAACTCAAGCTCTCTCTCGAGATGAAGAATCCCCTCGCCGCCGTCGCCCTGCCTCGCGCCCCCGTTGCCGCCACCTGACTGTCGGATCCTCTCTCTTTTTCTGATTCCCTTTTTGAGTGCAGTCTATCATCTATGCGTGAGACCCAGTTTTGGTATTTCCCCTTTTTTCCTCAGGCTTCCTTTAAAATAATATTCCTTTTCCTTAGGGTTGGACATTCAGGACAGGGGCCCGGTCCAATCTTACAGGATTAGGTTTAAGGGTCAAATCAGGCTGAGATCAGAGTAAATTATTAAATATTTATTTTGCATTTCAAGTCATTTCCACATTGTTCTGCCTCTGGCTCCTCTTCCCTTCTCTGCTAAGGCTTCTTGTCCTTGCTTGGGATGTTATACAATTCCTACTCTTTTTGACAGTTCTTTGAAAAGAAATAGAGGTCTGGAGAGAGGGAGACCCAAAGAGGACATGCAAAGGCACAGTGGTCAAAATAACCAATAACATGAGATTTCTTAATTTGATGTTATACATTAACTTAATTGCTACACTTTTTGACAGTTCTGTGAAAAGAAAGAGAGGTCTGGAGAGAGGAAGACCCAAAGAGGACATGCAAAGGCACAGTGGTCAAATTAACCAACACCATGAGATTTCTTAATTTGTTGTTATACATTAACTAGTAAACTTTCTATGAGAAGTGTCAGAATTTTAGGTATTTGCTCAAAACCAGGACTTGGTAAGGACCGTCAAACGCTCATCTAAACTACTAGTAAACGTGGCAGTTTAATGAACCACCAAGTGGCTTGCTTACATCGATGTGGCGGCGCTGAGAATAAATTCTCTGTGATGATGATGTGGCATGCACAGTCAGATGGAGACAAAGAATTTTTGTCCACGTGGCATGCACCAGTCAAAGCAAAGAGGGACTATTTTTTGTTCTCACATGAGATAGAGATGGGCACGATGGGAGAGGCTGCCACGTGGTGGGCCCTGCTAGGCCCACGTCAGCTCCAGTGACGCTTACTCCTGTGGAGTTAGCTGGCGTACGAAGTGCACTGTACCGTGGACGGTACGTAGCAGCTACTCTGTTTTGGATTGGAGCTCGCCGTACGAGGGGATGCTGACCGCGAAGGTGACGTGTTAATTGTACTGGGCCGTCCGTAGACTTAGAGAGAGAGATAGATGGAGTGCGAGGATGTTAGGAGAGAGAGATGGGTTTTATGGGTAAAAATAATTTGTGAGGAAAGTAAATAATTGGAGGGGAAGAGTTCAGTTTCGTGGGGAGAAGAAAAAGAGATTTGAAATCCCCAGAAAACGGCCGAAAAGATGTAAAGAAGTGGAGATGTGACCAATGATCGGACAGGAGCGTAAGAGTTAGAGATAGAGAGAGATGATTTTGCAAGTCTTTTTAGTTTTTTCTTTTTTTTATTATCGTGAAGCCCGTTTGGCCATCAACTGAAGTTAAATAATTGCGTCGAGATAGACAGATAAAGAGAGAGAAACGGAATGAGAAAGATGGAGAGAGAGAAACGGAATGAGAAAGATAAAGAGAGGGAGAGAAAGGTAGAGAGAGAGATACGGAATGAGAAAGATAGAGAGGGATAGAAAGGTAGAGAGAGAGATACGGAATGAGAAAGATAGAGGGAGGGAGAGAAAGGTAGAGAGAGAGATACGGAATGAGAAAGATAGAGGGAGGGAGAGAAAGGTAGAGAGAGAGATACGGAATGAGAAAGATAGAAAGGGGAGAGAAAGGTAGAGAGAGAGAAACGGAATGACAAAGATAGAGAGAGGGAGAGAAACGTAGAGAGAGAGATACGGAATGAGAAAGATAGAGAGAGGGAGAGAAAGGTAGAGAGAGAGATACGGAATGAGAAAGATAGAAAGGGGAGAGAAAGGTAGAGAGAGAGAAACGGAATGAAAAAGATAGAGAGAGGGAGAGAAACGTAGAGAGAGAGATACGGAATGAGAAAGATAGAGGGAGAGAGAGAAAGGTAGAGAGAGAGATGAAATATAGAGAGAGTGAGAGAGGGAGAGAAAGGTAGAGAGAGAGATACGGAATGAGAAAGATAGAAAGGGGAGAGAAAGGTAGAGAGAGAGAAACGGAATGAGAAAGATAGAGAGAGAGAGAGAGAAAGGTAGAGAAAGAGATACGGAAGGAGAAAGATATAGAGGGATAGAAAGATAGAGAGAGAATGTGTGAATTCGAGGGGAGAGAGTGAACTAGAGTGTGTGTATGTGTTCGCGAAAGGGGGAGAGAAAAAGAGAGAACGGGAGAGAGCGTCGTTGTGTTTGTGAGAGAGAGAGAGTAATAGAGAGAGATAGAGAGAGTGACTGTTCTAGAGAGAGAATATGTGTCTGTGTTCGAAGGGAGAGAGAGAACGAGAGGTTGTACGTGTTCGTGAGAAGGAGAGAGAGAAAAAGAGAGAACGAGAGAGATAGTAATAGAGAGAGAGTGGGTGTTCTCGAGAGAGAATGTTTTGAGTGTGTTGAAAGGGAAAGAGATAATGAGAGAGTGTGTTTGTGTTCATGAGAGGGAGAGAGAGATAGAGAGAAATAATGAGAGAGAGAGAACGGGAGAGAGTGTCTTTGTGTTCGTGAGAGGGAGAGAGAAAGAAGGAGAAAGAATGAGAGAGATAAAGATAGAGAGCGAGAGAGAGAACCTGTAAGTTCGAGGGGAGAGATAGAATGAGAGGGAGTGTATGTGTTCTTGAGAGGAGAAAGATAAAATGAGAGAGAGAGAATGAGAGAGAGTGTTCTTTGTGTTCATGAGAGGGAGAGAGAAAGAAAGAGAGAATGAGAGATAATGACAGAGAGCGAAAGAGTGAATATGTAAGTTCGAGGGGAGGGAGAGAATGAGAGGGAGTGTATGTGTTCTTGAGAATAGGGAGAGAAAATGAGAGAGAGAGAGAGATAGAGAGAAATAATGAGAGAGTGCGTATGTGTTCTTGAGAGGAGAGAGAGAAAATGAGAGAGAGAGAGAGATAGAGAGAAATAACGAGAGAGAGAGAGAGAGAGAATGAGAGGGAGTGTATGTGTTCTTGAGAGGAGAGAGAGAAAATGAGAGAGTGCGTATGTGTTCTTGAGAGGAGAGAGAGAAAATGAGAGAGAGAGAGAGAGAGATATAGAGAGAAATAACGAGAGAGAGAGAGAGAATGAGAGGGAGTGTATGTGTTCTTGAGAGGAGAGAGAGAAAATGAGAGAGAGAGATAGAGAGAAATAATGAGAGAGTGCGTATGTGTTCTTGAGAGGAGAGAGAGAAAATGAGAGAGAGAGAGATAGAGAGAAATAACGAGAGAGAGAGAGAGAGAATGAGAGGGAGTGTATGTGTTCTTGAGAGGAGAGAGAGAAAATGAGAGAGAGATGGGGAGAAAGAGAGAAATAATGAGAGAGAGAGATGGAGAGAAATAACGAGAGAGAGAGAATGAGAGAAAATGAGAGAGAGATGGGGAGAAAGAGAGAAATAATGAGAGAGAGAGATAGAGAGAAATAACGAGAGAGAGAGAGAGAGAATGAGAGGGAGTGTATATGTTCTTGAGAGGAGAGAGAGAGTGTCTTTGTGTTCGTGAGAGGGAGAGATAAAGATAGAGAGCGAAAGAGATAATGTGCAAGTTCGAGGGGAGAGAAAGAATGAGAGGGAGTGTATGTGTTCTTGAGAGGGAGAGAGGGAGAGAGGGATAGAGAGAGACAGCAGTGGTTCAGGATGGACTGATGATAACGCTATGATTGATTGACATGACGAAATGAACTACGAGCTGACGTCTGTTCAGCAACTTCGATTCATCTGTCACAGCAATATGCTTGTTCGACGAAAAAGCTTGTGAATAGTCCAAACAAAAATGTGAAGAGATGGCACGACTTTCATCCTGGTCAATCATCTGAGATTTTTTGTCATTTCCGATTCGTCCTCTTCCTCTCGCGCCCCAAGACAACATGCTGTGGAGCCAACTTCTCAACTAAAGACCAATTCCAGAGCAAACTTCTAGGATTTGGCCGTCTCCCCAGGGATTCGATGGAAAATTATGAACCCATTGTCATCAATCGGAATATTGAGTCCTTTTTTCACATCAAAACATGTGGTAAAGGGAACGTATGGCTGATGAGCTCCTCCATTTACCAGTATTTCTGTATCGGATTGATAGAAACAATGATGATCATCTTTTGTTTTTGATATTTTTCTAACATTCTAGCATGAACATGACGTTTCGTGTTGTATTTTCTTTTACAATATTTACTATAGAATGAAGTGACATGTTATTCTCAAAATTTCCTAGGGTCATTATGATTTGTCTAGACTTTTAGAAAATAAATCTAGAGCTTTTTTTATTTTTGTATATGAAGTAATGAGTTAATTAGAGTATGTATTTTAAAAGGTCATTTAAGTATTTATCAAGAGATAGCGGATCATCTGAGTGGACCTGTAGATTGGCAAAGCAGGCCAATCTTATGCTTTAGCATACAGGAGGGTACCCGAATCTATTTTGTCTTACATTATATGTTTTTATGTATTTTGTCTTATACAATCATGATATGGTTTGACAGTGACATCCTACTTGCACAAGAACATAGTCAGTATAGTCCATTAAATTAGAATCTGTCAATCTATTTCATTTTGTTTTATTTGAATGTATCCCCTTGTGTCTTCTTTGCCAGGGGGATCTCAGTGAAAATATATATAAAAAAGTGAAATCCCTATCATGTGTTACATAGTGAAACTTGATTTCTTTGAAAACAAACATGATTATGCATGGACTAGAACACACCCCATGTGAATTGATCAAAGATTGAGGGCGGTATTCATGCCAAAAGCAAGGGTTCTATAGCATTTAAAAGCTTACATAAAATTGCAAATCTGGTGTCGATTGGACCCCCAATATGAAACTAGGCTAGCCAATATACAAAAAATTGAATTTACTTTTGCTAAAAAGTAGTAATATGACATTTCTTGTAATATTTTTCTATTTTTTCATTTGAAATGTTGATCCATAGCAAAATATATAGACCTTAAATCTATTTTCATTCTGTCTATGTATTACAACGTCTTCTTAAATTAGACATTATCATTTTCATCAAAAAAGTGGAAAATTAGAAGACATCAAACCTCTCCATGGATTGACTTCAAGTCGTTTCAGAATATGAGTTTTTCTACCTAAACTAATATTTAATCGAAAGCTTAATTTAGAAATACAACAAAGCTATTCAAGAGATTTCTACGGTAATATATTTTGTCTGGGTTCATCTGAATAGCTGGAAGGCACTTTGTTCAACTTCCAGGCCAGATAAGCATTTGATTCAATTGTGCCTCTGAGAAAATAGTTTAAAACTCCAGGGACTTTCAAATATAAACTTGTTTTTTATTTTTAAAAATCATTTTAATTCCAATAATTTTATGAAAATATTTATGAAGAATCTTACAGTTTTTATCTAAACTTAGAATTTTATTAAAAATGATAAATGAAAAAAGTGATATCATGAAAATCTTGATTGAGACTTATGCATTCAATTTTTGCCGTGAAGAACTTTTTTGAAAAAGACTGATTTAATTTAATATAAAATTATTGGATTTTAATTTATTCCAGTGGTCCGTGGTATACATCATTCAATTGATATTATGACATTCACTGAGTACTCTTAGGCATTTATTAGATGGTATTATGCATCAATCAAAGCCAATCGAGGTAAACTCTTCTCTTGCACTAATTTTTTTCAGGGATTCAATTTTATTTTTGGAATGGGTTTATTCCAATAACCTTATTTATGCTAAAATTATTTTCCTAAAAGTAGAGATGAAATTGTATCCAATAAATATTAAAGGATGTAACTCTTACGATCTATATCATCTTTATCATATAACATAACTGTCTCTATGAATAGGTAATTCCAAAATTTATAAAAAATTACATCACATTATATGTATTACTTTAATTAACAAAGGTTTTTATATTAAACTTGCCTTAATTTCTTCATTAAATTACATGCTCCCACAAAATATCATCATATGTTATTTATAAATGCATTCCTAAAACAATGATGAATCTATATCTTACTTTATAAATTAAAAGTTATCAATATCATACGTGTATCTTATGTTTAAACTGTTAATAATGAAGATCATATTTATTTATTATGTTTACATTGTTATATATTATTTAATATTAGTATATCCTTCTGTTTACGAATACTTATTATATTCAATGATTCATTTGATCACCACCACCAAATACGATACTTATCTATCAACTATGTATTTGTTCTTCTATTTATTCATGATATACTATATCTTAGTTGTTATTATTAATTACTAACTACACATATCACAATCCATGATGTATTATATTATATTTTTCATCTTATTTATTCCACTCAATCTCCCATTTCTATTATTTGGATTTACAGAGTTGGGACCAACTCTAATTCCTGTTTCTGACATATATTTTTTACAATGTAGGGAATTCATTTAATTTAAATAAATTTAGAAACTTTCATTACCTTAAAACTAAAAGGTCAAGCTAATTGTGGATGCGTTGAACAAGATGGTGGTCTCCATGATTCAAATGCTTGTTTGGAGACGTAGATAACTAGGAAACCCTCTCAATTAGCCACACATAATATCTTTCATCAATAAGCACAAACTAGGAATAGTTGGGCTTTTTTACCCAACGATCACCTCATAAATATCCATTTCCTAAAAAGCAAATCTGGAATAAATAATCTTTAGTGTCACTCCTTGAATAAAATTTGGTTATTTTGAAAAAAATGAGTATTAATTATTGTCACTTTCACAGATTTATTCTTGATAGCCTTACATGTAAACAATCGGGTATGCCTCTCATTGACACCTAGTGTGTGAGACCCTATAAGGAGAATTCACATAACATATTCCATATTACCCTTGGCTCATCTATCTACCCTGGTCTATGATGGGGGACCATCCGCAAGCTGAAGCGCCAGGTCAACCCGCGCTGACACGTCAGCAACCACGTCGCGAAGCTCGAGCTTATTAGAAGGACCTGGAGTTCAAATACACGGCGTGACGAGAAGGCGTATGTAATTTATTTTCCTCGCGTTTTCCTGAACTTTCTCGTTGTGTTTTTGTTTGAGGGCCTCTGTGTTTTGGCCCTTCCGTCGTACTTCGAACCACATTTTACGGCTCGATTAGGGGTTTTCCCTAATTACGAGCCGCCCCTAGGGTTCCCTCTCTCCAACTATAAAAGGAGAAGAGATGCCCTAGAGGAGATTAGAGAAGTTGAATTGTGTTTTACAGCTTGTTAGAAGGGGAGACCCCTTGAAGGAGAAGAGGACGCCATCGCCGCCTTCCCGCTGCCGTCGAGACGCCACACCTCCACCGTCGCGACCGCCGACTCTAGCACCCTACAGCCACCTGCCAATCCTAGCTTGAACAACAAAGAGGACCGACCACCCGTGCGCTCTGTTCGTCCTGTGGAGTCCTCAGGGAGTCGCCGGTCTGCCAGACGAGCGTCCCCCCAGTTCACTTGACGCCGATTAGCCACCGCCAAAACTGCTGGGGCCCCCCTCTCATGCTGCCGTCGGAGCCCTCGCCGAATGAAGACGACGCCGAGTCAAGGACGAGTTGACTCAGGGCGGACGGACCGATTCCCGCACTGAGTCAACTCAGCCCGACCCAGTTTTAAGTACCGTAGAGTCACCACTGAGTTGACTCAGTGTGACTCAGATTCAAGTAAGGGCACTCGAAGGTAAAAATGCTGAACCGAAAGGGCATTTCCGTCAAGACAAAAAAAGAGACAAGAGGAGAAGCGTTAGGGCTTCAGGGGGCCGCCGCCGCCGCCGCTCGCTGCCGCCGCTGCCGCTCACCGCCGCCGCCGCCGTTACTGCCACTGCCGCATCCTCTGATCGTTGTGACCTCCGCTCACCACCGACTGCCCGTCACCGCTCGCCATTGCTCAGCAGCGGACGCTCGCCAGGGGACGGCCGCCCGTGACAATCGCAGCCTTCTCGCCCGTCGCCGCCTGCATCGATCGCCTGTTGGCCCCGCTCGGTGCCTGCCCACGTCCGCCAACCGTGCTCCCTCCGCAGGCAAAAGTCCGGTCCCCGCTTGATTTGTGCCACCCCGCCCTATCACAGGTTTGGGACCCGTACGCCGCCGCCCCTTTCCCGGATCGCGGCCCCAACCCGACCCGTGGCCACCGATCCGCCACCCCGGCGCCCTAGACCGCCGTTGCCCCTGCCCCGACGCGGGGTCGCCTGCTTCGCTACTCCGGCACGTTCTCGACCGCCCTACCTGCAATGGACGATTTGCCGGGGTTGTTTGCCCGACGGGCACCGTTGTTTCTTCACCGCCGTCTGCGCCCTGCCGGTATGCCTACCGCTCAGCCGCGGCCCTTCTCCGGAGCCGACCCCGCCCGAGGCGCCTACCCCGGCCCTCCGTGCCGGCTCGGACGACACCGACGATCAGACACCCACCGTTGGAGCGCCGCCGATCGACCGTCCCAATTCGTCCCCCGCCGCTCGGACATCGAGCCGCCACGCCAGTAAGGATTCGGCTGCAATCCACCGCGACTACCGGACCTCGTCCGCAGATCACACGCTACACCCTTCCCCTATCGAGTATTATTATTTCTTGCAATATACCCTCGCGTGCTCCACCACCGAGGCTCGACCTACACGTCACCTGTACCCTGGGGTTTGGGTAGAGTACTTGCCTTTATTATTCTGTTCACCCTCGTTACCAGGAGTAGTTAGTTGGATCGAGGATACCCGCATCGTTGGCGTCCATCGATTGATCTAACGGGTCATTGGGAGTCTGATCGTACGTGGGACGCACGGGAACTCTTCCAGGGCGTTCGTCTTATCTCAGCTGCTCCGTTGTACTTCTCGTTGTTTTCCTACAAACGTTGCATCATTATATTAAACATCGAATTATACTCGTTGTCCGTCCCCGCACCCTGTGTTGCAACGCGCACCGTCGATCCCGGCTGTACGTGTTGCATCAGTCTATCATAGGGGATTTCATCTAGATATGTGTAGTTAGTGAATGATGAGGTGCATAATTATTTGAGCCACCTATGACTAGAAATATTTAGACATGGTGTAATCAGCGCCATATTGTACAAATCTATGTATCATTGTTTTACTAAAAACAATCCCTTGATACAATATTATAATACATTTTTTTGTTCTACATTGTTATTACTCTAATCACTTATTGATTTTCCTCATTCCAAAGACAAGCACTAAAGTCCCTGGGCATACTTTCCAATTTTTCAAACCATGTGGCTTCAACATGAAGCTTTTCACACCTTTGTGCACTACCATTGTCATCGGTATATTTCTACTTTGCTTATCGAGAACTTCAATTATCGATTGAGGAGAATCAAACTCCAGTTGAAATGGTTGAATAGGCATGTAATTGAAGATGCGTACACATAGGTGGAGGTCTGATAACATCTCATTAGATCAATAAAATTATGCTTTTATACTTCTTTTTTACCACGTATTTTTAGATTTTCACTAGCATTACTCACCATTTAAAGATAAAATGATAAATGTATGATTTACTAAGCTCTATTTTTATATTTTTTATTGATTTCTGAGACTAAACCCACATAACTCTTTAGAGTTCAGTGGATTTCTCTCATTTTCTTGGAGTTTTATTTGAAAAACAAGACTTAGGTAAATACAATGGTGAATTTGACATAAAAATGGGAGGGAAGTAGAAATCTAAGAAATTTAATAGATAATAAGAAGATTTCCAATATACAAGAAGCCCAGTCTAGAAGCACATTCAAACCTCCTTAAAGAACGGGTCAACTAAAGACAAGAATTGTGGAACTAACCCATAATTTGAATTTGAAAGGCCTATTTTCAAATCTATGGAGGGAATGTGGATACAAGCTGAAAATAAATAAATATTATCCCTGAAAACCCTTGAAATTAAATCCAATGGCTAGGGGAGTTAGGGCACTTCTATTATTCTCTTATCCCCTTTAACGCAACCTTAGTACACGAACGGCATAGGAACAGGACGTGAATCCACAAGCCTTGCTCTACTTAAAGGAGCTAAGTCCTGAATCCACAGAACTAACCTCTCCAAACCTTGAATCCACGGGTGGTTGTACTTGAATCCACAAACACAGAAGCACTCTCTAGCAAAGAGAACACTCAGAGGGGAGAAACAACAGTTTCAACAAGACAATAGACTTCCATAATCCTCATTGAGGGGTACATGGGGGCCTTATATAGGCCACAAAAAGTGCAGGGTCATCCATAATGACTGTACCCATGATAAGAAAAGTCAAAACATTGAAAAAAATAATTCTAACAAGCTAAAACAGAGGATAAGCAACCTGCCAGGCATGAGTAGAGATATCCTGTAGATTTCTGGGGCTGTAGAAGGGGTCAAGAGATATTTGTGTGGCTCAATAAGATCCTGATGGGACAAAACAGAAGATATGCAGATCTGACAAGTTAGAGCAGAGATCTTGGTAGAAGAAGAATCTGGTAGAGGATTCTGTCAAAAGATATTGCAGAGAAAATCTTGTCAGAGATAATCCTGTCAGAAGATCTTGTCAGAGAAAATCCTGTGAGAGGATTTTGAGGGCCTCTAGATATAGTTCTGCAGATCCTGTCAATTCTAGAAGGATCTCCTTCTTGGTCCACAACTTGCTAACGGGACTCAGAAAATGGGCCTCTGGGCTACATCACCCTCTCTTTGTATCCCATCTTAGATTTTTGTTCCTAAGTTGTTGTTGGAGGCCTAGTGCATCAGATTTATTTGGTCCATTCTTTTTATGCAAGAGCGTGGGAGAGATAGGTCTATGGAACTTAAGATTCTTAGAGAAAGAGCACCATTTGGACCTTGGTGGAAGTGACAACAAGGTTCGTGTGATCTCCTAAATGTTTGATTTTAATTTTCTTGCTTTTTCCTCTAGATATACGCCCTAGTCCATTACCTAGAATTTGAGATTTACAATGCTTCAAACAGAACATAAAAAGTCCTTCTATATCTAGTTGTAGTGTTTTCAGTCTACTACCTTTTGGTGCCCAATTCTCCTGCCCATGGGAGTGCCAAGCGCCCACAAATTGCGGCCAAAGGATCTCTTTAATGCTAACTCTTATTTCTTATCATAAAACGTCCCCAAAAATTCCTAAAACATATTTAATTTTTATAATTTATCTAAAAAAAATAAATATGAATTTCATTTATTTAAAATACTTTTGACTAGTTTTCATTTTTTTCTTTGATTTTATTATTTATAAAATACTTTAAAATCCAGAAAAATATAAAATCACCTAAAAATTATTTCAATATATATTTGAATTTCAATTTAATCTCTCATTACTTCCTCCATAAGGATTCGGCCCTTACCCTATATTAAGTAAAGATAATTTTATAAATATTTTGCATAAATCGGAGCCTCAATATGACTTATTCAACCAAAATTCTAGTTTAACTAGGTCCTAAATGTTGTATTCTTGCACTTTGATTTAATGTTAAAAAATCCTTTTCATGAACCTGTATAAAATTATTTTATAAACTTTAGGAAATCACATTATTTGATAAATAACCCACTCCGCTCTTGGCGTGCTCCGTGGGAGAGACTCTTCAATTTGTTCATGTGTGTTACCACTAGACATGTCCACACGATCAATGTGATACTGTATCTATCTCCTCTTCTTATTTAACTCTTGTTGAATATCTAGTGGATCTCCTCTCCATCAAGTCTCATTAATAAAGTGAGTAGAGTGAGCATAAGGTTGGGGACCACCAAGGTCTTGCTCACATGAGCACCTAAAATGAGTGCTCAACCTATTTTAATTATTTATATTCATGCTCTAGAAGATAAATTGTAGTTATTTTACTCTTTCATAGAGCCTTTTGTCATCATCGATTATCATGTAGGTATAAACTTTCGTCGACATGATGCTCTTAAATGACCTAGAGCATCATTATCTGTCAAACCCAATTATGCGACTTAGTTATTAGTGAGACATAATGGGAACTATTAGAGAATATCTTCGTCAATATCTTCACTATCTTGCCCTATGATCTAATGCATCTTCTTCATCAAGTCAATCTTCTCCTATACCGATGGCAAACAATCCCATCTTGACCGCCAAATCACCTTCATACGCTTCTTGTTATATTTGAGCTATAAGTGATATTTCTCGAATCGTGTGTTTAGAGAATCGTACATCTGAGTAAAAATATATTTATTCATTCAAAATATGTCCTTGCTGTCTCAGGTCTAAGTATCACTTATATGACCTTTCACTCTATCCTTATTTAAAGTTCAATTCAGGGAATCATAGTGATCAACTCAGTGAGCTCTATCCTTAGTGTTTCCATATTAATTAGAAGATGATCAGGTATATTAATTATATAGTAAGGATCAGATATATCTATTATTTTCAGATAGGTCGATGTCCTTCTCAATTATCATTTCAATATAATTATCTTGAATGCATATTCAAAGACCAGCAATCTGTGTGTTATAACCTTGATTGCATAAATTCATGCACTTCGTTATAAACAATACTAGATAATAAAAATACAAAAATATTTACTTCCATGAACTTAAAAGATGAATGATATCATAATACATGCATAAGTATATGATTTTAATCTCTATAATCTTTATTTTATCATGTTATGATACACATTTATTGAATAATCACGCATCACTTATTAATTTCAGTTTCTACACATTAAGGATATTTTAAACTGAACTTGAAGTCAAAAGGTGCCTATTCGTTTCTCCCTTCATTTCATTTTTTTCTCTATCTAAAAACCTTTTTCATTTATTTCTCTCTCTATAGCTTTTTTTTTCAAGCCTGCATGGTCATTACTGTGTGGCCATTGCTAAAGGATGTGGTCTTCTTAGTAGGCATGGTGAGTTTCTTATAATCTATTGGGATATCATCATCATTGACTTTGCACAAAGTCTTTCTAAGTCAGAATCCCACTTTATTTGCACTTATCTTTAAACTGTATAACCCAATTTATTTTAGAGACTTTAGACCCATTAGTCATTATAATGTATTCTATAAATTTGTTTCAAAAATCATAAAATTTTGACTAGGTATTTTTCTTGATAATATCATCTCCTATTGAGTAGTGTGATTCTATCAATGGTCAGCAAATACATGACAATATTATGTCAGTTCAAAAACTAGCACAATCACTAAATTACCTTATAATTGGATAAAATTTCATCATCTAACTTAATATGGAGAAGGCATTTGATAGAGTCGAATGTACGTTCATTACCAAAGTGAGAGTTGAGATGACTTGGCGTCACTAATGAGTTCATTACCCTTGTCGATACTTATAGTGGACAGAAACATTTTCCCTCTAGATGTATAGAAGCTCCACTTAATTTCTTCACTTCCATTGTGGTATAGGAGAGAGTGATCCTATCTCACCCACCCTTTTCATCTTGGTGGAAGAGTCCTTAGTCGATCACTCACATAAGTGATCATTGAGGGTCTCATCCAACCGTACTACACAAAAAAAAGGTTGCTATATTATCTCACTGATAACATGATAAATGAACCTATATTTGTATACATTTTAGATGTTTTTAGTATTATTAATTTATAATTTATCGTGTTATTGTTTGAATTAACCAAATATTTATGCATTAGCTAATAATTCCAACTTTTGCACATAATGATTATTTTTCACTAACTTCATTGACTTCTATGAAGTCAATCATTTTGATTTCTGATGAGTATTTTATAGTTACAAATGTAAAAAAATTTACAGGAATTAGAAGATATCATTCTGAGAAAAATTGGAGGATTTTGGGAGCTTAGTGATTATCAAAATGGGCTGCAAATGATGAAACGGTATTGTGGGGTTTTATAGGAGAGATCAGAGGGGCTTGGACCACGACCTGAACTACCTATTGGGCCTGCAAACACATTACAAAAGAAACAAACTGGAAATTACAAGGCAAAGCTCTCAGCCCATGGAGAAAAGAGGAAAAATGGCAAGAAAAGAGAATAGATAATGCCCAAAGGGGTATTTTAGTAATTCTCACAATGTATAAATAGACTTTTTCCCTCATTCTGGACGTGCTCTAGCAAGTGGCTGGCCAGTAGGACAAGGCATTCTTCAGAATCCAGGTTGTTCAACCTGCTTAATGTAAGTTTATTGAAGTTTTCTCTTAATCTCGTCTCTTGTTTGCATTGAAAAATGCCTGATCCTGGAAAAATATAAGGAAACATACTTGAGAGGAAGCATTGAGGGCTCAGTAAACTTTCATTGAGGCTTTAGGATCTTAGATTTCTACCTTCTCCATCATTTCCCATCCATTTACCCTTAAAACCCATCACTTTCCCACTCTAAACACTCATTTTCTCCACTTTCTCTCTCTAAAATAGGTTTTTTTCTCTCACTAGACCTTCATCTATATCCATAGTTACTCCCCTAAAAATTTCATAAAAAATCCTCTTCATTTGCATATCCAAATTCTATCTCAAAGTCCTTCTACACACTCTCTTCATTTTCTCTCTCTATCTCCTCATTTCGGCCATTTCTCTCTCTAGAATCTGTTATTTCTCTCTCTAGACCTCCATCCATATCCACAGTTCATGACCTAAAAATTTCATAAAAAATCTCCTTCATCTGCACCTTCAAATTCCCTCTCAAACTCTCTCTACACTCTCTTCATTTTCTCTCTCTATCTCTTCATTTTCTCTCTCTATACTCTCATTTTGACATTTTATCTCTCTATAAACATTTTTTTCTCACTCTAAAATACATCCGTATATCTCTCTAGATCCTCAAGCATTCCCTACTTCGAATCCTAAAAAATCACATTAAAATATCATTTTTCATCCTTTCAAGACACAAGTTTTTTGTCTTCTAGCCGCCACCGTGCGGTGCCCGTGCTTCAGAGACAGCCCTCTGCCCGCCGGTCTGCGCGCAGCCAGCGCACACGACCGCAGGGCACAGTGTAGCCCTGTGCAGGACGCAGCCAAATCGGCTAAGTCCTGGCAAGTGGGTTAGGCCCAATAAGGCTTAAGCCCAATTTGGCTAAGTCTTAACTTAGCCAAATTGGGCTAAGCTTAGTGGGCTGACCCACTAAGGCCAGCCCTCTAAGGGCCAACCGGGCCCGCCGGCCCATTTGGCTCGCCGCCGCCGCTCTGCCGCCGCCGCCGCTCCACCGCCGCTCTGCAGCCGCCGCCGCCGCCGTCGCCGCCGCCACTCCGCCACCATCGCCGCCGCCGCCGCCGCTCCACCTCCGCCTCGCCACCGTCACCGCTCCGCCGCGCCGCGCCGCTCCGCCTCCGCCGCCACCACCGCCGCTCCGCCGCCGCCGCCGCTTACACTCCGCGGCTGCGCCACCGCCACCGCCACCGCGCCGCTCGCACCGCCACCACCGCCGCCGCCACCGCCACCGCCGCCGCCGCCGCCAACGCGCGCCGCGCACCGCCGCCGCCGCGTCGCGAGTAGTAAATTTCACATTTTAGTATTAAAAAAAAAAGAAAAAATCAGAAGAAAATCAGAAAATTTATTTTCTGCATTGAAAAAAAATCCGAAAAAATTTGGAAAAAATCTATAAAATTCATATAATCTATTTAAAGTCATTTTAACACCTAAAAAAATTCTAAGGAAATCTCTGTCTCTAGTTTTTAATAGTTATAGTTGTTTTTATATGTAAATTAATTCCAAAAAATTCTAAAAATATTTATTTCTGATTTATTTGATAAGAGAAAATAGAAAAAATAGTTTTAAATATGATTTTGTGTTTCTCCTTGTATTTTGGCTTAACTTAAATCGTAGGGAATTATGAAAATTACCTAAAAATCTAGAAACATCCCAAAAAAATTGTATTTTTCATGTTTAAAATCATTTTCTTCATCCCAAGCTTGAGAAAAACTTCTGAAATTAAATTTCTGCCTCTCTGTGGATCAACCCCTTGCCCTATATTAATTATAGAGTATTTAAGTGGAAAGTTTTCATAAATATTGTTGGCTAAGTCTGAATCAAAACAACGACATAAAACCCCTAAATTTGGACTCATCACTCACACTATTTATCCTCAAATGATGTGATTCTCTTCCTCAATAGATCCAAACTATTCATTATGGGACTCATGAGTGTACTTATTATGTACAAAAAGGCATCTGCTCATCACATTGATGCTTTGAAGCGTAGTTTTATGGTAGGTCCATCTACTATCATAAAATGCTCATAGATTTCTCATATTTATCAGTCTAACATGACATCACTATTTTAATTTCTTAGATGGCCCCATCAATTTTACCCTCTATTTCATTTTTTATTTTTTGAACAGAATACATTAAACTTTGAACTAATCATATTTCGTTCTGCAATTTAACTTTCAATTTTGCAGAAATTTGGGAATAAATTTCTGATGTGACTTTTATGAACAAAAATATAAATATCAAAATTCCTACTAAATTCTAAAAATACCTTGAATTTTCCATCTTTATCTATTTAATTTAACATCTTTAATAACAAATTAAATTCAGATTTTTGAGGATTACTATCACTTTATGGTGATTACAGAAAATATATTCATCTTCAGGAAAATATTACAAAACATATGTATATATACTTGGAATTAAATATATATCCCACCACATATGATTTTAGAATGTTCTTATATATGTATATCATGACTTAGAATTTTCTTTCTTAGAAAATAAGATGTCAAATGATGTTATTAAATATAAAAACCCAGGAAAATTGCAATGCCATTTTCAAAATATATTTAAACACCTAACCTTGATAACAATCATATATTATCATTTCATTTAAAATAAACAGTTAAATTCATGATATTAGTATATCAATTATAATTTTATCAATTACAGACACCATGACAATGTGCCACCACTGCCAAACTTCCATCGCCATTTCCCATGCACAAGTAGAGCTAAGTTTTTCTCTACTCATTCTATAAAAGAACATTTTTTACACATGCTATAATGGAGGAGCTAGTATCAATGGATATTTACCAACTTCGAAAAATAATTAACTTTCACTCAATAAACAGATTTTATTTTCATAAGCTTGTTTATACAACAATCTAGAATAAATTTGAGAATTGAGCGATAGAAGGACATCATTACCAGAAAATAGGTTTGTGCAGTGTGAATTTATTTGATATCATGTGACATTTAAATTGTGTTATAGAATGAGATAAAGTATTGTCCAGGAGGCCACTTATTACTAAATTTGTCTATATTTACTCCTTTTATAGTAAGAGTTTTATCGAATTCCTATGAAATTGAATGCTCCACATTTAAATTAAAGAATGTTGTGTACATGGTTTTCAGTCAAACTAGAAAGAAAAATGGTTACCAGGCTGAAAATGTCCATGAATGAACAAAATTAAGCATCTAGAAAGTCTTACTCCATGTTACTTGAAGTAACTACTATTATTATATCGAAGGAGGAAAATATTCCCCAATTCAATCTTTGATATGTTTCTAGATACAAAAATTATTACCTAATGTCCACTTTAATATCAGAATTTAGTTAATTGAGAAAAGATCATCAAGCATCCGAGACTATTACAACAGTCATATAAATAAAAAAGTAGTGAAGATTTTCAATGGTAAACTATTGTCCAAAGAAATCCTCCAGGTTAAGGGGTAACTAATAAATAATCTACAAGGTATGAATTGTGATAAAGAAAGACTTGTTCAGATGAAAATGTACGTGTACATGATCTGATTCACTTTCTTTAGTGGCTATGGAATTATTGTAGACTAGGGACCAGGGATTGGATCAAGTCAAACAATTTTTTTGATCATATGATTCGACTAATTAGAACCAATTTGATCTGATCTGAAAATAATTCATAATCAAAAAGTTAGTTGGATCAAGATTGATCTCAAGATTTGAATGTTTTAATTTTAATGGGAAAAATCAATTCAAAGGTTAATCAAACTGCGCAAACAAACTTGAACAGTTCAAAAAAATGAACAGTTTTCTTGATGTTTTGAATTGATCCAGGCTTCCACACATGATTCTGTAAGTTTCTTACGAGGGCATCAAATCAAACTCATAAGAAAACTGAGGCACATGGCAACATTCTCATTCTCTCTCTAGATACTTTCAAAAACTCCACACTTCCTTTACTTGAATTTGTCTTGTCCTTTTAATTTTATTTAGATGAAGTTACTCGTGTATCCTTACTGATTTTTATTTACTTGGATGATAAGTAGAGATTATAATATTGTTTTATGTGTACTACTTAGTAAAATCTACATCTTTCTGTCCCTTGTTTAGTTAGATGATAGTCTCCGTAAACATGTAGAGATTTTTTCAAATAATTAAAAAGTTACTTGCCCCTGATAAAATTACTTGCCTCTGCTTTTATTGTAATTGGAGGGAAGACGCTTCCTTTAGAATTTATTTTTTGGTTTTTAGGAGACAAATGATAATTAATAATATGGTTGACCCATCCAATGCGATGCATGCATTCATACACTTGCTAACACCATTTCGGGATCATTATATTCATAAATATTCATATATTTATATGAAATTACATTTTGTATTGTGTGTTAAGTCGACATCATTTTATCATGAATTCTGGATGGTTTACAGGATAAAAAGGATAAAAAGACATGAAAGATTTGGCAGTACCATTAGTCATGCAACTTACTCGACAAGCTCTCAAGCCAATGACGACCATCAAATGCAAGTGTGCTGAGAAAGCACAAGGCAACCAAGTAGGGCCATGTAAGCAGAGGTAGTGCATTCCCGTGTGGAGGGGGAAAGAGGTTGTATTTTTATTCATAGTATATATGAGTTCAGCATTCATATAGTGGCTTGGTTCCTTTATTTATATGATATGAAATTAACACTCATTTTCTAAGTTTCAGGTGATCTAGACCATTGAAGACAAGTTGGTACATTGTGGTCCAATGGGCCTCAATCCTTATGAAATCATATACAAAAAATGACCAGGCTTTGAGACGACCTGGCCCAAAGCCCCTGTCAATATGTATTGCGTTTAGATTACAATATTATGATAAACATACAATCTTATGAAAGAATATTGGATGACCCAATTTGAATATATCACCTAGCTGGCCTATGGTTCTTTCTTGAAGCATGTGATTTGTTTGTAGCCACTGATGAGGACGGTGGGGTCCCTCGACAGACCAACCATAAGGCTAGTTGATGACGAGGCTGCTAAAAAGGGAAAGGCTGATGTGGAGACAGATTGAGTGGAGTAAAAATGGGTCCATCATCTATGATGTAATTGCAGCCGACGACCTTATATTAAGGCGATCAGATTGGGGGTGGGGGGGTGTAATCCCATCCTTCTCCATCCCTGGCCATCTGATCTCCTAGTTGATCTTACAGCTCCAAGGACAGTCATGAGAGAGGTCCACACCATCAACTTTTGAGAGAAGAGACATTTGACCATTTCCATGCATGTTTCACTTGATTTTCTTTCTCTTGTCATAGGAAAAGACGTAGGGGAGATCCTTTATGTTGGGTTCTAGAGGCCTTGACATGGATGAACAAATGAAAATGATGCACAGTGGAAGACTTGAACAAATTGAACGGCATCGACAAAAACATTAAATGAAGTACCTTTGCACGAATATCATTCATGATTTCTTCGATCCCAGAGCGAGACGAGTTGAGCTGCTCAAGTGTCCAGCCTCTAGACGTATCCACGCGGTCCTCGGCACGTCAGATCTCCTCCTTCTCGTTGACGAGCCCCGTTCTTTCTCCGTCGACGTCGTTACGTCGTCCCAATCACATTAGGGATGGAGAGGGGGTGTGGGGAGAGTAGAGAAGAGGGGGAAATGATGGCGACGACGTCAACACGACTTCGGTAGACACGCTGCCGCCGTCAACTGACCAAGTCAACGCACCGACATCAAGCATGTCTCCATCTACGCACGCCTCATCAAGCACGTCTCCACCTACGCACGCAATGTCACGCGTCATGACACATCGTCCACGCCAGATCAAGAACTATCCTCTGACATGACATGATATCACGTCACCAATCTTTACTTTTATTTTTATCTCTTGCATTTTCTCTGTCCTCCAAGGCCTATATATATAGGCCAATGCTGCAAGAAACATTTGGCAAGTTTTATTTCAAGAATTGAGTTTTCCTCTTGGAGGACTTGCCCTAGCCCTCTTCCCATCGGACCGTCGCCGCCGCTACTGCCATCGCCGTTGCCCTAAGCCGTTGACCACTGCTCGTTCTCCGTGCCCATTCGTGTCTTGCCGTCCATCGTCAGGATCGCCCACGCATCAGGCCACAAACTCCAGGGCTGCCTAGCGCTCAGGCCGCCCGGCCATCTAAGCGCCAGACCACCTGCCAGGACCGCCCAGCGCCCGGCCGCCCAAGCACCCGGCTGCCCAGTGCCCCGCCATCTAAGCGCCAGGCCGCCCCATCAGGGCCGCCCAGCGCCCGACCGCCCAAGTGCCAGGCTGCCCCCATCAACGCCGCCCCGCGCCCGACCGCCCAAGTGCCAGGCCGCCCCTCCAGGGCCGCCCAGCACCCAGGCCGCCGAGCGCCTAGCGCCTAGCACCGCCGCCCAGCGCCTGGCCACCAAGGGCCGCCCAACGCCTAGGCTGCCGAGTCCCCAGCCGCTAGCGCGCGCCCATCGTGCTCTCGGAAGCCCTCGCAACCACTGGTCGCGGCTCATATCGTCTAGGTGTTGGGGCGATGCCCCGCACCCGTTGGCCCTCGGCCAACTGACCGCGTAGTTGGATCTGCTACACCGTGTCGAAGCGCACGTCAACGATACAATCAATATTCCCCGCATCCTTTTCACGCACTCTTGGTGTAGAGGTACCCCTCAAACTCTTTGGTGTCCGTGTTCTTCGTCCAGTGCTCCGCGAGAAGTTCTTCCACTGTCATCGGATTTATTTTAGGTTTTCTGGAATTTTCAACGACTAGTGGATTAGGTATTTCTTGAGTTTTCCCGTGAGCGTGAATTCGATTGTATTGATTTTGGTGCTTGGCATCATCGCGGTGGTTGAAGACAGTACTCCCACCCTCGACGAGAAAGGGGATGCACCATTACTATTTCATCGGATTTAAATCTTTCAAAATCGATCGTGTGAATTGTGGTCAGTTTTATCCATCCCCTCTCCAAACCAGCCCAATATTTGGACTTCCATGTCGTCCCTTTTCCATCACCAAAGTCATCCTACATCCATCATTTCCTGTTGTCCTACATTGTTGTCCTGCATCAGGAAAGGCCCCTGAACAATTCTGGCGTGGGTGAATTTTGTTCAGGGCCTTCCCCTATTTATACTAAGTGGGTATTTTTCATTAAAACCCCCAAAACTTAAGTACATCTTCCGACGTCCAAAAGACCATTTGCGTGTGACCTGTATCAATCTAGTTAATGACTCCAACGGCCCAATAACCTTTATTGGCCTTCCAAATTAATCAACTACATCATCATATAGATTAATTAATGTCGGATTGATTTAACCCAATCGATAGGTCGAGACTCCGACACATGGGGTGCCAAGCTACACCTCGTGTCCTAGAAGATACAAAGGAGTGTATGTCGACTCACTCATGGAACCTGTTCGTCATCGGTTTACCGTGTATGTATAATCCCTCATTCACTTGACGCTCCTTGGATGACTTAGGGTATTGTCAACTATCAAACCCTAATCGATCATCCGAGTTAGTATTGATACATTCAGAAATCATCAGATAACTCTTCTCTGATATTTCGCTGCCTTGGCCAAGGACTTCATTGCATCATCTTCCTTGAGTTGTCACCTCTTATACCGAGGGTGGACGATCCCATCTTGACCACTCAATCACCTTTGTGAATTTCTTGATGCACCCGAACTAAGACTATTTAGAATCCCATAATTAGAGACTCGTTGGCCATTGCCAAAGTACAACCGTTTGTCCACAAGACATCTTTGGTGTCTCAGGTCAAAGGACCACTTACACAACCGTGACGTGAATCAACCTGATTGACAGTTCAGTATAATACCATTCAGGGATTCGTACGGATCAATTCAGTGAACTCCTTCCACTAAAGAGCACCCACTATCTATCCTTAGTGTCACCACACTAATGGCTACGGGACCGGCCATACTCATCATATGAGTGAGGCTAGATAGTGTTATTCTATCTGGATACTTTGATGTCCTTCTAGCGTATCCTTTGAATAGGAATGTTTAGAACACATGCTTAAAGACTAGTGATCTCCGTATTACGATATCATTATAATTCACTAAGTCCAATCATGTATTCATGGACTTCATTATACGCATCACACGTGCACTATAATGAATATGTTCTATTAATGAACATGGAACGAGATGTGGAATGTGTGATTGGCTTGCCGGCCTCATATATTTTCATCACTTTATGAGGCAGTTCAAACTTTCCCATGGTTGTGACAACCTCATAGGAGCTTGGGAGCTTTAGAAGGCCATCATAGGAGCTCTGGAAGTTGAAGATCTGCACCATAATGGAGGAGAAGAGGGGAACCACAATGATAGGCTGGTCCATCCATGCTCTTCATATCAGAGTGGATCTGGAGAAATCCTAGACTCAATCTGGTAGTTTTTTACAAATTTATCTTTCTTGGATTCTTTGATTCAGATAAAATCAAGGAAGTAGCTGGAACTTGAATCGCACTTCTTAGAAAAGCCTCATTAAAGCATTTGTCAAATACTTTGTTACTGCATTTAGTTTCTCTAGTTTTTTACTCATTTTCCTTGGATTTAAATTATAAAAATTCAAAAACTCCCTCTCAAATATGTAATATAATTTTATACATCTTATTTTGCTTAGTAGTCTACACCCTAACCATCATATTAATACATTAGATTAAACTCCTAATCACTCCTATTACTCCATATTATCATCTATTTCCCTCTCTCTATTTATTTCTTTTACTTCCACATTTTAAAATGAACTTTATAGGTATTTATCTAGATCTTAAATTCCTATCACATATCAGTAATCTTTCTTCACTTCATAATATATAATCAATCAATAACTTCTTACTGTCATTCTAATTCTTATTCCTTTTTCTTTCCATTCTTCCTCTTATATCTTATTGAAAATAAAAATACACATTCGCTTTCTCCTCTTCATCTTAATATTCCTTTAATTTATGTATCTATGTTTCCTGTCTTACATATAACCTATGAATGATGACGGGAATACTGAAGTTTCTATAATACTATAGACTTGATAGAAATATTGATTGAAAGATGCTGATCATACAAAAATATGGATAAATAAATAAATAGAGATAAATAGTCTAGGTTTTGCCATCACTGGAAGTGAGATCAAAATGATGATAATGTGTCATCAGCATAACTATAGTTTATCTATGAATTGTTGATGGATGATGATGGAAACTTGTTATCATCTTCATATGGCTCCCCTAGTTACACTAGGCCCCACTCCTAATGTCGCTTCACATTCTCTCACTACATTATTTTCACTCTTTTAGATGAAGATAACATTTTTTTCCTCATCGGGGAGCCAAGTATAACAAATTTTGAATAAGCATACAGATTAAAACTGACACACAATTTAGGAATATGTATTGATGGGCAGGCCTAAAAAGGACTTTAGACACATAATTGGAAAAGAATCATTGGGTCATGCTAAAGGCCACCAATGGAAATAAATTAAAATATTTTAAAATAAAATAATTTACTATAGATATGTAATCTATTAATTTAATCAAAAACTTTGGGCTGACACAATTCAAACCAACTATTGAAATCAAACGAATGGGTTTATTCAATACGGGAAAATGGAAGATTGAGTTCAAATCAAGTTTTGGACCTGGTGATTTAGTATCATATTTGATGAATTGAACGCTTGATCTGATCAAGCATTTGATAAATCAGATTGAATCCTCGATCCATATTCTATAGCGATCTTAAATTGGTAAGCTAACAATAAGGTTTTTCTATGTGAAAGGATCAAAGATGTGTTATTATCTAACTTAGAATTTTAAGACATTTAAGTATAAAAATACCAAAAACTGTATGTTTTATCTTAATTGGGGAACTCTCATAGTCTGGTACCAAGTTGATGATGGTTGTAGAATCCCCAATGGAAGCTGAAGACATCTTCAAAATCCATTAGGTTACAGAACTCCATTTCACATTTGGGAGTTTTATCTCTACAAGGATCTCACATAGATTCATTGTTGTAATGAACTTTTTCTAAGACTTTCCAATCAAAAAGGGAACTAAACTTCTTAGAAGCACATGGATTTTAATTTTTTTATTAAGGATATGGTTTGAGATACTTGTGTCTAATTTCATGTTGTGGCCTATTTAATGCTAGTTGATATGCTTAAAAATGACCTCACACTTGATACGTACTAGAAGGAGAGACTGGGAGAGGGAGAGCGGGAGAGAACCACCAGGGCCTACTGATTTATTTTGGATTCGAGCGACAAGCAGCACAACCTTGTTCTACTTGACTAAACTCCTATGGAGAGGGGTGAGACATGTTGGGTTGCAGTGCAATGGTTTTTGCTGCATGAAACTAATTTCAAGCAGCGAAAGCATGAGATCATTTCATAAATGATCTATGAAACATTTCATATATTGAGAACCTTTTTGGAATTTTTTTCCACCCTTGACTTGCTTCTAGGGAGAGTTTTTTCAAGCCAATATCAACAGCTCAGTTTCCAGCAATATCCACGCAATTAGAAGCTTGTTGGATCTCCTTTCCTCCACTATTCTTTGAAGATCTTTTGAACATTCTTGCCATCAAGGATTTGTGGAATGAATGGAGAATGTAGAGAAATAAGAAAAAGGGGGTTTCCTGATTTTTTTGGCCTTGGCACTTAAAATGGGTGCCCCCTTATTTGTACTCATTAATGCCTTTTCATCAAAAACCTCAAAATAAACTATATGATGAAACATCATTTTACACTAATGCTCGTAATCCTCAGGCCCATATATCAGTCTAGTAAATTATTTAAGGTCAAATACTATTTATTCACCAACCTTATTAATTAACTATATCAACATAATAGATTAATTAAAAAGGGAGTTCCCAATTGATAGGTTAAGTTTCCATTCCGTAGGTTGCGGAGTTCCACCTCGTGATATACAAGATATAGAGTAGCCTTTGAAATCTCTTATGGAATCTTTTCCATTATGGTTACTGTATATGTAGGATATTTTCGTTGGGTTCGGTACCTTGGTTCGTCCATGGAAAATATGTTTTCATGGATGCGGAAGAGTGTCGATAGATTCACAATCGATCTTTAAAAAAATATTGAATGTACCTTTTTGGGGAACTTATTCCACCCTTGACATACTCACGTTGAGATCATTCCAAAGCCGTTCATGCGTCCAGCCTCTAGAAGTATCCATGCGATCACTCGACGCTTGGATCTCCACCTTTTCCTCTTCAACTCTTGTTAGAGACTTACTCTTTGGTTGATGTAGAGAATGAAGAAAGGGAGGGGCTCTCAAATCAGGCTTGCATGGGTGCTTAAAATGAGACCCCCTTCCCTCTTTATATTTTACTTAAGGTTTTTCTCAAAAACCCTACAAAGTAAAATATATCCACCAATGCCCTTACGGAGATGATTGAGGAGATTTACTTTGTAGGGCGGATGATCTAGTCTTGTCCACTCGATCATCTCCGTTAGCTTCTTACCACATCCGATCTATAACTTATTTGAATTCCATGATTAGATGCTCATAAGTCATAGCCAAAACGTAGTCGTCCACTCACGAGATGTCCTTGGTGTCTCAGGTCAGTGGATCACTTATGCAACCGTGACTTGAATCAAACTGATTGACATTTAGACATAATACCATTCAGGGATTTATACAGATCAATTCAGTGAACTCTTTCTCCAAAGAGCACCCACTATTTGTTCTTAGTGTCGCCACACTAATAGCCACAGGATCAACCATACTTATCATATAAGTGAGATCAGCTAGTGATATTCTATTCGGATAATTTGATGTCTGTCTCGACTATCCATCAAATAGGAATATTTAGAATACATGTTTAAAGACTAGTGACCATTGTATTATTATCTCATTATAATTCACTAAGTCATTGCACGTATTCATGGACTTCATTATAAACATCACACGGAATAATAATGAATGCAAATATTTTATTCAATGAACTTAAATAAATATGGTCGTATGATTGGCTTGACGGCCACATAATATCCACCAATTTTTTTACATGAGATTCCTATATTACTTACAGTATGGTTAATCGTCAAAGCCTAATCCGATGTGTAATTGGGATCATTGGAGAATGTCTTCTCCAATATCCTCACTACCCTGGCCAAGGACTTAGCTGCATCATCTTCCTTATGTCAATATCCTCTTATACTAAGGGTGGATGATCCCGTCTTGACCTCACAATCATCTTTGTGGGTTTCTTACTATATCTAAGTTAAAGCTTGTCCAAATCTCATGGTTAGAGACTTGTAAGACATAGTCAAAACATAGACATCCATGCACGAGATGTCCTTGTTGTCTCAAGTCAATGGATCACTTATACAACCGTGACATGAATCAACTTGATTGATGTTTAGGTATAATCCCATTCATTGATTCATATGGATCAATTTAGTGAACTCTCTCTCAAAAGAGCACCAACCATCTATCTTTAGTGCCTCCACACTAACAACAATAGGGACAACCATAATTGTCATATAAGTAGGATCAGAGAGTGCTATTCAATCTGGATAATGTGATGTCCATCTCAACAATCCATCAAATTTGATTATTTAGTATACATGTTTCAAGAACAGTGATCACTGCATTTTGTTCTTATTGTAAATTTCTAGGGCATTGCACGCATTCATGGAATTCATTACAAACATCACACCATAATAATATTAAATTAGTATTTCATTCAGTGAACTTAAAAAATGGTGGTGTGATCTGGTTGACGGCCACATAATATCCATCAAGACATAGAGAGCCATGTCAACTAAGTCAATCCTTTAGTCAATTTTACAATTGTACAATACAAACAAACCCCAAAGTCCCAACAAGGTTTTGCGATGACCCATGTGATTGTAGCCAATTTTTTATTAGTAGGTCTGATTTAAAAGGTCCAACACCTTACACCTAAGATATAGAGAGGATAGGGAGAGAGAAAGAGAGAGGGAGAGGGCGAGGAAGAGAGATATGAAGAGGGAGATAGAAAGACAAAGAGAGAGATGGAGAGCGAGAGGAGTGAGAGTAAGAGAGAAGGTGAGGGAAAGGTAGAGACACAGAGAGAGAGAGAGAGCTAGAGAGAGAATAGGAGAGGGAGAGGGAAAAATAAACTTAGAGAGAGGGAGGGGGAGAGAAAGGGGGGGGGAGAGGATCAGCTTAATCTAGATAATTGAAAACATCATATGTCACATTTAAGAAATCAGAATATCACTACAAAAGTATGTTTAATCATTTTATGCTAGATAATGTGGATGTACAATTAGTTAAATGTATTAAAAATACAAATTGAATAGTACTAGCCCGATAACTCACATTCTATTAGACACCCCCCCCCAAAGCTAATTCATTGCTAGTCCCCTAGAAATGACCTTGAATTTTAATTGGATTCTCCATTCACCTTCTGAACCTAAAAGCATGAGTTTGAAGCATTAAATAAATCAAGTAAACCTTTAAGCATGAATATCACCGTGCAATGCTCAAGCACCCAAGAGTATTTTGACTGTATGTATCTAACTTGATTTTTGAGGAAAAGTTAAGAAGACGACATGATAACAGGATACATTTTATATTCATTTTCATTTTATAATCCAGACTTCACTTTGAAGCAAATAGTCTGAAATTATTGATTCATGTCAATCAACATTCATTATAAGTAGATTTCATACCTCTCTCTTTGCACCTTTATACATTAGAGTACATTAAATCTCTCAGACATTTTTCACAGAAGATAACATTGCATTTGTCATTTTGTAATTGTGTACAGTACTACATTTTTAATTTGAAATTTTGCTGAAATATTTTCTGTTGTGATTTTTTAATCTCTATGAATATTATCTACAGTCCAAAAATCTTAAATCTGACATTCAGTTCATCTTTGAAGCTAAATATGTTCTCAAATTTCTACTTTTGTGATTCTTTTAATCTCTCTATCTATGGAAAATAGTCAATAATATCAAATAAAGTTAAGTGCAGTGATTTAAAGCTTTGATATATTGAATCAGAAATTTTGTGAAAGTATTGTAAAGCAATTAGTATTGATTTTTTGATTTATTCAGCATTGTAAGAGATATTTTGAAACATAAAGGGATAACAATAAGATACTTGTAGGAAGGGGAAAAAAAGATATTTCAGGTTGAATCATCAAGGTTTGGTAGACCAATTTAGGAGAGTCTGAGACTAAGTTTGGAGGATTTGGATCTTCGGAGGCCAGTTAACATCTTGAGGAAGAAAGGATAAATTAAAGGTGCTTTTGGAGAAGACTCAAAGGGAAGAGTCTAGAACCTCTTCATGCTGGAGATCCTTTGACAATGTTATGAAATGAGTGCATAGTACAGATTGAATCTGTAATGAAGATGGTATTTTGTTTTTGTGGTTAAGGATCATATAGGGTCTTAGAGACACCTTTTGATGGATTAGAGAACCAATTAGGTACTTGTACAAAGGGCCCCACCTGACACGAATCTAAAAATATAAAACATCCACTATCCCATATTGGAAAAATTTTGGAAGCGTTACTCTACAAACAATTTTCATGGTATTGTAGATAAAAAATAAATGACTTCCCTCTCTGCAAACTGAACTCCATTAGGCCCTTGTGGGCTTGCTATTAGGCCTTTTGGCGCCTATCTTGTGCACTTTGTAGTGGGCCAGTAGTTGGCTCCCTATGTCGGTGGAGCTCGCATATTTCTGGCTCGCCTGTTGTTGTTGTGTTGAGCGCTCTTTGGCTGGCAGTTGGTTTGAGTGCTGTCTGATAACATGCAAATAAGAGCTAATAAATTGTTAAATTTATCGTATTTTTGGGTTTTTAATGCTTTAAAACATTAATTTTTAATGCATGTTATCATGATTTCTAGTCAAAAGAAGAATTTCCTTAAGTTTCAAGTCAAATAAGACTTTTTATAAATAACTAGGTCAATTTATACATTTTAAACATTTTTAAAATGAATTTTAGAAGGAATTAAATGTTGAATTGATTTATTTCTATAAACAAACACAAAATAAACAAATAAAACGAATTTTAGAAATTAATAAAATCATTTTTAGGCATTAATACACATTTTTTAGGATTTATTCCAGTTATTTTACAATTACAAAATGTTTATATTTAAACTGGCCCTTAATTGGGCCAGTTTTGGCATTCACGTTGGTGCTATATGGCGCAGGGCATGCAACACAAGCACGGACCAATCAATGCTTAGATCGGTACTTTCAGTGCGGGACACATATGCGCAGCGCCGTGCATGTCGCACACCATACACACCACACGCACCTACGCGCTGACCAATCGCATGCAGCTTAACTCGCTGCATGCGACACAGCGAGTTAAGCGCATACATGGCACTGGGCGGGTCTTCCACCGTGCAAAGCGCGCGCACACTGTGCGGTACGCACAGAGGGAGACCCGTACACGGCACCATGTTAGTAAATAAGAACGTGTTGTACGCTCTGCGTACAATGCGCACAAGAAAAAAAATATAACGGAATCGGAAAAGCTGTCCTTCCCATTCCGCGGCAATAAGAAGGGGAAGATCAAAAATTGAAGGGAGTTCTTGATTTTGAAGCTCGAGGAAAGAAGCCCAGCCTCCTCGAAGTCTCAGGAATCCACAGAAGCAATTTGGAGCTCAAATTTTTGAAGAATTTTGCAGATCCGTTGCCGCAATTTCCAGCTGATTCAAGCCAAAATTATTGAAAATTTTGGGCATTCATTGCGCGGAATCAGTCCATATCAAGTCTCTGATTACCTTTGGTACCTCTTGGCTCAATTTTACTACATTTTACAGTCGCATTGGTTTTTAATTTTCTGAATTTCTCAATCCCATTCACTTTTGTCATTTTTCCCAAATTCCGATTTTAATCATCTTAATTCGTAAATTTTAGTTCGTTTTCAAATCAATTAGCATTGATTGATTATCAATTTCCTATTTCGAATCATATTTGTCCCTTAAATCATCAAATTCAATCTCGTACTTCTTAAATTAGCAAATTGTGAATCGTATTCACGATTTGTTATTTTAGGACATTTTTATAATTTTGAATTAATTAGGATAAAATAAAAATACTCTTAACATTCTAAAATCCATGAGAACACTATAAAATAAAGTGCAAAACATTGGAAAGTATGACCTGAGGGCTTGCAGTCCATAGGAAATTTGGATCAATCCTTATAAGAAGATTGATAACAATTAATAACAATTAAGAAAATCCAAAATTTTCTTCTCCAAATCATTTTTAATTCACTAAAAAAAATGATCCAAAAACATAATTCAAACTGAGTTAAGTTCTTGGGTAAAATAAATAAGGAGCACTAGTGATAGGTGTTGATTTGGAGCTTAAGGATTTAAACAATTTAATGAAAGGTAATGCTAAAATTCTAAAAATCTTATATCAATTGAACACTCAAATAACTTAGTTAGGGGATTAGCTAGTGATTCTCATCAAGAATTGCTAACTAATCATAAAATCTGTTAAATCTGAGTAAAAAATTTGTCTGTTAAAACTAGAGTGCTAATCCCTAATTGATAAAAATTGAATTTCCCGATTGCCTCCCTAGGGTTCGACCCCTTACTCAAGCATTAAGGGACAAACAAATTTTAGTGATTAAGTTCGAAAAACCCTAAAATAACGACATTTAACACGTATTTTTGAACTTATCACTGTCGACTCCCCCCTTCCGCTGGCCACTTACAACCCCCCCCCCCCCCCTTTTACCATTATTTTTTATTGAAATATTAATTCTCAAAATATTTCCTAAATGGAGTTGAGAAAATGGCTTTCAAACATAGATAGAATTTTAATAAGGATAAATGGCCATATTAAATTTTTTTAGAATTAATGCATGTTGGGTAAAGTTATAGTAAAATAAATATAAAATTAATAAAATGATGCATATACTAACTCTAAATTGTGCATATTTTTGCTACTAAAATCCCTTTTATCAGATGCTGACCAAATGTCCTAGAACTACTCTCTCTTGGACCATAAAATGGGACTTTCCTGACCATACACTAATCATTTCTCCACACATATCTGTAAGCCCTTTTATAAATTAACCAAGCATACATCAAAATTTGATTTAAAACGGATAAGTCATTCATGGAAATTTCTAAATAGTTTCTGACTATTTCTGAAAATGAGGCATTCGTGCATCTTTGAAAGGTAGCTGGAACATAACCTCAGCAAAATCTAAATTCAAAAGTTTTGAATGGACAAGTAAAAGGAGTATTTACTTGATCTTCATGATGAATTTCTATTTGATATCATGAATATCCACCTAGAAAACAGAAGTAATTTTGACCTTCTAATTCTCCAAACTTTGATCACGGACAACATAAAAGATCCTTTTTAGTGAATGCGTTAAGTTTCAAATAAACAATACATATTCTCAAATTAGTTAGCAGTTTAGTTTGAATTTCTTACCCCTACTCATTTCTGGTCACAATGATTCATGATTTCTTTGAAACTATAAGGAAAAGGCTTATCCAAGGACATGCAAAAATTATGTAAATAAATCCAGTTTCTAACCATTTTAGTATCTCTTTTTGACTACCTCTTACACAACAGGTTTCAATTTTTTTTCAAATTATCTAATAGATTTCGCATTTTGATCGGTAAAAAATCTGTAAACAAACACATGTGGATGCATTAATCATCTTGATATCAGAGATAGACCATCCAACGGGAAATTAATAGTTTCTAAGCATATCGAGTTATTTATTCTCCTAATGCATAGATAAAGATGAATAAATGATAAAGAGACTATATTATTTAATCCTCAATATGTAAATTTTATGGAAATGGTTTCAAATTGGCTGTTGCCTCAACAGAGTAACTATCAGTCTCAATCAATTTCAAGTAATCAGGAATTTCTTGAGACAATGCACATAAACACGGTAATCAATATGTTAAATAACATCAAGAAAACATATATCTTTAGAATATTTTTCTGGAATTTATCAATTTAGATATGTTTGTTTCACATTTTCTTCCCAAATTTTAGATCTGCTGTTACCTTTTACCAGTCTGTTTTTGCTCTAGATGTAGCCAAGAAGGATCAACCTAAAATCACAAGGGAATTTCTAAGATCTCATCTTACCTTCCTATCAGCAATAATGAATCAGCTGAACATTAACAGTGTTCGATTTTAACAAAAATATCTTCAAACAATCCATAAGGGTTGCCAAATAGAGCCATCAACTAATTGTAGTTCTAAAAATGTAGGTTCTAATTCACCAAACTTGAATGTATCTTACAGATCTTTTCAGTAAGATATTGACCATAGCTCTTGAATCAATCAATGATTTGAAGAACTGTATTCCTATTATCTCACAATTTATTAAGGGACCTCCCAGAATTTTATATATTTATGGAGGATTTTTTAAGATATAACAAAAACTTTTGGATCGTCAAATTATTTTCTATTTTCTACTAGGTGTATGCAGATTCTTGAAAAAGTTACTGTACAATGGAATATGTTGTATTGCTTTCGTCAATGGAATTGCAAAAGTTACTTGCTAAAAAATTGCAAGGGGATGCTCATTATGAGCATTCATTTTAGGTTTATATTTTTCAAATAATCATGGAATGGAATAGATGGAACATATATCTTTAGGATCAGTGTCTATCTTCCAAGGTTCATTCTTCTTTTTCAGATACATGAATATCAGGTAAAACTTTTACATTCCTTGACTAGAAATAGCTTTCATGTCTTCACAATGATTTTTAAATAAATATGATTTCCAACCAAATGAAAATTCCAAGGATTAATTTCAGTCTGAGTTGGGAGTAAACCTATTTAATGGATATGGAATTCATTTCACATTTTTTGGCTCCCACTCATGCATTGATTTATTCTATCATCTTCTTTATTTCCCTCTTGAATTCTTGTAGCATTCTGATCATTTGAGCTTGAATTTACTCAATTCTGTCTTTTTTTCACATTCCTATAAACTCATAATATAAATTAGTAGTTTGCAGAAAATTAGTCTGGGTGACGTGTGGGTAGAAGCTTATTTTTTTGCAGATGAAAAGAAGAAGGATTTTAAAATGAATTTCTTGTCATGTTGTTTCTACGGTACCCACTATTTCTAGGACTCCAAGATTTTTGATCTACAAGCTCACCCATCTTGGACCTATTGATGGCCAAAGCCTATTCATGTAATGGACAGTCCATTTCTATATGTTCAACTCTAGAACAATGAAGGCAAAGTGAAATATCTATTTTACAAAGATGAGATGAAACGAATGATTGTATGCTATCGGCGACTGTAGTTAAATCAGTAACTGTTTTTAATAATTATTCCAATTTTAAATGAGGTTTTATTGCACTTACATTGATCATCCCACCTCTCTTAGTATTTGGATTCCTTTCATTACAATTAAGAGCATCATAGTGAGCATTGATTTTCTTCTAAAGTCTTTAAATTTCTAAATGCCTCATCTAAATATTTATGCATAAAAATACCTCCTTTGGCTGCTCTATCTTATTTATTTCTTGAACTCTTGGGCCTGCATAAAAGCTCTGAATAATTTCTCAATCTTCTATACCATGGAACAAAAAATTTCAAGTCAATTCATTTAATTTTCCCACCCTTAACATGGAACAGAAATTCATTTGATTTTATGCTCAAGTCTTTAAAATTCTAAATGCCTCATCTAAATATTTATGCATAAAAAAAACCTCCATTGGCTGCTCTATCTTCTTTCTTTCTTGAACTCTTGGGCCTGCAAAAAAACTCTGAATAATTTCTCAATCTTCTATACTATGGAACAAAAAATTTCAAGTTAGTTCATTTAATCCGAGTCCTTTAAAAATTCTCATATCTCTCTTCCATATGTAAGAATTTCCCAACAGAATATTTTATAAAGGAAAATGATTTCCATTTTCTTCCACAAATCAAAGTTCATGAATAAATATGTAAGCCAGCTTCTATATTTATGACTAAGACTGAAGGGAAATAATCACATTTTTATGACCTCGTTAGTGACATTATGGAAGAGAAAAGTTTGACAAATAAGGTTCAAATTTTCCCATCATTTGTATGACTCCTCTTGAGATAAATCATGGAAATTGAAGAGATTGAATTTGATCAATTTTAAAATATGATCCCTCATCAGTAGGAGTGTTAATTTTGATAAGTGATTTGTACCCTAGGGGACCCAAATATTCATTTAATCTGTGTCAACTATTTACTTCATTTTATTTTATAATATACTATTTAGAAAAATCTTCTCTACTATTTAAGCCTTTCATCTATGGACTTCATATCCATGTATCATGTTTATTAAGTGATCTTCATGTGAAGGAAAATTAGAATCATACCTGCCCTTGGTATATTTCATGAATTCGCATGGTTAATTGCATTCTTAAAAGAATACTATTAAGATATAAAAAATCACCACATAAAAATATCCCAAATGGCTACCAATCCCTGAAAGTAACACCAATTTATACACTCAAAAGTAGGGTTTTAATTCGTCTTTGGTGTTTTTGAGTTTAAATCAATAAAAATATAAACCTATTGTCATGTAGAAAAATCTAACTTGTCATGAGTATTGATTATCTCCATGGGGAATAATAATTATGGATTTAATATTCTTTAAATAGTGTTAATGAGAGGAGGAGAAATCTGTATAAAATACAGGGTAGAAAGACAGGTAAAATGCGAGGCAAGAAGATGATAATGATTAATAATAATAAAATGGTTATAATTGATATGAAATCGTGATATGGGTGATATTATAAGAGTGATGATTACAGGATAAGAAAAGAAAGGTAAATATTTGATAAAGAGTGATTGCCATTAGTGGGATGACATTAATATGATAAAGACAGGTCGACATGATAGGGCATAAGATGTGATCAAAAGGAGTAAAGATGTGATGTGATATGATGTAAGGTAGGTCTTAGGAAATGATGATGATGAACAGAAGAAATATAAAGAGAAGACTTTTACTACCGACCCTAATGTTCTGCGAGGATCACAGCTTTTTGCTAGTTCAAGTAAGCTCCTCTCTTCTCTGTTGCCTCTTCTCAAAACCAAGACACCAAGAATGAACTTGATGGATCGCAGAAACTCACTATCTTTAAATCGGCCCACAAATGTAGGAAGCAAGTTTAAGGATGATTTCTACAAAGGTTCACAATAGATTAAAGTGTATGGATGGAAATATGGGGTAAAGATGAAGGTATCCTCAAAATTCCAGCTCAATCGGCCTTCTAGGTCATTGGGTATCAAGTTTGAAGTTGGAATATCCTAGCTGTCAGTTTGATTAATTTTTATCTCTCTTCTTTAGTGGCCATATCATTTGATCAATTCTCTGTTGTCGCTTCCTCATTTCCATGATTGGAAGCTCTGAGAGTAATACATTTCCTGCACTAAAAATAAGAAAAAGATAAAGGAATTTGAGTATTAAATCTGTGATGAGGTGATGTATTACGTGACATTTACCCAGTAACCTGTGTGTATTCAACGTGACAAATTATAAGTCACAGTTTCTTCTATCACCAATATTTATCTGTCCCATCAAATCTCACATGTTCCATTCAGGACGTGTCATTCCCTATCCTAATCAAGAGTCAGATCGCCTAAATGTAAAGCCCAATAACCATCTACACATACCTACCCTCTACTTTAAAAAAAAATTCAATAAATTTAACTCATTAACCCCTTAAATAATCCACGAAAGATAAAATTCTAGTCATAAAAATATAGTACATATGTACTATTTTGAGAATCAATATATCCATAAATATAATGTCAAAATCATTCAAAAATACGTTCCAAGTCAGAAATTTAATTTCTTTAACAATATGATGTCATAAAAAACTTAAAAATTCCAATAGATCCAAAAAAATTAGGATATCACTACAAAAATAGATTTAATCATCTTAAACTTGTTAACACATATATACTTAATTTAATGCAGAAAACATGTAAATTGTGCAGGATTAACCCAATAATTTGCATGTAATCAACGTGACAAACTATAAGTCACAGTTTCATCCGTAGCTGACTCTTGATAATGTTCTCTAGCCTAATCAAGAGTCAGCTAAAGTAAATGTAAAGTATTACTTTCCAAAAAAAGATAACTCTAATGTTTGGGAATGAGCAGCTATAGTTCCAAATCGTCCGGGACATGGACGATGGACGGGCCGGGATGAATATCATCCCGTCCGGTATCCGTATATGTTAGAATTGTTCGTCCCGTCATGAGAAAAAATCATCCCTCATCCCGATCTCGTGGATAGGACGATTTTTTCATCTTGGAATGAAAAAATCGTCCCTTCCGCGTCCCTGCACTTAGACATGGTTGTTCTGTTCTGTTCTTTTGAAACGAACAAAAAATTCGCACAAAAGAACCGCACAGGGCGTTGTTCTTTGTTCTGTTATTTTTCTTTTAAAAAATGAACAAATTTCGCACATTCACACATTCGCACAATCGCACAAAACTAGAACCAAATTCACACAAAGCGAACAAAAGAACCGCACACAGGTCTGTGTGATGTTCTGTTTGAATTCATTTTTGTTCTATTCGGAAAACCGAACAGTACGAACAATTCGCTCAAATTCGCACAAAAAGAACAGAAAGACCATGTCTACCTGCACTATATGAGCAGCAGACAGGAAAAGATAGAACAGAACGGGACGGGACGACAAGTCAGCCAGCCGTCCTTCACAGAATTGGACGGAACGGAACGGTTGCCAGGTCCTCATCCGTCCTCTATAAAATGCGATCACGTTCAGCGCGGGAACCATTTGTTTTCGGTTACCACATCCGCGGCGGTTGGTGGAGCGAATCATGGTGGCTGCTGCGACGATCTCCGTTCTTCATCTTTGCCAGTTCAATTCTCGTGGATTTCACGGTCGCAGCGGTTTTCTCACTAGTCGAAGGGGGAAATTCTGTGCTGAAGCTCTCCCCGCTGCCTCGCAAGTCGATTTTGAGACCCTGCAGACTGCAATCTCCAAGGTTCTCCCTCCCGGGCCGTTCTCTTTCTCTAAAATCTAAATTTCTTCGATTGTGTCGTTCCCTGATCGCTTGAGATTACGTCTTCTATCGGGAAGATTTTGACCGGTGCAAAAAGATCTGTCCCCAATTTTACCCGCCCCTAAAGGTCGATGATTTCGTTTACACTGTAATTGTCTCGATTCTCTCCTAAAGATTTGTTTTTTTTCTCAGGTTTCTAAGATTTGTTGTATTCCCCGTTTCATGACTTAGTGTTCTTTGACTACCCTTTGTTGTAGATTTCCGTTTTTTTTCTTATTGAACAATACATCCCTTTGCATTTGCCGGGCAATTGAGATTATTGAGTTGTGGTGATTCCTCGGGAGCAGAGATCGAAATAGCTTCTCTCAGGCTGTTCATCGGGTTCACAGATTCTGATAAACTGTTATGGTTTCAGAAAGATAGTGATGCGACCAAAAAAGCTCTTGATCTGTTGAGTGAAAGTGGCTGGGCCAAGAAGTGGAGTTCTCAACCGTATGTTTCGCGTAGAACGGTTTGTTCTTCTTTTCTTTCTCTGCTGAGCTACATTCCCTTTGTGGTGAATATCTCAGCGGATAAATATCAAACAGGTTTTTTTTTTTCTTGTTCAAAAAAATATATATCAAACAGGTTTTTATGCGCGAGCTGACTACTCTTGGGATTAAGAATGCGGAGAATCTTGCAATACCAAGCGTCAGAAATGATGTAAGTTTGAAAGTGTCATACACCTTAGCCTAAAATGAGTCTTCATTATTGCACCGTATTAGGGGTATTTTGCCATTTCCCTTCTAGATCTTTTCCATGGATAGGATTACCCTGCTAGTCACTTTCATCACTCTACTTCACTGAAAATATGATAGCTAGATCATCACTGAAAACAGTCTGGCTGAAACAGAGAAGCTTTTTTTCTTTCGCTGAAATCATGATTATTAGATGAAAATTCTATTACCTAAGAAGTTTGAATTACAGACTAAAGCAAGATATGATGCTTCTGGATTATGCAGGCAGCTTTTCTTTTTACGGTTGTTGGAACCACTGGATTCTTGGGCGTTCTTGCCGGACAGCTACCCGGGGTACTGTTTGAAACATTCATTATTTAGTTCATATATTTTGAAAAATAGTGCATTATTGACCAGAATATCATCATAGGGCTGATCACATCATCTTCGTTTGCTTCTCCTTTGATAAGTACTAGTCTTCTGAAACCACTTTTCGCATAAATTGTGGCATTCGTTCATCAACATTAATTGTGATAATCTTTTAGCAACGGTTTAATGTGAAAACGTTTCATAGTAAATTCCCCTTACTCTTTGAAGCCAATTTGGTCCAATTGAAGATGAAAAACTCATCATAAAAAAACTCATCGTCATCCTGGTGTAGACGACTGTCAAGTACAATGATGATCGGCATAAATCTTTGTACGGCTGCAGTGTGAAGATGGGCACAGAGACTTTCAAGTTAACAGAGATGGGGGAAGGAGGGTGCAGAGGGTGGAATGGATGTGCCCTTCCATCATCATCGTCTGCCTCTAAGATGATGGTGAAGACTTTGTCATCTTCATCCTCATCCTGGTGTGGATAAATGACGATGACACTAACGACTGGTCATCATCCTCAATAACACAGAACCATAGATGGAAATCATCTTAGAAGCACGGCTCTGCAAGACTACCTAAAATTATTCTGATATATCAAGTAAACGGAACAATTTTGATGTCCTTCCATCATCATCGTCTGCCTCTAAGATGATGGAGTAGACTTGGTCAACTTCATCCTCCTAATCTTGGTCTGATATATCAAGTAAACAGCACAAGTCCGTAGCTGTGTGATAGAGACCTTGATGTAGGTCTCTTATCTAGTGAAGAATTCTTGAAAGAAAGAAAGAACAAAAGGTAGACATCTATCTGACATACTTATGTCTTGAATTCATCAACATCATTTCTGACATTCTTTATTAAAATTGTTTGATTTTCATGTATTGAATCTTTTTGGGATTAACTACGTTGATCGTGCACAGGATTGGGGCTTCTTTGTGCCCTACCTCATTGGGAGCATTTCTTTGGTTGTCTTAGCAGTAGGGAGCATCTCCCCTGGGTGAGATTCTTTCTAAATGACCACAATCTTCTTGTCTTGGTCTTTATATCAGCTTTTATCCATCTCAGTATTCCCCAGTTTTTTCACCGACCCTTAAATCTATATTCTTGTAAAAAAATTCATGTCCACATCCTCTCTCAGGCTGACGGTCCGTTAAAAACTTCTCTTAAGCCTTCTTCAGGCAGGAATTGGAGCTTTCTCAACTTTCTTTCCAGACTACCAGGAGAGGATCGCGAGTCACGAGGCAGCCCATTTTATAGGTTAAAAAAAATCAAAGAATCAGATCTGCTCACTTGATTTGTTTGTTTATTACTTCTCCCTATTTTATTCTTAGATGGTTTCTTTTTTTTTTTTTTTGAAGAACTTAGATTGTTTCTGTTAAGACTGCAAACTTTGTATCGCCATGTAATTCTTCCATTTTATTTATTTTTCTTGATGTTTTACTGGTTTCTTAAATTATTTTTTATCATTTAGATCATAATTATGTCAAAATATGTAATTTGTTTATTACTTCTCCTTATTTTATTCTTAGATGGTTTCTGCTAAGACTGCAAACTTTGTATTACCATGTAATTCCTCCATTTTATGTATTTTTCTTGATATTTTACTGGTTTCTTAAATTATTTTTGATTATTTAGATCATAAGTATGCCAAAATATGTAATTTGTTATAATGTGAGTTTCTGGTGGGAATGCGCAGTGGCTTACCTGGTGGGCCTCCCCATTGTGGATTACTCCTTGGACATTGGCAAGGAACATGTCAACTTGCTTAGTGACAGCCTTCAGAAGCAGATATACAGTGGCCAGCTCGAAGATAGAGACCTTGACAGGTAAAATCTTAGCCGTTGATCTTTCACTGTTTCTCTCTCTAACCAGCTTGAGCTGGGCAGGCTGGCAGTGGTGTCCATGGCCGGCTTGGCTGCCGAGGGGCTGAGATACGATAAAGTGGTCGGTCAATCTGCTGATCTGTTTAGTCTCCAGGTGCCCATTTATTCATCCCTCTCTCTTCTTAAAACCCATTAAACTTCTCACATCCTCTATCTCTCTCTCATCATCATTCAGAGGCTAATTAACCGGAGCCAATCCAAGTTGAACAAGGACCAACAGCAGAACCTGACCAGATGGGCGGTGAGTTATGACATCAGAGATATATCATGCTCATCATGTTTTATATTGTCTAACATCATCGTAGCATTGTCCATTGACATCACTGCTGGCATCATCATCATATGATCTTATCATGATGATGTTCACCATCATCATTATCATCATCAAATGGTTTCATTGTTGATGATCTATATCTTACAAGTCGTTCATCACCAAAATCATCATTATTATCATCTAGTGATCACAAAGTTGGTGACCATATTTTCCATACTCATCATCTAATGATCATATGATGATACTGTTCACAATCATCAGTATCTTCCTCAAATGGTTACACTGTAGATAATCTATATCTTTCAAGTCATTTATCACCAATATCATCATCTGTTGACATTATTGTCTCCTTTCCTTTTTCTTTTCTTCTTCCTATTATTAGCTCCTTTCTATTATTAGCCCATTAAGGGCCCTTTCTATTATTAGCCCATTAGGGCTCCCTATAAAACCCCTTGTAATCTCTTTGTTTGAGAATCAAGAATTGTTCTTTCTTCTTGTCTTCATGGTATCAGAGCCCTAACTCTAACCCTAATCCGGGTTCCTGGGCTCGACCGTAGCTCCGATCTCTGGCGTTTCTACATTCGCCACGATCTTGAGCTCCTTCTCCTTCCGCTTGGCTACCTGCTCCTGGCGGCGCAGCTTCTTTCCGGCCACATTTCCGGCTTCCCGCACCGCGCTCCCTCCTCGGCTGTGCTTCTCTCGGCAGCGTCGCTTCCTCTCGACGCGCGCTCTCCTCTCGGTCACGGCGCGCTCCTCCTCGACTCTTCAGCGCGCCGCCAATAGCGGGCGTTCCTGCAGCCGTGTGCTCCTCGTGCGACACTTCATTCTGTGATCAAGATGACGGAGCCTGTATCGGTTTCCGGTGTGACGCCAGCATCGACGCCACCCAGTGTGGGTCAAACGTCAAATGCTTCTGAGGCACCTCTTGAGTCGGGGAATTGGTCGGCTTCACCTAGACCGTTTTCTCTGCCTTGGATGCCTCCAGATGGGATGTTCACCGGCTTTAACCTTCTTCAGTGGCAGCAATATGTCCAGATTACTCTCAAGGGACGACTGATGCGTCATTTACTTGAAGAAGGGCCTTCCAAGACAGACTCCAAGTACTATGACTGGCTAGACGTTGAAGGGGTGGTCCATCGATGGCTTTTGGATAGTATTTCACCGAGTATCAAGGGTGAATTTCTGTCTCTTGAGTCTGCCCGGGCCGTGTGGGAAGCGGCCCTTGACAGCCACTCCAAGAAAAATAATATTGCCACACTGTATGAGCTAGTGCATCGGGCCGCCAATCTGCGTCAAGGAGACAGGACCATCATGGAGTACAGCACAGAACTCATTTCTCTGTGGAATGAGATTGATCACTACATGCCTCCGACCCTCACTCGGTGGATCGCAAGTACACTCTTCAACCGGGTTTTTCAGTTCCTTATAGGACTTAACCCGAATATGAAGCGGTGCGGGCTCAGCTTATACACCGGGAGAAAGAGCTTTCCTTCAAGGATGCGCGCAGCGCGAGAATTGAAGAATCTCGCCAGCAGTCCCAGACCCGGCTTATGCACTTGTAGCACATTCGTCTTCCTCCACGCGCTCCTCGGTGACGACCACATCGACTGGAGCAGGAGCTTCGTCTCGTGGTCCATCTACTCGGACTGAGGAATCCTCCAAAGGTGATCCTTCCCTTTTCTGCAATTACTGCAGCGGGTCACTCCAAGGAGGCGTGCTTTAAGCTTCAGCAGGCGAACACAACAGAGCAATCTCGCTACGGTTGCACCTTCTGTCAACCAAGTACCGATGCCTGGTCAAGTGCCTCTGTCCTATGGTCTTCTTCCAAGTGGAGCGTCTTCGGCGAGTGCTTCTCTTCCCGGCTTTACACCTGAAGAAGTGGAACGTCTTCGGCGATTGCTTGACCCTCCAGTCGTGGGCTCATGCTCTCTAGCTAACGCAGGTATGTCCACCATTCCTTCTCCTCCTCCTTCACCATCTTCGTCATCATCATCCACTTGGCTTCTTGACTCTGGTGCCACTGCCCACATGACATCCAATCCTAGAGCTTTTGTGACCTATGAACCCGTTTCCGGCTCCTCCAAAGTTAAAACAGCTTCCGGTGATCTTCTCACTGTGGCTGGGATTGGTCGTGTGTATCTCTCTCCTTCGATGAACCTCACTAAAGTCCTTCATGTTCCACGGCTTGCTCATCATCTTCTTTCTTTATCCCGCCTTGTTCGTGATCTGAACCAAGATCTTACATTCACTCCTAATACCTGTTTTTATCGTGATAAGGTGTCGGGGAGGACGATTTCCATTGCTGCGGAGCATGAGGGTCTCTAGCTTGTTCGATCTCCCTTGTCTCCCCTCGCTGTTGCTGCCGCTGCAGTTCCCCTCTCGGCGTCTCATGAGCGTTTGCGGCTTCTCCATCGACGCCTCGGCCATCCCTCCTTTGCTACTCTTTATCGTTTATTTCAAAACTTTTCCAAGGCCACTCTGTGGACCGCTTTTTGTGATGCTTGTCGAATTGCTAAACATCATCGCATTACTACGAATCCTATTTCTTCTTCCCATTTGTGACTTCTTTTGCTCTCGTTCACACCGACGTGTGGGGGCCCTCCCCTGTTCATAGCACGTCCGGTGCTCGGTGGTTATGTATATTCATTGATGACGCTACTCGTTTCACGTGGGGCTATCTCTTGAAAAATAAATCAGAGATCTCCCTTGTTATTCCTCAGTTCTACTCTCTCATTCAAACTCAATTCTGCACTTCTATTAAATCGCTTCGCTCCGACAATGCCCGAGACTATGTCAATTCCACGTTAAGTACTTTCTTCCAAGAAAAAGGCATCATCCATGAAACCACATGTCCTTACACCCCAGCAAAATGGAGTTGCAGAGCGAAAATTCGTCACATTTTTGAAATGGCTCGAGCCTCTTATTTCACATGCATGTGCCAAAGTATTTTTGGGCTGAAGCTGTCCTAACTGCCATTCATCTTCTCAACCGTCTTCCGTCTCGCGTGCTTAACTACTCTACTCCCATTGATTGTCTCAGCATTCCTTCCCCAACATTTCTCTCGAACCAATCTTACCCTCGTGTCTTTGGGTGCGTTTGCTTTGCTCCTAACCACCATCTTGGTCGTGACAAGCTTGATCCTCGGGCCATCCAATGTGTCTTCGTCGGCTATGCTTCTACTCAAAAGGGTTATCGATGTTATCATCCACCCTCTCGTCGATTTATTGTCACCAAGGATGCTACCTTTGACGAATTCACTCCGTATTACCCCTCTTCTTCTCCACCTTCTCCTTCTTTACCACCTCAATCAGATCCCCTTGTATTTCTTATTCTTGCTAACTCATCTCCTTCGTCACCAGTCCCAAGTCCTTCCTTGCCTGTTCCTCTCGAAGAGCCTCCATCTGATATTCCATGAACACCTTGTCCTCTGATCCTCTGCCTGCACCAATCCCAAATCCACCTGTCCTTACTAAAGATCCATCCTCTGCTTCATCGAACCCTCCTGTAGAGTCCCCATCGGATCCCTCTATCCCACTATGTTGTGCCCCTTTACCTATACGCCGTTGCCCGCCAGAAAAATGCTATGGTATCACTCTTGCTCGTCGCAAGCCTCGTGTTCCTCCTACCCCTGAAGTTCCCTCATCCTCCTCATCCACTCCTCTTGAAAATCCTTCATTAGCACTTGTGTCTTGCCCTCATCCTTCTCCATTGTATCCATTAGCCGCATCCATCTCATCTCATCGTCTTTCCCCATCCTACCACGCTCTTCTCACCTCCCTTGACACTATCTCCCTTCCAAAGACGGTGGACGTAGCCCTCTCTCTTCCTCATTGGCGTCGGGCAATGGAGGAGGAGCTACAAGCACTTGCCCTAAATGACACATGGGATCTGGTTCCACTACCGCCGGGCAAGCACTTGGTTGGCAGTCGTTAAGTTTATGCTGTAAAGCACAATTCCGACGGCTCTATTGAAAGGCACAAGGCACGTGTTGTGGCGCAAGGGTTCACCCAACAGTATGGCATTGATTATCAGGAAACGTTTGCCCCTGTGGCCAAGATGAACACTGTCCGGATTCTCTTGGCTCTTGCCGCCGATCGGGGCTGGATATTGCAGCAATATGATGTCAAGAATATTTTTCTTCATGTTGATTTGACTGAGGAGATCTATATCGCCTTACCTCCTGGATATGCCTCCTTAGTGCCGTCTACTCCGAGCTCAGTTGTTTGTCGCCTGAAGAAAGCGTTGTACGGTTTGAAGCAATCTCCTCGTGCTTGGTTTGGCCGTTTCACCATGGCCATGAAGAACCGGGGATACCGTCAGTGTAATGGAGATCACACGTTTTTCTACCGTCATTCCACGTCCGGGGGAGTGGCTATTCTTCTCGTGTACGTGGATGACATTATCATCACGGGTGATGATACGGAGTCCATTACTCAGCTGGCTATGTATCTGTCGTCGGACCTTGCCATACGTCATCTTGGCCCATTACGACATTTTCTTGGTATTGAGGTGGCTTATTCTTCGAGTGGGATTTTCATCTGTCAGCGGAAATATACAGTGGATCTTCTTTGCGAGCTGGGAAAGGAAGACTCCAAGCCTATTTCGACACCGATTGATGTGAGTCATCGACTTGGTGCGGATGAGAATGAAGATCTGGCTGAGCCCGGACAATATCGAAGACTTGTAGGCAAACTGCTCTATCTCACCCACACCCGTCCCGACATTGCATATACAGTGGGTGTTCTAAGTCAGTTTATGCAGAACCCTCGAATGAGTCATCTTCATGCTGCCCATCGCCTCCTCCGTTTCTTGAAGGGCACCATTGGCCGTGGATTAATGTTTCGTCGTCACAGTGGTCTGCGTCTAGAAGTCTACACTGATGCCGATTATGCAAGATCTGTGGTTGATCGTCGGTCGACCTCTGGGTACTGCACCTTCTTGGGAGGCAATCTTATTACTTGGAGGAGTAAGAAACAGAAAGTGGTCTCTCGATCAAGTGCTGAAGCGGAGTTCCGTGCCCTTGCGCATGGTCTTTGTGAAGCACTTTGGATTACCCAACTGCTTCATGAACTAAGGTGTCCGGTTTCTTCCCTTGTTCAGCTGTTCTGTGACAACAAATCGGCTATCAGCATTGCTCATGATCCCGTCCAGCATGATCGTACAAAACACATTGAGATCGATTGACATTTCATTAAAGAGAAGCTTGAGTCGGGAAATTTCTGCACGCCATATGTTCCGTCAGCTGAACAGCTTGCAGACATCTTCACCAAAGGGCTTCATGCCCCTCGGTTTGAGGAGCTCTGTTCCAAGCTGGGTGTGAAAAACATCCACGCTCCAGCTTGAGGGGGAGTGTTGACATTATTGTCTCCTTTCCTTTTTCTTTTCTTCTTCCTATTATTAGTTCCTTTCTATTATTAGCCCATTAAGGGCCCTTTCTATTATTAGCCCATTAGGGCTCCCTATAAAACCCCTTGTAATCTCTTTGTTTGAGAATCAAGAATTGTTCTTTCTTCTTGTCTTCAATGCTCATCATGTTTTATATTGTCTAACATCATTGTAGCATTGTCCATTGACATCACTGCTGGCATCATCATCATATGATCTTATCATGATGACGTTCACCATCATCATTATCATCATCAAATGGTTTCATTGTTGATGATCTATATCTTACAAGTCGTTCATCACCAAAATCATCATTATTATCATCTAGTGATCACAAAGTTGGTGACCATATTTTCCATACTCATCATCTAATGATCATATGATGATACTGTTCACAATCATCAGTATCTTCCTCAAATGGTTACACTGTAGATAATCTATATCTTTCAAGTTGTTCATCACCAATATCATCATCTTTTGATGATGATGTTGGCGATCTTGATTGCTTTCATGGGTTGATACAGTCACCATCATCATCATCATCATCATCGTCATCATGAAAAGCAGCAGCATCATAGTCATGATCATGATGATGATGCCGATGACCGCGATGATAACTATATTTTCCAATCATCATCATTTGCAGTTGAAGCAGCATCATCAGAATCATCAACATGATCATCATCATCGTTTTGGTCATTGTCATCATCATCATGAGCAGCAGCAGCAGCAGTAGCATTAACATCATCATGATCGTGATGTTGATGACTGCGAAGATGACGATATTTTCCAAAAAACATCATCGGAAGCAGCGGCAACATCATCATGATCATGATCATGATGTAGATGACCCCAATGATGACAATGTTTTTAAAACAACATCATCATCTGCAGCAACATTATCATGATCATGGTCATGATGTCAATGACCCCGATGATGACAATGTTTTTTAAACAACATCATCATCTGCAGCAACATTGTCATGATCATGATGTCGATGACCCCGATGATGACAATGTTTTCAAAACAACATCATCATCTGCAGCAACATTATCATGATCATGCTAATGATGTCGATGACCCCGATGATGACAAAATTTTCCAAACAACATCATCATGTGCAGAATCAGCATCACCATTAGAATCCTCATCGTCGTCGTCGCTGTGATCATCTACCTTGTCTCGTCCTCTACCCTCCTTCCGATACGAGACGACATCTCAGATTCGTATCACGGTCATCGTCATCATCAGCATCAGCATCATCATCATCATCACCATTGCCGGCAAATGCTCATTGTCATGGTGGCTGCGATGTCGGCAATGAGCACAGGTCTTGTTCGCGGCATCACTGCTGAAGAACAACCGGGCAGCCCACGAGGCTCTGATGTCAGCTATGGCCCAGAAGGCCTCCGTCGTGGACTGTATTCAGGCCATTGAAGGGGCCGAAAAGTGAATAACACAAGCCGAATTGTACGGTCTCCTCGCATACCCCCCCCCCTTTGCTTGTGGGAATTCATTAAATTATTCAATAATTTACGGAAAAGATGCAGACGCAGCACGGCTAAGAAAGGCGGTTGTAGAGCGAGAGCAGCTCCCGGAGTTGGCGTGCCTCCGCCTCCATAGACTTGAATCTCGCTGCTGGTGGTATTCTCCACCGCCAGTTGCCCAGCTAAAGATGGCAGTCCATGAGATAGAGTGTGAGTGAGAAAGACAGAGGGAATTGCAGAGGGAGGAGGGGAGAGGAAAAAAGGCCATGAAAGAGACAGGGGTGGAGAGAGGAGTGAGAAAGCCCATGAGAAAGCCCATGAGAAAAATAAATATGTACATCAGACAAAGAGCATATCCAAAATAGAGAAAGTACCATGAGAGACACTGAGAGACAAATCATTGTGATGTATAATATTTCTATATAGTTATGAAAAAATATAGGGGCAAATAGAAGGGCAATGAGAAACAGAAAACCGTGGACAATATAAAATAAATAAATACGGACAAACTAAAAAATACATATTGATAATCAAAACACAAAAAATGGAAAACAAAGTGAATAATATGATAATATTTGCATGTCGAAAAAAAAGAGAGCATCGAAAATGAAAAAAAAAGTGAAATGAGAGACACCAACAGAGAAAGAAGTGTGGAGGGTGTAAAATAAATATTTGCATATTGAATAATATAATAATATATAGGGGCAGAGAGAAGGGCAACAAGAGAAAGAGAGAACTGACAAAGAAGAGCATAAAGGATATGAACTAAATATTTAGATAGAAGAGAAAATGAAGGTGCATGAGAGAAAGAGGGAGAGAGAGGTGTAAACCTGCGTTGCCGGGATGTTCATACGGGCAGCGGTTCCCAGGCGGAGAATGTCTTGAAATGGAACGATGGCGATGCGAGCCACAGACCCGAATGCAGCCTCAATCAGAGCAAAAGGAATATCGTCATCGTCTCCTGCTTTCAAGTACTTCCTCACCTTCAAGTTTCACTCCCCATGATTTCAATCCACTATCAAATTTGGAAGAGAGAGAAAATAGAGAGAAAGAGAGGAGAGTTCTAGAAAGAGAAACCCACCAAGGCCTTCTCTCCCTGGTTGCTCAGGCTCTCCCACCACCCCAGTGCCTGAAAGAATGCCACGTAGGACAGAGAATCAGTCATTACCAAAACCGGCCCGTTTGGCTGGTAGCTCGGCCCATTAGACCCGTGTTTACCGTGTCGTTGTCGTGGGTGCCCGTGTAAACCACTTGATTGGGCTCGTGGTTGTGAGGTAAGTGTGGATTCCCTGGCCCACCGCCGAAAGCTGGCCCCACCACTGTCAGTTTCTTGAAAACTAAATTTAAAAAATTAGTTAAATTTGAATTTTACCGAATTGGAGGACCGCCATTCCCGGGGCTCCAATGGCCCGTCTCAGCTGCACCACGTCCTCTGTAATCACGCCCTGAATCCCCAAAATGTTTCATGAACCCGAAAATTAGATTAAATTTCTAGAAATAAGACATTGAGATTATCAATAGCTAATAAGTTATTCTTGGGTATTTTTCTCAGAGGACATTTTCGGTATCCCCCATTTTTCATGAATCCGAAAATTAGATATAATTTCTTAAAAGAAGATATTGAGATTATCGAGATTATCAACTAAAATTAGATAAAATTAGATATCACGTCATTCTTGGGTAATTTTCTTAGAGGATATTTTTGGTAACCCCCATTCTCCATGAACCCAAATGTTAGATTAATTTTATAAAAAGAAGATGTCGAGATTATCAACTAATACGTTTAATTGGGCATTTTTCTCAGAGGATATCTTCAGTATCCCCCATTTTTCATGAACCCAAATGTTAGATATAATTGCTACAATGAAGATCTCGAGATTATCAACTACTAATACGTTATGCTTGGGTATCTTTCTCAGAGGATATTTCCAGTATACCCAAGTGCTAGATTGAATTTCTAGAAAGAAGATGTCGAGATTATCAACAACTAATATGTTCTTCTCGGGTATTTTTTTTCCCGGAGGGTATTTTCAGTAATAATAAAGAAAATATCTGAGGGGGGCTTACGAGGTCTTCCGCAATTAAGCTAAGCTGGCCAACTTGGGCATAAATGGCATCGAACAACGCCACTCCGGGTCCTGCCTACAAATCAAAAGAAAGGATAATTAATAATTGATAAAAAAAATTTTGAATAACAAAAAAATTGGCAGCTTGGTTCCCCTGAGTCAGGAAAGGAGAGGGGAGAGGATGAACCCCTTTGTAATAGAGCCTTACGGCTTAAGGCATGTAATTGGAGGGTGGTTACCGACCCTTTTAGGGTGACCGCCTTTTTTGTTATTAAAAAAAAATTGATAATTGATAATAAAAGACAAAAAAGGGTAATTAACAAAAGTGTGGGACCCACTCACCCTCCATGCCCCATCTATCGCCACTTTTGCCTCTGCAGAGAGAGTAAAGTCAACGGGAGACTAACAGAGTCAACACACGGGAGTTTTGAGAGAGATTGGCTACCGGAGGGAATGGCCCAGAAGCCCGCAAAACCACGAAAATGATCAATCCGGAACTCATCGTACAGATTTAAGGCACGCTTTATTCTCTTCACCCACCAAGAAAATCCATCCCTCTCCATCGCCTTCCAGTCGTATAGAGGGCTGAAACACCCCCCCACACCCAAAAAAGAGGATAAATTTTGGCATAAATTTTGCGATAGAAAAAAGGTCAATCAAAAAAGAGCGTCGACCAGATTTAATGGTATGACTGACATTCAGAGTGATTTTACAGAAAAAAAAAACAGTTCATGGTCATTGAAAAATGTATAATAACATTAGATCACATATTTCAGGTACCAAAAACAATTTTTAATCGTGATCTTTAAAATCGTGGCACCACAGCATGCAGATTTACTCTGTAATCACCTTAGTATGATAAATCATAATGATAGACTAAATATTTCTGGTCTCTAGTCTTAAAATTTTGGCCCCTGGTATGCAGCTTTACCTGAGTGATCACCTTTGTTCCTGGTTATTTACAGAAAGTAAATCATAGCATTCAGACAACTTTCTGAACCTAAAAAATAATCATCTTGATATTGCCCTATATTCATGCCATTCTGGTCTGTTGATTTACCAGCATACCCGTCAGGACTATTGCTATTTTCTTCAATAAGCAATGCTATGGTCACTGAAAATAAATCAGAAAATAGGGCCCGCAAGATTTAAAATTAAAACCTGCCCCATAGTTGGCCGGTCTCGCTGAAAGCATCCGGGGGAACACCGCTGACAAGGATGGGAAAACCGCCTCTATTCTGAATATTCGAAGAAAAAAAATAGTTATCTTGCCTGCAAAGGGACAACGAAGAGGGATATTGGTTCTGAGGAAGAACTGACCAGCAAAAATGACTTTTTATTGGCCCAGACATCAGCGCTGTGGTGGCCCACATAAATGGGCATATCACCCATGATCTTGATTCCCTTCTCCTTGGCGTGATCTCGGATTCTCTGCCACTGTTTCTGGAATAGAAACTGCTGGGCTACAAAGATGTCAATCTGCACCATGATATATTGAAGATGGGTAAGCTGGGAGAACAAGGACTCTTTGAATGATAAGATCCTGGTTGGCATACTATCCAAAAGTAACTTGATCGGATGAAATGAGGAAGATAATTCTTTAGAGAGAGGAGTGAGAAAAAGAGCCTCAGGCGCGTACAAAATCTTTGTGGGTTTGATAAACTCCCTCAAGAGCAGCAAGATGGCGATTTTTCAGAGGCTCCGGCCAGTCAGTCCAGGAAAATTCGTTGAGGCTATTGTCAATAGCTGCAAAAAGAGCAGCATCCTCGAGCCAGCCTTGATAGAAGAATATCAAATGGATGAGGATTGAAAAGGGTCAATAATGGGAAAGCCAAATAGCGCTTGATTAGCATTGTTCCAATAAGTTGAAGAAGTGATCAAGTAATGAAAATAACATAATCAATTTCAGAACTGATGATTGAGCCCTTTCTCTAATTATTGGCTGTATTATAGGTGCCAAGTGATGGGTATGATTCTTAAGTTGATTTATGGAAATGATGAGAGAGCGAAGGCAGATGAACCGGGTCATGTGAATCGGGTTTTCTACCTGAGATCTCTCGATCCCTGCGGAACTCTTCAAACTGTGCTTTTAGTTTCCCTTCGCTTGAAAGAAGCCTCTCTGCGGCCTAGCAATGCATTAGATAAAGAAAAGATGGCCGCAAAATCAAGTACTATTAACTATAAGTTTTTTTGTCAGAAGTACACAGCATTTGATGAATTTAGAAGTGAAAACTAATGTCCAAGTGCTTCTAAGGGTCTTCCTGCAGTTGTGATAATGAGAATGTCTGTTGATCTTAAAAATGTGATACAATGATTCTTTCAAAAAAAATGCGATACAATGATGCTTTCAAAAAAAAAAGTGATACAATGATTCTTTCAAAAAAAAAGTGATACAATGATTCTTTCAAAAAAAAAGTGATACAATGATTCTTTCAAAAAACATGTGATACGATGATTCTTTCAAAAAAATGTGATACAATGAATATCAAAAGGGATAATTAATGAATATCATGAACCAACGTATATTGAAAGATGTGCCAGTAAAGAACATGTGTCACGAGGGCATCAAGAGCTGAAGTCAACATATATTGGCAGGAACAGAGATAAAGATATCAAAATTTATTTTTGGGAACCATCAAGAAAAGGAAAAAAAGATATGGCCCAAAATAAAGGGGCCTACAATCAGCATTTTGCATTCAATAACTTTTTTTTGCACACCTTGGCTATCAAGGGGTCTTTAACTTCCGCGACCTTGGCGAAGCTTACATACTCTGGATCCCTAAAAGATCGCAAACAAAGAGATCAGCTGAGCATAAAGTAATCTAGCATGAGGAATCGAAAGATCATTCGATGTTACTTGGGTTTGAAACCAAGTATATCTACATCTTACATCGGTTCTGGAAGCTCATCCTTTGATAATAGCCCGTCCTTAACCAGCTCTTCGAGGGATATCAGAAGAGTGTTTCCACAGTTTGCATCCTGTAAACAATCAGCCATATATTCGCCCTTTAGTTTTTTCAGCCTGAGTAGTCGGTTCATTGGGAATTTTCATTGGCAAATTAGCAAATGAACATAAAATGGAGACAACAATACAAATCTCTGATGCCCGAAAAGATATTTCAGGTGTAATACTGCATAAAGAAGACGATGAATATCATTCCATGACTGAAGTGATAATATTACGAAGAGAAATCGAGAATTCGCCACATGAATTGCGTTCAGAATTCACGAATACACTTCCAAAATTTGACATGGACGATGAATAAAGAGAAATCAACGTCCGAAGACTTCTACATTCTCATTAAGGGCACGTGAAAGCCCTGAATACCTGTCCAGCGTAGGGAGAACCATCTTCATTCGATTTTCTTCCAGGAGGAACAAGCGGCAAAACCTGGAATTAAGATCCGAAAGAAAAAATTAAGCAAATACAGCTAGAATGACTGATCAGGCTAGGAAAATTCAGCTTATAAAGTTCCCATAGCACCCCGCATTCCCATAACGCGAAACAAAAGAAACAACGAAAAAATAAAAATGATAGAAACATAACCTGCCAAACGGTAAAACCAGCGCTGTGAAGCCAATCCAGAAACCGAATGGCCTCGTCCCCGAGGTCCCCGATCCCGTGCGGGCCCTGGAGAGAGGTCGGATGAAGAAGAACACCAGCGCGGCGAGCCTCAGCGGGGTCCTTCTTCGGGTACCACGAATCATAGCCCTCCGAAAAGCTCTCTCCTACTTCCACTTCGCGAAAATTCGTAGCGGCAGCCGCAGAAGCAGAAAATCTCTTGAATCGACCTCCTCCAGCTACATTTCCGCGCCAAATCAGAGATTGAGAACGAAAATCACCTTCCAATTTGAAGAATCCGATCTTCGATCTCGAATTAGGCGTGGTCGAGCAGGATAGAGCTCCGGCAGGAAGAATGCGGAGGCTCGGCGACGTGGCCATGCTCGTAAAGCTTCTCCAGGTAGAAATTGATCCAACTCGGGGCCAAAACGAACAAACAGATATTTATAGTTAGATCGAGGAGTCTGGTCACTCGCCGGTCATCTTACCTCTCCCCCAACCGTCACTCAGTCCACGTGGCCGGCTCTGGTGGGCCCCGCCCAGTAGATCTCTATCGATAAATGGACGGCCCGGGCTTCCCTTCTCCAGACTTGAAGGGCCCATCTGTTGACACGTGTCACGGGCTGTGGAGATATTTCTAACCGTCAAAGTGTTATTGGGCCTGCCCCCCAGGAGAATAGAAGCCCAACTCCTGATAAGTATGCGTAATGAGAGAGAAAAGAGAAACATGAGAGTGAGAGAGAGAGAGAGATGAAACCCTGCAAAGGATGTGGAAGGTGGGATTGGTCAGAAAGGAGTAAGTTTACAGGATTGTTTCGGTCATCTATGCAGTATTACACTTGAAATTTTCATCTGTTCGTTCGTCGTCGAACAGTGTTCGCTCATCTATGAAACACAGAACACTGTTCGACAACGAACGAACAGATGAAAATTTCAGTTCGTGTTCGTTCGCAAACGAACATGAATGCTACGCTTTTTTAAACAGTGGAGATAGAGGGAGAGGGAGAGGGAGCAAGGGGGAGGGGAGCACAGGAGAGGGGGTGGGGAGCGAGAGAGAGATAGAGAGAAATGAGAGAGGGGGCAAGGGGGAGGGGAGCACAGGAGAGCGGATGGGGAGCGAGAGAGAGAGAGAGAGAGAGAGAGAAAGAGAAAGAGAGAGAGAGAGAGAGAGAGAGAGAGACGGGAGGGGGGGACGAGAGAGGGGGGGGGGGAGAGAGGGGGGGGGGGAGAGAGAGAGAGATGGGGGCACGGCCGTACACGTTAGGGCACGGGAGAGGGGGGTAGGGAGAGGGAGAGAGGTTCGGGGAGAGAGGGGGGGCATGGGAGAGGGAGTGGGGAGACTGAGTGAAAGAGGGAGGGAGGGAGGGAGGGAAAGGCTGGGCCACGGGAGACGGGAGAGGAGGGCGTGAGAAAGAGAGATCCCCGTTTTCTCTCTCTCTCTCTCTCTCTCTCTCTCTCTCTCTCTCTCCCTCTCTCTATGTGAAAATAATAATAATTTATATTGAAAACAACATTACTTAGGGAATGCCACCTGTTTGCCACGGTTCGTCTGTTCGCGAACCATTCGCGAACATGTTCGTGTCCCATTTGGACTGTTCATCTTCATGTTCGTTCGTTTGCATGTTTGCGAACGAACGAAACATTTTTTTACCAACCCTACATGCGCCCAACATCTACATTGGCTATGTGGGTGTCACGCAAGAGCACGAGCCACCCACAGGCTCGTGCCCTTGCCGCGAGGCACCATCTAGGCGCACTCCCGGTGGCGTCCCACACGTACAAAATGTCTTGTTGCCGCTCCACAAGAACGACAATGCTACGTACTCCCTTGGTGGTGGTGGCAACTAGGGATCGCCCGTCCCGATATCGATATCGGATTATGGTATCGGGACGGATGCTGTACCGGATACCGGAAAGAAAATTTCTGGTATCCGTTTTTCTGATATCCGGATATCGAATATCGATATCGGATATCGGTTGCTACAGTGTTGATATCCGTCTCGATGTCGTCATTCGCCTCCGTCTCAGGGGGAGGATGACGATATTGGATATCAATGTTGGATATCAAATTTCGATATCCAAAATCTAGAGCCTAATTACCTAATTTTGTTTGGGCGTTTTGAATATTTTAGCGCCTTGGTGGACGGCGGACGGTGCTGCATTGGTGAACGACAGTCAGGGGGCGGCGGCACGGTGGCAACGGCGGCATCGGCGGACAGCGCGACTAGTGGTCAGTTCTCTTCTTATTCTCTTCTTCTTCTTCGTTATCTTCTTCTTCTTCTCCTCCTCTTCCTCCTCCTTCATCCTCTTCGTCTTCTTCTTTTCGTTCTTCCCCCTCTTCCCATTCTTCCCTTTCTTTCCCTTCTTCTTCCTGGAATTCTCTCTTCTTCTTCTTCTTCCACTAATTCTCTTCTTCTTATTCTTTGAATTCTTCCCCTTCTTCCCCCTCTTCATCCTCTTCCCCTTCTTTTTCCTGGAATTCTCCCTTCTTCTTCTTCTTCCGCTAATTCTCTTCTTCTTCTTCTCCTCTCTTCTTCTTCCTTCTCTTCCCCTTCTTCCCCCTCTTCCCTTTTTTCCTGTTCTTCTTCCTCGAACTCTCTCTTTCTTCTTCTTTTTCCAATTCTTCTTCCTCTTCCTATTATTCTTCTTCTTCCTCTAATTCTCTCTTCTTCCTCTTCTTCTTCTTCTTCTTCTTCTTCTTCTTCTCCTCCTCCTCCTCCTCCTTCTTCTCCTTCTTCTTCCCCTTCTTCCCCCTCTTTATCTTCTTCCTGATGGAGCGCCTCCCGATGGAGCCAATGAATCATCAACAGAATCGTCATTGCCGTCATCAGCATCGCAGCCGGTCCATGTCCAGCCCGACTGGCATGCCAAAGCGTCCGTGAAGACGCCCGGGTTTAAATACCCCAGGTAGAGCACGTTCGTGCTCGTATCGTCGTGTTTTCGTTATCTGTTTTCAGCCGTCTTGATTTCTGTTTTCAGTCGTCCGTATCATTTTAAGTCACGTCGTCTTGTCCATTTTTCTTATTTATGTTTTAATGAAGGGAGAGATCCTTATTGGACTCTCCTTTCTGAACTCTATGTAAGGGCCCATCATGGCCCTATTTTAGGCCATGATGGGACCACATTCAATGGTAGATCTGGAAGTTGTTGCAGTTACCATCGTTTGCAGATCTCACCCTAGAGAAGAAGAGGAAGAATAGGGAGAAGAGGGAGGAGAGCGAGAAGGGAAGGAAGGCAATAAGGAAATATCACTCGCTACAACCAAGACTCGACCGCCGGCACGCTACTGCACGTGTACGGTCAACTTGTGGAGTATATGCACCAGACCAAGCTGTCCCTTTAAGAAGAGACGGTCGGCGCAAACCCTCAGGTATCCAAACGTTGCCCACACGGTCAACCCATCAAACGATCGGGTGATCCCCTTCTCGTCGATTGTGGTTCACCGTTCATGGATCTCTTTGGATCCGCCTTGCGGATCCTGGACCGCCGGATGTCGCTGACTCAACTCAGGCAAGATTCTGCGCTAGAACGATCGTAGCTTGCGGTGTGCCAGGCATTAAGCGTGGTGGAGTTACTGTCACCCAAAGGCTCGCGCACCTTCAAGTGTCCGTTTGCTGATTTGTCAACGCCCTCTGAACGTTGACGACCACGCAGCCAGCCTTCCTGGTCGTGTGATAGTTCGATAGGTGCAGTGTTTGCTCGACTGTCTACGGCTCGTGTCATTGACTGCGAGGTGAGTCACCTTGGTTACTGGTTACTCACCTAGCGATCGCATACGCTAAATGTCTCGGAATCATGCCCAAGAAAAGCTACCCGCCCCCCAATCAACCGCACTGACGTCATGTGCGACAATCTGCAACTGATGTGTTAATTGCTTCCGTGCTGCGCTACCCGGCTCTTGTCCTGCACGTGCACCCTTTGGCCCCATAATGCCATCTAGGTAGCACCCCACTACTGCCAAGCTGTTACGGCCGCGCTTGGACCCACCGTCCACCGTCTGCACTCCTCTCTGTGCCCACAGCTGACACTGTCCCTGTTTATTGTCTCTGTTGTGCCCTCCACTACACGAACCATGTTGTCGTGCCGGACACACCACACTTCATTCGTTTGAGCTGCCCATCTGCTGCACTCCTCCTTGCCTCCAACCTTCGACGCCTGATCCTACGTCGCGCCACCGCATACGAGGTACATCAAGCTATTGTCGCCCTCCTCCGGCACTCTCTCTCTCTCACTACATCTGCCCGTACTGACACTTGCAACATTGAAGACACTGACGGCGAATGCCGTCATCAACGAGGTACATCGTTCCCCTTGCTCGTTCGTTAAATTACTTTCTACAGTACATTTTTGGCTGCACTCCACCACACTCGGGTTAGTTTAGGTAAGAGAAATTTATCGAGAAACACTACAAATTTGACCAAATTCCCAGGTACTGGTCGAGCCCGTTCGTTACGTGCGAGCCCCTGTGGAATTATTCCGTTCGGCGCTGTAGTCATCATCATCGCTCAGACGAGGGTCAGAAGGTCACTGTCATCGTCATCGGACGCCTACCCTAGAGCTCGGAACTCGGTGAAACCCCACTTGTTGGCCCTACACGTACACTCCACCTAGGTCACTCACATCACTTAGTTACATTAACCTAGTGAATTACCCGTTAGACGACGCCATTTGACGACATCCAACATCACTTCCCCCTCTTCCCCCTCTTCCCCTTCTTCTTCTAATTCTCTCTTATTCTTTTTTCCAATTCTTCTTCCTCTTCCTATTCTTCATCATCTTCTTCTTCTTCTTCTTCTCCTCCTCCTCCTCCTCCTCCTCCTCCTCCTCCTCCTCCTCCTCCTCCTCCTCCCCCCCCTCCTCCTCCTCCTCCTCCTCCTCCTCCTCCTCCTCCTCCTCCTCTTATTCTATCTTCTTCTTATTATTATTCTTTTTTTTTCCTTCTTCCCCCTCTTTCCCCTCTTCCTCCTCTTCCCCCTCTTCCCCTTCTTCTTCCCCGAATTCTCTCTTCTTCTTTTTCCAATTCTTCTTCCTCTTCCTATTCTTCTTCTTCTTCCTCTAATTCTCTCTCTTTCTTCTTCTTATTCTTCTTCTTATTCTTCTTCTTCTTCCTCTAATTCTCTCTCTTTTTCTTATTCTTCTTCCCCTTCTTCCCCCTCTTCTCCTTCTTACCCCTCTTCCCCTTCTTCCCCCTCTTCCCCCTCTTCCCCCTCTTCCCCTTCTTCTTCCTCGAATTCTCTCTTCTTCTTCTTCTCTTTCCAATTCATCTTCCTCTTCCTATTCTTCTTCTTCTTCCTCTAATTCTCTTCTTCTTCTTCTTCTTCTTCTTCCAATTCTCCTTCCTCTTCCTATTCTTCTTCTTCTTCCTCTAATTCTCTCTCTTTCTTCTTCTTATTCTTCTTCTTCTTCCTCTAATTCTCTCTTCTTATTCTTCTTATTCTTCCCCTTCTTCCCCATCTTCCTCTTTTTCCTCTCTTCCACTTCTTCCGCCTCTTCCACTTCTTCCCCCTCTTCCCCTTCTTCTTCCTCGAATTCTCTCTTCTTCTTCTCTTTCCAATTCGTCTTCCTCTTCCTATTCTTCTTCTTCTTCCTCTAATTCTCTCTTCTTCTTCTTATTATTCTTCTTATTCCTTTAATTCTCTCTTTTTCTTCTTATACCAATTCTTCTTTCTCTTCCTATTCTTGTTCTTCTTCCTCTAATTCTCTCTTCTTCTTCTTCTTCCTCTCATTCTCTCTTATTATTATTATTATTATTGTTATTATTATTATTCTTCCCCTTCTTCCCCATCTTCCTCTTCTTCCCCCTCTTCCACTTCTTCCCCCTCTTCCCCTTCTTCTTACTCGAATTCTCTCCTCTTCTTCTTTTTCCAATTCTACTTCGTCTTCCTATTCTTACTCTTCCTCTAATTCTCTTTTTAAGTGGAATGTCTCTTGTGGCATGGCGGAGGATAGGTTCCTGTCTCAGTTGGTTCATGTCAATTCGCAGCTTGATCTACCTTGCCATGTTGAATTCCATTTCATTATGGAGTTCTTGTGCAGTTCTGATTGCTTTTCTTTTTTGTATTTCTTTGCAGCATTTTGAAGCCACGGAGATTGGAAGGCTGTCAATGTATCACAGGGTGCTTTTTTGTTCCTCTTGCATCAATCTGCTTGGGAAAGGTCGATAAGAGTGGCACACTTCTTTGTCCAATAGCAAGAAAGTAATTTCTCCGATGCCTCGATGCATGATATCTGTTAATTGATTTTACATAACCGCTTGATGCCGTACTTCGTCTTTTTCTTCTTCGCTCATCCTCTTTCTTCTTCTCTTCTCTTCTTTCTTTTCTTCTTCTCCTCTCCTCTTTGTTCCTTTTCTCTTCTCATCTTTTTCCTCTTCTCATCTTTTTCCTCTTCTCATCTTCTCTTTCTTTTCCCTCTTATTTCCTCATCTTTTTCCTCGTCTCATCTTCTCTTTCTTTTTTTTCTTCTCTTTCTTTTTCCTCTTCTATTCTCTTCCTCCTCTTTCTTATTCTCTTCTCTTCTTTCATTTTCTTCTTCTCCTCTCCTCTTTTTCCTCTTCTCTGCTCATCTGTTTCCTCTTCTCATCTCCGTGTTTTATTTGTTCTCTTTCACTACGTAGGTGATGACCAAGTAAGTACAAACCATTGATGGAGGCACGGGGAAAAGAAATTGTACGATGAAGGGCATATTTTGAGGGTGAAAGATTACACAAAAAGCTTCTTTTGTTGCAAAATTATTGTGTTAAACTTCTAACCATTACATGTACTAAAGTATAGAAATTTTCCAAATTTTAGAAACATACATAGTGTGCATAATATAACACAAACTTCACATAGCTAAAAGTTTGTGCTACGTCAAATATTTATATGTAAATCATAATTCCAAGTGAATTTAGGTTTTATTTATTTATTTTCTGTTAATGTATGAATTTTATTAAAATTCAATTTTTTATTAATATTAAAGCTAGTGAATAACAGTCTTGCAACCTCTAAAAATATATCTTAGTTTCCGGTTTAAATTAAGATATGAGATACTCAATCTATATATCATATTGTGTCTACCTCAACTAATAACCACATTTCCATTCGTTTAAAGAGCTTAAAGTATGGTCGGCATTATATATTTATATGTTAATTTGTTTAGCTAATGTATGAATTTTATGGAATTCAAGAATTTTTATGACTTTTACAGCTAATGAATAACAGTCTTGCAACCTCTGAAAATATATATTAGTTTCTTTCTAAATTAAGATATGAGATACTCAATCTATATATCATAATGTGTTTAATTCAACTAATAAGCACATTTCCATCTGTTTAAAGAGCTTAAAAAAGGTGGGTCATCAAATATTTATACGTAAATCATTATTCCAAGTGATCTCGGGTTTTATTTAATTTGTTTTGTTAATGTATGACTTTTATGGAATTCATTTGGGCCAGGCATTACTGTATTTAAAATTTAATTGCACTTCAGAAAATTAAATTCAGGTCAATATATTGTGGGGATGAATTACCAAATTTTTGAGATTTTTATACAAATTTCTTGATTTTTGGGGAATTTATTTTTGGATAAGATGACATCTTCACTAGAAACATGATATAATTATAATAAAAATAGGTTTTTAGATTAATTTCTAAATTTGAGGAAATTTGTTTAACATATGCCCCTAAAAAACAACTCTCAGTTTTATGTTTCAGGAGTAAAAATCCAAATAAATTATTTACAAGGGCTTAACAAATTAATTTTGATTTTCCTATAGTTTTTCTAGTGAAATTTGGTGAATACAGAAGTGGCGGGGCATTTCTCCGATAATTTCACGGGCCGCATCCATTTGCGCGTGCAACTTGAAACAGGGGTTTATGTGAAAAATGGATGGACAACATATATACTTATCAAATGTTTAGAATTCCTCCATATGGGATTACGGGGGTCCGGAAAAAAATATCCAGATATCGGATGTCGATACCCGGACACCAGTTCCGATATTCGGATATCAAAATCCGATATCTGGTACCTGATATCTGTCTCATCCTTACTCATCTAATATTCGTCTACACTGTAAAGGATGGATATCATGCGATATCCGATATCATACACTGTCTAATTTTTTTGAATATCGGATATCGGTTGTCCGATACTGGATATCAGACGGATATCGGTTGGACAATCCCTAGCGGCAACCAACATTGCATTACACGCACGACGGGTCAGCGCGTGTGGCTGGTTCACACCAGTGACGGTGGGTGTGCCATAACTAAAGGGGGACATGTGTGTGCCATACATGCAATGTTCAGACAGTGACGCACATCCTGGTCCTAGGCCATGGCTTACACATAGTGAATGCTAGTCTCTATGAGATGTATTGGCTTACCAATGGCAGTTTAAGGGAGACATAGGATGATGCACATAGAATGCCATATCAAGGGAAGACATCGGAGTGCATCCTTTGCAAATACCCATAGGCGTGCAGCACACCAGGTGGGATCAACTACGCTGCAAGAGCAGAGTGGTGGAACTAACATTCCAGCCGCAGGTCAGAGAGATGACTAGGCAGGTTAGGCATGACGCCTTCTCACCATAATTGATGTAATGGCCAAAAGCCAATGTGAGTTTGGCTGCCCAGTTCCATGGTGTAAGATGATAAAGGAGCAGGTGGTTGTGCTATAGGGGAAACTTGGGCTGGGGTGATGATAGAGGAGCAAGGACGGCAACGACCAAGGTAGAGACCGATGATAACGATCTTGGCGAGAGAAGTGGCTGCCATGTTATGGATGTGGGGGACGAATGCAGATGGTGGTTGCTTGGGAGGGTGCATGTAGAGAATGTGATGAATGCTTGGAGATGACAGATAAGATCCTTTGGCTCTAATCCCGAAGTTGATGTAGGACAACATTAAGGAGCAATAGCAGTGACAGTGTGTACTAGTAACGGTCAAACAAAATGTGACAGCAGTTATGGGACAAGCAATCATCCAATTGACTGGCCAATGGGGATACAATGGTTGATGGCAGGCGTCATGCCCACTACAAACCAAAAATGACAAGAAAACATGGGGAGAGGTGCTTGCTACAGGCAAGCGGTGCGAGGACGGAGGTGGGCAACATACGTGCGACAAAGTGAGTGCATGCGGGTAAGACACAAGCGGGCAACAAAAGGCATTACACGGGTGGATGTTTAGGTGTTATTGTAGTAGCGGCAATCCATCGGCAATTCCCAAGGTGAAAATCAATACTTCTTTCAGATGGATATTATGTGGCCGTCAAGCCAATCACACCACCATGTTTCTCTATGTTCATTGAATAAAATATTTATGTTCATTATTATTCCGGTGTGATGTTTATAATGAGGTCCATGAATATATGCAATGACATAGTGAATTATGATGAGATCATAATACAATGATCACTAATCTTTAAACATGTATTCTAAATATTCTTATTCGATGGATAGTTGAGACATACATCAAATTATCCAGATAGAATAGCGCTAGCTGATCCTACTTATACGATAAGTATAGCTAATCTTATGGCTATTAGTGTGGCGGCACTAAGGACAAACAGTGGGTACTCTTTGGAGAAAGAGTTCACTGATATTTATCCGTAAGAATCCCTGAATGGTATTATACCTAAATGTCAATCAGGTTAATTCATGTCATGGTTGTATAAGTGATCCACTAACCTGAGACACCACGGACATCTCGTAAATGGACGACTACATTTTGACTACGACTTATGAGCCTCTAATCATGGGATCCAAACAAGTCATAGCTCGGATGTAGTAAGAAGCTCACAGAGATGATTCAGCGGTCAAGATGGGATCATCCGCCCTCGGTATAAGAGGAGATTGACCCAAGGAAGACAATGTCGAAAATCCCTGGCCAGGGTAGTGAGGATATTGGAGGAGGAGTTCTCTAATGATCCCTGTTACACATCAGTACTAATCGAATGATAGATTAGGGTTTAATGATAAACCATACCCTAAGTCATTCGAGAGTCTTGCGCGGATGGTGTATTATACATATACAGTAAACGATGATGGTAAAGGTTCCATGAGAGAGTTCAAATACTACTCGGTATCTTCTAGAGCACGAGGTGTAGCTTGGCACCCCATGGGCTGGAAACTTAACCTATCGATTGGGTTAAATCAATCCTTAGTTAATTAATCTATATGCCGATATAATTCATTAATAAGGTTAGTCAATAATTGTTATTGGACCACTAAAGTTATTAACTAGAATGATGCATGGGTCTAGAGGGTCACATGCACAAGGTCATAAGGACATCGGTGAAAAAATTTTACTTTGCAGGATTTTTTAAGAAAAAAATTCAAGTAAAATATAAATAGGGAAGGTGCACTCATTTCAAGCACCCAGGCCAGCCATATTTGAGAGCCCCTCCCGTTCTCCACTCTCTTCTATACTCATCCAAGGAGATTGTCTTCATGGTGAGAAGATTTTCTAGATTTTCAAGAAGAGTTGAAGAAGAAGACGTGGACATCCAAGCGTCAAGTGATCGCGTGGATACTTCTAGAGGTCGGATGCATGAACGGCTTCAGAATGATCTCAGAGTGGCAAAGTCAAAGGTGGAACAAGTTCCCCACAAGGTACATTCAATGTTTGATTTTAAAGATCGATTATGAATCAATTACCACACTTTCGCATCCATGGAATCGTGTTTTCCATGGACGAACCAAGGCACCGAACCCAACAGTCTCAATTCAAAATTCATCATTGTTTACATCAAGGGATGGGAATTGTATTTCATTTCCCATGTGGCTTTTAGAATTTAGAAAAATGAAAAATATTAAAAATAATTAAATGTCTGGTTTTCTCTATTCAATTACCGTAACGCCAACTACTACGGTAACCATTTGGTTTCTTCAGCCATTCCCCATCATTATAGAAAACCTGCTCAAATATGTATAGTGTGAGTGAAGTCATTTACATAGGGACTGGCTTTTAGAGGTGAATCTAATTCTTGAGTTAGCGTTAGATAAAATAAGGTGATTAAGTGATTGATTATAGTAATAAAGCAATTGATAAGCTAATATAAGAAATGAAGTAAGAATAATGACGTGATAGTTATAAGGTAGAAAATAAGAAGTAGAAATAGATAGTAAGAGTTGTAATAAAATGAGGAAAGATATAGTTTAGACAAAAACTTTATTATATTATGTTTAGGATAAGTATTCTTATATATATTAAAGGTAACGAGGATGAGATTTGCATTTATTATTATAATGAGGAAGATATTAATATAGATAGTGGAAGATTTTTTGGATTTTAATTACTACGTATGAGTAATGTCGTAGAGGGATTAATAAGATGCTATCCTTCATAGAACACATTTTATTATTTATTTTAACCAATATTTGGTTATGTGTAAGATATGAGGGTTACATAAAGTAAGTAAACATATCAAGATTAGGTAGGTGGTGAAAAGGGGAATTTTATTCTAAAAATAACGAAGTAGAAAAGGGGATGAGATTATTTACTCATATCTAGATTAATTGAGTGAAGTAGGTTATAGATATAGGCTGTAAGTTAAAGAATAACAGAGATAGAGCGTGAATTTATTTTATTTAATATAAGAAGAGTTGCAAGTATTTAGATAGAGAGGAGGATAAGAGATGATATAATTTTTAATATCAGTAATTAGGGAGGTGAGTATTTATATTATTATATGGTTAGTGGGGGGTAGATGATTAATATAATTCAGTTTATATAAGTTTATATATTTAAGAAGTATTATTATATTTTTATAAGATAAAATCAAAAGTAAAATGGAGTAAATTCAGGGGAAATATTTGATGCCCAGTAGGCATTTGTGAAAAGGCCCAATAGGGTTAAACTATCAAAAGATCTTTAAAACCAGGTTTCAACATAAATTTCTACCAATTATATGTAAGCAATCACACTTTTCAACACTATATCCACCAAAGAAGTTTCAGAACATCACTATATTGCCCTGATTCAGAGCGGTTTGGAACTACACCTTCGTACTGATCCAAAATGAGCTTAAGACATGTATGTTCTCACGCCTCATTTTCAGTTTGTCAAGCTATGGGAGAGAAAATAGAGACAAAGAGATGAAAAATAAAGATTTGAGTGTTTTTGAAAGAGAATTAAGGAGAGGGAAATGCAATGTAGCTCGCATAGAGAAAATGAGCAGAGGAGAGAGAGCCATGAAAGACTGAGAAGATATAGTTTAATTCATATCACACAATAGGTATCAATGAAATATGCAAGAAAATTTTAATTTACATAAAACTTTAGAAAGAAAAATAAGGGCAATCATGCATCTGCCAATGTCAAATGGAGTATCCATACACGCACAGGAAGAAACGATAGCTAAACCCAAAACAGTGCATCATGACAAACTGTAGAAGAGTTTAAATAACTGATCAAATCTCATCAGACAACATATACGATAAATGAGTACTTTGAAAAAAGATCACGTGAAAAAGTTACCTTTGCAACCTCTCCCAGATCATATTGAAGCAACTTTTGTGACTTTCTTCTGATAGAGATACTGTTAGTTCAAAACGAGAACCTACAACTAATGATGGAAAACTGGTAGATGAGAGAGGAGCAAGAGCCGAGAGCCACTGGTTACCACCACTTTCTGAATCTTAAATTATGAACTTATGTTTTGGCAACTTTCTGGAGGCACTAGTGGCTCTCTGCTCTCGCTTCTGAATCATGAGTTCATAATTTATGATTTTATATTCTCATTTTCCATCCCAGATGATTGTGCACCTTTTATGTGTTTCTTCTCTATGTAAACCAACAATAATGGCTCGTGAAGTCAATAAAATACCCATTTATTTTCAACAACGATTAATTCTTAGTAACAAATACAACTTTATTCTTAAGTATATTTAATATCTACTTCTTTTTAAATGATTTTTTATACTTTCTTTAAAATTGAACAATCAACTTCACTAAAAACGGCATCTGTGTTGTTTTCGAAGAGAGAGAGATAATTCAATTAATTTATTTGTATTTCATTATTTATATATTGATAAATCATGTGATTTTACTGTGTCATCTAATACATGTATTAATGGCCTACCCAATGGGGTTTAATAACCATCATTTTCAAAAGGTTTATGTTATAGTTGAATAATCATCTACATTTTAAAATATCTAAAACTAATCAAACAAATTAATTTTTTAGGTGAAAATTTAAACCCTTTATTCTTAACATAACCATTTCATCTTACCTATTTCTCGTGTTTTTAATAATCATCCATTCACATCACCCGTACAGATCCCTCTGTCCTCCGTCGCATTATTGTCATCCTGAAAGTTCATTTCTTCCCCATCCCTGTGCTATTCCATCACTCCTTTGTCTTTTGTCAGACACGTTATGCAGTTATCTAGTATGTACAAAAATACAAACTCTCATTCATATGAGGCTTTCAAAACATGAGTACACGTCCAATTGCATTAAACTAAAAACATTGTGCTCTTTGTATTTTGGGATTTAATCCTCAGTAATATGCTGCTTTAGAAGTATCAATGTGCATTTTTTATGACTGAAAATTAAGTATCAAATTACATTCAACTAAAAACATCACTTTGTGTATTTAAGGACTAAAACCCTCATTAATACGCGGCTTTCCTTGTAGGAGTATGAATTCTGTAAGACTGAAAATGAAATAACCCAATTTCATTCAACAAAAATCACAGCTATCTATCTATTTTAGGATGAAAATCCTTGTTAATATGTGGCTTTCCAAGTAGGAGTATGCATCTTGTATGACTGAATATTAAAGTACCCAATTTTATTCATTTGAAAAACATCATGCGTTGTGTATTTTAGGATTAAACCCCGCCCTAAAATGTGGCATTCCAAGTAGGAGTATGCCCAATTTTATTCAAATAAGAACACCCTTTGTGTATTTTGGAACTAAAACCTTCATTGATATGTGGCTTTCCAAGTAGGAGTAAGCATTTTATATGACTGGCAACTAAATACCCAATTTGATTTAGTTAAAAAACACCATGATCTGCGTATTTTGGGATTAAAACCCTCGCCGTTATGCAGCTTTCAAAGTAAGAGTATGCATTTTGTAAGAATGAACAATAAATATGCAATTTCATTCAACTAAAAAACAGCATACTTTGTGTATTTTGGGATGAAAACCTTCATTAATATGCGACTTTCCACGTAGGAGTATGCATTTTGTAATATGACTACTAGACACCCAATTTCATTCGAATAAGAACATCACATTTTGTGTACCTTTTGGGACTAAAACCCTCACAAATACGGGGCTTTCCAAATAAGACTGAACATTAAATACCCAATTTCATTCAACTAAAAAACAGCACACTTTGTGTATTTTGGGACGCAAACCTTCATTAATATGCTGCTTTCCAAGTAGGAGTATGCATTTTATATGACTGGTTATTAAATACCCAATTTCCTTTATTTTAAAAACACCACGCTCTTTGTATTTTGGGATTAAAACCCTCACTATTATGCGGCATTCCAAGTAAGAGTATGCATTTTTTAAGAATGAAAAATAAATATTCAATTTCATTCAACAAAAAAACAGCACACTTTGTGTATTTTGGAACTAAACCTTCATTAATATGCGGGTTTCCAAGTAGGGGCATGCATTTTATATAACTAGTTACTAAATACCCAATTTCATTTATTTTTAAAACACCACGCTTTGTGTATTTTATGATTAAAACACTCATTGATATGCGCCTTTCCAAGTATAACCATACATTTTGTATGACTGATTACTAACCACCCAATCTCATTCAAATACAAACACCACACTTTGTGTATCTTGGGTTTAAAACCCTCACGCAAATCCTTATTTCCAAGGAAGAATATGCATTTCACATGACTGATTACTAAATAATCAAATTACATTCAACTAAAAAACACCACATTCTTCTGTATATTTGGATTAAGCCCTCACTAACACGAGGCTTTTCCAAGTATGCCCATACACCCGATTACTAACCACCCGATTTCATTCAAATACAAACACAACACTTTGTGTATCTTGGGTTTAAAACACTCACGAAATGCATATTTCCAAGGAAGAGTATGCGTTTGACACGATTGATTACTAAATAACCAAATTACATTCAACAAAAAAATACCACATTTTTCTGTATATTTGGATTAAGCCCTCACTAACACAAGGCTTTTCCAAGTATGCCTATACATCTGGAACGACTTCGTACGAAATAATCCAACTTTAGGAAAATTAAACTATAATTAATGTGAGTTCGCTGGTTTTTTAGCTTAATTGGACCACTCAATTCCAGGTATAACCATACATTTTACACGACTGATTACTAAATAATCAAATTTCATTCAACTAAAAAACACCACATTCTTCTGTATATTTGGATTAAACCTCACTAACACAAGGTTTTTCCATGTATGCTATACACCTGAAACGACTCAGTACAAAATAATCCAACTTTAGGAAAATTAAACTAGAATTAACGCAATTTCCTCAGGTTTTTATGCTTCATCGGACAACTCAATTCCAAGCATAACCATACACTTTACGTGACTGATTACTAAATAATCAAATGTCATTCAACTAAAAAACACCATATTTTTCTGTATATTTGGATTAAGCCCTCAATAACACGAGGCTATACATATGTGACGACTTAGTACAAAATAATCCAACTTTAGGCAAATTAAGCAATAATTAACGCGATTCCCGCTGGTATTTAAGCTTCATCGGACCAGTCGGAGAGCTCGCTGTCGTAGAAAAGCCCGTCGACGAGGTTATCGATGAGCGCGTCGACGAAGGAGCAGTAGCCCAGCACGATCATCCTCCCGATCCGGCTTCTCGCGCTCGACGCGGCGGCGAAGGCGGCGGCGCAGCCGACCACCGCCGCCACCGCCGCCGCCCCCTCCGCCATCTCCCTCACGTCCAGCTTGTGGAACACCGAGCTTCCCGTCGCCGCCTCCACCGCCACCGTCCCCGCGAACGCCACCTGCCGCGATTTCCCCCGTCAGATCTCTCCGTCCCGCAATCTGACGAGTTTTTCGATCCGAAGAGATGATCGAAGGCTTGATTGGATCGAAGTCCCCCGAATTCTGAGTTTTCAGAGGTTTGATCCGATCGAGAACCGCGAGATCTGGCTTATGAGATGCTCGGGGGCTTGAATGGATCGATATCCCCCAAATTCGGAGATTATCAAAGGCTTGATCCGATCGAGAACCGCGAGATCTAGTTTATGAGGGCTAGATTAGATCGAAATCCTCAAAATTCATCGATCGGTAGAGGATTGATCCGATCGAGAACAGCGAGATCTGGTTTATGAGATGATCGGGGGCTTGATTGGATCGAAATCCCCCGATTTCAGGGATTGGCAGTGGCTTGATCCGCTCAAGAACGGCGGGATCTGGTTTATGAGATGATCGAAGGCTTGATCGAGATCGAAATCCCCAATTTTATAGATCGGGAGAGTAGCCCGATCCGATCAAGAACGGCGAGATCTGGTCGATGAGATGATCGGGGGCTTGTTTGGATCGAGATCCCCAATTTTACAGATCGGGAGAGTAGCTTGATCCGATCAAGACGGCGAGATCTGGTCGATGAGATGATCGGGGGCTTGATAGGATCGAAAAATCCCCCAAATTCACAGATCGGCAGAGTAGCTTGATCCGATCAAGAACGGCATGATCTTGTCGATGAGATGATCGGGGGCTTGATAGGATCGAAAAATCCCCCAAATTCACAGAGCGGCAGAGGCTTGATCCGACAAAGAATGGCGAGATCGGATGGATGAGATGATCGGAGGTTTGATAAGATCGAAAAATCCCCCAGATTCACAGAGCGGCAGAGGCTTAATCCGACAAAGAACGGCGAGATCGGATGGATGAGATGATCGGAGGTTTGATAAGATCGAAAAATCCCCCAGATTCACAGAGCGGTAGAGGCTTAATCCGACAAAGAACGGCGAGATCGGATGGATGAGATGATCGGAGGTTTGATAAGATCGAAAAATCCCCCAGATTCACAGAGCGGCAGAGGCTTAATCCGACAAAGAACGGCGAGATCGGATGGATGAGATGATCGGAGGTTTGATAAGATCGAAAAATCCCCCAAATTCACAGATCGGCAGAGGCTTGATCCGACAAAGAACGGCGAGATCGGATCGATGAGATGACCGGGGCTTGATAAGATCGAAAAATCCCCCAAATTCGCAGAGCGGCAGAGGCTTGATCCGACAAAGAACGGCGAGATCGGATGGATGAGATGATCGGAGGTTTGATAAGATCGAAAAATCCCCAAATTCACAGATCGGCAGAGGCTTGGTCAGATAAAGAACGGCGAGACCGGATCGATGAGATGACAGAGGGCTTGGTAAGATCGAAAAATCCCCCAAATTCACAGATCGGCAGAGCCTTGATCAAATAAACAACGGCGAGATCGGACCGATGAGATGATCGGGGACTGGATAAGATCAAAAATCTCCCAAATTCAGAGATCGGCAGAGGGTAAAAGACCGGATCGAAAGAGTACCATGGCGAGGCGACCGGAGAGGGTTTCGAAGTCCTGGCTCTTGCGGGAGCTGTCGATGTAGTCGGCGAGGGAGGCGAAGAACGTGGAGATCTCGCCATCATCGGGCTTGATCAAAGCTTCTGAAGCCATTTCCTTGGAAGTGTACGATCGGAGATTGGCCACTCTCGGCTGCAACACCACCTTCGAACTCTCCGCCACCAGATCTTGATCCGTCGCCCTCATCGTCCTGATCGCAGACACCGCTACGCGCCTCTTCTCTCCCCCTCTCACCTTCACCTTCACCATCATCTTCATCTCCAGCCCCGCGCTCCTCATCGCCGCCATGGCCAGAGCTCTCTCTCTCTCTCTCTCTCTCTCTCTCTCTCTCTCTCTCTCTCTCTCTCTCTCTCTCTGTGTGTATTTGTACGCGAGTGAGAAGAGAAGAACAAGTGGAGTTGCAGGGAAGAAGGTGGCCGCTGCAACGGCCAGCCGTTCTTGTGGAAGAGAAGGGAAGGAAAGGAAAGTCAGTGATTAATTCCTTTTTGCGGGCCCGGTTTGACCTCCTCGGTCTTGGGTCTTGCTCGTAGACCGATCCAGCCGTGCCCTGCATCCCCCAATTTATTAGATGTTTGGTAGAGTTTGCAGGTGGGGTGAGAGCTTAAATATCAAAATTTACGCACGGACCCCACTCCTCCTCGTCTACTTCCGGAGTGAACTGCTTGTGTCAATCTTACCGTGGTGGTTCAATGAGCATGCCTGGATGTATAGTTTTGGATTGTCCAGGACGTGGACGATAGATGTGACGAGACGAAGGTCGTTCCATCTGATGCACGGAAAATATGCAGGGACTTTTGTCAGAGACTTCCGGACGGGACGAGACTGTTTTTACGCCCCCGTCTTACTTCCGGTATGAACTGCTTATATCAATCTTACCTTGGTGGTTCAATACGTATGCCTGGATGTATAATTCCAGATCGTCCGGGATGTGGACGATGGACGGTATGGGACGAAGATCGTCCCGTATGACGTCTGAAAAATATGCAGGAACGCAGATGGGATGGTTCTTTTGTCAGAGACTTTTGGACGGGACGAGACGGTTCTTTCGTCCCTGTCTTGCTTCCAGAATGATCTGCTTATATCAATCTTACCTTGGTGGTTCAATAAGTATGCCTGGATGTATAGTTCTGGGTCGTCTGGGACATGGACGATGGATGGGACACGATGAAGATCGTCCTGTCCGATGCCCGTAAAATATGCAGGGACGCAGACGGGACAGTTTTTTCGTGCGAGACCTTCAGACGGGACAATTTTTTCGTCCTGTCCGGATGAAAACTGTCCCGTCCGGCAGTCTCATGACGAATTGCTGTCACGATTTTTGTCCAACCTCACATACAGGACGATTTCTTCGTCCCGTGTGACAAAACCGTCTCGTCTGCGTCCATGTACTACATAGTTTAGGATCGTTCTGGACGTGGACGATAGACGGGACGGGACGAAGATCGTCCTGTCGACGTCCGGAATCAGTGCAGGGATGCGGACAGGACGATTCTTTTCGTCTGAGACCTCCAGACGGAATAACCATCCCGTTTGGAGGTCTCAGGATGAACTTTCGTCCCAATTTGCGTCCAACCTTGCAGACGAGATAATTTTTTTGTACTGGGATGAAAAAACCGTCCCATCCACATCCCATCACTATACCCGAATGCTTGGAGCTGGTCCTCCTCCATGCGGATGATAGAGTTCGTGGGCATGGAGCATGTGTAAATACCCCAATTTACGCATGGACTTCACTCGTCCCTACCAATTACCCAAAGGAAATGCATGTCACAATCGTACCTTGGTGTTTTTTCGATTATGCTTCGATGCTAGGAGCTGGTCCTCATCCATGCGGATGATAGAGTTGGCAAGTATCCCAATTTACACACGGACTTCACTCGTCCCTACAAATTACCGAAAGGAAATCCACGTATCAATCAATAACTCTCTGGTCAGTTGAGTATGCCTCAATGCTAGGCCTGGTCCTCATCCACATGAATGACCGAGTTTACAAACACGAGAGAGTGTAAATATCCTAATTAACGCATTGACCCCAGACACGCCCTGCCCATTACTCAAAGGAACTGCACATAGCAATTATAAGAAGGACATAATCTAGTTAAATTAAGGACACTTAGTAGACCAATTAATTTACACGACCATTCTAAAAATTGACTGTAAAGCTCTCAATACTCCATAAATCAGTAAACGTTCTTTTACTCAACTTATAAAAGAGCAGTAAATAATACAAAATAAAGAGGAATAAATCTCGACCTTTGAATATATCATGCAATTAATTTCTTTTCAGATGGCTGAAAAATAGAATCAGTAGGAACTTACCTATTTACCCTCGAGAGTTCTGCTTGAAATTTGAAAATAGGGCAGCGACTGAGAAACGTACACGTGGACTGCTCTTATCGGGTCGATATCGGGCAAAATCCGCGATCGATAGGGTACAATAAATAGTCATCGTTCAACATCAGAGCGGCTTCTCTTTCGTTGCTTCAAATTTTGAGTGAAAGGCCGCGTTTGGCTCGCGTTCAGATCTCTTCTCTGCGATTTTCAGCGAAATCTGTGCAAATTTCCGTGTTTTTGATTCGTTTTTGCGTTGATGGGTAGAGCGAAGACTTCGACCAGGAAGAGAAAGGCTGAATCTTCCGCTCCCAAGGACGATGAAGGTGGCAGCAAGTCCCCCGGTGAAGTTTCTAAAGGCTCCACGAAAGCCTCGCCGCGGGTTAAACGAGCGAGGACTCTGGCGCGCAAGGAAACTCGGGAACAGGAATATTTCCCCGAGAAAAGAAATCTGGTGAGTGGGTGTTTGATGAAATGTGTCCATGGTGATTGCGCTTCCCACTCATTTTTTTCATATTGATTGTGGTATTGGAGGGGGAAGGTGAAGTTCCATTGCTAAAAATCATCTTATAAAGCTATACATGTGGCAGCATTGTCAAATAGGATTACAATTTGGTATAATTTTTTTTTTTGATTTCCTTATTTGCTCGCTCTTTCTCACTAGAAAGTTACCACATTTGTGCTCTGGCTTTTTCTTGGGGACGGATTCTTCGCCCTTTCTAATGCTGCTTTCTCACCTTATTTTGTTGTTCATGCAGGAGGATTTGTGGCAAGCCGCTTTTCCAGTTGGCACAGAGGTTTCTACAATTTATATTATTATAGATATTTTTCAGCTGAAATTGCATCCTTCTCGTGATATCTGATTCTCATGTGTCTCTCTCTCCATTGGTAGTGGCATAACCTGGATGCACTAAATGAGGTTCAATGGAAATTCACCAATTTGGAGGTGATTTTCCCGCTTGCTCACAACTTTTTATACTGGAGGTTACGGCAAGAAAACGATAATGAGAATTAGAAAAACTTCGACTGATGTTTCCAATACTTGTGCTTTCCAACAATATGGTTTGTCCATCTAGGATGCCTTTGAAGAAGGAGGCGAGCTTCATGGGAAAAGGGTGTACCTATTTGGCTGCACAGAACGTAAGAATTTATCAAGGATGATTTTTCTCAAATTATTTTATGTGGACGTATATTTATGAGAAGTATATTTATTGAAGTCCCCTTTTTCTTTGTTCATGATAAATGATCATTTATAAATATTCATCTAACGAGGCATCAAGTCTGGCTAAGCATTTTGTCATTTGGGAGATGTTTATAAGTTTTTAATGTTGTTTTTATTCTTCTTTTTTCAGCTCAGTTGCTAGTTATAAATAATGAGCAGAAGGTTGCTTGCATTCCCGTTGTGGTTGCGGTATGTCAAGGCGCCTGTGACTGGCTTTCCTACATTATTAATTTCCTGGATTATAGACTTCTTGGAATGATATTATTTAATGTTTGATATTTGATTTGATTATCCAAATTCCTGAAAATCATAATGCCTTTATCTTTGGGAAACTTTTTTTTCGCCTGTATTAATTAACTTCACGAGCTTTATGCATAACTGCATCCCCAACTTATTATTTTTCCAGGTGGTGTCTCCGTTCCCTCCTTCTGATAAAGTTGGTATCAAATCAATCCAGAGGGTAGAAGAAGAAATTATTCCTATGAAGACGATGAAGTTAGCTTGGGTACCTTATATTCCTTTGGAGGGCAGGTGACCAGCAATCTCGACCAGTCCGATCTTTTGGTTTTTAATTTTATTTGACATTATAGATTTTATTTTCAGGCAGAGTCAAGTAGATAGATTCAAGACGCAGATTTTTACCATGGGCTGCACGCAGAGAAGGTGCCATATTATTTTTTAACTTGCATGTGTTCTATGTTTAGAAACTGATTCTTTTGTCTCCAAGATAATGCGCTGTAGTTTTTTTTGGGCGTCATTAAAAAAACAATGGTTGTATCTTCAAAGTAATAATTCTATAGATTAGCTTTCATTTTTCCTCTGTTTTATCTATATTCAGAGAGACATCTGTGTTCTTGGTTTTTTATCGCATATCAAATAAACCTTCTTTCTAAAGATTAGTCTTCATGTTTCTTCTGTTTCCTCTATTTTCTGAGAGACGTCTGTGTTCTTGGTTTTTCACCGCATATCAAAAAAACCTTCTAAGCTATTGTTACATGCGAAACAGTTTTCCTTTTTTTCTCCTGTATAATTTCATTTTACAACTTTTCTTTCACCGGGATTATTTTGTGATCCTTTCTCTGTCTTCAGTCGGCTAGTTCCATTTTCTCTTATGGTTTCAGCCGCCCTGTATTGATTATTCTTTTTTCTAGAAAATTGTTTTTAAATTCTGTCACTTCGTCTTTACCAGGTCTGCCCTGAAACACCTCAAGGAAGAACGTATTAAACAGTACGAATATTGCCTTCCCTGTGAGTTTCCAATCCCTTTCAAAATATCTAAACTAGATTTTGTTCCATTTTCAACCTTTTTTATTCATTTATATTTTTATACTTCTCTGCTGCCTTCATTTTTGCACATGCTACACACAATATGAATTGTTATCTATTAAATAGCAGCTTACCGGCTATTTAAATGGACACCCTTTAGAGCTTGCGTGAAGATATATCTTAATCGTACGCATAATATTCTTAATCATTGTCTCGCCTGGAAATATATCTTCATTTTATTTGGAACTAAATCAATTCATTGACATGCTGATACGGCAGTAGCTAGAGAATATCCTCCTTGTAAAAATCAATAAACATTTGAATTCCTCAATGTAAATGGTTCGATCAGAGGGACGTAGTTCGTGTACAGATAACCAAAACCAATCATAGGAAAATCAGGGATATGGAGATACGATAGAGGATATCTTGATAAAGCTCCCCTCCTCTGGTTCAGCAGGCTCAATCCGGTGTTTATGGCATCGTCGGCACTCTAAATGCCATTCTTGAAAAGGATTCCCCCCCTTTGGTTGTTCAAAGGGGTTCTCCACTCTAGTCAACACGCATGCCTATCCGCCATTGACCATTCTTCCTTTTTTTCCTTCTTTGGTAATGTCTTGAGTAAAATATATGACATGCACATTTCACTCACTTCACTTGACAACCGGTTATGTGACCGCACGTTGAGAGTCACTACCTGTATTTCATTTTTTATGAGTCGTATAAAAAATCCTTATTTGCTGCGCTTATGACAGTCGTGTAAAAATTCCTTGTCTGGGAAAAAAATATAGTTTCCAAAAAGTTTGAAGTCAGAGAATTTTAATCAAAGGGTGTGGTGGAAGTATTTTTATTTCACCTGGGTCCTTGATATGTTGTATCCGGCCTGCAATTTTGACATGCTGTGTGTGTAACGGGATGACTGTACAATTTATCCCTGGAGTAGAAAATTGAATAATCTTATGAATTGTAAAAAAACTTCAAGAATTATTATTATTTTTTCGGTTATAGATTTTTACCCTCCACTTATTTACTGCAGATTTTTACAATCCTCTAAATGCGGATGAAGACGAAGAGGATACAGTTGTTCCCATTATGTACCCTTTTGAACCCCCGGTAATCTTTTCTTCAACCTTCTAGAAATGATGAATATTAGGAAAGGATAAAAGTTTTTGGGCCCATTTCTTAAAAAAATAGAGTAGGTCATTAATTTTGGAAGTCGTAGTGCTTGATCTTGACAGTTTCACGATCTTCCTGCAGATTGTTCGTGATTTTGATTATGATCTTGATGAGCTTGAGGTACAGACTTTTAGCTTTCCCAGTTCTCTGAGATTTTTCATCCCTTTCTTTTGCATGGAGTATCGGAAAATGTTTTTATTTCTCTTATCAATCAATATTTTTCGCTGGGCCCATTTCAGGAGTTTGTTACTGGACTCATCACTGATGAAGTGCTCCCGGAAGACCAGAAAGATGCCTTCAAGGTCTGTCCCTCTCTCTATATATCTCATTCATTTTCCCTATCGTCCAAATCCATCTCACTCGATTATTTTCTTTTATTTTCCAAGTTCATCTCTCTCTCACTGAATTATTTTCTCTTATTTTCCAAATTCATTTCAATCTCTCTCTCTCTCTCTCACTCGATTATTCTTTATTTCACATCCATGTCCCCCTCTCGCTATCGCTCACTCTATTATTTTCTTTTATTTTCCAAAGTCATCTCCCTCCCTTTCTCACTCAATTATTTTCTCTTATTTTTTGAATACGTGTCCCTCTCCCTATTCTTTCCTTTTATTTTCCAAATTCATCTCCTCCTCTCTCACTCAATTATTATCTTATTTTCCAAAATCATCTCCTTCTCTCTCCACTACACTATTCTCTTGGTTTTCAGATTCATGTCCCTCTCTCTCTCGCTCCCTCGATCGTTTTCTTTTATTTCTAAATTCATCTCCCCACCTCTCTCGCTCAATATTTGCTCTTATTGTCCAAATTATTTTCTCTTATTTTCCGAATCCATCTCCCTCTCCCCTTCACTCATTTCATATTTTTCTGAATCCATCCCGCACACACCTCTCAGCTATTCTCTTATTTTCCAAATTTATCTCCTTCCCTTTCTCTCGCACACACTCAGTTATTTTCTTATTTTCCATATTCATATCTCTCTCTCACACACTCAATGATTCTCTTATTTTCCATATTCATCTCTCTCTCACTCAATGATTCTCTTATTTTCCAGATTCATCTCTCTCTCAATGATTCTCTTATTTTCCATATTCATCTCTCTCACTCAATGATTCTCTTATTTTCCATATTCATCTCTCTCTCACTCAATGATTCTCTTATTTTCCATATTCATCTCTCTCTCACTCAATGATTCTCTTATTTTCCATATTCATCTCTCTCACTCAATGATTCTCTTATTTTCCATATTCATCTCTCTCTCACTCAATGATTCTCTTATTTTCCATATTCATCTCTCTCTCACTCAATGATTCTCTTATTTTCCATATTCATCTCTCTCTCACTCAATGGTTCTCTTATTTTCCATATTCATCTCTCTCTCACTCAATGGTTCTCTTATTTTCCATATTCATCTCTCTCTCTCACTCACTGATTCTCGTATTTTCCATATTCATCTCTCTCTCTCACTCACTGATTCTTGTATTTTCCATATTCATCTCTCTCTCACTCAATGATTCTCTTATTTCCATATTCATCTCTCTCTCTCAATGATTCTCTTATTTCCATATTCATCTCTCTCTCTCTCAATGATTCTCTTATTTCCATATTCATCTCTCTCTCTCTCTCTCAATGATTCTCTTATTTCCATATTCATCTCTCTCTCTCACTCAATTAGTCTCTCATTTCCAAATTCATCTCCCTCTCGTTCTCTCAATCAGTCATTTTCCATTTTCTCTTTTTTTTTCTCCCTCTTTTCATTTCTTTTGCAAATCTAATACATCTCTCTGACTCATTTTCTCTTATTTGCCTAATCCATCTCTTTCTATCTCCTATATAAATCTCACCGTCTATTACTGAAGATTTGCTTGTGTTTCAGCAATTCGTGAAGGAGCAGGTTAGAGAGAGAAAAAAGTCCCAGCGCGAGGTAATTTCTTCCTCTCTACTTCGATAATCTCCTCTTATTATCCTTCAATTTTCCACACTAAAAATCTCAATAAATCTCCATAACAAGGCGAGGGAAGCTCGGTGGAAGGCCATCGAAGACATGGACGAGGAGAAAAAATCAGCCTTTCAGAGCATGAAATTCTACAAGTTTTATCCCGTCCAGACGCCCACCACCCCGGACATCAGCCAAGTCAAGGTCAACCCCCATCTCTCTCCCCTCCCATCTCCATCTCTCTCTACAATCATCTCACATCTCTGTCTTTCTCCGCCGCAGTCCCCCTTCATAAACCGCTACTATGGAAGAGCCCACGCCGTCTTCTGAAGACAATAGTGATCGGCAGGCGTCATCCGTCATGTCACCATGACGGATGTCATGACGGTGATGGTGACAGAATTAGATGACGGTGACGGGGATGGATGATGGATTGGTCGTGACGGGGACATGAGGGTGACGGGGTACCTCGGATGCGTGACGCGACGGACCGGCCGCCACGGATGACTGCCGTGACGGATTTTTAAAAAAGTTTAAAAGGACAGAAAATACGTATTAAAATCATTATTTTTTAAGCTTTTTGAGGGCTGAGATTTTGCCACTTGGCATTTTGCACAGAAGTCCCTGTTATTTTATTTTGCACACCCAAACCAACGCCGTCTACAAATAATTGGAGATAAACAGCTCTGATTCTCTGTCCTTCAAATTTTCCTAATAATGAAAAATAAAATTTTAAGGTTTTGTTCACTTTGCCGGTGATGGTGCTGCCGTCTGGTGTCGGGATGTGGTGGGATGCTGCATGGAGGGACGCGTGACTATAACGTGATAGGTTTTTCTCCATATACTGGGATGCATGACGGGGTGGTGACGTGACGAAAGTTTCGTCATGTCATCGTCTGTCACATTTCATCATCCGTTCTGTCATGCCCAGGGCGTCACTCCAAGTTTTGGCTGTTCCCTAGACGACGACCCCCCTCCCTAAAATTTTGTCTGCTTCTATCTCCTAAGATGGGATTTCCCCATCCTCATCCCCCCAGATCTCTCTCTCCTCTCCCGCTTCTGTCAAATTCAGATCAAGATCCAACGATGGGGATCATCTTAAGAGGATATAAAGATTAGTCTGTTTCAGCGATGTTAGACCCTCGACTCTTCTCATCAAGTGCTTCGCTGAAAATAGCTGTCATTGTCCAAGGGGGACGAAAACACCTAGAGCGAGCTGAATCAGTCATAGTTTGATCATTTCTGCCGTCACTAGTAGCTAATAAATTGCTGATGACTTCGTCTTGGTAGTCACGCTCGATTAACCGTCCCTTCATGGATGGATCAATGAGCGCAACAATGAGGCAGACCTGGTTACGAGTGAGGATAGCTGAATATTTATTCAGCTTGATATTCATTGCTTTACAAGCATTGTAGATGGAAGTCTGTTGCCGTGAATATATAACACTATTCACTTGAAACAAGGTTGATTCTCTGATTCCTCGTATGACACTATCAAGATGTTTTGTCATAGCTTTGAGGATGACAATTGCTTCATTTGCAGTTGGTGACTTAGATTGACAAGCGAGGGACATTGTCATCACAAGGGGCTGCAATATCCCTGCAAAATCTTTGATCATCTGCCACTCTTCATCAACCAGCACATGCTTCTTCAAGACATTTCCACCATTACGTCAATAATATCCCTCTTTTCAACGCTTGCGACTAGCATCTCATACGTTGAATTCCACCATGTAGTGCAGTCTAAGGGTATCTTCTTATGGTTGGATAATCCAAACTGCTTGCATAGTGATACATAGCGCTCAGCGCACTGTGTTGACCCACGTATAGTAGTCACAATGTCCCTCAATCGGAGCACTGTGTCACCCAGAGTGGATGAACCGAAGTCATCAATTGGGGTAGACATGCGCCAAACCGTGCGAGCAGATCGCGCTCGTGCAGTTCCCCCCCCCCTCCCGTCTGTAGGTTGGCCCCCCTACGGTCGTCCCCTGCCGCCCGCCCCCCTCTAGCCTGCTCCCCCCCCCCCCGCCCCCCCGCCCCCCCCTCCGGCCGTCCCCGCCCCCCTCCACCCCCCTGCCCCGCCGCACCGCCCCCCTCCTCCCCCCCCCCCTGCCCCGCCGTGCCCCCCTCCCCCCCCTCCACTGGCCCCGTCGTCCCCCCCCCCCCTCCAGCCCTTGGCCCTCCCCGCCGTCCCCCCCACTTTCCGGCCCTCCCGCCGTCCCCACTTTCCGGCCCTCCCTGCCGTCCCCCACTTCTCGGCCCTCCCCGCAGTCCCCCCCCACACTTTTCGGCCCTCCCGCCGTCCCCCTCGCCGCCCGCCCCCTCCACCTCCGTCCTCTCCCACCCCCTTCCGCCTCCACCCCTGGCCGCCGCCTCACAACCAACCCCGCCTTCTCTCCACCCTCCTCTGGCCGCGGTCCCCCGTCCAACCACTGCCGCGTTCGCCGGCACCGTCTTCTCCGGTGATGCCGTCTGGGCGACACGGTGGCGCCGCCCTGGCCTGTCGTCTGACGCTGCCGCCGCATCGTATTATTTTTAATTATTAATTATATTAATAATTAAACATAGTAATTATACCACTTATATTAAGAATTAAATATACTTATTTTATTTTCCAAATCGTATTTAAATTTTTTTAAAAAATCCTTCTAAATGTGTGAATTTAGTGCGTTGTGCGGTGACTGCACACGCCGTTTTGTGCGTGCAAAAATTCGCACACTCGGTGCAAATTTTCGCACCATACTGCACGACCATCTCTAAATTGGGGTGAATCATCACTGTCATTGGCACCAAGAATATAACTGTCATCTAGAATGACTTACTCAAATGGTGCCTCCGTAACCCGTAGTGAGTTGAGCCCATCCTGGACTACAAGGTTGATTACATATGCCACACATAATACGTGCCTACTTGTAGTGAAATGATGGTCCCCTTGCTTCAATTCATCTTCTAGAGTGGCCATCATCTTCTTGTTATTTGACGCATTGTCTGTGGTCACCACGCACACCTGCGTAAAAATACATCAGGAATGTGAGAATGTCATTGCACAGACTATTATTGATTACATTCTTATGCATACATTTCACTTTAAGTCAAATTCCGTCAATATTTGGACAGTTGCACTAAGGTTTTCCCTAGTGTGTGATCCTTTTCAATTGGCGTATCACAATCACACACTCACACAGTTTCCACTCCTTGTCCATCCAATGCATAGTCACCACTAAGAATGCAATGTTGTTTTCACAAGTCCATACATCTAGTGTTGGTGATACACGCGCAACGTCAGCCAGTTTTTGTCGTCTGGTTTTTTTCATATCTTTGTCAAGAGCATGTGCTTTGACTTTGATAGCCCTTACAAATGAGATAGATATCTCTTCTTGTGTGATGTAACAGGGAAGTCTTATAAACTACTTCCTAACAATCGCCCACGGTGAATGAGATAGACATATGAAGCGCACTAGTTCTTCATATTCTCTATTGTACGACCAATATAATATTGCTTCTTACTACCTCTTATATCAAAATATTTAATCACTGACCTCTCCCTTCTGAAGCTGTTCCCCTTGCCTTCAAGGATACGAAAACCTTCCGATGAAATTTTTCCAGATATCTCCACAGATGAGTGCTGCTCTAATATTTGCTGCGGTCCACAATTACAGTACATATGTTGCATCTGAATTTTTGTCGTCTGAGATCAGACGTATACCTCAACGCATCGCATCTATTAATGCGGGGCTTCTTCTGTTCTCTAGTTGTGCCACTGTCTGATGACTCATCCTCCGCAGACATAACTGTGAACTCTAGGCCGTGTGATGATTCACCATCTTCCATCCTAATATTTAAAAGGAAGGTAACATGGATAAAACATCTGTCAAGCGGTCAGTTCAGGTTCTTTTTCCCTCGAGCTTTTTCATCCACATAGGAGGGGGCCAAATCCTCTTTAGTGAAAGAGTAAGAGAGTGAAAAACATGGGTAAGAGAGAGTAAGAGAGTGAGAAACAGGGGTAAGAGGGAGTAAGAGAGTGAGAAATAGGGGTAAGAGGGAGTAAGAGATAGTGGGAGTATTTGAGAGGAAAAGAGTGAGAGAGAGAGGGATTAATTGAGAGGAAGAGAGTACGAAAGAGAGAGGGAGTGTTTGAGAGAATGAGAATGAGTAAGAGAGTCATTGAGGGAGTAAGAGAGTGAGAAATAGGGGTAAGAGGGAGTAAGAGATAGTGGGAGTATTTGAGAGGAAAAGAGTGAGAGAGAGAGGGATTAATTGAGAGGAAGAGAGTACGAAAGAGAGAGGGAGTGTTTGAGAGAATGAGAGAGAGTAAGAGAGTCATTGAGGGAGTAAGAGATAGTGGGAGTATTTGAGAGGAAAAGAGTGAGAGAGAGAGAGAGGGATTAATTGAGAGGAAGAGAGTACGAAAGAGAGAGGGAGTGTTTGAGAGAATGAGAGAGAGTAAGAGAGTCATTGAGGGAGTAAGAGAGTGAGAAATAGGGGTAAGAGGGAGTAAGAGAGTGAGAAATAGGGGTAAGAGGGAGTAAGAAAGTGAGAAATAGGGGTAAGAGATAGTGGGAGTATTTGAGAGAAAGAGAGTGAAAGAGAGAGGGAGTAATTGAGAGAGAGTACGAGAGAGAGAGAGGGAGTATTTGAGAAATTGAGAGAGTAAGAGAGTCATTGATAGTAAGAGAGTCATTGAGAGAGTAAGAAGTGAGAAACATGATAAGAGAGAGTAAGAGAGTGAGAAACAGGGGTAAGAGGGAGTCAGAGAGTAAGAAATAGGGGTAAGAGATAGTGGGAGTATTTGAGAGGAAAATAGTGAGTGAGAGAGGGAGTAATTGAGAGAAAGAGTATTTGAGAGAATGAGAGAGAGTAAGAGAGTCATTGAGAGTAAGAGAGTGAGAAACAGGGGTAAGAAGGAGTAAGAGAGTGAGAAATAGGGGTAAGAGGGACTAAGAGAGTGAGAAATAGGGGTAAGAGATATTGGGAGTATTTGAGAGAAAGAAAGTGAGAGAGAGAAGGTGTAACTGAGAGAAAGAGAGTACGAGAGAGTAGGGAGTAATTGAGAGAATGAGAGAGAGAGTAAGAAAGTCATTGAGGGAGTAAAAGAGTGGGAAATAGGGGTAAGAGGGAGTAAGAAAGTGAGAAATAGGGGTAAGCGATATTGGGAGTATTTTTGAGAAAGAGAGTGAGATAGAGGGTGTAATTGAGAGGCGTAGAGTACGAGAGAGTAGGGAGTAATTGAGACTCTCAATTTTAGAGAAAGAGAATGAGAGAGAGAGAGGAGTAAGAGAGTCATTGAGAGAGTAAGAAAGTGAAAAACAGGGGTTAGAGATTGTGGGAAAAATTGAGAGAAACAGACTGAGAGAGAGACAGAGGAATAAAAGAGTCATTGAGAGAGAGAGAGGAGTAGAGAGTAATTGATAGAAATAAAGTGAGACATAGGGGTAAGAGAGAGTAGGGAGTAATTGAGAGAAAGAGAGTAAGAAGCCAAGATATAAAATGTAACTAATCTCGGGTATGAAAAAACATGATAATTATCCATGAAAAAACATGAAAAAAATCCAATTTGCAGGAACTAATCTTCAATTCTCCATTTTGCAGAAAATAAACTAACCCAACAATAATGGGGAAAAATGATAATTTACCATTGAGGCGTCTATGAATCCTGAAACTCATCTCCATGACGTCTATGTTTTACCAATTACCATTGAGGTGTCTATGCTTCACTGAGAAGCCAAGAGATAAAATAAAAATGATAATTGATTTAGATCACACAGATATGTGATCTAAATCATTATCGGGATGAAATAAATATCTGATCTAATATGAGATAGCTGGATTGTGTAACGTACATACATGATACCTTACAATGGAGGCAATTTTGGCCCAAATTTTTTTGGGAGTGAAGAGGGAAACTGAACTTCAGTCTTCAGCTGGAGGACCGGAGCAACGGTCAGAAACACTTAATGAGACTGAGAGAGAGAGTAGGGAGTAATTGAGAGGAAGAGAGTGAGAGAGAGGGGAAGCCCAACTTAGACCGATGGAGACAGACGGGGGGAAGTCTTCATTGTCTTCACTGACTCTTCAGCGGTTCAGCCCGAGACCTCAAATGCCCGAGTGCCTTACGACCCCCGCAGCCCGCGACCCGCAGACCCTTATTCAAAGTTTTAGAAAAAATCCGGCCAAAATCGCATAATCGCACCACACACGACCGTGGGCGATGTGCGGTGCGATCTACTGTAACTTTGTCAGATGTGTGGCCCGAAACATCGAACAGGACTGCACATCGGCCTAAAATCGCACCGGTCGTACCCAAAGTTTCGGCTGCTTCTCTGTATAGTTCTGGATCGTCCCGGACGTGGACGATGGACGTGACGGGATGAATTTCGTCCCATCCGACATCCAGAGTAAGTTCAGGGACTAAGGATGGGATGGTTTTTCGTCCAATGATAAAAAAAACGTCCCGTCCAGTCATACCGGGATGATTTTTCGTCCTGTCCACTCCTCCCGGACGAATTTTGGTCCTGACATTCGTCTCGGACGAAAGACACCCATTTTATATTTTTAATGTATTAATATAGATTTTTTTCAAGTCTTTTAGGGAATTACTGAGGAGATAGAACGCAAAGGGGCATATGTACAATTATTTCTGACTTGCGTCGATTTGCACACACGTAAATATATAGGGACTTTGATGTAAATTGTCATTGCGAGGCCACATGGCAACATCTCAACCACGGATGTGAATCCGGCGGTTTTCTGTCCTGATTATCCGGCCCATCGTCTGAGACCTCCGAACGGACGGCTTTTTCGTCCTATGAGACGAAAACCGTCCCGTCTTGTGATACGCGGGACAAACTTTAGTCCTCATCCTCCTCATCCCCCGGATCTCTCTCTCCTCTCCTGCAGCTGTCGGATCAAGATCCAACGGTGGGGATCATCCTTAGAAGATATAAAGATTCATCTGTTTGTCTCGTTTTGTCATCCGTTCCGTCATCCCCGGTCACCTCTGAGGTCCAACAAGTCATCACCTCAAAATGTCGACCAGCAGCCGTTGGATCAAGATCCAACAGTGGGAGTCATCCTCAGAGGATATACATATTAGTCTGTTTGTCACCTCACCTTCCGTCACGTTTCGTCATCCGTTCCGTCATCCCCAGTCACCTCTAAGCTCCAACAAGTCATCACCTCAAAATCTCGACCAGCAGCCGTTGGATCAAGATCCAACAGTGGGAGTCATCCTCAGAGGATATACATATTAGTCTGTTTGTCACGTCACCGTCCGTCACGTTTCGTCATCCGTTCCGTCATCCCCAGTCACCTCTAAGCTCCAACAAGTCATCACCTTAAAATCTCAACCTGCAGCCGTCGGATCAAGATCCAACAGTGGGAATCATCCTCAAAGGATATACATATTAGTCTGTTTGTCACGTCAACGTCCGTCACGTTTCGTCAGCCGTTCCGTTATCCCCCGTTCACCTCATCCCCCGGATCTCTCTCTCCTCCCGCAGCCGTCGGATCAAGATCCAACGGTGATGATCATCCTCAGAGGATATAAAAGATTAGTCTGTTTGAGCGGTGACAGACCCTCGACTCATCTCTTTCAGGGTGGCGGGGGGGCGATGTTAACGGTCGCTCCGCCGCGGACCGCCGGCGGGGGGCCGCGATCCCGCCGCCGGTCCGCCATTATCGCCGCCGCGGAAGCTCCCCCCGGCGCGGTCGTGGTCGGCGCGGGTCTAGCCGGTCTGGCCGCGGCGGCTCGGCTCCGCGCCGCCGGCGTGCCGGTCACGGTCGTCGAGGGCTCGGACGGGTTGGGCGGGCGGGTCCGCACCGACCGCGTCGACGGCTTCCTCCTCGACCGCGGGTTCCAGATCCTGATCACCGCCTACCCGGAGGCGAAGGCGGTCCTAGACTACGAAGCCCTAGACCTCCGCCGGTTCTACTCCGGCGCGCTGGTCCACGCCGGCGGCGGTCGGTTCCACCGCCTGGCCGACCCGCTCCGGCACCCGATCGACGGCCTGCTCAGCCTCCTGAACCCGATCGGGACCCCGGCGGACAAGGTCCGGGTCGGGCTCGCCCGCCTCCGCGCCGCGGTCCGAGCCGACCCCGACCTCCTCACCGCCCCCGAGCTCCCGATCCGATCCCGGCTCGCCGCCGACGGCTTCTCCCCCTCCATGGTCGACCAGTTCTTCCGACCCTTCTTCGGCGGCGTCTTCTTCGACCCCGACCTCTCGACCACCTCCCGACTCTTCGACTTCGTCTTCAAATGCCTCGCCCTCGGCGACAACGCCCTCCCCGCCGCCGGCATCGGATCGATCGCCGACCAGCTCGCCGCCAAACTCCCCCCCCAATCGCTCCTCCTCCGCACCACCGCCCTCGCCCTCGACCGATCCCTGGTCCGAACCGACCGCGGCGACGTCCCGGCCCCGCTCGGCGTCATCCTCGCCGTCCCGGCCCCGGAGGCGGCCCAACTCCTGGGCCGGGGCCCCCCGCCGGGCCGGCCGCCACGTGGCACGACTTGCGTGTACTTCGCCGCGGACCGCGCCGCCGTGCCTGGGCCCGTGCTGCTGCTCAACGGAACGGGACGGGGGCGGGTGAACAACATGTTCTTCGCCAGCGAGGTGGCGCCGTCGTACGCGCCGCCGGGGACGGCGCTGGTGTCGGCGTCGCTGATTGGGGCGGCAGCGGAGGGGGAGGACGTGGCGGCGGCGGTGGCGGCGGAGCTGGGGGAGTGGTTCGGGGCCGCGGAGGTCGCCACGTGGCGGCATCTGAGGACGTATAGGATTGCGTACGCGCAGCCGGATCAGAGCCCGCCGACGGAGCTGGTGGGGAGGGAGGTGCGGGCCGGCGGTGGGGTGTACCTCTGCGGAGATTTCATGCGGTCTGCTACCTTTGATGGGGCGCTCGTCTCTGGGAGGCTCGCCGCCGAAGCACTCATCAGCGATCGGTGGTCTCAGGTTTGATCTTTGATTCCCTGCCTCTGAATTTTTTTCTGTTCATAATCGCTGGAGTTGCACAGGGCCGTTTTCGTTGTTCTGTTCTCTTTTTGTGAAAAAATTTGAACAGATGTTCCAACAATTCACACAATCCCAACAAAATTCGCACAATGCTTACAAAATTTGCACACTATGTAAAATTGGCACAATACGAACAAAATTCGCACAATTAGAACAATTCACACAATTCGAACAAAATGCGCACAATGCCTCAGAATTTGCACAAAATTTGCACAATCATTTAAATCCGTACAAATTGATACAAAATTACGCTGAATTTACATATTTCACACTAATTCTCTGGAATAAATATTCATAGTATTTTTTTTGTTACTAAGAGTGGATGTTGAGTAACATTAACATTAAATAAATAATATTAGTAATTCAAATGATCCTAATAACAAGTTTTTAATCATCTACGCTTTTGTTCTGTTCGGATAATCGAACATGACACAATTCGCACAAAACTGCACAAATAGAACAGAATACATGTCTATGTCTAGCCCATCGTCGTCCCTGATTGGCGAGCCGGCCAATAGTTCAGCGTGGCAGATCAACTAGTTGACCGTGTATCCGCAGTCAATAAGAGACGGAATTGCTGATTAAAACCACTGATGAAATAGGAGCAATTCTGATTGTTGCTAGGCACGAGAAATAAAGAGAACTGGAGAGAGAGCTTCGTCTTTGTGGACAAGCTCATGGCCTCTGAGAAGGAGAAGGTGAAGATCAAGCTCTCTTACATAGCAGTGCCATCACAGATCATCTGCTCGATTCCTTCACCGTCTCTTCCAGGTGTCATAAAATCCCCAAGTAAGAGATCAAGAACGTGAGCCCGATTCTTCAGCGTCGTCAGTAGATCGATCTTCCTCGTGTTCGTTTGCGTGTTAACACTAGTTGGGATGGTAATTCTTAGCGAGCAGCCTGATCCGTTGATAGCCTTCTCGTCGATACCCTGTAACACAACAAGTGAAGAGTTGGCCATCCATTTTTTGACTACCCAGCTCGGCGGTGGTGTCTCTCAGCCAGCGATGGCGCCGGTTGAGGAAGACAAAGGATTTAGAGAATTCTGGAAGCAACTGGATGACATGGGTTACCGACCATGCCTTCATTTCAGTGACGGGTGTAGGCAGACATCCCAGGCAATTAAGAAGGACAGGCGGAAGTATCTCATGGTAGGCGTCTTGGGTGGGCTGAACCACCAGCGGAACCAGATCGTCGACGCCGTTGTTATCACTCGGATTCTGGGGGCTGCTCTCATTGTTCACGGTTTACAGGTCAACCACGTCTGGGTAGACGCAAGGTAAATAGAGAAACAGAGAGAGAGGACTGGGTGAACGACGAGAGAGAGGGGAAAAATCGAGTGGAGTTTTTTGAAAACGTATAAAAAATTCGCACAATTCGCACAATCCGAATCGCACACGGGTCTGTGCGATGCCCTGTGCGAATTCATTTTTGTTCTGTTCGGATAACTGAATAGAAGGCACAATTCGCACAAAACTGCACAAATAGAACATAACACACATACCTACTAGAGCATAATCAGGGTGAAAGAAATTGAACCCAGTTCGAAATTCTTCTGCTTGATGATGTTTCTCAAGGGCAGTCGTTCCATTTAGGAGGGCAGCAAGAAATTTTCCTCTCAGACATTGCTCGTCCCTTCCTGCCCCTTATGCCCAAATCTTGTCTCTACATCGGGGTCCCTGCCTCTTGTGATTGTCTCCCCTGCCTCTTGTGACTCCTCCTCGGTCGATCTCTACCTCCTCTGTTCGGCCTCACACTCGGCCACTCTCTCTTTCTCTCATCTGTCCTTTGGCTCCATTCTATCTTCTATGGAATCGGTGCATTTCATCATTGAAATTACTTCGAAGTCGATACGTCTCGTTGGGATCATATTTTTGGTATCAGACCCATCCATATCGTCTTCAAGGGCGTGTATTTCAAGGGCGTATCTGGTATCTTGGACTTCCTTTTTGGGACATTTCTTGATTTTTCAATGTCCATAAAGGCTTATGCAACCTCTTTGGCTTGACCATAACTGATGGACCATATCCTAATCCTTTTTTAATAAAGGTCTTGGAGATCACACCATTGTGTAAATAATGTAAGACTCATCTATTAGCTTCTCATATTTCTCTTTTAATTATTTATATCCATCAGTCTACTCACTAGGTGAGGTTTAAAGCTATCCTAGTGTCTATTTCCCTTTCCTTTGGAGAGGCCTTCCTATCTTCTTTTAACCACATCACTTTGAACACATTCTTCTTCTCTTACTCTCCAATGTTCTTTTCTTTCCTTTGTCCTTGTTTTACATGGGATTCTGACATGAAGCCTGGACCAACTTGATCTATTTTCTTCCTGCTTTTTCCTCTCGTTGTTAAAATTGTGAGTAATAAGCAATCCTCAAATGACCTCCCCTCAAAGTCCCTCAACTCTTTGGAAGTTTTTGAAGGTGTTAGGGACTTGTATAGTTAAACACAACTGCTCTATCCACAATATGTCTTTGGTGGCTCAAGGCAAAAGACCATTTGCACAATCATGCCATAAATTGACCTGACAGTTGGGTATAATACCATACAAGGACTCATATAGATCGGACCAGTGAATATTTCTCCTTTTGCTTCTCCACACTAATTTTTACGTGAATAACCATACACTTTACATGAGTGGGAGAAAAAAATGATTACATCCATATATTTTTTATTTTACTCTTGAATATTATATGAATAAGAATGTTTAGAAATATCTGAAGATAAGTGATCATTGCATTATAATCTCATTGTAAGGTAATAATAATTTCAAATGTTCTTACAAATTCCTTATCAACATCACAAGTGAATGGTAATTAAATTGATTTATTTCAATGAACTTAAGTAATGTATAGAAGTGTGACTGGTTTGTATATCATGTGATTTCGGCAAGTAGTATATGGAATATACAAGAAATCATAGAGAAAGATATGAAGGATTTATTAAATAAGGCCTTCACATCTCATATAGATAAGAATATATTTGAATAACCTCGTGAAATTTAATCATTATTGCTATATTTTTCAAGGAATAACGTAATGTCAGAGTTTTAGTAGGTGGTTCAAATATTATAACTAAATATAATTACATATCTTATATTTGAATGTTAAAGTCTCTAGGGAACAATGTAGGCCCCTAACTAGGTGGCATTCCCTGCCCAGAGGCATGTGTGCTTATTGGGAGGGCGTGTTCGCATGAAACTCATGATCTGTAATGACGGAGTCCTATTTAGTGCTATGACGCACTAAGGGTGGTGGTGCCCAACTTGATCTTTCAGGCCATTACCCCCGTAGGGGGTGATACCCTACAGATGGTGTGTGTGCCCGTTCATGCCTTAGCGGGACGGATCAGGTGAAGTCTGCACGTTTCTGGGCACATGGGCCGACAGGCACGAGTGCGCAGACACCAAGCGCCGGCGCGCTAGCGCCAAGGGCCACGCGCGGGCGCCAACAATTTGCGCAAGCCCTAAGCGCCACGTGGGAGCGCCAAGCTTCGCATGCGGGCGCGAGATGCGCATGCCGGGCTGCATTCTGTGGGTGGAGCACGTGGAGTTGTGCGGGATGCTATGCAGCGGTCACGCGGGCAGCGCGCGCATCGTGTGTGCGGGGTGCGGGGCGGACGACATCCTGCCAAGAGACTAAGGCAATGGGGCACAATGAGCGCCAAGGCGGCATGGGGCGCATGGCGTTCCCGCGGGTAGTACAGGGCGAAAAGCGCTCGGCTTGAGGCACCGAATGTGGCGATGTTGCGCATACTGCATGCGATAGGCGTCAGCGCGGGTGCTAGTGGCGTGTGTGATCGTCAAGGCAAGGTGGCGTGTGTGATCGCTATGCCCATGGGCGCGCAACGCCCGGCCTGGGGGCACATGTGTAGCGGCAGGGCTGGCGGGCCCACGCGCGTGGAGCGTCAGGCCTCGAGGCGATGAGGCGACACTACCCTAGGGCGATGCGCCTCATCTCATTACTATGTATCATCCCTGATCTTCCTCCATGTAACGATCATGACTACGATGTAAACAGTTGAGATATTAATGCAATGACAATTTTCCTCGATGGGGCTGCATCCCCACACTCTCCTCTAACCCCTTATATGTGATCTTAAGCTATTGCAAAAGACTTCCGCTCCAAGAGATCGAGGCTGCTTGGTGTTCTGCTCCAAGCACTGAGGCCGGCACGTGCCACATTTGAGAAATTGACATAGCTCGGGATTTGACCGCGTGACAAACAGTGATAGAATACAAGTATTTTTTATAAATATCTTTCCTCATCCTTAGTCCTGGTCTTCATATTGTCACATCACAAAAATTTTGTATCAAAATTCCCTACCAATATTCTAGGCTACAAAAACCCTTGTGAATGAGAAGATGAGTGATTAAAATAGTCACATATCACAAAACAAAAGCGGCACGAATAAAATATATTTTCTCTTCCTCAACCACTTTAGACTCCAATAATAGAACTAATATCTCAAACATCCTTAGCCCCAAATAAATCTAAGATATTCCCCAAGAAATCTAATTTTCTTTTTTCTTTCATTTGTCCTTGTTTTACATGGGATTCTGACATGAAGCCTAGACCAACTTGACCTATTTTCTTCCCACTTTTTCCTCTCATTGCGAGTAATCAACAATCCTCAAATGACATCCCCTCCAAGTCCCTCAACTCTTTAAAAGTTTTTGAAGATGTTAGGGACTTGTATAGTTAAACACTATTGCTCTATCCACAATATGTCTTTGGTGGATCAAGACAGAAGACCATTTGCACAATCATGGCATAAATTGATCTGACAATTGGGTATAATTGATGGATATTATGTGGCCATCAAGCCAATCACACCACCATGTTTATTTATGTTAATTGAATAAAATACTTGCATTAATTATTATTCAGTGTGTTTATAATGAAGTCCATGAATACATGCAATGACTTAGTAAATTATGATGAGATGATAATATAGTGATCACTAGTTTTTAAACATGTATTCTAAATATTCTTATTCGATGGATAGTCGAGATAGACATCAAATTATCCGGATAGAATAACACTAGCTGATCCTACTTATACGATAAGTATAGGTGATCCTGTAGCTATTAGTGTGGCGACACTAAGGACAGATAGTGGGTGCTCTTTGGAGAAAGAGTTCACTGAATTGATCCGTAAGAATCCCTGAATGGTATTATACCTAAACGTCAATCAGGTGATTCAAGTCACGGTTGTATAAGTGATCCACTGACCTGAGACACCAAGGACATCTCGTGAATGGACGACTACATTTTGACTCCAAATTACGAGCCTCTAATATGGGATTCAAATAATTTATAGATCGGATGTAGTAAGAAGCTTACAGAGATGATTGAGTGGTCAAGACAGGGTCACCCACCCTTGGTATAAGAGGAGATTGACTCGAGGAAAATGATGCAGAAAAATCCCAGGCCAGGTTAGTGAGGATATTGGAGAAGGCATTCTCCAATGATCCTCGTTACGCATTAGTACTAATCGATGACCGATTAGGGTTTGACAATAAACCATAACCTAAGTTGTTCGAGAGTCTCACGAGGATGATGGATTATACATATACGATAACCGATGACGGTAAAGGTTCCATGAGAGAGTTCGAGACTACTCGGTATCTTCTAGAGCACGAGGTGTAGCTTGGCACCCCACAGGCTGGAAACTTAACCTATCGATTGAGTTAAATCAATCCTTATTTAATTAATGTATATGTTGATATAGTTAATTAATAAGGTTGGTTAATAAATGTTATTCGGCCATTAAAGTTATTAACAAGAATGATAAATGGGCCTAGAGGGTCATACGCACAAGGTCATAAGGGCATTGATGGATATATTTTACTTAGGTGGGGTTTTGAGAAAAATCTTAAGTGAAATATAAAGAGGGAAAGGGGTCTTATTTTAAGCCTGATTTGAGAGCCTCTCCCCCTCTCCATTCTCTTCTCCACTCATCCAAGGAAGAGTGTCTTCATGGTGAGGAGATATTCAAGATTTTCAAGAAGAGTTGAAGAAGACGTGCCAATCCAAGCGCCGAGTGATTGCGTGGATACTTCTAGATGCTGGACGTGTGAACGTCTTCAGAACGATCTCGGAGCGGCAAAGTTAAGGGTGGAACGAGTTCCTCAAAAGGTACACTCAGTATGTTGATTTTAAAGATCGATTGTGAATCGATCGACACGATTCCGCATCCATAGACCGTGTTATCCATGGCCGAACCAAGGCACCATACCCAACAATAATACCATACAAGGACTCATATGGATCGGATCAATGGATATTTCTCTAGGGATTTTTTCGACAATAATTTTTTAAAGATTAATCTTACTCTTCACATGAGTGGGAGAAGAAAGAGATATTCCATCCATATATTTTGATATCATTCTTAAATATTATATTTAATAAGAATTTTTGGAAATTTCTAAAAATAAGTGATTGTTGCACTACAATCTTATCGTGAATCAATAATATTTTCAAATGTTCTTATGAATTCATCATGAACATCACAAGTGAATTGTAATTAAATTAATTAATTCAATGAACTTAATTAATATCCATAAGTGTGATAGGCTTGTATGCCATGTGATTCAATCAAGTAATATATGGAATAGACTAGAAATTAGAGAGAGATATGAAGGATTTAATAAATGAGGCCTTCACATCTCATATAAATAAGAAGATAGTATAGGAAGGCTGTAATCAAATGTATTTGAATAATCTAATGAATACATGTTTTGCAGAATTTTATATTAATTGAGGATATGTATTGGAACATAAAATGAATTATTACTACTATATTTTGCAAGGAATAATCTAATGTGAGGGATTTAGTGGGGGGTGCAAATGAATAATTCCCAATTACATACCTTCTAATTGAATGTATAACTCTCCAGGGAACAGTGATATAATACAAGTACTTTTTTTGAAGATTTTTGCTCATCCTTCGTCCTGGTCTTCATATTGATACATCCCAAAATTTTTTATCATAATTCCCTAACAATATTCTAGGTTATAAAAACCCTTGTGAATTAGATGTAGAGTGATTGAAATAAACAGAAAACCTAAGTTAACAGATTAAAATATATTTTCTGTTCCGCAACAACTTTAGATTCCACTAATAGAGCTAATTCTCAACATCCTTTCATAGCCGCAAAATATATCTAAGATATTCCTCAATATCTGGTGAATAGGTTCACAGAAAAAAAAACATGGGAATCAATTAACTCAATATTTGGGGTTTAATATGTCATTCATAATTGAGTTAATCAATAAAATTTATGAGACATTGGCTCTCTAAATATGATTAAATAGTGATCAAAGGGCCATCTCTATAAGAATGACTGTTGTTGAGGTTTTTGTGTTTTAATGTACACTAAATTACATTAACATCATGAATTTATAATTAAGAAACTAATTTATAATTAGAGCTTAAAATATTTTAAGATTATGTTTTGTAAATGTGTTAAAACTATAAAATAAACTAGAACAATCATAAAGTACTTGGGAGAATGAAAAATGTTTTTTAAAGTTTCTGAAAATAGTTTTAAAGTATTAAAATGTTATTTTAATACTTTAAAATATTTCAAAAGGTCATTTCATATTTAACGTATGTTGAAATTATTTTCAGAAACCTTAGAAATATTTTTAAATACTTTAAAAATATTATAAACATTTTTCTGAATTTTTTAAACAATTAAAAGTATTTTAAATAGTGCAAAATTGACTCCTAAATAAATTTCTGGCATTTTAGTTCATTTAAGAAGGGCCCAATAAGGCCTAAATGGGCGGAGCCCATTAACCTTAGTGGCGGACCCGACGGGCGGATTTAACCAGTTAAATTCGAGGTCGGGTCCACTACTAAAGTTTGAATTAAAAATATATATATATATATATGGGGAGAACGAGATTTGAACCCAAGACCTCCGCCTCAGTAATGAAGCAACTTACCACTGCGCCAGAAGTCATCTCTTAGTGTAGAAATAAATTATTTATATATAATGTACTTTGGACCCGAAAAATCAAATTAGGAAATTCGATTTATTCCAAAGGTCGGGTCCGACGGTTGACTCTCCAAAATCATTTCTTATTTCTAAAAATCATATTTTTTCCGACTTTTGAAATTCCTATATTAAACCTTACTACTTTAATTAGCATTAATTACTATAATTAATTTTTTAATTAAGGAAACTTTCTATAAAACTTTGAAAAAATCATAAAAAATTAATTACAGCTCCTTTTGAGCTCAAATTTTTTTTAAAATTCTCAGAAAATTACAATCTACCCCTCTACTCCTATAAATACCCCTTCAGAGCAAGGGTTGAGGCATCCTCTTTGAAAACCATCTCTCTTGAGCTCTTTGTGTGTGAAGAAAGTGCTCCTCTTTGTGAAGTTCTTCCCCTTCAATTGGTGTGGCTGTGCTTCTCTACTCATAAGGGAAGTTTTTCATTTTGATCATTCACTCATTTAGTGAAAAGGTTGATAGATTCCTTCACAATCATAGTCTTAGTGGTGATTTTTCATATAGTATTGTGAAGGATAGTGGAATTTTGATCTTGATCTTTTGAAAGAAATATTTGAAGTTGATTTCTGTGATCTGAGAGAGATTTTTGATAGTAATTTGATCTGAGATTGAAAGAAGATTTGATTCTTGTGCTTGTGATATTATCATATACTCATCCATCATTGAGTGCGGTGATTGACTGTTGAATCAATCACGGGGAGTGGCATTGTTTTCCTTTTTACTAATCTGAGCAGGTGAAGAAGATTCAGAAGGCGGGGAGGTGACGTGGGTGGCATCAAGGATGTGACGGTGACGAGAGAAGTAGGCGTACGAGGAAGTGCTCATGACGGTCTACCCGAAGGCGTTCGGGGTTGAAGCTCGTGCACCAAGGAACGAGAAGTGCCACCGGAAGACTCCTCAGCAACTCTGTAAGTTGGGTGAGGGTACCTTACAAGGGAGGATCCTTGATAAGGATATCCTGAGTCCTAGTTTGGACTCGAAGGGGGACCTTGGATTGACTCGATCACTTAGCGGATCGAGGAACCAAGTAAACTTGGTGTCTTAGAGAAAGGAGGTGAGAGTTAAAACAAGGAATCATTAAAAGGTATTTAGATAATATAAAATCAGAAAAGCTAATTCACCCCCCCTCTTAGCTTCCAACAATGGTCATTTAGGGGGTGAGAAAGGATATTTTCTAATATAACAAATACAGATAAACATGATAATTGTTAATTGTAGTCATATGTGAGCAGATAGGGATACAACGATAGTAGAGAGATGAGGGATAAACGGGACCCTGAATGGATGTGCATGTATATTGATTGATATATATATGTTGAGAACAAGATGAAGCTGTTAGTGTGAGGAATCCACCTTAGATTCTTATCTTCTACTAGGATCAAGGATATTTATTATTTCAGGAGAGCCCTTCCACTTCTGTTGCACCTTCCAACTTGGATGAATATTTAGCACCATAGATTTTGATAAATTTCAAACTCTCTTTATTTCACTAGGCCAACAAATGAATGATAAAATCAATATGGTTTCAAATCGATGTGGGGATCTATTTATAGATCCAAGGCTATTGTTGGCTAGAGAAGAGAGATAAAGCCCCCCTTCAATTCTCCGCCTAGACTCCTTAAGAAGTTGGATCATTCTGAGCCACTAATTTTTTTCTCTCTCCTAATTGATCAACAAGAAAGATCACCAAAATATTTACAGAATTGACAGATTCACCAAAGAATTCACTCCAATTTTTACCCCAATCATCAAGATTTGATGTGTGTCGAAATTACATCCCCAAATTCTCCAAAAGCTGTTCTCATTTCCTGTTTTTGACCAATCACATTCTTCCTTATGTGCATACATTTTCTGTACTTTAAACTACATTCATAGGTCATTTTAATCACCAAATTTGTGACACAAACGTATGTGATGACTTTTCATCATATTTATGCCAATTTTACTCCATATACATTTTAATGTTGAAAGATGTCCACACGTTCCATCACATTTGTTGTAAATTAAATCAACCATTTTTCTCAGTGCCTTGTGTCCCTACGCATAAAAAAATAATTACCATCAAATGATTGACTGATTGTGGTATCATGAAAAATAATTACGGTACTGTGGTTGTGATTTTCAAAATGATTGGGGAGGCCAATCCTACATCACATCTGATGATTGACAATTGCCAATGATTGACTGTATTCAAATAATTATATTGTATCATGGTGTGAATTTGAAATAAACCAGTAAAAAATCTAAAACCCCTTATGTAATTTCTTAAAAATTAAATCAAAGCTAGAAAAACAGTATATTTACGAATATGATGTCATAAAATCAGAATATCCTTCTAAATATATATTTAATCATTTAGGCCTAAAAACATGCATGTATCATAATTTTATTCTACAAAATAATATAATTAAATTATTATAATGCAATAAATAGCATGTCATGAAAAAATGGTGTAACTCATTCCATAAAAAGTGTACCTTTCAAATTTTGAATATTATATTTCTCCAAATCTCAAAATCTTCACATTCGAATTAATGTTAATAGAATCTGATAAATTTGATAAAAAATATTAAATTTATTGAATATCAAATGAGTTAGTACCACCCATGTCAGCTCATTTTCAAGAACATATTATGAACTTAGCTCCAGATAACAAACAATATATCTGGTTTAATATCAGACATTTCGCCATAAATAAACCTCAAAAAATAAAATATTTTGTAATATAATTTAATTTAATTCAGTGACATAAGAATGAAACAAATTATAATAAGATAACAACGATGTAAAATTTTATCTTCAGAAATTCAATTCAAAATTCCCTAAAATTATCTCAATTCTAGAATCAATATTACACTACATGCAATCATCGATATCTGATTATGCAACATTTTCATTTCTTCGCAACTCAAATAAGCCTCGTTTTTAAATATCATTTAAACATTGGTGGATATACTCAAAGTTTGGAGACTTTTATGAAATTTTCTTGGGGATGGGAATTTTTCTATGGGCCATTTAAAAAAATTTCCAAGAGAGTATAGATAGAGTAGGGCACCTATTTTTATACCCTTGAAAATAATTCTTGAGGGCTCCTCTTTCTTCTCTTTCTCTTCCTGAGTATTACTTATAGAAAGATTAGATGATGATGAAATATACTCAGAGTTCTAGTACCAAAGTTCAATGCAAAGAAGAGGATATCCAATGATTTGAATATCAGATGACTATGTAAATAGGCCAGACATCTGAACGGCTCAAAGAGAATCATTAATGGAACCAAGAAATCATGACCTCAATCAATGAAAGTGTGATTCAATCTATTTTTGTTTTTAAGGTTTACCATTGATTTGGTGATCGATGAAGTGATTTTGAGTATTTAAAATGTACACATCTTAGAGTCATTCTATGCATCATTTTACTATACCTATCTTTATTTTACTATCAATTCCCATTCCATACATCTATTCTAGAAAAGCTTAAAATCACCATTTCTTTTTATTGAAATTTTACCTAATTTTTTAAGTTCATTTTTATCTCATTTAGAATATGGTTTGAGATTATTATCTATAATGGCATTAATTCTCGCAGTGGGTATTGCATATTTTAGCAGCGAATAAAAATGTATTAAATAAAAAAGAATAGAAGAAAAAAAAGGGGACCTTAAGTGGCTGAGAACTGGCAGTTTAAGGAGGGAGCCGACAGTCCTCAAGGCAGCCACCCACTAGCACGCACACAACACTCAAGTTGGACAACAGCCATCGAGCGCTGCCGTAAATGGAGTCTCTGATGGCTGGCACACAGAACTCAGCTAAGGGCCTACACACATGACAGAGCTCGCGCACACACATTTGGGGAAGACGGTAAGTTAATTCAAAGGTTAGAGAAAGATGACGCTTGTACAGTAATTTTTTATTTTCAATTCTTCCGATATGGGATTGTCAAGAATAAATTTTTCATCTTTGCAGGGGGGCGGGCTGTCAACGAGAAAATCCAATCATGAGCCCATGGGACTTGCCTTAAGAATAACAAAGAATCCACGACTAGGTTTCAAGCCGACCTGGCCAGAAGCCCATGTCATAGCATGTCGCTTTAAGTGAACATACATGATCTTAGTCGTCCGATGTTCTTAAGGAAGATAGGACGGTGAGATCTGTTTCATATTATTTAATTTATTGTTTTCTCTTTTAGGATTTTGACTTGATGTTGTAGATGGAAGGTCTAAGTCATGGGCAAATCAGAGCACGAGTCAGTGACGGGGTGACTAATAGGGCTGCAGATGTGGCATCGAGTGGTACACCCCTCATGAATGGGTCCATGACTGTGATTTAATCGCAACCATTAACCCATTTTTTGGGGGATCAAACAGCCGAGGGGCAGAGATGTCCTTTGCCACCCTGTTCATCATCCATGTCAGCCAGCTGACAGAGGCTGACGGGGGGGGGACCATTTGTGATCCAATGGCTTAGAGAAGTCAAAATTTAGAGGCTTAACAACACATCTTCTTTGTTAAAGAACATAGCATCAGTGGAGGTCCCTTTCAAAGCTTAGAGTGAATGTCGAAGTCATGACACTCTGCCACTGTGCAACCAGCTTTGGGAGGCTGCAAAGAAAAGTTAAGAAGAGGGTGATATGCACCCGCAAGGAAGAGAAGGGGGAAACTGCACGCTAAGGCTAGGGGGTGGTGATTGGCTTCTCCACTCCCATTCTTCAATTCAGGGTGGATCAGGTATGTTTTCTTAGTTTGATCTGGATGACAATTCACCTATAAACATATTAGAATTAATATATTGGGCTTGGTTGGAAGGAGGTTTTTGATTTTGTCTCGTTTTTGTCTTGTGGCCTCTTTGAGGTGTCAACATAAATACCCAATTTTCTCTCAATTTTATTCCCTCAAAAAGTACTAAAAGTATTTCTTATAAATATTTACTTACAAAATTCTTACAACTATAATTATAGGATAAGCATAAATATAAAAATCATAAATACATACTAATATTCATCTTAATAATTTTCTTAATCCTTCGACTTCTTCTTCAATTCTCTCTCTAACGACCTAATTAACCACTTAATTATTTTATTAATTAAATTGTTCCTTTTATCTTACTTACCCCTCTTGCCCTTAAATTCTAAGCATCCAGATCCATATATGCACACAAATATATACAGCCATCTCTCTCTCCTCTTATTATTCCCCTAGACCTAAGTTCTTCTAAAATCAAACGAATTTTTAATCTCTCTATCTGTTTAGTTAAATTGACTATCTTAAATATTCTTCCTATCTATCTACATAATTTTATTATAAATCAGATAATCCCTAAACGTTTTCCTATCTTTCTTGATCTTAAAATCTGAGCATACATACACATATAAGCATATTGTTTACCACATAATTCTTTCTTTCCCTTATCATAAGTATTACTTATTTCCTCTTCATTCTTATTCTCACCTATACTAAACTGAAAACTTCTATGAATTAACTTCTTACACATTATCATAAATTTTTACCATAAAATCTTACTCACTACCTAATTAAATCTTAACACACATCATCATTATCTCCATCTTCTAGCTTACTTATACCTTACTATTAATTAAATAAATAACCTCCTATCTCATATTAATAGTATTTTATTATTCTATCTATCTCACTAATATCCTAGTCATATTCACTACCTGCATTAACATCAGTCTTAGTTATAGCATTAACTCATTGCAAACATCCTTTACTATCTTTAATACATATACAAAGATAGAAATAATATCATATATTGCCTCTCTTTCTCTTGTTCTCTCTCACATCATTTAATATTCATTAATATTACCTATTATCTTTGTTCTCTCATCCATTCAACATTTCCTTCACATTCTAATTACTAAACACTTACTATATTTATCATCTTTATTATCATTATTACTTCTCTTTAACTATAACTCAATTATTGAATTCCCCTCTAAAGGCCAGTCCCTGTGGAGACGACCTCACTCCTAATATACATTTGAGCTAGTTTTATGTTTTTGATTAAGGAAAATTAATCTACAATGATAAAAAATTAATATACATCTTTGCCTTTATCAGCAATCCACTATGCAACTGAGTTCAGATTAAGTCGATCAAAGCCACGATTTCCAAATAGTTTCTTATTTTTCCTTTTAAATCATTTCATCCCTTTATTTTTATATATCTAGTGTTCCTTCACTCACGTATAGTTGGATTCTCCAGAATTCAACCAGAGCTATAACCTATTAGAACTTAAATATAAACCTGATTTATATTATATATAAGTATATACCTGATTTATTCTCTATTCCCATATATCTCCCTCCCAACTTTCTTGTGTCTCTTTTCTGACAATCATTTTTTTCCTCTCTTTGAACTTCCTAATATGACTTTGATTAGCACACCATAAACTATTATCCTTACTGAGTTTAAAAAGTTATATAATATATAAACTTCTCATTGTTATCTCAGCTTCTTTCATGCTGACAGTAATTAAACAAAAAATATCATTTATATATTTGGATTTGATCTCTAGATACTAGTTATAGTTTTATTTTACTTACATTTCTTTTAACTTGATTAAATAATCTTATTCTTTAACGACATGTATTTTCCCCAATTACTTATCCTCATTATTTCCTTGGGCACATTTCTATTCTTTCCCTTGATTATTTTTAGTTTCCTTATTTTGTAGTAATCTTTTTTACAAATGATTTTCATATTATATAAATAATATAAATATTTTATGCAAATATGACATTTCTCAGTCACTAAAATATCCTACATTTATTTAAATTGTATTTTACGAGACCTTCAATTTTTATCCATGTTTCTGACCTAGTCACCATCAAACTACCCATATAATTTTGGATTTGGTTATTTAGATTACTCGATATATTAACAATTTAGTTTCATTAAAGATGTGGTCTCTTTATGATATTTTAATTCATGTTAGTAATAAAACGTAAGTAAAGTAATTGTTAAGCTTAAAGATCATGGACATTGTGATGATCTGATTCTGAAACGTGATTAACCTTTAATGACACCACGGATTGGATGTTAACTCTCACTTGTTTGTTGTTAAGAAACTATTCATAAAGAATTATTTGTAATTTATAGGATGGTTTTTGAATTCTATATCCTTTTCATGCATGCATACTATATTTCTTAGGTCATAATAATAAAAGTATAATAAGAATAAACATCTATTGAGTTCATTAATTTTAGTCATGGAACACATGAATTTTACTTTGTGATATTTAAATCAATTAATTTTATGAATTTATTTTTCATAAATTTATTTCTATTATATAGTATTCTAAAATTATATTATAGCATTCAACCTTTGAAAATGATTTTTATGGAAAGTTCCATAAATATTTCACTACGCTTTATGAACCAATTTTAATAACTATTATTGAAGTTCAAACTAAGTGGTGGTAAGTGAAACTAAATGGAAGTATATAGTGCCTTTGGATTCAATGTGTATTATCTATATTAATTTTTATATTTTTTTACTGCACTCACCTTTCATCACGTCTTTCATTCGGATTTTTTGTCCTAATTCTTGGGGTTTCACATTTTGGTTTTATAGCCTTTTAGTATTCCAATTGACTATATTCATCATTTAACAATTCATGTCATTTACCGATCAGATCTGTAAGACGCATTGACTATCATTTTACAAATACTTTTGATGTCTCCTCGAAGCTTGGTTTCCATCCAAACTTTCCTATGTATAATTCCATTTTGCTCTGGTGCTTTGATTGAAAGCTAGAAATATATTTTCTATACAACAGAAGCTAAGGTCAATTGTAAAGAAATCTCTAAAACATAACACATATAGTGTACCTTGTGGGAACTTTTTCAATCATTGACTATCATTTTACAAATGCTTTTGATGTCTCTCTCAAAAGTGTTCCCATATTTTGTCCTTAAGGTGGCCACACTAATGTTTACATGATAGGCATACTTATCCTACAAGTAGAATCAAATTATGCAATTCTATCAAGAAAATTCAAATTTCCATGTTGACTATCCATGAAATAGGAATATTAATAATATATGTTCTAAGGCTAGTGATCGCTATATTATTATCTTGTCACAATCCACTAGGCCATTGAACATATTCATAGACTTCATTATAAACATCACACGATAATAGTAATGAATAAATATTTTTTTCAAAGAACTTTAATAAAAAATGGTGGTGTGATTGGGTTGACGGCCACATTAGATTCATCAACTTCATGATATCCCTTGTCACTCCCTACTCCTGTACCAGCCTTCATATCAAGCTTTCTTTTGTCATTCTCACTTCCATGCTTCTTGTAAGTACACCTTACTGAATTCATCGCTCCTCTTCCCTGAAAACAATACTAAAACTAATGCAATCTACTTTTAAAAGGAAAATCTTATATTATTCCTGATTCAAACTACTACTCTTCTTTACTTACTTCCTCATTCACAACGTGATATTTATATAGTTTTTCAGATTCAATTGCATGAATCCTCTCAAGTCACACACATTAATCCATTGATTCAAATTCTCAGTAAAGGAAATGTATTGGATTCTCAATTATAAAGTTATCTCAGCTAATATTTAAACATGACATTTTTTTCTTCATGAAGAACCTCAATGGTTACATCAAATGATAAATATCCTACACATTTATGTAATCCTTAAATCACTTTTTCAAACCATTCTCAATTTGTTAATCACAAAGTAACATAAAATGATCAATGAGGAGTCTAGATTTCAATCACTCAATCAAATGTCTCTCTGAAATGTAAATTTACTCTTTGGGGTATTCCCTCAAATAAATAAATAATTCCATCATAAGTTTACTCTACTGATAAATCACAAAAGAGAATCTAAATTGTCATTTTAAGGTTCTGATTTTTGGAACATATTATTTTTTTCACACCGTAAATATAAGGAATGAACTACATAGAGGAGATATTGAAATAGTTGCAATGTTTCATAACATTCTTTAAAAATGATTAAATCTCATTTATGATTTTGTAAAATTAAAAAATATTTTTATTTTCTAGGAAAAGTTTTGTTTTCTAGGATTTAATTTTCACAACTGAAGTCAAAATAAAAAATTAAATCCACATTGATTTTATTTCAAAATATTATGTTATTTGAATAAGATTTTTAGGATTCAAATACCCTTGCCAGCTCTTTAGTGGTGGATGACAGTGGTCAAGGAGTGGTAGAGTAGAGGGGAGAGAGAGAGAGAGAGAGATGGGAATGCACATGGAACTTGCTTGATCGAGTAAATGACTAAGGTTACAAAACAAAGGTGATTAAGAGGTCAACTACTCAGGCGAGTCAACTCTTTGGGGGGCCAAGTCTACCCAACTGCATGCAAAGGGGGAAACAACTTCAGTAAGTGTCATGGTGAGTGACTGAAGAAGGCAAATTAGGGTTTTAATTTTAATGTGGTCATAAATTAATTTCCCTAAATCAAATAAACGTTGTAATTATCGAAACTACCTCAAATATGTATATTGGGAGTGATATTGTCTCCACAAGTACTGGCCTTTAGAGATTGGTAAAATATTTGATTTAGGTTTAGGGAAAATAAGATGATAATGAAGACAAAAAAAGGAACTAATTATGTAGTAGAGTAAGAGAATGGATAAGGTGATTTAAGGACTAATGAAAGTGCAATTTACTAGTAAGTAGAAATAAGTAGTAAGAGTTAGGAAGAAGTAAAATAAAATTTATATCATTATTATAATTAATATTTTTATAGGTACTAGAAATATTAAGCAAGTGGGAAAATTATTTTTAGATTTTAAATAAGATATAAGAGAAATAAGGTGTAGATAAATTAGAAAGATACTACTCTTCATAGACGATAGTTTTAATATTGCTATTTATTTTAATTGACATTTAGATTATATGTAAGATAGGATAGGTAGATCTTAGTAAGTAAAGATATATCATGATTAAAGGAGTTAGTGAATAGATGTATTTTATTTTAGTAAAAAATAAGTAGAAGGATGAAGAAGAAAATAAGGTAAGAATTATGATGATAGTAATCCATAAATTATCTAATTACTTATAGATGAATGAAGCAGAGAAAGATCTTTTACATGAGAGAGTAGATTTTTATTTTTAGAAGAATTTCAGTTAATTAAGTAGATAGGGGGAGCTAGATGAGAATGAATGGGAATGGGAATAAATTAAGATTTAAGTATATAAATGAATATATGATTAAGGAATATAAATATTTGGATAATGTGGTTTGTATATTTAATAGACAATTTTTGGTATTTTCATAAGATAAAATCAAGATATAATTATGATAAAATTGGGGCAAATTTTACACATACTTTATAATCAATATTTCTAAAGTGGGATGATTTTTTGAACTCAAGGAGACTATATTTTTTAATATTTATTATGTAGGATTTATTCATATTATATCAATATTGTATCCTGCCAAATTGCATTAAGAAGATCTGATTTTAAATTCTGATTCATAATTAATAACTAAATGTATAACAGTGCCTTTAAAATATCACAATAAATACAAAGTTATAACATGCCTAGTTAGTGTGATGTATTTAAGTGATTCTACTAACATTTTTCAATGATAATCATCGATTGAGTTTTAGTTTTATGATGAAAACGATAAGGGCAAACATAGTACGAAATTATAATAAAGCATAAATATATTTTGACTGGGATAAAGTGAATTCTTTTTTATTGCATTAATTCTGAATACCAATAAAAGAGTGATTAGATCTTAGAAAACTTTAGTATCACAGAAATTTGGACATATAATTAAAAATTCATCTGCATATATCAAAATAAAAAAAGGGATTGGTAAGATGAGGTTAATAGAATAATGAAGTATATGTTTTGAACCAATAATGCAAGATTTATGAAGTAAGAAATCAGTTTATTGAAAAGAGCTCAGGGAGCTTGTTTCAAACCTTATTTTGATTTTTTAAAGAGGCATACATAATCAAGATGATTTGGATCTTTAAATCCTTGCAATTGATCCATATATATGACTGCGATGAAGACATCTAACTGATAATTGTTCATTTTTCTAGTAATTTCTATACCAATAGGAACTTTAACCGTTCTATGTTTTATGCGAGGACTGGAGTTTTTTATTTTTATATTTGTTCAAGTTTATGACAACATGATAACTTCAAAGTTGACAAATTATATTATGCTTTACACTTGTTTTATGACATTTTTTAAAGATTTGCACTATCATTATTTACCATTTAAGGAAAAACATGAAAAACTTAAGATTTATTTTCTTAATATGTATTTATATATATTATTAATTTTTTAGAATAACCCCACTTGACTACTTAGAGTCAAGCGGATTTCTCATACTTATTGGAGTTCTATTTGGATAAAAACAGGCCTTAAGTAAATATAATGGTGGATTTGGCATACAAATGGGAGGAAAGGAGAAACCTAAGCCATCTAATAGATAATAAGAAGAGGCCTAATACACAAGAAGTTTGCTTTAGAAGTTATTTAAACCTCCTTAAGGACTGGATCAACTATAGGAAGGAATTATGGAACTAAACCTAAATTTGAATTTTAAAGGCCCGTTTTCAAATCTGATAAGAATGGCACGTGGGTCCAGGCTATAAACCAAGAAAAGCTAGCCATCCAATGATGTCAGACGTCGTCGGCAGCGTCGCCCGACGGGACAATTCACTAAGTGAATGTAACTATGTGATGCGATGTAACCTAGGAGAATGCACGTGCAGTCCCTCACTCGTGGTAATTTGCCAAACTCCAAGCTGCGAAGCGGGCGTCCAGTAACAGTGACTGTGACCTTCTGACCCTTGTCGGAGCGAGGATGGTGACTATGGCACCAAACGGAATAATTATGTAAGGCTGGCACGTAACGAACTAGCTCAGCCTGTACCTAGGAAGACGCTCAACAGGTTGTTTTGATAATTTGCTCTCACCTAATCTAGCCCGAGCGCGGTGGAGTGCAGTAAAAAATATTGTAAGACGTAATATAACAAACGAGCAAGGGGGTTGGCGTACCTCGTTGGTGGCGGCATTCATCATCATAGTCTTCGATGGTGCATAGATCGGTGAGGGCAAGACGATGGAGGCGTGCTGGTGACGGGCCTAGTGGACTCGACTGGCAGCGGTGACACAACACATGACCGGGACGACAGAGGTCGGAGACGAAATGAGAAACGAGCAACAGTGTGTCGGGTTGATGGATCCTTTGGGACTGGTGGGCGCGTCCAGGTGGGTAGCATGCGGCGCGATGATTAGGCAGAGCGGCAAGCTTAGCGGCTTGGAATGGCGCACAGTCGAGTGGAGGTCCGTGTGCAGCGGGAGGACACCGGGCACGGTAGGGATGCGACTACAAGACAACTCTAAGGCTGCGGTGGAGCTTGGCGCAGCCAACGGTTCTCGGTGACACATGTTACACGGGAGGAGGACATAACCCCTGGCCTAGGAGAGAGTCGTGGGCGTCGCACAACATTTAGCGGGACTGCACGCGGGCGTGATTCAGCATCCTGGTGAGTCATGGATGTGCTTCGGGCGAAAGGACGTTGGTCGGGAGTCGACCCTATCTTCTTTCCCGTCACAAGGTAGAGGCTTGGATGGGCGAGATAGGGTAGCATGCACGGACATGGTCATCGGTGGCCAGTTGGAGAGGGTCTTGTGAAAACGGTCACGTCGCCCAACGATTTGGCTTGAGCCCTTGTAGTCACACCAATCGTGGGCACGTTGACTTCCCAGGGCCGTGCGCAATTGAGCGTACTAGTATTAATAATCTCTAAAAAAAGCTCACCTCATATGCACAGTTGGTTAGCCGCGTGCATTTATTGCATGTGGCAACCGACACTGCATGCATTTAATACGTTATGAGGTAAACTAACTTTATTACTATTATTATTATTTTCCCTAAAAAAAAGGCGCTGATGAGGAGGACGTGGTCTCTTCTCAACCATTTAAATGGAGCATCCTTTTTTCAATGATTGGGCATGTGTAAGCGCTCAAACACGTGTCAAAACGAGATCCAAGGTGGCAAAAACAAGGAAAAAGAGCCATCCTCCAATAGGAAAAATCTGTTTTTCCTAAATAATTAAACAATCCAATGGCCATGATTAAACGCCAGTAAATCTGCGATATCTTGAGATCTAGCCATCCGATTGAGCTGAAATTTTGAGGGCATGTTTGTCTTTTCCCCTCTACAATCCAGACAGTTGGATCATTAAATAGAGGTCTGGAAAAAGGCAAAATTCACTTTTTGAAGCTCTCCCCAAGGATTTGGCCTGGAAGGATACATGAGTTATTTTGGAAGTCGATAGATCTGGATTCATCATTGAAAATTGTAAGTTTCTAATTTGTGTTTTGAACTTCTTCTTGAACGATTCTAAAATGCCAAGGCATGGGCGAAATGTACATACCCTTGAAGTTGTTTTGAAATGAAATTAGCATTGCATTTTGATTTTGATTCGAGATCTGGATTTAAATATTTAGTTTTAAATAGATTAGGAACAATTCTGCATTTTTAGATTTTTAATTTAGGGTTGGATTTCACTTTTCCCCAAATTCTTCACTTTCTCTCTCTAGGTTGATTCGTCTATTTTCTCTCTGTATATTTCAAAATTGATTATTTGGAACTTTAACTCAATATATTAAAAACCTAAATATAAAATTTCATCCAAAAATTCGTCTATCTTGAAGTCCAATTTCAAAACCTCTTCTTGACTATTAATTCCCAATTTTAATACATAACAATTGTCTTAAAATTTTATCATAATTGGGAAATTAATAATCTAAATTAATCTGATCTTATAATTAAAATTATCTTATCTTGAGTGCCTTGACCGAAAATATTTAAATCAAAATTAAGTTTCTACTTAATTTTGACTAATTATAAACATAATTAAAGTCTATTAAGTGAAAAATTAATTAATTGTTGAATTAAATTATTTAAAATCGGATAAAAATTCTTCCTTAGTGCCTCCCTGTGGTTTGACCCCTTGCTTGCTCTATACACAGTATTTAGGTATTAAGGGTATTTATAAATTTTATTTCATATCATTTTTAGGCTTATCACTCGTGGACTTGTCGTAGAAATTCCTCGTACTTCTGCAGCTCCATTCGGTAATGTGGAAGATTCAGCAATGATTCGGCATGAGATCAATCGCATGTTGTATGTGATGCATCGGCGGTAATTCATCGGGTAACTCGTCGGGGAACATGTCACTAAACTCCGATATGAGGGTCTCGACTTCGGGTGGCTGGGGAGCTACGGGTGCATCTGGGGATGTGTCGAGAGTGACGGCTAGACACACTGGCGTGTTGTCAAGTTCAAGCAAAATATGAGGAAATTAAAAAAAAGGGGGGGTTTTGTGATAGGCATTGTTAGTACATTGATTTTGTTTCAAGTTGTTAAATCTAGTAAGGGTATTACACATGATTTCTTTATTTATATTTCTTTCTCATTTGTCTAAGTCTTGGGAGAAGGAAACCTGAAATGATATATCCTTGATGAAACCTTTCATTCGAAATCCATCTCTTCCCCTTTGAGCATGCTATCTTTCGTTCATTCTTATTCTCTTACCCATGCCATCACACTATTTGATATTCTGTGCTAACTGGGAGGCGGAGAATGTCTAGATTTTATCTTATAGTTGGAGGAAACTTAGTGGAGAATTTTAACACCGGTAGACGCTACCCGGAAGAGAGTGATCTTGATATGAGAGGCGAGAGGTCCACCATTTGAAGAGTGCAGTGAGGAGCATTCTGGATCATAGTGTAATATCTAGAGAGAAGTACATCTTTCTATTCATTTCATTAGCTCTACCCAAAACAAAGAGGGATGGCACCCATATTCCTGACAAGGTGGAATTCAAATTGTCGAGGAGAGTTTCGTTTGAGCATGTTATTGATAATTCTAACACTTCATGCAGATGAATGAGGATTGATGGATGAAGAAGTCACCTAAAGAAATAATGGTACATTGCTAAGGGACTAGGAATGATTTAAGTGGGGGGGGGGGTATGATAACTTGCAAATTAACATTATAATGTAAAATTAATTAGAGAATTTTACATTATATTTATGTGTTTTAATGACTATATCTGCATGTTATCATATTAAAATAAAGATAAATCACTTACACTTTCATTTTATTATTATTTCTGATTTTTTATCATTTATTACATGGAAATTTACCTCATTTTAGTGAAGAAATATTTTTTGCAAGGCTTTAAATACTTGACTAAAGGTTGGTAAGGGTCTTTCTAATTTTTCTAGAATTATTCCATATTTTTATATAATTTTTTGACCATTATATAGCCAAGAAATGTTTTTCATATATTTAAATAATACATATTTAATTTATTTCACATTTTATAATGTATTTATATACATATATTAAGGGCATCCAAGTCATTCACCCGAAATTCGGGCGAATGAGTGGATAATTATCATTTACAATAATAAGAGAGAGAGAGATTGATTTTTTTTAAAAAAAAGAGGCCACCGACACGCACATTGATAAATGAATCAATGTGCATGCACCGTCGAGTTGCCATGTGCATTTAATGCACGTGCATTGATAAATAAATCAATGTGCATGCATGCGCCGTCGAGTTGCCGCATGCATTTAATGCATGCGGCAACCGACATGCTCGTGCATTGATTTACGTTTTTTTTTAAGGAACGACGCCTGGTAAGCTTACGGCTTTTTATTATTATTATTTTTTAATCGACATACGTGCGTTGAAAAGTTTTCAAAAAATTGCGTCTGGCTTTGTTTTTCTTAATGTTTTTCTTTATTAAAACAGGACAACGTGGCGCGAAAGGCGATGAAGAAAAGGTCAAACATTACGGTTTAAATTGTTGTTTTATTTTTTTTTTAGAAAAATAAAAGAAAGGGGGCGACGTGGCATCATCCTAGCCGATTAAAGAGAGAGAGATTCTTCTCCAATGATTGCTGACGGCGGACGTGGGCAACCACATGACAGCGCACGATCCGAGGACGGGGAAAACGAGAAAAAGATATTCCGGCCAATCAAGAAGCGCCATTTCCTAACTTATTGGAGGAGAGATAAATACATCCAATGGCCTAGATTTATCCTCACTTAAACCTCGATATCTTGATATCTAGATGTCCGATTGGGCTGAAATTTTGAGGGTAGGTTCGCCTTTTGTCCCTCTACAATCCAGGCAGTTGGATCTTTAAATGAAGGTCTGGAAGTGGGCAAAATTCACTTTTTGAAGCTCTCTCCAAGGATTTGGCCAGGAAGGACACAAGGGATGCTTTGGAAGTTGACAGTTCTTGATTCTGCACTCAAAGTTTTAAGTTTCTGATTTGTATTTCAATCTTCTTCTTGAACAATTCTAAAACGCCAAGGCATGGGCGAAATGTACATGCCTTAGAAGTTGGTTTTGAATGAAATTAGCACTGCATTCTGATTCTGATTCAAGATCTGATTTCTGATCCTTAATTCTACATCAATTTAGAACATTTCTACTTCATTAGATTTTTAATTTAGGGTCGGATTTCATCCTTTTCCCAAGTTCTTCACTTTCTCTCTCTAGGTTAATTTGTCTAGTTTCTCTCTCTAGATTTTGATTTTTATTATTTAGGAATTTAATTTAATGTATAAAAACCTAAAAATAAATTTTGATTCGAAAATTCATCCATCTTGAAGTCCAATTTAAAAATCCCTTTTTTGAATATTTAATTCCCAATTTTAATTCATAAAAATTGTCTTAAAATTTTATAATAATTGGGAAAGTAATAATCCGAATTAATCTGATCTTAAAATTGAAATATTTCTATCTTGGGGTTTCTGATCGAAATATTTAAAATCAAAATTAATTCTTACTTAATTTTTTTTAATAAAAAACAGTATTAAGCATAATTAAGATTTATTAATTGGAAACTTAATTCATCTTTGAATTAATTCATTGAAATTGGATAAAAATTCTTATTTGTTGCCTCCCTGTGGTTTGACTCCTTGCTTACTCTATATTCTATATTTATTGATTAAGGAAAATTATAAATTTTATTTTATAAGTCTAACGCCAAATCAAATACATATTTACGTGCATTTTTAGGCTTATCAAGGGGGTTCAACACTACTCAGTATCTTCTAGAGCACGAGGTGTAGCTTGGCACCCCACGGGCTGTAAACATAACCTATCAATTGGGTTAAATTGATCCTTAGTTAATTAATCTATATGTCGATATAGTTAATACATAAGTTTGGCCAATAATTGCTATTGGACCACTAAAATTGTTAACTAGAGTGATACATGGACCTAGAGGGTCACACTCACAAGGTCATAAGGCCATTGGTGGACATAGTTTACTTTGTATGGCTTTTGAGAAAAAATTTATGTAAAATATAAATAGGGAAGGGACACTCATTTCAAGCACCTAGGCCAGCCAGATTTGAGAGCTCCTCCCTTTCTCCACTCATCCAAGGAGAGTATCGTCATAGAGAGAAGATCTTCTAGATTTTCAAGAAGAGTTGAAGAAAAAGACGTAGAGATCCAATTGTCGAGTGATCGCGTGGATACTTCTAGAGGCCAGACGCGTGTACGGCTTCAGAATAATCTCAAAGTGGCAAAGTCAACGGTGGAACAAGTTCCCCACAAGGTACATTCAATGTTTGATTTTAAAGATCGATTATGAATCAATTAACACGTTTCCACATCCATGAAATCATGTTCTCCATGGACAAACAAAGGCATAGAACCCAACATATATTGCAGAATAGTTTCCGAGTATAATAGCAGATCGTAATCATTTTAATATCATTGTATTTGGATGTAAACTATCACTAGTGCTTTAATATGGAGAGTCCCTTGGAAAATATCAACATTTTTATTACAGCAAGTCAAGGTTGATCCATAGGGATATTGGTTAAATTTTTCCTAATTTTATAGTATGGAATTATTTGTAAATGTGTTGTGGAGGTATTCTAAGTGACATTTCAAACTTAAACTAGTGATTGAAGGTCTTCCAATCCTTTTGAAGCTCAAGATAATGGAAAATCCTGAAAGTTTGTCACTAATATTTTATAATGTCCTATCTTATATCTAATTTATGATTACTAATTATTCAAGGCATGAATATTTGTACCTTGATTACCTGGTTTCCTAAGTTACCAATCCAATATATGCCAGATTCCATTTGCTTTATATGATTGTCTTAAGGTGGTAGAGCCATTTGTTTTGATAGCATTATCTTCCTATGTCTTTGATCGACTCATGTGCTTATGGATATCATGTGTTATTTTGGGGCTCAGCGTTCAAAAAAAATGAAAAAATGGATTCCACAGAACATAAAACATGAGTGGTAAAGCTATGGCTTAAGGGTGGCAATATGCAATATGAGATCTAGGAGTCAAGTGATGATGAATATGATACCTCTATGAGGAATTATACAAACACTGTTTTACCCTTTAGATTCCCACCTCAATATAGTGGGGTGTTAAATGACCTTACAATATGAAAGGATTAACCCAACATATTGGCTTTCAGCTAAAAAATATTGCTGAATGAATGATCAACCTCCTTTTCCAAGCAAACATTTGTGGAATGATACAAATTGGAAACCAAACTCTGGTGAATCATTAGTCCCATGTCACACTCGTCAATCCTTAACCTCTAGGCTATCACAACAGTTTCCAAAGTTCAGTTTCTTGACTTCTACCTTTAGAAAGTATGAAGCTCTTAAGGCAAGGGTGATGCCGAGCTTTACCACTCAATATCTGGGTACCGAGCTCAAAATAATGTGTTTTTTAATCTTTGTATTTTACATGTTTACTGATGCCCGACGTCATCGAGGATGTCGTTCGTTCGGTACCGAGGATGATGGCTCGGTACCCAGATAGTAATGTCGGACAACGAAGGTGTCATCGTTTGACAGATATATAAACCCTAAACAGGTATATGTAACTATGATGCAAGACGATGTGTCCTACGGTTGTATTTGCAGGCCCCGACTTGAGGGGGATGCCGAGCTCCGAGCTTCGAAGGGATCACCGGGTGACGGCAACGGTGGCCTCTTGAACCTCGTCGGAGGTAACGACGACGTCTACGGGCTGAACAGAATCAATCTGTAGGGCTCGTAGGTAACAGACGAACTCGTCCGTACCGGTAAGATGCTCCAATTTCTCGTAGTTAACTCTCGATTTCAGGAACGACGGACCTCGTCGGCGCGTGGATCGTTGTGCAGAGTCTTCATCGATCATGACAACTAGAGCGAGTGCGGTGGAGAGGTGCCGGAGAGCGTCGGCGGCTCAACTGGCGTAGCATATGAGTGGTTAGAGATGAGGCGCGGGGGTCGAGAGGAAGAGAGTGAAGCCCGGGGTTAAGCAGCTCGCGCGTCGGCCAAATTCGTCGAGATGACGTTAAGTCAACTAGTCGGAGTCACACGGCGGACGCGAGCTAAACACTAGAAGATCTTGATTGGCGACAGGTGCGAGCTGCGTGAGCAGCGCAATCGCGCCAAGGAACACGATGACCCTCGCACCAACTTGAGCACAACAACGACTCAGCGGGCATGTCCGGGCTGGAGGGTGGCACGACCATAAGGCATCGGCAGACGTCGATCTCAGTCTGAGCACGAGTACCCACGGCGACCAGGCGATGATTACAGTGATAGCACCCACGGGAGCCCAATTCAGGATGTCAACGGCCGTCTGAGAGTGCATAGACGGTGGGAGTGGCCAACAGTGCCAATGGCGACGCTAGAGCATTCAACTGATGGTCAGCCGGTCGGTCACGATTTCTGAGCAGGTCAATATCCACGATTTGAACAGTTCTGATGAAGGGTAGGGCGTTTGTTGTGACTTTTCGTCGGTCAACACAATGCGGGATCGAACAAATCAGAGACACAAATTCACAGCTGCTGATTCCCGACGTTGATGCGGATCCAGTCATAGGCACCGATGACTTCCGATTGATCGTGGAGAATTCCCCCGCGGGAACCCCGACAGTTTGGTAATTCGCCGCAGCGGTGGGGCTGGCCGATCGAGCCTCTTAGAGCCACTAGAGGTGGTGGGGACTCTCTGGATGGAGGAGTCCCCTCCCTATCGATTGCTTGTTCACAGGACCTTGGACGAAGTCGATGAATGACGATGGCACCCGGTGATTTCCTGCCAACTGCACTCGGTTGGTGTTTGGAGAAGAGCAATCAGGCCAATTGCTGCATCCCCATTCACGTTGATCTGACGCCCAATTCATGTGGGGAATTTTGTTCTTTCCCCTTCCTGTTTGCCCTCTTCTTCCTCTTTCCCCTCCCTCACTTCTCCTTTCTCTCTGATCGAGGTGGTGAGACCAAGAAACTGAACAAAATCACAACTCGAAATTTCCTGGTCTGCGTTCTTAGGGTGCCCACTCTTCCCTTATAAAGGAAAGTCAATTGGGCCTAATGGGTCAACAAAGAGAGGGGGTCTTGGTCCATTAGGGGGGGGGGACCCTTATATAATGGGCTCCCATTACAACCAAACAAAATAAAATAAAATAAAATCATAAAATGACTGACACAGACTCGACGAAATGATTGGATGAGACCAAGGAAATGTAAACACGAATAAGCAGGGGGGACGACAGAAATCAGAAAACGATAAAAATGAGCATAATTTCACCCGTGCGGTCAACGACGATGGCGGCGGCGGGGATGATGCTTTCGACGGGTCAAGATGGCATGCGCCATCATTTTCTTTCATCAAAATTGTCGTAAATGGATGTTACTTAAGCTTATTAATAATTTATTATATTTTTTAGTGGAGTTCTGGTTTTCCTCAATTTTCTGGTATTTTTTATGGAATTATCTTTAATTAAATCCAAATAATAATAATTTAACAAATTAGAATTCATATGGGTTTTAATGTTTTAAAGGTTTATTGAATGGGAATGTAGTTTTTGTGATTTTTGGTATTTTACGGAATTTGATGACATTAAATTTATAAATAAAGTATTTATAATCCAGAATATATATATCTTAATCTAATCAAGTATTTGTAATGTCTAAAGCATACATTTGTTTTATTTAATCTGCTCCATCAAGTGTGGTAATCTGATTCATTCAAACTGTGGCCAATGATTAGGGTGCGCTCTTCAATATATTTTATTATTTCTTTTTACATGAAAAGGTATGCATAAAATAAATAACAAATTAGCTTTTTAAAAGTGCTGATTTACAAGTGTGACACAGAAGGAGAGTAGAAAATTCGATATTTTTATCGTAATAAACGCATCGAATCCATTTAAATGTGGTCAGATACATGACATCGTGTGATTTGACAAAGCAAAAGAAGACCGGTTTAACATGTTGGAATGTGTTTTCCCAGTACACGTCTTTTCATGACGAGATGATTGATTAAGTATGGATTTCTAGGGCAATGTGGAGCTTTTTGACAAAATTGAGGGCACATGTTACACATTATTGAAGCATGTTTTCAAATCTTTATTATGACACATAATCCTCAAATGCAATGATTACACACATCGCTGGCAATTATAGAGGGGATTGAGGAGGAGAGAGAAAATATCAACAGCCTAGATTGCTCCAATTTCACAACATGACATCTAACTCTATAGAAGTCTTAGGGTGAAATGTTAAGGACGGTTTGGCCTTTACCTCCTTTATACATCTGTTGTCTCTTATATTCAAGTAGATCCCCATCTAAGTAAAAAAAGTCTTTTGAATTTTTTTTTAATTTAGATTAGCGTAGTGATTCACTCATTTAAAATCAGCTTTTTTCTTACGCTCTTGAGTTTGAGAGTGAAGGATTGAATATCTGATAAAGACTCATGAAGAAAAAGATCTGCTCAGCCTGGTGGGCACATGATAATGATAACGATGACAATGACGAAATCTATGACGTCAAAAGTGATGAAAACGATGACGGTGATGATGATGATGATGACGACGACGATGATGATGATGATGACTGCTATTATGATGATGATGATGATGATGATGATGACGACGATGATGATGATGATTATGATGATGCTGATGACGACAACGATGATGACGATGATGGCAATTATGATTATGATGATGATGATGGCGATTATGATGATGCTGGTGACGACGGCGACGATGATGATGATGATGATGGCGATTATGATTATGATGATGATGGCGATTATGATTATGATGATGATGATGGCGATTATGATTATGATGATGATGATGGCGATTATGATGATGGTGATGATGGTGATTATGATGATGATGATGATGACGACGACAATGACGATGATGATAACGATGATGGCGATGATGATGATGATAATGATGATGATGATGATAATGATAATGATGATGATGATGATAATGATGGAGATGATGATGATGACGATGAAGACGACGACGATGATGATGACGATGTTGATGACGATGATGATGACGATGATGATGCTGATGCTGCTGATGATGATGATGATGATGAAGACGACGACGATGATGATGACGATGATGATGCTGATGCTGATGATGATGCTGATGCTAATGCTGATGCTGATGATGATGATGATGATGATGATGATGATGATGATGATGATGATGATGATGATGATGATGATGAAGACGATGACGATGATGATGACGATGATGATGCTGATGCTGATGATGATGCTGATGCTGACGCTGATGATGATGATGATGATGATGATGATGATGATGATGATGATGATGATGATGATGATGATGATGATGATGCCAATTACAATGGGAATAACTATAAAGATGACATCAACATCATAGGGAAATAAATCATCAACTATTTGTCAACATCGGCCTCATCAGGCCATACCAAACCCTAGCCGGACTAATCTTACTAATGTACCAACTAATTCAGAGATCTTTAACAAATTTTCCAGCAGTCTGATTATGGGCCTTTGAGCACTCAAATGAAAGTCCAAATCCATTGATTTATACCTGGCGGGGAGCTCTCAGTTGCCATTTAGAAGAACAAGAAGAAGATGGGCTCGCTGGAGGGGGCCATGGCGGAGAACGGCGGCGATGGCGAGGTCGCCGCCCCCAGCTACAGCGGCAAGGAGCGCCAAGGCAACGGCAGTGGCGACGACGTGGCCCAATCGGATGCCCCCACGTCGCTGCTCCAAGGGGACTCCGTCGATTGCCCTGGCTCGGCCGGAGGTGCTACAAGGAAGGGCAGGTCTGGGGCGGGGGCGATGCTGCCCTTGGAGGTCGGGACGAGAGTAATGTGTAGGTGGAGGGACGGGAAATTCCACCCTGTGAAGGTCATCGAGCGGCGGAAGTTGCCGGCGAAAGACTCCGGCGGCGGTCACGAGTACGAGTACTACGTCCATTACAGTGAATGTGAGTGATTTTTCCTTGAAATTAGGGGTTTTTGGGTGTTTTTGTGGTGATTTTTGGTGATCCTGAGAGTTTGGGTCGGTCTAGGGTTCGTATGTTAATTTGTTGCCTTCCAAATCAATGATCCTGGATATTTGGGTCGGTCTAGGGATCGTTGATGGTAGGTTTTTTAGGGCTCATATGTTAATTTTTTAGCTTTTAAATCAATGATCCTGAAGATTTGGGTCGGTCTAGGGTTGGTTTTTATTGTTTAAAGCTTTAGTTTTTTGCTTCGAAATCAATGATCCTGAGTATTTGGGACGGTCTGGGGTTCGTCGACGGTAGGTTTTTTAGGGCTCATATGTTAATTGTTTAGCTCTTAAATCATTGATCCTGAAGATTTGGGTCTGTCTAGGGTTGGTTTTTATTGTTTATAGATTTCGTTTTAGCTTCTAAATCAATGATCCTGAAGATTTGGGTCGGTCTAGGGTGGTTCTTTATTGTTTGTAGATTTAATTTTAGCTTCGAAATCAATGATCCTGAATGGATGGTTTTGGGTTCTTTGAAGCTTGGGTTTTTAATGTTCGTATGTTAATTTCTTAGTTTCAAAATCAAAGATCCTAAAGGTTTATGTCGGGCTGGGGCTCGTTTGCCCCGTGATTTTTTATTGCTGAAAGTTGTCTCTGTTCTGTTGGTGAGAAGACAAACTTGACGTGGTGAAGAAGTTGAGCACGAAAATTGATTTAACCTCTTTGTGGCCGTTGTATAACTTTTCTTCTCAAGTATACTGCTGACAATTTTAATGGTTTTAGCTAATACTGATGAAATAATTTTTTTTCCGAGGGTCTATTTCGTTGCTACCTGGAGAACTGGTTTTTTACATGCTCACGCCTTCATCTTTTGAAAAGTATCTGGGTAGAGGTTCCGACTAGAAGCGAGTCGGGAGCAATTTTTGTTTGTGCTGGCTGATTGATTGTCTTATTTTTTGCTCCAATTCTTATAAAAATTTAGAAATTATGGCCCCTTACGTGAATATTTACTGCACTCCTTATTGATATTCTTAAAAAACATACTATTAATCCTCGGAAATCTTCTTTGGTTCATCCAGGGAGTTCCGCAACTTCCGAATATCCTCGATTTTTTGAGGAACCCACATTTCGTATCATATCTTTGTGATCTCTCGCCTTCATTATGTTTTAGCATCCCTGGAAAGTTTGATTGAAGACGAATTCATCTAGTGGACCATAATTATCGAATTATTAATTGGTTGTAAAACTTACTACTTTGAATATGTGCTTCTTTCTATTTCGGGTGTACTTTGCCTCCAATGTCTTTAATAGTTCGGGAAGGTTCTATCCTAATGCGATTGAAAAATCCATTCTCCAGTCAATCGAAGGCTTGACGAGTGGGTCAAGCTTGATCAATTTGATCTTCATACTGTGGAGACAGATGTTGACGAAAAAGTTGAAGAGAAGGTAAAGATTTATTACGTACGGCAATATTAGATTTCTTAAACATTTTGATGTGTTAAATATCAAAATTCCATAATTTCCATAAATTCCACAAAAAAGGTGAGTAATTTGGGGCCAATTCAAACCTTTTCTTGATTCATTGATCGGTATGATTGTGATATGGGTTTTTTTCCCTTTCAGTACCATTTTTTCATTGATTCTTGTTTAGCTTTCATGACTTTTGGCTTTCTGTCTGGTTATTTTTACTATGGTCCAGAATATCTTTTGCTTATGCTTTCTCAGTGTAAATGTTCTATCCTTTTATGTTGACCGCTGAATGAACCATATCAATTGCGTGAAGTACTTTTTTTTCATTTATTTATGGATTGAAAACTTAGTTATTTTTAACCTCATTTTCTATTTTTTCTTTCTCTGTGGCCAGGCGACAAGCTTGAAAATGACTCGTCATCAGAAAAGGAAGATTGACGAGACACATGTAGAGGTATGCATTCGTTTGATCTTCCAAAGAGTTTCTGTATTTGTCTATTTACAGTAGCCCCCAATGTAAAACCACTGTGGATTGTTATGTTTTCAAGGAAATAGTCAACAGTTGTCTCTTTCTCATAGCCAGGGCCATGAAGAGCTCGACGCTGCAAGTCTCAGAGAGCACGAAGAATTCACAAAAGTGAAAAACATAGCGACCATAGAGCTCGGAAGATACGAAATTGAGACTTGGTACTTCTCCCCTTTTCCTCCCGAGTACAATGATTGTATCAAGCTGTACTTCTGCGAGTTCTGTCTCAACTTCATGAAGCGGAAAGAGCAGCTCCAAAGGCATATGGTGAGCCATGTCAAATAATTTTTTTAACTTGTAATTCTAGTATGGCATGTTATGCGATCTATTTATGATAAATATTTTTTTCTGATTTCCTTCGTAGAAATTCACTTTATATCTGGTTTACAAATGAGTCTGTTCTGCTTCACCCCAGTGCCGCCAGGTGCTCTCTCTCGTGTGATTTTGTTTACCAACGGAACCTTCTGTTAAACTTTAGGTTATGACAACTCTTCACATAATCTATTGCCCGTAGATCTAAACTCTGCTGCTGCATATTAACGGGCCACCACCTGCTACTTCGTCTTCCAAGTGACCAGACTGTCCCCAATAAAAGCGTAGTAATGTGGGGTTGATTGCCTTGCCACAGGTGACTTAGAAAAATCTGGACCAATTTATACAACTTTCATGTCACCTTTTCTTGTAATCTATATTCCTTAAGATTCATTAAAACCCTGTATTAGGGATAGTTTGGTCTATTGGGTCAGTCACAAGTTCATTCAGGCTGCCGATGGGATAAGAGATGTCAGGTCGGGTATGGATTAAATATACCAACTTGTAATAGTCCTCCAATTTCGTATCCCAATTGACCAAAACAGTCAAGAATCTAAAAAGATTGTATTTAGAAGAATGTAGTAATGTAATCGACTGACCTCTCTGTAACAGGAATCCACTAAATTGAGAGAAATAGAAAGCCTGAAAGAATTTTGACAACGGGAGTTGGCCGCATTAGCCGCAAACCCACAACTGTCGCATGTGCGGAGCTTCTCTTGTGCTTCCTTCTTGTCTTGATAAGTCTGAAGGAGGAACTTACCACAACTTCACAATGAACTTCGGGAAGGATTCAATGTTCACCGAGGGAATTCCAATTCAATGTTTCACATTGATGTCAACACCAGGAATCGCTGGTTTTCCTGCAAGCCTTCTTGTTTACTGCGAAACATCAAGGATGTATTTCTTCTGAGAAATGGATATGCGTCTTCTTGAGTATGCACTCTTAATTTCTAAAAAAAAAATCTCAGTATGCCCAGTGCCGAACGTTAAAATGCTGGGATAGACTTCTACACAGACGCTGAATCTGCTCGTTATCCCCTGTTATGATTATAAAATTGTTGGTACGCGCACATTAAGCCAGAGACAGCATATCACTGAGGACAGAAGCTGAGAGATAGGGTAGAACAGAGAAGACAGGAAGAGAGTAGAAAAACGAAATGAACTTCTGTTATCCGATTTGGGGAAAGTTTCATCTTATTTGAAGAACACATGTGTTATCTGATCCTCCTTACGTGGTAGATATCTACCCGTTAAATCTTTCCGGAATGACCAGGACACAAATACACAAATTCAACTTAAAAAAAAAACAAGTACAAAAATTCAAAGGACATCTTTCAAAAGAAGGATAATAAATCGCAATTTTCAATATTCCCCCTCAAGATCTTTATTCGTTTTCTTCTTAGACCATGCTTCTTAAACGGTTTTGTGAACTGTTATATTCATTAAAATTACCAAGGAAGGATTTAGATGTGTCTGCTAATCGTTTGTATGACAAATAATTAGTTAGTGAATATGCTGGTTTTCTGGGGCAGCTCTTTACCGCCTCTCAGTGCAGTATACCAGTACATTTAACCATCTTCCTGATTTATCGCATCATCCATATTCACCGCATTCTCTCTATTTTGGCCCGTTTCATCATCTTTTTCTTCGAATCCCGCTTCTTCTGCTTCAGGCATGGCTTGGACCTGCATTGGATTCACTTAGAGAGTGACTATGTCAGTAGTTCCGTGAACTGAAAAAACAAACATGGCGGCTCACTCTTACATCGGTCTCAAAAGGAAAATCAAATAAAAGGGTAGTAAATAATAGCCATAACTAATACATTCCAGTGTTTCACAGTTGGTCCTGATGAGTTTTCTGGCGACCGCAAAAATCTTACCCTCTCTGCAAACTGTGCACACCCAAATTACTTAATTTTTATCCCCGGTTATCTCTTGTATCTTGAGTAGAAACTTCTTTGTTGCATTCGTGTCATTTCCTTTTTTAACGTGAAGGATTTGTATAGTCTTTTGATGTTGAGATTTTTACTGATTTATGGAATTTCATTCGCAGAGGAAATGCAATCTGAAGCATCCGCCTGGAGATGAAATCTACCGTTCTGGCACGCTTTCGATGTTTGAGGTTATTTTTTTCTTTTGTTCTTATTTTTTCAATAAGTTCGGGGAACCAAAACCCAATATTTGCGTCCACTAAAATAAATTTATGTGAGCGCCAAATTCCTCTTGATTTCTCTGATTTTTTGTTCTTTATTTCTTGAATTAGGTGGACGGCAAGAAGAATAAAGTTTACGGACAGAATCTATGCTACTTGGCGAAGCTGTTTCTGGATCACAAGACGCTCTACTACGATGTTGACTTATTTCTATTCTACGTTCTATGTGAGTGCGATGATCGAGGTTGTCACATGGTCGGCTACTTCTCCAAGGTGAATGAATCTTTGCATAAAAAATAACAATCTTATTTTATCTCATGAAATGAATTTTTTTTCTTATTTAATCATTTTCCCTCTCTCAGGAAAAACATTCCGAGGAGTCTTACAATCTAGCTTGCATTCTCACCCTCCCACCTTACCAGAGAAAAGGATACGGAAAATTCCTCATCGCATTCTGTGAGTCTTTTAAACCCACAGAAATTCCCATTTCAGAAATTAAAAATAATAAAATAAAATTCGTGGAAATCAGCTTATGAACTATCAAAGAAAGAAGGCAAGGTGGGCACACCGGAGAGGCCTCTCTCGGACCTAGGTTTGCTGAGCTACCGTGGGTACTGGACACGCGTCCTCCTCGACATCCTGAAGAAGCACAAGAGCAACATCTCCATCAAGGTGACGTCTCCCGTCTCTTTGACTTTGACTTTGATCGACGCTAAGAAACTAGACATGGTTGTTCGGTTCCTTTTCTGCGAACTTGTGCGAATTGTTCGTTCTGTTCGGTTTTCCGAAACAGAACAATATCAAATTTGAACAAGATCATCGCACATACCCGTGTGCAGTTCTATTGTTTGCTTTGTGCAAATTTTGTTCTAATTTTGTTCGAATGTGCGAATTTTTTCATTTTTGCACAAAAAAAAAACAGAGCGAAGAACAAAGCCATGTGCGGTTCTTTTGTGCTAATTTTTTGTTCGGTTCACATGAACATAACAGAACAACCATGTCTGATCTCCATCAAGGTGATGTCTCCCATCTCTTTGACTTTGATTGACGCTAAGAAACTAGACACGGTTGTTTGGTTCCTTTTGTGCGAACTTGTGCGAATTGTTGGTTGTTTTCCAAACAGAATAATATCAAATTCGAACAAGATCATCGCACAGACCCGTGTGCAGTTCTATCATTCGCTTTGTGCAAAATTCGAATGTGCGAATTTTGTCCAAAAAAGAACAGAACAAAGAGCAAGACCCTGTGCGGTTCTTTTGTGCGAATTCAAACAAGATCATTGCACAGACCCGTGTGCAATTCTATCGTCCGCTTTGTGCGAATTTTGTTCTAATTTTGTTCGAATGTGCAAATTTTATTCGTTTTTTGCACAAAAAAGAACAGAACAAAGAACAAGGCCCTGTCTTTTGTGCAATTTTTTTACTGGCTTCAAACAAACAGAACAGAACAACCTTGTCTAATCTCCATCAAGGTTGTGTCCCCCGTCTCTTTGACTTTCACTTCGACTTTAACTTTGATCGACGCTAAGAAACTCAAAAGCCGACGGTGGGTGGCAGGAGCTGAGCGACATGACGGCGATCAAGGCGGACGATATACTGAGCACGCTCCAGAGCTTGGACTTGATCCAGTACAGGAAGGGGCAGCACGCGATCTGCGCCGACCCGAAGGTTCTGGACCGTCACCTGAAGGCGGCGGGACGAGGCGGCCTGGATGTTGACGTCAGCAAGCTGATCTGGACTCCTTTCAAGGAGCAGGGCTGACGTGGATTGCCTTCCTCCCTGCCACCTGTACATGACGGTTGAGACGCCGTTGACCGTTGATTTGGTCCTTTGTGCTGTTATCTGATCATCTTATCTGAGATTCCTGGCCGTTGGATCTTGGTGCCTGAGATCCGGGCCCAGCCATGTGATTGGCTCGGCTCTAGAGAGAGAGAGACAGGGACCTGGACAGTCTGGAAGTGGCCCAAGTGTTGGAGAGAAGCAATTTTCTCCATGCGCAAAACTGTCTATGAATCTCTCTCTCTACTTGTAGAGAGAGAAAATAAAGTAATTTGAGTTCTCTCCTCAACCTACGGTCTAAATTGTCCTTTCCACACTGCCCATTCCCTTAATATCCCCTCTTTCTTTCTCTTATTCTCTCAATTCGGTTTTCTCTCTCTACTTGGAGAGAGTAAATAAATTAATTTGAGTTCCTATCCCACTGTCTAATTGTCCTTTTCACACTGCCCATTTCATTAATTTCCCCTCTTTCTCTCTCTAATTCTCTCAATTTAGATTTCTCTCTCTACTTGTAGAGAGAAAATAAAATAATTTGAGTTCTCTCCTCATCCTACTCTCTGACTTGTCCTTTCACACTGCCCATTCCATTAATTTCCCTTCTTTCTCTCTCTAAATATATCAATTCAGATTTCTCTCTACTTTTAGAGATAAAATAAATTAGTTTGAGTTCTCTCGTCAGCCTACTGTCTAAATTGTCCTTTTCTCAATGCTTATTCCATTAGTTTCCTGTCTCACTCCCTAAATATCCCAAGGCGAACTTTCTCTCTCTATTTGTAGAGTGAGAAAATAAAATAATTAGTATTCTCTCCTCTGCCTACTTTCTAATTAGTTTCCTCTCTCTCTCTCTCTATCTGAATCTCCCAGTGTGACTCTCTTTCTATCTCTTCCTCTGCCAGCCAATCCCTTTCTCTCTCTAGCCCTGAGAGCTCTCCACTGGCAGACAATAGTTGCCATATGCAGGGAACATATTTAATGTATTTGTCTCAATCTCCCTCTCTCTCATCCCACTTTCCAAGCAAGAGAGAGAAATTACCCTTTGATTTACATTAATGGTTATTATTCCTATTTCTTTCTCGATAGAAATACAATAAAATTAATTATTCTCGCGTAGCGACTCCGCCGTCGTATTCTTATTTTATTTTACCAGCCGGCCACGTGGGGTGACGTGTCCTATGGGCCCCACCTTCCCCCTCACCCTTTCTCACCAATCCCACGTCCCGCGGCCTTTACAGGGTGTCCTCTCTCTCTCTCTTTCTCTCTTCTCTCTCTCATCCCTCACTTCTCTCTCCTCTCTCTTCTCTCTCTTCTCCCTCTCTTCTTTTCTCTCTCTTCACTCTCTTCTCTCTCTTCTCCCTCTCTTCTCTTTCTCTCTCTTCCCTCTCTTCTCCCTCTCTTCTCTCTCTTCGCCCTCTCTTCTTTTCTCTCTCTTCACTCTCTTCTCTTCTCTTCTCTTCTCTCTCTTCTTTTCTCTCTCTTCACTCTCTTGTCTTTCTCTCTCTTCACTCTCTTCTCTTTCACTCTCTTCTCTTTCTCTCTCTTCACTCTCTTCTCTTTCACTCTCTTCTCTTTCTCTCTCTTCACTCTCTTCTCTTTCTCTCTCTTCTCTTTCTCTTCTCTTTCTCTCTCTTCTCCCTCTCTTCTCTTTCTCTTCTCTTTCTCTCTCTTCTCCCTCTCTTCTCTTTCTCTCTCTTCTCCCTCTCTTCTCTTTCTCTCTCTTCTCTTCACTCTCTTCTCTCTCTTCTCTTTCTTCTCTCTTCTCCCTCTCTTCTCTCTCTTCTCCCTCTTTTCTCTCTCTTGACTCTCTTCTCTTCTCTTTCTTCTCTCTCTTGTCCCTCTTTTCTCTCTCTTGACTCTCTTCTCTTCTCTCTTCTCTTTCTCTCTCTTCTCCCTCCAATATCTTTCTTTTGCCTCTCTTCTGTGTGTTCTCTCTCTTCTCCCTCTTTTCTCTATCTTCTCTCTCTTCTCCCTCCATTATCTTTCTTTTGCCTCTCTTCTCTTATCTTCTCTCTCTTCTCCCTCCATTATCTTTCTCTTGCCTCTCTTCTCTTATCTTCTCTCTCTTCTCCCTCCATTATCTTTCTTTTGCCTCTCTTCTCTTATCTTCTCTCTCTTCTCCCTCTTCTCCCTCTCTTCTCTTTCTTTTTCCTCTCTTCTCCCTCTCTTCTCTCTCTTTTCCCTCTCTTGTCTTTCTTTTCTCTCTCTTCTGTATCTTCTCTCTCTTCTCCCTCTCTTCTCTCTCTTCCTTTCTTTTATTCTATTATCTATATTTTCTCTATTATCTCTCTTCTCCCTCTCTTCTATCTCTTCTCTTTCTTTTATTTTATTATCCATATTTTCTCTATTCTCTCTCTTTTCACTCTCTTCTCTGTCTTTTCCTCTTCTGTCCCTCAACATTCTCTCTTCTCTCCCTTTCTCTACATTCCCTCTCTTCCCTCCTTTCTCTCTCTTTATCTTTTTTTTTTCTCTTCTGTCTCTCTCTCTCTACATTCTCTCTCTTTTCTCTCTCTCTCTCTCTCTTTCTTCTCTCATTCTCTCTAGTCTCTATCTTTCTTCTCCTCTCTCTCTCTCTCTCTCTTTCTCTTCTCTCTCTTCTCTCATTCTCTCTAGTCTCTATCTTTTTTCTCTTCTCTCTCTCTCTCTTATCTACTCTCTCTAGTCTCTATCTTTCTTCTCTTCTTTCTCTTTCTTCTCTCTCTCTTCTCTTTCTTCTCTCTCTCTAGGTACATATATATATATTTCTCTGCACAGCGGAGAGAGAGAGAGAGCATAACGAGAAGTAGAGTCCTGCAGCTCAGAAGTAAGAACCCTAATTTCCTCTCTTCTCTTCTCTTCTCGGAGGAGCAGATCTCCCCCAATGCTGCTTCATCCCTTCGATCCCTTCCGTTGAAGATCGCTCCGATCCCAATCTCCATCGCAGATGGCCTCTCCGCTCCCCCTCCTCCTCTTTCTCTTCTTGATTTCCTTTCCAACGACCCCGGCCCGAGCTTCTGCCATGGCCGACGACCTCCGCTCCCTCCTCGAGTTCAAGAAGGGCATCCGCGACGACCCCTCCGGCTTGGTACTCTCCTCCTGGAAGGAATCCCTCGCCTTGGCCCAGAATCGCTGCCCCACCGATTGGCATGGCGTCGTCTGCGAGGACGACGACGGGGTCATCGCTGTTGCCTTGAACGGGCTCGCCCTCTCCGGCGAGGTCAAGTTCTCCACCCTCGTCGGAATGCGCAATCTTCGGAATTTCAGCCTCTCGGGGAACAATTTGACCGGGCGGCTCGTTCCGATGATTGGGTCGATGGGTTCTCTTCAGCATCTTGATCTGTCCGGGAACCAGTTCTACGGGCCTGTTCCTCCCCGGATTACCGATCTTTGGGGGCTTGTTCATCTCAATCTCTCGCGGAATGGGTTCGAGGGCCGGTTTCCCGGCGGATTGGGGTCTTTGCAGCAGCTCAGGGTTCTTGATTTGAGCTTCAACAGCCTCGATGGGGATGTCAAGGAGATGCTTTCCGAGCTGCGCAACGTGGAGATTCTTGATCTGAGCAACAACGGTTTCTACGGGTCGTTGGCCGTGGATGCGGTGAATCTCACGAGCTTGGGGAACACGGCGAAGATTATCAATTTGAGTTTCAACAGGATCGGGGGAGGGTTCTTTTTGGGCGATGCTCTTCCGTCGTTCAAGAACTTGGAGACTTTGGATGTGAGCAATAATCGATTGAGCGGCGAGCTTCCCTCTTTCGATTCCTTGTACAATTTGAGGGTTTTAAGAGCGAGCTGGAACTTGCTTTCTGGGCATCTTCCTCAAGGACTCTTCGGTAGTTCGGCGGCTTTGCTAGAACTTGACCTGAGTGGAAATGGGTTTACAGGTAACGTTAGATTAATATTTCCTTTTGATATTTCTGTGTATTACCTGTTCTTCTGAGATCCTTTCTACGATGTCCACACTCTTGGAAGAACTAGATGAATTTCTGTTTCTTGCTGATTTGACGGCAGTCTATCTCGTCGATTTCATTATGCAAACATTTTGTGGATGACTGTTCACCCAAATATCACAAGATTTGTGATATTTGTGAATGAAAGTCTTAATAAATATTTTGAGGCAAGTTCGAAGTTTGTAAATTGGTTGTCTTTTTATTTTACCGAAAGAAAATAAATACTTTTGGGACATAATTAACCTCGATGTGTGAAAATCGAGTTGTGTCAAAAAGTTTCCCCGGCTGTTTCTCGGAGTTCAAGAACTTTGAAGTCCGGTGTCGGGAGTTTCAAGATTTGAGGAAAATTGTGATTTTATTTTATTTAATTTAATGCTACTGGCCATTAAAGTGGAATGAAGGATTTTTCTTTTATCGACGGCAATTGAAACTCGATCCAAAACTTGATCGTTAAGGATTAAGGCTTATTTTAGAGGACTTCATTCCCTTGAAATTTACGTGATGATGGTTTGGTTTTTCCTTGGACTTTTTATCGGTGCTGATTATGCAGACGTTATTTATTTTCTTTTATGTTATTGATAATGGGGAACTTTACTATATAATTCATGGTTATTGTATGCAGGTCAAATTTTCAACATTAACTCTACGTCTCTAAAAGTCTTAAACCTCTCATCGAATCTACTCTCTGGTTCACTCCCAGCGCAAATAGGTGCCTGCCAAGTACTTGATTTGAGCATGAACATGGTCTCTGGCGATTTATCTTCAATTCAGAGCTGGGGATCTACTATTGAGGTCATTGACCTGAGTTCGAATGCATTATCCGGAGAAATACCAAGCTCAATCTTCCATTTTGAAGGACTGACTTATCTTAAGATGAGAAACAACTCCCTGGTTGGCTCTCTGCCCTCGGCCTCGGACATCGGCCGTCAGCTATCAGATATTGACCTCAGCTCAAACAAACTAACGGGGCCTCTCCCTCCTAGCCTTTTCTTATCGTTGGCATTAACATATCTGAATCTGTCGGAGAATCAATTTTCAGGAATTCTGCCTATTCAAGCTCCTCATTCAACAGAATCGCTTGTATTGCCTTCTGTTTTACCATTGGAGTTCTTGGACTTATCCTCTAACTCCCTCTCGGGTCCGCTGCCTCCTGAAATCTCAGAGTTCCAGAAGCTCAAGTACATTGAGCTCGGGAAAAATTCCCTCTCTGGTGGGATACCCGCAGAATTATCTAACCTCATTAATCTCGAATTTCTTGACCTGTCTATGAACAGCTTCAAAGGAAAAATCCCTAACCTTCCACAGGCCAGCTTAAAGAGATTCAATGTTTCTTATAACGATCTATCTGGTGTTGTCCCCGAAAGTCTGAGGAAATTTGGCATTGATGCATTTCACCCGGGCAATGCTCTGCTTATATTACCGGGCGGGCGGTCCGGCCCGCAGACCCACTCTTCCACTATTGGTTCCCCGTCAGAGCATCGACAGATGAAGTCCAGAATCCTCATCGCCATTATCTTTGGTTCGGTTGGAGCTGTTGTGCTGATCTTCTTCATATTCATGGCCGTTTATATGATAGCAACTCAAGAGCTCTGCGGCAAGAAAGGATTCAGGGATTATGCTGCCGGCAGGTTCTCCCCATCATCAATCTTCAGATTCCATAAACACGATGTCGTCCAAAGTTCGATGAGCTTCTCCAACGATCATTTATTAAATTCGACGTCGTCAAGGACATTACCAGCGCAGAAGGATTCAACGATCTCGGAAACAGCTGAAATTGCTCCTTCAAATACGAGGGAGGTAGATGCCATTGACCAGGCCGTCGTGCTGGATGTTTATTCGCCGGACCGGCTTGCTGGAGATCTTTTTTACTTGGATAAGTCGTTGACGTTGACGGCTGAGGACTTGTCACGGGCTCCGGCAGAAGTGCTGGGAAGAAGTAGCCACGGGACATCATATAAGGCGACCCTGGACGATGGTCATGTGTTGACCGTGAAGTGGTTGAGAGTTGGGCTGGTGAAGCGCAAGAACGAGTTTTCTAAAGAGGTCAAGAAGATCGGCTCCATACGGCATCCTAATATAGTTCCCTTGAGGAGCTTTTACTGGGGCCTACGCGAGCAGGAGCGCCTCCTCCTCTCTGATTATATCCATGGAGATAGCTTGGCCCTCCATCTTCATGGTATGTCACATTTCCCCTTTTGTCTTTTGCTCCCTGCCTATCTGCATCTAAACTTCTTGATGACATGAGATGGATCTCCCTACACTTTTTATTCCCCAGTTCACTTCTCATGTTTCTTAGACCATTACTAAGTATACAAAAACATATACTTATGCCCTAAACTAGTTTTGAGATCCCATCTCAGTAATTGGATTATGACCAAATTTTTCTCAAATTTCTTTGATGAGTTTATCATGTTTTCTTGAAGATTTCTCTGGATTGTGTCTGGTTTGTTGTTTCATCACAACCTGTTAATTTGTAGTTCTTATTATTCAATTTGGGCAAAATACTTCACTGGGTCCAGATTACATCCTGATTGAGTATTTAACAATTTGAAAATATTGGATTAAAGTTGTGCTCAATTTAGTTCAATGTTTAAGCTGACAGTCATACACGGGCGCAAAATAAACAATACACAAATATAGTGATGAAATAGTACATACATCTTCTCCCTCTCTCTTATCTGAATCCCTTGTAATACCTCAATCACTCGCAACTCGTTAGCTTTCCTGTATAACCTCAATAATCATTCTATGCTTGAGCTCACTCTCCATCTCTCTCTCTCTCTCTCTCTCTCTCTCTCTCTCTCTTTCTGTCTCCATATATTTCTCCGAAAGCTGCTCTCCTTCAATGTCTTCCTGCTCATCTCTCTTGCTCTGGACCTTTGACCATCATGTCTTTCCTTATGCATTATCATGTCGCACTCTCTCCTTAAAACCTCTCCCTTCTTTCCATATGGTTGTACTTAATCAATGTTTTGGGCAGAGTCGACGCCGCGGCGGCACTCGCCGCTGACAGCCGTGCAGAGGCTGAAGATCTCGACGGACATCGCCCGGGGGCTGGTGCACCTCCACCAGGACCGGGGCCTCGCGCACGGGAATCTGAAGCCCGCCAACGTTCTGCTCACCGGCAGTGATCTCACGGCGCGGCTCACTGACTACGGTCTCCACCGTCTGATGACCCCGGCTGGCACCCGGGAGCAGATGTTGAACCTGAGTGCTCTCGGCTACTCCGTCCCTGAGCTGGCCCAAGCCCCGTCGCCCAAGGGGGACGTATACGCCCTCGGGGTGATCCTGATGGAGCTGCTGACTCGACGTAGCGCCGAGGACATCATATCGGGCCAGTCCGGGGCCGTCGACCTGGCCGACTGGGTCCGGATGTGCGTGCGGGAGGGGCGGGCGTGTGAGTGCTACGACCGAGACGTGGTTCCGCTAACAGACCAGACCCCTCCTCCTGCCATGGACCGGCTCCTTGGCCTCGCCCTACGGTGTGTGCTCCCGGCCAGTGAGAGGCCCACTGCCAGGGCCGTCCTCGAGGAGCTCTGTTCCGTTGTCGTCTGATTGGGGCTTCTCTTTTTTTGGCCGTTTGTATAGTTATTTGCCCCTGCAGATCAATCCACCCTCTCTTTCTCTATCTGTGTCTATCTCTTGTTTCTCTTGGCCCTCCCTTGTGTGTAAAACGTTATTTTCCATTGATTTATAGAGCTCAGATTGGGGTTGTCAGCATTAGCTTGGTAGTTCATATTTTAGTATGATACATTAATCTTTAGTATCATGAGTTTTCCCTTGTATCAGAGGACCACTAAGGATGTACCTCTGAGGTACTATTATTGTCCACAATAAATGCTGGGAACTCTATGAACACGGAAATAAATGTTTCAAAATTTGAATACATTGGATTATGATGATATATGCCTCTTCATGTTTTTTTATTTTCTTTAGCAAGTTAACTTATTTAAAATGATGGAAGATGTATACCATGGTGGACTCTCATAGTATTTTAATAAAAGTCACTGTGTTCCACAAAAAGTTTAGTTCATTCATAATCTTTAGATCAAATGCAACTTTTTATGGAGCAGTTAGCCCAACTCTTTGATGAAATCTGTGTGCTTTCCAAAAAATGTGTCATATCCTGATAATTTACTTTGAAGTTGAATAAGTTTTAGGGTCAGCAATTACACTCTCACTGTACTTATATATTTTAACTACTATATCTGGTGCTTTTAATTTTGAGAACTATAATTCCATTACATCGTTATATATCTAGCATTTTTATCAGGATAACTTTTAAAGAGTTTATCATCATGAAAATGTTTGGCTGTCTTATATAGCTTCCAGGATTTTCATAAATTTCATTGTGTACTTGTTTCAGTATTGAAATTATAACTTTTTTCAAGATTCAAATTCAATTATAAGTAGGTGTCATCCCTATGGGTGTTTTATGAAGCATTTCTATGTCCATACTACATCAACCGTCTCATCACACAAATCATCACAGTCGAGCAGTGTAATTATTGTCAATATATACATAATTTCCTTTGAGCCACTTTTGTCTACTACTTAGGGGTTGCTATTAGATTGCTTCTGCCTTACTGTGTTGAGCCCCATACTCGGAAATGATATAATTAACACATTATAAAATGAACACACTTTTCACTAATAATAAATAATATCTAAATGGATATTCTTTAAAATAACCAGATCTAACCCATCAACACGTACTGACAGACTATGAGGTCAGCGATGATGATTTTGAACAACAAAACAAGAGTTGAACGTGATAAAAATAATGAGGGATGAGACAAAGAATGAATATTTCAGATAATACAGGAGGTTAGAAGGCATAGAAAGATCATATCACAGATCACGAGTTATAGTTCAAAATTTTGTTAAACGATTTCTACTCATTCATAAATTTATTTTGATTTTATATCTTATCATGGTTATTGACCATTTTGATTGATAAATTTAATCAAATCAATGATAATAGAGATCAAAATTGGAATCTAAGTCAGTATATGACATCACTATGTCAACTTAAGAGTCAGCAGAAACATTACAAATATGCTCCTATCTCAAGCTCCAAAGATATTTCAACTTGATGGGCCAGTGAGAAGAAATATTGATGACGATTTATACTATTTTCATACTAAACATACCAAATAAATAAGTGAAGCATGAAAGAAAATTTTCTTGCAGAAGTTATGATTAGAGTCCAGTATGGTTTGAGATCAAGGTTCCGAGGAATCCTGAAAGACTCATTATGGTAAAGTTTTCATTCTGTCAATCTCTTCTTCCAAATAACCTTATAAGCAAGAAATTCCTTTTATGAGAAGAATGTTTTTCCACCTTCAAACATTTTTATTTATCATAAATCTCATTTCACGGTTTTTAACAACAAGGTTGATTGATTTCATAATACATCTACCCATGTTTACATTCATCCAACACGAAGGAACTGATAACTGATATGTCAATTCTTTTTCAACATGAACTTGATAATCATAAATATCATTGTATTTTTATTAATAATATCATGCATTTAATATGCTATTTTTATTAAAATATTCATAAATGGATGTTAGTAAAGCTTAAAATGATTTATTACACTTTTATAATTAATTTTTAATTTCCTTGATTTGCTGGTATTTTAACATAATTTTCTCCCATTAATCTTTAATTTCATGTATTAGTTATTTTTAAAGTAAAAAAATATTTATTTAGCTTTATTCAACTATTCTTATGGGTTTATTATATTTTTGGAATCAATATTATCATTTTTATGATATTTTATGAAAAATTCAAGTTAAACTCACAAAGACAATAATTTTATGAGTCTAAAAATATAACTTTGAATTTATTTCAATGTTTTTAATGAAAGTTATGACTTTTGCATGTCCTCCTAGAATTTCATGCAATGATGATATACAGCGATGAAGATGGAGTTTTAGGCTAAGATTGTTCCATGTTGACCTCATTAATCCATACCATCTTTGACCTACAAATAACAAAACTCCATCTTTTAAAAAATGCACCCTTTGATTTTATTCCAAATTAAAATAGTGGAGTGATTTGCTCACTCAAAATGTTGTTTATATTGTTTCTTGTATTACAAGATTCAAGGATTGGAGTGATGTTCTTATCAATAGGCCCTACGAGCACGTGAGGAAGAGGTTAGCGTGATCTTCATATCTTTCTGATTCATGGATTGAACCTTTTTCCAAGGTTATCATCACTAATACCCTAGGATTTAACCGTCACATACCACCTAAAACTGCTTCGCTCATCAGCACTTATGATGGCGAGGACGCCAACACATCACCGGCGAATGCGTCGCCACGGTCAACCGATGTCAACACGCCTGCTATGGACCCAACGATGAAGTCAACCGAAGTCAACCCGCCATGGTCGACCGAAGTCAACACCAAAGTCAACATGCCGCAACCGTCGAAAAGCACGTCTCCACTCGCGCACGTCCCTACGCACGTCATGACACGATGCCAGAGGCAGATCCACAACTGCCCTTTGACATGACACGACACACGTCTTTAATTTCTCGTCTCTAATTTCTCGTCATTTTCTCTTTCCTCCAAGGCCTATATATAGGCCATTGTTTTCAAGAAACATGAGGCAGTCATAATTTCAAGAATTGAGTTTTGTTTAACTCTTCTTGGAGGACTGCCCAGCCTCCCCTATCCCTCTTCACCCTAGCCGTCACCGCCGTTGCAGTCGCCGCCTCGCGACGTCAGCTTTCCATTCTCTCTTCCATCCCTCTTCACTCTCCTTTTCCCTCCCTCCTCTTTCTTTTCTCTCTCTTTCTTCATGCCCAGATCGCCCAACAGGGCAGTCCCTGGTCGCCCCCAGGCAGCAATACCAAGGTCGCCCAACAGGGCAGCCCCGCCAAGGCCGCCTAGGGACGCCCCCAGGCCGCCCCGCCAAGGCCACCCAAGGACGTCCCCAGGTCGCCCCCAGGCAGCCCCGCCAAGGCCGCCCAAGGACGCCCCCAGGCCGCCCCAACAGGGCAGCCCTTGGCCGCCCCTGGTAGCCCTGCCAGGGCCGCCCAAGAACGCCCAGGGCCGCCCTCAGGCAGCCCCGCCAAGGCCGCCCAAGGATGCCCCCAGTCCGCCCCAGGCAGCCTCGCCAAGGCCGCCCACGGGCGCCCCCAGGTCGCCCCAGGCAGCCCCGCCAAGGCCGCCCAAGGACGCGCCAGGACGCCCCGAGCAGCCCGCCAATGCCCCCAAGGGCGCCCCAGGCCGCCCCTACAGGGCAGCCCTAGACCGCCGCCCAGAGCGCCCCAGGCCGCCGGTCGTTGTTGACGCGGTCTGACGCTTCGATCCGCGCGCGCTACGCGTGCTCCAGGTGCGCTGCGCGCCCTCCGCGCGCTTCGCGCGCGCGGGTATTCGCCTACGTCTAACTCTGCGACAACGACATCTACTCTCAACCATGGCCTTTCAACGCCCGGAACGCCCAGAATCTTCCTCGTCCAGTGGGCCGCTCAACTCCCGGATTCGCCCAGCCTTGTCACGATCGGAATTTCCCGCATCCTCTTCACGCGTTACAGTGCCGAGGTACACCTGAACTCTTTGGTGTCGAAAGTGTTCTCCGTCCAGTTTTTTCTCGAGAAGTTTCCACCGCCGTCAGAATTAGATTTGGTTTGGATTTCCCACTTCCTCTCTCTCTTTCGAGCGTTTCTTCGTGACACAAATTCGGATATTGATTTCGGTGCTTAGGCATCGTCGCGGTGGGTGAAGACAGTACTCCCGCCCTCGACAAGGGTCGGAGCTGCACCACCAGTTTTTCATCGGTTTTAAATCCCGAATCCGACCGTGTGTATTTCTGTGGCTGTTTTATCCCTCCCTTCGAACCCGTCTATTACCCTTTACCCATCATCATCCATCCATCCCCTCAGTCACCTTTTCCTTAGTCGTCCTACGTCAACTTATCCCCCACCATGTCTGTGGCCACTAGCAATAGTAAAATTGTCATGGCGCACCCCTGATCTGTCTATCATTTCTACGTATCTGACATAATCTCCATTGCAATCAGCGGTGCTATCTCTTTTATCTGCTCTGCTACACTCACATCCACTTCTGTCAACCATCACCAAACACTGTTGAAGTACCGCCGAAGGTATTTATTATAACAAAGTTCTATTAAAGTTATGTAATTTTTTTATAAATTCTGGATCAATAAGGTTAATTAGAAAAATTAATTTCTCACCATTTTATATTTAATATTTTCATGAGTTTGCTTTTATTAAATTGAATTTAACTCCTGAAGTAAATATAAAAAATAGAAATTAAATATAAAATTCATTTATTCAATGATTGCTCCCTATGGATTCGTCTCTTCTTCTCATATGCTCGTATCAAAATATTTATAACCCATTTTTTCTCATAATTACCACAATGTATTTTCAATAAAAAGTATCAATAAAAATTTATTCGCAAAAATGATGTTTTCTCTAAAAAATTATTTATATTTAATGGTGTTGTAAATATATCTTCCCAATATTCTGTTTTAGTGATTAAAATACCATAGGTGGCTAAATGTTTTAATACAAACTGATTATTAATCAAAAAGTTTCATATGTGTTTTCCGACCTGAATATCAACTTTATTTACTTATGAAAATTAAAGCCAATATTAAATATATGAATTTATCAAGATTCATTTAAGAAAAAATTATGGATTCAATCTCATGATCACATGATGTAAAGACTTGCTCGTATCACAATTACATTTACTGTTTAAATTATTTACTCCACTAGGATATTTTTACTGTCCAAGAAAGGAATTAATATTTAATTATAAATGTATACTTAACGGGCTGCAATTTTTGATGTTGACCTTTAAAAGGATTATTATTTTTGGCATAACTAGGGACGTAGTGAGTTTGATATATTTTGGAGGGATATATCATTTTTAAGAAAACAATCAAAGTAAAAGTTTTGAACTAGGGACTTAGGGAAAAATAAAGTTTGCCTTTGTACAATGGTCTTTCAAGTTGATCCATAAAAATAAATGGTGCGACTTTAATTTTCAAAGATAAGTGATATATTTGCGAGGAAAATATAAACTTATATAGATGATAGAGGGCCATTGAAGATGACGGATGCACATGGGTCAACTCAGTGGCATGATGAGCTCAAAAATCAGGATTTAATGCATCATTGGTATTTTGAGGTTATTTAATAAAAATATAAACCTGTACTCAGTAATTTTAGCTAGAGATGAGTACTGATCGTCTCCAAAGGTAACGACAATTAAGGATTCAAAATTCTTAAAATAGTAATTATGTGGTGATATGAGAGACATTTAAAATACAGAGTCGAGAGACGAGAAAAGATGAGGCGATATAGTGATAATTAGTACTATAATTCAGATGAGGATAGTAGTTAGTAGATGGAAAAAATTCCAATTTAAGAAAATCCAGCGAGTGCAAAAATGAAGCGATATTAAAATGAGGAGTGACATTAGCGAGGTAAAGAGCGAGTCATATAAGGTAAATGGCGCTCACATTAATGGTTAGACAGTGACGTGAATGTGGTAATATGTGATTCAAGAGTGTAAATGAGTGATGTGATGGCGAGACACAATAGTGAAATCACTCTAATATAATGACAATGATGAGGTCGGATAATGTAAGACAAGGGTACTTACCATAGATCCTTACGATCCTTGGTGCATGTAAGATCCCAATATTTTCTTTTGCCTCTTCCAACACATCTGGAACACCAATAACATGCTTGCTGGATCTCAGTGACTCACTATCTTTTAATCAGCCCACATGAGTAGGAATCAAGTTTAATAGTGCATTTGATAAGGATACAATCCTCTTTTATAGATAAGAGGGTATGTATGGAAATGGGGGTTGAAGATGAAGAATCCCTGAAAATTTTTAGCTCAATCAAACCTCAGGATCATCAGATGTCAAGCTTTGAAGTTTGAGGAATCCTAACTGTCCATTATTTTCTCTTGTCATTGGAGCAGACACTTCCTTGTTTTCTTTGGCAGTTGAGATGTCCAATCCTTAGCTATTAATGATTGGCGTGATTGCCTCATCTTCTGCAATTGTGCAATCCGAGAACACCACGTGTACATGGGGGAGAAAAGGAAAATTTTGTGTCATGACAGCGTGTCACTGTGTGCCACATCACACTATTCTTTTTTAGCCTTTTATAATGAATGGCATGCTGATGTGTCATTCACATCACAATGATTACCTGACATAGTGTGTGATTATGTGTACCCCATTAGGACCTGTATCTTTTTTTGAATCAATCGCTGCGGCACACATGCACACCACGTGTATCGTTGCAATTCTTTACTTCTCTTTCTCTCTCTTGTTATAATTTTTACTCTCAATATACGGATCACAATTATTGAGATTTAAATTTCACCTTTTTTCATGTTGGTCCACATCATCCTCTAAGAACAATATATAAAAAGTGTCAGACTAATGATTGGCACATTATGGAATTACAATTTGCGAGGCCATTATTGCACCTTTTGCACTGATTAGCACATCTAATCATTGAAGATGCTCTTGATTGGTATCCATTCAATGACATCACGTGGTGGTATGCTTATTCAAGGTGAAAATATATTAATACAATTTTATAATATAAATATAAAGTCAGAAAAATTTAATAACTTTATATTTTGAATTAGAAAATCCATATCTCCATGAATTTAAGGGCAATTTTTTTTTATAAAAATATATTCCAAATCAGAAAATTAAGTTTTTTAAAAAAACCATTAAATCCAAAAGATCATAATATCACTCTTAAAATACATTTAATCATCTAAAGGTTGATGACACATATTTTATATTATTTTAATGCATAAGCATGTGTAAATTTCCTAGAAATAACCCAATAATTTATGTGTTATCATGGTCCCCAGCTTACATCATGACTATTAGTACCGATTCAGCATCCTATAGGTCCTACCTCAATATTATTGGTTGTTAATCACTGATGCTACAATTAATCAGATTGAAGCTGTTGTCAACTTGGAATGATATACTGTAGATCATATATTGTCCATTCAAGACAGGAGTTCCACAAGGGTGCATATGAATATAATTGAAATAAATAAAATGGAAAATAGTTCAAAGAATTTCCTGATTTGAGGCCTAATCACCTACTTAATCAAGATTTCACATTCGATGATAGACCTTATATATGATAACTGATATCACTTTAGATTCATTGAGCATGGATTTTAATACCAATATAAAGTGATCATCGTCATATTTAATACCAAAATATTAAATTTAGATAAATTCTAAACCTTAAATTTTACATTTTCAATATTTTGATTTAAAATGAATCTATTTTTAACAAATAGTAAGCAACATGATATTAAAACCAAGACACATGAAAATATCATAAAACAATTTTGATCCATTATCATTTTAAATAAATTTTAGGCCCAACAGTGAAGCTCTTGACTGAATAAGAAAAATACAAAAAATGTATAACATACTAATTCTAGTGTTATTTAGGTACATTTTTGGAAAAATGAATGTTCCACTACTACACTTACTTTTATGAAAGTGGACTGAAATATATTCATTATTAATAAGAATCAACATGTTATTCATTATCATTAATACCTATGAATGATTAAAGTAATGCACACTTTCATGTAGGTTAGACATATTTGCTTTTTCCGCAAAAACATATTATTTGATAAATTTGTTGGTTCAAGGAAATTTAATTGAATATATTATGAATTTATTGAAATCCAAATGATTTTCAAAATGTGTAGATTCATAATAATTTTCTAAAATTTTAAGAAATTTTATTTTAAATGGTCTTATATTAATTCATTTATTGAATTTGGAGGCTTACTAGAAATATGTCAAGGAAAGTTAGTTGAATATATTATGGATGTATTGAAATCCAAATGATTTTCAAAATGTGTAGATTCATAATAATTTTATAAAATTTTAAGAAATTTTATTTTAAATGGTTTTATATAAATTCATTTATGGAATTTGGAGGCTTACTAGACATATGTATTTTCTTCTCAGGTTGAAAGTGGCATAGAAGGTGACGCATAAATCGGCTGGCAGATTAAGATAATGTCCAAAGAATTCAAAGTTTGATGAATTGAATCGGTCTTAGCTGAGTCAACCCAATCTTAGATGAATAAGCCAATTCCAATCTAATTCAGCCCAGATTCTTAAAAATACCTAACTGGGTCATGCTGAATGAATCACGATTGAATTGACACAGTTTCTAATATTCTGTGGGGTATACACCAAGTAATTTTCCCACATTATGCTTGGAGACTCAAGAACACATCCACTTTATGCTGTTAGATCACATTCCGATGACAATCACATTCCCCTTAAAATGAATGTGTGTCTGTCTTCTCCTTATATAATGGTATACTCTGACCCCTATAGACCTTGTGAAAAAGCTATTCTTTACCAGAGTGTATTCTTGACTTTAGTGGAAAGCTGATACCTAAGGGAGTCTACTGAAAGAAAGAGGAAATGAATTGACTGAGAGACAAGAGAGTTAACTGGTAAGAATCTGAGATCCTAGAAAGCTCGATTAATTTTTTGGAAATAACCAATTTAAATTTTGGTTTGTAAGATTTATAACATCAATTGTAAATATTATTTAGATATAAATCTTAAACAACATATATATATGTATATATATGCTCTTCATTCATTAAGTTTTGTTCTTAATTTTCTGTCTTATGAGTCATTTTGATGGGGGACCATCGCGCTTTAAGGAAATACCTTCCTTGTTTTTTTTGTTGGTTTGTTTCCTGTTTTATGTTTTGCCTTTTCACCTTCCTTAACTGATATGGACCCTCCATATAAAGAGAAGGGAACCCCTTGTATTAAAAAAAAAGAAGAAAGACTCAAAAATGTGATTTTTACCTTTTTTTTCTGATTTTTAGTGTTGTTTTTAGTTTTCGAGTTATTTACGAGAATGCCACTCCGAAGTTAGGAGAGAGAGAGGGAACCCTAAAGTTCGCCGGAAACCGCCGCCGTCATCGCCGGAAACCGCCACCGTAGCCGGAAAACGCCACCCTCGCCGGAACTCCGTCGCCGGCTCCTCAGGCCCCTCAGCGCCGCCAGCGACCCCGCCGGGCCACCAGCAGCCGCCTACGGCCGCCAGCGGCTCCCAGCGGCCGCCTACGGCCGCCAGCAGCCGCCCGCGGCCGCCCACGGCCGCCAGCAACCGGCAGCAGCCGCCAGCGACCGCCCACGGCCGCCAGCGACCGCCAGCAGCCGCCCACGGTCGCCAGCAGCCGCCCACGGCCGCCAGCAGTCGCCAGCGACCGCCAGCGATCGCCCACGGCCGCCAGCGACCGCCAGCAACCGCCCACGGTCGCCAGCAGCCGCCCACGGCCGCCAGCGACCGCCCTCGGACGCCAGCGACCGCCAGCGACCGCCAGCAGCCGCCAGCGACCGCCAGCGACCGCCCTCGGCCGCCAGCGACCGCCCACGGCCGCCAGCGGCCGCCAGCAGCCGCTCACGGCCGCCAGCGACCGCCCGCGACCGCCTGCAACCGCCCGCGGCCGCCTACGGTCGCCAACGACCGCCCGCGACCGCCAGCGGCGACCGCAGCCGCTAGGGCCGTCAGAACCGACTGCGGCTGTCCGGCCGATCGCGGCCGCCCAAGCCGCCCGCCTCCGCCAAGGCTGATCGGGGACGCCATCACTTGGACGCCCGGTCCGCAAACCCCCCTGGCCTTCCGGCCGCTGTTCTCTCGGAGACGCTGTCCCGTCCTACGGGTGCCCCTTAGTTTCCCTGCATCCTGTCCCAGCTTATCGTGATACTGCTTATCGGCCATCTCCTGCATCCTGTCCCAGCTTATTATTCCCCGAGCCTATTATTCCTGGTACGCTCTATGACTCCCCCATCGGCGTTATATTATTTCTTTCAGTGCCTCCGAACGTTTTCTCCACCGCCGGGGTTAGATTAGTGATAGATAGGATTCACGCTCTGAGGGCTAGGATTTCCTCTGAGACGTCCTTGGTTGGGACCGACGAGGGTGTGTGCTAAAGCGGCAGTAGCCGATCTCGCACTGTCGGCCTTCAACCCGATATCCGGATCATCGGGAGCCTAGTGGCATTCCCAGGTCCTGCTTGCCGTGGCCTAGTGGGTGTTGGCGCTTGTCGACATCGAATTCATACCTCCCATCAATTTTATTGTCGCATTATTCTTAACATGACATCATCTTTATTCATCTTTGCTCTATGATATGACCGCATTAGCCCCTCCTTTGGTGTAACACGAGTCGTTCGGTCCGAGAGTCCGATCGTGTTACATCACATTAAAATAACTTTAATCATCCAGTTTGGTTTTTTTGAATCTATTAATTTTATCACTCATATGTGTTTCTTCATGTAAAAAATCTATGATATTAAGGACTAAAACTTGTCCAATATTAATGTGTTAAACTTCACACTCAATGATATGAATTTTTGGGGGGTAAATAAAATTTTAATTTTAATATGTGATTTGAATATCATACATTAGATTAACAAGGAAAATAGGGAGAGGAAAATAATGATTATAGACACATATACATGTATTCTTAAATAACTTTGAACACCATTTATACATATGAATTTGAGTTACCCTCATAATTAATCAGAATAGAAAATATTTGAATTGGGCACCTGCAATTTGAAGAGTGATCAAGTTCTGAAATCAGGGGGAAATATTATAATAAAAAATTATAGTTTTCTTCTAAAAATAATATAAAAGTTGGATACATACTCACTTTTATCTTATTTCACACAATAAAAACATTTACTTTATTTACTATCCTCATCATCTAAACTTCGTACTCATGATATTTGACTAAAATTATATAGTTACATCTTGAAAATGAAAAATATAATATTAAATAGGTTAAGAATGTTGTCATAATAATAAATCATACAGTATTTAGCTACATGTCTCCTTCAATCCTCGTTACATAGCTAAGCTGCGAAGATCTACTTTGCCTAACACATGATATTGCTTTGTGATCATTGGGCCGATATCCTTTAATAACCATACAGTATCATAAATATTTTTAGTTATTGCTAAATTTATTCACAATAGTAAGTTTAACAAATAAAAACCATTCTTATTTAATATGAGTTAAGATAGAAACCAAAAAATAATTGCTAATTTCTCAAGTTAATATTATTTCTTCATCACACAGTTCAATACCTTAACTAAAGTTGGCCACTAAAGGAGGTGACTAACTCTATGACACCAAAACTCATTCAAAAGTGGTACATGCATGACCAATTAAATGAAGTATGATCCAAAATTTTACCTCAAATTTTTTGGTAGACAGTGTGTAGTGAGGAAAATGGTTCAACTGGTCCAAAAAACTCTTCTACCTTGATCTTTTTATCTAGAAACCTTTTTGAGACTTCACTTCATTTCATTATGATACTTGAAAAATGCACACTATTTTTGAATATATATATATGTGTATGAATATCATATATTGACAAACTTCATGCTGTCATGATAATAAAATTTACTTTCTCTGACGTTCTATCAAAGAATTGAACTATTTTTGTTAAATAATCAGTGACAGGGTTATGATGAATACAAGGCATAATTTCCATGATCATCATTTAAACCTATTTTCATAACCTTCTTGTCGTTGTAAAAGTTTCATTCATTACTATGAACTTTCTGAGCGGAATAAATATTTCATTAATATTTCATACTTGAAATCATATTTAATAAGTTATGGCATAGGGAGTACCAGCTCAAATGGAAATATATATTGTAAAATATATATATTTCAATATTATCTATTATATGAGAAATTATCATAAATTTGGGACTGGATATTTGTATAGTTCTTAAAAAAATATTGTGATTATCTTATGTCTCTTAAAAATATGGTCAAACCCGTGATGTGCCTTTTTTGAACTGCTGCATCTGTCGGCTTGCTCTGATGTCTATTGACCCTCCTAACAAGCAATGGGTCATGTCATGTCCAAGATATATACTTTTATTTTATTACAATTCAATTTTTTCTCATTTTCCTCCATAATTTTTTGTAAAAATATAAAAATCCTGATAAAAAAATAGGAATGTGAATAAAACTCAAGGTAATCCATAAATTTATTTTTACTCCTATCAGGCACATGTATAATTTTTTTACTCTTAAAATATTTTTATATTTTATATTCAGGAATTAAAATGAGAAAATGAAATACCATTTAGTTATTACACAACAAATGGTGGACCTTATATTATATATGATGTATCTTATCATCTCACTATCAAACATCCCCAAAATCACCCTTTTCATTGTAAAAATTTGAATACAATAGTTATATTTCATTACAACGCAAAGCTTTTGATAGATGCTTATGTTGCAAAGAAACACCATCTTTTGAAGGTAAATAAGTACTTCTGTGTGCACCATTTGATGTGATATGTTACATAAATATTGATGTAAAAAGGTACAAAATATTAAATTCAATGATATGAAATATACCATGTTTTTATTGATGTTCATGGTAATACTTATTTTTTATTTCTACCAAAATAATTGTGATAATAAAAAAGATAAAATTAATGAAAACTTAATAATAATAACCAAAATTTATCAAAATTTATTCAATAAGTATATGGGATGCTGAGGATAAAATTTTAATCAAAAGATTCATAATACTTGTATTTTAATATTCATACTTTAGAGTCAAACTCATAAGTGAGTAAAATATGACTATTATACTATTAATAATGAGGATAATCAAAATGCCATGCTGGAACTTGAATATTAGTACTGATGAATCTAAAAGTTGGAAAATAAATATAATGAAATGATGATTTAAATTGGATGGATAAAAATAGTCATTTGAGTAGGGAGATGGATAATGAGTAAGGAATATATGAAATGGAATCTATTAATTTTTCAAAATGGATATCTGAATAGTAGCAAATTGGTTTGGAATGATGAATTTTAGTGAGATGAATTGGTAAACAGTTGGGTTAATTAGAAGTGTTGGAGGATGAATAATTGGGGGGGAAAGCCTGGTTGAAGAGAGGAAGATAATAATTTGATGGAGTATGAATTAAAACTATGATGGAAAGGGCAGTATTAAAGTATAAGTCCTATTGTCCATTGCTATTTCCTCCTATACCACATGTATGTAACAAATCTTCATGTTCTGAGGGTTTGTTATGAAATCATGGTATATTTATTTATAAAACCAACAAAATAATATTCATCAAGTACTTTTTTCCATAGTTTGAGAAAAAAAATTTAGGTTAACTCAGTTCGAAGGAAACGTGCATTTCAACTTAATATTTATAACGGAACAAATCCTTTGAATTCTAGAGGAACAAATGAAGGACAGACCTATATGAGAAATTCAATATATAATTGATATCCATACACAATGACTCAAGGGGTGAATCTTAAGTATTTTAATAAATATTTTGTAATTAGAGCGTAAGATGTATGATTTTCTAATTTTGGGATTCAAACATGTCTTAGCTCGGGGATAGCAACAAATACATGAATGATATTGAGAAGTCAAGATGGGATTGTCAACCCTCGACATAAAAAGAGATTGAATCAAGGAATAAGATGCATGAAATCCCTTACTAGGGTGTTATGTATATTGGAGAAGACATTATCCAATTAACCCTATTACACATCAATAAAAATTGAGTGACATTCTATGGTTTGAACATGACCATATCCTAAGTCTTCGGGAGTCTTGAACGGATGAAGGATTATACCCATATGGTAATTGATGTCAATAAATGTCCCATGAAATAGTTCAAATGCTACTCTATATATTTTAGAGCATGAGTTATAGCTTGGCAACGTATGGCTGGGAAAGTTAACCTATCAACTGGGTTTATACAATCCTTTATTAATTAAATCTCTATGTCGATATAGTTTATTAATGAGGTCGACCAATAATTCTTATTAGGCCATCCAATTTATTAAGTAGAATGATACATGAGCGTATAGGTTGACATACCTAAGATTAATGGATGTTGGTGGATATAATTTAAACTATAATGGATTTTATGAAAATGCCTAAAATTAGTATAAAAAAACAGGGAAACCCATTTTAGGGGTTCATTATTGACAAAACTGGGTGCCCCCTTTCTTATTTCTCTTACTATCTACACATTCTATTTGAAAGTCTTGATGGTGAGAATATCCAGACAATCCCTTCATTTCATGAATACCTCTAGAGGCCAGTCACATAAAAAACTTGAAGATGCTTTTCCAAGGTGTAAGTCAAGGGTAGAACAAGTTCCACACAAGGTAATGATATTATATTTTTTATAGATTAATTGTTAGTTGATCATCATTTTATGCTGCATGATAATGTTTTCAAGCATAGAGTCAAAGCCCAAAACCCAACATATAAAGAACTATTAGTACTATTCTTTTTTGGACCATGAAAAGAAATAAATTATGATAAACTATACACTAGCATGGATGGAAAAAAACTTTGCGTTATGATCTCGATTTGGTCAAGAAGTGGATTAAAAAATACATAACGGATATCAGAAAAAAGTAATGGATCTATTGCCTATCAAAACAAGGCAGGGTTTCAAGAGAGCTATTGTGAAATAATGGATCAATATAAAGATACACATAGATGCAAATCGATAGAGTTTAGTATCTTAGAGAGACACAAAGAGGGACATGAAGAGCTACACATGGAGAGAGAAAACTGAAATTAGAAAACTCTTAGAAACTTTGGTCCACTTACAGCTGGAAACAAAACCTAACCAAAATAAAGTGTAGCTTTGGAATATCAAGTGGCTATTATAACTTGGCCTCCACATTTACTCAATTTAATTGAAATAATTATTATTGTATCTCGATGTTGACTCAAGTATTTTCATGGTATGGTCATCATATATGCCTGACTTCGTGGCTAGATTAACTATCGAACACATTGCATATAATAGAGAAAAAATAATTGATGGCATTAGAATGTTTATGGATACTATTATGCCTTGTGTCTCTTTGATGCTGGACGTTGACGGTGTCGTCATCCGAACGGGTATCGAGACGATGCTCTGATACCAAGATGATGTCGGACGTCATCAACTGCGTCGTCCGATGAGTATCGAGATGATGCACTGATACCAGAAATGATGTCAGACGTCGTCGAAGGCATCGCCCGACGGGTAATTCACTAGGGAAAATATAATTACGTGATACGGTGAAATCCTAGATGAGTGTACGTGAAGGACTGACTTGTGGAAATTTCTGACTTCTTAGCTCCGGGGCTGCCGGCCGATGATGATGGCGGTGACCTTTTGGCCCTCGTCGGAGCGACGACGGTGACTATGGCACCAAACGGAATAGTTCTGTAGATACTTGCATGTAACGGACGGGCTCGACTTGTACCTAGGAAATCACTCAACTCGTAGTTTTCTCCATATCATTGCATCGTCTCAATACTCGTAATGTAACTGACGAAAATATACTGTAGAAAATAAACTAACCCGAGCACGGTGGAATGCAGCCAAAAATATACTGTAGAAAGTAATGTAACTGACGAGCAGGGAGAATGACGTATCTTGTCGGTGGCGGCTTCATCGTCAATGTCGTCGTCGGTGCATGATCCGGTGCGGACTGGCGAGTTGGCAGCATGCTGGAGATGAGCACAACATTGCTCAACTTGCGGCGAGGTTCGGTGTAGGACCATGATACTGGAGGTGGGAGGCAAGGATGAGAGCCTGGTAACGAAGAAGATGACGTCACAGAAGCGCAACCCGGAGCAGCTCGGTAGGTGGCCAGGATGTTGCGATTGTAATCGGTGATTGGTGCGGCTAGCGCGACTCGACTGCGTGGTCGACACAGCCTTCACCTAACGCATTTACGCAGTCTAACCGCACAGTTGCGTGACTTGGTGGTGTGACAACAAGGTTAGACTGCATGCGAGAAGCACAAGGTGGTGCGGTCCAATAATACAGCCTACACGGCTGGCAGAGGGGTTAACACAGCTAGGGTGATTAGCCGGCATCCCCTGGTTTGGCTGCACGAGCAGGTTGTGTGATGGCAAGCCAAACCGTTGCACCCACACGATAGATTCTACTCCCGTTGACAACCGCCGCGTGGGTTGGGTTGTGTGATGGAATGTTCATGAAGAACACGACCGGCTTAGTCAAGATGACCACCAAGGGGACCCATTTATAGAACAACAATGGGTTCTACCAGGTAGTCCGTTCGCGATCATGTGTCGCTGGAGTCCAAGAGTGCCCAAGAGACACGTTGACCCGTGGTGTTCAGGGGGAAAGCAGGAATTCCATGACACTTATTTCATGCTCTTTGATGGTGGGTCTGACGGTGGCGAGATCAGTTGGTTCGCATGGGCAAAAGCCTTGTTGCGACCTGGTTGTTCCACCACAGCGTTGGTCGTCGCAAGAAGCTCCTGTAATGATTATCTGGCGCACGGGCCAAAATCTCGTGCGACATCGTTTTTCCGTCGTGGAGTACATTGTCGCAAGAAAATCCCAGGCGGTTTGCTGAAGCGTTGAGATCCGAACATGACAACGGCCACCGTCAGGAAAAAATGTCTTCTCGGATGACTGAGAAGTGGGGCCCATGGTGTGTAGCACCGTAGAGGATTGTTTGTCCATGTCCTACAGGTCAAGGATGACCGAGGATCGTCGATTGGGGTGTGATGACTAGGTCGAGTCTCCAACACGTGGGGTACCAAGCTACACCTCGTGCTCTAGGAGATACAAAGGAGTGTGTATCGACTCACTCACGGAGCATGTTCGTCATCGGTTATCGTGTACGTATAGTCCCTCATCCACTTAACGCTCCTAGGATGACTTAGGGTATGACCAACTATCAAACCCTAATCTGTCATCTGAGTTAGTACTGATGTGTTTAGAAATCAGTTGAGAACTCTTCTCCAATATTTCTCTGCCTTGACCAAGGACTTCATCGCATCATCTTCCTTGAGCTGTCACCTCTTCTACCGAGGGTGGACGATCCCATCTTGACCACTTAATCATCTTTGTGAACTTCTTGATGCACCCCAATTAAGACTATTTATAATGACATGACTAGGAACACATAGGTCATAGTCAAAGTACAACTGTCCGTCTATAATACGTCTTTGGTGTCTCAAGTCAAAGGACCACTTACACAACCGTGACGTGAATCAACCTGATTGATAGTTCAGTACAATACAATTCAGGGATTCGTATGGATCAATTTAGTGAACTATTTCCTCTAAAGATCACCTAATATCTATCCTTTGTATCTCCACACTAATGGCTATGAGAACAGCCATACTCATCATATGAGTGCGGCTATATAGTGTTATTGTATCTGGATAATTAGATGTCCTTCTCGCATAGCCTTTGAATAGGAATATTTAAGAACACACGCTTAAAGACTAGTGATCTCTGCATTACGATCTCACCATAATTCACTAAGTCCGATCATATATTCATGGACTACATTATAAGCACCACACGTGCACTATAATGAATATGTTTAATTAATGAACACGGAACGAGATGTGGAATGTGTGATTGGCTTGCTTTCCACATATATTTCCATAATGACCATCTAGGAATAATAAAAAATCATTACACTACGCCATAAGATTTTTATGACATGTTGGAAATTGCGTCAAACATTTATGTTAACTATTTGGCCAATGTAACATGATGACCAACATGGACTTATCCGCCTACCTTAGATATTTATATCTAATTTAATGGCTTACTTTTATAGAGCATATATAGATATATGATTGAACTGAAATATTTATAATAATTTTAACCACGTGGTTTCAGAACAAGATTATGCCTTAGAATTGTGCTATCAATGACCTTGGGTTGAAGATAATCATTTGGAGATTTTTTTGTAACTATTTTTCCGGTTTTATTAAAATTATTTGTTCTATATAATTCATACAAATCCATACAATTTAGAACATCGCCATTTGACAGAAAATTGGAGTTATAGGAGAACAAAGTATATCATTTCAAAATTATGAAGCAGAAGTAAATAAAAACTTGCAAGAATATTTCTTAGATATTCAAGGAAAGAATGATTACACAATGAACTCAAGATTGTTATTTAGGTTCTCTTGTTTGATGAGATAGATTATTCATAATTTTTCATTCAGTATTTTTGAGATTACAAACAAAATGAGAAAACATCTAGGATCAATTTAGAGAAATTTCAAATGAAGAATCTTGATTTCCACACATCTTCACCTTATGGTGAGTTTGGTTGTGACAAATATTAAATCTAGATCAACATACCGGGGGGGATAATATAACAAGAAGAAAAGATTCTAATTAGGAGATAGGTAAAAATTTATATTGAATGATTTTTTTATACTTGATTAAATATTACAAATATTTTCCATTAAAATACATTCAATTATTATTTCTTGTTGCATATTCTTGAAAATATATTTGGTTGAAATTATCTGCATGTTTAGAATTATTTGGATTAAATATACACACTTTAAGAGGATTCTCGTAGACGTTGTGTTCAACTAGGTGAAGGCTTTGGGAACTGAAGTGATGAAAAAACATATGCTCATGTAAAGCCAATCATATGTTCCACGTGTGGTTCATTTTTCATTTATATGATGTATTTATTATACTACATGTGTAGTGCTTATAATAAAGTCTATAAATGGAGATCTAACTTATCAAATTATTATGAAACCATTATATGGAGATCATTATTCTTTAATCATGTGTTTGAAATATTATTTTTTGAAGGACATTTGAGAAGGCCATTGAAGAATCCAAATAGAATAACACTATCTAGTCTCACTCAAATGATGAGTATGATAAGTTTCAAAAACATTAGGGTGGAGACACTAAGGATATATAGTGGATGCTCTCAAATAGAAAGAGTTCACTAAATTGATATGTATGTGTCCTTCAGTGCTATTATATTAGACTGCCAATTAAGTTGATTCATATCATAGTTAAGTGGTCCTTAGACATAAAATACGTCTTGTGGATGGATGACTATACTTTGAGTATGATCTATAAGTTCCTAATCATTAATTATAAACATGCTTAGTTCAGGTTTAGCAAGAAGTTCACGAAGATGATTAAGTAGTTAAGATGAGATTTTCTACCCTTGGTGTAAGAGGAGACAGATTATGGAAGATGATGTGATGGAATCCTTAGCCAAATTAGTGAATATTAGAGAAGAGTGCTCCTATAATTTTTGAGCATGTCAGTACTAAGTCAGATGACCGATTGGGTTTGATAGTTGATCATCTCTAAGCCGTCCTAGGAGTGTCAAGAAGGTGCGGGATTATACGTACATTGTGACAAATGAAAAACATGTTCCATGAGCGAGTCAAAAGATATGCTTAAAGCTAAGGGTTTTATAAAATAATATCTATTTAGTGTAAATAGGGGAAGGCCCTGAACGAAGTTCACCCATGCTGAACTTGTTCAAGGATCTTCCCCTTCTTCCCTTAGTTCCTCTCCATTCTCGATGTGATTGAGGTGATGCAACGAGCATGATGGAACATGAAGAGTGCTCGTCAAGCAGGAGGATATTCCACCTACCAGGGATGTGTGGACATTTCTAGAGGCTACACAAATGAGCAGCATAACTGATGCAGGACACTCGAGGATGACGCGTGACAACTAGATGAATGGATACTGATGACTAAGGGAGATGGGGATGACGACGATGGGTGGAAGTCGCAGGAAGGGTTGAGGATAAGGTGGGATAAACAGACCACAAATCCACACGATCGATTTCGAAACGTAAAGCCGATGAAATAATGGTGGTGCAACCCCTTTCCTCGTCGAGGGAGGGAGTACTGTCTTCAACCACCGCGACGATCCTGAAGCACCAAATCCAATACCTTCGAATTGCGTCCTCGGGGAAAACTTACAAGAAGACCTAATCCACTATTCATTGAAATTCCAGGAAATCAAAGCAAATCCAATGGCAGTGGACGAATTCTCGAGGAATACTGGACGGAGAACACTTGACACCAAAGATTTCAAGCATACCTTGGCACCGGGTTGCGTGATGAGGCTACTAGAAATTCAGGTCGTGACGTGACTGGGTGATCCGGGCATTGTAAGGCCCACTGGACAAAATATCTAGACGTTTCGGGCGTTGAGCGGCCGTGGCAATGAGACGGCCGGACTAAGCCTGGTTGCTCTATGGCCGGAGTGCTTGGGCGTGGGGCGTCGTTGGCAGGACGATTGATGTGCGCTTCGACAGGTTGTCACTGATCCAACTGCGCGGTCAGTTGGCGGGCGGTCAAGGGGGGAGTCGCCCCCTTGCAGAGTTTGGGGCAGCGCCCTGAAACCTAAACGGTATGCGCCGCGACAAGTAGCTTCGAGGGCATCCGGAAGCGCGTCAAGTTGCTTCGAGGGCGTCCGGAGGCGCGGGCAGCCGGGCGCGTGACGTGCGCGGGTGGCCGGGCACGCGGCGTGCGTGGGCACTTGCTTGCGTGGGCGCTTGCTTGCATGGGCGTCGGCGGGCGCTGGTGCACGCTGGCGTCGGTGAGCGCTGGCGTGCGCGGGCGCTAGGTGCGGGCGGCCCTGAGCAGGGCGGCCTGCGCTGGACGCTTGGCACGGGCGGCCTGAGTGGGGCGGCTGACGCTGGGCGTCCTGGTGTTGGCGGGAGAGCGAGAAGGAAAGAAAGCGAGAGGGAAAGGAGAGAGAAAGGAAGGAAGAGAGAAAGAAAGGAAGAGAGAAAGAAAGGAAGAGAGAAAGGAGGGTGGGCGGTAACCGGCGACGGCGACGGCGGCGACGATCTGAGAAGAAGGGGAGGCTAGGGCAAGTCCTCCAAGAAGAGTTAACAAAACTCAATTCCTGAATTATGACTTGCCTAACTGTTTCTTGGAACATTGGCCTATACATATATGCCTTGGAGGAAAGAGAAAATACAGTTAATAAAAATAAAAATAAAGACGAGCGACGTGACGAGCAACGTGGTTTCGTGTCACGTCAGGGGGAAGTTCTGGATCTGCCTTTGACGACGTGTCAGGACGTGTGAAGGGGCATCCGTGGGTGGAGACGTGCCTGATGCTGGCGTGTGGACTTGGTTTGGTGACGATGGCGGCGTGTCCTTAGCAGTGGCGTTGACTTCGCATGACGGTGGTGGCGCTTTCGGTTTCGATGCGGTGACGCTGTCGCCACCAATAACACGTTTCACTCGAGCATCCAAGAAATCACAAGTACGATCTGCCAAGTGATCTGATCATATGTTCGACAGATGTTTCAATTTTGTTATCTGTCTTCCGCTGCAAGACTCCATTGTGTTTCATGCAGATCAAGGCCGTAGGACCCCATAGAAGGAAGATAAATCTTTTGGGGCTGAATTGAAGGAGATCAAGCATTGTCATTCCATAGAAGACTTTAGCGGTTGAGGATGACTGAGCTCCACTAACATTATGTTTTCTTTGTATCTTTGCTACACCATATTTTCAAGTGTCTCTTGGGGGGCATTCACACATACTTGGTTAGGGCTCATCATCACCTCCGGTTGGATACTCCTGAATAACAATAAGGATTAACCTAAGTTGTAGTAAAGGAGACAAATAAGTATGCCTTATCATGTATCTCATTCCCTAGATAGATAGGCCATATTTCACATATTTAAATATATAAGAGTGACTAAAATTTAAAGAACCTAATTCACCCCCTTCTTCATTAGTCATACATTAGCCAGGTAAAATAGCAATGTTTCATTAAAAGAAAGTTTTCATAAAATATCTAATGATTAGAGAATTAAGTAAAACATTATCGAACATTAAAATAAATATGAAATGATGGTAAATAAATTATAATTTTTTTTGAATAAGAATTTTTTTGTAATACATGAGGAATAACATGAAATCATGATAAACCAAAAAAAATTATCTAAATGACAAGTGGGATAATATTAACTGCATTGTCAACCCAACTCAAAGCAAATTGAGCGACGTATGGCTCGACCAACTGGGTTCAGAAGCACTTGGAAGGCACTCATTATTTATTGAGCTTTTTTCTATGCAAGTAGTGTGGAAAAATATTACTGCAATAAAAGTGCAGCTCCGTTGTTTTCATCTGGAGACACTCTTTAGTATATCTTAATTAATCCCATCATTATAATCAAGATATCCTTGACCTCAACACATTTAATTTTAAGAACCATACTTATTTAGAAATATCTTAATCCCAGCATCAATTGGGGTCTATAAATGACAGCTTAATTAATTGAAGTTATATACATTTAACAACGTCCATTGATTAAGAAACTAATGTAATAATGAAAACGTAGGATCTGAGGCGTTGAACTGGATTTTGAAGTTTTCCGGAGGGGTAAAGTGTAAATTTATGGCCGTCATCTCAGTCTTTTCGTCTTTCTTGTCGAGTTCGTTGCAATGTCACCTCCCTCGTCGGCGATCTTCCTTCGTCCCGACGGATCATCCAAGAACACGCGTAAGTTTCTCTGCCGCTTCACCGTTCAATTCTTCGATTTCATCACCTGAGAACAATTTTTTCGAATTTTCATCGCAGTTTTAGGCATTTCAATCCACGACAGAAGTAATCAACCGAGCGCTTGGTAGTTGGTATGGCCCTAGACGCTTGAATTCGATTGCTTTCTTTGATTTGATTGTAATCTTTAAGGTTTAGAAACCGCCGTTTTCCTGCGAACTTTTTTTTTTAAAAAAACGACTGCGGATAGTGGATTTCGAATAATGATGCAAAGTCATGCGGCACAGAGTATATTAATCTTTGGGGTTTGCGGTTTTTGGTGCGTTATTCTTTTGTTTTGATTTTCAAGAAGTTGAAAGAACTGGAGGAATCACAAACTCTACCTTTAATCTTCGTGTCTGAATCGTCCGTTTTTGAATCTGAACTCGTTTGAGAACGGATTACATTAATCTTTTTAATTTTTCTTTCTTTTGGGATGAAATCAGGGTCGAGGGATTTAATCGATCGATCGGGATGGATCAGGGCGGCTACACAATCCGAGTCTCGAACCTCTCTTCCCATGCCACTGAGAGAGATCTGCGCAATTTCTTCTCATTCTCCGGAGAAATCTCCCAAATTCGATTCGCCAGGTACTCATTTTTCAACTTCTCTTAGATTTTCAATTTTCAATTTTCTCAATTTAATCGATGACGTTTTCTTGGCATCAACGCCATCGTCAACAGCGGTCGGTGACGCTCCCGTTGACGTGGTTAACGATTTAACTAAATTTTAACAGAGGTGATGGTTGACGCGGATGGTACCACTGTCTTTGTTTTCTAGTTTTCTCCACCGTCATCGTCAACCGTCCATCAACCAATACATGTCACCACTTTTAAAATTTCCATCATTGTCAATGTCAACAACAATGGATGATGTTTCCATTGCTCGATTTGACTATTTTAAACTGAAATTAAGCTTTAATGACAGTTGATGTTGACCCATGATGCCATCCCAAAATTGTCAACTTCATCATCAAATAGGCTTGATGACGTGACGGTTGACGTGTGCAGAACCCTAATTCTCATGTTTCATGAATTTGCAGTTTTGACGAGGATGACGACTCCGTTGCCTACGTCACCTTTAGAGAAGCTCGTGGCGTCGAAACTGCATGTCTCCTGACAGTAAGTCTCTCTCTTCGCCATTTATTTGAGCTCAATTCATGAGGGCGTCCATTAATTAATAAAACTATATGATATTTACTTTTAATCCAAAATTATATTGCGCCTCCCTTAACAAACTATTATTTGTTAAGTCTACTAAGTCATCCATTCGTCCGTCGTCAGTTCCGTTTTTTATTATAGACGAATGAGAAGAACTGGACTGACGACGGAATTGTGACGACGAAGAGGTAGGAATGGATGACGAAACTGACAAACTAAAATGTTATGGACGAATGACTGAACGGAAATCCATTCAGTCCCATTCCGTCCGTCCTAAATCACCGTTCGTTATTCTTATAACAGCTCTATTTATAAGTCATCACCAATGTCATTGCCATATCACACCACCCATCCAAACCCCTCCATCATCAGTCACCTCAACGTCATCCTGGAAATTAGTCACGTCTCCCGTCCCTGTCCCATCTAATGACGAGAACCTTAACCGACCCATATTCTACCATGCTGCTTGTGCCATGATGAAAGACGTGACTATAGTTCCGGATCGTCCGGGACGTGGATGATAGACGGGACAGGACGAAGATCGTCCTGTCCGATGTCCGGAATCTTTGCAGGGACGCAGACGGGACGGTTTTTTTGTCCGAGACATCCGGATGGGATGGTTTTTTCGTCAGAGTGGACGAAAACCCCATCCATTCGTCTCAGGATGAAGTTTCGTCCCATTTTTTCGTCCAACCTTGCCGACGGGACGATTTTTTCATCCTGGGACAAAAAAACCGTCCCGTCCGCGTCCCTGCACTAGTGTAGTTCTGGATCATCTGGGATGTGGACGATGGACAGGACGGGACGAAGATTGTCCCGTCTGACATCCGGAATCAGTGCAGGGACGCGAATGGGTCAGTTTTTTCGTCCAAGACCTCCTATAACCCTCCCATCCGTTCGTCTCGGGACGAAATTCCCAATTTTTTTGTACTGGGACTAAAAACTGTCACGTCTGCGAGGTTGGCCTAGTGTAGTTCTGGATCGTCGGGGATGTGGACGATGGACGGGACAGGACAAAAATCGTCCCGTCTGACGTCCAGAATCAGTGTAGGGACGCGGATGGGCCAGTTTTTTCGTCCGAGACGTCCAAAAACCGTCCCATCCGTTCGTCTCGGGACGAATTTCAGTCCCGGTTTTCATCCAACCTCATGGGCGGGACGATTTTTTCATCCTGGGACAAATTAAACCGTCCCGTCCGCGTCCCTGCACTAAAGACATGACGGAAGCCGTTTACCGAACCCTACAACCGGTCCTATGCCAACATTGATGACGTATCCCGTCCCGTCAACGAACCCTAATTTTTTATAATCCCCAAAATTAACTTGAGCCGGATTCTCCACGGGCGACCTTCTGGCCAGGGATCGACGATAGCGGAGCAAGTCGTCTACATCGAACCATGGGGAAACTCCGAGGAGCTCCAGGTGAAGATCAAACAACCTAATCTGAAAATTTCCCGTAAAAAACACCAAAATTAAGGGTTTTTTTTTGGGGGAATTTTGAGCAGAGAACGAGAGCGGACGGGCTGTCGGTGACGCCGGGGCAGGCGATGACGATGACGCAAGAAGTGGTGAAGACGATGATCGCCATGGGGTACGTGCTGAGCAAGGACGCGCTGGGGAGGGCCAGGGCTTTCGACGAGGCCTGCGGGTTATCGGCGGCGGCGACGGCGAAGATGGCGGATCTCAGCCGTCGGATCGGGATCACGGACAAGATCGACGCGATCAGAGCCGTCGACGCGCAGTATCATCTGTCGGAGACCGCCGCGGCGGTGGCCGGAGCCACGGTCCGCGCCGCCGCAAGCGCTGGCGGCGCCGTCGTGAACAGCCGGTACTTCGCCGCCGGCGCGCTCTTCGTCTCCGACGCGCTGCACAAGGCCGCCGACTACGCCGCCGATCTCGGCCACCGCGCCGGCCACAACTGAACAGCACTATACATATATTTATATATTTAGCGTGTAAGAATAAATAAATATTTATAGTAAATATAAAATACTGAGGCTGCAACAGACGATGAAATGTTGCAGGGGTTTTCAGCCTAACTTAATGAAATAATGGTCTCAAAGATGTACTTATAGTTCCGGATTGTCCCGGACGTGGACGATGGACTGGACGGGATGAATTTCATCTAACGGTATGAAAACTGTCCCGTCCAGTCCTCACGGGACGAATTTTCATCCCGTCTGGGGAAAAAACTGTCCCGTCCCTTGTCCCGGACGAAAAAAAACCCGTTTTATTTTTAAATTTAATTAAATGTATGTTAGCATTTTTCACATATTGTTGTCCCTCTATACTCAATTTTTTTAGGAACATATGTACAATTATTTCTGAGTTGCGTCAGTTTGAGCTCGCATTAAAATACAGGGATGTTGATGCAAATTGTCATAACGAGGACACACAGCTACATCTCAACCATCGGATGTGAATCCGGCGGTTTTTTGTCCAGTATTCGTCCGTCCATCGTCCGAGACCTCAGGACGGACAGTTTTTTTGTCCCATGGGACAAAAACCGTCCCGTTCCGTTGTCCCCCAGACAAATTTTCATCCCCAATTTTGTACATACCCTTGAACAGGACAATTTTTTTTCCCTGGGATTAAAAATCGTCCCGTCCGCATCCCTGCACTATAGGTGTGTTATTGCCTCTCCATTCATGAGTTATTCTGAGTGGAAAAAAAAAATAAATATGTATATATATGTAACTTGTAAAACTAAATAAATATTTGTAGTATATATAGTAGTATATATAAAGTACTAAGGCTGTAAGAGATGGTGAAATCTTGCAGGGGTTTTCATACTAAATTAATGAAATAACGGTCTCAAAGGTGTGCTATTGCCTCTCTATTAATGAGTTATTCTGAGTGGAAATAAATAAATATGTATATAAATGTAGCTTGTAAAAATAAATAAATATTTAAAGTATATATAAAATACTAAGGTTGCAACTGATGGTGAAATGTTGCAGGGTTTTCAGCCTACATTAATGAAATAACGGTATCAAAGATGTGTTATTGGCTCTCTATTCATGGGTAATTCTGAGTGGAAATAAATAAATAAATATGTATATATATGTAGCTTGTAAAAATAAATATTTCCAGTATATATATATCAGTATATATATTAGTATATATAAAATACTATGGCTGCAACTGATGGTGAAATATTACAGCGGTTTTCAGCCTACATTAATGAAATAACGGTATCAAAGATGTGTTATTGCCTCTCCATTCATGAGTTATTCTGAGTGGAAAAAAATAAATAAATATGTATATATATGTAGCTTGTAAAAATAAATAAATATTATAGTATAAATATTGTAGAATATATAAAATACTAAGGCTGCGACTGATGGTGAAATGTTTCTGGGGTTTTCAGCCTACATGAATGAAAGAACGGTCTCAAAGGTGTGTTATTGCCTCTCTATTCATGGGTCATTCTGAGTGGAAAAAAATAAATAGGTATATATATATGTAGCTTATAAAAATAAATAAATAGGTATATATATGTAGCTTATAAAAATAAATAAATATGTATATATATGTAGCTTGTTAATATATATATATATATATATATATATATATATATAATAGAATATATCAAATACTAAGGCTGTGACTGATGGTGAAATGTTGCTGGGGTTTTCAACCTACATTAATGAAATAACGGTCTCAAAGGTGTGTTATTGCCTCTCTATTCATGAGTTATTCTGAGTGGAAATAAATAAATATGTATATATATGTAGCTTGTAAAAATAAAAAAATATTTATAGTATATATATAGTAGTATATATAAAATACTAAGGTTGAAACTGATGGTGAAATGTTGCAGGGTTTTCAGCCTACATTAATGAATGAACGGTCTCAAAGGTGTGTTATTGCCTCTCTATTCATGGGTTATTCTGAGTGGAAATAAATAAATATGCATATATATGTAGCTTGTAAAAATAAAAAATATTTCTAGTATATATAGTAGTATATATAAAATACTAAGCTTGTAACTGATGATTTTCAGACTATATAAAATACAAAGGCATTTAGTAGCTTGAAAGGATTTTCAGCCTAAATTAATGAAATAATGGTCTCAAAGGTGTGTTATTGCCTCTCTATTCATGAGTTATTCTGAGTGAAATATTGTGAGAGTGGGTTTAGTGAGCGCTTGATGAGTTTGAAAAAGTTTGAGAGTATTCCCTTTTAAAAGTGGATCTACAGTTGATGATTATCTGATGTCATGATGTTTTGAAAAGCTAAAAATCTAGGATGGGGAGAGCTAATGAGATATTGTTGTTTTGTTCTACCCCAAAAAGCAATTCATTGAAGATGATTTTTCAATGACTCGTAATGCCCCTTTAAAGATGGAGTATGGACCTTTTCCCAAGAGGAATGATTTTCTCAAGAAGAGGCCAAACAAGATTGGAGACACAACTTTACAGCTGGGTAGAAAGTAAGTTTGCAAATCATGTTTGTTCACATGTTTGAAATCGTGATGTAGAAATAATTTTTTCTAAATGCCTTTGAATATTAGGAAAATAAATGAGATAGGTTCACAAGTGAATGGATTGCACAAACATGCAACTTTCTCCACTTTGAACTTCATTCATAAAATATATGAATGAAACACTCTAACATTATTTATTATTTAACGACTATATTTTATTCAAAACACTCTAACGGTGTTAGAAGTGTGTGGGTTTGTAAGAGTGAGCGCCAATGATGAGTAAATCGGCTCCAACATTATGTAGAAATCTCACTATGAAAGAAAAGGTGTTCCATAGTCTTAACCTGAGGAGAGACGGGGCAACAATGGCAGCACAAACTGAATGAGAAACCAATATGGGTCACTTAATCATCAGTGGAGAGGCTATGGTGCATAAGCCTCCAACAGAAGAATGAGACAAGTGAGAATCACTGGATGCCATATGTGGCAACCCCAAGCCTATATAGGGAATCTCTCAAAATGGGTCTCAAGAGGACCAACAACAGAAATTCCCATTAATAGTGAGTGTCCAAATAGGTTGATCGGGAGAGAGCCTATGGCAGTGTGGTAAGGCATCTAACGAGAGACCATGCTGCTCCCAAAGGAGTTGTGTGTTCCTCTTTAGTGATTGTGCCACAGTCAACCGTGGTCGATCATGGACAAAATGAGGGTGGCTGGCTAAGGGTGTGCCGGCGATCCAGTTATCGTAGCATGCACTAATCGTGCTTGGGCCGACATGCCAATGGGTCACATTAGATATCTCTAGCCAATATCGCTGTCAAGTCCGCCATATTTGGTGGCCCTTGATATGAGATGAATATGCCACATAAGCTTCTTTTGAAGCATGTCTTGGACATCCTGAGGGCGCCTAATCCTTAGAACCCCCTTTTCATCAGCCTACATACTTTTTGGCAAGAAACCGAATGGTGTCTACGGCCTCCCTCGAGGTGACATGACCATGGGAAATGCACGCATAGATGCTCCATAGAGCGAAGAATAGTGAGCAATAAGGAGCGTACCGGTAGGGTACGTAGTGGAATACTCATGAAAATGTGTCAGATTAGTTGGATGCGGCCCCCCGAGGATACAAAGTGAAGTTTCCATCAATCTAGTTTATTTCTCAACTTGGCCATCAGGACATCAAAATAATGATTTTGTGCTGGGCTGAGAAAGATGGGGCATCCAAGATAAGCAAAAGGAAGGCATCCTTGTGAGTATCCCATATATTTCTGGATGATATGTAAGCCTTTTATGGTGGTGGATGGGCCAACCATAAAGCTACTATTTGAGGCTTTGACGAGCTGGCCAAAAGCTTGCTCGTACGCATTGAGTGCACTCATAAGCCCCTTAATGGATTTTTTAGTTCCATTAAGGAAAAGGATAGCATCCTCGGCGAATAGAGAATGCGAAATGATTGGGAAACCCCTTTTAAAAAAATACAGTTGGATGAATTCCCGGGCAATCGCTCATGTGAGTGATTGGCTAAAGACCTCCTTGATCAACATGAAAAGGGTGGGTGAGATAGGCTCACCTTGTCGTAGACCTTGCATGACAGTGAAGAAATGAGTGGGGTTTCCGCCACCAAGAGTGGAAAGTGATTCTCTCTAATACAAGCATCGACTAGATTAATGAATGCATCAGTGAAACCAAAGCGGCATAACACTATGGTAAGGAAATTCCACTCGAATCTATCAAAAGCCTTCTCCATATCGAGTTTGATGACGATGTTCAAACCTAGAACATGAGAGTCCACTAACTATGCTAACTCGTGAACTAGCATGATAGTATCGTGGATCTGTCGACCCTTGAGAAAACCACACTACTCACGAGATATGAGTCTATCAAAGAAAGTCCTCAGTTGATTTGTAACAATTTTGGATGTAACCTTGTATCGTACATTACAAAGACTAATTGGACAAAAGTCTCTAAAAGAAATTGGACTATCCACTTTTCGGATAAACGCAAGAAAAGTGGATTTCCAATTTCTAGGAAGAACTTTACGTGTGAAGATATCTTTGATAGCTCATACTAAGTCTGTGCTTATGATATCCCAATAAGTTATGTAGAATTCTGCCGAAAACCCATCTGAGCCAAGGCCCTTATTCCTACTAAAGGACAAGACCACCTCCTTGATTTCTTTGTGAGTTTGAAGGGTTGTAAATATTGCATTTTCCTGATCGATCACCGAGTGTGGGATGGAGCAAAATGGATCCTCATCCTCCTCAGTCGGTTGTGAGGTAAGGAGGGTACTAAAGTAAGTGACCCTATTTATCACTAAATGGCCGGGGTTTTGATTATACACACCTAATAGGGTCATATAATTAGGTTGAGCTCTATGTCGAATTGAGGCGTGAATATTGGATAAGCAATTTGTAGAGATCTTTATCGTATCAACACGCTCTAAGTGGAGGCCCTACCTTCACATCACCATAGCTTACTTACTGTTGGAGACATGGAAATGACAAAATTCTTCTTGTTTTGTAGGGTCTCCCATGCAAGCACAAGATGTAATACAAAGCATCAAGAAATGGTTACGGTACACGCACAACCTTGTACCACCCATTGCCCGGAGCTCCCAAGTTACCTGTAATTTACTTTGCACTTGGGGCATCTCGGTTGCCTTAATCCCCATCACCACTTGGTTATAGATTGTCCATTGGCACCCACCACCAATGGATATTCTGAAGCTCAATGTGGATGGTACGACCAAAGGAAATCGGGGACCAGCTAGGGGGGGCTACTTGTGGTGGTATTCCACGAGATCACATAGGGAGCCCAAACTAACACAATAGCCAAGGCTATGCCATATGCAATGGTTTGCTCCTCTACGAGGAACACAACCTTCACCATACCATCATATAATCAGACCCACAGTTGTTGGTCAACAAGCTTAGTGCAGGCTCATGCTCACAGTGGCGTCTCCAAAGCATATGTCAAGACAACATGCGGTATCATCCCTGCATGACCAGCATTCTCCACCAATTGTGCGAGGGGGAACTATATGACATATGCCCTTGCCAACTATATGATATGCTCCTACACCCCCTCCCTCTTCATCATGTGGCATGACCTCCCTCATGTGGTTCGTGGTTTTCATCACGTTGAGAGCCTCATCTTACCTTCTCTTTGCATGTGTCTCCTCTTGTCGAAGGCTAGCCATCAAGAGTGGTGTATCGCATGGAGTACTAGTGGCGGGAGTGCGTGACCTCCTGCCAAACTGATGTCCCTTAGAGCACCTCCATACTCATATCCAAAGATGGCGTGAGGACCTTCATACTCCATGTAGTACCAACTCCGAGGGACATGAGCACGACGTGGAAGCCAACGGCCTTCTCTTGAAGCAGCCTCGGTATCATTTCTTGTATCTTTTTCTTTTTGTACCATGGGTTTGGGCGAGTAGGGTCTATTTGTAATTGGGACATAAACACTCACTCCACGCCTATAATCACTTACAAACACTCTACATAATACATAAAACCCACTTGGTGGCACCCACATCACGGCTGGATCGATCTACAAGCACAAAACGTGGGTTGACTGTACCCGACACCATGTTTTTTTGGCCAATAATAAGAAAAAAGCTATTTCTTTTTAGGTAATCCTATTGTTTGGAGTCTTAGTTTAATGTTTCTATTTAATGGTCATGGCTACTTCAAGAGCTTGGTTAGCAGTAACTTTCTGTCAGCCATATATGTGTGAATATTTGATGTCCTTCCTCACATACCATTTATCATGCAAGAAGGATAATTCTAATATCATGGAGCTTTAAATTAACGCCATAGTAGAAAAGCCATGGCAGAGGGTGCATAAATTATTTACCCTATTCAATTAATTTTTTGCCATCTAAAGTCGAACATTTATGAGTCATGTTCTTTAATTTCATTATAACGTTCAAAACCTCATAATTCAAGTTTCATTTTTTTAATTTAATCCGTGATATATAGCGGATGGAAAAGCATAGGACAATGTTTACAGTAAAATTAATCAGACCATGCTTCCAAACATCACTATTATATTTATTTATTTATATCAAGTTAGAACAATTATATTGTCGATGCTTTAATAATTGATTCTAATTTAATTTATGACTTGGGAAAATACAAATATTTCAATTTATATTTAAATAAATCCTGTAGTTACTGTATTTTATCTCATTCTTGGGATTTTATTCATGATTAAAAGTGTTGTATTATTTTATGGATTTCATAAAATGGTTGAGGCATGCATAATTGAACATCTTGGATATATTAGCTTGATATTTTGTTACTGGTAGTTATCTGATTGCATTGAAATATGTTTTCTCTACAATGATATGTTAGTTTTGGGCGTATCTGCTGGATAACTAGGTATGATTAATAATATGTATAAGCACTTGTGAGGTGACCACATAACAGGTCCTCTTTTCACTATTGATACATGCAAGTAAATATGAAATCAGCACATCCTTTATCCCTCCTAGCACTTAAAAAATCTTCCACTAAAGGTCTATGCTTTTCTAAAATCTACATTATTCTGACAATAAAGGACTTTTGATAATGTAGCTCTGTCTCTTGATTCTATTGTGTTATTTCTTTGTCTTTTGATTTTCCAAAAATTCTTGATCAGTGCAACTTTATCTTTGAAAGTAGTCATTGCTCTCGAAAGTTTTTCTTCCTTATTTTTTATGAGAAAATATTTCCCTGTAAAGTTTCTTTTATTAAGTTTCCCACTTTGAATTTTTCCTTAATCTTGGGTGTCTGATAAACATTATTGGTTGGCAGTGATGTTTCAATGTAAACCATATTATCCTTAAACTTGAATTTTAAATTTTCTAATCAAATGACTGGGGCAATTATTTTTTGAGAAATATGTCCTATAGGCATTTATTGATATAGAAATGATCATTTGTTTGTGAACACACAAAAATATACGACTAGTTTTTCATGAGATTTTAGTTAAATTTTTAATCATGCAATTGGAATCTCTGATTTTATGACGCATTTTTTTAGCATGTTGATTTCATAGACTGAGAAAAGGTAGTATTCAAATTTGAAGATCATTATCCTTAATCACTTGGAATTAAATTTCTTAATGGCACAACAATAAACACATACATACCTGTATTTAACTTTACCAAAAAATTCTCTTAGTCTACAAGTTCTGAAATTTGACTACTAACCTATCAAATTTCTTGAATCAATAATTAATGAAATTGATATTTAACCTTTAGTCGTTAACTTTGAAATTAACTTAAATATCAATAATAGGGTTAAACAAGGTCTCTGATTATTAATTTTGATAATTCATGTGTTTTTTATTGAGGAAAAATTACTTCATCAAAATTTCATTGATTTTTACATGTATCTCAACTCATCTGTTGTCTTTATTTTTTTGAAATTATTCATCTGAAATTAGGATTGCTTATGAACTTTGATATTAATATGTTGAGTTCTTATATAATTGTCATTAATCATATAAGAGTATCTTAGTGATTGATTTTATTTCGTTGAAATTATTTGAGATTGAATATTAGTCAGTTGAATTATTTATATTATGTTGATCTATTTCAAAGTCATTTTCCATTTTATAATATCAGCGATTGAATATTCACATCAATAGATATTTTTTATATTATTGGAATTTGGTATTGAGTTTGAATTTTTTTTGGACGCATTTCTATTTCTCCTGAGGGCTACTTATACTTAGAAGTGCTTAATTTCACTCTCTTTAAAGTAATACAAAGGTTATTGTTTGTTTAAGTGGCCATGGAATAACTTAAGCGGGGGGGGGGGGGGATGAATTAGGTTATCTAGCTATATTATCCTTTTCCTTTAAGTAACATAGGATTTTTCTAACTAAGAAATGAGGTGAGGAAATGGAAGATACAATTATTTTTTTTGGAGAACTTAGTGATGTAATACGCGAGTCCCGGAATCGATGGCTTGTATTACAACACAATAAAAAAGAAGGATTACCAAATGACAATTATGATACATGCAAGTATTTTAATAAAACTCTTTGATGAGCAATAAGAAACACTGACTGACTAGGTGAATAGTCCAGTAAATTCTTGAAATAAAAAGATAATCATGATAGAATCTCAATGACCCTTCAAATCACTAGAACACCTAGGACAAAAATTTTACGGCTCAAGAATGTTCACACTTTCGTATCAAGAATCTAATCTTCTACCCCAAGGAATTTCCTACCTCTCGACAAGAGTGGCTATCCTATTCAATCAGTTTTTCTTCACTAATAAACGCGACAGCGAAAATGATAGGGGAAGACGGCACTGAATAAGGTAATAATACTGAATATAGAGGAGAAACGAGATGAACCTTACCTTTAGGAGACGACTTGATACGACTCTTCTTCAGCAGTGTGGCTGGAGCAGTCGAGACCAGGAGAGGGACAGAGGCAGGGATGCCTAGCATGTGGCAGGTTGGACAAACGAACGTGCTGTTGGCACTGCGGCTGGTCGCATGTGGGCGTCACTCTGTGACACCAGATGGTGCAGAGCAGGGAGGTCAACGGTGCGTGAACAGTGCACCAGTGAGCGCGTGGTGGGCACGCAGACGTGCACGCGGCAGCACTCTACAGCGCTGGACGAGTGTGCAGTGGGGCGCGGATGTGCGCGCGGTAGCGCACTACAGCGCAAGACGAGCGTGTGATCAGCGCACAGCGTGTGCGCGAACAGATCATGGGCGAACACCCAATGCAGCGATGGCCGAGATGTTTCTGGAGCGTGGATGGTGCACAGATGGTGCCTATAAGTCTATGGCGGTAGCTCCCAACAAGAAAACTCAAGCAGCTCGGGCGATGCGCCGTCGGGTAGCGACGGCGTTGACAGCAATAGCACTTTTCGGCGATGACGAGGCTGATAAAGACGTTCAAGATTCAAGGACAACATGGTCGACCTTGTTCTTCAAGAAAAAGGGCCTAGATGGCGATTCTTGAAGGATCTTGGATCAAGTAACTGATTCCACAAAACCAAGATCTTGAGAATTCTCAAGGTATATGGGACGTGGAAAGGACCTGTCAGCGATGAAGTGATCCACAGAGTGTGCTCGATGTGGGCGGCAAGGGCGGCGACGTTGGAACCACGATCTCCACTCTCTCTCTACAGAACTATTGCTATCTAATCTCTCTAAGAAAGAGACACAAGGATAACACTTCAAATTTCAAGTTGGCAATTTTTCTTCCTACACTTGGTCATGCCATCCCCTTATATAGGGAGGATGGGTGCCAAGTGAATGACCATAGGGGGGAAAGAAACCATCGCGAGACGAAATCCCCCCTAGACAAACATTACAACGACAAAGGAAATTACATGGACGAGGCCCAAACATAACGGTTCGGTCTGACAGTTTGGCGAAATTAAAAATACAACGAAATAATAACAAAAAATAGCATTAAAAATTCACGAACCATTCAAGTTGAATACTTGAAGTCGGGGTTGCGAGCATCAGCACGAGCGACTCGGTGCGGTTGGACTCGTTCCGTGTCGGTGTTGTCGCGATGGTCTCCCATCACTTTGGCTAGTCCTTCATGCAGTTGGGAGATATCCGTCCCAAAGTGATGATGAGGCCTAAGCATGTTTTTGTGAATCCCACCAAGAAAATCACTTGGAAATAGGTATGAATTAGGATATTAAAAAATAAAAAAATTGAGTGAAACTCTGTCATCTTCAATCGTCAAAATCTTCCATGCAACGACATCACTTGACCTACTTCAACTTGGCACCCAAAGCCTTAACCTCACTGACCACCAAGATCGAAGAAGAACAAGATGTATTTCTTCATGGAAGCCACAATTACACTTAGTCTATAGCCACTCAAGTAGTATTCAGGATAAGGCCTAATTTCATGTATTTCAATTGGAATATTTTTTTATCAGAAATTTATTTCTCAAAAATAATATTGTGCACATGTAATTATGACTTCCATGCAGAAATACCTCATTGTTTGCGGTCGCTCTTTCCTCTAATCATATTCTCCTTTGTGTTTCTCTTTAGATAACATTGTTCATTTGAGTTTGACCTTTGGCACTGAAAACTAAAATATCTTCTACATCCATTCATTCCTGCACCAAATGAGATGTCTCTAACTTGTATCAATCTTTAACATGATTACAAACAACTTCTATCTCAGAAAAAATACACAAAGCGAATAAAATCAATCTCCGGAGGTTGTCTTTCCATGTTCTCAGTCAACCATTGCAAGTTCAAACCCTTGTAAGTTGTTCAAAAATGAATGAAAAGATGTGATTGTAAGTACTATAGATTTGTATGAATGTTAGCAACTTTTGGATTCTATAGGCTGCTATCTGGATGAACATAAGGATTACATGAAACGAAAGACTTATAACAGAACCATACCGACAACGACAAAACCATAAAATTAAGAATCTATGCACGGATTGTGACTGTGATTTCTTGGATCCTTGAGTGTTACGTGTCGAGCTGCTCATGTGTTCAGCCTCTAGACGTATCTGCACGATCATTGACAAATCAAATATTCTTATTCTCCTTAGCAAGCTCTATTCAACCTCCCTCGCCATTGTTACACCGTGAGGAGAAGGGAGGAGGTGTGGGGAGAAGGGAGAAGAAGGGGATGTCCCCTGAACAATCTGGCCTAGGTGAATTCATTTTAGGGCCTCCCCTATTTATACTAAGTGGGTATTTTTCATAAAATCCCCCCAAACATAAGTGTATGTTACAACGTCCGAAATACCACTTGTGTGTGACCCTAGGCCCATGTATCAATCTAATAATGACTCTAGCAGACCGATAACCTTTATTGGCCTTCGAAATTATTAAATATATCATCATATAGATTAATTAATGTCGTATCAATTTAACCTAATGGATAGGTTGAGTCTCCAACACGTGGGGTGCTAAGCTACACCTCGTGCTCTAAAAGACACAAAAGGAGTGTGTATCAACTCACTCATGGAACATGTTCATCATTAGGTACCCTGATACGTACAGTCCCTCATCTACTTGAAGTTCCTAGGATGACTTAAGGTATGGTAAACTTTCAAATCCTAATCGATCATCTAAGTTATTACGGATGCATTCCGAAATCAGCGGAGAACTCTTCTCTGATATTTCACTACCTTGACCAAGGACTTCATTGCATCACCTTCCTTCACATGTCACATCTTATACCAAGGGTGGACAATCCCATCTTCACTGATTAATCATCTTTGTAAACTTATTAATGCACCCGAACTAAGATTATTTAGAAACCCATGATAAGGGACTCGTAGGTCATAGTCAAAGTATTACTGTCCATCCACAATACATCTTTTGTGTCTCAGGTCTAAGGACCACCTACACAACTATGAAGTGAATCAACATGATTGAAAGTTTTGTAAAATACCATTCAGGGATCCGTACTGATGAATTCAGTTAACCTTTTCCACTAAAGAGCACCCACTATCTATCCTTAGTGTCTCCACACTAGTGGCTATGGGACCGGTCATACTTATCATATGATTGAGGCTAGATAGTGCTATTCTACCCGGATACTTCAAAGTTCTTCTCGAGTATCCTTCCAATATGAATATTTAGAACATATGCTTAAAGTCTAGAGATCTCTGTATTATAATCTCATTATAATTCACTAAATCCAATCATGTATTCATAGACTTCATTATAAGCATCACACCTGCACTATAATGAATATGTTATATTAATGAATATGGAATGGGATATGGAATGTGTAATTGGCTTTTCGGCCACATATATTTCCATCAGCCTCATGCTCTATAAGATATAAAGGAATGCGTTGAATCACTTATGGAACATATTTGTCATTAGATACCATGTACATATAGTCCCTCATCCTCCTCCTACTTAGTCCACATAGCCTCCTTGTATTAAGCCTCAAATCCTTCATCTAGTTGACCCCTAAAGCCTACTAGTATCCACTTAAAGTATCTATTTTTAGTTAATACAAAGCACTCACACATAATCATATAGTTTCTTTCAAATCGTTTCTTTGAGTAATAAACATTCTTTGAATGCATTTTAATAGAAAATACTTTCAATATTCATTTAAGCATAACAACATAGTTTGGTTTAATTTGCTTGTACATATATCCTAAATCTTTTATCACCTAAATTATATCTCCCATTCTATGTTGATATTATTTAATATATATTAATATATAATTCATTAGAAACTCAAGATATGAAGAAATAAAGAATTTTATTTTGAAATCTGGCTAGAGAAATTTTGAGATATTCCTGGGGTTCCAGTGCAAGAGCTGCTGGAGAAGTTGAAGAGTCTTTGAGATATTTTATTAGGGAAGGGGCAGATTTGATCATGTCATCTATTGGTACGGCTATTTTGGCTTTCTTAAAAGTCTCTAGTAGTCTTTCCTCATGCTCAGATGATGGTTTGGGGATTTTAAGTGCTGTAGGATAGGGGGTAGTAGGCGTATAGGTCGAAGGTTGAGGATCAGCACTAGCTGCATGGTCCTCCTCCTTGGCCTGACTTGCATTTCTCTAGGGGGGATCTTGGAGTTCCTTACCGTTTTTGAGTCGTCAAATGGCAAACAAGTCCTTATCCTCCCTTTCTTCAATATGATTTATATTTATTGGATTAATAGAAGGTTGAGTTGGAAATCGACCTTAGTGGGAGTTGGATTCAACTCCCTTACCTCCACTGTCCATTGGTGTTTGTGCTTGGTGCATCATCCTTTGAGCCTCTCTCCTGTCCATTTCTTCTAGTATCATTTTCCTCTGTTGCTCCATCATTTGAGCCATCATCTGCATCATGGAGTCTTGAGGGTTAAAATTAAAAGTCTGACCTTGCTGCATTCAATGATTGGGGTAGATTGGAACTGGAAGGGGTTGATAGTGATGATGTTGTGTTTGGTAAGGTAGAGGTTGTTGGCTATGAGGGCCTTGATATTGACCCCTTTACCGAAAACGTTGGGGCCTTGGTTGCATTAATTTTTGTTCCAATTCTATTGAGGCTTAGAGTCAAGCACATTGAGTTCCTACTCATCATCATTCTAATATTCCCCCTAAACTTGGTCATTGCTAAAGCAAATAGGACAATAGCCATTAGTGTGGTTAGGCGAGTTAGATCTCATTTAACTATTTTTATTAAGTTAGTGAGCTGCTCAATTCATTTATCTATTCTCTCTATGTCCTGCTTTACCCCAGCTATATCAACATTAGCTTCTAGGCCATTGACATTCAGGATTCCTGCTTGTCTTCCTCCCCCTTGCCTAGCACTTCGAGATAGAACATTAGTCTGTAAATCATTCTCAGAAACTCTATCAATTATACTGATAAGATCCTTTTCATAAGTATCCAAGAAACTTCCATTACATCTATAATCTAGCTTGGGTCTAGAGATCTCATTTATCCCCTCATAAAATATTTGAGCTACTTGAGTTGTGGTCTATCCATGATGAGGGCACCTTTGAATTAGATCCTTAAATCTCTCCAAAGCCTCATTAAAGATCTCCTCTCCTTGTGAGAAAAGTAGAATTTTTTTTTCAAGGGAATTGGTGGTTCCAAAAGATTAGAACTTATTCAATAGACAGTTTTTGATTTCTTCTCATAATTTGAAATTGATCCCTAAGATCCTAAACCATTCCTTAGCCCTATATTTGAGGGTTAGATAAAAATATTTCATCATCGAAAATTCCGAGGAGATTCCAGGAAGTTGATAAATGGAAAATTTTTCAGTAAACTCATCAAGGTATGATAAAACATCTTATAAAGGTAATCCATTAAAGATACGTAAAGAATTTTGAAAACGCAGGTCAATTTGAAAATAAACATTAGGTCCAAAGGGTGCATGAATTTTGGTAGTTTCCTTACTCGTAGTTGGTTTCTAAGATTCTCTAAGGGTCTTATTTTCCATAGGAAATTCAATTCCCTCACTATCAGTCATTTTACCTTGGGAAGGATATTTAGAGGGTGGGATAGAGGTAATCTCTTGCAAGATGTCTTTTTGATGGCGTGTTGCCGGTTCTTCGTTGAGAGCTTTGGATGATCCTTGAGCTCTTGTCAAAACCATAAGATCAAAAGAAGGTTAGTAATTTGGTGAAGGGTGAAAGTCACCCTTAACAAAAAATGAGATGAGATTAAATGTGAAATGATAAATTCAATAATTGTAACACCTTGCTCCTTGGCAACTGTGCTAGTTGATAACTCAGATTTTGGGGTGTATTAGTGATAAAATAATCATGAATTATACTCATTTAGGTAATATGAATTAAAAAAATAATATTTATAAACCTTACTAGCCTAGGGAGAATAAGGATCGATCCTCAAGGAGCAATAATAGTTAGTGAATTTTCAGTTAAAATATTTTTTAGTAGATTCGTATAAGTTTATTTTGTATTTATAATTTATTACCTATAAAGCAAAGTAACAAGATTTAATAAAATTATAATTAAGAGATAAATTTAAATTTTTATTAGATAAAATTATAATTTTATCTATATTACAATTAATCGTAATAGGAAACATTAGACAAACTATGATTTTTGGGATTTTTAAGAACTATTTTAGCTTTAAAATAAAATAAATTACCTCAGCCGGGTCACACATGGTGTCCAACGGCGACGTGGTGGGGTTGAGTGGGGGAGACGTGCTGGTGCCCGGAGGCTGTATAAGGCAGGTGGCTTTGCGGAGGAGAGAGAAAATGGGTCCCACATCCGCTGATTGCGCGCGGACGTGGGTGGAAAATGGCGATGCACTAAATTATCTCTAGAATGAGTTCTATAATGAATTTTGAGCATGGTTGAAGGCGTTGGAACTATCTGAATGTTGGCTAGCTGCTTCAACACTAACCTGCAGAAAAAATTGAATAGATAGGGATGAGGGGAAGAAACAATGATGGGCCCTCTTTGTCACACCAGCCAAGGCCCAAGGTGATCAAGACTCTTCCACTTCTCCTGAAGCTCTTGCTCTGGAACGTCCCTGCTCTACCCAACTCTCACAAAAAGTAAGAGGAATCAAGAACAATTTCACACGGGCCACTAAATATTGGATTTAGATTGAAACAAGAGTGAGTATTACATTAGATTGTGAGGGGTTTATATATGGAAAAGAGGGAAATGATGACCCTTGGATCTCATAAGGTCTTGAATGGTCTAGATCTCATCTGAAGCCTCAATCCTGGTGAAGAGGCATCCTCTAATCAGGTTTGAGTCATCTGATTGCCCCTCATTATGGTCTCTCACTTGGCTTGGTTTTTTTTGAAGATTTGGGCTTAATGAGATTAAAGGCTCATTAACGGCTCATTAAAGCAATGCAAGCTGGAAACTTTGGGCCACTCCTGGAGCTCTGCACGTGGTTGGCCTTCTTGGGCCTTTTTCCCTTAGCCCAATAAACCTTAAATGATACCTAAACCTAAAAATGTCAAAACTCTAAAAGAGAAGTGAGATTCATTCCACTTGACTCTATGAGTCAGGTGGGGCTGGTCTTAAAAAATACTTATAAATACTCAATTACTAATTTAGAAAAATTTCAGGAATTAAGTGCTAAATGATGTTTAAATGATAAATTTAAATATTAATAGGCATTAAATAGTTCACTCAAATATGTCATTTAGCACCTACTATTTGATTCATCAATTGTATCTCTATCTCCTATTCTACGTTGATAAATATTTAATGTATATTAATATATAAGTGATGAGGAATTGAAGATACGAAGATAGTAAGAATTTTATTTTGAAATCTCGCTAGAGAAATTTTGGATGCTTCCTCCTCTTGGCTACATCTTTCAAAATACTGCACAAAAAAATTATGATTAATTATCCACAGACTCTTCAGAACCTTAATGATGATTCTTTTAAAGAAACTCTCATAAATCATCCCTCCATTTGACTATTTGTTTTTCTCTGTGGTTTTGAAAATTTCTCTTTAGTTCCACTGTAACTTCATCAATCCCACTTCCAATATCAAAATTTTAGATTTTATGAATTTTTATGGATGTTAAAAATAAATTTTATGTTTAATAAAGTTTATCCATAGAATCTCAACTTATTGTCTCTAGCCGTATGAATTCCAGGTCACAATCTTCTCCTCTGTGTAAAGTCTTTAAACTTGTATAAGACATTATGATTTTAAATTATGGACCTTGGATGATTTAGGCTATGAACATGGTGTTCAAAATTTTATCAAAGATATCCTTTCAATTTCTACAAAAGGTGATATATGATGCTCGCCATTCGTAGTGTAATTCTTGACCAAGAGATAGAATACGTATTTTGAATTTAGGGCTTAATTTTCCTTTATTGAACTTGAATGTAAAAGGAGGAGAGTATGTAATTTTGATAAAAAAATGGTTACTTTTTTTCCTATGAAAGATCAAAATAAGACAGAACAATTGCTTTAATTTTAAGCTGGTACAATTATAGCTTCGCGATTTGAATCGTACACCACATACGAGAAGACAAATCATTGCATTTCCTCCATAATTTTATATTCGAAAAAATACTGTAAAGTTATATTATATTTATGAAATAATTTTGTTTAAAATATTACAAAGCTCTAAGTTTATCATCTTTAAGCTCTATATAATAATCCATTAATTTAAGAATAAATTTATAGTGTAGGTATATCACTGCCTGTTGATCATTGATATGCCTAATTTTGGGTAAGAAAAATTTGAGTAATAATGTTGTTCAGAATTAGGCTTATGCAATAAATTTTTACTATTTTCCCTAAATCATAATTATGAAATATAGGATGAGAAAGGGGTCAAACCACAGGGAGGCACTTCTCAAGAATTTTTACCCTAAAAGTTTTATGAATTAATTCAAGAAAGAATTAATTTTGTATTTAATGGGTCTTAGTTTTGTTTAATTTTGTTTTGTGATTACTAAAAAGTATTTAGAATCTTTATATTGATGTTGATATTTTCAGTCAGAACACTTCAGAGATGACTATTTTTGTCCCTATGTCAAAGTAATTCGAATTACTAAGACGCAAGGAAAGGTTATTTATCAAGACAATTTTTATGTATTTAAATTTGGGAATTAATAATCAATAAATTGATTTTGAAATTGGGCTTGAAGATGGACGATCTTTTATGTGAAATTTGGATTTAAATATGGTACATATGGAATTGAATTTTCCAACAAAAAATTTGACTCTAGAGAGAGAAAGTAGGTAAGATATCATAGAGAGAGAAAGTGAAAAAAATTGGGGGGAAATCAGTTGTAGGTGAAATTTGACTCTAATCTATGGATCTAAGATGCAAGATGAGATGAGAAACAATGTAGAACTAGGAATTTAAAGTCAGATATTGAATCAAAACCAAAATGCAATGCTAAACACCATTTAATTCATCTGCAAGGGCATGTACATTTCGCCCATGCCTTGGCATTTTGAAATCATTCAAGAAGATATTCAAATAGTGAAGAAGAAACTTAGAACTTTGATTCTTGAAGCAAGATCTGTCAACTTCAGAAGCCAATCATGTGTCCTTCCTGGCAAAACAAGTTGGGAAGAGCTTCCTCGGTAGTTTTCCCCTTATTCCCGACCTCTAATTTATAATCCAATCGTATGGACGTAGCGGGTCTGATTTGGGCGCCATCGGGCGGCTAGATCTCAAGAAATCACTGTTTTAATTTCACTTAATCTCAACCTTCCAATCGGTTTTTATCTCTTCTTCACGCGGGCGCCAGCCAGGTGAGAATGGCACTTCTCGATTTGCAAGGTCGCTGCCTTGTTTTCTCCACCCTCAAATCACGCGCTGCCACATTTTGCACGCTAAAAAATGGCTCAATCATTGCAGTTAAGAGAGAGACAAAAAAATATGCTTCTTGCATGGCTGAGATCGTGCCACGCTCCCTTGCATCAGCTCTCATATATTTTTTGAAATTAAAAAGAACCTTTACCATTTTAAGAAATGCACACAGTTATCAATCCACCATGTGCATTTATTGCACGCAGCTATTAACTCCCCACGTGCATTTATTGCACAAAAAATGCCAAAAACACAAGACAAATTTACCTTTTTCCTCGAGCTGCCCGTGCCAGGTAATCTTCGAGGCGATGATTGGCTCATTATGGCATCGTGCATTGCAATGCCATAATTAGTCTACAAAAAAATTATTTGGCGCAGCCAATCATCCGCCCAAATTTTTGGGCGAATGACGTGGATGCCACGTAATTATCTAAAAATCATTTTTTTAAATGCCAAAAAATCACGAAATATATTCTGTTAATTCTAAAAAAATATTTATTGGCTATATAATGGTCAGAAAATTATAAAAATACAAGACATGAGATGAGATGTATACGTAAGTAAATATTCATTAATTTTACATTATTAATTGCTAGTTATCAGTCATCAGTTTCACTAGCAAAATTGTCAGACTAGTATAATATTTGACCAACAAGACATGAGATGAGATAGTCAAACATCACATTTTTTAAAGATGAAGGTAGTCATCTAGTGCATCTATATTTCTATCGATTAGTTTGAACCATATGAAGTTGGTTAACCATATCTTTCTATAGATTAGTTCAAACATGTCTTATATAATTGAAAACCATTGACTAAGGGTTGAATTTTCATAATCCACATTGAGAATAATTATGATTTATTATGCTTGTTTCCATCATATATCTTCATTTATACACAAATTAGAACTCATTTATGGTTCCAATAGGAAAAACATGATATATTTAGTGTCTTTATTCCTGATTTTATTGATTTCTCAAACTAATAACACTTAACTCCATTGACTCAAATGGGTAAATTCTTATTATTATTTGGAAATTTTTTAGGTAAATAATGAAATCATGATAAATTCTCACAATTATTTAGGTAAATTCTCACAATCCATTGAAGTAGACGAAAGATAAATTCAAGATTTTTTCTTAGGAGGGGCTCGTCAAATTGGAATTGACAATTCCTCACTAGGTGGATTTGGTATGCAGATGCAGCAATCCCATCCCTCAAAACTAGGTTAGGGAAACTATGAGAAGGGATGTTTCCCCTATTCAAGTTTCTCTTCCCCTATGTTAATTGTATCATGTAATTTTTAAGATATGATTTTGTTTATGATTCGGGTAATTTGAATACTTTTATTGTATCCATTATTCTGTGGTTATAATTACAAAGGTTAATGAGTGTTTTTAGAAGAAAAAATTAGAAGAAAATATGAAGACATATGATTTATAAAGTTAATAAGAATAACTTTTAGGGTTATTAAACCATACGATGTTTTAAATTTGAATGATTATAGAGTTAATGGGTAGTCATTAGACTTTTATAGCTGAAAGACCCAAGAGGATTAAATATTGTCAAAAGCATTTTAGTTCTTTTTACCTTTTATCTGGTTGGTACAAAAGAAAAAGGGTGGATGTATCAGGTAGAGTTTTCCGTTCAATGATTCACGTGAGATGGTATGTTGATGATGATTCAGTTTTTTACCAAACAAGCTTTGCAATTTAAGGGGTTTGCATTCTAGTTCATGCTTGTACTTGGGAAATGGGAACTCAGTATTTGTCTTTTTTTCATTCAGCTAGGTGAAGGGCTGTCATTCATGTTCTGGGTCTTTCTTGAACTTGGAAGATAAAACTAGCTTCAACCCTAGGTCAAAGGTCAAACCAATCAAACATTACCCTAATTAGAGGTCAACAGAAACTGGCATTCAGGCAAGTAGGAAATTATGTTATCTTTCATGTTGGGTTACAAAAGATAAAACAGAATCTCATAGAATTTTTCCTAATGACAGTAAAATGGTTGGTCCTGAAAGCTTCTAATTAAAGGAAAAAGCTTAAATTTAATATTCAAGCTACTGGTTTAGCTTGATTTTTTGGTTTTATTTCACCGATCCATAAATTAAATTTTGCGATCATATTTCATTTCTCTATTAGATTAATATCAATGCACCTATAAGTAACACTCATTTGGTATTAAGTTCTCTAAAGGTTCTTATACATTTAGGAATTCTGATTTGAATAATCTTGAAATTTTCAAATAATATGTTTAATCATCTAGGATTTTTCATTACACCTCTATGCCCTGTTCAAATTCAAATGCTTGATAAAATAAAGATGTAAAGTAGTACTTCACTTTAACAAACTTGAAAATATAAATTGTGTTACCAAAATTTCTATTATTTGATAGTTGAAATTCAGTTTCTGAAGATTTTTCTGCAGAAAACTTTCTTCATATAACTTTATTTTGGAATCTCATAGTTGAAATTCATTTCATGAAAAAACATCAGCAGAAATATATAAAGGATTCATGAAATTTCCTCATAAATTTCACAGCTAAGATGAAATTTCTAAATCTTGTTCTATACAAAATATCAAATATTCTTAAAAAAATTTCTGCAATTTCATCGTTCGAATTAGTTCTGAAGATATTTTTGTAAAAAACTATGAAGTCTTAATAGAATTTTTTCTAATATTTCATAAGTGAAATACATTTTGAAAGAGTTGTCAGCAGAAAAATGTGATGTCTTCTTTCAAAAAAATTTGCAATTTCATAGGTGCACTTAGTTTCTGAAGAATAGTTTGCAGAAATTTGTGAAGTCTTCTGAGTTTTTTTATAAAATTTCATAGTTATAATTTGTTTTCTGAAGATTTTTTTGTGGAAAACTGGAAAGTATTCTTACTATATTTTTTATGCAATTTCATAGTTGAAACTATGTTTCTGAAGATTTTTCTGCAGAAAACTATGAATCCTTCTAAAAATATTTTTTCTGGAATTTCATATTTGGAACTATGTTTATGAAGATTTGTTTTCAGGAAACTTTGAATTAGTATCACCAATGTTTTAGCAATATTAAAGTTGAAATTGTTTTTGATGATTTTTCGCAGAAAACTGTGAACTCTTATTGCAACAATTTCTGCAGTTTCATTGTTGAATTTCATTCTTGAGAAAAGTTTTATACAAACAATCGTGAACACTTCAGAGAAATTAATAACAATCTTGAATTTTATAGTTCTGACTTAGATTTAATCAATATTTTTGTTGAAATTTTAGAGATATTGCATTAATTTTTGTTGATATTTTTGGATTTATGTTTTATAATTTTCATAAAAATGAATAAATGCCCGTCCTGATATAATGGTACGTTCTTCAAGTTAGAAAATAGTATAAATGTTGAAGGTTAAAATATTCTTTTTATTTTCGTGGTTCATGAAATTAATTTTACAATTATCCACAAGATGTATAAATATTTATGTTCTAATATTTCACTTCAAGTATTCATTATTACTTTATTTTATTTGTATTATTTTGTGTCATGGAGAAAAATCAGGATCTATCATGTTCTACATATTTTTTAGACTCATCTATTTGTAGAGAAATTATTAATGTCACACCAATATTTAATCCAAAAGTCAAAAATTCATTTCTTTAATTCTTAGGAGAAACATAAAAGTGAAACTAGTAATGAAGAATTCAGATAATAATATATTTATAAGTTTCTTATTCTTTGGATTATCATATTAATAATGCGATGTATAATTAAACTTTGTTATGATATTGAAGAGAGTGGGGGATTATTTTTTTTATGAGTACACTTTATAGAAATTTATTTAGTAGAAGATAGTTCTAAAGACAAAAGATTATATAATGAATCTAGTGGCCACAGAAGTATATACACAATATTTTTTAAAACTTCTAGATACCTAATCAATTATCAGTAAAATATATGCACGAAATGGAATTTTATTACTAGGATGGCTGCATGAATCATTGATGTACATGAGACTTTTCTAAAATGTGCTATTTTAAAATGTCAATAACTTAAGCTGTTTTTAATGCATAAGGTCAATAAATCCATGTTATCAAAATTACATGGTTTATTCTATAAGAAGTATCATCCATTGGTGATGAATCCAATATTTGGAAAACCCTTTGATAATATTATTATGGCATGTATATTCGAAAATAAATTTCACGTTTGATAAAAATATATAAATATCATAATATAATAATGATGCAGGATGACTAGGGGAGATGAATGCAGGATGACGAGGGGAAACTTGGTACTAGGACGATCTAATGTTGGGGTAGGATAAAACAGATCGAATCCGAGGATTTAAATCTGGTGAAAATAATGATGGTGCAGCCCCTTTCCTCGTCGAGGGCGAGAGTACTGTGTTACAACTACCGCGGTGAAACAAAGCACCAAGGCCAATAAATTCAAACGGACGATCGCTAGAAGATTCAAAGGCCTAATCAGTCTATTTGCTTGAAGATTCAAAATCCAAAACTAATCCGACAGCGGTGGATAAACACTTCAAGAATACTGGATGGAGAACACGATCACCAAAGAGGGCAGAAAGTACCTCGGCACTAGAGTAGTGCGTTGTGGTGATGCAAGAAATTCTCGACACGTCATTGGTGGGGGTGATTGATGTGCATTTTGACAGGGTGTTGCAGATCCAACTGCGTGGTCAGTTGGCGGGGGGTCAAGGGGGGAGTTGCCCCCTTGCGAGGCTTGGGGCAGCGCCTCGAAACCTAAATGCTGAACGAGGCACCCTGTTGCTGTACGTAGGATCTAAAGCCCTGGATTCTGATTGCAAGGGTCGCGTGGGCACGCGGCTGCACAATGTGGCTGCGTGGGCTGGCGATTGTGTGCGGCGGCCTGGGCGCGGGCGGTGACCAAACACAGGGCGTGCGCGACTATGCGCATTTGAGCACAAGCGGCGGCTGAGAGCGCCGGGCATGAGCGATAATAGTGGGCGCTCAGGCGAGGGCGATAGTAGGGAGGCAGCCTGGGCGCAGGCGGCGACAAAGCACGGGGCGTGTGCGGTTGAAAGTGCTGAGGGCGAGCAGCGGCCGAGAGTGCACGGGCACGGGCGGCGGCCGTGGGTGCTCGAGCGAGGGCGGCGGCCGTGGGCACTCGGGTGAGGGCAGCGACCGTGGGCGCTTGGGTGAGGGCAACAGCCGAGAGGTGGGCTGGGCGCAGGCGATGACCAAGCACAGGGCGTGCGCGGCCGTGCATGCTCAAGCGCGAGCGGTGGTCGAGAGCGCATGGGCGTGGGAGGCGACCGTGTGCGCTCGGGTGAGGGTGGCGGCCAAAAGGCGACTTGGGCGATTCTTGCGATTGGCACAAGAAGGGTCGTCGGTAGGAGCGTAGGCAGGAGGTTGAAGGTCTTCCGTTGATGGTGGCAGCAACGGCAGGAGGCAGCGGTGGTGACTCGGGAGGGACGACAGCTAGGACAAACCTTTCTTTCTGAAGAAGAAACTTCAATTCAAAGAAAAATTCACCAAGTGTTTTCTTACAACTTTGGCCTATATATAGGCCTTGGAGGAAAGAGAAAATAGATGACTTGTCGACATGTCACGTCAAAGGACAATTCTGGATCTGGTGTTGACGACATGTCAAGACATGGGATATCTCGGGTGGAGGTGGAGGCACGTCCGGTACCGATGCATAGTTGTGGTCGCCACCAAATAATGTTTCTGATATAAAATTAAATTTTCATGATATTATAATCATGTAGGTACTTGACCAATCTTCATTTAATCTATATAACTTGAGAATACCTTGGTAGCATTGATACATAATTTATGTTAGTTTAATTAATTATTTATATTTCTAAATGATCTTCACGTAGTATCAAGAGAGACAGTACTAAAATGTATTGTATTTCTATTTACGACAAAAAGGCTTCTTTTTTTTAATTCTTATCTAATTTTTTTCAAATTAAAATGATAAGTAAATATGAAATCAATAAACTATTTATTTGCTAAATCAAATACCCATTAGAAGATCACTTTTTTTAGAAATGGGATTTGAAATGGCTCCATTTAATGATTAGAGTCAAAATCTATCAACACTGAAATTCAGTTCATTTTTATGCCCTGAAAATCAGCTCATTCATCATAGCTTCACTTAAAGGTGGTATCTTTTTCAGCGGCATCATTGGGCATTTAAAAAGCACATCAAACATCATGATCATGTCATATAAATTGACTTCTGTCCTATAATTGAACATCACTAATAATATCTAACTGTACCAAAATGAAAAGTAAGCAATTGATGGCATGAACAGACTCATAAAATGTGAAACATACTTTGTAATACCCAATTATATTTTTGAATTCAATCAAAATTTTCTAAATAAAATAACTTTAAAAATATTGTTAAACTTCCCAAAATAATATTTGATTCTGAGTATTCATACATCATCATCTGAAATAATATAAAATATGAAAGGATATATTTAAGAAAATATCTAAATGAAAATAAGAAAAATTCATAAAGATTATTTATTTTAAGTAAATTTACATTAGAATGATGATATGTAGAATGTAATATATTATTTCTATGAACCACAATTAAATGATAAAATTTAATACAAATGCATGATTATAATCCATCTTATCATACCTTATAAGTTCATTTATATTCCCTTTGAAATATTATATTTAATTCACAATGCAATATTCATAAATCAGTCTGAATTATAATTATCTCTTCTATTATAGTGGCTAATCTTAAAGAAGTTAGATGGTACTCTTAATCGCTTCTCAAATTCTTAGTAATGCACCGTAGGGATCTATTCTAAGTAAGATTGAGTCTACTTATTCCTTACACTACTAACTGAATACATTTTCTGCATTTCTATCGCTCACCCCAAGCATGTCATCATATGATGGCTACTCTTTTTAGTTCAAGATATATTCAAGTATGATTCCTCATCTTGGACATCGGGTGGCGAGAAGTTAAAATATTTATTTTTTGAATTTCCGTTGAAATAAATTGGATATATAAACTGATGGGAATTAAATGATGTAGAATCTGAAAATTTTGGTTCCATATCACACTTCTAATTCTTATTTTAGATTATTATTACTAAATATTTTACCATTTATCAAATATATATTTTATTTCCACGTGGAGCTTCTTACATTTTAATCATAGAACCATGTATTTATTTGTGCTTGTCATCCTTGCATAGGGGCCTTGCGAATTTTCTCTGTATCATTTCACTTTTATCAGATCTCCCCAAAGGAATTACTTTTCTTACTCCAAAGGAGTCACATATATCAAACTTAATTTTACTTTAATCAAACACTAAATGTAATTTTTACTCATAATTATGATCAAGTTATAATATTCTTGTTTACAAAATGACTTTACTTCCACATGCATTAAGTCCACACAAATCCTAAAAAGGTCAAATTTATATGTTACTTGAAGAGTACCGATAATGCTAAGTGGTTAAATTCTACTTTCAGATGATTTTCATTTCATTAATGAGAATAATATGAATTTTAAAATCTAAGAGTCCTTCATAGAGAATTAATTTTTTTTTAATCTTTTTTTGGGTACATGTTTGAATATAATAGACAAAAAATGGAAGTTATAAATAAATTCACAAAAGTTTTGAAATTTTATTTTTGCATTTTTCCTAGTCTTTATTGATACATTTTCCCAAATAAAGACATAGATGACCTCCAATTAATTAATTCATACGTTTTCACTTATTCATGTGATGCAATAAAAAGACAAACAAACTGTTAATCAGATGTTCAATCTATAATGGCTTCATGCTTGGTGGACCTAAAAAGTCATATTATTCTCATTAATAAAATATTTAATAAAATAAACATATTTAATAAAATAAAAATAAAGAAAACACATGATAAAATACTTTCAAGGACAAAAATTGAAGTCAAATTCAAATGAAGTAATTATTTTTGTCTCCAAGAACGACTTAATAACAGATAGTGCATTCTATACCATCGTAAACATATTTCTATTTTAAATTTGAATTTTGATAAATTCCAATAATAAAGCGACTTACCAAATTCTTATAGATGAATAGGGGCTAATCTCTAACTGATAACTTACTATATCCTAAACCAAACTTCTATAATGATGTCAAATATATTTCACATAGCTGAGACAACTTTCGTGTTATTTGTATGGTTTCATTGCCATAAAAGTTAGCTACATTAACGTAGTTCTGGGAGATTATATTTTAGGGGATCTCCCTTAAGAAGTATACATCGTCTATGCTATCCGTCTCATCCAGGCTATGGGACCTCACCTCTTCTACCAATCTAATATTAACTTCTTTATCCTTATCTTAGGATAATTAATTTCATTTTCATCATCTATATGGTTATTGGTAAACTAGAAACTTAGGATTTAATTTGTTGTCGTGGTTTTTGATTTTAATAAATATAATTTAATAAGTATCTTTAATTGAAAAATATATCTAGTTAGTTATGATTAAATCTTGTCTCCACTGGGAATGGTGACTAAGAATTCAGTAATATGTGAATGGTGATTAAAGACGTGACATTATATACTTATAAAATATGTAATATTGTGGAAATGATAATGGAAAGGTTGGGAGTGGGTAGATAATATTAATAAAAGAATTAGGAGAATATGAAGGGGAATAGAAGATAGACGATAGTGATGTAAAGAGAGCATGAGGAATATGATTAAGAAACATCACATAAAGCCATGTTGATGACATGAGGAGGATACATAAAATGATACGTATGTGTGGCTATAAATATTGATTGAATTGGGATAATGGCAGGATGATGAAACATGATGGGATGAAAGATAAAATATAGGCTATTATGATACAAGATAGGGAATAAGTGAGATATTTTGATTGTGAAGTGAAGTGATGGTGTCAGGATATGATGGATAAAGAGATAAATGGGAATGTATGGACAAATTGATGTAATTATGTAGGTGATTCAAGTGAGGGTAGAATAATGGAGGAAGTGATACAAAAGGGTTTAAGGGGGATCAATGATGAAGATGAAGGATGTAAGGAAAGAATACTCACCATAGGTTCTTACATTTTGCTAAGACCACGACAATTGGTGGCTGAACACAAGATCCTTCCCTTCTCTATCAGCCTCCTCAACCATCTGGAACATCAAAAAAATCTTACTGGTTTTCTATATTCACTTTCTTTCAAGATGATTTTCACAGTGATCAGCACTCAATATATAGATACAAGGGCATGAAAAGAATGAGGGGATAAAGACAAAGCTGCCCTAAAAAATTCCTCTCTCCTCATCAGTATGGATGTCCCTTCACCTTTATTGATTTGACATTATTGTAACCTTAAAACTCTCAGAGTATTATTTATTCCCCATCATCCATTATCATTCGTTAAAAATAAACATGTGTCATGTATGGAATAAGCTGAAAGGCATAAAGTAAAATATTTTCCTTTTGTGTGACATGGTGACACATCATTGTGCACACATCATGTAGTGGCCTATATATCCAACGGCATCATGGCACACAATTCTACTGCCTTTTCTGGATTTCACAGCATTTAACACAAATTAATGAAAATATTTAAATCCCTGATACCTTTCTTTTTTTTTCTCATGCTTCTGAGTTGCATTTATTGTGATTTTAAGCCGTCCCTTTTTCAATTTGTCCATTTCACCCCTGTGCGTCGAGTTTTAAAAATGTGTAAATTCATGACTTTCATAACTGTATCGCAATATGTGACCCCATATTAGCATACTTTCAAAAACACTGATTGGTTTCCAATCGATTTGATCAAATGGTGACACGTGGTAGGTAGGAAATATCAAGAAAAACCCAATAAGTAATTCCCATAAAATAAAGTAAAATGTTATCAGTTACCTCTCTATAAGCCTAAAGATATAGGATTAATGTTCATTGAATGTGACATTAGATATTTGATTTACGAAACAATACCTTTACATTTCCCTTTAACACTTTCTTAACAAAATTGGAAGAGAAATTTGCAAGTCCATAATAAGGCTGTTATCCAACAAATTTCTTAAATTTCTTATTGATTAAGAATATTCAAGTGTAGAAAAAGGAAATAATTATAATAAAATTTTAGTGGTGACCGTACATCACTGTCAACAACACCAAGTGTTAAGCCTAGTGATTGTTTGACTCAATGTGAGTTAAATATGTCATCAATATTTGGGCACCAATAATGTTTCTAAAATTTCTTTTAATACTTAATGAAAATACACTGGACGAAAAATGAGTCAGTCCATACGAAGGCAGTGATCTAACAAATATCTAACTTTATTTTTTGATTAAACATATCAAATAAAATGGTGAAACAATATAAAAAGGATTCTTAGGAATTTATAGACTTGTGTAGATTTTTCTTCAAAAATTCAGGAATTCAATTTATATATTTGGTTATTTTTTATCATTTTAAATACATTTAATGGTAAAATATGTAACCACTGATGAACAAATCTACATTGAGAACAAAGTAGTGTAGGACAAAAAAGCTAAGACCATTTGGTTATAAGTTGCTACAGATCAAACCAGGGTTTCCCATGTCACAAGCATAAATCTAGAAGCTAAGCTCTATTACGAGGATCATATGCTTCAAGGCACAGCTGCCCCATTGTAATTATAATAATGAATCTCACCATTCCAATGATCCACCTTTTCATGAAAGATACTATGAAGTGTTTTTATGAAGATTTTTCTGAAAGTAAAGCCTATTCTACTCATCCTTCTTATGGTCATCAAGATATTTAGCCTTTCTCAACATCATTTTATTTTCACTCTAATGTTCAAAATCTACCGTGATGCAACTTTTCAAGGAGAGGATGGAGTTTTCAGGGGAATATCAGGACAAAAAGGAGCTGAATAAGATGATTAACCAAAATTAGGCTTACATTGAGTAGTTGAAAGAGTTGGGTTAAATCCAGGAATAAAAGAGGTACAAGCCACCCCACCCCATAAGAGACATCATGAAAGGTCAATTCTCATACGAAACTTTACACAATCATGATAATTTCTTTCATGATCATATTAAATAATATCCATGTCACCTTCTAATAAAGTTTGAAAGGATATTCATGACACACCTATATTAATATTTTTGATAAAAAACCTCAAGGGTAACTTTGAAAAAAGATATTCAGAAGTGGAAATGTTTGGTTAGTGGACCATTCATGGAGTTACCCAACCATAAAATTACCAGCCTCATGTTCCCTTCCCAAAATCTCTCTATAATTGAATTCTAGTTAAAACGGTGAAGTCTTAAGTTCTTTGGGCTTGATTATCTGTTTGAAATAATTATATATTGCTATGGAAGTACAAATCAAAATAAATTACCTAGAGTGGTGATGGATATTATGTGGCCATCAAGCCAATCACACCACCATGTTTATTTAAGTCCATTGAATAAAATGTTACGCTCATTATTATTCCAGTGTGATGATTATAATGAGGTCAATGAATACGTACAATAACCTAGTAAATTATGATGAGATCATAAGACAGTGATCACTAGTCTTTAAACATGTATTCTAAATATTCCTATTCAATGGATAGTAGAGATGTACATCAAATTATCCATATAGAATAACACTAACTGATCCTACTTATACGATAAGTAAGTTGATCATGTGGCTATTAGTCTGGCGACACTAAGGACATATAGTGGGGGCTCTTTGGATAAAGAGTTTGCTGAATTGATCTGTATGAATCCCTGAATTGTATTATACCCAAATGTCAATCAGGTTGATTCATGTCTAAGTGATCCATTCGCTGAGACGCCAAGGACATCTTGTGGATAGATGACTACATTTTGACTATTACTCACTAGCCTCTAATCACGAGATTCGAATAAGTCATAGCTCAGATGTAGTAAGAAGCTCAAGGAGATGATTGAGTGGTCAAGATGGGATCATCTGCCTTCTGTATAAGATGAGATTGACTCAAGGAAGACAATGTACAAAATCCCTGGCCAGGATAATGAGGTGATAACTTGCAAATTATAATGTTAAATTGATGTATATTAAATTACATTAATGTGTTTTAATGGCCATATTTGCATGCTATCATCTATACATGGATATAAATGACTTGAACTTTGATTTTTTTTATTGTTTCTAATTTTTTAGTATTTTTTACATTATATTGAACCTCAGTGCATGGAAGAAATATTTTTTACAGGGCGTAAAATATTTGGCTAGAGGTTCGTAAAGGCTTTACTAATTTTCTGGAATTTTTCCATGTTTGTTTATATTTTTCTGACATTCTATAGCCACAAAATGATTTATTTAGTATTGTAAATGATTTATTTAGTATTTTTTTATAATTTATTTAGTATTTTAAATGATCCAAAAATTCGGGCGAATCATTGCTTTGAAAGAGCACCTAATTGGCTCTTTATGGCATCGCAATGCGTGATGCCTTTATGAGAAAATCATTGCTTTGAAAGAAATTACGTGGCGCAGGTGGCGAGGAAAAATGTAAATCCTGTCTTTTGTTTCATGCGCTTTTGCATGCAATAAATGCACGTGGAGATCGATTCTCTGCGTGCATTTATGAAACAGGAATATTCCGCATGTTTAAGACACACATAATCGATTCGCCGCATGCATTAATAGCATGCGGCCGATTCCACGTACATTAAATAATCAGTAAGCTTACCTTCCTTTGTCTTTTTCTTTTCAAACGTGAATAGATGTGATGATGTGATGTTTTCTGAGCTGTTCAAAATGCAGCATCATTTCACGATGATCCCGGCCTGTGGAAGCGTGCAAAGACATGTCAGAATGCGATACGACGATGGAGAAAATGAGGAAAAGGCATCAGCCAACAAAAAAATGACACTTTTTCGTTGCGTGGAAGAGAGATAAAATGATCCAACAGTTGAGATTAAATGCTAGTAAAATGGCAATATCTTAAGATCTAGCCGTCCCATTGAGTTGAAATTTTGATGGTATGTTTGTCTTTTCCCCCTTAACGATCCATATGTCAGGAAGAAGGCGAAATTCACTTTTTGAAGCTCTCCCCAAGGATTTGGCCAAGAAGGACACAAGAGTTGCTTGGGAAGTTGACAGATCCTGATTCATCGTTGAAATTTGTAAGTTTCTAATTTACTTTTTGAACTTCTTTTTGAAAGATTCTAAAATGCCATAGCATGGCTGAAATGTACATGCCCTTGAAGTTGATTTGAATGGTGATTAGCATGGCATTTTGATTTTGATTCATGATTTGGTTTTTAATCCTTAGTTCTACATTGATTTTCATCCAATTTGGCATCTTAGATCTTTAGATTAGGGTCGAATTTCATCTTTAATCCATTTCCCCCCAAATTCTTGTACTTTCTCTCTCTTGGTTAATTCATCTACTTTATCTCTCTAGATTTCAAAGTAAGTTGTTTAAAAATTCAATTCAATATATAAAAAACCTAAATCCAAACTTTCATCCAAAAATTAGTCCATCTTGAAGTCCAATTTCAAAAATCCGTTTCTTGATTATTAATTCCCAATTTTAATACAAAAAAATTTTCTTAAAAAATTATCTTGATTGGGAAATTGGTAATCCAAATTAATCTGATAATATAATCAAAATTATCCTATCTCGAGTGCCTTGACCGAAACATTAAGATCAAAATTAAGTTTCTACTTAATTTTGATTAATTATAAACATAATTAAACATAATTGAGGTCCATTAAGTGAAAAATTAATTTATTGTCGAATTAGTTGATTTGAAATAGGACACAAATTCTTGCTTAGTGCCTCCGTGTGGTTCAACTCTTTGCTTACTCTATACGTAGTATCTAGTGATTAAAGGATATTATAAATTTAATTGCACAAGTCTAAAAGCTCGAACAACTACATATTTACACACTAATTTTAGGCTTATCATGAGGATATTGGAGAATATGTTCTCCAATGAACCCTGTTACACATCAATATTAATCGAATGACGGATTAGGGTGTGACAACAAACCATAACCCAAGTCGTTTGAGAGTCTTGCATTAATGATGGATTATACATATATGGTAACCAATGACGGTAAAGGTTCCATGAAAGAGTTCAAACACTATTCGATATCTTCTAGAGCACAAGGTTCAGCTTGGAACCCCACGGGCTAGAAACTTTACCTATCGATTGGGTTTAATATATCCTTAATTAATTTATTTGTTGATATGGATAATTTATAAGGTTGGCCAATAATTATTATTAGGCCACTAAAGTTATTAACTAGAATGATACATGGGCCTAGAGGGTCACACGCATAAGATCATAAGGGCATTGGTGAATATATTTTAGTTAATGGGTTTTTGAGAATAACTTAAGTAAAATATAAATAAGGGGAACTCATTTCAAGCACCCAGGCCAGCCAGAATTGAAAGCACCCTTTCTTCACTTTCATTTATACTCAACCAAGGAGAGTGTCTTCAATGAGAGATGAAGAAGGAGAGGTGGAGATCCAAGCGCTAAGGGATCGCGTTGATACTTCATATGCTTGATGTATTGATTTCATACTTCATACTTCATACTGCATATGCTTGATTGGAATGATCTCAAAGTGAGCATGTCAAGGGTAGAATAAGTTCACCAGAAGGTACATTTGATGTTTTGATTTTTAAGATCGATTATGAATCGATTCGTACGCTTCAGCATCATGTAAACCATGTTTTCCATGGTTGAACCAAGACACAGAACCCAACAAGTAAAACATGGTATGATAAAATAACCTTGAGTGGTATAGATTCTACTCCCACTTGGTTCTCTGGCATTGTGCCTTCCAGTTCATGTGTTTAACTTGTAGATGCATACACACAACCACTTGAATGGAGGATATTCTCCTGAATCTATTCAAAATTTTTTGAATATATTATTGACATTCTCACAATCTGTTCCCACTAGAAGGAGATGACTTATGAGAGGGAGAGAATAAAGGGGGTGTTTGGGTTGGGGGGGGGGATGGGGGGAGAGGGTTGCCCAAACATATCTTGCATGAGCACCTGATTGGAAACCCCTTTTGTATACTCTTTGAAAATTTTCATTCAAGTCTTTATAAATTCCTATATATCATCTAGTGCTCTTATATTATATGCATTTGACCCTCTTGGCCTATGTATCAGCCGTGTTAATAATTTTAATGGCCATTCTCGAAGAGCAGGAGATTTCATTACATTTTTTATTAGTCGGCTTGCATTTCTAATAAGTCGTATAATACTTAGCATCTTGAATTTTATATTAATATGATCTGATTATAATGGATGGTTTAGATTGATCTTAAAACTTAATTATTTGCCTTCAATTTATATATAATTTAATTGGATTCGAATATTAAATCTCAAATTACAGAAATTTAAAATGACGCTTTGTTTGTTGTTTAAATAGAATCCCCTATCTAAGACAAATATATTATTTAATCAATCAAAAATGAATTTCACCCAAATTTTTAGTTAAGTCACTGGCATATGGGGTGCCAAACTACACATCATGTCCTACAAGATGCAAAAGAGTAGAATAACTCTCTCATGGAACCTTCCTATCATCATTTAACTTGAATGTATAGGCCCTCATCTGCTTGACGCTGCTACCACAAGTTAGTCTATGTTAAACTATTTCAACAAAACCAATTGTCCCAGTTTGTACTTGAGACATAATCAGAGAACTAATCTGATATTCTAATTCATCTTCATGATTAAGGATTTAGTGAATCTTCTTCCTTGAGTCAGTATCCTCATATAATAGGGAGGATGATCTCATCTCAATTACAATGTAAGCTTTGTAGGCTTCTTGATGCATCTGATCTAGGAGTGATTTGATTCTTCTTCAGAAATTGTGGCTCAAATTCAAACACAGCTATCCATCCAGAATGTGTATTTGGTGTCTCAAATCTAAGGGCTACATACACAACCGCAACATCAATCAAACTAATTGGCATTATGTAAAATATCATGCAATAATTCACATGGATCGATCTATTGAACTCTTTCTCCAAAGAGAACCACTATCGATCCATAGTGTCTCCATACTACTGGCTACATAATAGGTTGTACTCATCATATGAGCAGTGCTACACAATGTCAGACTTTTTGGATATTTAGATGTCCTTCTCCTGTAGCTTTCAAATAAGAAAATTTAGAATACATGTTTAAAGACAAGTAATCACTCTATTAAGATTGCGTAATAATCACACACTCATTATAACGCATTATAGGTAGATAGGTAGATTGTTGGATCGGTAGATAGATACATAGATAGATAGATAGGTAGATAGATAGATATATAGATAGAGATTGATTGAAATATGGATTCCTTTGGAATCTCTTTTTTTATATATAAGAAGAGAAACAGAAGAGGAAGAAAGGGTTGAGTTCTGGAACTCGTGGGTTGTATCGCTGGAAACTGCTCGATGTGGGGAGGCACACGTCTCATGACCTCTCTCCCTCTCTATCACACATAGACTATCTCTCTCTCTCCCTATCACACACAAACACATACGCCCACACACATACTCTATCTCTCTGTCTCTCTATATTTATTTCTATCGATATTGAAAGGGCTATCCAGTACATTACATTAATGAGACACCTCACTAATGTGGGCCATGAGGCAGTAAATAACTTACATTCAATCATCTACAGACCGAAAATGCAGGAAATTTAAATGATTTTTTACTGTAATAATAAAAGGCTGAAGAAGGGGTCCCCTTTAAGAAGAAGGAACGTGTCGTGTACATTGCGTCCATGAGCACGTGGCAAGCGCCCCCCACAAGTTCTTGGCCACCAATCGTGACTATTCTCGACTGGTCGCCGTCGGCATGTTTATATTAATCAAAAGGCTCCAAGCTTTATCTCCACCGTCCGATCAACGGCACGCGGTGGGATTCCACGACGAAGGTTCTTCCTGTTAACCGCCGAACTCCATCTATCTGGTGCATCAAGTCAATTATTTCGAATTGACAAACGGAAAAAACCATCAAAACCAGTGAATTTACAGTTCGGAGAACAATTTTTTAAGGAAACGAGGTCCTCGTACTAATCAAGAGTTGCAGCGAAACCCATCATTTTCCCGAAATCGCCCCGTTATAGACTCTCTCGTCCGCTGGTTCGGCTTCTTGAAGGTGGGTTTGGCGTGGGTTATGGAGATGAAGGGAAGAGGAGATCTGGAGAGGAGAATTTGGTGGTAAAAGGAGAGAGAAGAAGAAGAAGGTAATGCGCTGCGATGGCACATCCTCGCCATTCTTTCCGCCCAAGTTTCTCTTGCAAGTGCAGACCCAGCTGACAATGGAGCAGCTCCGGCAAACCCATCGAACCCTCAGCTCAGAAAATTTCCAAGGTTAGACAGAAAATTCTCTCTCTCTCTCTCTCTCTCTCTCCTCTGCTTGTCTTTGGAATTCTCTTATGATCTTTCTCAGGAAAGAAGAAAGTTGCGGTTTTGGGGAAATGAGTCGTTGCGTTCTGACCTTTTCAGACCTGATTTCATCCCTGAATTCTCTTCTATCTCTCGTTCTGTGCACATTTTTCTTTCTCTCGATCTCTCTTTATATCCCTCCCCCCGGATCATAAAAAGTAGCAATTCTGCGAAATGGGTGGGTACATTCTGAGCTTTTCCGGATCTGAATTCATCTCTGACTTACCCCCATATATATCTCTATCTTTCTCTCTCTTCATTTATCCATCTTTGAATCTCTCATTTGGTGAGATAGGTATAAGAATTTAGAGCTTATTTGGTCTGAATCGCGGTGTTCTAGTGACAGTGGGTGAGGAGGAGTTGGATGAGGAGTACTTGGCAGTGGGGGGAGAGAAGAGGAAGAGGTTGAGCGTGGAGCAGGTGAGAACGTTAGAGAGAAGCTTTGAGATGTGCAACAGGCTTGAGCCAGAGAGGAAGGTCCAGTTGGCGCGTGCCCTTGGGCTTAAGCCTCGCCAGGTGGCTATCTGGTTCCAGAACAGAAGAGCGAGGTGGAAGACAAAGCAACTGGAGAAGGACTTCAACGCCCTCAAGAGAAGAGTCGACGCCATTAGAGAAGAGAACGAGACCCTTCAGACCCAGAATATGGGGCTCCAAGCCCAGGTAACCAAATCTCTCTTTCTTTTTTCCACTTTATCTACCTTTCTTTGTGGAGTTTTAATTTCTTCAATGGACATTAATGTGTTATTTTAGATTATGATCCATCATTCAAATCCCTGTTAAGTGATTCAATTATGTTAACATGGGATTTGGGCATCCTAAGAGTGGGTCTGTCTGTTCTAATTAAATTCATGGGATAATTTAGGAAGGACTGAATTCGGACTAGACCTTGGGTCTCATTTAAGTTTGAAGTTTTTCGGGAACTCCCATTTCTCTACAGAGACTTGGTTAATTCCTACTTGTTGACTTAAAAGTCTGCCTCTCAAGATCTTCCCATGATGAATTGATTCATGATTTAGAATTCCATGCAAGATGATCCTTAACTTTACTGTATTCTCTTGTTTCTCTCTCTACCCTGCTGGGGATGCGGAAGAACAATCAGTGATTTTTGTGATGGCCTTGCAGATCATGGCGATGAGGGAAGAAGGAATGAACCAGAACAAGGAGAAGGAGGGTTTTTGCAGCGGCAATAGCTCGGATGCAGACTGCAGTGGGTCCAAAACAGAAGCCGCTGCCGGCCAGGACGAGGGTTTCAGCAACGTTTTCTGCGGACTGGACGATCACCCCACTCTCTGGCCGTGGTCCGAGCAGCCCAGCTTCCACTGATCTCTCTCTCACTCTCTCTCTCTCTTCCTCTCCCTGTCTGTCTCTCTCTTGCTATCTCCTTCTCTCTCCCTCTTCCTCTTTCGTTCTCTCTCTCTCTCCCTTTCCTTCTCTTTCTCCCTCTCTCTCTCCCTCTTCCTCTCTCGTTATCTCTCTCTCTCTCTCTCCCTTTCCTTCTCTTTCTTCCTCTCTCTCTCCCTCTCTTTTTCTCCTCTCTCTCCCCCTCGCCCCATCTCTCTCTCCCTCTCTTCTCCTCTTCCTCTCCCCTCTCTTCCCTCTCTTCCCCCCTACCTCTCCCTCTCTCTGTCTCCCTCTCTCCTCTTCCTCTCCCCTCTCTCCCCGTCTACCTCTCCCTCTCTTTTTCCCTCTCTCTCTCTCTCCCTCTTTTTTCTCTCTCTCCTCTCTCTTTCTCTTTCTCCTTCTCCCTCTCCTTCTCTCTCCTCATTCTCTCCTTCTCCCTCTCCCTCTCTCTCCTCATTCTCTCCCTCTCCCTCTCTCTCCTCCTCTCTCCTTCTTCTCTATCTTTCTCTCAATTCCCTCTCTCTCCATGTGTAGGCATGGAATCAAGGAATAAAGTAAGAGGGAACAGGGAAAGAGAAAAAAAGTAACTTTTTTGCCGGCCACCAACAATGGCCCTCCGGCTTGGCAAAGCGAATATTGTGATATTATATAAATAAACATATGGGGTAATCCTTGCTATTTTGTCTCGCAGTAAGTTGGCTGACGAATGTTGCGTTCATAAAAAAATTACTTTCAACAGAAAAAAGTTTGAGATCAAAGATCCCAGTCAAAGTGATTCGGGAAAGATTAGTGCGATATCAACGTTATAAATGTCCTTTTATGATTACCTTTTACAAATGAGATATATTTTAAAAGTAAAATAAAACACTAAATTTATTCTCTGGATCTATCTCTCCTTGTTCAAAAATTTAGAGGGCAATCGCTACAGGTATAAAGTAGCGTGTTTTCGGATCTTTATTACCAAGTGTCAATTGAAAGAGAAAATGTAGAGAGAGAGAGAGAGAGAGATAAAAATAGAGGGTAGGAGAGTTAAGGAGAGGATAAGAGAGAAAGAAGGGGGAGAGAAAGAGTGAGTGAGAAACAGTAAGGGAGAACTATGGAGAGAGGGGAAGAGAGAGAGAGAGAGAGAGAGAGAGAGAGAGAGAGAGAGAGAGAGAGAGAGTAAGAAAGAACAAGGGAAATTTATAGAGAGACGGGAAGAGAGAGTACGAGTAAGAGTGAGAGAAATTTATAGAGGGAGAGAGAGTGAGTGAGAAAGAGTAAAAGCGAGTAAGAGTGAGAGAGATTTATTGAGAGGGGAAGAGAGTGAGTAAGAGAGTCACTGGGAGAGTAAGAGAAATATATTTAGAGGGGAAGAGAGTCAGTGAGAAAGAGTAAGAGAGATTTATAGAGAAGGGAAGAGAGTCAGTGAGAAAGAGTAAGAGAGATTTATAGAGAAGGGAAGAGAGTCAGTGAGAAAGAGTAAGAGAGATTTATAGAGAAGGGAAGAGAGTCAGTGAGAAAGAGTAAGAGAGATTTATAGAGAAGGGAAGAGAATGATTCAGAAAGAGTAAGAGAAATTTATTGAGAGAGGAAGAGAGGGTGAATTATGCTTAGAGATTTAGAGAGAGAAAATGAGAAAGAGAGGTAAAGAAAGAATGAAACATTTATGGAGACTAATAGAGGGAATGAGAAACGGAGGTAGAAATAGGGAGGACGAGAGAGTGTGACATGTATAGAGACTGGGAGAGGAAATGAGAAATAGAGGAACAAAAAAAGGCAGAAAGATATTGCGAGAATGAGAGAGAGTGTGTGCGCGTGTGATCGAGAGAGAGAGAGAGAGCGATACATAGAGAGGAAGAAAGGGAAAGAGAGAGATAGAGAGAGCGATACATAGAGAGGAAGAAAGGGAAAGAGAGAGATAGAGAGAGCGATACATAGAGAGGAAGAAAGGGAAAGAGAGAGATAGAGAGAGCGATACATAGAGAGGAAGAAAGGGAAAGAGAGAGATAGAGAGAGCGATATATAGAGAGGGAGGTAGGGAAAGAGAGAGAGATCGATAAAAAGAGTGAGAGAGGGAGGGAGGGAAGGAGAGAGATAGAAAGAGAGATATAGAGAATGAGAGAAAGATAGATATATAGAGAGCGATATATAGAGAGGGAGGTAGGGAAAGAGAGAGAGATCGATAAAAAGAGTGAGAGAGGGAGGGAGGGAGGGAAGGAGAGAGATAGAAAGAGAGATATAGAGAGTGAGAGAAAGAGAGATAGATATATATATATAAAGAGTGAGAGATGGAGGGATGGAGGGAGGGAGGGAGGGAGGGAAAGATAGAAATAGATAGAGCGAAATCGATATAGAGAGTAAGAGAGGGAGGAGGGAAAGAGAGAGATAGAGTGAGAGAGCGAGGGAGGGAAAGAGATAGATAGATAGATAGATAGATAGATAGATAGATAGATAGATAGATAGATAGAGAGAGAGAGAGAGAGAGAGAGGGATGAAGGGAGGGAGAGAGAGAGAGAGAGAGAGCAAGTAAAAAAGTGAAGAGGAAGAAATCAAGTCCAGAGGCAGCTGACGTAACCGAGCCATGCACGATGGCCAGGGCGACCAGAATCTCTCTGCGTTGCTGTCTTTTCCGCTTTCGTAGTCCCTCATGTAGACGCACCTCTCAAACACCCTATAAACGCCCAAATACCTCGGCGACATGATTTGACAGGTGAACGACCGCCAAACTCTACATGCCTTCGTCGGAATATGTGATATTTTGTTCATACCCGGATGGGAGGTCTACTCTGACGGTCCCCTGGTGACGTCATGTTAGACTTTTCCTTCATGTTTTTCTCAATAAGTTCAAAAGATGTCTAGACAAAGAAAGACTACGGTGGAGGGTGGGTTCCAATTTGAGGCCACACTGACTTTTCTTTGATTCTCTCCCCAATGGGGTCAAAACGATAGATAGATAGATAGATAGATAGATAGATAGATAGATAGATAGATAGAGAGAGAGAGAGAGAGAGAGAGAGAGAGAGAGAGAGAGAGAGAGAGCCTGTGAGGTGTACTGGACTTCATGATAGTCTGTCGCTTCATTGGGGCCAAAAAATCTAGGAAGAGAAAAGCGAGAGGGAGAGAGTTGGGTTGGTGGGTTTCTACGGATGTCATGAGGTGGGCATCTTCATGATCTTTTTCTCAATACGGTCCAAAAAAATATACTGTGAGAAGAAACTGTGAGGAAGGAAGGCATCTTTTATCATCTTTTTCATTGGAGCAAATGGTCTATCGAAGTAAAAAAGAGAGAGCAGAATGGTCGGTTTCAGCCTGTGGGCTCTGTTTGGGATACAAACATCATCCATTTATCTGGCACATTGATTTGACTCGGTATTTCTTTGTAATGCCAACATGGTAAGGCCAACTAAGTACCGTAGTTCTGGGATTGTATTTGCTACTTAAATCAGTCTCTTCATGAGAACTAGAATTGAAGTTTTTGTCTTTCTGTAATTATTTCCTCTTCTACATCAGATAGTCTCCAGTTGAGCAACGACAAAATGAGCAAGTATTCCAGTCTCCCTCATTTTTTCTTCACAAAATTTGGGTAAATATTTCATATCTGCTTTGTGAGAGAAAGGAATTCTTATCGATGCATGGTGCACATGTCTGAGATCTCCTCTGCTTCTGCGTACTCTTCCAATGACCATAAAATAAGAGAGATTTCTGGAAGGTGAGGGGAGGCAGAGGAAAATACCTCTTGTTCAAGGGGGTAACAAGTGATCATAACTGAATGGAACCCAAGTAATAATTATGATTTTCTTGTCAACCAACAAAACAAAAACACAAAGGATCATGAACATAATTTGATATAATTGATGGATAAAAGACAGTTGATAGATTTCTATAAGTCCTCTCCTGAGAAAACGAGACAAGCAAGAATTAAGTCTCTCCCAGGATTAAATATATAAAAGATGACGCAATCACCTTAACTCCTTATGACAAAGCTCCATGATGTGGATCTTATTACAAAATTCTTTCTCTAGATTCAATATATCTACTAAGAACATGCAACAAGAATCACTGTCTTGCTTGTAGATATATGGGAATAAGTATCTTCTTCCTCTTTAAGAAGCCTCATGAGAATTTGATGTCAATGATTACATCTGAAGCATTCATTAATGCCAAATACTATGTCCTAATTCCAAAATTTTCTAGCGCATAATAGAAATATATTTGAATTATGATTTGTTTCAGTAGTGCACATAATTTTAGTGTGCAATTTCTACAGTCAAAGTTATATCTACTAGTTATGATGTTGACAATTTTGAATGCATAAAAAGTTTTATATGGAGCACATAGATACAAAAAATGAACCATGACAAGATATCTGAAAATTATACGAACCTCTGTACCTCTAAATGAATCGAGAAAGAAGAGAAGAAAAAAAAGTAAGATAAGGATAAGACAGTGCTTTTGAATATATACCCCTCATTCCAGACCAAATGATGTGAACCATAAATGAAACATGCAGGAGTAGAAATTGGAGAATATATGTGAGAAATTGTAGGCACATGCTGATATTGAAAGATAGACTGCATCACATTGATAGACCCAAAATTTGGCATGTAATCATACACATTTTAAAGTCATTTTGGGATCATTTCATGCATAATATCTTCAGCTAAACAAAAATTTTCATCTCATCCACTATATAGAGCAAGTGATAAAACAATGCATTTTTAATGTACTTTTTACACAATTTACAAGTCCAACTATTTCATAGTATAACTATGTTCAAAACATTGTTAATTAATATAAGACTAATGCACTATGTAGTATGTCATCTATGTTGTTTCAGCTGTAAAGTCAAGGTTGAGGAAGAAAATAAAGCGAGAAGGAGAAAGGAAGAAAGTTTACATATATAAAAATAAAAATAAAAAAGTTTGGTTTTATGTTGCCAGCTAGGGGGGAGCCAGAGCGCAGCAGCGTCCAAGCCGGCCACAGGCAGGCAAACGCAAGGCGCTCAAGCCCGCCCACAGCCTGCGAGGAGCGGCACCCGGCACAAGACAGAGGCCCAACATAAGGCCTATAGAGGCCCATGGGGAAGTTCAAACATAGAGAGGTAAATTATTTTAATTCAATATAAGGTATATGTCGCAAATTTTATATTGTATTGTGTTTTAAAATCCATCAATATGGGATTATATCCCCATGTTCTTTTTAACCTTTGCATAGGGGCCGGACCGATAAGTAACCATGCGATCGCCGCACGTTGGGCTCCGATCTAATGCAATTTTTTAAAAGGGATCATGACGGGGCTTCAAGTCAATACAGCCCCAAGCTCGTGTCATTTTGAGCTTCTTTTAAATAGGCAGATATGATCTCATCTGTCCATCTTCTTAAATAAGATCAGATATGATCTAACCGGTCTTATTTAATTTATTTTTATTTTTTTCTGGGGTTCGTATTGGTTGTCGTGGATGACATGAACGTGTGACCCTTTGATAGACAAATCAGAGAAAGGATCGGTGATGTGGCAGCTGACAGGGCAGGCTGACATCGCCAGATGGGGTACACCAACTTAATCTGGGTCCACGGTTGTGATTTGATCGCAGCAGTAGGATCCAAAGGAGGGGGATCGGACGGTCAGGTGCATTTCCGTCTATCCCTGCCCTTGGTCGTTGATGCCACCGGTTGGACAACAGTTTTCGGCCGGCGGGTGGGACCACCAGGCCATCCAACGACCTGGGAGGACCCCCAGGGTCGTCCCTCTCCATTGGACGGCTTGAGAAATCCATCCCAAGCTGTTAAAGGTGCCCGACGGGCCCTAAATTTTGCATCTTTTGACCAAGAACCTCAACAGCAACGGTGATCCCATCTGGCTGCGGTGAGAGCAAGTGAGGGGCATGACCCCCGTCCGACCACTCTTGGAGCTCCGCGCACCACCGAAGGAAGTCTGGAGCAACCTGGATGTGCATCAGGATGGAGGAGAACAACAAGGGAGACCACACACCGAAGCTAGGCGGCGGCGATCGATGCTGCCACCTTTGTTCGTCAAATTAGGGCAATTAAGGTGCTTGTACGACTTTCTGTTGTTGAGTTCTACGTGTTACTATAATCTGGATGCATTTTCTAATTCAATCTAGATAATGATCGAGTTTTTGTTGAAATTTAGTATCGCAGCCTCTTTGAGGCATTTCATCAAACACATGCTATGCATTGCGGTATTTTCCCAAATTTTCTAAGTTTTTATTGCTTTCACATTATAAAAATCATATAAAATTTATAAATCTACCTTTTATTTCAGTTTCTTTTGCACATTTTACAATGTCTGATATTCTCGCCTATCTAGTTCTCTTATTAACCTAATATTTCCTCCACTTACTGACTACTTATTTCTTCGTATACTCATTATCTTTAGTACTATTATCATTGCTTAGTAATTAAATACATCTCTAAAGGCCAGTTCCTGTGGAGACGACCTTACTCAAACTATATGTTTGAGTGAGTTTACATCGTTTATCAACTTTATTTGATTTTATACAAATTAAAAATGAAACGACATTAAAAATTAGTACGCAATTTGCCTTCATCACACATAGACACCAATGATTAAGATTCACAGGTTTGGTTTTGATAGTGGATGCTGTCAATTGTAAAAAATATTATGGGCATGATTCAAACTCAAGCTGCATTCAAGGGCATGTATGAAGTATTTCGTTGTAGGGGCAGAGGGTGGGCCTGATGTGAAAATGTGTTGTGGACTAAGATGGTAAGACCATCAATGTGCAAGGGTCCAAAGCTGTGTTGGTCTGTGTGGCCATGATCAACGCAAGAAAGTAAAAATGGAATCATAAGTGACCTTTACAAGTAAAAAAGAAAATCATGATAGAACCATCATAGACAGATTCAAATCAACCATCATTTTGGTTTTCCAATTTTAACTAGCCGCGCAAGTGTTTGACCTCTAGACATATTTACACAGTCCTTAACATGTCGAATATTCTCCTATTTAGCTCAATAAAGGCTGGTCTCAATTTGAGATGATCTCCTCCCTTTTATGGTCGTACAAGAGGGGAGATCATTAATGAAGAGAAGGAAAAAGAGGTACAGAGGTCCTAGTTTTTTATTTTTACTTTAGAGTTTGTTCAATAAAAATGTAAACGTGTACTCAACTAAATAAATCTAGAAATTGATGAGAATAGATTATCTCCACGTGGAATGGTAAATATATTCTGAATCTGAAAATTAATTTCTTTAAAAACCTCAAGGCAGAAAAATCTATAAAATAGAACTAATAAAAAAATAAAAATTTCACTCTAAAAATAGATTTAATCATTTTATGATTGATATCATGAATGTATAATTATTTTAATGCATAAAATGTGTAAATTACATAGAAAAAACCCAATAATTCACTTGTTATCAGCGAGCATGTTCATTTGGGCTTCCCTTCTCTTTATATAATTCAAGGTAGTTTTCATTAAATTCATATGCTTTAAGCATATGGATCAACATCAAATAAACCTTATGAATTTGAATGTGTAAGCCTATTTAATAGTATTGTAATGACTCCATGTTCCCCCTAAATATTGACTGACTTACCTAAATAATTTGTTATATCCAACATATGTATGAATTAGTAGATTATGAATTTCACCTAATTGGTAGGTTGAGTTTGCAACATGTAAGGGGTCAAGCTACAACTCACAATCTCAGAGGTACAGGGGTTACATAAATCCTTTCATGAGATATTAATGTTATCATTTTGTGTGCATGTATAACCCTTTATTCACCTGACTCTCCAAGGATGAATCAGGGTATCTTAAAAATAAGCCCTGATAAGTCATTCTAGTTAGAACTGATAAATTGGGAAGTCATCAAAGAAGTTTTTTTAAAATTTGCACCCTTACCCAAGACCTTCATCGCATTATCTTCCCTGTGTCGGCCTCTCCTCAATATCTCCACACTAATGGTTATAGGATCAACCATACATATCATTTCAGAGGGAGCAGGTTGTGGCATTCTATATGGATATTGAAATATCCTTCTCAAATATCATATGAGCAGAAATTTCTAGAATATATGTTTAAATATTAGTGATCCCAACAATCTATTGCACCATAATTCACTTATTCCATTTACTCAAGGACTTCTTTGTAACCATCACACATATATAATGGATAATTCATTATTTCAATGAACATACATGAGATGTAGAAGTTTTAGTGTATTGCATTCAACATAATATCAATCTGAAATAAAGATAGAGGCAATGGTGATTTTTGGGGAATAGATGAAGAAGAGCAGGATAGAAAGAAGAATAAAAGACAGACATAGACACACAACAATAATGCGAGTTTTGTTATTAATTGTGGTCTCATGTTGAATTGGATTAATAATGTTTAACTGTTATAATTATCATTCTACATTCAATCCCAATTGAAAGATGTGGAATTCTGAAACTATATTTAATCCTAATTCCTACAGTTGTATTTTTATTCTATGCTTATCTTAAATCATTATATATCACCATATTCTATCTTTAATATTGGCCATTATATATGATTTGTATAATTTTTTTTTATATATTTAGATCTTATTAGCATTTGTGTTGGTTGAGTTATTTTACCTCTCATTCATGGGAATCCGTCAAATTCATGCAAGTTCTTCCATTGGTCATTAATGTGAGTGGGACTAAGCCACAAATATTTGTGATTATTCTGTTTCATTTCACAGATTTTGAATTTCTTTTTTAATTACAACCCCTATTAGTTCGCCTAATAGGCCCAATTTGAGGGCCTCCATGTTAGCTTATGAGATATCAGCATGACCTTGGGTTGATGGAATTATATAGGACAATAAGCCAATATCACATTCCAAAACTCTAGTTCATAATTAATCAATACAGACACATTCATTACTGTGACTGTGTGATGTTTATAATCAACTCCTTAAGTGCATGCAATGGCTAAGATTATAATGAGATCATAATATGGTGACCGCTGAACTCTTAACATATGTGGCAGACTTTCCTGTTCAAATAGGATATTTCAGTATAACATCAAAATATTTGGATAAAGCATATGATTAATATAGTTAATATTGTAACACAGAATGTGGAGTCACTTAGGAGATATTCTGAGTACTCTTTAGAGAAACTGTTCACATAACTGATTATCGACCAGGTTGATTCTTACCACTGTTGTGTTGGTCCTTATATCTGAGACACCAAAGACATTTGGTAAATATATTGTTGTGTTTTGACTCCGACTTGTGTCTCTCATCACAAAATTATAATCAGTCGAAGCTCAAATGCATAAAGAAGTCTGTGATGGTGATTGTGTAGTCATGACTGTATTGTTTTCCCTCAGTATAAGAAAATAATAGCGCAGATGATTCCATCGTAAGTGGGAATATTGGAATTCTTAGATATTTTGACAATGCATCAGTACTAAATAGAATGATTGATTAAAATTTGATTTTTAACACAGATAACCAAACCATTTGAGAGCATATCTGGAAGGATTAATCATACATGACAGTTGATGACGGTAAATGTTTAATGAGTTGACATACGCCTTTGTAGCTTGTCACTCCATGGGCTGGCAACTCAACCTACTAATTGGGTTAAATGAATCATTGACTAATTAATGTATAAGTTGATATCATTCACTAGTCATGCTGAGCAATAAAGGATATTCGATCATTAGATTTATTAAGCATTATTATACATAGGCTTAGAGAATATACTGAAAGTACAGGGACTTTATGAAAAATATTCTTGAAATAAAGATGGGAGAGTGCCCATGCATGCCAAGCTTCCCCCTTCTTCTCTTCCACACTCAAAAGGCTACTTCTAGTGAGACTAGATGCTGAGGAAGTCCTCTATGATTTCAGGTGGTGTTATCTGAGGAAACCATAAGAAATTGAATGTATATTAAAATCATGTGACTACATCTAGAGTCTTGAAACATGAAAGGCTCAAACAGAATCATCCATGTAACCCATTTCTATAGAATCTATTTTGTGAAAGGTAATATGATCATCTAATATTTTGGTTTAAATTTGATATGAATCATTTTGTATTTATTTTTACTGCATTAAATATATTTAAATATCTCATTCTATATTAAAAATAAATAAAAGTCTTCTTATTCTTATCTATTTGATTTGAAAAAGGTAGGTATATTCCATCACGTAAATAATGCAAACATGCTTCAGTTACACCCTTTCAATTATGTGATGATCTCAGACATGTATTGGATCGAAGGGGCATCTTTGGGAGCATTTCTACAAAAAGAGTATGATCATCCCAAAATTCAAGGGTGATGTTGGTGAAATAAAGTTAAACTTTCTATTCTTACACAAATGCAGAACACTTTGCCTACTTCAAAATAGTTCTCTGGTTCATAAAATCTCCTTCTAGATTTATGTTTTTTCAAATATATTCATTATAATTGTTGTAAATTTAGACATACATTTTTAGAATGTATTTCAATGAGTAAGTCTTAAAAATTGACGACATTTCTAGAGGTAAACTTTCTCGTATCAACATATCTTTTAATAGCATTGACTGTAAGACCCTTGCGAACATTTTCTCCTCCCCAAATAATTGAAAACATTAAAGTTCCCAATTTTGAATTCATACTTTTTAATGAGAAATCCTAATCGAGTCAGTTATTTTTTCTTTATGTTTAGAACCCTATTAAAATGATATCACATGAAATAATGTATCTAAAGATAAGGTGAAGGAGATTGCTTATACTTCACAATTATGATCTTTTTTAAACCATGGGGGTTTGAAGAATATCTATTGAAGATAAAATGAAGGAGAACTGGGAAATAATTAATTGGAAAGGTTAATGTTTGTCAAAGCTTTGTTCATTCCCAATTCTCCTTCGTTGGATGTTCTAGAGATATCCTTCCGACCCCCATTGTATATGCAATATTGGGTTTTGCACACATCATGGTGTAGAAAAAGCTCCTAACTATGAAGTATAGACAATATTCTACACCATTTAGATCATTCATTAAAGCAATATAATTTAAATAGTTTTTAAATAGACTGAACAAAAAAACTAATATGTGTAGCATTGCTCAGTAAAAACCGATGAAAAAACTTATCATGTTTCTTCCTATGAAAGTTAAATCACTGAGGATCTGGATCCTGTGATCAGCGTCTCTGGTCCCAAATCACTAATATAAAAGGATTCACATGGCTCACAAGTTTTTCTAAAAGACATGCATATTTCCCAAAGCCAACCTAGTCCCATGATATAAAATCAATGATCTTAGGCAATTTTTTACATGTTTAATGCAATGAATCAATCTTAATTTAGCCCTGCCTTGGAGTTTAATTATTCAACATTAAAACTAAATGAACGTGACAGATGTAAAAAAAGGAGGTTCAATTTATGTTTATTTTCTATTTATGTTTCTTTAATTACTCTTAACTCAATTTTTATAAAAGGAGGTTCATTTTATTTACTCTTAACTCAATTTTTTTTTACCAGATAGTATAAAATCTTGTTTAGGCACCCAAATTCCTATATTTCCAGCAACCTGGAGACAAAAAGTATGTAGAAATTTTTTTGCCAATTCAATCCAATCAATTTTTTTTCGCAAACCATTTAAGTAAACGAACTTTCACGCACAATGATCTTATATAATTAGTCACTGAATATCATCCTTGGGTTTGAGGTCTCTACTTAACTCTATGGATAAATCATTTTAAACATATTACATAATGCTAAAAATTATGAAATGCAAGAAAATCCAGACAAATATGTCTCAAAGTAAGAATATTCTTTAGAATAACATTCAACCCCATATTTTATAAGATTTCTTGCACTTGTGGATGATACTTTTTGGGAAATATGGTTCATAAAAATAATATTTAAACACAGAAATATGAACTGTATAGTTTTTCATCATCAAGAAGTCTTATCAGAATTTCAACAACCTGATAAGCTATAAAAGACGGTATAAGCCAATTTTAATTGCTGGATCAAAGAAAAAACTATAATTCTAGATATATTTATTGTTTATAGATGAGAGAAATTTTCCTTACTAGGTATGGACTTCAGTAAGGGTCGAATCATAGAGAACCAAAAACCAATCAGAGAAATTTTCCAAGTGGTTGTATCTAGATATGTTTATTTTTTATAGATCAAAACAAAAACTGACTCCGAGAGAAAGAATACTTTTCTTCTCTAAAAAAATGGAGCAAACGAAATGTTTTGAGGCAAATTTTTAATATTGTACTGCCAAGAAATCACAGGAAAAATACTAAAATTTCTCACATTATTTTTCGGCAAAGGGCTTCAGGATTCTCATGGAGGAGCACCCCATACTTGGCATGATGGTGCCAAAAACTCTGTGGCAGCTTTTTGGTTTTCAGGTTCCAAAAAAATGCAATAACTTGAGCTGTGGAATGATTTTTTAGCACCCTTTGAGGCGTTAAAAACCGTGGTTCTTGGCTATCAGTCCAAAAACATACATGCAATAAAAATCAAAGAAACTCAACTAGAGTAGATCAAAGAAGCACTGGTGCAATCAAGGCTGCCAAAACAGAGTTTGGGATACAAATTAAGGATGGTTACAATGAGGAACAAAAGGGGTAGAAAATAAGTATCCCGTACTCTTTAGATGAGAAGCCTAAAATGTGTGTCCAAAATTTGGGAACCTAGCCAGTCAACTTCGTACCTCAATTTTTAGGAAATAAGCAGCAGCCGACCACTGAAGTTCTCCTGTAAAATAAGCCCCCCTTTGATAGGGCTTAAGCTCATCTTGGAAGTCTGCTTGGGCATGCTACATAGGGGGATTCATTGTGCATCGATTACGTCTCTCCTCCATCATTGATATAACATTAATATTGTAATTCAATGGGACCCAAAGGAAATCATGAGAAGAAACCACTTGATTCAAGATAATCAAGTTTGGTTGGCTCATAAATCATTAAACCCCATTATTCAGCACCAAATAAAAAATGAATGTTCCTTTCATTGATAATTTATATGCAGATTATGGATATAAAGAGTTGAATAAAGCGTAAAAACACATTTATCCCTACTTATTTGATGTCCTCACAGGCTAGAGTATCAATTTACAAGCATAGTTTCAAAGAAGCATTCCTATAATGTAGTGAAGAAAAGAAAAACAAAATTCCATAAAAGAGTTGGTTCCAAATATAGGTGTTGGGTTCTAGAGGCCTTGACATGGAAGAAGACGATGATTCCACGCAGCGGAAGACACACAACATTTCATAACGCATCATTAAAATCATGAAACTAAGTACCTTTGCACAGATCGCATCTGTGATTTCTTGGATCCCATAGCAAGACAAGTTGAGCTGCTCAAGTGTGCAGCCTCTAGACGTATCCACATGATCCTTTACTCATTGAATCTCCTCCTTCTCGTTAATGAGTCACGTTCTTTCGGCTTTGACGTCGTTACGCCGTCCCGATTCTATCAAGAGTAGAGAGGGGCTGTGGAGAAGGGAGAAGAAGGGTGAAGACCCCTGAAAAATTCTGTCCTGGGTAAATTTTGTTCAGGGTGTTCCCTATTTATACTAAGTGGGTATTTTTCATAAAAACCCCCAAAAACTTAAGTATATCTTCCGACATCCAAAAGACCATTTGCATGTGACCCTCTAGGCCCATGTATCAGTTTGGTTAATGACCCTAGTGGCCCAATAACCTTTATTGGCCTTCTAAATTAATTAACTATATCATCATATAGATTAATTAATGTCTGATCGATTTAACCAAATCGATGGGTCGAGTGTCTAACACGTGGGGTGCCAAGCTACACCTCATTTTCTAGAACATACAAAGGAGTGTGTATCGACTCACTCATGGAATCTGTTCATCATTGGTTATCGGGTACGTATGATCCCTCATGCACTTGATGCTCCTTGGATGACTTAGGGTATGGTCAACTATCAAACCCTAATCGGACATCCGAATTAGTACTGATGCATTCGGAAATCATCAGAGAACTCTTCTTTAATATTTCACTACCTTGGCCAAGGACTTCATTGCATCGTCTTCTTTGAGCTGTTACCTCTTATTGATGGGAGACCATCTCACCATCAAGACGGAATGACGCCAGCAACCTCACCAAGCCACATGAGCCGACGCTCGCGACGTGTTGTTCAAGTACTCCGCGTGAAGATGAAGCCGTATCTATTTTTGTTTATTTCTTTTTATTATTTTTGTAATTTTTTCGCTGAATTTTGGACTGGTCTTGTCTTGTTTTGGCCTCGTCCATTTCGAACATTTATTTTTCTCATTTTGAGAGAACCACTCGTCTCGAGATGGTTCCCTCCAGTTACGCCCAATTGGGCATGCCCTCGGCCCAATATAAGGACGACATGCCCAGGAGGACAAGTCAGGACTGACTTTGAAGAATTGAAAGTGTTATTGTTTTCTCTTTGTTTCTTTAGCCAAAGATAGTTCTAGATAGCTTGGAGATAGTTTAGTGAGATTGTACAAGGTATGGCCTCCTCCACGTCCAGGTTCGTGGATCCATACCGGTGCCTACTCTGCCATTTGGAGATTTGCATCGACACCAAGAATCATTGCTGCTTGAAGGGACCTTGTCGCCAGAATTGTTCGAGAATCTCTCTGCAGAATCTGACCTTCGTTGCCATCGTGGGTTGCAGAACATCTCTACTGTCGCCACCCTGTCGCCTGTTCATCGCTCTTGAAGGATTCCCTCTCACCCAAGAGAGCCAGACCCCTTTCTTGGATCTTCTTGCTCTTGAACGATCAAGACCCTCTCCTTTGGGGGTAATTTACTACGAAGAAGACCAAGAAAACGATTCATGGAATCTCAGACGCTCAGGTGTGACATCGTGGGAATCGCGTGCCAAGATTTTGAGTTACCATTACGCCTATGTATAGCAGTGCCGAGTGCATGCGTGGCCGCCAGCCCCACCGCCCACGTGTGCTCCGCTAGCGATGCGGCGTCCGCTACGCGCACACCATGAGCGTCGCCCACGCGCATTGCTAGCATCGTGAGTATCCACAGTGCGCGCACCCACTATCTGCACTGCACACGCATGTGCATAGCTAGCGCCGTGGGCCTCCTCTGCTGACGCGTCTCCAGCACTTTGAGTACTACCATCGCCTACACGCATGGTATTACACCTTAGGCATCCGCTATCTACAGACAGGTGGGTCAGTCAGTGCTCTGCCAAACCAGCAACTTTGACCCGCCTCCAGCCAGCTGATGCATCATCTCTTGACGCAACAACCGCCTGGCCCTGCCACATAGACCGACAGAAGATTACTCCACCAGGTTCTATCGTCTTTCCCTCCTCTGTTACAGGTCTATCAATTTCCTTATAGTATTCATTGATTTATGTTTCCGAGCCTTGAGAGATAGGAACTCTTCGTTAAGTCGAACTTCACTCCCATTAGAGAGAGATAGGAATTCTATTTGTGGTAAAACATTAATTCATTTACTAGGAGGATTGGACGCCAACGAGTAGTACGACTACCCCTCATCTTACGCATCTAGTTGGTCCAAAGGGACGTTGGGAAGTCGATTGTGTCCAATCAAACTTCACCAATTTAGCTGATCTTCACACTTTGTTAATTAATTCATTGTACTTGTTACTTTCTCAAATTGCATCTTACCATATAGCTATCTCGTGAATTCATCGTTGTCATTTGTGGTGTAATACGCGCCGATTGATCCTGACTATTAGAATTTTACATCACTTACACTAAGGATGGACGATCTCATCTTGACCACTCAATCATCTTCGTGAACTTCTTGATGTACCCGAACTAAGATCATTTAGAATCCCATGATTAGAGACTAATTGGCCATAGTTAAAGTACAACCATCCGTCCACAAGACGTCTTTGGTGTCTCAAGTCTAACGACCACTTACACAACCGTGTAGTGAATCAACATGATTGACAGTTTGGTATAATACCATTCAGGGATTCGTACGTATCAATTCAGTCAATTCTTTCCACTAACGAGCACCCATTATCTATCCATAGTGTCTCCACACTAATGGCTACAAGACCAGACATACTCATCAAATGAGTGAGGTGATGTAGCACTACTGACCAGATCGTTCAGATTGTGTTACACAACGACAGATCAATCACAAAATACAAAAAAATGCAGATGCAAAATGATGTGTAATTTTAGGAAATAATGAATAAGTGGATCAATCGTCGACTGATGCGAGGTTAAGCTCAATTGAACGACACGAGACGGGTTTTATCACGAACAAGTTCCCAATGACCCGCGTAATTGGCTCGAAGGGTCAACGTGGTGGGGGGCGATCTTCATCCACAGAGGTCCACGCCGTCGACGTGAACGAGCTGATCCAAAATCGCCAAAGGAATTCTCTAAACAAATAAGGTGGATATTCCTAAATTCACGTTTAAATTCACTCGAGGACGATGAGCAATGTAGAGATCGGCACTGAAAGATGCAATCAATGATGTTAAATTGAGGGAGAGGAAGAAATGACATGTGCTTGGGTGGACCAACAGACTTTGTACGAAGCAGATGGCACCCTTTGAAAATGATGGTTCCTTTGATGTCACCAGTGAGCAGGTCAGTTGGCAATCTCCCATATTAGTAATTTAGTTGAGGTGATCGACGGCACGGTGAGGAGAAGACATGTACTATATGAAGCATCAATCACCGAAGGGAATGGCACGATCCCGTTAGTTATTAATTGAACAGCCGACAATCACCGAAGAAACGCAACCAGCAAATCAACCGGCGGCCAGTTGTACACCGCGAGATGAGGAGAGGTAAATACAATAGCCTGATCAGGGCTATTAGGACAACAAGGCAGCAATAGAAGTGTGATAACAAGGGCGATCTTCTGTCATCAGCAGTAGGAAACACGACGAGAAGATACCAATGCAAATTATCTCCTTCCTCCTTCACAAATGAGGTATCAGGCAGCGCTGATCGGCAACTTATTAGAATCTGGCATCGAACATACAAGGTAAAGGTAAATTTCAAAATGACGCGGCAGACGGTGAATTTGTGGTCGGCAGACCGTTGCGGAAACAATCTGGGCATGTTGTATAATCACCGATCGAGCGACGATTGGTCGGTCTGATTAATGCGGATTTATTGGAAGGAAGAAGAATCCCGACAGCTATGTTCTTCCAGGAGAACTCCAATCAAATCTGGTGGCCAACAAGGCCTAATACAGCATCTCCAAAGCCTCCTCGACCAGGGCGTTGATGTAATAAGAGTCAAGCAGACGTTGAACTCAGCAAGATTCTAGAGAAAATACGACAAAGTGTGGGCAGAACCAGCAGGATGGCGAAACTTCCTCAAATCAACCGGCTACGGATGATCGTTTCTTGATGAGCGACAACCAAAAAAGATCCTTGATAACACCCTAAATTTGGTCTTTATTTCATGCGATTTTTCCCTAATTTTCTGTTAATTTATGAATTTCTGATATTTATTTGAGCTTGAAATAATTATTTTTAAATGAAAATGGCAGGTTTAAAATTTAATTTCGAGCTTAATTATTATGGGGATGAAATACTGAATTTTCTAGAATTTTCTGGATTTTTTTAGAATTTATTTAGGATTTAATTGGATTTTTTGAGATTTATTTAAGTGAGAAATGAATATTTTAAGAGGAAAATGATATATTTATAATGAAAAAATGAGTTTTCAAGCAACTTCTACTTTTCTTGGGGCTTTTCATAAATTTTAGTTCGAATGATGCCCTCAAAAATAGCTCTCGGTCGTGGTTGCAGGCGTAAAGATGTTATTTAAACTGTTCCAGGGTTTTATTGCAATTATTTAATATTTGTTTTAATATTTTTAGGAGAAACCAGAGGAGAGAGAGTGCGCAAGGGGCACATACACAATTATTTTTGGGCGGCGTCTAGCAGCAATTCCGGCCTTTTTAAAGGACTTCTCTACAAAAAGGAGAATTCAAAATGCGCCAGCCAATGAGAGAGCGACACGTCATGGCATGTTAAAAAAGAAATTAATAAATAAATGAATTTAAATCCAATGGATTAAATTGGTTTAAAATTCATTTATTAATAACTTTTGATTCTGAAGTCCGATTGAGATGATTTTTTTATGGATTTTCTCGTCTTGATGCCCTCTTTCTATCTTTATGTTGGATCATTCAGATCTAGCCTACATTGATAGATAAAAATTAATTACTAAACAGGGGTAAAATGGTAATTTTTACCATTTAACCTAAGTATAAAAGCTAAATTTTGAGAGGGGGAGCTCATTCTTGATGGTGCTCTATCACAGCTGCAAGACAGAGAGGAGCTCCAGCTTGGATCAACCTATTTGATACTTTTTCCTTCTTTGTATTTGAACTTTTGGTGTATTTTGGATGTTGTTAGTTGAATTTCTTAATCTTTCTTCTTGATCACTGTCTGAACTTCTAAATCGCTTTTCTTGAGCGGAATGTACAAGCCCTGACTAGGATTTAGAGGAGAAATTGAGAGATTTCCTAGCTATTCCAAGTGCATATAAAATAAAACTATAAAAAAAACTTATAAAAAGGGTTAACATTCTAGGATATTAAAATTTCCATTTCCTTATCCAATAGAGTAGTTATTACTGTATTGTCAAACCTAAAGAACCAACCAAAACACGTCTAAATTTTCTTCTTAATCCCTCTAATTGAATTCTTTGATCCTTTCAATTGGATCAATTAATTCAACTTAGAGCCCCTTATTTCATCTACTCCTCTCATCTCTTCTACCCCCCTTTCCAAATTTCTCATTTAATTAGGGTGATTTAATCTTTGTTGAAGATTAAATTAACCCCAATTAGGTTCAAATTATTCAAGAAGAACATCAATTGGATTCCTTACTAGCTTCCCTTGGACGACACTCGTACGTATCACTACACATCTTAAGTAGACTTTTTATAAATTTTATTGTATAAGCTAAAATTGACAACGACAAGGGTTTAAAATTGCAAAAAATTTACCCCTATTTTTGGCTTATCAATCCTCTGCCCCAATAAGGACTTTCTCCTACAATTCCTTCTTTCTCTTAAGGAAATAAGCACAATAATCGACAAATTCTTAAGGAAATAATCGACAAATTCTTCTCCTTCTTGTTCTTAAGGAAATAAGCACAATTGGAAAACAATAACTGCCAATGAACAACACAGATTTGGGAATTCTTCAAATTGATCAAGCCATAAGCCTCCCACATCCACCCTTCCTCCTTATTATAGAGAGGAAGTGGCAGTTGTGGGAGGCTTAATTGGGCCCCCTTTAAAGGGAAAAGCCTATTGGGCTTCCCCTTTAAAGGGATCTTTAGAGGGGAGAAGAAACCCAATATGGATTTCCTCCCCCTAAAGAAGATAGCTAAATCACAATTAAAAAAAATGAAAACACACGCAGGAGGCCAGCACTTGCGCAGGAGAGGCCTCCGACAATCCAAAAACAATGAAAAGAAAAGAACACAAAGACACTTTGGCACGCTCCAAGACAACGCAACTATTGCTTCAAGCTTGATAGTGGAAGTGTTGGTTCTTCACGTCAGCCCTGGCTTCGCGTAGGGGCTGGCGACGAGTCTGGACGCGATCAGCTGGGTGCTCCTCCATCATGAGGGTAGATAGTACTATTCTATCTGGATACTTCGATGTCCTTTTCACATATCCTTCAAATAGAAATGTTTAGAACACATGCTTAAACACTAGTGAGTTCTGTATTACAATATCATCATAATTCACTAAATCCGATCATATATTCATGGACTTCATTACAAGCATCACACGTGCATTATAATGAATATGTTCTATTAATGTACATGGAATGAGATGTGGAATGTGTGATTGGCTTGCCTGCCACATATATTTCCATCAATAGGAACAATCTCAATGTATGACTACAATGTCTTCATGTTTATTCAAAATCAAAACTTTATGTTGAAATCAAATGGCTCTTCATTTATATTGATAAATCCAATATCATGTGTATTCGTCAACCATGAACCAAAACATAACTATTAGGATTCTTAAAGCTTTAAATATCATGTGAAACTTTTTATACCATTCGAATTCATACTTCAAATAGCTATTTACAAAGTGAATAAAATCATTTTTCCTTTAACGACCTAAACAACCCAGTATCTGAGAGGGCCCATAAAAAATATAAAATAATGTTGGCTTTCTTGCTCTCTACCCAATAACATTCTCTCCCTTTCAATCAACTGTTCAGAGTCCTCTCTCTCCTTTGAACCTTGTACATCCTCGCTCCTCTCAACCTTGGGAATCTTCGGTCTCTAACCCTCTGTCTCTCTCTAATGGTATGGTATTCTCTTTCTGTCATTTCCTAATGCACACACACTCTGTCTTACTCTTGAATTCTGATCCTCCCTCATTCTTTCAAAATGTTGCAGAGCTATGTCTCTTTTGTGATTTGAGAATACTTTGTCTGATCATGAATAGTTCATTGTTGATCTCCCTAAAGCAATCACATTCATTTACTGAAATCAGTTTGAAAGGTTCATTCGTCATTGGTTCAATCGCAACATACTTCCTGCATTTTCATTTCTTAAAAGATACTATCAGAGTTACTATAACTCCTTTTGAAATCTTTGTGGAGATGCATTGAAAATTTTCATTTCATAATTCAGAGTTGATGTTAAAGTGCATTATCTGCACTTTTTGGATTCATATTAGTCAACATTCAATCTTGAAGAGTTAATAGCTCTGCAATTCTGGAAGGAACTAAAAAAAATTAATATGTGCAACTTTGAACTGTCTTGAACGGCCTTTGAGATTTAATATCTCTACAATTTAACATTCAACTATCATCAACTGATGTTCAACATTCAAATGCATTTGAGATTTAATGTCTGAATTTTTTCTACATAATATTCATATATATGTTCAAATTTCAATTATCTTGTATAAGTAATGCATCTCTATTTTTTTCCACAACTATGAACAGTTGATCCTTTTCAGAAATTTCTGCATTATAAAAATTAAATCTCTTTTTTTAACATTCTCCAGATGTGAACGAAACAATTTTTTTTCCAAAACACCTCTACCGTGATAAAATTTTAACACTAGAGAACGATACATACCTGTCTCTTTTAAATTTCCTACAATGCAATACATTGAACCTCTCTACAACTTTTGAGAGCATGCCGCATTACATAGCTCCTTTGTTGCCAATTATGTACACTCATAAATATTACTCTGAAGTTTACTAAAACATTGAAAGTTAAATTTATTAATTGTCTTTTAGGTTGTATTACTGAAAATCTTATTGTATTGAAAACAACAATTCTCTGCAAAAAATTTTGGAGAATTAAATAAAACTTGTATCTGCATATTTCCTCTAATCTAATAAACTGAATCAATCTATCTAAAAAACTCTCAAAAGAATAAATAAAATTTTATTTCAGAGATCTAAGCTATAACAAATTTAATCTCTTTCCATAAAACTCTTAACAAAAGCAATAAAGTTTTATGTCTAGATTTCTACAGCTTTAATGATTTGAAACCGTCTCTGCAAATTTTCCTACTGTACTAGATCAGATGTTTATTTTGAAACATTTACTTACAATTCCAATTCTTAGTTTGTTTATAATATTTTATTGCCTTGAGTATCGAGTATAACTTTAATTGAAACTTAATAATTAAAATCATTTCTGAAATGGAATTATACACAATTTTTGAAATGACTCTTCCATAAAGCTGTGTAATATAGAAGTACCTGCTCCTTGATAAATATTTGACGGTTATGTAGTAAACTACACAAAAAAATTGGAGATAACTAGGATAGCTTTAGCAATGGACTATTGAGAAACTCAAAATTGGAGTAAACTAATGTCGTTGTTGGATTTGAGTTTAATAAATACAATTTAAAAACAAATACTCATGTAAATGTACAAGATATCAATACTCTCATCATCCTCATCAGTACCATCATGTCATTTTTATGGTGTTTTCTTCATCAATACAATCATTAGCTTGGACTGAACCGCGTCATCCTCTATTGATGGCTCCCATCGCCTCCCATCGCGCCATGTGTCCCTGAAGGAAAAACAGAAAAATATGAATACTGGTATATTAACCTGATTGGAGAAAGCGTGATGTGGCAGCTCGTTAGTGTGCGACATGTCAACACGTTTCTTATTATGTCCAATAGAAGAAGGATACATGCATGCCATGCATCTCGTGACATATCTGATGGCACTGCTATTGTTGACCACTCAAAGGATTAAAAATAATTATTTGAAATTTGCAAGCCTCAGCCCATGCCTACCTTTACTGCAAATAAGCTAAATACTTTTTATGGTTGTGTTACGTCATCCTGAGATAAAAAGAATAGCTGAGAGTTTTTTTCACCATTAAATGTTATTTTGGCATTTCTAATTGCAATCCCATTACAGTTTTGCCTATAATGATTGGCTGATGCAAATGATTCAGGAGGTTTCATGATTGGCTATGACAATCAGTAATGGTAATCATCATTTTTTGTGGTTCTACAAATCAATTGGCGATACATGGCACGGGGAAATAAAGCCCCCAGAAAATCTTAAAATTCATAAAAAATTAAATATAATTCTACAAAATATAAATAAAAAATATTTTGACTTATAAAAATCATATGCAAAAACCTAAAATAATATTACAACTGAAAGAATTATTTTCTTTCAGAATATGACCTTAACGAATTCCCTAAAAATAACTAAAATTCAAAAAAATTAAAACATCATTCTAATAATGGATTTAAACATTTTTGGCTTGATAACATGCATATGCAACAAATTTTATGTGGATATAAATGTAAATATTATCATATTAACCTACTAATTATGGGTACTATCAACTACAATACTATCATTTTGGTTTGAAGCACCAATGTTGGGAATACCTATCTAGGGAAACCTGTAAACATCCTAATGAAGAAAATAGAAGTTAAGGAAATTTTGCAGAATAATCAGAACAAAAACTTGAAGAAAATTATATTCAAGAGATCTCAGATAGAATAGTAAGATGAACAGTGTGAAGAATACATATTGAATCTATAAGTTAGAAGACTACTTGTTTCTGGTTAAAGATCATCTAAGTCTTAGCGGCTCTTTCTGGCTAGATTACGGAACACAATTAGCTTGGTTCCAGAATCAGGATAACATATTGTCTCAGAATCATTTATTGAAAAAATAAACCTAGAAAAGGATAAGAGGATGTTTTGAAACACCAATTCAACTGGCATTCCTATTGTGTTTTGGCTATCTCTTGTCTAAATAATATTTTTTGAGTTTTTTAACTAATTTTAAGTCAAACTAGGGAACGGCACATCCGGGATGTGATGGCCCAGACATCACGGGATGGATGACGCTGTGTGATGAGCGGTGACGTGACAAAAATGTTCGTCACATCACCGTCTCATCATGTTTTTGAGGATTCTGGAAAATTCTGTCACGTATTTGTCACGCGTCCCTTGTTCCTCATTTCATCACGTCAATGTCACCGTGACGCTGTCACCATCACCTATGACAGAAATAATGTTATTTCTTTTACTATGGTAATAAACATAGTAGTCTAACTTCTACTACTCTGTGTCGAAGTCCCCTTAGGTCAAACTTCGACTGTCGAAGTTGAAGTAGAAGTCTGAACTCGAAGTCCGAAGCCCATCGAAGTTGAACTCGAAGTCGGAACTTTGACCGTCGAAGATCACGTTGATCTTCTCTGGCAAGTTGCAATTCGTGAAGGAGAAGTGGAGAACTGTGGAACTTTTCCTTTCATGTGGATCTTCTTCTTCGCTCTCTCGTGGTGAGTTGTGAAATTTTTTTCTGTTTTTCCATGCTATATCTGATCTTCTTCCTTCACGTTGATCTTATTCCATGCCATATCCGATCGTACGCTTCAGTCTTCAGTAAAGAAACGATCATTGCTCTCTGATCTCCCTCTCCGACATCCTTATTTCTCTTTCTCCCTATCTCAAATTCTCATTCTCCCTATTTCTCTATCCCTCTCTCATCTCCCTATTTCTCTATCCCCAGTTCCCCATATCTCCAAGACTCCAGTTCTCTATCTTTCTATTTCTCCATCCCTCTCTTATATCCGTATTTGTCTATCCCCCTATCTCCAATTCTCTGTCTTTCTATTTCTCGATCCCTTTCTTATCTCCCTATTTCTATTTCTCCCCATCTCCAATTCTCTATCTTTCTTTTTCTCCATCCCTCTCTGATATCCCAATTTCTCTTCTCCCTATCTCAGTTTCTCATTCTTCTTATTTCTCAATCCCTCTCTGATCTCCCTATTTCTGTATCCCCAATTCCCCATATCTCCAATTCTCTATCTTTTTGTTTCTCTATCTCCAAATCTCTATCTTTCCATCTCCCTATCTCAAATTCTCATTCTCCCTATTTCTCGATCCCTCTCTGATTTCCCTATTTCTTTATCCCCAATTCCCCGTATCTCCAATTCTCTATCTTTCAATTTCTCCATCCTTCTCTGATATCCCTCTTTCTCTATCTTTCTATTTCTCGATCCCTTTCTGATCTCCCTATTTCTATCTCTCCCAATCTCCAATTCTCTATCTTTCTATTTCTTGATTCCCTCTCTGATCTCCCGATTTCTCTTTCTCCCTATCTCAAATTCTCATTCTCCTTATTTCTTGATCCATCTCTGATCTCCCTATTTCTCTATCCTGAATTCCCCATATCTCCAATTCTCTACCTTTTAATTTATCCATCCCTCTGTGATATCCCTATTTTTCTATCTTTCTATTTTTAGATCCCTTTCTTATCTCCCTATTTGGTACTTAATTACTTGTGTCCCATTTTTAGTGAACAAAATGAAAGTCATTTGGTGAGTAATGGTGTGAGATTGACTATTGGATGAATGTGTCCGACAATTTGGTTCCTAATTGCTTATTGGACGGTGGATCTTCTCTTGTAGGATGGCAAGCGTTTAGCCGTACCTTCTACCCCACAAACCAGTTGTCAGGATTTCCCCTCGTTGAATGCGGCCTTCAAATTCTCGCATTTTGTCTATATCCCTCCGCTGTTTGGGAGAGACGGAGAGCACTGAAAGAGAAAACTACTTCCCCAATGCTGCAAAAGTCCCCAGGAATCTATGTGGATAAAGGTGCATTTACTGGCTTTTGAATTTTTTAACGGCCAAGCTGAACACATTCAAACGTTCTAACGGTTTGCAAACTGGGTGGACATTTTTTTATTTTTTGTTAGAGAGTAAATCTTCATTTTGCTTTGTCAACGTGAGCGTTTATTGTTTTTATCCCACATTCTTCTTGATTGAGAAAGTTTCGGCATTTTCTCCTTCAATATTTTAATTTATTATATTATTATATTGATGAAAGTCATTCTTAGTGAACAAAATGAAAGTCATTTGGTGAGTCACTAAATCCTTGATTTATCCATTAATATATTAATTTATTATATTAATATATTCATAATTTTCATTATTAAAATGTAATTATGAATTATTTATCCGTAAACTAATTATTCAATTGTATTTAAGAATGCCTCATTAAATCCTTACTTTCTCCGTTAAGAATTTAATTACTAAATTAATTACTGAAATGTATTTAAAAAAACAAATAAATTTATTATCTTTTGTGTCAACAAATTAATTAATATATTCATAATTTCACATTCGTAATAAAAATTATTAAATTGTTTTCAAGAAAAACCTCACTAAATATTTAATTTTTAAATCAAGAACTTAATTATTAAATTATTTATATTCCCAATTTTACGTCAATAATCTGATTATACAACATATTAAACCATACATCACTAATTTGATTATCCTTCATTTTTCCATCAATATATAAATTTATTAATATATTCATAATATTCGTTATTAAAATGTAATTGTGAATTTTTAATCCGTAAACAAATTATTCAATTCTATTAAAGAATGCGTCAGTAAATCCTTATACACATTTACTAACGCATTCTTTAATAGAATTGAATAATTTGTTTATTGACATAAAATTAATAAAAACAATACAATTCTTACTTTTCCTGTCAATAAATTCCTTATTAAAATGCATTCAAAATCCGTCATGGCCGTCATCCGTGACGGACATTTCGTCACGTCACGCGTCTGGGGTATCCCGTCACCGTCACTTCACCATCACGTACAGCCCGTCACGCGTCACCGTCACCGTCATGACCCCTCCATTCCGTCACCGCCACCGTCACGTCATCCATCAGGTTTCTGTCATGGTGATGTGTGGCGTGACAGATGATGTTTGTCATTCCCTAAGTCAAACCTTTAATAGCAATCCAATATTAAGTTTTGCCTTTCACCATTGCGTCATCCAGAAATGTATCCTGTAATCCCAAAATGGGAAAGCATATACCTTACCTTCTCCATGGTGATTTTTAGTCATCCTTCATGTATTCACATTCTATTTCTGAGTTCTGGCGACATGTATCTCCTGAAAAAGGGCATTTTGGCTAAAATAATCTTCAGTTAAACTCATACACTCACAGCCACTATAAGATATAATTTATTGAACGTCTACTCATTTTCCATTTAAAATATGCCAACATCTTGGGTTCTATTCAACAAAAATACAGCCAAAATTTATATAATAAATTATCAATAACAATCGACCAAAATGTACCACCACAAAATCCATGAATCTCATAAAATCTGTGGGGTTTTAGTCTGTTATGATTCAAAACATGTGGGTATATTCAATCAAAGCCAATATAATATGTAACTATCAACCACGAACCTAGAGACAAGAATGGGGATTTGTGAGCGGATATTGAGCAAATAAGATTTCTTTCAAAGAGGACACAGAGAGATATTTTAGAGTTTCTTATTAGTATAAATCCAATCATTTAAGACATACTCATAATTAAAGGTTGATGATTGAAATCATTTTCATTACTTAGGCATCCTAAAGAATGTCTTCAATTAACCCAAAATGAGAAATCATACACCCAAAATTATCTATGGCGATTAGATTCATCCTATCTGTAATCACACTGTGTTAATGAGTTCATATGAATCTCTTGACAAAGAACATGTACCCTGAAATATGTATATATCAGACAATCTCATACACTCAGCACCAAAATCACATCTGATACATTCAAATCATGATCATTTGACATTTTAAAGACCAATCGCTTGGGCATTTGTCAGAAAGGTAATCCCAAAAATACATGGATAAATAGTCAACACAAATTCTCTCTTACAATGCACCTGACTATAGTTCTGGATCATTCGGGACATGGACGATGGATGGGATGGGATGAAGATCGTCCCGTCCGACATTCCAAATAAGTGCAGCGATGCGAACGGGAGGGTTATTTTGTCCGAGTGGACGAAAACCGTCCCCTCCGTTGGTCTCGGGACAAATTTCCATCCCAGTTTTTGTCCAACCTCGCAGACAGGATGATTTTTTCATCCTGGGACAAAAAAACCGTCCCATCTGCATCCCTGCACTAGTATTGTTCTGCATCGTCCGGGCATGGACGATGGAAGGGACGGGATGAAAATCGTCCCTTCCGACGTCCAGAATCAATGAAGGGATGCAGACGCAACGGTTATTTTGTCCGAGACCTCCGGACTAGACATTTTTTCGTCTGAGTGGACGAAAACCATCCCGTCCGTTCGTCTTGGGACGAATGTCCATCCCGCTTTTTGTCCAACCTCACGAACTGGATGATTTTTTCATCCTGGGACAAAAAAACTGTCTTGTCCGCATCCCCGCACTATACCACTGACTTTGGCGTGCTTATCTAGCTCATGTCCTCTGTGATGGAACGGATCTTGGTCTTCTTGGAGCTTCTTCCTCACTTCCCTGAGTTTGTCAAGCCATCACATAGCTGCCATAACTCTTGCTCAGGATGGGAAAATCACAAGACATATCTTTTATGTATTTTAGAGTTCTTACCAGAAAGAAAATCTAAGCATGATAAAAAATATAATTTAAAGGTCTATGAGAAATGCGACCTAGTTTTTGTAGTTCTGAGCAGTCAAATATTTTGTCTAAGGTTGCAGTCTGTCGGACTGTAATAGTTTCTTATTTTGATCAGCCCGGCACCCACTGCAACTACAAAAACATATCAGCCAGCATCATATTGGAGAATGTAGAATTTGGAAAGCCTAAAACTTTCATAGTGTTTATACTTCGAATTCAAAAACTAAACGTCTCCTTATGCACAGGGCTTCATATTTGGATACTTGAACTTTCTGGGCTGTGCATTTGATGTGGAGATGACCTGATGGTGTATCTATTAGATCACGGTGCTCAGTGGCAACGTTTATCTAAGTGCTGCTGCTGGCTACTTAAGCATTGCACTTATTTGCAGTGGCTAATGAGCTCTCTCTTTGCCCACTTGTCGCGGACTGATTTGCTTCCTCTTTAACTTTTTTTCTGTTCTTCCGTCGAATCCATGAATCTGATTAACTTTAAAGACTAATTAAGCTCAATATTTTTTCCACTTATTAAAATCATAATGGTATTACTGAGATATTTATAGTTTCAGAAAAGATAAAAAAAGAGTGTAGTGTTACAGTTTGTGGACAATACATCCAAGCACCTTCTATTAGCATGTGTGCAAAATCAAGTAGCCAGACAGTAGGTGCATCACTAGAGCACCACAGCCTGCCTGTGAGGTTGCTCGAGCAAGTAAAGCCCAACAACATGCTTGAATGAGAAAATTAGGCACAGAACCAACAAGTGATCATTACCACAACCATGCACATGGCTAAACGACTAAAGCATGCTAAAAATGCACCAAAGGTTGAAGGTTTAAAGTCTGGAAGAGGATTTCTTTTATCAATTCAACTTGAATAATCTTTTGAGCATCATATGGGACATGTGAATCCATAATTTTCTAATATGTTATTAACATTCTATCCACGAAAGATGATGATGTTATGGGCCAAAATAGAAGTTAGAAATTACATCCCAACAAGACACAACTAAAGACTAATATAGTTTGCAAAAAGCCCTCAAAACTATCATTCGACAAGAAAAATTTAAATCTTTCCCATCCAATCTTATTTAAAAAGATCATAAAATTTAGATTCAAATTGTAAATATAATTACTTTCCTTTCTCTCATAGGCTAGAAGCTGCTGACAAGGACTGCATAACTCACCCATACAATGATGACTTGTGGAGACAGAAGCTACTGGCAAGAACAAAACTGAATCTCACACCTAACTATTAGGGAAGTATATTTTCTGATGATTGGCTGTAACATCAGGGGACTAATGTTGTGATTTAACTGCAACCATTCATTTTCCTTGTGAAACATCTAATGGCCAGGGATCATCATCCACTTGTTCCCCTAGTCAGTTTGTTTGAGACACACCATGGTGACCTCCAATGACAAATAGGATGAAGCGGAATCTTAAGCTGTATATAGGATGAAGCAAAAATGGGTCAATGCAGTCAAAATTATTCGGCTACTCTTCCTACAATATAAATAAAGTTTATTTTTGTGTCATCCCATTCCTCCGTCATATATTTTTTTCCAAAACCATTTCTCGAGTACTTCCTCATCCTTTCATCCTTACTATTGACCATGAGATTCTTCTTTCTTACTGTTCAATCTTAAGGATAAGAGTAAGAGTTTCAGCACATGAAAGACAACACAGAAGGAAAAATACTAAAAATTTATCTAGAAAAAGAAGACAATGCAAGAGGGACCATGAGATTCTATGACCCCTTAAAACTTGTCAAATTCTAGTAAATTTTAAAGAGTATAGATGCATCCAATTAAGCATTGTTTGAACCTGATCTTCAGCTCATTACACCATAATAATTCTTGAAAGTAATTGAAAAAAATTGCCACATTTCTCACAGCTCATTTTTAGAATCAATTTCCACCGTATTTTCTCCAATTCCATATATTTTCTTTTATCCATCACCCTTTTTTATCTCCCATTTCTTAATGTAATTGTACCTCAATTTGTCACCTCTTTGTCATGTCCTTACTGCCACAGTTTCTAATGCTGCTGCTGCAATTTGTTTTTCTAAAGTAGTATAACTCATGAGTTATTCTAGATACAGTTATATTTATCTCTTTATTTTCTATGTTCTGGTCATTATTAATGTATATTTTACTAAGTCAGCCTTTTATACTTATCATTTTCCTTTATTTCTTCCTTATCCTTTTTTTCATTCTCTCATTTTCCATTTTTTTCCTTCTCTTATATTCTCTTATTTTTCCACTATGAGATGTGAACATACAAATGGTTACTAAACATGCCCTTGCACATTTCTCACCCACACATCAGATGTGTGGTGTGCTCCCCATGCATGTCAATCCACGTCGCTTGTGTCCCCATGCACTTACCACCAACATGTAGTGCACCATCTACACCTACATGCTCCCTTGCATGCGAATCTACATGTTTCCACAAACGTCATTCAGGCACCATTTCAACAACTGTCCACATCCCTACCTACATTTATGCATCAAAAACTCTTTTCCATAAAAATATAAGTAAAAAAATCCTAAATATATGAATATTTATAAAGATTTTAACTTTGCTCCTGTAGGTAATTGACTAACTGAAAAAATAAAGAACTAAAAACATAAAGGAAAAGAAATATGAAGAAATATACAAACACTTCTTAATTACCTTCCCAAAATTAATACCTCATTAGTTAATTACTTATCTGATAATTAATAATAACATCATAGTTATTTTGTTAATAACATGATATTTACACGTTTATTTATAAAAAAAGTGATTGTGTGTGCATATTTTTAAGGCTAAAATCAGTAAATCTAATTATATAATAATATTGTGATTTTTGTGTATTTTGGTATTTTGTGAATTTTTTTGATATCATAATTTTAAAAAAGTAAAAATTTTGAGTCAGAATATATTTTTATGAATTTTACAATGGGTAATATTTTTCTACATTGAAATCTATTTTTCTTCAATTTTCATGAACTATTTTTTACTTTATAGGAATTAAATCAGGGTTTCCCATTTATTTTTCCCACCCTTCTACATGCCACCATTTAATTTCTTTATATTGTCAACAATATTAGTGTACCCTACCTGTACGAAAACATTTTATTATGGCATCAGAAATAAAGAGAACTACTGCTTGCCATTGGAAAGGTATTGCAAAAGGTAGTGTAACTTCCTCTAGAAGTCTGAAAGACAAAAAGAGGGATTCCTCTAGAAGATAATCATTTTTATCACTCTTATCTGCTACAATAACCTCACTACTCCTAAATACCAATAGATAATATACTACCCTCCATCTGTATTCAGTAGGTCATTCATTGATCTCTAGCCTATGAACCCATTACACCTCTTTCCTAAGCCCCTGACAACTGAAGTTTCAACTTCTTATATTGGTATCCTTCGAGAATAGTGCGGTTCTATCTATGTTAAGGGACATGAAATGCTGTAAAGCTTGAGACAGATTCCTCTAACCCTACTCCATCACCAAGTCAATAATAACTCTATATCTATGGAAAACCATAGAGGTGAAATATATGTCTTCCAACATACATCACTAGTGTATGTTTCAGGGGCCTAGTTAAAGGTAAGATTAGTCCAACTTCATTGGCTTGACTTCTGACATATATGTATTTATCCTCTAACTCTTTTGGAAAATATTTTTTTCTTTCTGAAAGCCAAGTTCCATACCTTTATTTTGGCTTTGGATTAAAACGTTATTTTAATTTCACTAATTAAAATAATATGAGATATTTGTGATGCTAGAGAAATTTAACTAAAATTTACCCTTGAATTTCATATTTCAGTGCTTTATGTTTGTCCATGTGAAGTATCAGTGAGAAAATGAAATTTTAAGGTAGATTCGAAAACTAGTTTAAAGTTGGACAAAGTTTTCCTCAAATTCACTTCAAAGGCACAAAAAGAAGCGGACATATATTATTAGAAAAATGCTTTTCAAGTTTGAATGAAATTTATATTTTCAAAAACAAATAAGAACCAATAAAATTGAATCTGACATAAAAGATACAGATCTAAGGCATATAAAAATGTTGCTTCTGATAAGGAACGAGGAAGAGATATATGAGCAAAAAAAGGAATGTTAATTCTAAACTCTAAAATTGTAGGTAAATTTTGACCATGTCATAGAAAGTCATTCCAGATTATGATGCATCAAGAACAAATATGAAAGACTGAAACTTCACCTCCAGAACTACATCTTGGTACTAGAGGCAAGTATTGGCATTTATTAACCCCAAAATCATATGAATTTTTTATAGGATTAATCTTTATATTTTTAAAAAATCTATTACTATGAATCAGTCACGATATGATCATTAACAACTATTCCATTGAGAGAATGGAAAACACACCTGGCTATTTTTCAGTAATTAATAATAATCACTTTAAAAGCATGGCAGCTTCCTAGAAGGCACTGTGTGGGTTCGGCACTCCCATTGGAAAAGCAGCAAGGTTTCACCTCAAGAACTGGGTGACACTTCTGCGAGCCATGACGAGCTTACCTCAGTTTACCTTGCTCTCCCAGCTAACTGGCTGCCTGCAGATTTGTTTGAGATGTTCTAAGACCAAAATTTAATTTCATTTTAATTTTGTGTAAAATTGAAGAATCATTGCAACTTTGATCATACTGAAATGATTCTAAATATCAAAAAAGATTGGAAATATTATTCTTAACATTTTCCTCCATGTTTATTGAATTATTTATATAGCTTATGATTTTAGTAAGATATGCATTTTTAATGACAGTGGAATCATATGTTATAATTTACCTATTCAATATATGAAATACATATAAAGGTATTGGCTTCATTCAAATTGGATCATTTTGTTAGTAATATTGGTTGATGAGGAGTTAATTTTGGATGCATGATCAGTTTTGAACAGTACAACTTTATAAGTAGACAAATTCCACTGAGTTGATTTACAACTTCCAAATATTCAGTCTTTAAGCTTCTTGCAATTGACTAAATCACTTTTCCTTGTATTTTCTCATCTACATCTAACCTGGAGAACATAAACAAATAAATATAAATCTTGAACATGATTTTTTAGTACCCATCATCTTGTGGATCCTGCAACCAAACAATTAAAAGTCATTTTTTGTGGGGAAGCTTTCCTAAAATTTTGTTTTATTTCCCAAAAAAATATCCAACATCTTACACATATTTGTAAGATTTGGTTTGGTGCAGATAGAAGGAATTAATGAAAATATTGATTGAATCGAAGCAATGTCAAACTATGAAATTTACTAAATTTCCTATTGCATTGCCGTTCAGCCGTATTTCCATTCTCTCATGGTTTCAATCACTATAGTTGAGCTCAAATTAGATTATCAACTAAATATGAAAACTTTGAGCATGATTTAATGTAATTTTAATGAATCGAATCTTTATTTTGTAAGCTTAAAAAATTGTACACGTTACATTTGTTATTTGATTAAAACCATGATACATTGACACTCAATATCGGGAATGATTTTCTTTGTTTGAATCTCTTCAGAATAGGGTCAAAATATCTAGAAAGTGAGAGAGAGAGAGAGAGAGAGAGAGCTAAGGCCAGAAGAGTTTCTCTTCGACCTCTTTCTAAGGATGTAAAGAGAGGCATAAGGCCAGGATGACATGGGTTTGATATCATCCCCAATGAACTCAAAACACAGAGAGAGAGAGAGAGAGAGATCCAACAGATGAGGTACTCCCCATGCTAGAGAGGAAGAGAGAGAGATCCAATAGAGGAAGTATTCCCCATAAGAGAGAAGAAGAGAGAGAGATGAGAAAGGATGGCGCCTGCGTGATATCCTAGTTCTCAATTGGATCAAAGGATCTAGAGAGAGAGTGATACATAGAGCAAGAGAGAGAAAGGGAATGTAGCAGGGAGGGTGCAACCCCACTAACTGAACGGAAGTCAGGTAGACTTGTCGCGCTTGATCTTCTTCTGTATGGACCGAACCTTCCGCCACTTGAGGAAGATCTGGTAAGAAAGCCCAGCAAAGACCATAACGACGCTGCCCCACTGCCCCGACGACAGCGGGTTGCCGCTCAGGAGGGACGACACGACGATGCTCATGAATTTACGCGTCGTCGTGATAGTCGTGTTGGCCAGCGAGCCGAACCGGCTGATCGTTAGAAAGATGAAGTTCTGCCCCACCGCCCCGCAGAGGCAGTACACCAGCACGTCCCACGCTGCCTCCGGGTGCTCCTGGCAGAAGCGCACTGCCGCCAACCCTCCGCCGCCGCCCCACCCGAACATGCACGCCACGTTGTACAATGTTCCCCACAGGTTCATCCCCAGCATTATATCCCAGGCTGTCGTCTTCGGGTATCTGTCGTACCCCACATTAAAAAATTAAATAGACGTGGTTGTTCTGTTCTGTTTGTTTACAACGAACAAAAAATTCACACGAAAGATTCACACAGGGGTCTGTTCGTTGTTCTGTTCCTTTTTTGTGCGAAAATTAGAACAGATGTTCGAAAAATTCGCACAATCTGAACAAAATTCGCACAAAATTCGCACATGTTGTAAAATTCGCACGAATTCGCACAATACGACCAAAATTCGTATAATTTGAACAAAATTCGCACACATTGTAAAATTTGCACAGTTCGAACAAAATTCACACAATGGGTAAAAATTCGCAGTGTTTAAAATTCGCACAAATTCACACAAAATCCCCGCAAAAGTCGCACAATTTGCACAATCCGAACTGCACACGGGCCTGTGTGATGTTCTGTGCGAATTCGTTTTTGTTCCGTTCGGATAACCGAATAGAACAAACAATTCACACAAAGAGAACAGAAGAACCATGTCTACTATTAAATCATATCCCAAGTATTTAGTTTACCTTCTCAAGCTAAGGCACTTGATAAGGCATTCAAGGCTGTGTGAATAACAAGATTGTGAGGAACACTCCTTTTAAAGTGTTCCACAGCATGCCGCTCATGATGTCTTTTTTGGGGTGGAGGGAGAGGATAGCCTATTTTGGGCCTGATTGTATATTGCTTGTACAAAATCTTTAAAGTTAATGATAGCAGGTAGGCCACCGGTTTCGGGTGGTCTTCCTTATTGTTTAAAAAAAACAAAAAAAAAAGTGTCCCACAGTAATCTAATATCCTTTTAGGAGCATTCTTCTTCTGAATTGACTTTCATAACATTCAGATGAATCTGAAGTGCCTTCCATCAACGTCATTTCTTGACTTTATCAGCGATTGGCAACACCTTTTGGATTTGTCACCAATAACAATTGCAAGTAGTTGTCTCCGCTGTTGTCGTACACAAGATAACGATGACAATGACGAAACTATACTTGTCAACCTTACTTGGACGATGACGAGGATTTTGTCATCGTCGCTATCTTCTGTCTGTGATCATGATGATGCAACCATAATCAGAACTCATGCAGAGGACAATGACATTGGTGGGTTTTGGATGGTGACGACAAATCTACATTCTGGATTTGCGCTGGATTTTTATGCATGTATGATGCCATGAGAAAATTCTTCCACACTTAATTCATAATGAAAACTGCATTTAGCCCTAGGATAAGAAAATCTAATTGGTTCTCTTCGCTAGTCAATAAGTAAAGTGGCGTCCAGACCTTTTATTTCTGCCTCCATTCATGGACTAAAGAAATCGTGTTTACATAATTTTTATCAGAGAACCCTGCTACCAGAATAAAAAAACAGGAAAACAAAAGTCATATAATTTGATTTGGATTTCTGGCACCATTTTGGATTTTTTTCTTTGATGATCGATAATCTCAGATCATGACATAAATATGCAGTTCTTATTGTCCGAATCCAGAACCTTCCTAAAAAGACTTAATAAATCAAATTGCAGAAGTCGAAATCTTTGATCTTTAATGCTTTCTTTTTCAATCTGCAATCAAAAAAATTCAAAATGATAAAACTAGTACAGATTTTTAACTCCAAAGTCGGTTGAATTTGATTTTTTTGCTGATAAAAGCATTTCTGGGATATTTTCGAATCAGAGAAAATGACAAGTAACTTTGTATAATTATTTCCACAGTGGACTTACTTCTCAGAGATGGAGTCCTGGGTAGCATTGGTGAAGCCGTCAAAGGCCAGGTTGAGGAAGCAGAGGCCGTATCCCAGAGGGGCATTTGGATGGGCCAACTTGCTCATGGTCTTTGAGCTGGTCTGTGAGAGAAATAAAAAGAAAAGTAAAAATCAATAATTAATGTTTTAAACAGAAAACCTCAAGAGGAAAATAGAGGGCTTTCACCTTCATAAGCGCGAACGAAGATACCCCACCTGCTACAAGAAGTGTACAAATGTACTCCAGAAGGGTATAGCGAATGCCGTAAAGGAAGGTGCCCATGAGCATCACTGTATGTTAAAATGGAAGCATAGTTAAATAAAACGGTGGCATCTCGGAATGAACTTTCAGAAATCGAGTATGCAGGCACATTCATTTACCTGGAATCATTTTTGAAGATTTTGCGAGGACCTGCAAGGAATGTTACAAGATTCAGTCATCCTGTGGCCTTGGATTCTATCTAATGAGTAACATTAATTATCAATGTCTCCTTTGTTTCTTTCCAAATAAAGTCTGGTGGCGGACGGGATCTGTATAGACCAAAGTATTTTGATCTCAAAAGAATAGATCAACCCATGATCGACTGGTTGGATCGGTTATGATTGAAGAGTTTCCCGATTGACCCTGGATTGTTATTGATCCAGCTATCCGATCGATTATAAGAGGGTGGTCAGGTCAATCAGGAAGGGTTGGTCCGCTGAATCATGATTGACTTACTGATACGATGCAGTCCCAAATGGTAAAAGCAACTGCTGGAATTTAAGACTTACAGAAGGATCTTGATTCCGCTCCTCGTACTCTGGTACAAGTCCACGTCGCCTTCGAATCTTCTTCTCAAGATCACCGTAGAGGCAGCTCGCCGAATGCAGCTCTGCTCCTCCCGACCCCTTGCTCAAGAAACCCGAAATGCTCCCCCCCCTTTCTTCTCCCCCTTCGCTCCTTATTTCTACTCTTTTATTTCCTAACTAACTACCCTTTCAAGAAGGGTGGTTATTTGGCCAGCTCAGCGCCAGCTGGCCCGCTGCCTTTCTGGCCTCCTCTCTTTCTTCTTTCATATACTCTAACTGGGATCGTATCATTTCCCCCCTCATCGACTATCACCTTGTCCCCAAGGTGGATGTCGGGGAATTGCCCTCGGATGACTGATAGAGGTTCCCATGATGCATCTTCTTCTGGAAGCCCTTTCCATTTAATCAACACTTCCACTTGTCCATTCCGTCTCCTAGCCGACACCACCTCTGCTGGAGATAGCTGCCACTCAAAATCATCAGTAAATGAAGGAGGCAGTAATTGCGTGACCCTGCCTGGACCCACTGCTTTCCTTAGTTTAGATACGTGGAACACCGGATGTAGGGAACAACTGTCTGGCAGTTCTAGTTTGTAGGCCACAGGCCCCACCTTTTGTAAGATCCGAAATGGACCAAAATATTTTGGAGATAACTTTTCATCGATCCTTTTTGCTAAGGACTTCATGCGGTAGGGACGTGTCGAAGATACACTTGTTCCCCCACCTGAAACTCAAGGTCTCTTCGGTGCTTATCCGCTTGGCGTTTCATGCTGGATTGCGCCGCTAGTAAGTTGTTTCTTATCACTTTCAGAGTATCATCTCTCTCTTTTAATAGAGTGTCGACAGACTCAAGTGGAGATGAAGGGGTCCCATAGTACAAAAGTTTTGGTGGGTCCCTCCCATACACTGCTTTGAAAGGTGTCATCTGAATGGATGAATGGAAAGCTGTATTATAAGAGAACTCTGCCCAATGGAGCCACTTGGACCAAGACTTCGGTTTCTCACCAGCAAAACAGCGTAAATATGATTCCAAACATCTGTTTACCACCTCTGTTTGACCATCTGTTTGGGGGTGGTACGAGGAACTCATGCATAATGTGGTGCCTTGCAAGCGGAACAACTCCTTCCAGAACATACTGGTAAAGATTTTATCTCTGTCTGAAACAATTGAGGAGGGTATCCCATGCAAGCGTACAATTTCTCGGACGAAGATGTCAGCTACATCTCGGGCAGTAAATGGGTGTTTCAGTGGTAGGAAGTGACTATACTTGCTCAGTCTGTCCACAATCACCATAATGCAGTTGAATCCGTGTGATGTTGGCAGCCCTTCTATGAAATCTAACGATATGTCTTCCCAGATGCGTTCAGGAATGGGTAGAGCTTGTAATAACCCAGCAGGTGAGAGGGAAGATATCTTGTTAGTTTGACAAATATGACACTGATTCACATATCTCTTTATGTGATCTTTCATGTGTGGCCATTATAAGTCTTGAGCAATGCGCTTATAGGTTCGTTTGCATCCCGTATGCCCCCCCGGTGCTGAATCATGATAGGTCTGTAACACTTTTGGTAGTAATGAAGAAGTCCCCGTAAGCACCAGTCGTCCCTTGTACAGTAGGGTATCCTTGTATAATTTGAACTTTGGATAGGAAAATGGACTGAGTCGCAACTCCTTAATTACTTTTTGAAATTTCAGATCCTGACCCACCTCCTGTTGGATGATCGCTTGGTCTAATAGCTGGAACCTGGACACTTGCAATGCATTGACTTCCAATGATGATGGGGCCCTGGATAATGCATCAGCTACAACATTGCTCTTCCCTGGTTTATATTCAATTTCGAAATTAAACCCCAGTAATTTGTAAGCCCATTTGCTGTACGGCTCCTGAATCTGCTTCTGACACAATAAGTATTTAAGACTGTACTGATCGGTGCGGATAATGAAAGGCAAATGTGTCAAATAGTGTCGCCATTTCTGCACTGACAGGACAATAGCCATCAATTCACGTTCATAAGCAGATTTGACTTGGCTCCGCTTGGGAAGGACCTGACTAAAATAAGCGATGGGTCGTCCATTCTGTATGAGGACAGCACCAATGCCTACTCCTGATGCATCCGTCTCGATGGTAAAAGGTAATTCAAAATTTGGTAAGGCCAACACTGGAGTAGAACTCATTGCTAGTTTAAGTCAATCAAATGCAGCTTGCGGCGTCTACATTCCACCCAAATGCATCTTTCTTCAGCAATGCTGTTAAAGGCGGCCTTCAAGGAGTACTCTTTGACAAACCTGCGATAATACCCTGTCAAACCCAAGAACCCTCGCAGTTGCTTGAGATTCTTGATGCAGGCCAGCTCACCATCGCCTCCACCTTGCTCTTATCCGCCATAACTCCTTGATCACGAAATCCAATGCCCCAGGAATTCCAACTGATTGCAAGCCAATTGACACTTTTGGGATTCACATGAAGATCATTATCAGCCAGGACAGTAAAGACTTGTTGCAAATGTGACTCATGGTCTTCCAATGACTTACTGTAAATCAATATATCATCAAAAAACACCAGTAAGAATTTTCTGAGGTACGGATGAAACAGGTGGTTCATAAGAGATTGAAATGTAGCTGGGGCGTTCATAAGCCCAAAGGGCATAACCCGGTATTCATAATGCCCTTCATGGGTTTTAAATGCAGTTTTATGAACGTCCTCTTCTTTCATCCTGATCTGATGATACCCCGATTTCAGATCTAACTTGGAAAACAATAATGCGCCATGGAGTTCATCCAATAATTCTTCCACCACAGGAATTGGATATCGATTTGGTATAGTTATTTTATTAAGTGCACAGTAATCAACACAAAATCGCCATCCGGCATCTTTCTTCTTAACCAGTAAGACTGGGCTTGCGAAGGGACTATGTGACGGTCGAATGAATTCTGCCTTCAACAGCTCCTGTACCAGTTTCTCAATCTCATCCTTCTGCAAAAATGAATACTTATAGGGTCGTTGATTGATGGGCTGGGCCTGGGGTAACAGTTGTATAGCATGATCTGTCGGTCTTTCAGGTGGTAAAGCCGTCAGTGGTTCAAAGACCCTGGGGAAACTTAGTCTGAGTTTCTCTTCTAACCCCTTCTCTGATAGCGTTTGTGGCAAGGTGACACAATGGTCTAGGCGATATAATTCCATCATCAGAAATTGACTCCTCTTCATCTCTTTATCGGCCGAATGAGGATTTATGTGCGTCTTGGTCAACCTCTGATCTCCTCTTAAGGTAACCACCTCTTCCCCTCTTCTGAATTTTAAGATATGTTTCTCCCAATGGATATGAGTCCAGCCCAGAGAGGATAACCACGCCATACCCAATATCATGTCGATGCCCTTCAATGGGAAAGGTAAAAAGTCACTACTCATCTCTATCCCCTGAAGTGTATACTTGACTCCCAAACATAGACCTTGGCCTTTATTGGTCTCCCCATTGCCCAAAGTTACCTCAAACAAAACAGAGGTATCACATTGAAATTGAAACTCCTCCACCAGTCCTGTACCCAAGAAATTGTGAGATGCCCCACTGTCAATAAGCACTATGATTTCTCTGCCATTCAATTTCCCCATCAATTTAATCGATCTGGGATTATTCCATCCTAACATGGAATTAAGTGAGACATGTGCGGACAATAATTGTGCTTCTGGAGAGTTGTCCTCTTCGACTTCTAAGATAGCAACTGTGTCTGGTTCGCCATTGTCACATTCTTCCTCGCTCACAATCACAATCTGTAAGGTCTTCTTGCACCGGTGACCCGGACCAAACTTCTCATTACAGTTATAGCACAGTCCCTTCTCCCTCCTTTTCTGGAATTCCTCACCAGTGAGCATGATTTTCTTCCTGTATGCGGGCGCCTCTTGTTGGGTCTCTGATTCTCTCCACTTAGTCGAGGAAAAGTTGCCTCCACTCGCTCCTGATGGACCGATGTTGGTAGCCTTACTCCCTTGGAAACGTGGACCACTGCTCGATGTTCTCCCTCTTGCCATGCAATGGTGCTCCCATGCTTGCCATAAGGCCTTCAATCTTTTCTCTGTCTTCAACGCCAAGTCCATCAATCTTCTCAGTCCCAAGAATTCTTCAACGTCCATTTCTGTCTGGATTTCGACCTTGAGTCCTTTCAAAAAAATGTCATACATTATGTCCTCAGGCATGGGTGGCAGATAAACAGATAACCTCTCGAACTCTTTTCTGTACTCTTTTACGGTCCCTGTTTGCTTGATGTCCATGAACTGATGCTTGATATTATCGCCCAGTGTTTCGTCGAACCTCCTTCCTATTTGAATCTTAAAATCGTTCCACCCTGTAAATGTGTAACGATCCGTCGTCCACAGATACCATTGCAATGCTTCACCCTCGAGGTTGGCCATAGCCACATCAATACGATCTTCCTCTAGCACTTCCTGAACCTGAAAAAATCTTTCCATTCCTCTTACCCACCCTTCTACGTCATCTCCCCGAAACTTAGGTGCTTCCATCTTACTTCTGGCTAGCTGCATTTGTGCTCGATTTGCATAATCTATGGGCGCTTCCTTCCTGGTATCCACGTATTCCATTGTAGGACTCTTCCCTTTCTTCTTACTTGTCTGGCCGGCGTCCATACTCGGTCGTTCTTCTGGTGCATTACCTTGATTCAGCATTGCTAGACTTCTGAGCACTTGCCTTAGCATTTCACCATTTTCCTTTGCTTCATCTCGCAACAATTTCATTTCTTCCCCTAACCTCTTTTGTTCCTCTTTCATTTCGCCCATTTCCACCTCCTTCGCCTCCAATCTCGCTTCCACCTCTTTCAACGTCATTGGAAAGCCAAGATCGCGGCTCTGATACCAATGATACGATGCAGTCCCAAATGGTAAAAGCAACTGCTGGAATTTAAGACTTACAGAAGGATCTTGATTCCGCTCCTCGTACTCTGGTACAAGTCCACGTCGCCTTCGAATCTTCTTCTCAAGATCACCGTAGAGGCAGCTCGCCGAATGCAGCTCTGCTCCTCCCGACCCCTTGCTCAAGAAACCCGAAATGCTCCGTCCCTTCTTCTCCCCCTTCGCTCCTTATTTCTACTCTTTTATTTCCTAACTAACTACCCTTTCAAGAAGGGTGGTTATTTGGCCAGCTCAGTGCCAGCTGGCCCGCTGCCTTTCTGGCCTCCTCTCTTTCTTCTTTCATATACTCTTACTGGGATCGTATCACTTACCTTGATTGATCATTTGATTGATCAGAACCAATTCAATAAGAGCAGTTGTCTGTTGAATGACAATCAATAAAAGAAACAACATCCAAGGGTTGTACACACCTCTATCTCTGTCACTGTATCTCTCTCTCTCAAGATAAATTAGTTTTGGTCCGAAACCTTTATAGATTACATAGTTCAGAAAAGGATGATATCAGATTTATTGGGATTGCCACATAGAGCCACCAATTTGGACCCACCTACCCATTCCACTCAATCGGTCGGATGGGATGATCAGTCATTGAATGCCTCTCTTGATCATATCAGCTGACTCAGTATGCCTCTCTTGAATGACTCGGTCGATCCAAGAACAATCAAGGTGGTTTATTTATCGAATCTTTCGATTTGAACCCATCAGATACGGTCGTCGACTTCTTATAAAATGTGAGCAATTACAGATGCCTGGCTATCATTAAATGATAAGAGCATACCTGAGCTGGGTAGCTGATGTATTTTAGAGCTTCAATTCCCATCGCAGGTCCAATGGTATTCGTGATACTGGCACTCCAGTAGCTCCACCAGGGGGCACCACCATTCGAGCCTTTCGACCAGAGCTTCAGCACTGATTGAAGATGAATGTGATGATGATATTACACAGAAGAAAAAAGCAGTTTATTCCAAATAATGCTAACACGTTCCAGTCAGAAGGGAACGAGATTAGACAAGATATCAATAAAATTTTGGGTGTTTTCAAAAAAAATCATTAAAAGTTTGGGCTTACTCAAAAAAGACCAGATGAGACAGACAACATTCTGGGCAAGGTTCAGAAAGGCGAGGTGCTCAAAACGCTGGCCGTCCGGACCAAATCTTTTCGTTGACCTGAGGACAATAATTTGAGCTCATTCAGCAAAGTACCCGAATTCTAGTACAAGTGAAAAATTAAACATAGTCCTTCTTTACTGCCAGTGAGATGACAGGATAAACGATTGAAAAATCGCACAAGAAACTATTTCATCACGCATAAATCTAATCATGAAAACAGAATACTAAGAAATTTAGGCTCCAATAATCCGAGTTAGCCATATCTTTGAAGAAAACTGAATAGCACCGCACAATTCACCAATCGGCGTACGTCAAGGCGTTCCGGAAAGAAATGCTTCATTTATGAATCCAAACCATAGATTCGAGGTACATGGGAGACAGGATCTTTCATGAGAGTCCGAGGAAATGCACTAATGTACGTTCGAATCACATCGGGTTCAGATTCTAGCCATCAAAATTAAGGGAAGGATTCTCCCTAGGATCACAAACTTTTCAAAATACGAAAAAAAAACACAAACTTTTCTAAATTAAAGGAAGTAACCGTTCGATCTGACGCAAGAAAAACCAATAAAAAACAAAATCTTGAAGATAACTGGTGCTCTCAGAGTGAAACACCATAAATCACTCACAGAGTTTCCTGAAGAACGCCCTGCGTTATGTACGCAGACCATATCCCAGCGACGCAAAACGCCATCACTAGAACACGCCTCAAAGCGCTGCCGCCGCTGGCCGCGGCGCGCTTCTCCCCCATTGCAGAGATCGAAGCTCCGATCGGATCAATCAGCTTCCTCTTCGATCCGAGCAAGTAGCCAAGAGTATGAACAAGGAAGAACGCTGCAGAAAACGAGAATTTTGACAAACGAACACGAAGACCACGTATTTATACCTGGCAAGCTCTTTCCACGTGGCTGTTTTTCATTGGGCGAAAATACATGGCGCTTTCTTATTGGCTCGTGAGACGGGGGAGACTCCTCGTGGTGAACCCTCGTTCTCGCTCCTTAACGTGATCCTATCCGATTTCAAAAGACATCGTCTTGCAGCTCCAAAGGAGTACCGCAGGAGCAAGTAACGACGACGCGGCAACTAGGGAATAAACATGGTTGTTATGTTCTCTTTTTTTTCAAAAACGAACAAAATTCGCACATTCAAACAAAATTAAAACAAAATTTGCACAAAGTGAACAAAAGAACCGCACATGGGTCTGTGCGATGATCTGTTCGAATTTGATATTGTTCTGTTCGAAAAACCAAACAGAACGAACAATTCGCACAAATTCGCACAGAAGTAACCAAACAACCATGTCTAACGTGACGGCAACGTGACGGATGACGTGATGGTGACGGTGACGAAATTAGGGGCCCGTGACAGTGACGGTGATGGATGACAAACTGGGTGTGACGGTGACGCGATGGTGATGGGGGGCCTCGAACAAGTGATGTGGCTTGAAGGCTGTCACAGATGACAGGCGTGACAGATTTTTAAAAATGACCAAAAAAGGTTTAAAATCGTTAGATTTAAGCTTTTCGACGGCCAAGATTTCACCACGTGGTGTTGTTAACTCGATTTCTTGGCATTTTGCAGAAAGCCCCTCTATTAATTCACACGCTCAAAAGGATATCGTCCAACCTCTAATTCTCTCTCCTTCGCATGGCTGTTTTTCCCGTCACACGTTACGGTGAAGCCGTCCGGTGATGGGGACGTGACGGGTACGCAGCAAACCATGATGGTGACGCGAACGTGATGGCTTTTTCTGAAATCCTCAGACATGCGGCAGAACGATGATGTGAAAAACTTTTGTCATGTCACCGTCCGTCACGGATCCTCATTCATCCCGTCACGTCCTATGCGTGCCGTTTCCAAAGCCAATACCTAAATAAAATGTTAAATACTTAAATATTTAGGTAATTACATAATTGCATACTTAAGTATTTGTGTATCTTTGTATTTATGTATTTATGTATTTTTTAATTAGGCATTTAGGTATTTGGTACTTAAAATTTTGAATATTCTGTGTTTGTGAAATTATGTTATTTGTGTAGTTGTGTATTTATGTTATTTGTGTATTTGTGTGTTTATATTATTTGTGTATTTATGTTATTCGAGTATTTGTGTATTTATGTTATTAGAGAATTTGTGTATTTATGCTATTCGAGTCTTTATGTATTTATGTTATTCGAGTATTTACTTGAGTATTTGTGCACTTATGCTATTCGAATATTTGTGTATTCATGTTTTCCGAGTATTTGTGAATTTATGTTATTTGAGTATTTGTGCATTTATGTAATTCAAGTATTTGTGCATTTATGTTATTCGAGTATTTGTGTATTTATGTTATTCACAAATTTGTGCATTTATGATATTCCAGAATTTGTGTATTTATGCTAATTGAGTATTTATGAACTTATGTTATTGGAGTATTTATGTATTTATGTTACTTCAGCACTTCTGCATATATGTTATTCAAGTATTTGTGCATTCCTGTTATTCGAGTATTTGTGTATTTATGTTATCAAGTATTTGTGCATTTATGTTATTTGAGTATCTGTGTATTTATGTTATTCTAGTATTTGTGTATTTATATTATTCGAGAATTTGTATATTTATGCTGTTCGAGAATTTTTGTATTTATGCTATTCGAGAATTTGTATATTTATGCAATTCGAGTATTTTTATATTTATGTTATTCGAGTATTTGTGCATTTATGTTCTTTGAGTATTTGTGTATTCATGTTATTTGAGTATTTGCATATTTATATTATTCGAGTATTTGTGCCGTTATGTTATTCGAGAATTTGTGTATTTATGCTATTCGAGAATTTTTGTATTTGTGATGTTCGAGTATTTGTGTATTTATGTTATTTGAGTACTTATGTATTCTTTTTACTTGAGTATATGTGTATTTATGTTATTAGAGTATTTGTGTCTTTATGTTATTCGAGTAATTGTGTATTTATGTTATTCAAGAATTGGTGTATTTATGCTGTTTGAGAATTTGGGTATTTATGCTATTCGAGTATTTTCTGTATTTATGTTAATCGAGTATTTATGTATTTTTTTTACTTGAGTATATGTGTATTTATGTTATTCGAGTATTTGTGAATTCATGTTATTCGAGTATTTGCGTATTTATGTTATTCGAGTAATTGTGTATTTATGTTATTCAAGAATTTGTGTATTTAAGCTATTCGAGTATTTGTGTATTTATGTTATTCGAGTATTTATGTATTTTTGTTACTTGAGTATATGGGTATTTATGTTATTCGAGTATTTGTGTTTTCACGTTATTCGAGTATTTGTGTATTCATGTTATTCGAGTATTTGTGCATTTATGTTATTCGAGTATTTCTGCATTTATGTTATTCGAGTATTTCTGCATTTATGTTAATCGAGTATTTGTGTATTTATGTTATTGAGAATTTGTGTATTAATGCTTTTCAAGAATTTGTGTATTCATGCTATTCAAGTATTTCTGTATTTATGTTACTTGAGTATATGTGTATTCATGTTATTCGAGTATTTGTGTATTCATGTTATTCGAGTATTTGTGTATTCATGTTATTCGAGTATTTGTGTATTTATGTTATTCAAGTACTTGTGCATTTATGTTAGTCGAGTATTTGTATAGTTATGTTATTCGAGTATTTGTGCATTTATGTTAGTCAAGTATCTGTGTATTTATGTTATTCGAGAATTTGGTTATTTATGCTATTTTAGAATCTTAGATAGATAGATAGATAGATATCGATGGATAGATAGATATGGATGGATGGATAGATAGATAGATAGATAGATAGATAGACAGATAGATAGACAGATAGATAGAGAGATAGATAAATAGAGAGATAGATAGATAGATAGATAGATAGATAGATAGATAGATAGATAGATAGACAGATAGATAGACAGATAGATAGACAGATAGATAGAGAGATAGATAAATAGAGAGATAGATAGATAGATAGATAGATAGACAGATAGATAGACAGATAGATAGAGAGATAGATAAATAGAGAGATAGATAGATAGATAGATAGAGAGATAGATAGATAGATAGATAGATAGATAGATAGATAGACAGATAGATACTGGAGAGAATGTCGGAGACAGTGGCAGAGATAGCAAGATAGAGGCGGGGATAGAACAGCAGCGTTTCCGCGGTTTAGGTCGACATCTAGTGCGCTACCATTTGCAGTTGGAGGTCAAGGTTTCCTGTCAAATTGGTTGCAATCGACATTTCCACGGTTTGACAGTCAAAGGAGCTCTTTGATTTTAGAAATTGCTAATGAGTGGGCAAGCTATGCAAGCAGGGAGATGAATTGAGTAGAAACCCTTTATGCTAGCTAGCTGATTGAAGGGCATGGGAGAAACACTGCTTATACTAGTAAAGATATGTGGATGAAAGAAGAATGCGGAAAAAGGAGTGGAACAAGACTTTGTTATGTCTGGCCTCTTGCAATCCTTTATTCGATCTACACAATTTCTTTGTCTGAGTACGCGTGGCTTCTGCATGAGTTTGGCATTGTTGGCATCATATTGGTGATCTGCCAGCATTGGCATTTGATTTTTTCACCAGAAACTTTTCCCTTGGTATTCCCCAAGGTATGATTGACCCTATCAAGATTACAATTTGGCATATATTGGCGGATATTTGGTCTTATGTTATTACCTGCCTATTACACTTTGTGTTCTCGTTAGTATGACGTAGTTCCCACTCTCAAATTTTTAAAGCATAAAACCAGATCACACAAACATAGCATCCAAAGTACGATATTCCCAAAACCAGAAAAAAACCAGTTAGGGCCTAAAATATAGCTGTTTATTTATATGTTCCATTCAAGAGAATGAGTGAAGAACTATGATGAATAAGCATTTAAAGAAATAATAAAAAATGAAAAAAAACAAGAATTAGGAGGCATAATGACAACAATACTTAACCTTGTTACATTACCCCACCAGTAGAATCAAATTCTCATAGTAAACAGCACCAAAAATTTGAATCTTGTCGCCTACACCTTGAAGAGCAACTTAAATTCTCAAATTTTCAGCTTTCCAATGACTTAGATTTCATCTGTAAAAATAAATATAAAAGGAATTAGGAATATGGACTATTCTCACAATTGATTTAGATATACCAATACGGAAAAGCTGGATTGTCAATGATAGGATTTGGATGAGCCGTCCAGATTTGGCTAGAGCAATTGGTCTTCACTAGAAAAATGAAAGGTGTAATAATATCAAGTCCGAAAGTATTATTCTTAAAACTGAGGATTGGGAAATTGTCTCTCGATTACTGAAAAATCTCTTTGGGCATTGGCACACTCCAGGAGGCAAATTCAATATTGACAAATTGGGAACTTCTGGGATTGCATCAAAATGGAAAGTAAAGAAGACAGGAACATGAATTGAATGGACAATCATTTTATGGGAAATTATTGAACGAGAAATTAAAGAGATGATGGAAAACAGGAACATGTCATTTTGCACCGCTACCGCAATGCATGATACATACTCAAAAAACAAAACCTTTTCTGGAGAGAATGGAAGGATTAAAGGAAAATGTATAAATATGAACTCTCTAGATGAGATGGAAAATATTAGACCAACCTGCAGAAAGCAAGAAATTAAAATGGAACTGAATATTTATCCTCAACGCAATATTGAATTGATAAGCATAACAAGAACACTCTACACTATAACTCAATATCATAATATTAATTCTGATCAATCTTCCATATTTTAATGAATATTATGTCAAATGGAAAAAAGAGAATGCTTGGAAATACTAGATGAGATCAGCAAGCCTCTAACACCACAATCTCCCCCTCCACTTGTTGGGCTCTAAAATAACCATTTTAAAGAAGAAGCAACACATATATGGACTAGAAACACCTATCCCATATTAGACATGATACACAATCCAAATTTGTTCCTAGATTATTTGCTCATTTTCCATTCAAAGTTAAACATATAGCTTGTAAATTGGTGAAGAAAAAAAAACACCAAATAGCATATGTAAGATCTAACATCAAAGATCTGACTCACACCATCAGTAGTATCTCCAACTGGAACTCTGTACCCCAACCACTCTACCCAAATTACAGGACTCTCCATAGGAACATCTCCAAAACCTAGCAAAAGCTTAATCAGATCCTTTACAGAAGCACTCCTCGTGCAACCATCAACATGAATGGAACAAGAAAATAATCACAAGCTAAGAGGATGTGTAAATATAAATGCGTTTATTCCACACACGATAGAATTAAGATCATTACATTTATATATTTTTAAAAAGGATTTCATAGTTACAGCTTTGGATGAGAGACACGTCATCATACAATTCCATAATCAAAATGATTTTAAAAGAGCCTGGAGCAAAAACGTTTGGAAAATGGACCAAGCAATTATGAGAACATTTGGATGGTCATCGGGCTTCTAATCCAAAAAATAATACACTCTCATCCTGTTGAGGTTTTTGTGTTTTAATGTACACTAAATTACATTAATATCATGAATTTATAATTAAGAAACTAATTTATAATTAGAGCTTAAAAATATTTTAAGATTATGTTTTTAAACTGTTTTAAAACTATAAAATAAACTAAAATAATCTTAAAGTACTTGGGAGAATGAAATATATTTTATAAACTTTCTGAAAATACTTTTTAAAGTATTAAAATATTATTTTAATACTTTAAAATATTTTAAAAGGTCATTTCATATTTAAGGTATGTTAAAATTATTTTCAGAAGCCTTAGAAATGTTTTTAAATATTGAAAACTACTTTAAAAATATTAAAAATATTTTTATGAATTTTTTAAATTAAAAGCCTGTTAAATGGTGCAAAATTGATTTTTAAATTTTTGGTATTTTAGTCGCTTTAAAGGGGCCTAATAATGCCTTAATGGGCGGAGCCCATTAAGTCCTAAAGGCGGACCCGAAAATGGATCCGTTAAACCGGGTCGGGTCCGCTAAAGAGAGAAAAAGAATATTTTTTTGGCACTCTCTATCCTCGAACATGCGACCTCCCCTTATGCAACGTGGCATCTCACCACTGGGCCACGTTTCTCTTTGAATACAATATAAAAAATATTGTATTTGACACGTGGCACGCCGCAATTTTTCAAATGAAAAATTCCGGTGCGCGAAAGATTCAAACCCGGGATCTCAAAGTCCGCGACGTGGCACCTACCGTTGTGCCACGTCGCCTGTTTAAACAAAAAAATTTTTTAATTTTATCTATTTTACACGTGGGTGTTATTTATAGAAAGAATTTTTTTATATAAATAATTAATTAAGTTAAACTTAATTAAAGAAGGAATTTAAAGGGTCAAAGGGCGGGTCCGACGATTGACCTTCCGAAAAGGTTTTTATTAAATGCCAAAATTTGATTTTTTCCGACTTTTGACATTCCCTCATTAATTTCATTAATGGGTAATTAACGTCATTAATGAAACCTTCCAAAAATCTTTGAAAATTCATAAAAAATTAAATACAGCTCCGTTTGAGCTTGAATTTTTTAAAAAATTCTCAGAAAATTACAACCTACCCACTCCTCTGGCCTTATAAATACCCCTTCAGAGCAAGGGTTGAGGTATCCCTTTTGAAAACCATCTCTCTTGTGCTACTCTTGAAGAAGAAAGTGCTCCTTCTTGTGAAGTTTCTCCCCTGCAATCAGCGTGGTTGTGCTTCTCCATTGATAAGGGAAGTTTTTCATTTTCATCATTCATCCATTTAGTGAATAGAGTGATAGTTTCCTTCACATTCTTGTTATTAGTGGTGAATTTGTGTGATTTCTTGAAAGAGCGTGAAGGATTGATCTTGAATCCTTGAAAGAAGTTTTTAGTGGGATTGAATTTGTGATCTGAGTAGACATTTTGGAAAGCAAAAGGCTCACATATTGATCGTGATATCATATCTTGAATTTTAGTGTTGATTATCCGTCATACATCATTGAGAGCGGTCATTGACCTTTGATCAATCACGGGGAGCGGCATAGCTTATGTTTCACTAATCTGAGCAGGTGACGAAGATCGAGAAGGCAGGGAGGTGACGTTGGTGGCACCAAGGACGTGACGATGACAAGGGTGTGGACGTACGAGGAAGAGTTCGTGACGGTCTACCCGAAGGTGGTTCGGGGTTGAAGCTCGTACACCTAAGAACGTGATGTGCCATCGGAAGACTCCTCTGCAGAAGCAACTCTGTAAGTTGGGTTAGGGTACCTTACAAGGGAGGATCCTTAGTAAGGTTATCGTGAGTCCTAATTTGGACTCGAAGGGGGGCCTTGGATTGACTCGATCACTAAGCGGATCGAGGAACCAAGTAAATCTAAGTGTTTGAGAGAAAGAAGGTGAGAGTCAAATCAAGGAATCTTAAAAGCGAATTAGGCAAACAAAAAGTAGATAAGCTAATTCACCCCCCCCCCCTCTTAGCTTCCAACAAGTGGTATCAGAGCAGGTTCTTGCTTAAGGATTGTATTTAATCCGCAAGACTGATCGGAAGCTAATGGCTGGTGAATCGAAGTTATTTCCTCCTATGTTAGATGGTACCAACTATAGAATTTGGAAAACTCGTATTGAAGCATACACCATGGGTAAGAAGCACTCACTATGGAGTGCTATAACCTTGGGGTTCGAGAAAAAGATCGAAGAACTTTCGACCTTAGAACTCGAACTAAATGCATCATGTAGAAATATATTGTTATCCACACTAGAAGGAACTGACTTTCATCAAGTATCTAGTTATCCCTTAACTAAAGATATTTGGGATTACTTAAAAACCTCGTATGAAGGTACAACCCAAGTAAAGGAAACTAGGGTTGGAATGCTAGTTAGAGATTTTGAACTTTTTAGTCAAAATCCTGGTAAGGAAATTAGAGAGATGTCCGGAAGATTTAGTTCACTAGTTAATAATCTTAAAATCCTAGACAGAATTTATTCAAATTTAGAGTTGAAAAAGAAATTTCTAAGTGCTCTAAATTCAGAATTTAGAGTAAAGGTTGTGACCATTGAGGAGGCCAAAAATTTGTCAACAACCCCGTTAGTTGATACCTACTGGAAGAAATTTAAGTCTAGCTATCAATCATATACAACAAAGCCTTATAACTACCATAATCTAAAAAAAACATCATCAAACCATATGGTCTGATAACTCAAGACCTCTGATTGTGTCCACAAAATTCCAATGGAGATGCAAAAGTATACGAAATTCCTAGGAACCAGATAAAGATACACCAATAGGAACTTATTATCCCCCTCGACAGCCATCATCAAAGCTCAGTTACACAATAGTCACTACCAATCATTTTGATCTCCTCAACCCCCTAGGGCAGCCCACCATCACCACTCCTAACCCGATTAGAGCTTGTACCACTATGCAAAATGTAAAGGCATCATACGCAGGTAGTGAGATTGCTAATTCGAAAGGAAATATCCAAAAAAATTATGAGGTATCAAATAAAGAATTGGATGAACAGATTTATCCTTGTCAGCCCCTTTTGTCATCAAAACTATGCATGTCACCATACTCTGATGATGCATGGAGTACCCAAAGCCTTGATAAAGGCAAACATTACCAAGACAATCACAATAAGTCAATGAATCAATACTCACTCACCACTTGCAAAATCAAACTATTTAAATGATCTGCCTCATCTGTTGGGTTCTAGATGCCTAGACCTGGATGAAGAAACCAAAACAATTCGCAGCGAAAGACATGAACAAATCGAAGGGCATTTACAAAGCCATTTAATCAATGTACCTTTCCACGGATCGCATCGATGATTTCTTGGATCCCAGAGTGAGCCGAGTCGAGATGCTCACATGTGCAGCCTCTAGACTTATCCACGCAATCTCGACATGTCGAATCTCCTCCTCCTTGATGAGCCTCGTTCTACCTCCACCGTCGTCGTTACGCCGTTCAGATCGCATCAGGCATGGAGAGGAGGTGAGGGGAGCGTGGAGAAGAAGGGAAAGGCCCCTGAACAATTCTAGCCTGGATGAATTTCATTCAGGGCCTTCCCCTATTTATACTACGTGGGTATTTTTCATAAAAACCCCCAAAACTTAAGTATATCTTCTAATGTCTTAAAGACCATTTGTGTGTGACCCTCTAGGCCCATGTATCAGTCTAGTTAATGACTCCATCGGCCCGATAACCTTTATTGGCCTTCCAAATTAATTAACTATATCATCATATAGATTAATTAATGTCGGATCAATTTAACCCAATCAATAGGTCGACTCTCCGACATGTGGGTTGCTAACCTACACCTCGTGTCCTAGAAGATACAACTGAGTGTGTATCGACTCACTCATGGAACTTGTTCATCGTCAAATAGCATGTATTTATAATCCCTCATCCACTTGACGCTCGTTGGACGACTTAGGGTATGGTCAATTGTCAAACCCTAATCGGTCATTCAAGTAAGTACTGATGCATTCGGAAATCATCGGAGAACTCTTCTCCAATATTTCACTGCCTTGGCCAAGGACTTCATTGCATCATCTTCCTTCAGTTGTCACCTCTTATACCGAGCGTGGAATATCCCATCTTGACCACTCAATCATCTTCATGAACTTCTTGATGTACCCGAACTAAGACCGCTTAGAATCTCATGATTAGAGACTCCTTGGCCATAGCCAAAGTACGATCGTCCATCCACAAGACGTCTTTGGTGTAAGGACTGATAAGCTAAAAAATGCATGTATATATGTCGTTATTTAGGGATTTTTCGAGCTTAATCACTAAAATTTTTATGTCCCTTAATGCTTGAGTAAGGGGTCGAACCCTAGGGAGGCGATAGGAAAATTCGGTTTTCCTCAAATTAGGGATTAGCACTCAAGTTTTAATAGCTATGATTTTTTTTACTTTTAATAGAGTTTATGATTAGTTAGCAATCCTTGACAAGAATTACTAACTAATCCCCTACTAGGTTTTTTAAGTATCCAATGGATCTTAGATTCTTAGGATGTCAGTGTAACAAATATCTAGATCAACAGTTCGCCTGAAGTGTGCTTAACTTGTTTGTTTAACCTGAATACTTAATGCACCATGAATATTTTTTTTAATTTTCTTTTTAGTCAATTGAAAATGATTTAGAGAAGAAATCTATCACAATAGTTAATACCAGTCTTTTTATAAGGATGTATTCAAATTTCTCATAGCCTAAGGTAATATTTTCTAGTAATTTGTATTTTATTTGATTGATTTCTCATGGATTTAGAATGTTAGGAAGAATTTTATTATTATTATTATATTTTATTTAACCCTGATTAATTCAGAATTGCAAAAATATCCTATGATTGCGAATCGTGAATGTGATTCACGATTTGCTGAATTTTCAGCAGCACGAGCATGAATTTTATGATTTTAAGGAACAAATGTGATTCAAAAATAGGATAGGGACAATCGATCTAGGCTAATTGATTTGAAATCAAACTAAAATTCACGAGCTAAAATGATTAAAATGAAAACAACGGCGAGCATAAACGGAATGCGAATTTCAGAAAATCAAGTATGAAATAAAGTGCAAAAATCAAAAAGGAATAAACCTAGAGGTACCAGGAGCTATCAGGGAATCAATCTGAGCCAATCCCGAGCAACGAACGACAAGTTTTTCCACTGATTTTGGCTTGAACTCGATGAAAAACGGCGGCGACGGATCTGCGGAATTCCTGCTCAAATCGGTTTCCGAATCGCACCTGCTGATTCTTTAGTCTTGAGGGAGGCTAGGCGATCCTTCCTTCAGCTTAAAAAATCAAGAACAAAGAAAATAATCTTCGTCTTTTCTCCTTTTATCGCCGCGGAATCGGAAGAATAAGTTCTTCCGATTCCGTTAGAATTGCCATCCATTTTGCGTTGTACGCAGAGCATGCAACGTGACAGGATTGGCTCCGCGGGACTTTATGTGGGTATACTCCGTGCGTGACACGCACGAAATGGTGTATGTGTGTGTGTCGCGCACCGAAGGTGCAAAAAACCCTTCTAATTCGCTTATGCCCCGCTGAGTGCGGTGCGTTCTTTCGTGCATTCTGCGAGTTTTAAAAGAAACTGTTAGCACTCAAACCGGCCCACTAAGGGCCGGTTTTAATAAAAAAGGTTTTTTTATTTTTTATTAAAAGAACACATAAAATAAATGGTAAAAATAATTTCTAAATGCATAAAAAAACTAGTTTATTCATTTCGAAAAGACCTTTAATTTTTAGCTTCTTTTTATTTATAGAAGTAGGTCAATTAAAATCATTTAAATTGTTCAAATCATCATTTTAAACCATTTAAATGCGTAATTGACCCAAATATTGATTAAAGGTATTATTTAACTTGAAATTCAAGGAATTTATTATTTTAACCTAAAATCATGATAACATGCGCTAAGAATAAATGTTTTATGCATTACATGCCCAAAAATATGATGAAATTAACACTTTCTCAACTTTTATTAGCATGTTATCAAGGACCACTTACACAACCGTAACATAAATCAATCTGATTGACAGTACGGTATAATACCATTCAGGGATTCATACATATCAATTCAGTGATCTCTCTCTACTAAAGGGCACCCACTATCTATCCGTAGTGTCTCCACACTAATGGCTACAGGAACAGCCATACTCATATGAGTGAGGCTAGATAGTACTGTTCTATCTGTATACTTTGCTGTCCTTCTCACATATCCTTCGAATAGGAATGCTTAGAACACATGCTTAAAGACCAGTGATCTCCGCATTACAATCTCATCATAATTCACTAAGTCTGATCATGTATTCATGGACTTCATTATAAGCATCACACGTGCACTATAATGAATATGTTCTATTAATGAACATGGAACGAGATGTGGAATGTGTGATTGGCTTGTCGGCCACATATATTTCCATCATCATCCCCCCACAACCACCAGATATGACTTCATAGAAAATTTAACTTCAGACTATGAAACTGGAGAAAATGGTAGACTTCATATTTATCTCGATCATTTGATTACAATTGAGACAGTCCATAACCATATCCAAGTTTCTAGCTACCCATTTTATTGTGGTAGTCCCTTAAAGAACATACGACTCACTCATAGCACTTGTCAATGACTAATACACTAATATGGAATTTTAGGGGCATTGCAAAAGCCGAAACAGCTATGAGGATTAAGGAATAAATAAGGAAGCATAAACTCAGCACTCTAGATATAATAGAACCTATGACTACCCAAAACAAGATTTATCGATATAGAATGAAATTGGGATTCCAATGATGTTATGCACAATATCACAGAAAATTTTAGATTTCTTGGGACAAAAAATCACCCTCAGAGGTATTTAAAGATTAAACTTTAAGGGTAGTTTAGTAAAATAATTTAATATGTGTTTTGATGAATGTCAAAATTAATCCATCCCTCAATTGGGGTTGTGATCAAGTATAAAAGGTACTCAATCAACTAGTAGACTAATTGTAAGTGAAGATAAAATTGCACCCTTATATATTAAAAGGCTACTTAGTTTGACCATATGGTGAAAGAGTCAAATCATTTATTTAGGACTTGTATTTCTACGACATGAAGATAAAAATATGTTTTAAAACTTTATCAAATAATTGTCTGAATTTTACTCCATTTGATTAATTTAACAACTTCTTCAAATTCCTAATTACTACCTTCGAGTATTTAAGGCTGAATTTACTAATGATTTAATGAAAATTAATTACATGAAGATATTACTATCCCATGGTGATATCTTGATTAAATTAATGTGATAAAAATACCTAAAAGTTTCACATTATTTTGAAGTTGATACCCTTGGCATAACGGCTAGTTTTTGTTTTTAACTCTTGAAAGGTATTTTGAACTTATGAAAAAATAATAATATAAAAATTCAAAATTAAAATGATTATTGATTTATATTGTCTAATCAAAATGAATACACATGAATGTTGGACTGATGAAAAATTACCATTATGCCCTTTTGGATTTATAAATCCAGATATACAGTTTTGAGCCCAAATTTCAAACTCCCTTCTCCTTCCCTTTGAAAATCACAGTCCAAAAGCAAGAGAGATCTTTCAATCCTTAGAGAAATTTTCAAGCAGTTTTTGAGCATTATTTGAAGAGAACAATTGTTGCCAATATCAATACAAGTCCATAGAACTTATAATCATGGTTTTTGGTGCAAGGTGTTTCAAGATTGAAAGCAGTTTTTGAGAATTCTTTGAAGAGAACAATTGTTGCTAACATCAATACAAGTCCATAGAACTTATAATCATGGTTTTTGAGATTTTTTTCAACATATGAATAGTTTATAACATTCATACAGATTCAAAGAACTTAGAATCACATTTTTTGTTTAAATTTTGAAAGAGTTACAGGGGTTTGAAGTTGGACAAAGAAAAATCGGGAAATAAACTAGAATGTGGAAAGATTGATTTTTTGAAATTTATCTGATTTTATTTTGAACATTTTTTTAGATAATAACTGTGAAAAATTGATTTACAATGCCATTCTATGTGGAATCTTTACATTTGGTACATGAATGAAAGGTCAAACATGAATCACAGAATTTCATTCAAAGAGAAACGTTGAGGAGAAGAGGACTTGAGGAAAAAGTGACCGCAAACAGGGAGGTATTACGACAGGGAATTCATAATTACATTTATGAGTTTGTATCTCTAGTATAAAAAAATTTATGTAAAATTATTCATGTACAAATACATGAAGTTAGGCCTTCTCTTGAATACTACTTAAGGAGTTGTCATACGAAGTGTTTTTGAGGTGAAGATATTGTTCAGAAATATATTTTTATTGTTAGATCTGTGTGGTCAATCAAGTTAAGGCTTTGGGGGCCATAAGAAGTAGGCTTTGGGGGCCAAGTTGAAGTAGGTCAAGCAACGTCGTGCTGTGGAAGACTTTAAGGGTTGGGGAAAATTAAGCTTCATCAACTTTTTCTTTTTTTGGTATCCTTATTAAATCATATTTTCAAGTGATTTTCTTGGGGGCCATTCACACAAACAGAGTTAGCGTACATCCTCACCTCGAGACAGATACCCCCAAACAACATTAAGGATTAGCCTAAGCTGTCTAAAACAAATAATTGTGTCTCCCATTTCCTCTACCTCAATTATTATGTAGAAAAATCCTAGGTTAATTTTAAAAAATAAAAAACAACATATATATAGAACCTAATTCACCCCCCCAGGTCATTCCTTACCATTTAAACTAACAGTACTCGTGAATTATCTCAAACCAGAACAACTGAAGTTATCGTTGAGGATAAAACCTTCTAATATCCTTCATTTATGTCTCATATTTGAGAGAGCAAAGGAATGAATTATGGGACAGCTTATATCACAATGTTAATGCATCTAGTTTGCCATGAATTGTGGGAGGAGATTTCAATATGATTTGAAATTGCTCTAAAATGAAAAGGGCCCAAGATTTGAACTTGAATGATATGGATGGATTCAATTCAGCCATTATGAATTAGAGTTATTGGAACCTAAATATGAAGGAAAACAGTTATCATGGTTTAAAAAAGAGGATAGAAAAGGACAAAAAAAGAACTCGAAGAGGACCAAAAAGAAATTATGAAAGATTAGATGGAATATTAATGAATGCAGAGCCCTACTTCACTATAATTATGTTATCAATTACTTGCCTTGTAAGTTATCAGATCACTCACTAATGATCCTTCCCTTTACACAAGTTTCTAGAAAAGTAAGACAACCACCTATCAGATTCCAAGCGATGTGGATCAAACATCCACAATTCATTGACTTAGCTAAAAATTCATGGGATCTAACTCACAGTAGCAACACCATGATAAATATTAGCAACAAACTAAGAAATATCAAGGTAGTACTTAAAACTTGGAATCATAAGAGTTTGGAAATATCTACACTAAACGAGGAAAAATGAAAAGAAAAATTAATACACTAGAAAATGATCCACTAAATCAATGTGACGCGACTAAAGATAAAGAATTGCCCTTACTAAAACAAGAGCTAATCCTAAAGGAAGAACAATATTTTATGTTCCTTAATCAAAGTTCAAATAACAAATGGAGGCAAGAAGGTGATAAAAACATAAAATATTTTCATTTGATAATAAACCAATGCTGAAAAATAGATTATTACACCACCATGAGAACCAATAATAACAATGGCCAGAAAGCTATGGAATTAGAGTCATTCCAGTATTTCAAAACATTATTAACATCAAAATTTTCTCCACTTAATAAAGTACTTCTAGAGGTTATACCAATAGTTGTACATGAAGGAGATAACCTAAGACTGTTTAGCCATCCCAATCTACAAGAAATTGAACTCGCTCTAAAATTCATGCATCCTGACAGTGCACCGGGACCATGTAGATTTACCGCTCGATTCTTTACATCTTGTCGGGAGCTAATCAAACAAGATGTCTACGCTACCATCCAAAACCTTTTTTGAAAAAAATATATTACCTAAAGCTTGGAAAGCAACATTCAAAGCGTTGATACCTAAAAAACAAACACCATCATCATTCTCAGAAATGTGCCCTATCAGCTTATGTAATCTTACCTTAAAAATAATATCTAAAATACTAAATCAACCGTTAAGTTCAGTACCACCAAAATTAATTTACAAGGAACAATTTTGTTTTTTTCAAGGGAAAACTATCCATGAAGTGGCACAATCCCTAAATCATAAAGTTGATGACAAAATGATATCATTAAACTTGATATGGAGAAGGCATATGATAGGATTAACTGGCCATTTCTCATTTCAGTTTTACAACATTATGGATTTAGCTCTGAATGGATAGGTCTGAGTAAAGTATGTGTTGAACTGAATAATTTTTCAGTTTTATTAGATTGAAACTTCATCCGTTTTTTCCAAGGAACAAGACCTCAGACAAGGCAATCCAGTATCACCCAGCTTATTCATATTAGCACAAGCCTTGAGTCAAAACCTCTACTCTAATAGTACATCATCTGCTATTGGGCCTTACTATATCAAACACGGTGCACCTATTATATCACATTGCTTGTCTGCACATGATACAATTATTTTTCTAAATGAAAAGAAATCATCGTTGAAAAGTATGATAAAATTATTAGAAGAATATTAAATATTGTAAGGGCGTCACTAAAGTCAGGAGTGCTTTCTATATTTCTTAGAAAACCCCCTTAGTACGGAAAACACAAATTGCAAACATTACAAATTTTCATGCTGGAACCCTTCCTTTTTTTGTATCCAGGATGCCCTATATTCATAGGGCAAACAAAAGCTATTTATTTTGGTCATATATTAACGAAATTTTTTAGGAAACTGGACGGATGGAAAGGTAAACTTTTATCCCCAGGTGGGAAAGTTATTTTCATAAATCATATATTGAACAGCATACCCATTCATACTCTAACTGTATTCGATGCACCCATGAAAATCATACACTCTATTCATAAAATCACTGATAATTTTTCTATGGTCTAAAAATGACAGAAGCAAAAAACGCCATTCGACATCTTGGAAAAAATTATGCTACCCTCTAGACAAGAGCAGACTAAGCATTAGAACCCTGGAAGAAACCATAAAAACTCTTTGTGTGAAAAGGGCATTGTCTTTTCATACAAAAGATACCTTATGGGCATCACTAATTAGGTTGAATTTTGGAAATATAGATTCAAATATGATAAATTGATAAGTACCAAAAAGGATCCAGAACCTCAAACTTAGCTTTCAAGAAATAAATGAAGTTATACAGTGTCATATCATCAAAGGGAAGTTATGGTCTGGCATAACAATTGGACAGTACTTGGTTGTCTGAAAACCCTTCCAAACATTCAAATTTGAGACCAAAATATAATCATTCAGGATACCCTAAACAAGTAATAGATCAATATCTTAGGAAAGATGGAGTTGATGACACCACAATATCACAAATTACGAAGTAAAATATTCATCTTTCCAATCATCTTGCGTAACCCATCTGGACATTGACTTCCCATGTGAATTTCACAACTAAATATACATGGGAAAAATTTTGGGCTAAATGTTTAAATAATCCAATTTTTTGCCGTTTGGCAGACAAGAATTGCCGCTAAGATTAAATTTTTCATGTGGCGATTCATTAAAATAAGTTGTCCAATCATAAATATAAAAAATAAGGGCTCGTCTGTGTAAAATATGTGAAAAATGTCGGCTGACCATGGGTGAGAACGAATTATTGTGATTTGTTCTAGTCCAAGACACCTAAAAGTTTATTGGAGGAAAAGTGATTTTTTAAACCTTATACTACTTAATCCTAGAACTGAATACGCTGGTTCATCTTATCGATTCTCTAATCAGTAATAACAAGATATCTTTCTTGATCAATATACTTGTCCCTCGCCTCAGTCTTTGAGAACAAGATAGATCTTTTTTGAGCTTGAATTTTTTTCATTCAGAATCTGTGCTCTTTGGTAGACCCAAAATGTGGCATGTAATCATACACATTTTAAAGTCATTTTGGGATCATTTCATGTGTATTATCTTCAACAACAAGAATTTTGCATTTCATGCACTAAACAAAGCCAGTGATAAAAATGCATTTTAAAATTATTTTTTTATACATGTTAAACATATTCAAGAATTTATTAATAAAATATATTTAAGGCATTGTGAATTTCTAATGTTCTATTTATTATGTTGTCTATATTGCAAGGAAGAGAGAGAAAAAAGGAAAAAAAAGAATATCTAAAAAATTTGGATTTATTGGGCCGAGCAAGTGCATCAGCGACCAAAGCCAGCCACAAGCAGGCGAGTGCAAGCGCTCAAGCCCGCCCGCCATTGGGAAGGGGCAGCGCTCGGCAAGCAAGCCCAGTTGGCCACTCAAGGAACACAAAGGCCCTTTCAGACCAATAGAGAGGCCCACAATGAAGACATAGTCCCACACTCAAGAGATGACTTGTTTTGATTTGTTGAAGGATATATGTCAAAATATTTATACTGTCACGATTTTCTAAATTTCCCAATATGGGATTTAGAATCCCACAATATATCTCACTCGCATCTGGCTGGTCGAAGGCAAGAGTGTGATCGCGACCCAACAAGCCGTGATCTAAAGAAAACAAGCAGATAATTGGGATTGGGCTTTGAGCTAACCCGGCCCAAAGCCCATGTCTTTTCGGGCTTATTTTGAGAGGCGGATATGATCTCATCTGTCTGATCTTCTTTACAAAGATCGGACAGTAAGATCTGGCCTCTTATTTGATCTATTTTTATTTTCTTTTTCAGGTCCTCTGATTGGTTATTGGGCGTTGACGGGCATCGCAAGACCCTCAGTGAGAGAATCAGAAGAAAGGAGATGCTGACAGGACGTGTTGACGTGGCGGTCGAGGGTACATCGTACTAATCTGGGTCCACGGCTGTGATTTTGTTGCAGCCATTGGACTCAGATGAAGGCAATCTAATGGTCATGGCCAGTTTTGTCCACCCTTGCCCCTGACCATCGATGCCACTGGCCGAAGGCCGTCTTCGCCGATGACGGGGGACTTCTGTGTGATCCAAACACCCCAAAGGACCCCCAAGGCCATTCCCCTCCATTGGACAGCTCAAGAGGTCTCTCCCAAGACATTAAACGGTCCCGAAGGGTCCAAATTCCCTCATCTTCCGACTGAGATCCAAGAGCATCGAGAGACCCTTCTGGCGGCAGCGAGAGCAGCAGGAGGGTAGTGACAACCCCATGCCTGCTCACGAAGCTCCAAGCAGTGCTGGGAGAAGTCAGAGTGTCCCTGGATTCTTACTCGGATGGACGAGAAGAACAAGGGAACTCCTAAACCGAAGCTCGATGACGGATCTACTAAACATCAAATCACACCAATGGGAGGAAGTTTCTGAGAAGGTGAGAAGACAATTTTCTGGAATCAACACCTAAAATGGGTGTCCTCTACACTTATACTTATTTTGGTACTTCTCTTAAAAGCCCTCATAATTTGAGTATGCCCACCAATGCCCAGAGATCTTTCGTGTGTGAACCTCAATTTTCATGTATCAAACAAGTTAATAACTTTAATGAAAAACCTCATTAATCAAGTATAATAATATGTAGATTAACTTCTACAATCAATTTAACCCAATTTATTGGTTAATTTTGTAGCACGTTAGACTCTAAAATATTATCAGTAAAATCAGATGTCAAACTGATGTAACACGACGGACGCCAGGATTGAATGGCTCGTGTTACACACACGGAGGGCAATGACAATCATGTCATGTAGTGGAGACGACTAATGTGGATGCAATGCAAGTGATGATGCAATGATGAAATCATTGAGAAGTATAAATCCAGCATCGGCGGACACCAATGACCACTAGGCTATGATAAGTGCAACCTAGGAATGCCACTAGGCTCTCAATAACCCGGACGACCTGTTGAGGGCGGACAATGCGAGTGCGACTATTGCCACTTGTGCATACACCATCAAAGCGCCAACCAAGATTGTACCGATAGAAACCTATTCCCACTGATGTATTCTTATCTATCACTAACCTAACCCCGATGGTGGAGACACGCTCAGGAGGCACTGAGATAAATAATATAACATCGAGAAGGATTTTATGAGCGTACCAAAAGTAGCATGCGAGGCGATGATTGGTTTTGCGACGGCGGGCGGCGAGCTGCAAGTAGGTGTGATGGTGTCGCAAGTAGATGCAACAATGCAATGAGGAGCGATAGTGGGGCAACGCGGTGGTGCGGCAACATGCTAGCGTGGGAGCATCGACGTGGCGGTGGTCAGTTGAGGGAAATCAAGGGCGGTAAGGGGCAGCCGCAGGCGATGTTGGGCAGCCGTGGGCTGGCTGAAGGTGGCTCGGGGAGACTCGGGGCAGCCGAGGATGGCCGATGGGGGGTCGAGGGGGGTCGAGGGCGGCTGAGGGTGGCCAAGGGCGGGGCTGCGTGGGCAGTAGAGGGTGGGTGCGCGGGCGGCAGAGGGGCTGTTGCTCAGGCTGCCGAGGGGTGGCCGCGAGAGATCTTGCAGCGACCAAGGGGGAAGACTCGGGCGGCCGTTGGGGGGCCGCTTGTGGTAGCAGGAGGCCGTAGGAGGCTCTAGGAGGCGGTGACTGAAGCTCCGGCGAAGGTGGCGGCGGCAACGACAGCGGTTTCTGGCAAACTGTAGGGTTTTCTTGCTTTCTCCTAATTTCGCAATTGCATTTTCATAAATATGAAAAAAATCAAAAAAAATACTTAAAAGAACATGAAAATAATTTTTTAAAATCACATTTTTTTCATTCTTTTCTTCTCTTCTCTTTCTCTGGGCAGGCCCCAACTTTTATAGGGGCGAATATGGCCTCCCCTTAGAAATAAAGGGGAGAAGGCCTAATTAAGAGTAATTAGGGCCCACTAATAGGACAGAGAAACCCACTAACATGCCCACACATGGTCTCACACGCGCGCAAATGTGTTGGTACGTACACCGGCCCCAAACACGTGCGAATGAACAAAAAAAACAAAAACATACACAGGCGACATACACGACCTACTAAACAAAGAATACATAAGGAAAGATAATGTCAAACTTTTGTGGCCCGTTGATGAGGTCGGGTACTCCGAAGGCTGGGTCTCACGCGTGAGTCCTCGCTCAACGAACTGGTTCAACAGGGTGTTCGAAGCTAGATGGTCCCCATCACAAACTACACCTCATGCTCTAGAAGATATTGAGGAACAATTAAATTCCGTAATGGAACCATTCACATATTAGAATATTATATATGTATTGTCATTCATCCACATTAGACTCTCAAATGACATTTGGCATGGACTCCTAAGTCATTCTCCTTAATCCAATAGATGTCTTGGATATCTTATGTTTATCCATATTAATTCAGTGAAGTCCTTCCCCTAAAGAGGACCATATGCTCTTAGTCTCTGTATACTAATGGCCATAGGATCAGCTATACAGACCACATACATTAGATTAGATAATGTAATACATTTAGATATTCTGATGTCAGTCTCTAGTATCCTTCAAATAGGAATATTTAGTAAACATGTTTAAATACTGGTGATCACTTTATTATGGTCGTGTTATAATTCATTATTACATTGTCTATATTAAAGGATTCCATTATAAACATCATACTAGAATAATTATGAATCAATATATATTTAAATAACTTAAACATGACATAGATGTGTGATTTGCTTAGTGACCACATAATATCCACCAAAGATGTATTTAGTGTGACAGATTTATGGACTACTTACATAATCAATTGATAGTTGGGTACAAACCATCTAGGGATTCATACAAAATGATCGATGCACTTGTTCCCTAAAAGAGCACTCATCATCTATAATTAGTGTAGCTACAAAATCAACCATACTCATCATATGATATATTCATAGTTCACTCATCATTGCACATATCTTTGGGCTTCATTAGAAGCATCAAATGTGCATAGTAATAGATTTTGTGTGTTTTAATGAAAGTAGACGAGATGTGGAATGTTTGACTGGCTTGCAAGCCCAGAGAACCCCATGAAAAATTTCAAGATTCAGTACTACAATGCGAATGGTATGGATATTCAATGGAAGGATAGGTGAAATATTTGGGTCCTCGCAAAAATATTTTCTAGAGTGAAAGGAATGAAATCCTGATAAATATAATATATTATGTACCACTGTAGAGATATGATGTGTAATGAACCATAGGGCATGATAATTATGTATTTCAAAATGAATAACGAAGAATACCCCCTGAATTAAATTAGTATTGTTATATCATAGAAAACATCGACGAGTTAATGATGATGAAAATGTGAAATCCCAACAACAAAAGATAAATCTGAAAAAGCATAAGAAAGAAAGAAAAATCAAGAAAGGAATACGAGAAGGCAAAATAAAAAACTCGATGAAACATTCTTATGTACATGCCAATATGACAAGCAAGCAAATTCCAAGTTTTAAAGTAAATTTTAAGAAAAGGCAGTTTGAAATAGAGAACTAGACTCATAGCCATGATTTGGGACTGGGGATGGAGATATGCTAATGATAATTGTGAAAAAGTAAATATCGCTATTTCCTCAAACTCAGCAATCCAGGTATGCCTCATAACTACTAACTGACCATCTCCTTTCAAACAGTATTAGATCATCTATGTATTCATACATTAAACAAAAACAAATCCTACATGTTTTGAAATCAGGCTCATGAAGCTCAGGTTTTCTTATTATTTTACGTTGTATCCGAGGACATTTCAAACACGCCACAAGGAACAGAGCAGATTATGAAATAAATACCAAGAATATATACCCGAAAGAGAAAAGAAAATATGATGGGAAGTCAACCTAAGAAATATTAGAAACACGTTTCTGTAAGCCATAAGCGGAGAAAGTCAATGGAAATAAAAAATGAGCAATGAATGCAAACCTGCAAATGGGAATCCTTTGTTACAATAAACCATAAGTGATGTGGATTATTCAAGAATCCAAGTCAATTTGCTTTTAAAAAATAAGATATCAATGAACCTCTTTGAAACGATTTCACGGGATTCAGCCTACCGTGTCGATCGTGGGAGTCTACGACAGTCAAAATTGGCTAGGAACGAAGGCAGATAGATACAAGTAGATTGAAATAGGTAGATAGGTAATAGATGTATTCACATTTTTGTACATAAAAACAATTGTGAGGGAAGAAGTGATAATTGTAGAAAGAGAGAGAGAGAGGGGGGAAAAGCGAGAGATCGAGAGAAGAATATGAGGGAAGGAGAGATAGATAGAGAGAGAGAGAGAGAGAGGTAAAGCGAGAGACCGAGAGAAGAATTAGAGGGAAGGAGAGAGAGAGCGAGGGAGAGAGAGAGAGATACAAAGCGAGAGGGAAGAGATGGAGGGAGGGTTAAAAAGGAAAAAGATGGAGAGACGTGGGAGACTTAAAGAGGAGAGAGAGGGAGGAAAAGATACGGAGGGGCGACTTAAAGAGGAGAGGGAGAGAGAGAGAGAGGGAGGGGAGACTTGAATAGAAGCAAGAGAGGAGGGAGAGAGAGATAGAGGGGAGACTTGAAGAGAAGAGAGAGAGGAGGGAGAGAGAGATAGAGGGGAGACTTAGATAGAAGAGAGAGAAGAGGGAGAGAGGGATAGAAAGACGGAGGAAGACGTAAAGAGAAGAGGAGAAAGAGAGAGAGAGAGAGAGAGAGAGAGAGATGGAGGGAGACTTAAAGAGAAGAAGATAGAGAGAGAGAGAGAGACGGAGGAGACTTTGAGAGAGATAGAGAGAATGTGGGAGACTTAAGAGGAGAGAGAGATAGAGAGACGGAGGGAGACTTAAAAAGGAGAAAGAGATAAAGAGGCTGGGAGACTTTAAGAGGAAAGAGAGATAGAAAGACCGAGGAAGACTTTAAGATGAGAGAGAGATAGAGCGAATGAGGGAGCCTTTAAGGGAAGAGAGAGATCGAGAGCCGGAGGGAGAGAGAGAGAGAGAGAGAGGAGGGAAAATTAAAAAGAAAGAGAAAGCGAGACAGAGAGATAGGGAGAAAGAGAGGAAGAGAGAGTAGGAGGGAGACTTAAAGAGGAAATAGAGAAATAGAGAGATAGAGAAGAGAGAGAGAGAGAGAGAGTGAGACGAAGCGTGGACTACAGAGAAATGCAGGCTACTGCCAGTTCTTTTACTCTGGTGGATAGACCATCGATTGTCTACCCATGTCTCAGATTATATTAAAAACAGCCTCCCTCCATAAATTTGAACTATTTATTAGTTCTCTGTAAAATTTTCTTCCCTGTCCCCTCGGACCAAAACTTAGAGATATGCTCAGCGGATGCCTGACATTCTAAGGTGATCAAAGGCGTGGGATTAAGAGATAACTCCTAGTCATGATTGTAAATTTAAATTCCTCGGGAGACTTGAATTTCCCAAAAAATAGTATAAAAAAATCATGTTTTTTTTCCCGGCAGACTGTTACCTGGCATATATTTTAATTTGATTAATCAAGCAATTATAAGTTCTACCAGTGTGCTTCTCTACTTGCGACGCTAACTTCTTTTTACTTCTCCCGGGCTGCAGAACTGAGATTTCTCTCTATTTCTCTGTCTTTCTCTCTCATTACCGCCGCCGGGGGATCTGCACGCCGGAGATTCTTGTGGACTCTTCACAAGTGAGTATTCCGTCACCGTCACTGGATTCCTCCGTCAAGTCTTCTTCTTCTTCTTACTCTTCCTCTTCTTCTTCCTCTTCTTCGTCTTCCTCTTCCTCTTCTTCGTCTTCCTCTTCCTCTTCTTCATCTTCCTCTTCCTCTTCTTCGTCTTCTTCCTCTTCCTCTTCTTCGTCTTCTTCGTCTTCTTCCTCTTCCTCTTCCTCTTCGTCGTCTTCTTCCTCTTCCTCTTCCTCTTCGTCGTCTTCTTCTTCCTCCTCTTCCTCTTCCTCTTCCTCTTCCTCTTCCTCTTCTTCCTCTTCCTCTCCCTCTTCTTCCTCTTCCTCTTCCTCTTCCTCCTCCTCTTCCTCTTCCTCTTCTTCCTCTTCTTCCTCTTCTTCTTCTTCTTCTTTTTCCTCTTCTTCGTCTTCCTCTTCCTCTTCTTCTTCTTCTTTTTCCTCTTCTTCGTCCTCTTCTTCCTCTTCTTCTTCTTCTTTTTCCTCTTCTTCTTCTCCCTCTTCTTTTTCTTCTTCTTCTTCTCCTTCTGTAGATTTTCTTCTTGTTCTTCTTGTTTCTGCGGCTCTTCTCTTCTTGTTCTTGTTGTTGTTCTTCTTCTGCAGCTCTTCTTCTCTTCTTCTCCTTCTGCCGCTCTTCCTCTTGTTATTGTTCTTCTTCTTCTTCTGCAGCTCTTCTTCTCTTCTTCTCTCACTGGATATATCTCTCTCTCTCAAACAGCGTCATCATGGAGAGTGCAGCTGGGCCGGTGTCCGCCGATACGCCCACGGTCGCCGCTGCCGCCGCCGTCGAGGTTAGAGGTCGAACTGCTTAATTTCCAATTTGCAGAGGTTGGTAAGCAGATTAATGATTTAGTAGGGGGTTAGGCAATAATTTCGAGAATTTAAGAGGGTTGGCGCGGCGGTCATCATTTCGGAATGCATAACAAGCTCGTGAGTTCCGCGAGTGAAATAACCGGAGGATCAACCAGAACGAATATTCTGGCTCTGGAGTAAACGCTATTCTTGACAATGGGTCGCAGCAAATTTTTTACTTTGACGATTACTTTCTTGTAATTTTAGAAGACGAATTGCCCGTCATCCAGCCCTCCGTCATCCGTTCTTCAGTAGTGAAATAGACAAGATTAGAGTTCTGGCTCTTCCAGAATGGCTCAGCCTCAGGAGGGAGACCTTCTTCACCTTCCACCTAAGCTTGACAATGGGTTGCAGCAAATTTTTGAATTTGACAACTACTTCCATGCAATTTTGGAAGACTGATTGCCCGTCATCCGGTCCGTCATCCGTTCCGTTGTCAGGTGACAGTTATCCACCCACTTTCAGTTTATAATTGTCATTTGTCTGTAAAAATAGACAATGTTAAAATTATAGCTCTTCCAGTGTGGTATCTCACTGATGGCTCAGCTCGGAGGGAGGCCTTGCTTAGCCTCCCTCCTAAGCTTAACAATTGTCGACAAAATTTATTGATTTTGACCACTATTTCCGTGTAGATGGACTGCCCATCATCCATTCCGTTGTCGAGTGGCCATTATCCACTTTAGTTAGATGCGTCATCTGTCTGTGAAATAGACAAGGTTAGAATTCCAGCTCTTCCAGTGTAGTATCTCACTAATGCCTCTGCCTCAGAGGAAGGCCTTGGCCTTCCACTGAAGCTTTGCAATGGGTCACATCAAATTTTTTGATTTGACAAGTTATCTTAGAAGACCTTGTCATCCAGATATCATCAATCCCTTCTGTTGTCAGATGATGGTTATCCACTTTAGATGTAGAATCATCATCTGTCCATAGAATAGACAATGTTATAATTCTACCTCTTCCAGGAGTGGTATGTCACTGATGGCTCGGCCTTCGAGGGAGGCCTTCTTCACTTTCCACCCAAGCTGTGCAGGGAACATTATAGCTTGATTAGGGCTTCCTAGAAGTTCAGGTAGCCCTCATCCTTGCAAACATGTGTATTTCCCCTAGACTCTATCTGAGACCGTGCCTTTCGTGCTGGTCAGAACTTATCCGACAAGGAATTTCACTATCTTGGGACAATTCCAGCTTCTTGGCCGGAAATAGAACAAAACTGCAGACTCTGAGATGGATGATTTGTGATTAGCCATCACTCCTTGTTCCGTCATCTGTCCCTCAATCTTCCATGGCTATGGTTTCTGTCAGGGCCTGGTTACACCAACGGAGGCTTCTAACGGCGGCGAAGGAATCAAAGAAGATGATGTCGCAAGCGAGGACGGGGACGCCGTTAATGGCGAAGAAGTGAAGGCGGGTGACAGCGGAGCAGACGAAGGGGATGCCGAAGATGATGCCGAGGCGGAAAACGATGACGGCACTGGCGATGACGATGACGGCGAGGAAAGAGACGGGGAAGAGAATGCAGAGTATGAAGAAGAAGATGGTGAGAGTGATGGTGATGAGGAAGAGGAGGAAGAAGATGAGGATGAAGACTCTGTGCAGCCACCCAAGAAGAGGAAGAAACGAGCGGATGAAGAGTAATTCTTTCACGGAAATTATCTTTTTTTCTTTCTCTCATTTTCTCTAAATAAAATGGTGTCTTAAGGACGGTACGCCATTTAATGTTTTAGACTTGATATGCTTTTTTTCGTTTTTATCTATCTCGCTTTGCTTGGACGGTAATCTATCAGTGAACTATCGTTTAGACTTTTGCTTGAGAGAGAGCGGGAGGGAGATATGGGGAGAGAGAGAGACAGATGGGAAGCGGGAGAGAGAGATGGGGTAGAGAGAGAGAAGAAGAAAGAGAGGGAGAGAGAGATGCGGAATAGAGAGAGAGGAAGAGAGAGATGGAAAATAGAGAGAGAGAGGGAGAGAGATATGGGAAGTGAGAGAGAGAATGATAGAGAGAGAAAGAAAGGGGATAGAGACGGAGAAGAGAGAGAGAAAGAGAGAGAGAGAGGGGAAAAAAAAAGGAAGAGAGAAAGAAGGGGAATAGAGAGATGCGGAGAGTGACAGATGAGGGGAGAGAGAGAGACGCGGAATAGAGAAAGAGAGGAAGAGAGAGATGCGGAATAGAGAGAGAGGGAGAGAGAGATGGGGAATAGAGAAAGATATGAAGAAAGAGAGACGAGACAGAGATACAGAATAGAGAAAGAGAACGAAAGAGAAGAGAGAGATGGTGAAGAAAGAATAGGCATTGACATTTTGGACCGGGTACCGGTGGGACCCAACAAGACCAGACCGGAACTGGACCGAAGTTCAAGTAAGGTTTAGGTCCATGCCAAAGAACAGGACGGGACCCTGTCCCACGCACTACCCAACCCCCTCCATGGCGGCCTTCCCATCACCCTCCCCAACCGCTCATCGCCGCTGCTCGACACGCACAACGCCTCCGCCACCCACGTGCGCCTCCGCCAACCCCATTACCTGACCAGACCGGGACCGAACAAGACCAGACCGGAACCGGACCCAACTTCAGGTACGGTTTAGGTCCATGCCAGAAAACCGGACCGGGCCGGGACCGTCAAACCCTAAGAAAGAAAGAGAGGGTGAGAGAGAGAGATGGAGAGAGAGAAAGAGAAGGGAGAGAGATGGAGAAGAAAGAAAGAGAGGGCCAGAGAGAGAGAGAGAGATGGAGAGAGGGAGAAAGAAAGAGAAAAATAAGGGAGGAGAGAGATGGAGAGAGAGAAAGAGAAGGGAAGAGAGAGATGGAGATGGAGAGAGAGAGAGAAGGAGAGATGCGGGAGTGAGTGACAGATGAGGGAAGAGAGAGAGAGAGAGAGAGAAGGGGAATAGAGAAAGAGAGATGCGGGAGTGAGTGAGAGACAGATGAGGGAAGAGAGAGAGAGAGAGGGAGAAGGGGAAGAGAGAGAGAGAGAGGGGGGAGTGAGGGAGTGACAGAGGAGGGAAGAGAGAGAGAGAGAGAAGGGGAATCGAGAAAGAGAGAGAGAGATACGGGAGTGACAGATGAGGGAAGAGAGAGAGAGAGAAGGGGGAGAGAGAAAGAGAGATGCGGGAGTGAGTGAGTGACAGATGAGGGAAGAGAGAGAGAGAGAGAAGGGGAATCGAGAAAGAGAGAGAGAGATACGGGAGTGACAGATGAGGGAAGAGAGAGAGAGAGAAGGGGAATAGAGAAAGAGAGATGCGGGAGTGAGTGAGTGACAGATGAGGGAAGAGAGAGAGAGAGAGAAGGGGAATAGAGTAAGAGAGGGAGAAATAGAGAGATGCGGGAGTGACAGATGAGGGAAGAGAGAGAGAGAGAGCAAAACTGCATGCTAAAACCGCGGCTTGAGCTGAAAAGTAGCTTCCACCAACCAGCACACGATAAGAAACGAGGGGTATTGTACATCTCGTCCTTATCCATAATTCTGTCATCCCAGTGCCCACCCCTTTCCCGCAGATATACAAATATCACCCATCTGCACTTTCCCCCGTCAGAAGAAAAAGTACCCACTTTTAGAGAGAGAGAGATACCCATTTTAGAGAGAGAAATGGCAGATATTGCGCTCTTGGTGGTGGAAGAGTTCGAGAGGAGGAAGAGAGGAGACGAGGAGCCGTTAGATGGACTGGGTGGCATGGTATCGACGTATATCTCATCGGCAGCAAGGAAGATGGAAGGGATGACTTCATCCATGAAGATGAAGGTTGTGCGGGGAGCAGAGATAGAGAGAGAGATATGGAGGAAACAGATGACACCCAAAAGCCCTCTCTCCGTGGCCGCCTTTGAAGGCTTCTTCCCTGCTTGATTCTCTTTCTTCTCCTTATCGCCTCCCTTCTTTCCTTCTCTTCTGCTTTTCTACTGTAAGTTCAGATATATATATATGTAAATTTTATCTACTGAGACAAGGAGAACGGCGATGGATTGCTCTTTAGGAGTTTCTTTCTCTTGTTCTTTTTCTTATTCTTATTGTGTGGTCATGTACAAAATTTAATGGTGCTGCAGAGAAGCGATGAGATAATATGGGATGAAGAGTAAATGAAACAGTCGATTGCGAATGGAACTTATAAAGAATTTGGAGCTTTAATTCCAAGATTGTAGACCCAAGATGGAAGTGAATGCAAGTTTAATTGAGAGAGAGAGAGAGAGAGGATGGAGTGAAGGGGAAGGAGAAGGAAAAAAGGGATCCTATTAGAGAACAATAGCTTCCGATATGAAACTGGGAGAAAATGATAAATCTAGGTGGAGATGGTTGGATCTGCTTTCTTCAAACTTTAATGTTGTTTTTGTAGGAATATGATGTTAGAAGGGAAGTTTTAGGTATTCTAGAATTAAGTCAAATTAAACTAGATTTTAAGTGATTTCTATGTGCAAACCTACATAAAAGCTGAGATAGCAAGAGGGAGAATAAGTATTTTTATACATGTCAGTGATATCCCCTTAATCCTGTCATGGGGATATCATTACCTGGTGTTATGACTAGTCACCAACCAATGCATTGAGGCCTCCAATTCAAAACCACTCAGTAATAAAGAACCACAAAGGATATCAATAAAGCTAAAATTTTGCACTGTATCACCTCTTCTTAGTGAATCCTCATAGACTTCTACAGCAACTTCAAGGTTATTTCAAAATATAAACAAGGAAAGCATGACAGGATCTATATAAAAATTAATATGAATTATAAGCACCTCCCAGTTTGATCTATTCACTTATCCAATAACTCCGACAAACCCAAATCCTGTCCTGGGGATATCCTAACCAGGTGTTATGATTAGTCTCCAACCAACGCATTGAGAACCCCTATTCAAAACCACTCTGTAGTAAGGCACCATAACTGATACCAATAAAGCTAAAATGTTTCTCAGTATCACCTCCTCTTAGTGAGTCCCTGTACACTTCTAGAGCAACTTCCAGATTCTTTCAAAATATAAACAAGAAAACATGACAGGATCTATTTAAAAATTAATATGAATTATAATCACTTACCTAGTTCGATTTTTCCACCTATTCAACAACTCCGAACAATCCAAATCAACATAAATATGTTTCAAACATATCTTTTAAATATCTCTATAAATACATTTATCAAGTTTCTTCTCTATAAATACATCTCTTCAACCTCTCTCTCTTTCACTGTTTTAGAATCAATTATTTCCAAATAACTACCATAATATGGCTTAGGAACTTTTGAATATGCCTCCCTGATGAGTTAAATAGTCCATACATCAAACTTGTAAACTCCATTGCGCATTGATTTTTTTAAGTAGTAAAATAAGACTAAAAGTAGCCATTAGAGGTTTTCAAAAATTGTAAACGATGGAAAGGATGATATAAAATGGAAGAAAATGGAAAGGGCAGGATTAGTACACTAATAAAATGTGATTCTAATGAAAAATATTATTTTTAATAGATTTTAAGTGAGTCAAAAATTGAAAACCAAGATGGATACTGCTAAAACCTGTGGGATAAACATTGGATCTTCCCTTGACATTGTGCTTGGCCCGGCTACACCCTATGGATTCTCCTATCGTACGCATCAATGTGAACTGTGCGCCACTCTCCATAGAAGGCCTAAGTATTCCACCACCTGGTTGGTGGATAAGGTCATGTGCTGCAGTCTGAATATTCACACCACCTATGCAAATTTTTTGTCACACCAAACTCCAAGTTCCATGTCTGCTATGAATTTGTGCAAAAACTTACAGCAGTCAAATTCTCACAGATGATTTCAAATTTCTACTGTAAATATAATATTTTACATTTCCATTACTATTTTTTTTTAAAATAATACAAAATTTAAATAATATTTTATCATCATCAGATATCCCTTCAACATTTATTTTGAATAAAATATGTATAAGTTTGAAATTAATTTAAAAACTATTGACATCCCCCACAATTTAGATAATAATTACTATTTTATGAACACTTAACAATATTCAGATTAATATATTCTAATGTACATAGATTTTCCTGGATCCGAAAACCTTTTCCAAAGTATAACAAGATTCTTAAACATATATTTGAACATATATTATTTAAGGAAATTATTAAAAAAAATTAGTAAATTTTTTCATTATTATTTATCAGGGGAACTCATTGTGTCAAAACATATTTTATATGTAAATTCACTTAATGAGGATGCATTCTGTTAAATGATAATATGAAACTTTTTTGATTGAAGAATCAAATTTCAGTGTAAGACAAGAGATTCAATATTCGAAAAATGAGGACATAAAGAATGTGTGAGGGTGTCTACCTCTTGAGAAACAAATAATGTTTGGCCAGAAACTATATAAACATATTACATTAGACCTTTTAATTTGGAAGAAGACGGGTGACGGAGGAGTCGATGGGAGATGACTTACATTCATTATAGAGAGATAACAAACAATAAACATGACCACAAATGCACCAGTTTCACCTGGATTTGGTCGGGTAGAAGCTCCACATGTCCACCTCCAAGATGCCAGGAACACCACCGGAATACTAGAAGTCCAACCAAAATGCCATAAACCTTGCCCGAATGACAGAAGTGTTGCCATTTATTTTCTTCCTATTTACTTTAGAAAATTTTACACATCTGCACTACACAAGGCACTATCCAAAGTGCTGTGGTGTTTCCCTTCGTGGTGTACCATGTGTGGTCTGAAATTTGGACCAGACCATAAAATCACACCTAATTGGGGCAATAACCATTATTGGCCGACCTTATTAATTGCTAAATCAAAAAATTGATATAGCCGAATAAATTGGTTAAGTTGCCAGCCGATGTGGTGCCAAGCTACACCAAGTGCCCTAAAAGATACAAAGGAATATGTAAACTCTATCATGGAACATTTACAGTCATCAATTACTGTGAACATATAATCTCTCATTCACACGAGATACCCGAATGAGTAAGGGTATAATTAATCATCAAATCTTAATTGGTCACTCTAATTAGCACTGATGTGTGGTAAACTCATCGAAGAAATCCTTCTCTGATATAATTAGTATCATTTTCTTTTATTCAATATCCTCTAATATGGAGGTGATAGATCACGTCTTCACCCCACAATCACCTTAGTAGATTAGTTGCAGGCTTTGAGCTTGGACGGTTTCGAATCCCCCGATTAGAAACTCGTAGGTCGTAGTCAAAGACAACTGCCATCTACAAGGCATCTTTGGTGTCTTAGGTCTAAGGACCACTTACATAACCATGACATAATCAAACTGATTGACGATAGGTATAATATCAGTCAGGGATTTATACAGACCTGTTTAATGAAGTCTCTCTCTAAAGAGCATCGACAATTTGTTATTAATGTCCCCACACTAATGACTACGGAATCGGTCATACTTATCATATGCTAGACAATGCTATTCTATCCGGATACTTCAATTTTATTGTCAAGCATCCTTCCAATAGGAATGTTTGGAGCACATGTTTAAGGACTAGTGATCATTGTATCGTGATCTTATCATAATTAACTTAGTCATTGGATATAATCATTGAATTCAATTATAAGCATCACAATTGCATTATAATGACTATATATTGTATCAATGAAATTGAAATGAGATGTGGAATGGGATATTGGAATGCAGGCCACATATAGTTCCAACATGGTGTATATCATATTTTATATTATATCAAGAATATCATTGGACAGGGTATTTTATTCTCAAGGGAAGGAGGTTTTTTACCAGAAATCTATATGGATACTGATTATGTAGGACCAACAGTTGATCGATGATAATCTCTAAATGCATCATGAAGTCATGCATCTTCTAATGCCAATTGGAGATCATTTTATCTTATTATCCTCATCTTTATATGAAATTTCAATCTCATGCATTAGATAAATAAATTGGTAAAAATAACACTTATTTAATATGATTTGTAGCATAATTCACCAGCCCACTAATTCTTATTGAAAATATGCTTAAAATATTTAATGATTTTTACCCTCCTCCCTTTAATATGTTAGCTTAAAATTTTCAGGGAAAGAGATAAAAAACAAAAAAATAAAACAATTTGGTTTATGAGCAGAGCAAGCGAGTGCAGCCGGCCTCAAGCAAGCGAGTGCAGAGGCACTCAAGCCCGCTTATGTCCGGTGAGCGTCGTTGTGGCCAAGGCGCCACTTGAGGCCCACTTAAGGTCCAAATAGGGGCCCATATAAGGAACACACAGAGGCATGTGCACGCAAATGAGATGGAAGTCTTAATCATTTTGATCTATAATATCGGTTGCGAATTTTATAGCTTTTCATGTTTTAAAGTTTTTCGATATGGGATTTGCTCTCAACGTTTCTTTCAACTTCGCATTGTGCCAGGACGAGAAGAAATCAAGAGGTCGCAGCCCAGCCGGCCAAGAGGTGAATGAAATTCAGGAAGCAAACATAATCGGTCATCGAGCCAACACAGCACAAAGCCCGTGCAATGTCAGCCTGTCTTAAGTAAAAGAATATGATCTCAACCGTCCGGTCTTCTTAAAGAAGATCGAACGGTGAGATCTGCTTCTTACTAATTCATTTGTTTTCTTTCTTTTTTCAGGATTTCTGATTGGCTGCAACTAATGATGTGGATAGCGGGTCAATCGAATCAGGATGGCAGAAAGTGTAGATGATAACACCCTAAATTCGGTATTTATTTAAAGCAATTTTGCACGATTTTATACATTTAACGGGATTAAAAGGGGTTTTTATCATATATTTCATGAAATTAATGTTTTCAAGTGATTTCTGATTTTTTTCCTAATTTTCTATTAATTTTATGAATTTTTAGGGATTTATTTGAGCTTGAAATAATTATTTTAAAATGAAAATGGCAGGTTTAATATTTAATTTCGAGGTTAATTAGTATGGGGATGAATTACTAAATTCTCTAGAATTTGGTGGAATTTTTTAGATTCTTTAGGATTTATTGGATTTTTCTGAGATTTATTTAAGTGAGAAATGAATTTTTAAGAGGAAAAGGATATATTTTTAAGGAGAAAACGAGCTTTAAATTTTTTTTACTCTTTTAGGGGCTTTTCGTAATTACGACTTACAATTATATCCCTAAAAACAGCTCTCGGTAGTGACACATACACATTATGTAAAAGTTGCAGGGATTTAATTGAAAATATGCTTGGTATTTTTGTGATTTGAAGAAAAAATCAGAAGAGAGAGAATGCGCAAGGGGCATTCACAATTACTTTTGGGCGGCGTTCAGCAGCAATTCCACACTTTCTAAAGAACTTTTGTGCAAAAAAGAATTCAAAATGCGCCCGCCAATGAGAGGACGACACATCATGGCATGTTAAAAAAGAAATGAATAAATAAATGAATTTAAATCCAATGGCTTAAATTAGTTCAAAATTCATTTATTAATATCTTTTGATCCTAAAGTCCGATTGACATGATTTTTTTATGGATTTTCTTGTCTTGATCCCCTCTTTCAATCTATATGGTTGGATCATTTAGATCAAGCCTACATTTATAGATAAAAATTAATTACTAAATGGGGGTAAAATGGTGATTTTGACCATGTAACCTAAGCATAAAAGCTAGATTTTGAGAGGGGGAGCTCATTCTTGATGGTTCTCTATCACAGCTGCAAGACAGAGAGGAGTTCCAGCTTGGATCAACCTATTTGGTACTTTTTACTTCTTTGTATTTGAATTGTTCGTGTATTTTGGATGATGTTAGTTTAATTTCTTGATTGTTCTTCTTGATTCTGTTCTGAACTTCTAAATCGTTTGGCTTGAGCGGCATGTATAAGCCCTTACTAGGATTGAGAGGAGAAATTGAGAGATTTACCTAGCTATTCCAAGTGCACATTAAAACAAAACTATAAAAAAGCTTCAATTTCTAGGAGATTAAATTCCCCTTTTTATTATCCAATATAGTAGTTATTTTTGAATTATCAACCTACAGAACCAACCAAAACAAATCAAAATATTCTCCTCTCAACTTCTCTAATTGACCCCTTTGACCCTTTTCTTTGGATCAAAGAAGCCAATTTAGAGCCCCATATTCTTCTATTCCTCTCATCTCTTCTACCCCCCTTTCTAAATTTCTCATATAATTAGGGTGATTTGATCTTCATTGAAGATCAAATTAACTTTATTTAGTGTCAAATTATTCAATTAGATCATCAATTGAATTACCTTATAAGCTTCCCTTGGACGATACCCTTTACTTATCACTACACATCTTAAGTAGGTTTTTATAAATTTTATTGTATAAGCTGAAATTTACAACGACAAGGGATTAAATTTGGTAAAATTGACCCCTATTTTTGGTTTATCAGTAGACAAGGATGCTGACGGGGCAAGGGGGTGCACCGTATTAATCAGTGTCCATGACTGTGATTTAATCTCAGCCGTCGGATCCCAGATGAAGGGGATCAGACACTCAGGGGCAGTTCTGTCCATCCCTGCCACTTGCCGTTGACGCCGACGCCAGACGGTGGTTTTCGGCTGAGGGGGGGTGGAGGGAACTGCCAAGGCATCCGACTGCCTTGGAGGATGCCCAAGGCCATCCTAGTGCATCGATGGTCCTAGGGGTTCCTTCCCAAGCCATAAAAAGGGTTCGAAGGCCCCTAATTTTGGTATCTTTCGACTGAGAATCAAAGTAGTGGTGGGACAAAGTTCTGACGACGAGACCACAGGGGAGAGGAGTGACACCTTGCCCATTTCTTGGAATGCTTAAGACGACACCTTAGGAATATTGGAGTTCCCTGGATTCGCGCCAGCATGGAAGAGAGTGGTGGGGATGCACGGCAAAGTCAGGGGCAGTGAACGGCGCCCCCATCTTCCATCACTCGAATCAAGGCAATTCAGGTGAGTGATCTGACCTTCTTGGGTAGATGTCTATTTTGTTAAATACTTGGACACTTGAATTTGATTGAAATCAAAGTTGGATGTGTTTATTTTCATCGCATTCAGTAGATCCATGTTGTTGAGGCATTTCTTCGAGCACTTATTGTGCATTCAAAGTTTCTCATCGACTTAATAAGTTCTTGTCGATTTATACTTATATATATCGAAATATGAAAAATACGCCTCTTATTTCAGTCTCTGTCTGGCATTCTGTCGAAAACCTCTTGGGTATCAATTTTCAGCCATTAAAATTATACAAAAATATATACATGTATATATACTTATTAATTACTCTTACTAACCCTTTATTTTATCTTAATCTCTCTCTCCCTATCTAGCTAGCTAGTTAATTATATCATAAACTTACCAAACTCTCTTAAGGTTAAACTCTTAGTATATATATATATATATATATATATATATATATATATATATATATATATATATATATATATATATATATATATATATATGTGTGTGTGTGTGTGTGTGTGTGTGTGTGTGTGTGTGTGTGTGTGTGTGTGTGTGTGTGTGTGTGTGTGTGTGTGTGTATTTCTCTATTCCCTTAGTCTGCATCTTAATAGATCTATTACTCCTTATTTCTCCTATCTAAGATATAACTTACTATTAGTTAACTAAATAAACTCCTATCCTTCATCGGTAGTAACTAAATGAACTCCTATCTTCTCTAATTTTTCTACTATCTACATTAACATCCCCCATGAATATAATAGCCTTACCTATTTTCAATTACATTACTTCTTATTATCTTTAAAATCTATAACTACTACTATATAAGATCTGACATTTCCTCTCTCTAATTCCTCCATCTACTTAACATCTTCTCACTCTCTAACTACTTATCACTTACTGTATTTACTATCATTATAATTATCATTATTACCCCTTAACTACTCAACTATTAAATACACCTCTAAAGGCCAGTCCCTATGGAGACGACCTTACTCTAACTATATGTCTGAGTGAGTTCTATATCTTTAATCAAATTTATTTGATTCAGGCAAATTAAAATCAAAACAACATTCAACATTAGCACGCAATTTGCCGTCATCAAGCGATGCTCAACTTCTGGTTACTGCTTGTCTATTGAAGGAAGCTTGGTTATATGGAGGAGTAAGAAGCAGAATGTTGTGGCACGTTCAAGTGCAAAAGCAGAATTTTGTGCTTTATGGATCAAACACTTGGGGTGTGTGAAGTCTTGTTGATCAAAGGACTCTTCTAAGAGTCACAACTATATCCTCAAAGCAGTATCACCCTATACTGTGATTATCAATCCACGATTGATATTTGTCATAATCATGTTCAACATGACATAACAAAGCACATTGAGATAGATCGTCAATTGATTAAACAGTAAATTGAAGTAATACCATACAACCTGCCTTTGTGGGATCTTCAAGACAAATGGCAGATGCCTTCGCCAAAGGATCGCATGAGCTCATTTCAATAAATGTTGGATAAGTTGGGGATGATTAACATCCCTTCTTGGCTTGAAGGGGGCTATTAGTTATGCTATTTCTTTGTTCTCCCCTGCTCTTCTCAGAATTAATATGGGACATATTTATATATGTGGCCGATGGTCGCTTTTATTTTCAGCGAGTGAGTATTTATTTCTCACGAGAGAAATAAATCACTTAAGTGTGGAACCCATATCAAGTGTAATTGTGTCACTATTTAAACTGGTCTCAGACTAAACATGAAGCATCATTCAAAATCATAGCCGACACTGGGAGAAACGGTGTCAGCAGACCTAGAGTGCAGGAGAGATTAGTGAAGTGGGAATTGCTTTTATCACCCTTTATTATTTGGCTAACAACTATGTTTGTCTAGTCCTTTTTGCTCATTAATACATGAGCGAGTAAAGGATAATTACATTCATATTTATTTTATTTTTAATTAGCCTTAACAATATCAATTGTAAAACATCTATTGGATAAGCCAAACTCAAATTGATATAAATTCCCTCAAATTTGATATATTTTGTGTAGATTAGAGGTGATATATTTAATTTTCTATCAAACAAAAAGTTTTTTCCTCGATATTTTTTCAAAAAATAAATGATTAGTTTGCTTAATGTGGACTAATCTTCGTAAGTATGAGAGTTGACCATGTCAATAGACTAACCAGTGAATGTAGATTGGACTAAAATTTGACCAATAATATATAATATATCTAAATGTGTCGACTAAAGTTAGGATCAACATACCTTTCGTCTTGACTTTGTTGTCAAATGCCAACCATCCTCGTTAATGAGAAGATACTATGCATTCAATCAATGCATTTAACTCCAAACTGATTGCTTTCTTTACAGATGATGTCAGGGACATAAAATGTCAGTTGACCACATCTTGACCTACATCCTAATTCAATGACCAAGATTCGAATAGTTCGTATAGCTCTTCAGGAAATAAACCCCATCGATGAACATTCATCAAAATCAATCTAGGCGTTTTAAATGGGTGCTCTTTAACTGATTATTCAATAATTGGAGATAGTAAGTTAAAAAACTTTAGAAGTCGAAATATATATCTGTGAATCACTGTACAAAATGAGTTTTTGAAGACTGATATTCAATGAATTAAACCCTGAAGATTAGATCCTGGAATGACCTTTAACTTCCAATCCACTAATTCACGTCCAAACTCCACCAAGCACTTGATAAAATTATATTGATCTGAATTATGAAGAGAATTCTTGCGTAATCTCGGCTGAACCATTATCATAGGTCTACCAAGGAAAAAAACTTGAGTTTTACATGATATCACAAGATTTAAGCATTCAAGAGGGCAAAGAAAAGCTTCCCCTTGACAAAAAAATGAAATTACCATTAACAAATAAGAAAAAAAATCTCTCACTAGAGAAGGGCCCTCGGCAGCCCTGGCAGTCAGATACCTTCCAAATCTCAAGCATCCTCTCTGATGATAACGGATTGGAGCTTTTGACTAAGATCCCTGATCTCAGGGGAATCTAGTTCTTCAGGGGATAACCAAGAGTTCAAGGACAGCTTAATGGCCTCATTTGGGCTAAGCATTGCCATCTTTGCTTTGTATTTCTCATCCCCAAATCCCCACAATCTTTCCAGTTTAGTAATTGATGGATCTTCAACAAAGCTTCTGATAGTTTCTTGAATAGCTTCAAACCATCGTGGCCGAGCCAGCCTGAGAAACCCAACCATAGCCATAATGGGCAGATTGATAGACCCAAGATCCGATTCTACCTGGGTTTTCCTCCCATGATAATCAGACCCTCCTATCTTCAATAGCCCGAGAGAGTCCGCTAAGTCGCCGAACACTATCAGAGTATCTCCCATTTAGCAGGGCAAAAACATAATGAAATAAAATAATTCAATTTCATATCATCATCACCTGTCATCTTTCCATCCCATCGGTAAACCTCCATGGCATGAAGACCTGAAGATGCGAGGCTCCTTATAACAGGAACAGAATTCTTCAAGGACCAGGGATGAGCCAGAGCAGAAATTCCCCCTGTTCTGCAGACCAACTTCACAACCTCTTCTGCAGGCGGCTCACTGCCGCTGCAACCATTAAACACCAGAATTCCATGTCAAAATGACAGTTTTTCCATAGGAGAAGACAAATATTAAGGGCTCGTACGTCGAATATGCAGGCCCACCATCATAAAGATAGCTGCTGAAGGCCTGCTTAAGATCTCCGACATAGCTGGCTTCGACCATGGCACGGGCGACGTGGAGCCGCCCCGGCGCCACGCCATCGCCGGCGATCTTCGCAAGATGATCCCATTCAATGGGCATTTTCAGATTACTTAGTTTTTTTAGCATGTCTCTTGCACGAAGATATCGACCTTCTCTAATGGTGGAGAGGGTCTTGCCCAGCTCCTCATGTGGCGACGGACCGTAGCTGCTGTAGTAGGCTAGGAGATGAACTGACTCCTCGGCTCCCGAACTTTCCTTTCAAGATAAACATCATTCCTTTTGGGCTGTTTAGTATAATTAAAGAAGAAATTATATTTTTGAAAAAAAATTGTATCAACTCTCTTTTTAAGCGCAAAAAATCCATTTTTGGGCTGCGGGAGTAGAATTTTTGGAAGAAATTTGCATATAACTAAATAATGAAACCGAAAATATTACCTATGAGTGAAGATACAGCTTATCTCAACTCCAGGAATTAGTCTGATACCCAGTTTTCGGGCTGCAGCAGAGGCTTCAGATACTCCTTCCATAGTGTCATGATCTGTCAAAGCGAGAATCTTCACCTGCACAAGCACAAGGGATGAAGATTTATCGACACATACAAAAATTAATGATAGTTCTTCAAGGTGCATGAAATAAATATCCACGCGGTAACAATTTAAAAGAGGAAGGGATAATTATTATTCCTAGCATTATTCATCGAGGATATGATAATTTATGACAGTAAAGAAGCGCAAAGGATAACACATTCTCATTGATGAAAACATCATTCATTGAAAATATGAAAATTTATTGCAGCATGGAAGGGGAAAGGACAACATACTCTCCTCGATGAGAACATTAGTCATCAAGAAATTAAGTTTTATGGTAGTATAGAAGCGTAACGGACGATAAATTATCATTGATGCGAACATTTTTCATCGAAGATATGATTTTTTTAAAGAAGATATGATAATTTAGGACAGTATACAAGCGGAAAGGACAACATATTATCCTTGATAAGAACATCATTCATAAAAAATATGATCATTTATGACAGAGTAATAGCAGAATTGACAACATATTCTCCTTAATGCGAATGTTGTTCATCAAAGATAAGAAGATTTATGATAGTGTAACATATTATCCTCGATGCGAACAGTATTCATCAAATATATGAGAATTTACGGCAGTATGAAAGCGGAAGATACAACATTTTCTCTAGGACGCGATAAATATTGATCAAGAATATCAAAATCACGGGTAATTTCATCAGTGTCAGAAAATTTGTCAAGGATACGAAAAGAACCTCTAGCGAAAGGGGGGGGATGAGTGATTGATGGAACATGAGATTGATTGAATCACGTGATTAGAAGTTGCCAGATTATTCACCCCATTTCGATGAGCGCGCTCAACTACGGCCTTGGGGGACAAGAAACCATCGCTGCGATTGGAGTGACAGTGGAATTCAAACAGCATCTTCTCATCGCGCCACGGAAGAAATTCCCCGGCGGAAGAATCTGATCGAAAAGCCCAATCTTTGATATACTTGGCGGCCAATGCATGATCTGGCGTTCCCTTCTTCTTGCTCCCCTTCTTCCTCGTCTTCCTCCCTCGCCCCTCCCCCGCCATAGCCTACAGAACCTAGCTCCACTGTCCCCCCTCCCCCCCCGGAGTAGGGAAAAGTATATATGTACTGTATATATATAATATATATTTACATATACGTATTTACACATATATGTATTAAGTGCATTCGTAAAAAATAATGAGTAATCCAAAGCTTCTATTTAACCCTTGAAGAATCTTGGATTTTAGGATTCGGTAGCCGTCATCAATCGCATCACAGTCACGGTGACGGCATCATTACAGATGATGTGACGGTGACGGTGACGGAGTTACGGCCCGTGACGGTGATAGTGATGGATGATGACCTGGTCGTGACGGTGACGTGACAGTGACGGGGGGCATTGGACGGGGGACTTGACGGGACGGCCGTCATGGATGACGACCGAGAAGGATTTTTTAAGACTCTTTAAAAATCACAAAAAACCTTGATTACTGCTAGATTTAAACTTTCTGATGGCTGAGATTTCGCCACGTGGCATCACTAAATTGATTTCTTCGCATTTTGCAGAAAAGTCCTTGCATTAATGCGCACGCGCAAAAGGACGTCGCTTAAAAATAATTGGAGATATACCCCTCATATTCTCTCTCCTCCAATGGTTTTTCTTCCTGTCACGCGTGATAGTGATGCCTTTTGGTGACGGGGACGTGACGGGATGCGACAACGGGGGACGCGTGGCATGTTGTAATGGATTTTTCCAAAATCCGTGGATGTGTGACAGGATGGTGATAATCTCAAATTTTGAGGTTTTAATTCATCATTGGTAATTGAGATTATTTATTAAAAATATATTTAACCATTCTTACTTAAGAATATTTAGTTAGTGATGAGTACGGATCATCTCCACATCGAACGATGATTAAGGATTTAATTTTCTTACTATAGTGGTTGGCAATACACGAAGAAATAAATATGATAATAAAATTGGCAAAATAGTAATATCGAGGAAATGTAAGTAGAATTGCGCGAAGTGTTACGAGAACAAGGTAGAGGGTGTGACGAATACGATATTGATTGAATCCACGAACGGTATATGACAAAAAATAGAGATGAGATTATGGGGACGTAAGTGAAATGATAAATGAAAAGATAATAAAAACTATAATTATGATAATGATGATGTTAGGAGAGAAACAATGTAAGGCGAGGATACTTACCTAAGATCATTACGTTCCACCAGGATCACGGCGATTTGTGAGTGTCGGTAAGCTCCCCCTCTTCTCTTATGCTTCTTCCCACACGCCCAATACACCAAGAACACACTTGATGGATCTCAAAACTCACTATCTTTCGATCAGCCCACACAAGTAGGAAGCAATTTCAAGATGAATTTCACAATGATCCAGACCTCTATTTATACAGTAGAGAGTATGGACGGAAAGAGGAAAGGAAGACGAAGCAATGCTGAAAATTTCAGCTCAATCGGAGTTTTAGATTAAAAGTTATGGCCGTTTGAAGTTGAGTCAATCCTAGCCCTTGATTTCCTTCTCTCTCCTCATCAGCATCCTCATTTTCCGTTCCCGTTAGATAGTCAAATCGCTTGAGATTTCGTGTCATTTCGTCTCTTGCGCATGTGCTTTTTGGAGTCCACGTGTACCTGAAAAAAAGGACAGAGAAAAAACGATAAATAACTCTTTCTCGAGGTTTACGTAGCGGGACGTCCACGCGTGCCACATCACCTCTATCTCTTTTTTCTTTTCTTTTTTTATCTCTTCGTCAAAGGATTCGATCACGCCACGTGTACACGCGCGGGCTAGTGTACGCATGGCACCGCCGTCATGCAGCCACGTCGCCATTATTGTTTCAAAGAAGAAAAAGAACAAAAGCCTTTTTTGTCTTTTTGCAGATCAGTCCACGCAGCATTAATCGCGAAAAAAATTTACCCTTTTTTATTGGGCCACGTCATTCTACGCCAGAAAATATCAAAATTTGATACATCAGGAATAAATGCAATAATTGCTTCGCAAATTGCAAAATGATGATTGCTTGACTAATGATTGGCTGACGCATCAGCGAACGCTATGATTCATCGCTGTTCGACGAATCGAACGATGACATGTGGCAGCACAACTACAACAGCTAAAAATATATTTTAAAAATCATATTAATTAAAATAAATGCCCAAAAATATATATAAATAAATATTTTGACATAGAAAATTCATATCATTCCAAATTTAATGTCGAACAATTCCAGAAAAATCATATTCCGTCTCAAAAATGATATTCTTTTAGAATTTATTGTAAGAAAATTCCCAAAAATACACAAAAATGTAAAAAAAATTAAAAAATCATTCTAAAAATAGATTTAATCACTTTAAGCTTGGTAACATGCAAATGTGAGTGATTTAATGCAAATAGAAATGTAAATATGATCATATTAAAGTCCCAAATATGCATGTTGTCAGACGGTGATGCGATGGAATTTTTGTCACATCATGGTCCATCACGGATCATCATTCATCCCATCATGTCTGGGGCGTCATGTCCTGGACGTGCCATTCCCTATTGGATTTAGAAAGCAAAAGTTAAGGTTTGATGAGGGGACAATGGATAACGTACAAATGAATTGGATGTGGCAGACATGGTTTGATTGTCCTGGTTTTAGCAATGACCTAAACCTTATCTAAAGTTCTGCCCTCGGACTAGATACAGACCACCGACAAGGGAATTGGATGCGGAAGATAGGGTTTGATTGTCATAGTTGGTTCCCAGTTTTAGCAATGACTTAAAACTTTATCTAAACTTCTTCCCCTCGGACTGGATTTGGACTGACTCGGCAATCCACCTGGAAACAATAGACCTACTTTGTCTCGATTCGGTCTGGTTTGACTAGTCCCTTGTCCTAGTGAACCTGGGTGGCAAAACGGTAATACGCAATGTTCCCTTCTAAGGGGTTGGTTATGATGTCCCAGATCCCAATATTATTCCCAGATCCCAACAAGGGGTTGGATTCTTTTCTGAATTATGAGGTAAAGAAATCCAAAACCTCCATATATATGTATATTATTTATTTAATAATTGCACAACATTCACAGCTAATTCATTTTTTTGTTAAAGCGTGTGTTGAGTATGCTATATTTGAATAAAAAGATGCTTTGCTAATTTTATTAATAGTTTCCGACTTACTCCAGTTTTATTTTTACACCATACTTCAAAGTCCAACAACTCCAACTCGTTGTCTTCCATGGGCCGCAAAGTGGCAAGCACATTGGCTAATGTTGAGTCCAGTATTCTAGCTATACACTCCCTATGAAAAACCTGACATGTGTACATTTTTCTATTATCAATGTTGTCGACATGGCACAAATAGTCACAATCCTTCTATTTTGGTATCTGAGATCTGGTACCAGCATCCGTCGTCATACACACAAAACAAGATCCCTCCCAATATCCAATATCTGATATCCAGACTGGTATGTGATGTCGGCATCCATCACCATATAGTTTTTTTCTTCCATATCTTGGGGAAACCGCTATAGTGGAGGGAGGAATGGGACAGATGACTATGACGGTAAGGGACAAAAAAATGACGAATCGTAGGTGGGGAGTTTGCGGAGCTGTCACCATGTAAATTATTGTAATGAGCCCATCATTGGCCATTTGCCCGCCTCGTTCTGTATCTGATATCCGATATCCTGTACAAGGGCGAATCTAGGCTGATATGCTATATCAACATCCATCACCATCTATTTTTTTCTCACATGTCGTAGTGGTTGCCCTGAGACATCCATTGGAATGGAAAGACAAATAAGACGGTGACTATGACAGTAAGGGACGGTGATAAGTCCAAATTGAGGGGTTTTATGTCGTTATTTTGATTCAGACTTAACTAACAATATTTATGAAAATTTCCCACTTAAATACCCAATAATTAATATAGGGAAAGTAAGGGGTCGATCCATAGAGAGGCAGAAAATTAATTTCAAATTTTTTTCTCAAGCTTGGGGTGAAGACAATGATTTTTAAAAGTGAAAATACAATTTCTGAGATTTTTCTAGATTTTTATGTAATTTTTATATTTTCCTGTGATTTAAGTTAAAGCCACAACAGAAAAATAATAATTCTACAATAATTTTCCTATTTTCATTAACAGAAAAAATCCAAATTAAATATTTCTAGAATTTTTTAGAATTTAATTTATGAGAAAAACCACTAGAAATATTAAAAAGGAGAGTTAGAGATTTGTTAGATGTTAAAATGAATGTAAATTGACTATATGAATTTTCTGGGGGTATTCCTATTTTTTCAGAAATTTTAAATGCAGAAAATAGTTTTTTTCTATTTTCTGCTTTTTACTGATTTTTTAATAATATTTAAATACTAAAAATATAAAACTTACCTGCTCTGGCTATCACCGGCGGCTGCGGCGGCAGAGCGCGACGGCGGCAGGACAATGGCGGCAGAGCGGCGGCAGCGGCGGACCGACGGAGCGACGGCGGAGCGGCGGCGGCGGCAGACCAGTTGGGCCGGCAGGGTATGGTGTGGCCCATATAGGGCTGGCCTTAGTGGGTCAGCCTACTGAGGCTCAGCCTAGTTTGGTTAAGTGGGGACTTAGCCAAATGGGCTTAAAACCTATTGGGCTTAACCCAATGGTCAGGACTTAGCAGATTTGGCTAAGTCCTACACAGGGCTACCCTGTGCCCTGGCGTCATACGCTGCCCGCGCACGGACCGGCGGGCAGAGTGTTGTCCCTGCCGCACAAGCACCGCACGGCAGCACATGGTGGCGATATAAGAGGGAAATTTTGATTTTTGAGATGATAAAAAATGATATTTAAATGCCACTTTTTTTTGGGATTCAAAGTGGGGAATGCCTGAGAATCTGGAGAGAGACTGGGAGATATTTTAGAGGGGGAATGAACGTGTTTAGAGAGAGAAAATGTCGAAATGAGAGGATAGAGAGAGAGAGAGAAAATGAAGAGATAGAGAGAGAAATTGAAGAGATATTGTAGAGAGAGTTTGAGAGGGAATTTGAAGGTGTAAATGAAGGGGTTATGTAATGAAAAATTTTAGGGGATAAACTATGGATATGGATGAAGATCTAGAGGGAGAAATAACAAATTCTAGAGCGAGAAAGGGTCAAAATGAGGAGATAGATAGAGAAGATGAAGAGAGAGTGTAGAAAGAGTTTGAGATATAATTTGAATGTGCAAATGAAGATTTTTTATGAAATTTGTAGGGGAGTAACTAGAAATATGGATGAAGTTCTAGAGAGAGAAAATACCTATTCTAGAGAGATAAATGAGAGCTTAGAGTGGGAAAACGATGAAATTTTAGGGTAAATGGATGGAAAATGATGGAGAAAGTAGAAATCTAAGATCCTAAAGCCTCAATGCAAGTTTACTAAGCCCTCAATGCTTCCTCTCAAGTATAGATCCTTATATTTCACCAGGATCAAGCATTTTTCAATGCATAAAAGAGATGAAATTAAGAGAAAACTTCTATAAACTTAATTGAGCAGGTTGAACAACCTGGATTCTGAAAAATGTCTTGTCCTTCTTGCCAACCATTTGCTAGACTACGTCTAGAGTGAGGGAAAATGAGGGAGAAAAAGTCTATTTATACATTGAGCGAATTACTAAAATACCCTTTTGGGCATTTTCCATTATCTTTTATTGCACCATTTTTCCTCTTTTCTCAATTGGTTGGGAGCCCAATTGACAGGTCAAGTAGTGGCCCATCTTCCTCAGATTTCACTTTTGAAGGTCCACAACTCCACTTGATCATTTCAAGCCTATTTGTAGAATCACTAAGCTCGCACAAATTCTCCAAGTCTTTAAGAGTTACCATCTTCTCATTCCTATAAATTTCTGCACATGTGAAACTATATAATACTCATTAGTACTACAATTGCTTGACTTCAATAAGTTTAGTGAAAAATAACCATAATGTACTAAACTTTTTTGTATGTTATCAGACAAGACAGATGACGAATAGTTGGTGGGGAGTTTGCGGAGCTGTCACCATGTAAATTATTGTAATGGGCCCATGGTTGGCCGTTTGCGCATTTCGTTCGGTACCCGATATCATGTACAAGGCCGAAATCTAGACTGATATCTGACATCCGAATCCAGCACCATCTATGTTTTCCTCACATATCCTAGCGGTTGCCATAAGACATCCACTAGAATGGAGAGATGAAAGGGACAGATGATTAAGCGACGGAACAACTGACGAATCATAGATAGGGAGTTTGCGCAGCTGTCATCATGTATATTATTGTAATGGCCCCATCGTTGGCCATTTGCGCGCCTCGTTCGGTATCCAATATCTGATATCCTGTAAAAGGCCGAAATCTAGACTGATATCTGATATCGACATCCATCACCATCTATGTTTTCCTCACATATCCTAGCGGTTGCCTTAAGACATCCACTATAATGGAGAGATAAACGGGACGGATGATTGTGACGTTAAGGGACGGAATGGATGACGAACAGTTGGTTGGAAGCTTGATGTATAGTGCAGTGACGTGGACGGGATGGTTTTTTTGTCTCAGGACGAAAAAATCGTACCATTCGCGAGGTTGGATGAAGATCGGGATGGGAATTCATCACGAGACCTCTGGACGGGATGGTTTTCGTCCGCTCGAACGAAAAAACTGTCCCGTCTGGAGGTCTCAGACGAAAAAACCGTTCCGTCAGTATCCCTGCACTGATTCCGGACGTCAGACGGGACGATCTTCGTCCCATCTCGTCCATCGTCCATGTCCGGGACGATCCAGAAGTAGAGAGTGCAGGGACGCGGATGGGACGGTTTTTTTGTCCCAGATGTCTGCGAGGTTGGACGAAAATTCGTCCTGAGACCTTCAGACGGGACGGTTTTCGTCCACGGACGAAAACCGGCCCGTCCGCGTCCATGCAATGATTCCGGACGTCTGACGGGACGATCTTCTCCCAGTCCCGTCCTTTGTCCACGTTCCGGACGCGGACGAAAACCACGTGAAATTACCACGTGAAATTACTGCAATGGGCCCATCGTTGGTTGTTCACGGTTCTTTCGGTCACTGAGAGGCTATAAATAGAGGCGCAGAGCTCTAGGGTTAAAGTTACCATCGGAAATTTCTTCGGCGGCTCTCTCCCTCTGCAGGTATGGCGATTAATCTCTTGTCTACCCTGCGATGTTGCAATTTTCGATGTTTATTTCTTCGTATGCGTGATTTTTAAAGATTATCGGGCTTTAATTCGTGCAATTTTTTCGATTTCTTGCCGAGTTTGCTTTCACATCCGTCTGATCAATCGAGAGGTGACTGAGTGAATTTTTCTTGTTGAGGATGAGTGAATTTCCCTTGGAATCATGTTACGATTCTGGCAGAGGAATGATGAGGATGATAATTGGTCCGTGTTTCTGATGTAACATGACTGATCGCCTTTTACCAAACTCTGACCCTGCAGAAGTGTATAGCGCCTCATCTCATCAGCGTAATCGAAGATTTTTCCGACTTTATACGATGCATATTTTTCTCCTTTAATTCGTTTTTCCGCATTCCGCGTTTATGTTTGTTTGATCGATCTACGGATCAGCCAATGATGACAATTTTAAGGCTTGTTTCTCAAAACATTCGCAGTGGCCGCCTGAGAACTTTCGCCTTTCGCCGGGCTTGAGAGTTCCTGCTGTTCATCTTCCTTCCTTGGATGTCTGAGGCATAAATCATCAATATCATCGTTTAACCACCGGATGCAATAACAACATTATAGAAAATCTTAGCACTATCGTTTTGTTATCTTCCAAATATAGATAATTCCCGGAAGAAACGCCGATTGCATCAACTTTACTGTCTCAATTCTTCAGCAATAGCATCTTATGATCTTCCTAATTTTTACAACGAACCGACTGCTTGCAGAGGAAGCATAAATCAAGATGGGTAAGGAGAAGACGCACATCAACATCGTGGTCATTGGCCATGTCGACTCCGGCAAGTCGACCACCACCGGGCATCTGATCTACAAGCTCGGCGGAATCGACAAGCGTGTGATCGAACGATTCGAGAAGGAGGCAGCGGAGATGAACAAGAGATCGTTCAAATATGCGTGGGTTCTGGACAAGCTCAAAGCTGAGCGTGAGCGTGGGATCACCATTGACATTGCTCTGTGGAAATTCGAGACCACCAAGTATTACTGCACCGTCATTGACGCGCCGGGCCATCGCGATTTCATCAAGAACATGATCACCGGTACGTCGCAGGCTGATTGCGCCGTACTCATCATCGATTCGACCACTGGAGGTTTCGAGGCTGGGATTTCCAAGGATGGGCAGACCCGTGAGCACGCCCTCCTTGCCTTCACCCTCGGCGTCAAGCAAATGATCTGCTGCTGCAACAAGGTTAGTTTATTGCCTTTTTTTTTAATCTAATTTTTAGAAATGGATAGAGAAGTAATGAGCAGTCGACTGATTGAGGGATTAATAAAGAGTGAGAAAGATGTAATGAGACTGATATAGAGTGGGAGAAAGAGATGGGTAGGTAGTTGTAGATAGGGAGAACGAAGGAGCAGTGAGAGGATGTAGATTGAGAAAGAGATGGGTTAATCACCTACTGTTTTCTTTCCTAATTACTAAAGATGAAGAAAAAAGTAATGAGCAGTCGACCGATCCATAGATTAATAGAGTGTGAGAAAGATGCAATGAGACTGCTATAGTGAGGGAGAAAGAGTTGGGTAGATAGTTTTGAATTGGGAGAAAGAAGAAAGAGTGAGAGAGTTTTAAGGATTGAGCGAGAGGAAAATGTAGACGGAGAAGGAGATTCTTGCGTAAAAAAGGCAGGAGATTCATATGAGGTGAACGATCGAATAGAGAGGCAGAGAGACAGATTGGAAGAGATGGATACCGGTGGAAAGAGCAATCATGAATAGCTTCTGAAATGTGTAGATAATGAATAATATGGAGATCAATTTTGCAAATTCAGGTAAAGGGACAGGATGGGAGACAAATATGTAGAGTGGTAGATGAAATAAGAAGAGACGAACAAATAAAGAGGTTTAAATTGGAGCATTGGACGATACCTCTGCCCAATTATTTAATATTGTATTCTTCTTATGTAAAATCAGATGGATGCGACGACTCCCAAGTACTCCAAGGCACGGTACGAGGAGATCGTGAAGGAGGTGTCTTCGTACCTGAAGAAGGTGGGATACAATCCGGACAAGATCCCGTTCGTGCCCATCTCCGGATTCGAGGGAGACAACATGATCGAACGGTCCACAAACCTGGACTGGTACAAGGGTCCCACGCTTCTCGAGGCCCTTGATCTGATCCAGGAGCCCAAGCGCCCGACAGACAAGCCCCTCCGTCTTCCCCTGCAGGACGTGTACAAGATTGGCGGCATCGGGACCGTGCCGGTGGGCCGGATCGAGACCGGCGTGCTCAAGCCCGGTATGGTCGTCACCTTCGGCCCCACTGGGCTCACCACTGAGGTCAAGTCCGTCGAGATGCACCACGAGGCCCTCCCCGAGGCCCTCCCCGGGGACAACGTCGGCTTCAACGTCAAAAACGTTGCTGTCAAGGATCTCAAGCGAGGCTTTGTCGCCTCGAATTCCAAGGATGACCCAGCCAGGGAAGCTGCCAACTTCACCTCCCAGGTATGCTCTGACTTCCCAAAAATTTGTTATGGTCATGGTTATGTTCGTGGGGATGATCATGGTCATCATCACGATTGTCATGTTCATGGTCATGAATTGTCATGACCATGGTTGTCATTTTAGGTTTTGAGTGATGATTACAATTCCATTTCCGTCATGATGAAATGAAGCCCGCTGTTTGGGATGTGGGATGCGGGAACGGATGACAATGTAATTGACTGGATAACGGAACGGATGACTACCGTTCAGAAGTCTGTCACATGGCTTATTGTGTCATTCTATTCTTGTATGAGGGGTTGACGTCTTAGATGACAGACCCGAAGACGGGACGGCTAAAAACTATATCAAACAGACAGCTCTGAGATAGACGCGGTTGTTCTGTTCTTTTTGTGCGAATTGTGAGTCCTGTTCGGTTTTCCGAACTGAACAAAAATGAATTCGAACAGAACATCGCACAGACCTGCTTTGTGCGGTTCTTTTGTTCGCTTTGTGCGAATTTTGTTCTAGTTTTCTGCGAATGTGCAAATTTTGTTTGATTTTTTTAAAAAAGAACAGAACAAAGAACAAGGCCCTGTGTGGTTCTTTTGTGCGAATTTTTTGTTCGTTTCACTACTCTGAGATCATGATGAATGGCTTGTTGTGAGAGGCTAAGAGGATAATTGCTAATGGGGGAGAAATTCCGCAGGTGATCATCATGAACCACCCGGGCCAGATTAGCAGCGGGTACACGCCGGTTCTTGACTGCCACACGTCGCACATTGCGGTGAAGTTTGCAGAGATCCTGACGAAGATCGACCGCCGGTCGGGGAAGGAGCTGGAGAAGGAGCCGAAATTTCTGAAGAACGGCGATGCCGGGTTTGTGAAGATGGTGCCATCTAAGCCGATGGTGGTGGAGACCTTCTCTGAGTACCCGCCGCTGGGCCGTTTCGCCGTGCGCGACATGCGGCAGACAGTCGCCGTCGGTGTGATCAAAAGCGTGGAGAAGAAGGACCCGTCCGGCGCCAAGGTTACGAAGGCGGCCCAGAAGAAGAAGTGAACCGAGGTCAGTGACGACCCTTCGTTCTTTATCATTATTATTATTATTGCTGCTTCTATTACTGTTATGTCTGCTGCTTCTGCTGCTGCTGCTGTCTGGTCTCAGAACTGGGTTTTGGACCGGCGGTGGCAGGTCCTTTTTGGTTTCCTTTGTGTTTACTGAGATAAATAAGAAGTCGGATTTTATTTGTGATCTTGAGAAATTTGGTGTATTAGTCGTCAGCTGTAGACGATCTTATCGATATTTTGAGTATTATATTGGTCTGAATTTACATTAGAGAAAGATGATGTATGAGTAAGATCGAAGAAATATGTGCAGATGAGAACCGTACCCTTGGTTTCCTTGTGTTTACTGCGATAAATGAGAAGTCGGATTTTATTTATGTTCTATAATATCTTGAGAAATTTGGTGTATTAGTCGTCAGCTGTAGATGGTCTTATGGATATTTGAGAATTATATATTGGTCTGAATTTACTGAGATAAATGAGAAGTCGGATTTTATTTATGTTCTATAATATCTTGAGAAATTTGGTGTATCAGTCGTCAGCTGTAGATGGTCTTATGGATATTTGAGAATTATATATTGGTCTGAATTGACATTAGAGAAAGATGATGTGTGAGTAAGATCGAAGAAATATGTGCAGATGAGAACCGTACTTTTGTATGAGTGAAGATCAAGTGGTAATGAAATGTTTAGATATTGATGGTATCGAAGTGGATAATCAACTAAGTTGAATAAAAACTAATATGTTATGATAGAAAATTTCCTTCAGATAATTTGAGTGGTTTTGTAGTACTTCTGTTACTAAACCAGGTATTGCCACAGGATTCAATGGACTATGGGAAGACATACTGATCGAAATTTGCGATCAAAAGATGATATGCCAGAAATGTTGGATATTAAAACTAATTAAAGATAATGGCATAAAATAATAGACGTATATTAATACCAGAAATATTGGATAACATTTAACTTATGACTATTAATAAAGATCTAAAGCCATGTACCTCTGATCTTTGTCAGGCTATGCTAAAATGGTTGGTTGATTTGCATAAGATTTGATTCTAATTCTGGCCAAATGCTTCACATGCTTCTGAAACTAGGTTAGCAGGTGGCCTATATAGTCGTCCCGTGGATGAAAAAATTGTCCCATCCGGGAGTTTGGACGCTTTATCCCGGTCTAAATAATTGTCAGCTCGTGACGGGACAATTGTTGTCCATGGACTAAATAATCGTCCCGTCTGGGGCTGAAGATGCCAGACGGGATGTCAAATTCCAAGTGGCTTAATTCACTACTTCGTCCTGGACAAGGGATGGGACGGTTTCTGATGGGACAGGACGTGAGCAAAAATATTTGGGCTGGGACTAACTTTGGATGGGATGATTTGGACAAACTTCTGAAAATTGGGACGTAGGATTAGACGATCTTCGTCATGTCCAGTCCTTCCTTCCCGTCCTGGATGAGATGCACTATAAGTCAGCCACAACACTCATGATCTTGATTTGCCACAGCATTTTAAAAGTTATCATTCACCTGATAAATCTGTTAGGATGAACTAATAAGATGAAGCAGACTTTGCCACTCACCGTTATCTGAAAATGTAGAAAGAAACAGGTGCAAGGAGCATAGGGGCCTAGAAGCAAGGCGAGAATTTATGAGCAGAAATGTTGATAATAAGCAAAATAAAGTAAATAAATACAATTTTATCTTCGCCAGCTACTTCTGTCATCAAGCAATACCACCTAGCCTAAGGGGAGCACCCAATATCTAGTTGCGCATAGAAGTCAGTCTGACTTTCTGACACTTCTCTGTTCTTTTACTTTGTAATGTTGATTTATCTTTTGCTAACTTTCCTTAAATTGCACCGCCTTGCATTGATGAATTGACCTCTTATATTATAAATAGTGTAAGATAATCTATCAATCATCCACATATTTTTCTCCTGCTCCTTGCATGTTTTAGTTATGTGAAAAAATAACTTACACGTTTCTGAGTCTTTGACTTCTTATCCTCACTCTTGCTCATAAACTATCGTAGCCTTTAACTACATTTTACTACAGCCTACTCGCTATTGAAGATCTATAAAGGGTAAATAAATTTCTCTCTCTGTAGGACAGCATATGTACACACTAAATATGATGAGCTGAGTCAAGCATTGGCTGAGGCAAACTAATCACCTAGTGTTGCCTGCCATGCAAAAATCCCACTGTACATATGAGGATTTAAGAATGTAGGGGAATCTGGTCACATTAATTTGTATAGTAAGCCACATGAAACTAGTGACGTGAACTATGTTATTGACGGCTTCCTCAAACTCGATGCTGATGGTGCGACCAATGCGAACCTTGAGCTGGCTGTCAGAGGAGGCTTACTGTAGGACCATACAAGGAACATCCTCTTTGCCTCCTCTCATTTCTATAATTCTCAAACTAAGATGGTGACTTATGCTATGGTGGTACGATATGGTATACGCTTCTATCAGAAGAAAAACATTCAAGGTATCATCTTAACTTTATGGGGGTATATGACGCCACTGGCACCTTTTGATCATCTGGCAGGACATGAAGAGGTAGCAAGGGCAGCTTTCACTCATCTGACACCAACTATTGGTTTTATATGGTGTAAATTATGAGTTTCATGTTGTAAATTTTAAGTTGAGGTGGAATATAAAAGTCGGAGGTCTCCATCAATAGAAAATCACCTTGATCCTAGTGGAATATATTGATCTAAGGTGAGTTCCTTACACTTCATTTGTCATGTTCTTCTCAACTCCCTTAGTATATATCCATCCACATCCGTCATTCCAGATTCATGTAATCCATTTCACAAACCCTTAAACTCCCTTTGCATTTTTTAACTTTCTCCCTCATCTCTGTACTATCATTACAACATTAGTCCTTGCACATTTATTGCATAATATTTAATTATCTTCTCACATCTCACATCCATTTTTATCTTTTAAACTATCACCTCTCATACCATAATTTCTATTTAAAGAGACACTATTTCCCTGATCTCTGAGGAGATAACCCTTTCTCATCATTATCTAGTAATAATCTTGAAGAGATAATGGCTTACATATTTTATCAATTAACTCGATTATCAACACAAATTTAAACCTGTAAAATTAAGTTCATCACACAAACATATGTTTTAGGTTTTTAAATGTAATTTAATGTATTTTTTATTAAGAATTCAAATCAATAAATATGATAAACTAGTGAAAACTATCATGAACTCATTCAAATATTAGTCAAAGTATTTATTTTAGTTTTATAGAATTTAGCCAAAATTTATAATTTTTTTCTATTTCTGTAGAGTAAAAAAAAATTAGATCTAGTAAAAAAATACATAAGGTTGAGTTTGATTGGGTGATAAATTCAAAAGTTACAGTAAAATTACATCGTTGTTGCTTTTGGTTTTCACCAATGTATATGTAAATAAATTTAGTTAATGATAATATGGGTCGTCTCCATATTATCATTTAACACTTTAGTTATATATTTAACACTTTTTTGTTGTGATTGAAGAAGGGGAGAGAAGGTACACATAAATATGAGATAATGAAATGAGGGAGGCGGCTAGATGAGAAGATGATTGTTGCTATTTAATAAGAGCGAGATGAATATTAGTATCAGGTGTAGGTAGGGGGATGTGAACGGAGTGAAAATAGGAGATTAATTTGGGAAGACCTGAAGAAATAATGATAAGAAGAGAACATCAATAAGGGAAGGCAGTAAAGGAATGGGTGAATTAGGGTTTACAATTGAATGAAGATGAGACAGGGATGCAAGACGGAGGTGATGTAATGAGAAGTGGTGATTGAAGTGAAATGGAACATGAACAGAGAATGAAATATATATTACCTATTACACGCGAAGTAGAGATACATGCCAAGAGAAGCTTCCATGGGTCCTTACGTCTCACCAGGACTACAGAAATTTTCTAATGCCAGCAAGCCTCTCCTTTTATATGTTGATCTTCTCCAAGCACTCAGAACACCAAGGGACGATGGATTTGAGGCTTTTTTTCCGTTGAAGGATTAAAAAGTTGATCAAGGCTAGATTTTAAAGAGCTGAGAACATTTGGCCTCATTGATATTAACTTCTCTTCCCACCTCTTTGTATCAAATCCTTGAATTCTGTTTCAATACCTTGTTGGAGGCCATAGTACATCAGATTTATTGGTTCCACTCTTTATTATGGGTGTCAGATTGAGATATCATCAATCCAAGTCCATTGACTTGGAGGAGAATAAGAAATAACATCATCTTGGGCCTTACCGGTGTGAGAAAAAGGATTATGTGTTCCTTTTACTTCTTCTCATGTTTCTCTTGTCTTTTTTGCTAGGTTATGATAGAGGAAGATAGCCTAGATCCAGAGATCTCTAACACGTCAAATCACAATAACAGTTCCTCATGTAGCAAATGTTGCAATATTTTGTGCAACCCTAACTGCAGCCCAATTTTATCTCTCGACACGCATCACAACCACTACCCACAACCTTTAGATTTTCTATTTAAATTCCTATAATTTTATTAAATCTCATAGGACTTGTGAAAAATTAGTTCTTTATTTTGTTTCCTAAATTATTTTGTTAGAGTTTTATCTTGTTTCAATATAAATTATTTGACTCAATATTATCTTGTTTCAATATTAGTTCTTTAGTTAGAGTTTTATCTTATTTGATAGAAATTATACCAAAAAACATAAATATTTTTAGAAATAAATTTTCAAAGAAAATTCACTTTTTAGATACATGCTCTATCAATTTGACCCTTACTCTCTGCTTCGTAAGGAAATTGTTAAAATTTTGTTGCATAAGTCAGAACCTTAAACCAACATTTTAATCCCAAAAGTCTGGTTTATCATATCCACACCACTCTGTCAACCTTCACCTTCCTGTCTACGTTACCACACTCATCCAAGCTCCCAAACGCATTTTCCTACCTATATTTTGTTCCTCCTTCACCATCTGCAACATCATACATGTTGATACAACTTTTTTCACGCCCACTAATGCAATTGTGGATCCATTTTTTGTGGCCCCACTTGTGGCCATTTAAAACACCATCCTCAAAATAATTAATTTTTTTTTCCATATTATTGAACACTAACACATCATCACCTCCTCTCATCTTCCATCCAACAAGTTCTTTCACATCACCTTCAAACGACACTCATCAGCTTACGTCACTGCATAGTCAACTCCCACATCATCATCCCTTCTACAAAAACCTCCCTTGACATATCACACAACAATATTAGAATCTACCACATCAGCACTATTCTAAAACATCATCCTTCCCTAACATATTAAATGGACACGTCAACTTGCCACATCATCACTTGTCACATTATCCTTCCCTACCCATTGCCCTATCACATTAGCTTTTTCATGCCATCCTTCTCAAACCCATGACCCAATCACCTCCCACCATGTAATCCATCGGTGACACATCACCATGGCACATCAGTGATTACCACATCAGTGATTACCACCATGTCACTACCACATGCCACATCATCCCATCAAAATAGATTTATTCACCTTTGACCAAGGTAGTAATCAAACTCTGCTCCCTTCAGGCAGTGTTGAACTCTTGGGCAAGAAAAGCCACAAAGCCGTCTTAAAAATGGATTTTACCAATTTCATACATCTCTTTGCATGCCAACCGATGTTTTCCATTTCATTGTGCCTTTAACGACATACATATAGGAAGGGGGATTGATTTTGGCCATGAGAAATGAACATAAGATTTATGAGCTACAATCAGACCACTTCTCCTAGTCCTCTTTGCCTTTTATCTACCTCAGACTCTTCCTTGTCATTTGACATAAATGGCTGGGCCACATGTCTTCTAAGCTTCGTCAAACTTTGCCCTTAAACAACTCCATTCACCCTATCCATATAGTTTTGCTATCCGTTCCACTAAACCATTTGTTCTTATACATTGTGATGTTTGACGCCAGATGATTATACCTGTGTCACTTGGGTATATTTTCTAAAAGGTCTACTCATGTCATTACCACCATTTATCACAACATCATTGAGATTACCAACCAAAACTCCACCACCCTAAAAATCCTCCACACTGATAATGCCCCAAAATTTTCCCAAGACACTCTATTTAAATTTTTTATTGACCATGTTATTATGTATCAAATCACCTACTCATATATGTCCCAAACAAAATGATATGATCAAAAGGAAAAAAATCTTTTCCTTTGATATGAATTGTACTCTTCTGATTGAGATTAAAGTCTCCTATTATATTTGAACCAATGCTCTAATGACTTTCACCTGCCTTCTAAATCAACTTCTCTCTTCCCTATTTGCCTATGCTCTTCGAATGCATGACTTATACCCATGTTCCCCCATTTTCACCTTCCCCCCATGTATTTTGATGCACTATCTTCTTTCATGATCATACTCCACCTCTATTTATACTTTCCCACTGTGCTCTCAAAGGTGAATTTTTTGGATATACTTGGTTATCATCGATATGTCACCTCTACTGATCTTTGACAAAAATCCTTACTTTACTACCACACTAACACTTTCAATGGCCTAAAACTCTTTACTAACTAGCTTTACATAAACTCTTTACTTCCTCTATACATGAGGAGGTTTATTGGGCATCATTTTTGGCACCATCACCAACATTTATGATGTATAGCATGTCTCCCACATACTCCTCACTATTGTTAGATCCATCACCATGACTATCACCCCCTCAACAATGTTAACCTTCATGTTGCCATACAAAAAGGTGCCCAATCCATACTCTTCACCCTATCTCTAAAATTTTCACTTATGAGAACTTCTACCCTACATTTTGTGCCTTTCCCATATGGCTCCTGCGAGTTTCAGCACTAGATACATCTTGAAGCCTTAAAGATGAAAAGTGAAAGGTTGCAATTGACACAATATACGACTTTAATGAATTGTGCTACACAGGAGCTTTGCCTTTTCCATCTAATATTAATATAGTGACTTACAAATGGGTTTTTACATTTAATTACAACCATCATAAATACATTGCTTGTCACCAAGCTCATTTAGTTTCTCAGGGCTTCACCTACGTTTTTGACATTGATTATACAGAGAACCTTTCCCTGGTAGTCCTTTTGAACTGTATCTGGTATCTCCTTTTATCAGCCTTCAACCAATTCCCTCAGGTTTACACATTTTTTGTATTCCTCTACGAGGATATTATTCATTATGTCTTTATGAAGCAACCTCTAGGGTAGGTTGCTTAGGGGGAATCATATGTTGTCTTCTTTGTCGAGTATTAGATGAACTCAACTAGTGTTTTGGGGTATGATTTAGAAAGTTTAGTCATCTTTGCACTTCATATGGCTTTACTCCGTGCATGATTGATATAAATTTCATGCACAAAAGGACCTCTGGGCATTTTATACTAGCCATATATGTTAATTATAATTGTTCTTTTTTCTACTTCAGGTGACATGGTTTAATGGTTGCAGCCAATAAATCTTCATCAGTACGGCTTCTTGGGTACCGATAATCATAAATAGGTCGCATTTATGTGCTTAATTTCATTGGAATGATCATAAATACATGTTATTAATAGTTAAAATGATTTAACAAACTTATAGCATGAATTTCCTAATTTTCTTGATGTTATGGTAGTTTAACATAAGTTTCTGTCATTAATTTCATGAATGATGTATCTTTAAAATTCAAAAAATATTTATTTAGATTTATTTAATAATTTTAAGAGTTTAATTATATTTGAAAAATGATATTATATTTTCCGAGGTTTTTGGTATTTTTATGGAATTTTATAACACTTTTGTACACAAAATAAGCAAAAAATATATAAACAATTCATTCAAAAAAATATTAAAATTTTTGAATTTTCTGCTCTTTAAAGTGTGTGCCACGTTGGCAATCTGGTACACGAATCAGAGGAGAGAGAAAATTGGATGGCTCAGATTGCTCCAAATGTAAACAATGATATTTAATGATCTAAAAGGAGTTTTGGGCTGAAATTTGATGGTGGTCCCACCTTTTCATGCTCTATCAATCCATCATCTTGTATTTATAAATATAACCCCCTATCCTTGTCAAACATGCACCTTTGGATTTCGTTCATAATTATGATTAGTAGAGTGAGTTGGTGATTCAAAATATTTTTTGGGTCCTTCTTGCATACTAAGAGTGAAGTATTGAATGAAAGACATGTAGATCAGGACACATGAAGAAATAGCCCCACTCTTCATGCAGCGCATGTGATGACGATGTTAGCGTAAATTATCTTTTTCTACTCCCGCATTCATTCTTTTTCTTAGGTTATTGATGCCAATAGAATAGGTTTGCACTATCATACACACCACCTCCAAATCTGCGGCTTATCGCCACGTAACTGCCTCCATCTCGGTCATTGTAGTGACGAAAATTTTCATCACTCACTTCCAACTCTATTTCTTGTTGGCCTGTTTCCATCATCATCTCCATCAGAATCAGTAGTGATATCTCTTTCATCTGCTCCACTTTACTCATGTATACCCCCATCAATCATCAATAGACACAGCAGAAGCCCCAAAGAAGGTATTTAATTAGTATTTTTACCAAAGAATTATATTAAAACTCTTAAAATTATTTATAAATTTTTGAATAAATTAGGTTAATTAGTAATATTAGTTACTAATAATTTTAGAATTATTTTTAATTAAATTTCATTATTTTTATTAATGTGGGTTAAATTACTAAAATAAATATTAAAAACCAAAAAATAGAAATTAAGGCTAAATCACTTATTCAATACTTTATCTCTATTGATTCAAGCTTTACTCAACCTATTCTCAAGGAAAATTATAATTATTGTTGCATAAACCAGAAGTTTTAATTTTTTTTTTCTTTATCAGGTACAAACCTTACTCTGAACACAGCTTATGGGATTATGTGTCCCCATTACAGAGGATGCTAACAAAAGTTATAGAATATTGGGCAAGCTAATTCCATGCTACTTAATCTATAAAAACAATATATACAATCATAGTTCTCATCTACTATGTGTAGAAACCTCAATAGGTCGATCGGGAGGGGTTCCCATGATTTCTTGGATATATCAGGACAGCTTTTGGAGGGATACTAATTTACAATCACCATGGTCGTCTCCATATATAAGCATTTTTTAATGATGTGTAAGATAAAGATAAAGAAAATCAATGTTTCATCATTGACCATTGCACTTATGTTGGTGGAATTCTAGTTACCTCACACACCACAATAAGAAATGGTTTCTCGTTTAAGTACTGAAGGTGAATATCATACGGTTTAGTTGAGATTGCCTGCAAGATAGTTTTTTACAAAAGATATTGGTTCCATTGCATTGGTATCCATGTGTATGTACTATGAAAACCAATTGTCTCTCTTTATTTTAAGCACAAAAATATTGATTTTTAGTAACATCCTCTAGAAAGGTGTCCTATAACATCTTGTACGACAAGCTGGTGATATTGAACTTAAAGCATCCAGCTTGAGTGGATGTTACAAGCACCCATTAGAACCAATATATATCTTTCTCTCGTTGGTCTATATAAGACCATGTAATAATATTTTTCCTTTCTTAAATTAGTATTTTCTCCTTATTTATACATTAAGTATCCTTCAATGTGAAATAAACCATGAGCATTTGACCCTCGCGTCCCTTGTACAAGTCTAGTTCATGACTTCATCATTTTGGCAACTCCTTGGCTACCTATATTTGTCTCATCTCATTCTAGGGTGGATGATACCATATCAATCACACAATGAACACCCTAGATTTCTTACTATGTACAAGCTATGAATGATTAGAGTCCCACTTTAAATCACTCGTAACTCATATTCAGAATACAACTATCCTTAAAAAAATTTAAGTTTCTAGGGAATATGGGTCACTAACACAACTACCATTTCAAATTATCAGGCTGACAAGTAGGAACAATACCAAAAAAAGTACCCCTTATCTATCTTGAGAATATCCACACAAATAGTTTTGGGATCAAACATCCCCATCTCATGAGTATATATAGTGACACTATATCCATGTATTTTGATATCCTTCCACAAATAAATTTGTAGGACATATTATAAATGATCAATATCCATAGTATAGTATGTTTATAATATTTCCATCAATGCTTATATACTTGGGATTCTTGATTAAGATCACACAAAATGATACACAATGTGATTTTATTAATAAATTTGAACAGTGTAGAATGTGTGATTGGCATGCATGTCATATAATTTGATCAAGAGGATGATGGAACTATTAAAAATTCCTGTTTTTCCATCCAGAATAAGAATACCAATGTTAAAAAGTAGCATGTATAACTGGACTTTATTGATAACCTTGACCATTCATATTCAATAGGCTGGGCCTCTGCACATATAAATATTAATTTAGTGTCATGGAGATGTTTTCTCACTATGGTCCAAGTGATAAAATTTCTTTTGTACTTCATTTTCATTAACCAAAGGTCCCTCACCTTTTTAACAGATACTAATATTATGTCCAGTAACAACAGCCTTTCTTTTGTACTGCACTTTCTAAATTCAATATTATCATTTCTAACCCAACAGCCTTTCTAAATTTGATCATTCTCTTGTTCCTAGGTAATGATGAACCATCATTTGTTAATATTATCACAACTATGTCTAGATCGTCATCCTTGTACCTACTCATACACACCCTCGACCCACACACACACACATTTATTGTCATAGTCTAAGATATGATGGATTCAAATAAACTTATTCTTCATAATTTTTTCCAGATCATAATTTGGTACCACAGTTTGGGGAAAGTACCAAGTGTAATCTTTCTGTCTCACCTTTGAGTCAAATAATGACTCATTTTATTTCATCAAAGTGGAAAGTTCTGAATTTCTTTCATTGAATCACTTTATTTCCCAAATGATATTTTTTTTGAAAACAAGATTACATATCTCTCCAACTAACAATACCATTTTATGATATTTAGGTTAGGAGTACCATAGAGGGATAACAAAATAAATCAAAACTATTTCTAAAGCTCAAAATCATCAATTAAATTTACATTTTCGTAGAAGCATAAATTATAGGGGTTTATCCATGGATAAATGGTAAATTTACTATTAGTAAATCAAATTTTATCTCTGACTTTTTTTTTTAATTAGTTGGGGAAGTGGGAATGATCAAAAGGAGAAAATATAGGCATGTCAAATGAATTTTGAGTCCAAAAGGGGGAAGTGTAAGTTTTTTTGGAAGTTTCATCTTCGATATTATCTTTTCTTTAAATGGTTTATCAATGCTTTTATAATTCAAAATAATTTTGAACAAAAATCAATATCTATCAAACTGGTACTTCTGCATAAATTTCTATGTTTTTACTAGATGAAGGGTCTATTTGATTTTCTGAGAACAACAAAGCCATTAGTTTGAGCTAAATTTACTCCTCATTTTAAAATATTTTTTATAACTTTTTTTTAGAAATAATTCGTATTTGAACTATCTGTCCATTGAAAATGAAGTCACACTTGGAATGCAAGTTTTTTAAGTTAGATTCCAAGGGTATGTTCCATGATAACTGAATTATGATGAGATGGCACTATATTGATCACTTATTGGTAAATGATTATCCTAAAATTTCTATTCATAGAATATTCAAAAAGGAAATCAAAATATTCAAATATAATAACACTATGTACTCATTATATGACGTGGGTAGTTGATTTCCAAACTATTTATGTGGAGACATTAAGGAGAGATAGTTATTGCTATTAGGGAAATAATCTATTGAGTTTATCTGTATGAATCACTACATGGTTTTATACTGAATTATCAACTAAGCCTATTCATATCATTAGTATGTATGTGGTCCCTAAACATGAGACATTGAGGACATCTTGTGTATGTATGGTTGTTTTTTTACTATGTCCTATGACTTCCTAATCACATGATTCTAAATAATATTTTCTGGAGTGAAGTTAAGATGAGATCAACCATCCTAGGTATAAAAGGGATAACTCTAGAAAAATAATATAATTAAGTCATTGACCAATGAGATTTCTGATAATTTCCAAATGTGTCAGTCCTAACTGGGGTAACTGATTAGGGCTTTAATGATTTACCATGCCCTAAGTCATTCTAAGAGAGTCAGCTGTGTGAGAGAGTATGAAAGAGTTGATAAATTTAATTTTACCTTCTTTAAAGCATATAATATCTTTTCACCTCATGTGTTGGAAATTAGCTTTTTTGATTGGGTTACATTATTCTAAGATTTATCAATATACTTGTTCGATATATGTAGTTAAGTAGGTTAACTAGTGAGCTGAGTCTTCTGAATTTATTAACTAGCCTATTACATGGTGTAAGGCCCCGAAGTATGCAGCATTCCTTCATAGAGGCATGCGTGCTAACTGTGGGGACATGTTCGTGTACTGGACTCATTATTAGAGACTGAGTGGACATGTTCGTGTACTGGACTCATGATCCGCGGACCGCTAAGAGAGCGCGCGTGGATGCCTAGCACTGCATGCGCGGTAGTGCCGCAGTGATGCACACAGCTGCACATGCGTCGCGCGCGCTGCGTGTGCCAGGCGCATGGCGGGAGACATTCCGCCAGGAGACTAAGGCATTGGTGCACAAAGAATGCCAAGACGGCTGTAGGAGGTTGGCTACCCCGTGGGTAGGTCTGGGCGCGCTATGCCCAATTTTAGGCGCCGAGCATGACGGGGTCGCACGGACCATGCGCGATAGGTGTCAGCGCAAGTGTAGGTGGCGCGTGGAGCGTCAAGGCTGGGATGGGCCCGCGGATGGCCGAGCGTGATGTAACACGATGGATGTCAGGATTGAACGGCTCTCGTTACTCACAAGGAGGGCAAGGGCAGTCATGTCATGTAGTGGTGACGACTAGTGCGGGCGTAATGCAAGTGATGATGCAACGATGAAATCAATGAGAAGTATAAATCCGTAGTGTACGGACACAAACGACCACTAGGCAACGGTAAGTGTGACTTGGGAATGCCACTAGGCTCCCGAAGACCTAGACGACGGGTTGAGGGCTGACGATGTGAGTATGACTATTGTCGCTCGTGCGTGCACCGTGCAAAGCGCCAACCAAGATTGTACCGATAGAAACCTATTCCCACTAACGATTCCTATCTATCACTAACCTAACCCCAGCGGTGGAGACACGCTCGAGAGGCACTGAAAGAAATAATATAACGTCGAGAAGGATTTTATGAGCATACCAGTAGCAGCTGTTGAGGCGATGACTGGTTCGGCAGTAGCGGGCGGCGAGCTGCACATAGGCACAATGACGTTGCAGGTGGATGCAACAATGCGATGAGGCACGGTAGTGTGGTAAGGAGGCGTTACGGTGGCGTGGCAACATGGTAGCATAGCAGTGATGATGTGGCAGCGGTCGATGGATGGCGATCGCCGGAGCAGCGTGAGCAGCACATGCAGTTGTTGGCGGTCGCGGGAGCGGCGATGAATCCGTAGAAGCAGCAAGGGCAGCCAAGGGGCGCCGCGGAGCACCACAGGGCCGCTGATGGCCAAGGGAGTGGTATGGGCAATTGATGGTGGCCGTGGGATCACCGAGGGCGGTGTTGGGCGGTCGCGGGGAGCCCAAATGCGGCGTGGGGCAGCGACAGGCAGTCGAAGGCAGCTGGGACCGGTCGAGGGCGTCCTAGGGTAGCAAGGGCGGCCACAGGTAGCGCAGGGCAACCGTGGGCCGGCCGCGCGGGCGGCAGAGGGGCCGCGGGTGGCCGCGCAGGCTGCTGAGAGGCGGCCGTAGGCCCGGTCGGGGGAGACCATGTGGCGGCCGCCGGAGGCCACGGGAGGCCCTGATAAGGCTAAAAATGCATGTAAAATATGTCGTTGTTTGGGCTTTTAGACTTATGCAATAAAATTTATAATTTCCCTTAATCACTAAATATGAATATAGAGCAAGTAAGGGGTCTAACCACACGGAGGCAACCAATGAGAATTTTTATCCAATCTGAATAAATTAATTCAATAATGAATTAATTTTGCAATTAATAAATCTTAATTATCCTTAATAATATTCTTTAATTAATCAAAATTAAGTAAAACTTAATTTTGATTTTTAATATTTTGGTCAGAAAATTCAAGATAGGAATATTATAATTTTAAGCTCAGATTAATTCAGATTATTAATTTCCCAATTATTATAAATTTTAAAATAATTTTTTAATTAAAATTAGGAATTAAATAATCAAGAAAAGGATTTTAAATTGGAGTTCAAGATAGATGAATTTTCGATTCAAATTTTATTTTTTGGTTTTTTATATATTAAAGTAAATTCCTAAACAATAAAAATCAAAATCTAGAGAGATAAACTAAGCAAATCAACCTAGAGAGAGAAAGTGAAGAAATTGGGGAAAAGATGAAATCCGACCCTAAATCAAAAACCTAATGAAGCAGAAATGTTTTAAATTGATCTAGAATTAAGGATAAAAAATCAGATCTTGGATCAAAATCAAAACAAAGTGCTAATTTCATTCAAAATACACTTCTAGGGCATGTACATTCCGCCCATGCCTCGGCGTTTTAGAATCGTTCCAGAAGATTGTTGAAATACAAATCAGAAACTTACAGTTTTGAGTGCAGAAGCAAGATCTGTCGACTTCAAGAACCCCTCCTGTGTCCTTCCTGGCCAATTGCTTGGGGGAGAGCATCCAAAAAGTGATTTTCGCCCTTTTCCAGACCTCCATTTAAAGATCCAACCGTCTGGATTGTAGAGGGGGAAAAGACAAACCTACCCTCAAAATTTCAGCCCAGTCGGATATCTAGTTCTCATGATATCAAGGTTTTAGTGATGATAAATCTAGGCCGTTGGATTTATTTATCTCTCCTCCAATAAGCTTGGAAATGGCGCGTTTTGATTCGCTAGCATGATTATTTCTCGTTTTCCGCTTTCTCGGAAAACGAGACGTTGTTGTGCGCGTCCTCAGCCCGCAATCATTGGCAAGTGATTTCGTCATTTGAACGGCTAGGAATGCTCCACGTCACCCTGAAATAATAAAAACGAAAGAAAAGGACAAAAGGTCTTTTTTAAAAAAATTTTTTTTTTTATTCTCTTAGCCGCAATCTTTGACCATTCTTCTCTCTCTCTTCTCTCTTTTACTTTAAATCATAAGCCGCTATTCTTCTCTCTCTTCTCTCTTTAAATATTTTAAATCATAACCACTTATGTTGACTATTCTCCTATCTCTCTCCTCTCTTTATATATTTTAAATCATAGCCGCTTATGTTGACTATTCTTCTCTCTCTCTTCTCTCTTTTATATATTTAAATCATAAGCCTCTATTCTTCTCTCTCTCCTTTTTTTTAAATCATAGCCGCTTATGTTGACTATTCTTCTCTCTCTCTTCTCTCTATTTATTATATAATAATAACCACTCATTCTCTCTCTCTCTCTTTATTCTTATTTAAATAAATATATCCATTTATTCGCCCGAAGTTCGAGCGAATGACGTGGATACTCCTTAGTAAATATTTAAATATATTATAAATGCCAAATAAATAATATGTGTTATTTAAATATGTAAAAATCATTTCTTGGCTATATAATGGTAAAAAAATTATATAAAAAATATAGAAAAATTCCAGAAAAATCATGGAAACACTTACAACCTTTAGCCAAGTATTTAAAGCCCTGTAAAAAATATTTCTTTACTGAAATGAAGTTAAATTCCATGTAAAAAATGATAAAAATCAGAATTAATAATAAAATGAAAGGTTAAATGATTTATCTTTATTTTAATATGATAACATGCAAATATAGTCATTAAAACACATAAATAAAATGTAAAATTAATTAATCATGTTAATTTGCAAGTTATCAGGCCCGCAACAGCCACGGAAGAAATGGCGGCTGTAGGGCTGCGCGGGCGGCGGGAAAGGTTCAGGCGGCTACTGGGGAGCCCCTGGCGGTTGCAAGAGGTCGTAGGAGGTTGCAGGAGACGACGATCAAAGCTCTAGCGAAGGCGGTGGCGGCAGCAGTTTTCGGCGAAGACGGCGGCAGTTTTCGGCAAACTCTAGGGTTTTTTCTCTCTCCTAACTTCAAAGTGGCATTTTTGTAAATATGGACAAAACTAAAAATAAGGAAAATCCTTAAAAATCATATTTCTTCTATCTTTTCTTCTCTCCTCTTCCTATGGGCGGGCCCTACCTTTTATAAGGAAAAATATGGGCCTCGCCCTTATAAATAAAGGGGAGAAGGCCCAATTAAGAGTAATTAGGGCCCCCTAATAGGAGAGAGAAACCCACTAACACGCCCACACATGGACTCACACACACGCAAACATGTAGGTCCATACAATGGTCCAAACACAAGCGAACAAACAGAAAACAGGCACATAGGCGGCCGACATACGAAGCCTACTAAACAAAGAAAACATAAGGAAAGATAACATCAAACCTTTGTGGCTCGTTGACGAGGCCGAGTACTCAGAAGGCTGGATCTCGCGCGTGAGCCCTCGCTCGACGAACTGGTTCAACGGAGTCTTCAAAGCTGGATGGTCCCCCATCAGAGTGCCATGCGCACGGGTGTGTAGCAACCAACCCAGGGGTGAGTGTGTAGCAGCGGGGCCAGCAGGCGCGAGTGGGCCGGCGGGCCTCAAGGCGCTGGGGCGACACTGCCAAGGCTCGTGATGCCTCATCTCTTTACTTCGGTATCTTCCCTTGTCTTCCCTAATGTAATGTCAAACTCTCTACCTACATCCCCTCATTTGATCTCATATTCAACAAAACATCCGGGCTCCCTCTTCCGACATTCAGCGATTTCGCCATAAATTTTTCTAGAAAGCTTGGATCGACGTGATTTTTGTTGCATTGGATTCATAAGGTATTAATCTATAGGAATCGACTACAAGAACGCTATCAACAGATTCCTATAGCTCCAACTAGAAGCTTTTGATTCCAAGAGGTAAGTTTCTCTATCCGAATTTTAGTTTCGATATATCTCATAATTCAAATGCGCTAAATATATCGAATATACACTCCATCTGTTCGTCTCGACGAGGAGCATCATTCTTTTTTATTACTTTGACATGAATTTTCTTCTTTAATCGTATACTTTGATCGCAAATTTTGTCTCGCCGAATACACTAGCTCGCAGCCCGCAATCCAATGCGGGCTACAGAGCCACATGGGTGCCCGCCTGACATGGATGCCACGTCGGCAGGCCACCGTGCATTCGATGCCCATGTGGACGTGATTTCAGGGTCCATTACTCTTCTAATGGGCCCTACTCCGCCCACGTCAGCCGTCAGGGGCGTCCGCGCCGTCCGATCCGCCAGCGTGGACGCACTCGACGGTCTCTTAAAAACCAAAACCGAACAAAAAAAAAAGGAAAAGTCAGAAAAAATCAAAAAAAGTAACCTGGCAGCCGAGCAGCAGCCATCCGAGTCCATCTGGACCGTCGCGAACGCCACGTGTTGCGATCGCAATGGTCCAATAGATGGACCATCGGTGCATCGGGCGACGGTTCAAAAAGTTGAGCCGTTGGCATTAAGTGCCAACGACTCAATAAAGACACCTTTATGTCTCGAAACTGGCTCCCTCTCCACGTCAGATCCGACGGCCAAAAATGAATCAATTTTCAAAATCGATCCAATTGGGACCGTCGGATCAGCCACGTCAGCCCTCGAGAGTGAAGCACATAATGGCGCCGACAACACTTTAAATGCGTTGCCGGTAAGCGCACACCCTCAGCCGCCGCCATTGTTGACCGGTCCAAGCCAGCGCAGTCGTCCGATGCTCCTTTGGTACACCAATTGGAAGGCGGCGATTCGTCGACGCAATCGCCACATCATCATTCCGTGGACAATGATGATGTGGCGTCTGTTGATCGGACCAACTCAGCTGAGTCACTCTGAGTCAACCTGGCCGACTCGGATGACCCAAACTGAGTCGAATAGGCCGGCAACGGCCGAGTCGACTTGGTCGACTCGGCCGACTCAGCCGGGAGGGCCAGATCCGATCGGATCGACTCGGCCGGTGCTGACTGAGTCGATCTGGCCGTGACTAGACCATTCAACCAGATCGACTCGGCCGATTTAGACCGAGTCGATCTGATCGACCCGATCAAACCGGCCCAAGTCAGCCTGGTTGCACCGGCCCAAGTCAACCCAGTTGACTTGGTCCACGCGGACCAGGTTGACGGAGTAGACATTGACCGTGCCAACCCTGTTGACTCGGCCAATACTGACCGAGCCAACACCATTGACTTGGTCAAACCTACACAAGTTGACCACAAGGTCAACACTGACCTAGGTAACCCAGTTGACTTGGTTAACCTTGAGCATATTGACCACTTGGTCAATACTGACCGAGTTGACCTAGTTGAGCAAACAACCTTGGTCATCCTTGATCGTGTCGCCCAGCTTGACTCAGACAACCTTGATTGTGTTGACCCCGTTGACTTGATCAAACGTGACTGTGTAGATCAGGCTGACTCATACCATGTTGACCAGGTTGACTTGGTGAACAGTGTTACATCTGATCCTGACGCCCAGGTCAACTCGGTCAACCTGGAACGAGTTTCAGACTTGGGACCTTCGGACGACCAGAGCTGACCCGAGTCGGGTACTCTGCCCATCTTCTCTACTGATCGGACTGGGACGAATGGGCCAGTCCGAAATATCTCCACTGAATAATCCTCAGGGAGACTATCATCGGTGACCTGGGCAGAAAAAGTGGCAGGGACTACGCACACGGCTGCCACCCAATCCCTCCCCAAGATCACACTTCCTCCACTTTACGATGACACGACCCCAAAGCGGGGTTACATTGACTCGGAGGGGGTGAGAGTTGTCTCCTTCTCTAAGGAGGAGGTTTCGCAAATGGCTGCACCATTTGCCTACACTTTGATAGGGCGATTCGCAACCAAGCGCCCCCTCATCAACGATATCATGAGGGTTTATGTAGCGCTTGGGAACTTCATCGGTCCGGTGGTTATAAGAGCCCATAACCATCGGAGTGTCTTCATCCGCTTTCAGTCGCACCACGTGGACAATTAGTGGTTCCACGATGCACACCTCTTTGATGGACAGCTAAGCAGACTAGCACCTCACGGGAGCATTGCCCCCACTTTGTACCAGTATGGATCGAATTCCCAGGGCTCAGACCACACCTCTTCACGTCCGCTGCACTGGAGTCCCTAGCTAGCGCTGTTGGCACATTCATACGTCTTGACAAAGATGTACATCTGTTCAACCGCCCTTGATACGCGAGGGTATGTGTTGAGATTGACCTCTTAGAGCCCATCCACCGCATGATCCTCAACCGCAATGGGGATGAGCTGATTCGACAGACTATAGTGTACGAAAACCTTCCACAGTTATGTACGCACTGTATCCTCCTAGGGCACACACTTCAGACATGTCGCCAAAGGGCGTCGCAGACTCCCCTGACCCCCTTAGAGGAGTACCTTCCACCTTTGCCTTATAACAAATACATCATAGATGCAAAGTCTACCACTCTAGGACGTCGTCCCACCTAGATACCGGCCTAGAGTACACGCCTCACCCCCGCACCTCTTGGTGCGCTTACTCCTACCCCTCCCCCACCTAGGGATTCTATGCTGCCCAAGACTGTCTTGACCAAGCCCACAACTTCAGGGTCCCAATGGGTGAAGAAAGGGGTTGACAAACACACACATATTCCCACTACCAGCATTCAACCAGGCAAGGGTAAGGAGGTACAAGCACCTGCTAGTACCTCCAATACCTTTGCCCTCTTGGATCTCGAGAATCCTGAGGGAGACTGCGTGGAGGTTGGACAGAGTTGCATGAGTGTCCCTAGCACTTCCGGCCATACACCCACCCGTCCCTCCCCACTTCCCCATTCCTCATCCCCGTACCACATCCTCTCGCCCCTCACCAGACCACCAGCCTACACCTCCATCAACCCTCCCGCCTGGCTCCCCTCCATCCTCACCACTCCGCTCCTCCACCTCTCGCTCCTCCACCTCTTACTCCCTTCCACCTCGCCCATCTTTCCCCGCACCACCCACCCCTCGCTCACCACACCATCACCACCTCTAGCCTTCCGCCCCACTCTAGCCACCCCCCCCCCCCCCACCCGACATACTCACCTCCCTGCCCGACCTCCATCCATCACATATCCCTTTTGAGCTAGGGGACTACTTGACTAACCATCAAGCCCTCCTCATTAGCTCTGAGGATACATGTGCGAATACTAGCGGCCACGCTCCCACGGATGATGAGGATGATGACGCCTCTATCTCCGAGGAGTCAGACGTGGACAACCCCCCTTCTTCTGGTCATCACTCGGACACCCAACATACACATCGCATCTATAACACCCGATCGAGGGTACGACATGCGAGTCGATAGCTTTATGATTCCAAGTCTTGTTTGGAATTGTAGAGGGATCGGCAACCCTCTAACCCGGTCACACCTCCTATCCCTAATCAATAAGTACAAACTAGGAATAGTTGGACTTATTGAGCCGATGACTACATCGGAGAGCTCCCATACCATTGCGAGGAAACTCAGAATGGATCGTGTTTATTGGCATCCCTCGAATAAGCTCTGGCTTTTCTGGAAGCGGGATTATTCATTGGAACTCCTGGCCGAAGGGACTCAGTACGCCACTTTTGACGTACCGTACTCACCGAAGCCCTACATCCTTATTGTAGTCTATGCCTCACATAGACACCTATTGCGGGAGGCCCTCTGGGAGGAACTCGCCTTACATATCCATTCCCACTCACGGCTTATTGATCTCCCTTGGTTTCTAGTTGGGGATTTCAACTGCATACGAGTCAGAGAACGCCAGGGAGGCCGCCCACCCAAGTCATAATCTATGCAAGCGTTCAACGACTTTATTCACCAGATATCACTTGTGGAGCCTCCTACCGTCGAGGAGAAGTGGACTTGGTGTAATGCACACCAAGCAACCACGCGTATGTACGAACGGATCGACCGTTGTTTTACTAATAGCACTGCACTGATGCAGTGCACCATCAGAATTGAGATCCTCCTGAGATTTTACTCGGACCACTCACCGATCCTCCTACTCCCAGACTTGAGTAATCGAGTCTGCCGTCCTCCATTCCGCTTCCAAGCCATGTGGTTAGAGCATAACGACTTCTATCATTTTGTTCGTAGCCATTGGCATGGAACGATCTCGACATCACCTATGGAGAACTTCAGTTATCGACTGAGGAATCTCAAGTTCCACCTTGAATGGTGGAATCGACATGTCTTTGGAGACGTACACGCGCCTGTCGAAGCACTCAAGACGGAACTAGCTACTGTCGAGCGACAGTTGCAAGATATTTGGACCGACGACATGGGAGACCGCTAGCTTCGGCTTAGGGAGCAGCATGAGGACGCTACGCGATGTCAGGAGATTTTCTATCCCCAGAAATTACGTGTTCAATGGCTACGAGAAGATGATAGAAATACACGTTTCTTTCACGCCTCGATTCGTCACAGAGCCCGCCCAAATTATACGACCCTATTAGAGACATATGGCCAGGACCCCGCCCAGCTAGCAAGTGCAGGAGTGGAGTTCTATCGTTCCCTCCTCTCCTCACAACCAACTGTTGTGAGTGAGGACCTTCTCGCCTCTATCCCCCACTTGGTGACCCACCAAGAAAGCACCCTCCTCACAGCCCTTCCTACTCGAGCAGAGATTAAGGATGTCGTCTTTTCCTTTGCTAGGAACAAGGCTCCGGGATCGGATGGATTCTCAGCGGAATTCTATATCGCATGTTGGGATATCGTAGGCACAGATTTAGTGCTTGCTATCAAGGAGGTGTTTATGCGCAAAGTTTTCCCTCGCAGTTGGAAATCCACTTTTTTGGCGCTCATACCAAAAGTGGACACTCCAACTACCTTCCGAGACTTTCGCCCCATTAGTCTTTGTAATGTCTGCTACAAAGTTGCATCCAAAATCATTACAAATAGACTAGGGAACTTCCTTGAGCGACTTATCTCGCCTGAGCAGTGTGGTTTTGTCAAGGGTCGACAGATCTATGACACTATCATGCTCATTCACGAGCTAACCTAGTCCTTAGATGCTCATATACGGGGCTCAAATGTCATCATCAAACTAGATATGGAGAAGGCCTTTGATAGAGTCGAGTGGAATTTCCTCACCCAAGTGGTGAGTCGCTTCGGGTTCACTAGTGCATTCATCGACCTTGTCGATGCTTGCATTAGAGAGAATCATTTCTCTCTCCTGATGGATGGAAATTCCACTAGCTTCTTCACGACCACGAGAGGTCTATGACAAGGTGATCCTATCTCACCTACCCTTTTTATATTGATGGAGGAGGTCTTCAGCCGATCGCTCACACGTGCGATCAACCAAGGCCTCATCCAACTGTATTTTACAAAAAGGGGTTGCCCGATTCTCTCACATTCTCTATTTGCAGATGATGTCATCCTCTTCCTCAATGGATCCAAAAAATCCATTGAGGTATTTATGAGTATCCTCACAACATATGAGCAAGCTTCGGGCCAGCTCGTCAATGCCCTGAAGAGTAGCTTTATAGTTGGTCCTTCCACTACTATAAAGCGCTCTCAGATAATCCAGCACAATACCCGCTACTCACGAGGATGTCTTCCTTTCAAATATCTTGGATGTCCTATCTTTCTTGGACCCGCTAAGCATCATTACTTTGATGCCTTGTTGGGTAAACTTAGAAAGAAACTAGAGGGATGAAACTTCGTTTCCTATCCCCTAGCGAACGTATACAACTTATTCGACATGTCCTCATGAGTATCCCGCTTTACACCGTCGCGGTCCACTCACTGTCTCTTACAGTCCTCCGCTCAGTAGAACGACTATGCGCACGTTTCCTATGGTCCGGTCACCTAGAGGGAGAGAGTCACCATCATTGGGTTTCTTGGGCAAAAGCATGTCGGCCGACAGCCGAGGGGGGTCTAGGGATCAGATGCCTCACGGACATCCAGGACATGCTTCAGAAGAAGCTCGTATGGCATATGCGTACCACACAATCTCCACTAGGAAGTTTTATATCCGCCAAGTATGGCGAGTGGGCTCAACGAGAGATGAACATCCGAGGCCATCGGAGATGGTGGACATGGCAGCGACACTGGCTTGGGATGGCCACGGTCATGCGCTGGCATATTAGCCGTGGTGAGATCAGCGCCTGGTTTGATATTTGGCACGCTGATGAGCTGTTCGCCAGCCATCCCCACTTCGTACCACATAGAGCACGACTCATAGTGGCCCAGCTGCTTATGGGCAACCCGCAACACCTATGGGAGCAGCATGGCCTCCCCCCCCACACGTTATCCCAAGTCTTGAATACTCCAATCGGGTCAAATCCCGATCGTGCCATTTGGACGCTCACACTCGATGGAGCGTACTCATGCAGTTCTTCTCGGGAGCATTTCCGTGAGAAAGCTCCCAACCAGCACTGGGGACGCCGCATCTGGCACCCGGCGATCCTTACTCATGTCTCCTTTTTCCTTTGGAGACTCCTACATCGTGGCCTCCCGACAGATGACCAACTGATCTGTCTTGGTCATTCTATCAGTTCACGCTGCCACTGTTGTCCAACATCCCCTCATATTGAAACTATGGAACATCTCTTCTTCCATAGTGAGATAACTTTAGACTGTTGGAGCCAAGTTACACGCTTCTAGGACCCACTTTCTCACAGTCCACTGACCCCGTTAGAGTGGTTTGGCAAGCTCTTTCTCTTGCCAACATGCCCCAAACGGAGTCTCATCCTACACATCACCATAGCTTACTTACTATGGTAGATATGGAAGGGGCGAAATTCTTCTCTTTTTGCAGGTACACCCATGCGAGCTGTGGATATCATGCGCCAAGTCAAGATGTGGCTCACGCGTACCTATCATCTCATCCCCCCTCGCGCCTGCAGCTCACCACTCGCATGCGACCTCCTCCGCTCTTGGGGAGTCCCAACGACCGTAGCCCCCATCCGCATTCAGCTACGGGTCAACTATTGGCTGCCACCATCAATCGGCATCCTTAAACTGAATGTGGATGGGGCGTCCAAAGGAAACCCGAGTCCAGCAGGGGGAGGGGGCATCCTCCACGATCATACAGGGAGCATTCTCTTTGCTTTCTCTTCTTTCTACGACATACAGACTAATACAGTAGCCGAAGCTATGGCGATACGTGATGGTTTACTCCTCTACGAGGAATGAAACCTTCATAATATTGTCGTAGAATCAGATTCACAGGTGTTAGTCGACATGCTGCGTGTAGGTACATGCTCCCAGTGGCGGCTACATCAGGTATGGCAGGACATCATGCGGTGCCGCCCTCGCACAACTAGCGCTCGACATCAGCTGCGAGAAGTAAACCAGATAGCAGATGCTCTTGCCAGCCATGCGGTACACACACGACTCCCTTCTTCTTTTTTTCTTTCTTGGCAGGCACTCCCTCTGACAGCTCGGGGATGTTACCAAGTCGATCATCTCGGCTTGCCGACCCTCCGTACGCGTCGGACATTCTCGCCTGTGACCCCACGGGAATGGAGGATCGCGTGGAGCACTCGAGGTTGGAGCGCTCAACCTCTTGCCTAATCCGACGATCTCTCATCTCAAGGTGGAGGGTGGACTGCACCCACCTCGACTAAAGACCTCGCCACGCACTACATCAATACCACTTGACGGAGGCGAGGGCATCTTCACAACTGCTCCATCATCGACATGGCGGGGGGCTCCGTTTAGGGATGACGACGCGAATACTTCTCCGAGCACCTGCAAGGTATCATTTATGTACCATTTTCTTTTCTTTACATGGGCGTGGACGAGTGGGATCCAAGTGTAATTGGGATATTTATACTCGTTCCATGCCTATAAATACTTATAAACACTCCACTTATATATAAAATCCCCCTGGGTGGCGTCTAGGGCACGGATGGATCGGTCTACGGGCACAATCGCAGGGTTGGCCGTACCCGGCACCGTGTTTTTTGCCATTAATTAAAAAAAAGACTACATTTTAAACTCTTTGATATCTAATGCAATGACCCTATTCCTATATGGGGTTGCGTCCCCACCTTCTCTCCTAATCCCTTCTAAGCATTATTAAGCTATTGCAAATACTTTTGTTGCAACAAAGCAAGGTTGCTTAGTGTTGTGCTCTAAGCACTGAGGCCGGCACGCATCAGATGCGAGCATTTTTCTTAGCTCGGGATTTGACCGCGTGACACATGGATATAGAAGGTCTTGAGTGCAAAATACATGTGTAACTCTTTACTTGTGTGCCCCTTATCATTCTTCCCTTCTTATTGATTTATCCCTATTCTTGGTATGAATGGAATGGTGAAACGATACTTCCATAAATCTAACAGCATTGATAAGGAAAATTTTGATCAAATCTTATGTTGTTGATGACCACATGGATGCATGTAGAGGCATAACACTTATGTGACTCAAGATAACTCATTCAGGGGACCAAATGAAATAATATCTGACTTTGAACTAGGTCATTTGATCATTGACGTGTTTCATTTTTTATTTTAGATCTCCTATTCAATTCAAATTTGGAAGAACCCAACATATTTATGAGCTCATTAGAGGGTTTTGTCATCTAATTTGGAATACATAGCCATGATCATAACAATATGTTTATTAGAAGGTGGCATTTTTACAACCCAATCATGTTATGCCACAAACAGTCCACTACCCCTTGAGGCTATTCTCACGTTGCCACATCCGTAGCTAAGAAAAATTTTCAGATTTAATGCACGCTAACCTCAAAGCTTGGATAGGAACATTGAATATCCTTCTATAATGCACGAGAAGTCCCTTGGGAATGCTTGAGATTGCTTGGGTTTTGTAGGAGGTTGGCCTAGGCCCTTAGCTGAATACTGAGGTGTCTCATTACTACACATGTAAAGGTACAACGGTGGTTGTGGCCATTACATGGGTGTTAGGCCCTTACAAGAATATAGAGAGGGGGGCCAGCCCACACCATTGGGTAATAGTGCTCCAGCACCTTGGGGCCCAAAGCCATGCACACTTGGTAGCAACACCCCTCCAAGTGTGCCCTCCCTCTAGTCCCACTGCGTGCATATGGGGCCGCGACCCTCAGCACACCCACCGGTCTGTCGTACCACACACCCCAACTCCCCCGCGCAGCACCTTGTGCTTGGAGCCCAGCCTTTGATGCTCCAAGTGACTCTAGTACCCACACTGACACCACTTCCACTTTGGTCCTTGTTGGTGCCATCATGCTCGGTGCCCCATGCCTTAGCACCTGCGTACCATAGCACCACTCGTGGGACACACCACGTGCATCACATTTGTCTCGGTGCGCTTTTGCATTGACAAGATCTGGCCCCACCCCACACAAGTAGCACTCAGTAGGGCGCCGCAAGAACAATGACAACACGTAACCGTCCACCCCCTAATATGTCGTGCGTGCCACTGAGCACATGCATCGTGTGGGAGTTGGCCTTAAGATCAGAGATTGGCATCACCACCACTAATGTGTGTTGTGGTCACATGACATACTCAATTATCCATAAGATGCTAATTATTAGGCTAATATCATGAAATTAGCAAATTCTTTGCGTTAAAATAATTATAAATGTGTCTTATCAAGCCTAACATGATTAAATATTTCTTTAGGAATATTATAATTTTATGTGGATTTATGGGTATTTGAATAAAATTTTCGAACATCATATTATTAAATAAATTATTTTCTGATTCAGAATATAATTTATATTTTTTATACATCACACTTAGGGATACATTAATTTTAGAATATCGAATTTATATTTTGTATAATTTTAAGACTCATATTTGTATTAAATATAACTTATTTAAGATTTTCTGATCTTAAATTCCTGCCATGCCATATGTTACCATTCGATTTGATTGAGTAGTGATCAATCATGGTTTTCTCAATGCTTAGCACAGCTAGTCATTATGAAAAACTGTCATTATGGCATCTCAAATTGTGATAAAGTAAAGGCCAATGATTAACTAAGGTATTTTTATTTTTATTTAATCCAATGGGTGACATGGACTAATAGAAAAAAATGACATGATCAAAATTACAGAAAATGAGTGCACGGGGATCAAGAAAAAAATATTAATATGCATTTTTTAAGTTGAAAAGTTAAAAAAGGAGGTACGCTTACGTGTCATTGGAAATTTCTTATAAAATTGTATTGACGTGGCATTGTAATATGTGTCACCATGTCATTGGAATGATGGAACTCATACTTCTTTATATTGATAGTAACACCAGTCCAGGTGTCATTGACTAAAAAAGATAATAAGTTGATGAGGTGCAATGAAATTCATGGCCGCACCATACATATAATAAATATATTCCTTGATGTTTCTTTCTCTTATTATTTCACATAAGACTGGTGGAAGTGCCAAAGTTTTTTGTCACAGAAGATGATGCAGATGATGCCAAACATCAAAATAGGGAATGCTACTGGATTCTCATCCGTCCACAGAAAAATATGAAGTGAAGAGGAGAGGAAATATGTAATCCAATGCAAGGCAAGGAAACAAGTAGGTGTCATTGCCTTGCATTGTTTATTTTCATCTTCATTTTTAGGGTAAAACAATCATCCCTATCACCATCGCATCCTTACAGATTTCTATTGTGTCTTAAACCTTTCATATCTTTTTGTCTTCATCTTATCATCATCCCACTAACTTATATTATTTTTTCATGACTACCAGTCCATATTTATTATTATCTCATTGTTTTCACTTCCTCCTCCATCTCTCTCAGCTCTTATTATATCGTTCATGTTAACATCTCTTATCCACTATCCTTCATATTAATTTCTTAAATATCATTAAAAATTAACCATCACCTTGTTAGCTTGTATTTTCCTTGTCTCTTTATTTCTTATTTTATAAGTCTTTTCTCTCATATTTTTAACCACCACTTAAACAATTTTAAATGCCTAATCAGTATTCCCTACAAAGACAATCCTTGCTTGCACTAACTGTTCCCAGAGTAAAGGTATTCAAAAATTTTATCGATTAAACTCAAAATAAAACAACAAAAACTTAAAACCCTAATTTTTTATTTAATCCTCAAACCCCAATCTGATTTGTGAAGGTAAAAATTAGTCCCATTTAACATAATAATGCAGTTTGCCATATTTTTTCATTAATGATGTATAACAGAGTTCAACTTTTATCTTCTAAGAACACATCAGGCGCATGTATGACTGGCTCTGAATAGGCCCTGCGCGTACACAACCTCATAGAATGATGCGTAAGAGATGTATCATTTTTTCTCAAATAACCCCAAGTGCTGGCCATGGGTACCTTATGTGCCCTGGAGGATCCAAAGTTTAATAAACAACAGTTTTCCCTCTAGCTTTATAAAGGATGTGTTTGACATAGCTGTATGCCCCCTCTAGAGTGGGGTGGATTGGGTAGACTTACTCCAATGTTATTTTTTTATTTTAGTTCTTATAGAAATTAATCAAGAAATAGGTAACAAAACATTCAAAAATCATAAACAACAAAGTTCTACAAATATTAAATAAATATTTTGTGCATAATTTTAAATGGAATTTTTTCTATATTATGAAAAATTTTAGCAATGTTTTTATTCGTGAAATATTTAATATGTAAAATAAAGTGATAACATGTGTTTTAGATGTATTCTAATATAATAAAAATCATAATCATGTAATAAATTCATAATAAAACATATATAATCAATATGTGATAATTGCTGCGATAAAGACAGAAACTCATTATTTATATCCTCAAAATCCTTATTTAATATCAACAATACATCTTATTTAATATGTCGTTAATTTATTTAAGATCCTGAAAATTAGTTTTCATCACCATTATCTGATTTTCATGCACTTCACTATTCCCTTTAGCATTGCATGGTGGCACGTCTGTGACATGCACATTCTTTTTTTGTTTTTTGGTATGCTGGTTGCTACCTTGAGAGTATGTCATCTGCTTGCCATCGCATGGTTATGTACATGGCATTTATGTGTTTCTGCACCTCTTCACTGCCCTCGTGAGTTTTTCTCTTTAGCAATAGTCTTCCACTTATTTTGTTTATGCTATTATCTTCTTATTTCTTGATTCTAAGTATATGAATACATGAATCCCCACTTTACCGTTAGATGTATCTTACCTGCCCAGTATTTTATATAGGGTTAGAAAGGTAAATATTATGCAAACATCACTGATTAAGTATAACCAAATCAATGGAAAAATAAATTGGACCTCTAAGTATAGAAAGCTTCTCTTTAGTGAATATTGTTTCTATGATGTATCAATTATAACCCTCCAGATTTGATAGTTTGTATTACAGTAAATTAAAATTAATGACTTATTTTATTTATTTATATCAGTAAGGTTTCTCTTGAATAAACACCACGGGGGAGTAATGTGACACAGTGTCTTCATGTATCAACCCTGTCAATGAATTCAGGGAGAATCAAAGTTTTGTTGTTATGTTGTCTACAGACGAATTCATTGTATTATTGTTCTGTTGACTTCCTTCCTGATACATTATGGATTTTCATCAACTAATTGAATGGAAACACCTCATATATTGGGTTCACTACTTCTTAGTTTGGGTAATAGAACTTACAAACGTGGACATTATTAAATATATGTTATCATTTGGATAAATGAAAATAAATTTTTTTGTTAAATTACAACCATACGATATGTGAGATTTTTGGGCCAAAATGGATGATCATTCAACATGATAAAATCCAGATCAATCTCTATCTAATATCTGCGATTAAAAGCTCTTAGTTTTCATGTCAGTCCGTTCACTTGGCATTGTGGAAATTAAAATTTTCCCAACTTCAATTTACATCATTGATTAATCATAAAAGTCAGCAAAATAACAAAAAACGACATCATCTCACTGCAATAAACCTTTGAAAAGTACATGTACAACCAACCACTTTGAAATTTTCCCTCGCAAACCTGCTCAGTCCTTAGTCATTTAGAGGAGGTCATTGGAATACTTTTATCCTTCATTTCTAGAATTAAGAATGCATTTTCTTGTAGTTCTCTTCAAAGGAAGCATCTTTCCTCTCCAAATATATATATATTCAAGAGAATGCTAAAGTGGCAGCGCATGATGAAGACAGCAAAAAAAGAATTCACTTCCTCCAAGAGAATGTCTCCTCAGATTTGGGATAATTTGACATTATATTCTGGAGAAAGCACAACAGCTATGCACAACTGCAGTACTAACCCTGACTTTTTCTTCAAGATATGGCAGTAGAACTGCAAAAAAATTAAAGAAGATGACCTTGATACTAACTGAAAGGGACGGAAAGTAGCCAAGTGACAGTGTCTTCTTCAGATGACATTTATGAGAAATGGATTTGAAAAATAAGAAAAAATGAATGAGATAGAGGGAGACTATTTGGAAAATAAGAGAGAGTGAGAGTGGGGAACTGTTGTTGGCACAGATGAATAAAAAAGAAGAGAGAAAATGGATAAGGGAGGATTCCATTGAGTGTGGGAGCAGGATGAGTAGGATAACACCGAGATAATTTCTTTTTGCCTAAGCCAACTCATTAAGTCACTGTCAGATAAGTGTCTGCTCCACATAAAGACGACTTGAGCATTTTTCCACACAAGTCAGAATGAAGTGAACTGGAAAAAATTCCTAATGACTTCACATTCTATAACTTTCTAAAGCGCAATGAGAGCATGTCAATCTATAGGGGTTATCCAATGCCCGCCATGCCTGGAAAATTCTTCCTTATCATCTCTCCCTCTCTTGGGAATAAACCAAGACCAGAACTCGGCACTTACCTGCAGCATCCAGTGTATTTGCACGTTGTTCTTCACATTGAAAGAACAAGAAGACAATCGCCAAATCTCAACACTCAGTGGCAAAACTCGCTCCATTGGCGAAAGAAGTCAAAGCATCTGTGCCATCAACAGAGCAAGCAAGAGAAGTCAAGCCCTGTCTCCCAAAACGTAGAGAGGGAGGACAGATTACCTTCAGAGGCAGGTCGGCAGATGGCACTACGATGAGCCCCACTGGATTCTGTCATTACTGAGAGTGGTGCTGAAAGAAGTTCATGCCAGAAGACGAGAGGGGTCGGTAACTGGGCAACATAGGTTGAAGCGGCATTGGTGCTGACATGCTCATTGGCGGCATTGGCGGCATCGGCGGTGCTAGAGACATGCTCATCGGCGTCAACTGGGGTCTCGCCAGATTGCCCAACTGAACTGACGATGAAGGCGGCGGTGGCAGAGGCGGCAGCTGTGGTTGAAGGCTAGTGTACTGGTAAGGAAGTCCAATTAACACGGCTGGACCAGACGGTTGCATGCCATAGTGCGGCATTGGCGGGAATGAGTTGTATTGTTGCGGAGGCGAAGCAACCACTGCAGGATGAGGATGGAATGAAGCATCAGCAATGGGCCAGGCTTCGGAGCTTGGAGGCGCAGCGGCCGGCGAGGAAAGGGTGGCATTCTTGGCCTCAGTGGCCACAAATGAAGAGAGCACCGATGTCATTATTTGCTGGGAGTGGGAAGAGGCGGTTAGCTTGTCGGCAATCTCAGCGGCCATCGCGGCGGCCGACTTCTGGGGCGGTGACCGTACTGCCTTGGGAATGGGGGGCTGGTTGTTCAGCCGACGCCGCATGTTTTCGGCTTCATCAATCTGTGCTCGAGCCACCTGGAAGGGGAGGGATCTACTCAGAAGGGATCTACTCAGAAGGGATCTGATTTCAGTTTGGCAGAAAGAGAAAGAACCAGAAAAGAAGGGGGAGACCTGCAACTGAGTCCTGACACTCTCCAGCTCCGATTCCTGAAGAACAAAAAACCCAGGTAGCAAACTGCTGACAACCGAAGACCCAAAAAGTCAAAGCTAGATTTTTATATGTTTTTCGTATATTAAAGGTGGGGAGAGTACTCCAGTGAAACCTGCTCATGCAGAGCATCCCTGAGTTGGTTCGCCAGAGCTGCCCTGCTCATCTCCACTGACGACAGCTTCTCCACGCAATCCTTGAGTATGGACTGCAGCACCTGCAATTCGCTATCCAGCGCCATTCTCTGGGTCTTCCCTTCTAGCAATGGTGGAGAAAAATCAGAATTCATAATCATATGTCATTATATTTACCTAATTAATTCTTATTTACAGATCGATGCGATAGGAGTCCAGCTCACCGTGGATGGCACATGCTAGGTCAACGTCCTTCTCCATTTTCCCCACTCGGTAGACCGCTGATTGGCATTCTCGCAATTCTTTGGCTTCATTCTGGTGCTTATTGAGCACAGCATGGAATGCAGACACAATCTTCTCAGCAGCACCTCCTACTGACAGTTTCTGACTCCCAATGATAAATCATTAGAGAACAATAATGCTTAAAGAGTGATAGATAGAAAGAAGGAAAGATTGAGAGGAAGAGGGAACGAGGGGTGCTCACTAGTTTGACGGAGCGGGAGTCTCGCTTAATGATCCTGACCGAGCGAGACCGTTTCAGGTTTAGATCTAAAACTGGCAGAGGTTCATTCCCCAACATCGAATCCTTAAGGTTGAGAGCCTTCAATCCGAATACCTTCCTTTCCTCCCATATGTTGACCTAGAAAAAGAGAAAAATTGATTCATAGCATCTCAATTATCTCGCAAAAAATGAAATATTTTAACAGTTCAGTCACATTTGTCTTTTTCCTTTCATTTGGGAGGCATGAGTATTATCTCGACAAATCCTTTCCCTTAACATAACCTGACCATATCTGAGTTTGTCCTCCAACCTCTCAGTTTTAATCTTCTATAAATCCATCCAGATCATTCTTAAAAAAACATAATTTAGAATATGAGGGGGGTATGGATATTTTACCAAGCGCGAAACCACGCTTTTGGCCCGGTCATCGCCAACCTCTGCAACTTCCTTAAGCGCAGCAGGAAGAACTTTCCAAAATTCCGCGACAAATTCGTTTCCTCTGCGGCGACTGTTCTGGATTATGTCGTTGGCGAGGTACAGAAATGGCACCTTCTGATCCTTCTGAGCACTGTGGAACTGCTTATCCCAAGTCCGGACGACAACCTCCGCCTTCTCTCGATGGAGGAGGCACCAATGCGATAGTGCTGTAGAAATGGCAGTTAATTAAGCAAGTTCCTAAAGCACTACAATAAAAATCAATGGACGGAGCATCTTGACTTTTCAATTTCTTAAAGAAGGAATCAAATTAAACTCAGCATGATTGGAAGAAAGACTAATTAAATGACAGGGGAGGTTGGAAAATGATACTCTCTATGCACTGCTGAGTGTTGTTAAGCTTTGAGAGCTTGTCTGCCAAAATCAGCTCATCAAAGTCACTGCCCATCCCCACGATAGGATGACTCACTTCTTGACCTTTGTATCCACTCTTGAATCTCTAGATATTACTGCAAGAGAGAATCACTCGCTAAATCAACCTACAGTCATTCTCCATCCATGAACAAATATGTACCATCAATCGGAAAAAAAAAGTTCGTTTCAAATAATCTGTGAGTTAAGTAATATATAACGATTGAAGAAACAAATCACAATTTTGAAAATAAGACATCATTTTTACTCGTTAGTGGGTCGAAGTGAGGGGATAATTATATATTTAGTAATTCAGTCTATAAGTTTGTGTCAGTGCTTTGTGTGTGTTACTTGAATAAATAATAACCGTAAAAATTTGAACGCGTAATAATTTGGTACTTGGATGAGATTTAAAAAATAAAACGAGCAAGAATAAAATAAAAGGAGAGGTCTTTGAAGGCAAGAAAGTGAGAAACTCATCCGATCGAACTAAAAATTGCAATAAACTAAGAATAACAAATTGCAACGAGAGAAAACACGACAGACCCGTCACAGAAATAAAAGAAAGATGGCGAATTTTGCATTGAACGGAACTCACCAGGCTAACCCAGATCAACAGGGGGAGAGAAGATCTGCCAGGAATGAAGAACAAACAAGATGACGCTGGAAAAAATCAAAACAAATACATCAGTCTCGCCACACCCACCTGGCATTGCAGCGGAATCACCTCAAGAACTAGGGTTTTACCGAAATCGATGAACCCACAATTTGCAGTTTGCCCATCTCTCCGGCAATGATTTACCTCGTTCTTCCCCTGATGGGTCAACTTCTAGAGCTAGGGTTTTGCCTCTACGCCTCTGCCCGCTGCCCAACCGCCGGCGATGGTGCTTTGACCTTGCTCAGAGTTGATCCTTTGTTCAAAGAAGTCAACATGGCCTGCGGCCGAATTTTTATCAGAGCTGGACGACTGCATGACGTTTCGTCATCCGTCCGTTCAAAACCGTCATCCGTCATCGTCCAGAGTGAAGGACGGATGACTGAACGGAGGGATATCCGTCATGTCATTTGTCATCCGTCATTCGTGACGAAAGAAAAGTGGAGGATGATGGATGACGTTTTCCAATTTAGTGTTCCCAGGAATAGTTCGATCTCTTCAATCTCGGGATACTAAAATAAGGTTATGAAAGGTTACGAAGTCAAGTTAAGTGAAATCGGTCGGGAAGAAAGAGTAAGAGGTCAGGTCAGACGAAACGTCGGTTAGTTCCACCACCACTATAAATTGGACATCTATCTATAAACTTAAAAAACTCTAAAATGATGAGAAGGTAAGTCGACGACGAGAAGGTAAGCCCCGGGCAGATCGATGCTGGGGGATGGACGAAATCAAGATCTCCTGCCAACGCGCCCAGACGACGGTGCCGGCGACGGCGGCAAGAAAGAAGGCACCGCCGGTGGCCACTCCGGCCACCAACCCCGGTCCCCACCGGCAGAGCTCATTTCTTGTGCAGGTCCGTGCCGCCACGTGGCCGGTAGAGAAAGGTCCACTAGTGCATGTCGTAGGCCTCGGTGCTGACCTGGGTGGCGGCGGAGAAGCCGATAAACATGAAGTTGTTAACGAAGTGGGCGAGGTCCATGGGGAATGTTAAAAAAAAGCCCCCGTTCAGTCATCTAAATGTCCATTGTTCATTCCATTTTTTCAAACGTACGAATGATGGAACGGGACTGATGAGGGACTTGTGATGATGATGAAACTGTGACGAGAGACGAATCAGACGAAAAAATTTCATGGACAGATAACAGAACGAAATTCCGTTCAGTCCCGTTCCATCCGTTTGAAAACGTCATCCGTTTTTGTCCAACAGCTCTAATTTTTATCCATTTTTTAAGGATAGTGTTTATTCAACGAAGATTGAAGCATTATTCTGTACAATCAGTCGGATGAAGATTTATTTCTGGGATAGTCTGGAGGTGCCATCCAGATCATGAACTGATTGAGGAAAATACATTGAAACATGAGTAGATATATTTGGATAGAGAGATGAATTTCTAAGTGCACTGGGATATGATGACGATATATTCACCAATAGCTATATAGATTAAAGATAGACAGATTCATAGCTCAATCGATATATCCATCGATATACAGGTATATATAGGTGGATTGAAACGTGCAGATAGAGAGATAAATGATTACATAAAAAGTTGATTTTGTATGTTAATGACAAACACATAAATATCCATATAAATAGATGGATATATAGACGGACGGATGAATGGATTAATGAAAAAAATAAAATAAATAGATTGAATTATGGATAGATCAACAGATAGATGTATGGATGAATGGACATATATGTATATATGATTAGACAGGAAGATAGATAGATAGGAAGATATATGGATGGATGGATCAATAGATTGCATTAAGCGGATGCACTGTAGACATTGTGTGAGGGATACTCGCCATCCACCAATTGAAAGGCCACTTCCAAGGGAGAATAATAACATGCTATTTAGTAGGTTTGTATGACCATATTTTCATGTTTAATTGCATGAAAAAGGGCCTAAAATGATTAATTCATTATTAAGATGTTTTTTATGTTTTGTGGATTTTAATGTATTTTTGGAAAAAATTTAACGTCGTATTCTAAAATAAAATTAACTTTTGAGTCGGAATATAAATTTTAGAAATTATATGCTGTTACATTCTTATGTATATATGATTTTTACAAATTAATTAATTTAATATATACTTGACCTGCCAAGTGTTGCCATTCAATTTGTTGAATGAGAATTAGTCACCATTTTCCGTAATGATTTGTGAAACCAACCATTGCAAAAAAGACATCATTATGGCATCACAAATCACAATGTCAAAATGGCCAATCACAGAAAAACGAGTTTTCATTTTTTTAATCGCACCGGGTGACATGTTTGAATAGAAAAAAAATACTCGACATTATCCACAGAAAAATGAGATTTTTGAAAGTCGAGAAAGGAAGAGTAAAATATTGAATCATGTGTTCCTTAAAATAGTCACAATTTGAGCTTATACATGTGGTACACACATGTAATGATGTGATAGGATGAACATAAACTACACTCTGATATCACATGCGAAAACATAACTACTATTTTAACCTATGTACAGGAACGTGCGGCATCGTACCGTGAGACAAGTGAAATAAATGTACGACGTGGTATGCTACAACGCGATGCATGTCACACAAAGATTATTTCATATCTTTTTTATTTTGTCTTTTTTTATGTAAGAACTTTGTCAGCCTCCTCCAAGCCATCGACCAAGAATGATGTGATGAAATCACAACCAATCATTGTGGAGTTTCAGAGATGCTAAGAGCAAAACCCTAATGTGACGTGATGTCAGTGGAGATAAGGAGAGTGAAATATTTAATTTAAATCAACTGCCAAGGTTCATCCAACTTTAGGGCTCAATAACTAGAAATCGGAAAGGTCAATCCAGCTGAAATTTTACGGGCAGCTTCACCTTATTTTCTTCTATCCATCCATATGCTTGAAATAAGATGACCCACAAACTTTGTAATAAACATATTTAAACTCACTTTCTACCTTGGTAAGTTGATTGAGAGAGAATGAGATTTGAAAATCCATCAAGTGTTCCGTCGAGTCATGAGTGACTGGAGAGGGGCAATAGAGAAGAGGGGATGCTTGTCAGCATAATTTAAGTGCTGTGGTCCTTGCTCAACATAAGGATCCAAGGTATGTCTTCACGCCTTACACTGTCTTGTCTCTATCACATTTATTAGGTTAGATCTACATTTTTTGCCTCCACACATCATCTTGCAATTGTAATCATCTCTCACCCCGTCATCTATGTGTCTTCTCATCATCTCATGTTCATTTAAATCGTAAACAATAGATAGCTCATTTATTCATGTATTCTCCTTTGTACATCTTCTCATTCCATCGTCACTCATAGTGGCTTCTCAGGACATTATTTTTGTGCTTGAAACTATGTTTAAATGTCATAAAAGAGGTCATATATTCACAGTTGATCTATGAAACAAAATAATCTCATATCACCTTTTGAGGGACCTGTTACACCCTTATTCATGTATTACCCTTCGAGAAACTACATATGAAACAATAGAATCACATTATAATAATCACAATAAAAAAACAATAAACAAAATCATAACACTTTGAGGAAATTTGTTCCCCTTGACTTCAAATGAAACAAAATAATCACATTTTAAAATGCTTTTCGATGTTCATATTGCCGACATAATATAAAAGATTGTTGGGTTCGGTGCCTTGATTCGTCCATAGAAAACACAAGTCCATGGATGCGGAAGCATGGTAATTGATTCATAATAAATCTTTAAAATCAAACATCGAATGTGCCTTGTGAGGAACTTGTTCCACCCGTGACTTTGTCGATCTGAGATCGTTCTAAAGCCATTCATGCATCCAGCCTCAAGAAGTATCCACGCATCACTTGGCGCTTGGATCTCCACGTCTTCTTCTTCAACTCTTATTGAAAATATTGAAGATCTTCTCACCGTAAAGACAATCTCATTGGTTGAGTGGAGAAGAGAGTGGAGAAAGGGAGGGGCTATCAAATCTGGCTGGCCTGAGTGCTTGAATTGAGTACCCCTTCCCTATTTATATTTTACTTTAAGTTTTTCTCAAAAACCCATAAAGTAAAATATATTCACCAATGCCCTTATGATATTATGCGTGTGACCCTCTCGAGCCATGTGTCATTCTAGTTAATAAATTTAGTGGCCAACAACAATTATTGATCAACTTTATAAATTAACTATATCTACATATAGATTAATTAACTAAGGATCGTTTTAACCCAATATGTAGGTTAAGTTTCCAGCTCGTGGGGTGCCAAACTACAACTCATGCTCCAGAAGATACCGAGTAGTGTTTGAACTCTCCCTTGGAACCTTTACCGTCATCGGTTAGCAGATATGTATAATCTATCATCCGCGTGAGATTCTCGAACGACTTAGGATATAGTTTATCGACAATCCATAATCCGTCATTCGATTAGTACTGATGTGTAACGAGGATCATTAGGGAATGCCTTCTCCAATACCCTCACCACGCTCGCCAAGGAATTTCTGCATCATCTTCCGTGAGTCAATCTCCTCTTATATCAAGGACGAATGATCCCGTCTTGATCACTCAATCATCTCTGTGATCTTCTTACTACATCAAATCTATGACTTGTTTGAATCCCATGATTAGAGGCTCGTAAGTCACAATCAAATTGTAGTCGTCCATTCACGAGATGTCCTTGGACATCTCAGGTTAGCGGATCACTTATACAATTGTGATATAAATCAACCTCATTGTCGTTTAGGTATAATACCACTCATGGATTCATAGGGACCAATTCAGTGAAATCTTTATCCAAAGAGTACCCACGATCTATCCTTAATGTCACCACACTAATAGCCCTAAGATCAGCTATACTTTTTGTATAAGTAGGATCAACTAGTGCTATTCTATTTGGATACTTCGATGTCCATTTCGACTATCCATCGAATAGGAATATTTAGAATACATGTTTAAAGACTAGTGATCGTTGTATTATGATCTCATCATAATTCACTACATCATTGCACATATTCATGGACTTCATTATAAACGTCGTACCAGAATAATAATGAACTTAAATAAACATGATGGTGTGATTGTCTTGAAGGCCACATTTATCCATGTTAATTTTTTGGTAGTTGTCGTGACCAACAACCATCAGAAATCGGCCCAGTGGACAGGCGAGTAGTACGTCAAGCCCTATTTCTTGTGGAACAAACCCCCCCCCCCCCCAACTCACACTCCACACGAACATGGGACGAGTAAAGTGGAAGGCCCGAAAAGTAATTGTTATACTTAGTTAGACTTAGATTAGATGGCTGTTATTGACTCATTCCTATTAGCTATTGACTATTTTTCTTGATTGGGTTTGACTGGTTAGTTAACTTACTGTCATCGGTACCAAAGATGACCATTATCTTGATGTATTAAATCAATATGTTTGCTTCAATACTATCTATGGGACATTTGATAAAGATGAAAGAGAGGGGAGAGAAAGAATATAAGGTTTTTGGGAGGGGCTTAAATAGAAAATTGCTTTAGGGTTTAAATCCAAGATGACATTAAGCTTTGGTAGAAGGCATCATCGTTCCTCATCCACATTCCCATCTCATCGGTTGAAGGCAGGACCAGTTCTCGCCGGTCTTCGGCATTCATCTCGAAGAGGTTTTTTTCGTACCCTTCATCTTCATTTTATTTATTTTTTATTTCATGGCTTTGCCCATCTTTTGTTTGTCACTTTTTCGCTGATCAGCGAGTTAGATAATGCATTCCGTGTGAAATGCCTTCATTTCGGGCGAAGAATAGACAATGGTCTTTATGGGGTTTGATAATCTTGATTTTCTTCGCTACCCTTCATCTTCATTGTAGTAATCTGTGATTTTCTGGTTTGCCCATTTTATGTGGGAATCTTTTTAGCTGATCACTGAGTTAGATAATGCGTCCCTTGAAGTGATATGCCCTCATTTTGAGGGAAGAATGGCCAGTGGTCTTTTTGGGGTTTTATTTTTCTTGGCTACCCTTCATCTTCATTGTAGTAATTTGTGATTTTCTGGTTTGCCCATTTTCTTGGGGCATCTTTTTAGCTGATCAGTGAGTTAGATAGTACGTTGCTTGCAGTCGTATGCCTTCATTTGGGGCAAAGAACGGCCAATGATCTTTATGGGGGTTCTGATTTTCTTGGTTACCCTTCATTTTCATTCAAGTAATTTGTGATTTTGGTTTGTCCATCTTCTGTGGGTAACGTATTCGCGTATGATTCTTTGAGATAGTTTCTTCATAGTAGCGATCTGCCTTTAGTTGTCTTCATGTGAGTTGATTTTCACGGTTGAGATAGTAACATATATTGAATTTATGAACAACGCTGTCACTACAACTATGAAAGGATCTCAGTTTGTACTCTCAGACTGATATATTATTTCATAAATAATCAATAGTTGTGGCCGGGCGACACTTTTGTGCTTCATATTGTAGTCCATCCTGACTTTAACCCTTAAAATTTAAATTGCGATTGGTAACGTGACCTTGCTGCAATCATTTGATGAGTGATGGAAGTTGTCATTTTTCCTGCCTTTCCTGAACGAATAAAATTCGGGGAACATTTTATTCCGGTACTTGCATAGGAGAATCTGCATTGCCTCATGAAAATACCATCGCTGGGTATTATATTTTTCTTATGGACAATTGAGTTCTCATTTTCTACACAGAGATCATGAGAAAATGTACTGCTCTATTTTCATCTGTCTTAAGAATCACAAAATTGAGTTTTCTTAGGCCGAGAAAGTGTACCACTTAAAATTTGTTAAATTTCAGTGTGCCTACTTTGTTTTTCGATGCGATCACAGCTGTATCTAGGGGCGTTTAAGTTATTTGGCCCACTAGGGGCGTTTAAGTTATTTGGCCCACTAGGGGCCTTTCTGTCATTTTACCTGTCAGGGGTACTTCTGCAATTTGCCTTTAAAAAGATGTAGTCCATCCAAGGGAAGTAACTAAAGTTGTGTTAATCCCTTATGTCCTCCGCCACCAAAGTACAACCTACCGCCTCTCCCTCTACGGCGACATCTATCAGGCAGCAATCTTACTGCTGTCCTCTCTTGACAAAAACTCCAAGTTCTTATCAGTTTTGAACAATGTAATAGTTCAATCCTATGATTTTTCCTTATTTTGGCAATCAAACTATGGATGGCAATTATTATTTAATTGATCATGTTTCTGATAAATGTGTACGGTGAAGGTGAAGTTTTTATATTTTCTTGCACCATTGCGTAATGTCAATTTTCGAACCCATGATTCTTTACTTTTTGTTTCTCTTTTTACCAACTTCTATATGATCAAAGATTCAATTTCCTCCATGCTAGATGAATCGTGAAAAGCTCATCAAGATGGCGGGCTCTGTCCGCACCGGCGGGAAGGGAAGCGTGCGAAGGTCTCACTAATTTCCTTTTCTTCTCCATTTTCTGTGCCTCAGTAAAGTAAAAGCAACACATTAATCAATTGAATAATGAATTAAAACAAGTTCTCATCCCTAGAAAGAAGAAGGCAGTCCACAAGACCGCCACCACTGATGACAAGAGGCTTCAAAGTACCCTTAAGAGGATTGGAGTCAACTCCATCCCGTCCATCGAAGAAGTCAACATTTTCAAAGATGACGTGGTCATCCAGTTCTTGAATCCCAAAGGTACGTGTGTTGAATTTACTCTCTTATTATCCTCCATTCTTCATGTTGACTCTCTCTCTCTCTCTTCATTCAGTGCAAGCCTCTCTCCCTGCCAACACATGGGTTGTCAGCGGCTCGCCCCAGACGAAGAGTATACACTCTCTTTTTATTTCTCTTTTTAAATTCTTAGATAAAATATACACATGGGAATCAGAACTCACCTCTTCGCTTTTTCCCTTTATTCTACTTCGGAATAGTTCTGTATTCCATATTTTTTAAGAGCTGCAGATTGAAATTAGAATTTAACTCTATTCAATTTCCCCTTGATTCTAATTAGAAATAGCTCTTTTTATTTTTATAATAGACAAGGAAAATCAGAATTCATCTATATTCATTGATTCCTTTTGAATCAATGAATACTAGATAACTCGCAGAATTTTTGTATATTTACTAGATATTTTTGTAAAATCTACTGATAACTCGCAGAATTTATCTCTGCTCTCTTTTCCCCCTGATTCTGCTTTTTATATTGACATGCTTTTTTTAATAATTGGCTCCAGAGCTACAAGAATTGTTACCAGGGATCATCGGCCAACTGGGTAAGGAGGCAGGAAAGCCCTTTGATTTGTTTTGACGCTTGGTGGCCTGACTGGTTCTTGATGGGCTTGGTCTGTAGGTGCTGATAATCTGGAGAACCTGAGGCGGCTGGCTGAGCAGTTCTCCAAGAAAGGGGTTCCTGGCAGCGGCGATGCCGTCGCAGCAGCAGTGGAGGACGACGATGAGGTGCCCGAGCTCGTGCCCGGCGAGACTTTTGAGGCTGCGGCGGCGGAGGGGGAGAGTAAGTCGTCAGCAGAGGGAGCTGAGGTCAAAGCTGCAGGTTCTTAGAAACGATGGCTTTCTTCTGGTCCCAGTCCTAGTCCATGATTGAGTTTCTTGATTGAGAACGTTGCTAATTACTTGTGCTTTTTCCTCATTCTTCTTTTCCTCCTTTTTGTTCCACTAGAGAGAGAAATAGGTGAGGTTTGGCACAGTGATTTATTGCCATGCTCCTTCAGTAGAGGGAGAGAGAGAAATATAGGGGGAAAGATAGGGAGAGAGAGAGAGGGAGGGAGAGAGAGAGAGAAGAATGTGATAGGACAGAGAGAGTGGATGATAGTAAGAGAGATTGTAGCATATTTGCACTCCTTGCATGGTACCAACTTTCTTGTGTCTTCATAGAGACTGAATGCCTCTTAAAAAGATGGCAAATCCATCTTCTGTAGGGTTGATCATGTGGTTAATGATAAAAAAATAAAACTTGGGTTTGAATTTGGGGCATTAATTTGAATTAAGAGCATAATCAGTGACATGCCATTTGTAGTAAAAAATAATTATATTAATTACAAAATTTTGACCTGGGCCAAAAACTTTCCCTGATCAGTGGGCAGGCCGTATGCTCATTGGGCAGGGCACAAGGTAGTTTGAATATTCAAGCCAGTCAACCACACACAAGCCCAGGTTGAGACCAATCATATCATCAATCATCCATCCTGACCTTGAAACACAAAAGGAATGAAATCCCCTAATGGTTCCTTTCCTGTCATTAAACTCTGCTTGATAAATCTAAATTATAAGCATCTCACCTGTCATCTCATCATCTGCTAAGTCCAAGACTTCACACGGGTATGAAAAGAAATGACAAGCCCTGTGATGCATGACTGAAGAGAGGGAATGTCTAATTAATTTTGGTCCATTCCACACCCTCGCTCTATGTCATTCATCCCTAAATCTTATCCACTCTTAACAATAAGTACACATATTTCCATTCCCAGTTCTCCTAATATAATATTTCCATGATATGGAGAGCCTATATAAAAGTCGCCATGATATGGTATGTTGTGTTACATTATAGTGTTGAGATATCACCATGCTATATTTATTGTACAACTAATTTCACCAATTTGAATCGTGTACCTTGGACAAAATATACCTCTATTACTCAATATTATTAAACTCTACTGGTTCCCTACCATAAAATCAATAAGGTAATGGAAATATATGTGGCTGTCAAGCCAATCACATATTCCATATCTCGTTCCATGTTCATTTATAAAATATATTCATCATACTGCCAATGTAATGCTTATAATGAAGTCCATAAATACATGATCGTACTTAACAAATTATGCTGATATCGTAATACGGAGATCACTAGTCTATAAGCATGTGTTCTAAATATTCCTATTTGAAGGATCCTCAAGAATGACATAGAATAATTGTAAATATGATAAAATATGATATTCAAAATTATCAGTGTATGTTGAGAATTTAAATCGGTTGATAGGACAGCTCAGAACCCAAAGTATTAAATATACATCAAGATAAGTTCTTTTCAATATCTTTTGAATTTTAAGACTGAAATCATCGACTTCCTGCCGCCACAGGTCATGAAAAAAAACCAATTTGGTGGCTGGGTATGTAAGGAAAGAGGATATTAAATGATACTTATGTCACTATGAAAAATAGAATTTATCCAGGTCCTAGAAGAGGAGAAATATTGATTTTTAGGTATCCCTAAAAGCCACAATTAAGCCAGCTATTGGATTGGGGCATCAGTATTTTAGTTGGTATGCGTGAAACAGACAAGCATTGAAAGAAAGTGTGAGGGAATTCACATCTATAAAAATAATTAATTAAGATTTAAAGTGAATAAAATTAACTCTTAAGGTTTTTCCAAAACCATGTTATTTACATCTCTCGTATTTTTGCTTCTAAATACCTTCTTGGCCTATACTAGAATAGATTTTAGGGATTGAGCATTAAGCAAAAACCTGTTTTTATCTCAACGAAAATTTAAATCAATGATGAATCAACCTCCTACTAAATTCTATACGCCATTTTTTGACATTTTACAGGCATCACATAACATGTAAATTAACAATTTTTTTCGTAATTATTTGTGGGCCATTACTGGTTCACACACCATGTTTCACCTCCATAGTATGTAGTATTATATCTTTCCTGTTTTTCAATTGGCTAGTTTGCCTACTGGAAAGGAAAATTTATTTTCCTCAGCCCAAACTTAACTTTCCAGAAATGGAAATATATGTCAACAAAGAAGATAGGATAGAATCAATGCATAACCACATGCCACAGTAATTGCACTATCAAATACAATAATTTTCCCAAAAAAAGAGAAATCGTAATTTCTATTTATTTTTAGGATTTTAACAGGACGGAAATCAATAACCTCTCTTGGGATAGAGTTGAACGACCAATTACCATCTTTCGGATCATCTGTCGGCCTTCTTCACCTCCTTTGCAATTGCATCTGCCAACTGAACTGCATTATATCGCACACCAAATCGACCTACAATCTCTGTCTCCGGATTGAGAAGAATCCTGGAAAAAAAATTTTTTTAGCATTAGCTGGAGGGTTATCCAAGTGATGGTTTTTAAATCGCTAATTAATAATTTTACATGTCATTAGCCGATTCAACAAGGTAATCTTGGCCCTCTTCTTCTGTTTTCTTGAAGAAGATGCGAAATTCCTGAGCAATCTGCCTTATTGCTGCCACGGGTCCGGTAAGTCCAACAATTTTTGGATGAAACTCTGTAAGTAAATTTATATATTATTCATTAAACACCATGAAATAAAGCAGATTTTTTTAAAAAAATTGAACAAAAAAACCCGAGGGTAATGACCTTGAAGGTAAGCCCGAAGTTGAGCAGGAGAATCCCTCTGGGGATCAATGGTGATGTAAACTGGGGTTATCTGTACATGGTGCTTGTTCTCTTTTCAGGAGACAATAATATATATAATCAGTGCACATAACTAAATAATCATGAAAAAATGATAATAAAATCAGGAAAACTAATAATAAAGAAAAATCAAAACCTTCATAACTCATTAGAAAGGTCGGTCACATTCCAACAACGTTAAGGTTGACGTAGGTCAATGATTTGCCGATGACCTCATCAACATCTTCGTCACTGTCAACTTTCCATAAAGAAAATTTTCGTGAATATCATCGTTAACTACCCCAGTTGACATGGACGATGATATTGATGTTGATCATTTTTTAACAAGAATTTTACTAGGTTCACAGCTGACATTGCCTCATACCGTTAATCAAATGAGATGCCCTATCATTGTCAAGGTCAACCATCAACAGTAAGCACCATCATCAACCACCCTTATTCATTACCAACATTGACAATGACATTGACTTTGATGAGTGCCAGACACTAATCATCAAGAAGTTGATGCAAATTTGTGCAGGATCAAGATATACACAGATTGACAGACAGCAAGGTTTCTATAAGATGATTTTATACAAACATAGCTGTCCAACATGTCACAAATGGAATAAAATTGGTTTTACCTAATATTTCAATGGCCTCAGCCATCTTCTGGGCTTCCTCTGGCCCAATATCAGGAGAAGAAGTGTAACCAAAGTACATGATGATCCAAGAGCCCTGAAGGTCAGCTTCTGTCACAATCTTATTCTCTGTATTGACCAGCTTGAATGGGCCCCCATATGGCCAAATACCTTGTGGGTTCCTCTCAAAGCGTTTGATATGAGTTGAACCTAAATTAAAAGACAGCAGATGACAAACGTTTGGTGAAAATACTCCTTAATCTCAAGCATGAGGGTGTTTAGTTGTCTTTGAGCTTCTCTAGCAGGTCAAGAATTGAGTTGAAACAAAATTTTAAGCTCACAGATATTAAGACTTCTAAGTTTTATATCCTCAAGGGAACAACCTAAATCCAATTTCAATAATGTAGTTTCTTATTCTAGAGATAGAAGAGGAGATGAAAACAGGAAAGGTGTTAGTTATTACGTCTTTGCAAAGATGAAATACTTACTTCAGTGAAGGGGGATACGGTTTAAGCTAAAATCTCTGAGGGAGTAGGATCCTAAAAAGGGTCTATTAATTGTTCTTAATTCTTGTTCATTACTCAAAGATTGACATCTAGTCATTCATCTTGTACCAGATGATGATGACAATGGCAAGACTTTTAGTAGCCGAAGGTTACGAAGTTCTTGCAGAATCATCTGCTCATTTGTCATGTACTAGACGACAATGACAAAATTGGTCAAAATTGGTCAAATTGGTAAAATTTGGGGATGACGAAGAAGATGACGAAATTGTCATCATCCACCAATCCTATCTCTCCTAAAAAAATAGATAGGAACAGAACTGCAGTTTAAGAACAGGGGGGAGGAATTAAGAAACCTGATGTTGCTCGCCGTTCATCATTACTGTGAATCAACCAGATCCCGGCGCCAAAAATGAACAGCACAGCAGGAGGCTTCAGAAATCATCCACCATGTAAACGGAAAGATCATTTGACATCATCCATTAAGATTTCTTTAAAAATATAGCACTGGATATTCAATGTACATAAAACTAAAGAATAAAAAATGGAAAGAGCATACAATTAAGTAGTCTCTCGGCGATCGAGAGGCCGGGGCTTGATGAACATTTGTAATATCAATCCGATCTTTTGAGAACTTAGATCCATTGTAACTACGAAACTTGACCCAGTTAAGACCCAGCCTGAGGATTATAAAAAGATTTAAGTGTTCAAAAAATAATCAGAGCAGAAAGAAAGATCTAAAACAATAAACTGGAAACGTATCACTGCATCAATTCATGTTTACTTCTCTCGGGCATTTCAATTCAAATGCCGAAAGATAAAAAATACAATATGATATCTTGATAATCTTTGAAAGGTCGAATATCAGATACAAGAATTAAAGGAAACCCATGAACTAAAACTGAGAGAAACAGGTCCGGTCGCTCGAAACAATAGTATACCGCAGATAAACAACAGAAAAATCAGCAGCAAGAACGATAAGAACAAATACCCCATTAAAAATAGCAGAATACTGAGTATACCGCAGGAAAAAAAAGTTAAATCTTCATTACCCTTGACTTGAAAACCTCGGCTGCGAGAAAAACTGACGGCCGTTCCTCGAACACGGGTTGAGAAGTCGAGACACCATCGTCAGCTCTGCGGAGAGAAACTTGTTCTAATGGCAAGATTCGTCATTCCTGCAAATTAGAGTATCTTGCTCAGCGAGAGATTCTTAAATCTTAATTCTGCCTTCTTCCACTCGTAGAAACCATCAAACTAGTACTTTGAGAATCAGAAACAGAGTACTGTTCATCGTCGTTAGCTTTCGATTTCTGATATTGTCCTTAGCTGAAATTGTACCTAATATTGGTTAGATTGTTATCCGAATTTCAACGCAGAATTTCATCTGGATTAACTTTTTACAGAGAAAAAAAATCTAGAAATTAAGCATTTCCTGATCAATTAATCAACTTTGAATTGTACAATTTTTCATTCTAGGCCAAATAGTTTATTATGATAAAATGGATTTTTACAATTCCATTTGAGATCAATTAGCATGATCCACATTTATAAGAAAAAGTACTCTTTTTTGCACATACTGAAGAAGGAAGTACTTTTCATTGATTCTATAAGAATTTCGGTTGTGATAATTTTGATGATTAAAATTTCATAAATATATTTTGAGCGAACCGATGCTTCATGGTGTTGGTATAGAGAAATTACACAGTTTATAGATTTTGTACTTAAATGCTGACTCATGATAGAATATGAACTTCCTAATTTATATGATGTGTTCCATTAATTCACAAAAATCTGACACTATCTTTGTGACCAAGTAACACATTCATTACCTGCTATTCAGGTTTATAAATATTGAGTGATTATTCACTGCAGACTTGAGGTCACTGGTACTATTTTAGACAAATCTTAAATAAAAATTGAATTTATATACTGCCTGCTGCATCATCATGCAGATCCTCTTAGTCTAGTCAAAACTTAATCCTAACAAAGCAAACAAATTTCATTCCCTACGGATTATATATATAAATTCGTGGATTCACAATTCAAGTCATATTTCTTTGCTTAAGATCCATCCATTCATATGGATGAAATGCCATCCTTTCTTAGAAATTAAGTCACATAATTTATGAGTGGAAACTAACCTTTTTATAACACAAGATAATTACATTGTCTCACCATAATAAACAAGTTCCATGACTAAGGATCAGACACATCCTTGGCCTCAAAACTTTAGCTTCAAAAAATTTAACTGAATGTATTTGTATATTAACTTCATATCCCCACAAGAAACTGTTAAAAAGCTTTTAGCATAAATCCAAATTTAGCATAAAAGTGTTTCATTTGGTTCCAGGCTAATTATAAAGACCACTTATACTTATTGGATAATTAGTTAATCATATCTAGTTATTATATTTTGTAAAACATTATAATACTATCATGAAGTATGGAACAAATGAGGTGATTCAATAGCACGTTCTACAAAATTGATTTACAAGGAGAGAATTGAATGATTTTGATGAATGCTCAAAGTATTTGGTTCATTTTGTTGATCAAACCTTGAAGAACTAAATCATACCTAGACTAAAACACATTTATAAAATATGGATAAAAAATATGGGACATCATTCTATTCCACAAATTAGTCAAATTCAAGTTTATTGCTATGATTTAGACCTTAAAACATTCAATTTAAAAAAAAAGATGAGTTTTGACATCAAAATCAAAGGAAAAAAATTAGATGATTTAACCTTAAAAATCACAGGATATGAATTGATTTTACGATGTATCATGGAAAAAATCACAGTATACTATCTAAATTTATTTGACTACTAAACGTTAAAGTCATTATGGATAAATCAAATGATCTATATTACTCTCTTATTTCAGAATTTTAACTGCACAAGTTAATAAAGCAAAAAAATTGAAATTTAGTTTCGTAAAAAAAGTAATTTATAAACTGGATATGATTTATCATATCAAGTTTATTGATAAATTTTATGAGATTTTCGAGCCCTAGATTTTGATGAGTTATTTATTTGGACCCATATTTATAATATTTAAAAGGATAATTAAATAGTTCTATTTAAATAAAATTTATTTATTAAAGCTTTTTTGCATGTTAAATTACATGAAAAATAGAGAGATGAACTGCGTGACTGGAAATCGAATTTATGTTAAATGTCAAAATTATCACTAGCATGATATATTGATGATGGATCTAGAGAATATTGACTACATTACTAGACCCTTGGGTGTTTTTCATTTCCTGGTATGCATACAAAGGTATGGAAAACATAAATTTGAAAGTGGAGAAAAATTGGATCACTGATATCTTTTACTTTCTATTTGCATGCTATTTTATCTCAACATACTATTGGATAATCCAATGCATAGAATGTTTGAACCCAAAGAGTAATGGATTTTATGCGGCCTACAAGCCAATCATACTTGTCATTTATATTCATTGAAATAAGTCTTTATTAACTCTTATTCTTTTGTGACGTTTGTATTGAAGTCATTAACATAAATGCAATGACTAAGTTAATTATGATGGGATCTTAATAAAATAATCAGTATCAAAGGATACTTGAAATGGACGTCAAAATAGATGGATACGATATCATTATCTAAGCCTGCCCATATGATATGACTGATCATGTTGCCACTAGCGTGGATACACTACATACATAAAATGGATGCTCTTTAGGGAAAGAGTTCACTAAGACTGATCACCATAAATCACTTAATGGTATAATTTCCAACCCTCAATCAGGTTGATTCATGTCATAGTTGTCCTTAGATCTGGGATGCCAAAGACATATTATGGATGGACTATTGTGTTTTGAGTATTACTTATGAGTTCATACATAATATATTCATTTCAGTGTTAGCTCAAATACAACAAGAAGTCTACAAATGCGATTTTGTTGTCAAGATGGAACCATCTGCCCAAGGTACAAGAGGATATTGACTCAAGAAAGAATATGCAATTAAATCCCTGTTGAGGGTAGTGAAAATATCAGAAAAGGTGTTCTCCAATTCTTTTTGCTACATGCCAATACTAAGTAGACTGTCCAATTAGTATAACCATACAGCATGATGTATGAGAGTGTTACACACAACAATGATTATACATACATAGTTACTGATCATGGTAAAAGTTACATGAGAGAGTTGACATACTCCTTTGTATCTCCAAGAGCACAAGGTGCAGCTTAGCAATACATTATTTCAGAACTCAACCTATCGATTAGGTTAAATTGATCCTTATTTAATTAATATATGGTTTGCTATAGTTAATTAGTCAATAACGGTGAATGGGCCATTCAAGCTATCAACTAGATGGACACATTGGCCTAGAGGGTGTCACACATAAGATTTTTGGACATTGATGAATGAAATCATATTTAAGGGACTTTAATGAAAACTCCTAGAGAGTATAAACAGGGGAGGGAATTCCTTTTCAGGTTCCAATGAAAGCCAGAGCTGGACCATCTTTCTTCTCTACCTTTCTGACAGGTTGCCTTCTAATGAGGTTGGATGGTGAAAACATCATCTAGGTTCCAAGCAGACTTGTTATAAGTACTGAGGAATAGAACCAAAATTCTGAAGACCATGTGAATATATCTAGAGGTCAGAAACCTAAAAAGTTTGAAGAGATTTTTCCCAATAACCAAGATAGAGGGATTTATTCTCGCAAACTGATATTTTAAATCACATGATGATTTGGTTTAAATAAGAAATAAATCCATCATTTCTTATTTAAGATGTTATGTTGTATTGAAATAGTTTTGGATCATCATCAGTATAACAGATTATACCCAAAAAATGATAAAAAATTATAATATAAATATTTTTAAATAATATGAATAAAGGTACCTAGGATTTTAAATCACTCTTCTTGGTGCAAAAATGATGTATAATGTCAATGGATCACCAACCTTGGTATTTATTTAGTAAACTTGATTTGTTCTTTATCTTGGTGATATATTTAACTACTATAATTTGATTTCACAGGTAATATTATATATTTTAATCTCTCCAGAATAAATTTAAATAAATTGAATTTTATTATAAGATTAAGAAGAAACTATAGTAGAAGACACACGTGGTTTACTATTGCTCTAAACTTAGCCTAATAAATTTATCATAAAAATAAAGTTTATTTAAGTTTTAATTATACATATCAGTGGAAATTAAGATCTAGAAATTGATCAATCTGATGATTGAATAAATAAAAATAAAATTTTGGAAGTTGACCTATTTGAGATCTAATTTTTATAAGAACATAAATTCATTTACTGAGGCATTATATTTGTATAAGAATAATATATCCTGAGTGATATTTTATTTGAATATTTATTTATACTATCTAAAAAAATATAAATATAATGAGGTTGAAATTGATATAGAGAGATTGAGAAACATATATGTTGACATTTAGATTAGTGTTTGAACATAATGAGCTTGAGGTAAAAGATATTTGTGATGGAATGGATTTGAAACCAAATACTGAAATATGAGAGATATATTTAATTAAATAAAATGATATAAATATATTATTCTTAGAAAATAAAATGAATATTTTGGGAAACTAGGTTAATTGATCGAATAATTTTGGAATTGAATTGGTATTTATATCTTAATTGAGATTGAGAGTCAAAATGATTTCAGAGATGTTACAAACGTTATTTCAGTGATTAATTGTTACTTTTTAAGATATAAAATTATATTATTGAATTTATTTTGTGCTATTAGATTCATAGCTTACATTTTAAAGAATGTAATGAAGATAGAGTGATAAATAATAACTCGGTCCTGAGTTAATTTTTTAATTCAGTCTTGAAGGGTAGTGAGAGAAAAGTTGAAAGAGTATGTTTTGAATTAAATATACAAGGATCACAAATTTATAAATTAATTGGAGATGAAACCTCCCAGACTATCCTCGTTGGTGCTACATGAATACGAGGGACAAAAAATAGCCTAGACGGCTAATGCAAGCTATTTGATATAAAATAAAATTTCACGGAATAAATTAAATTAATTATTGGTCAATTATTATTATTTTTTCCTTGGCCTAATGGACTACGTATAGAGAAATCTAGTGATTGATGTCATTAGAGGATTTATGTAAGATTGATTCGGAAATAGCCTAAACTTGTAGATATTTCTTATTTCGTTCATTCCTACTTCCTCATCATAAGAATTATCTATATATAAAAAATATAATACACAAATAAAATGATATAATGTACACATTTATTTTATAATTCAATCCCCAATCAGGAAGTCAAAATATGCTTAGTTGGGGTTGCAAAAGAGTTTAGAGTGACTTTAGAATTTAGTTCATCATTTTATAAGATGTCTTTAGACCTGATATACCGAAGACACCTTGTGTACGGACAAAAGTGTTTTGACTTTAACCTATGAGTCTTTAATCAAGGGATTCTTAACTATCCTAGCTATGAAACAGAAATAAGTCCACAAAGGTGATCATGTAGTCAAGATGGAATTGTTCATCCTTGGTATTAGCAAAGACTGAATCAAGGAAGAAGATGAAATATATCCCTGGCACAGATAATAGGTTGAGTTCTTCAAGGATTTCGTGACACATTAGTATTAACAAGAACGAGTGATTACGGTTTGATGATTAGCCACACCCTAAGTCATACAAGAGTCTCGTGCGAATAAAAGATTATACATGCATGGTAATTGATGATGGTAAATGTTCGATCCAAAAGTCAACATAGTCCTTTTTAGGTAAAGTTTTGGCACATAGCTTGGTGATGGAAATATATGTGGCAGGCAAGCCAATCACACATTCCACATCTTGTTCCATGTTCATTAATGCAACATATTCATTATAGGGCATGTGTGATGCTTATAATGAAGTCCATGAATACATGATCAGACTTAGTGAATTATGATGAGATCATAATATGAAGATCACTAGTCTTTAAGCATGTGTTCTAAACATCCTATTCAAATGATACGCGAGAAGGATATCAAAGTATCCTGATAGAATAACAATATCTAACCTCACTCATATGATGAGTATGGCCGGTCCCGTAGCCATTATTGTGGAGACACCAAGGATAGATAGTGGGTGTTGTTTAGTGGAAAGAGTTCAATGAATTGATCTGTACGAATCCCTGAATGGTATTATACCGAACTGTCAATCAGGTTGATTCACGTCATGGTTGTGTAAGTGGTCCTTAGATCTAAGACACCAAAGATGTCTTGTGGATGGACGGTTGTACTTTGATTATGGCCAACGAGTCTCTAATCATGGGATTCTAAACGGTCTTAGTTCGGGTATATACAAAAGTTCACGAAGACGATTGAGTAGTCAAGATGGGATCGTCTGCCCTCAGTATAAGAGGTGACAGCTCAAGGAAGACGATGCAATGAAGTCCTTGGCCAAGGCAGTGAAATATCGGAGAAGAGTTCTCTGATGATTTCTGAATGCATCAGTACTAACTCGGATGACGATTAGGGTTTGACAGTTGACCATACCCTAAGTCGTCCAAGGAGCATCATGTGGATGAGGGACTATACATACACGCCAACCGATGATGAACAGGTTCCATAAGTGAGTCGATACACACTCCTTTGTATCTTCTAGAACACGAGGTGTAGCTTGGTACCCCACATGTTGGAGACTCGACCTATCGATTGGGTTAAATCGATCCGACATTAATTAGTCTATATGATGATATAGTTAATTAATTTGGAAGGCCAATAAAGGTTATTGGGCCACTAGAGTCATTAACTAGACTAATATATGGGCCTAGAGGGCCACACACAAATGGTTTTTTGGACATCGTAAGATATACTTAAGTTTTGGGGGTTTTATGAAAAATACCCACTTAGTTTGAATAGGGGAAGTCTCTGAATGAAATTGATGGCGAGCATCAAGATGACGCCAACGAACCATCAGCAGAGCCATCACCGCCGTCATCAGCATCGCCACCGGTCTGAGTCCAGCCCAACCGGCACGGCAAAGCATCTGTGAAGATGTCGGGGTTTAAATACCCAAGGTAGAGCACATCCACGTTTGTATCATCGTGTTATCATTATTTGTTTTCAGCCATCTTGAATTTTGTTTTCAGTCATTCGTATCATTTTAAATTCACGTCGTCTTATTCGTTGTTTGTCATTTGTGTTGTAAATGAAGGGGGAGATCCTTATTGGACTCTCCTTTCTGAACTCCATGTAAGGGCCCATCATGGCCCTATATAAGGCCATGATGGGACCACGTTGTGTCTCAGATATGGAATTTGTAGTGGCAGTTATTCCCGTTTCAGATCTCACCAAGAAGGAGGAAGAAAAAGAAGAGGAAGAAGAAGAAGAGGAAGAAGAAGAAGAGGAGGGGGAAGAAGGGAGTAGGAGAAAGAGGAAATCCTTTTCCTTACTAGCCTCTATTGCATCGCCACCCACCGTTGCGTGTCCGCCGCCGACCTTCAGGTTGTGCACCTGCGTGCCCCTATCGTCCACCGTCTGTGTACCATTCGCTAGTCGCCGCTAGTGTGTTCGCACTTCAATCACCGGTCATTTTCCACGCATCTGCAGACCACCCACCGTTCGCGTGCTCGCTGACCAACCACTGATTGAGTGCTCGCTAACCCACCAATCGGCCGTTACCCGAGAGTTTGCCGTGGCCGCCGTTTACCACCGCGTCCTAAGCACTGGCCGCACGCCCGAGAAGTCATCCGCCGGTCGTTGCCAGAGCGCCCGCCACCAAACGTCGCTCGAGCCCGGTGCTGTCCAACGTCCGCACATCCTCCGATGGGTGCCGCCCGAGCACCCGTGCTCCTTTACAGCCACCGCTCGTGCGCTTGTGTGTCATCCACCGCCCGCGCAACCGCCATCGGCAGCCGCCTGTGCACTCGTGGACCAGTCAATGGGTGCTCCTTCACAATCCGGCCGCCATCGGCACGCCTGCACGCTCACCTCCGGCAGTTGCCTGCGCAATCACACGCCAGTCAACGGTCCCCGCATGCACATCCGCGCGACCGTGCACTCACCGCTTGCCATCACCCGCGCGCGAGGCACCGGCCGCTGCTCGCGCGCTTGTGTGCCCACCGCAGGTTGCTCCACACGCGCCCATGCCCAGCCAAGTGATCGTGGGTCATTCCGAACCACTGTGCCCATTGCTCGGCTGAATCAATGTGTCGCTGCATCACGACTCTTACCGGCATCCTCCTCGACTAATTCCGTCTACGCGCCAGCGCCACACCCTTGCGGACTGTTGAGCCATTCTGTGTTATTTCTGCCACATCTCTCCCCTCTACGACCCGCATCGACACCTGCATCGTCGAAGACACTGACGACGAATGCCATCACATAAAAGATACGTCATTCCCCTTGCTTGTCCGTTACATTACTTTCTTCAGTATATTTTTGACTGCACTCCACCGCGCTGGGTTAGATAGGAGATAGATATTTATTGAGAAAACTACAAAGTTGAGCGTCTCCTAGGCACGGGCCGAGCCCGTCCGTTACATGTGAGCCCTGTGGACTTTTTCCGTTTGGCGCCGTAGTCGCCATCGTCACTCCTACGTGGGTCAGAAGGTTACCGTTATCGTCACCGATCGTCTGCTTCGGAGCTTGGAGTTTGGCGAATTCATTACAAGTCGGGGCCTGCACGTACATTCCCCTAGGTTACCTCGCATCACATAGTCACATTCACTTAGTGATCCTATCCGTCGGACGACACAATCAACGATGTCCGACATCAGGAATTCATCCAGGCCATAATTGTTCAGGGGGCCATTCCCCTTCTTCTCCACTATCCCTACACCTCTCTCCATGCTCGAAGCGATCTGAACGACGTAATGACGATGGCGGAGGCAGAACGGGGCTCGTCAAGGAGAAGGAGAAGATCTGACGTGCCGAGGATACAGTGGATACATCTAGAGGCTGCACATTTGAGTAGCTCGACTTGGCTCGCTTCAGGATCTAAGAAATCATGGATGCAATATGTGTAAAGGTACTTCGTTTAATGATTTTAATGATGGCGTTCAATTTTGCAAAAGTCTTCTACTGTGGATCGTTTCCATTTGTCCATCCACATCTACGCCTCTATAACCCAACACTTGGCACCCCATAGACTGGTCAATTAACTCTTAAATTGAGTTAAAATAAACCATTTATTGACTATTCTATATTTAATACATTCTAATAATATAATGTTTAATCAATATAGGCTTTTGAGCCATTCAAGTTACTAACGAGAATGATACTTCAGCCTAGCAGGGAACACACACTAGATATATGATTCTGGTTGCTAAATGTTCTAAAATAAAATGAAATTTATGAAATTTTCCTTGAGACTTTTGTGAAAGAATTGTAGATGGTATAAATAGAAGGGGCACTAGATTTGATACCCATGCGTGTCATTTTGAGTGGCATCCATCTTCTTATATTCCTCTTCCTCAAGTTCTACTTACGATGAAACTGGATGGAGAGAAATCAAAATTTATGGAAGCACCGTTCAAGAAAAGAAGAGAAGATGTAGCATTCTAAAGGTCACATGGATGTGACGAGAGGCTAGATATCTAAAGGGCTTGAAGATGCTCACTCAAGGAAGCAATAAATTGTCAATTTGATCTGCACAAGGCACATGTTTTTGGTTTCTTTAGATCTATCTTTCATTCAATATTCCATTGTGTAACTGAGTTAGTCTAGACCATGTCAATTGAGGCGGAAAAACACCAGCTGCGGTATCAGCGCTAGGTTTTAGGGTTCGATCAACATGAAAACCAGTCAAAAGGGTGTCTAGAAAGGTACTTTTGGACCCAGGTCTTGAAATTCTCTTTCTAAGAAACTCACTCTTGGTGTCTAAAGTGCCCAATGCAGCCAAAGAGTGTGTTAGTTCCAGTTGGATCACCCACCAATGCTATTAGAAGGTTTTGTGGTTACTACCCATGCTGGCATAGTTAATCCACCATTGACTTCATGTCAGCCAATCACCATCTTCAAAGTCGATAGTTAGTCCACTGACTTTCAAGGTTTGTCAAGTATGACCACCAAGTTTCAAAATTAGTCCACAATCAAATGGTTGAATTGGAGACTGACTTTCAAAATTGATAAGTTGGTTAGTTTTGGATCTGACCTGACTTGGTTTATTTTGGTGCCAGAATTGAGTCGACCAAATTGACCCAAACTAATATGATTGGATTGGTTGATTCAATTAGGACACTAACTGAACAAACTGGCCTATCCTAATTGAGATGATATGATCTGTCTTGATGGCCGACCTGATCGATCTGATCCTATTGGATGGGATCAGTTGGATCATAGAAAAGTTTTCCTTTGGTTTAATTTGAAGGGTTTTATGTGATGGATATTATGTGGCCATCAAGACAATCACACTACCATGTTTATTTAAGTTCATTGAATAAAATATTTGCGTTCATTATTATTTTGTGTGATGTTTATAATGAAGTCCATGAATACGTGCAATGACTTAGTGAATTATGATGAGATCATAATACAGTGATCACTAGTCTTTAAATGTGTATTCTAAATCTGCATATTTGATGGATAGTCAGGCGGATGATGGATTATACATATACGGTAATCGGTGACGGTAAAGGTTCCATGAGAGAGTTTGAGACTGCTTGGTATCTTCTAGAGCACGAGGTGTAGCTTGGCACCCCACGGGCCAGAAACTTAACCTATCGATTGGGTTTATTCGATCCTTATTTAATTGATATATATGTTGATACAGTTAATTAATAAGGTTGTTCAATCAATATTATTGGGCCATTAAAGTTATTAACTAGAATGATACATGGGCCTAGAGGGTCATACGCACAAGGTCATAAGGGCATTGGTGGATATATTTTACTTTGTAGGGTTTTTGAGAAAGACCTTAAGTAAAATATAAATAGAGAAAGGGGTCTCATTTTTAAGCACCCATGCAAGCCTGATTTGAGAGCCCCTCCCTTTCTCTACTCTCTTCTCCAGTCGTCCAAGGAGGAGTGTCGTCGTGGTGAGGAGATCTTCAAGATTTTCAAGAAGAGTTGAAGAAGAAGACGTGGAGATCCAAGCGTCGAGTGATCGCGTGGATAATTCTAGAGGCCAGCCACGTGAACGGCTTCATAATGATCTCAGAGCGGCAAAGTCAAGGGTGCAATGAATTCCCCAAAAGGCACTTTCAATGTTTTGTTTTAAAGATCGATTATGAATCGATCGACACACTTCCACATTCATGGAACGTGTTTTCCATGTCCAAACCAAGGCACCAAACCCAACATTATGTTCCAAGCCCAGACCTCTCTTGATGTGTAAAAAGGTTTTGCGCCACTATTCTACAAAGTGCTTCTTATTATAAATGAGATATACAATTTCATTACTTACTTTTATTTATTTTCTAAACAGTTAAATACAAATCATTTTAGGGTGAAATAAATTGCAAAAAATCTGGAAAATCAGTGAAAATACAAAATAGAATTATTGACTTAAAGAAATAAAAATAAAAATTATTTGATGTAAATTAGATTTACAGACAATTTTTTATTTTATTCAATAGAATATTTTAAGAGTTCAATTTTTTTAAATTAAGGAAAAAGAATTATTTTAAAGTTAGTGTTTGATTATGTTTTTTTTTAAGCATGAATGTTTTGGCTGCGTAATTTTATGTGATTAATTTTTTATTTACAATTTGAAAAACTTAATATGTGATATGATTGATGGTGTTAAAGAAGAAAGTATATCGATTTATTGTAGGTTCCCCTATGTCTATATGACAGAGATGATTAAATCGTGAGGTTAAGGATGTGAGATGGTGACATGTATTAACATCCACCCACCATGAGATGTGTATGAGATAAAAATTCATAATTATTTGATAACCATATTTTAGGGTATGGTGATTTTGAAATAGCCTAAGTCTTAATGTATGACTTAAGGTGGGAGTAGATGAACTATGTATTTTGGTGGAGAAGACTCCAAAGATGCATGAAAATCTATTCCTATATGGTAACAAAGGAACTACGCAGACGAAACTCAATGGTTGGTGGAGAAGTCTCCAGGTTTCATGAGTGTCCGGGACCAAACTATGATTATATTTTGTTGTAAGTTTCAAGTACCGTGAGTTGGGTGCTCGAAGATATATTACGAATAGTGAGGCCTACTTTAGGTTTTGATGCCTACTAGGATAATGCCAACTTGTCCTTTTCCATGAATTTGAGGGTTGTGTGGAATGATAAATTTTAGTGAAAATGGTTATTAATGAATATAACATATGTTACAATACCTTAGTTCTTAAAGGATACAACATCTTATAAATAAGCCAGTCGTCAAGTAACCCACTATACGTCATACTTGGTGCTGATCCTTTGACACTCAAATATTATGATTGGATAAATAACTTGATGATGACTTCGAGTATAGGAAATCAGCAAAATGTCCTTGGGAATGCCGCAAATGTTGAGCCTGCTTTATGTCTGTTAAGGAATAGTAGAAGAGTATCAGAAGTGAAAGATTCATTATGACATAATTGATTTTTACACATCCTCAATAAGATATGATCCACTAATCTATTCTCAAGGTCATAGAACCTGTGACGATGATATGCTTTATGATGGAGTCACTTTACAAGTGGAATTGGGCTCATAAATTCATGATATCAAAGAATATTTTCTTGGTTCCCATGGTCGAGGGTTATTAAATATATGATGATGTGATGAAGATAATTGAATAAAATAGGAGGTGTAATTTTCTTGGGGAATAGTTCTATGTTACATAAGCACTAAATTCATCATTTAATTTCTTCCTAATTCATATTCACAATTCATTATTTATTGTAACATGAACAAGTATCAGGTCATTATAGTTGAACTAAACTTTCTTAAGACTGTCAAGAGTGGAGCTTCAGAAATAACACCCTAGGACCCATTAGTTCAAATGACTAATGAGAAGGTGTCCCACTAATAAACTTAAAATTAAAATTTTAATTTGTCGTTGTTGAATTTTGAGATTAATTGATAGAGTTTATAAATGCATTTACTCATTGAGATAGATTTACCTTGTGACGAGTGATGAACCATAATATAGGGTTAAATAGGTTGTTTAGGGTTTCAGGTTTATGAAATGAGTAATACTTATAATTTCCCTTACAAGCAGAGGGCAAGCAAAGGTAGAATGCACAAGGAGAAAGGATTGAATATGTGAATATCAGCTTTAATTTCTTTTTCATATATTTTTTAGGAATCAAATACAATTTTAAAAATGAAAAGTAGTGCAAATTTATTAACAATTAAATGTTGATAAAATAATTTTCCTTATTAATCCAATTTATTCATAATTTATACAATTCTGATATAATTTTATAATTAAAAATTATAATTAGTTCTAAATAAATACGTTCGTCGGTTCTTCAATGGCATCAGGTGATAGTTGATGGCAATGGATGTGATTGGAGGGAAGCAATGAAAGGGATATCATCATTAATTGCGACTGAGATGATGATAGGTACACGCTGATGGGTGCTGAAGATGGGACGAGTAATGAAGATTTTATTTTCACTAGTGTGATGGAGATGTAGGCAGATATGCACAGAAGAGAGGTGGGGTTGGAGGTGGCATGCATGAGGATAACAACCTAGGATATCGGTGATAATAATCTAGGAAAAAGGACGAAGACGTGTCTCTTAATTGATCTGTCCTCCTCTCTCTTTCTTAGTTTCCTTGTCTTCTATCTCATAATTACTGTGCCCACCTTTTTCTCTCTCTTGCTCTCTTAATTTATCTCTAGTTTCTCTCTCTCTCTCTCACTTAGTTTCCCTGTCCGTCCTCTTAATTCAACTGCCCTCCTTTCAATCTCCAAATTTTTCTGATCTCCTCTCTCATTCTCTCTCATAATTTTTATTTTACCTCGTCTCTTTTATTTTCTGTCCCATAATATCTCTTCCTCCCTTCTCTTAATCTTTACTTCACTCTCTCTCTTTATTTCGGTCTAAAACAAGCTTAATTCCTCCATTACCTCTCGATTTCTCCCTCGTTTTTCTTTCTCTCTTTTAATTCTTAGATCTCATTCACTCTATCTCTCGCTATATTTTGAACAGATAAACTGTGGTGTTGGATCAGGCAAACTTCAACAACAAGTTCGACCAGGTGAGAAAAAAGTGGGGGAGAGGAATCATGGGCTAAAAATCCCAGGCCTGGACCATGCTGCCCCAATGCTGCAAAAGTCCCCAGGAATCTTTGTTGATGAAGTAGCATTTACTGGCTCTTGAATTTTTTAACGGCCAAGCTGTAAAGATTCAAATGTTGTAACGATTTGCAAACTTGTTGGACATTTTTTTATTTTCTGTTGGATAGTAAATCTTCATTTTGCCTTCTCAACGTGAACCTTTATTATTTTTATCCCACATTCTTCTTAAAAGAGAAAATTTCGACATGTTCTCTATCATTACATTAATTTATTATATTTTTATATTGATGAAAGTCATAACTAGTAAAGGAAATGAAGGTCATTTGGTGACTGGTGAGTCACTAAATTCTTCATTTTTCCATAGATATATTAATTTATTATATTAATGTTATTCATTGTTAAATGAAACTATGCCTTTTTCCATAGATCAAAGACAAAGATTACACTAACCTCGTTGTCATGTGACTATCTGTTTGAGTGATATTGTTTCTTCACATGTCTTGATCTAAATATCATAACTTCAATTCTCCACCCTATGAATATTAGAGTGAACCCAAACAGGATTTTTGTATTAGCAAATTCTTCTAATTAGGAACAAAATTTGATGGTGCCTTTTTTTTAAGAATGAGGGTTATATATTTATATATCCAATATGATGGATTGATAAAGGAAGGAAAGATGGAACTACAAATTTCAGCCCTAAAATCCTGTTTGTATATTTAGATAGCAATTCTTGAATTTGAAGCAATCTAAGACATCCAATTTTCTCTCTCTTCTCACTTTGTCTGGAACAATGACCATTTTTTACAAGAATAATGACTGTCATAAATGGAGATGACGATGGTCGTTGACGGAGACTGCTACCATAATTAGACTATTGTTGACCTTGCTCTCTCCCATTATCTCTCGCTTTCTCTTTCCCTGTCTCATGTTTTTGCTCTCTCTCTCTCTCTCTCTCGCACTTTTCACCTCTCTTGCGAATTCAGTCCATTTTGTCATCCATCCTCCATCCATCAATCATTTTGTTTTCACCACAGACGAATGACTGTAGGGGACTAATGATAGAGTTATGAAGACAGCAAAATAGGGACGGATGGCGATTTAGAGCAAAGGAAACGGCGTGGACGAATGTCTAAACTGATGTCTGTGCAGTCCCATTCTATCCGTCGAAAATCATCACCTGTATTTTCTCCAACAAGTCTAATTTGTTTGAAGTCTGTGACCGGTCAGACTGGATCCGGTGCGATGGTGAAACTAGACCGGGTCTGAAGTCTGGTCAACCCTTTCTTTTTAAAAAAATATAAAAAAATTATATATATATTTTAAATGATAGAATTAGAAGTGGGCTGGGTGGGGACCGGACGGGACCAGACCAGAACTGGATTAAACTTTAGATAAGGTTTAGGTCCTTGCTATAAATATCGGGACGGGAATGCCAAACCCTACCTAGTTGTTTGACAGGATGTGGGGGTGGGGGGACTGCCATGGAAAGCGACCCTTCACTATCTGACGGCTACGCGACTTGGAGGTGCAATTCATCGTCTTCTACAGCAAGAACACCTCATTAGGTTTTCTATAGTAGAGCACATGCCGGATCTTTGGATTTTCCCCGGTTCTCTTCGCACATAATAGTCATTCTTTCATCGCAAAAATTAGACATTCTTTTATCGCAAAAATGTCTACAGGTTTGATTTCGACCGGTTTATGGTAATCATTCGTGGGCTTTCTACCGATTTGATTGAGCCCTTTTCTGATATTGATATTGTATAAATGTTTCATGGCGTTTTTTCGTTGCGCCGGAATTATGCTTTCTCTACATGTTTTATTTCAACCCAGTCATTATAATCATGTATTATTCATGCTTCATGGGTTTGTCACCGATGCCATGTTGCCCTAGACTTCTGCTTTCTACAGATTTGATTCCAATCCCTGTATTATATTGATATTATATTTTGTTCGTTGTGTTTCTTTCGATGCCACGTAGCCCTAGACTTACGATCCGTCTGAAGGTTGGATTTCAACGCATTTATGATAGTCATGTATTATTTCTGTTGCATGGATGTGAACCCATTTATGCTTTGTCTGAAAATCAAGTACTAACCTGTGAGCGAGTAAATTTTGATGTGATAATGTATTGTGTGTCGTTGTTAAGATTTTGATGAAGTTTATACGATTTTGACCACTTCACACGTCATGGCGAGTCAACTAAGTTTGTGATTCAGTTAGGCCAAGTATTCAAAGATGTCATATCATGCGATAATGCATAATGAATGAATGTTGTTGAATTTTGATGCAAAACTGTTGCGTTAGCTTGGGTTTGAAGACTTTTGTACGAGTTAAATTATGGTATAAATTTATGATCGCTGTCTACCGTGCCAAAATTTTTCCATTTACTTGTCTTAGTGTGCCAGAAGACTTTTAGATACAACTAAGAACAGTCGAGACCACGATATTGTTTTCTTTTTGGACATCGCGTAATTAATTAACGATTTAGTAATTTATATACATAATGATTAAATCAACCAGAGCTTTTGAAACTTAGAAGAATAGATCTGGTCTATTAAAACTCCTAGTTCTGCCTGGAAACTTGATGATTCAAATAAGAACGACCAGGAACACTTTATTTCTAACAAACCTGGCAATTGGTTACACCAGCTTCTACAGCTGTACAATGATCAGGAGGTAAAATTAGATTGGACACCAACCTTAGGTCAGTTTTCCGAGGGAGAAAACCCAAAACTTTTCTCACCTTAATCAGCCGGTCAGCCTCTTGATCGCCCAGCAGGTCAACGGTCGAATTTTGCCTTTTGACCAAAAAATTCCCCAAAAAAACCAAAATTTTATTCATCATCTCTTTCTGCATTTCTCTTGTTCCTGGTTACTTTGCTGGCCGGAGAATGCAGCCTGGCCATCAGCGGCCTGGGCCCGCGTGTTGCCCTGTCAAACCCCCTCACACAAACAAACCCTGGCAAGGAATAAATTATAGTTATGTTATATGATGACGCCTGAAATTGATTTCCTAGAATACTTTTGCGTTGCGATTATAATAAGTGAGACCCACCTCTCCAGAAGCAGTTCTGGATCTCTTGAATGGAGAGACCTGATGAAATGCAAAGTTGAATTTCTTGAAGAATTATGAATTTAATGACCCATAGAGCTTTTGTCTTGCAATTATTTTGCCGAAATTACCTCTGAATATGGTCGGAACGGAAGTTCCAAAGCAGACGGTCCTTCTTGGTAAGTTCCAGATAAGCGATCTGGGGACCTTGAGAGGGACGAGACTGGACTTGTGATCCGCAAATACCTACACCGATTTTTTTTTTAAATTATTGTTTCTCTTTTTTCTTGATCATTTCTCTTTAATGGGAAAATATCTGTTTAAATACTACCGATTAAGTTTACCTCATTGACTTGGAAGTAAGTTCCATTGAGGGGAAAACTCCCCCGCATCGCCGTTCGACAAGGGATCTGAAAAAGTATTAAAGCCATCATAAACTCATCGGTTTAAACTCATATTAAATGATATATAATTATCACGAACGAAGAAATTTACCAGGAGCGTTCCTCTGACCGTTTGACTCTGAGACTCTCTCATGCTGTTGCATGAGAAACACGTTTTCTGATCACACAGCTCCCCGCTGTTTTGGGCATTGCCACAGGATTCTGGCGGCTCCACTGATTGGGCTGTTTCGCCTGCCATTTTCATAATTTACATTAGTATGACCAAAAGAATAATTCTCGATGTCATTACCCACTGGAAATTTTACATTTCAAACCCACCTGGGGACCATATTGCGAGAAGATAAGGGCAAGGGTCCTCTGCCTCTCTTTTATCCAACTGAGATAACAAGGAAGATAAGCTGAGTAAATATGAACGTTAATAATAGAGATAAGAGCTTTATAACTGGGCCTGCCAAAACGCACCCCTTCCAGCAGTGGGTGCGAATCAGGGAGTTCATATCTGCGCCGTAGGATTCAAAGAAGTAAGATTAAATATAGTAGAATTCGTTTTTTCACTCGTCTTAAAGATGTGGGCGTACACTTGATGTTCTGTTCTCAGTCGGCTGATGTTCTTCAGCTTGGGTGCAGGAATGGAAGCAGTCTCCTGATTGATCATCACCAGCGCTTTCGAGAAATCAAAATCTTGCAGATCCCCATTGTTTTTCTGAAGATAGTCCTGCAGATTCTGTGAGAACTCTTCAACGTTGAGTCTTATGACAGGAATCTCATCTGGATCGTCGAAGGCTAAGTCTTCAATGTCGGGGATCTGAGGCGATTCCGGCTTTGGGGAATCTGGTTCCTCGACAATGGGTTCGCAATTCCTTCTGGAACTTGTTGGATTGGCTTCAATTTGAGGAACTGGGGGTGTGCAGTGCTCTGGTGGATGACTTTGCCCCATTGAAGTGGTTGCCAATCTTCGCTCTTCGGGACTTGGCAAGGCAAGCCGAGCACTGCAATCAGTGTAAGTGATGAGCCGCAAATTATCTGAAATATTCCTCCAGTTCTAAGATTATGCTGTTATTCTTACTCAGGCTGACCCAGATGAATAAATGGGCTTACTAGGTTGACCGGGTCAGGTGACTCCACCCAACCCACTGTCCCAGCCGACTGGACCCCTGACCCAGCCGCATGGTCGGGTCGGGTTAGTCGACCGAGGGTTAGGTTAGTCAAACCCTACCCCTGAGTGTTGACACTTTTAAGGGATATCAATTCTAAAGTTAACATTTGGAACTTTGCAGACCCTATCAAGAAAAAATAATTATCAGATATGATTTGGTCTGGATTGTTTTGGTGGGTACATACCTCGCAAAGGCACTGGCAAAGTGTTTGCACTCCCCTCGCAGGGGGCAGGCGTTGCAATTAGGCCTGCTTTTCGAGCAGAAAACCTGTAATGGATCTTCAATTATCTGACGTTGAGTAATTTTATCAGGGAAAAAGATGGTACCTTTCCAAAGGTAATCATCTGATAATGCAGCTCATATCTATTTGTAGAAAAGAAACAGCACACTCATCAGATAATATAACCGATTTTGGAGAAATTAGGTGAAAAGTCTTTTTTTTCTAGTTATTAAAGGATGTGGGATTCGAGAGATTACAGGGTCCGCTGATCCAGAGTGCATAGCCGCGGCCAAAGGTACTTCTGAATGGTTTCCAACATGGGATAACTATTCAAAAAATAAACAGTCATTCAAAAGAACTTACTTTTTTTTCCAATGAACAATTTTTCTGTAGGGTCACACTCACAGTTCTAGAAGATGCAGCTGAAGAGATTCAGGCAAAGGTTGAAGGGGCACCCATCCAAGTCTCACGCAGATTCGGCCGACATTGGTATCAACCTTTGAAAAAAATGTGTCGATTTCATTACACCTAATTATTTTTTGTTTTTGAAAGGATGCACGTAAATACTCTTGTAATTTAAAAGATGGATTGAAAAACTTACTGGAAAAGCAAGATGGTGCAGAGTCAAAAGGCGCACACATTCAACACTCTTCAGTCCCAGCCCTTTGATGCTCAAGAGAAAATCCCTGGAAAACACATGATACCCAGATCAGTTGACTTTTGCTCAGACTCATCAATAAAAGTGGTTGACCCAGGTCGTTGACCAAGATCTTTGACCTTACTTGGCTTTGTCTGGGGGAACATCTCTCAGCCACTCTAGGTCAATACTTCCGTGCTCCTTCTCCAGGCGCTCCAGAAATCCCTTGGAAAAAAAATTCAACTTTAAAGGTAACTTACACTCTTTCTTCTTTGCTCATCTTGTGAGCCCTTATAAAGAAAATCCATTAAAAGTTCAAATACCAAAAGGTTGCAATTTTTTTCCAAGATTGGTTCCATAAAAAAGGGGGAAAGGTTCTAGCGCAATATTGTTTCCTAGCTCACTTAGATCTCCCTTAACCAAAAAGAATATGAAAAAAAAATTGCAAAATTCCTTCCTCAACCATTTTGATCCCTTCAGAAAAAAAAACCATAAAAAACTTGCAACACAGAAGTTGCAATCTTTCTTTGGCCCTTCGCGGAAAATAAAAAGAAACCCACCAAAGCATTTCCAACTGAAAAAAAGAAGCATCCTTAGTTCCTAGCTCACCTTGATCCCTTAAACAAAAAAAAAAAAAACCCACAAAAATTTCCTACTCAAAATATTTGTTATCTATCCTCCAAACTCACCTTGATCCTTACTGCAAGCATGTTGTTCATCCCTCTCTCTCTAATAGTGCTGGAGATCTCATCCACTGTAGCCCGCTTGACGGCTTCCCAGTCCAGAGAATCTAAATTCTCCCTTCTCCTCTCCTTCCTTGTGCCACTTCGGCTCGCCTCCCTCCTCAACTCATCCCAGTCCACCGAGCTTTCCTTCTTCTCCTCGCCTCCTCTCTCCTTCCTCTGTCCGTCTCCTTCGATGCCCGGATCTCGCATTACCTTCTCCGATGATGAACTAAACTCACCGGCTTCTGCTGTTGATTTCTCCCTGTCAAATGGATAAAGATTGAGCAGGCTCTTGCTGCTTACCATGGCCAGCAGATCTGTGAACGAAATCTTGGAGTCCATGTTCCATGGGTTATCACTCAATAACAATCTTTCCACTTGAGGTGAAAGATTTGAGCTTTTTGAGGTTTCTGCTTTGCTCTGTTCTTCGTGGGCGACAGGCCCCTCTTCTTTAGCCAAGTTCTCTTCTTTAATGACAGGAGGAAATTTTGCTGCCATGGCCATGAATGCAGAGCTGCAGAAGAAGCAATTACAAAGTTGTACCCCAAATTGTCCTTACAAGTCTTCTGAATGAAACTTACTTACCTTGACAGATGATCAGAGACGTTTTGGGTGAGGAAGACCCCCACCACAGAATCAAGCACGGACCCCTTCCAAGGAGAGAAGCGCCGATCGCCTGCGAGATCAGAAACAAAGACCCAGATAAAAAAAACTGCTATTTCCAAGAAAATTCACTGTTTTTTGGTGAAGCTCGCACCTTGAACAAGATGCATTTTGGCAATGAAAGAATCCACACGGCCCCGAAAAACCCGCCTTTCCTCCTCCCACCACTTCTCCTTGTCTTGGCCTGGCGTGTTGGGGCCTTGGCTCTCCTTCCCCATCAGAAGATTCCACATCCTGTTTGTCTCCTTGTCGAGAACGACCTTCGGGCGGACTTTCTTCAAGATCTGGAGCTGGCCTTCAAAAGTGGTAATGGCGGTGCTTGAGCTGTATGGCACCAGGGCTGTCTCCTCTTGGGTTGGAATTCTCTTTTCACTATCTAGCTCCAATGATTTCATTCCCCTGATGATCATCTCAATAGACTGATGATCAATATCAGGTATGTGAGGTCTCATGCTAGAGCCTGGTTCAATGCCAGAGCCTGAATTGGAAAATGTATAAGCGTCGTTCGCTGTACTCTGGCTATGGATAATAGGCACATGCACCATTCTTGCGAGCTTTTTCGTGTTCCATCTTACTAGTGCTCTCTCCGGCTGCCTAACGTTATCAACAGCTGAGAAGATCTCTGCTGAACTCCAGCCTGAAGCGACAGGATTGGCAACTGACCCACAAAGACCTTCATCCCTTTCTGGAGCTCTCTCTGTCACAATTTTCAGAACATCTCCTTCCAGAGAGAAATCTAGGCGGCGCTTTGCAGATCTAACACTCTCCTCTGTTTCAGTCTGTGTCTTCCGAACGTACCTGCGCTTACCAGAGGTGTTGACTGTGTTCTCCGGAGAAGGTGAAGGCTTTGGGGGCTTTGGAGTCGATGGTTTGGGAGTGCGAGGCTTCGGCGTCTTGGCCGGTTTCGCTTCTCGCACGACCTTGGGTCTGTGCTTCTTCCTCCGCGGTCTTGGTGTCGACGTCTTGCCAGCCTCCGCTTCCGGGGTTGTCTCCTTTGACTCTGTAATGGGTGTTTCCCCATTCCTGGGAGGGTTCTTTTCTGGGGTGACTGGCGCCGGTGGAGGTGAGAGAGGTCCGAAGGTGAAGGTCGAACTGGGTGGATCTTTTTCAACAAAAAAATAGATCCCAATTACTCAAACATAGGAATTCACAGAAAAGGTAGATTTTTTTTTGAAAGAAAGAAAAGGTACATTTTTTACATCAAAACTTACTTTCCCATTACTCGAGCTTATACATTCACAAAGAATATGGATCTTTCTCAAACAAAAATTGCGTTCCCATTACTCAAAGCATAGACATTCAGAAAGAATATGGATCTTTGTCAAACAAAAATTGAGTTCCCAATACTCAAGCATAGACATTCACAAGGAATCTAGATCTTTCTCAACAAAATTAAGTTCCCGTTATTCAAGCATAGACATTCAGAAAGAATATGGATCTTTCTCAAACAGAAATTGCATTCCCATTACTCAAGCATATATATTCACAAGGAATCTAGATCTTTCTCAACAGAGTTAAGTTCCCATTACTCAAGCATATACATTCACAGAGGAGAATCTTTCTCAACGAAGATGACAACCCCATTTCACTATCTGAACATAGAAATTCAAAGAGAAGGAGTATCTTTCTCGAAGAAAATGACATCCCCATTTCACTATCTGAACATAGAAATTCAAAGAGAAGCTGGATCTCTTCCTACAAAACTACGCACCCTTTACTCTCTCTGAACATAGAAATTCACCGAGAAGGTGGATCTCTTTGAACAAAAATTCACATACCTAGTTCACTATCTGAAGATAGAGATTCACACAGATGGGGAGGCGGGTCACCCATTACACTCTCTGAACATAGAAATTCACGGAGAAGGTGGATCTCTTTTTTTTTTTTTCTGAAGAAAAGAGAAGGTGGATCTCTTACAACATAAATTCACATACCCAGTTCACTATCTGAAGATAGAAATTCACACAAAAGGGGAGGCGGGTCACCCATTACTCTCTCTGAACATAGAAATTCACCGAGAAGGTGGATCTCTTACAACAGAAATTCACATACCCAGTTCACTATCTGAAGATAGAAATTCACAGAAAAGGGGAGGTGGGTCACTCACAGTGGGCGGTTCCGAGGTTGAGGACGAAGTTCCCGGTCAAGAGCTGAGAAGTTAACTGAGCAGGAAGAGCGTCGCCATTGCCGTAGGGGAAGAAGAAGCAAGCTGGGTCGTGGCTGTTGAGATCAAAGGGGAAATCGGGCAGACCCGACTCGGGCCAAGAGCTAGAGAGTCGAAGATCATGGCCGCGGGGGTCCATCAAAGGAAGATCTCAAGGAAATTTCACCAAGTATGAAGAGAAATCTGCGACTTGGAGGAGAAATTGACGAATCTGGAGATACCCGAGTCGTGATTCGACCGTAGATCTGGAGATTTGATCGGAGGGAGAAGAAACGAAAGAGGGAAAGAGTGTCGGCCTTCAATGCGGCTTGATTCAACTACCGTGGACTATAGGCCAGGAGCTGAAGCCCCGATCTTTGAATGCTGATGAAGCAGGCATCTTTCTCTCATCTCGCGACTCGCAAGTGGGTTAACTCAACCGAGTGAAGAGAGAGAATTACCGATGCTTGGAAGACTCCGGCTCGCGTTCTGATCACGGGTTTACACTGGCTGGAGAGAGAGAGAGAGAGAGAGAGAGAGAGAGAGAGAGAGAGAGAGAGAGAGAGAGAGAGAGAGAGAGAGAGAGAGAGAGAGAGAGAGAGAGAGAGAGAGAGAGAGAGAGAGAGAGAGAGAGAGAGAGAGAGAGAGAGAGAGAGAGAGAGAGAGATAGATGGATAGATAAAGGATAGAGAGAGAGAGAGATAGATGGATAGATAAAGGATAGAGAGAGAGAGATGGATAGATAAAGGATAGAGAGAGAGAGAGAGAGGTGAGAGAGAGAGAGAGATAGATGGATAGATAAAGGATAGAGAGAGAGACAGATAGAGAGAGAGAGGATAGATAGATAGATAGAGAGAAAGACCAAGAGCGATAGATAGAGAGAAAGGATAGATAGATAGAGGATAGATAGATAGGGAGAGAGGATAGATAGACAGAAAGAGAGAGAAGATAGACAGATAGATAGGGAGAGAGGATAGATAGACAGAAAGAGAGAGATGATAGATAGATAGACAGATAGAGAGGATAGATAGAAAGAAAGAGAGAGAGGATAGATAGATAGACAGATAGATAGGGAGAGAGGATAGATAGACAGAAAGAGAGAGATGATAGATAGATAGACGGATAGAGAGGATAGATAGAAAGAAAGAGAGAGAGGATAGATAGATAGACAGATAGATAGGGAGAGAGGATAAATAGATAGATAGATAGATAGAGAGATAGATAGATAGAGAGAAAGAGAGATAGAGAGAGAAGAGAGAGGAGAGAGACAGAAAGAGAGAGAGACAGAGAGAGAAGAGAGACAGAGAGAGTAGGCTTCGGGGATTCGCACATATCGTTCGAATGTTTGATTGGATCATGCATTCGAACGATCGAATCCGTACAACGATCTGCCCTGTTCAAATCCGATCCGAACCCGATCTGAGCCTCTGTCGGATCGGATTGTTCGAAAAAGGTGGCTGTTCGGATCGAATGTTCGAATAAGATCCGATTCGAACACGTTGTTCGAATCGGATCGGTTAGAATGTCCGAATCTAAAGTTGGTTTTGATTTCTCGCCCGAGCTGCCGAGTCATTGTCTCCACGACACTGGGGAGAAGAGAGTGGGGAGGGCAGGAAAGAGTCTCCAGAGGGAGAGACAGAGCGAGGAGAGAGAGAGAGAGAGAGGAAGAGGGAGACTCTGGACTCACGGCCGGCTCTTGCAATCTGAATGAATACTGGGTTAGTCCGCTTCTTTTATTTGTTCATTCTGCTTTGTTCATTCTTCTACTTTGTATTGTTTCTTTAACTTCACATGTTTCTTCTTCGTATTCAGTCGTTTCATCTGTTTCAACTTGTTCTGTTGAAGTAAAATTTGATAGCCAATAGCACTGGGAGTAAAATTTGTCTTTTGAAGGAAACCAAAAGAACTGCCTGGTACGTGTTCTTTGGGAAGGGGAATAGTACGTTGATTTTGGCCTTGTTTATTGACTCATTCCAGAAATTCTGTAAAGAGAAACACAATTCTGATAGTTCCTGCTTTAACTTTTTTGGATTTCATGCGTCCTATAGCTTCTTCTAGCTTTTTCTTCTTTTACCTCTAGCTCTTTGTCCTCTTCTAGCTTCTTCTTCCTCTTCTTATAGGTACTTCTTCTGGCTCTTTTTTATTTTTCCTGTGGTAGCTCCTTCTTCCTCATCTAGCTTCTTCTTTTAGCTACTGCTGCTGCTGCTTCTCCTTCGTCCTCTTCTAACTTCTTCTTCCTTTTCTTCTTCTAGCTCCTTCCTCCTTTATTTCTTCCTCTTCTAGCTCCTTCCTTTATTTCTTCCTCTTCTAGCTACGTCATCCTCTTATAGGTCATTTTTCCTCATCTTCCTCTTCCTGCTATTTTTTCTTCTTCTTTTTCCACTTCTTCATTCCTCTTCTTATTTCTTGTTCGAGCTTCTTCTTCTTCCTCTTCTACCTGCTGCTGCTTCTACTTCTTCTTCTTCATGTTCTTCTCCTAGCTCCTTCTTCCGTTTCCAGCTTCTTCTTCATCTTCTCCTTCTAGCTCCTTCATCCTTTATTTCCTCCTCTTCCACCACATTATTCCTCCTCCTCATCATCATCATCTTCTTATTCTTCTTCTTCTTCTCCTTCTTCTTGTAACTTCTTCTTCTTCCACTTCTGCTTCATTCCTCTTCTACTTGTTGCTGCTTCTTTTTCTCCCTCTTCCTCTTCATCTTCTTCTTCTAGCTCCTTCCTTTATTTCTTCTTCTTCTAGCTCATTCTTCCTCATCATCTTCTTATTCTTGTAACTTCTTCTTCATCTTCCACTTCTTCGTCTTTCACTTCTGCTTTATTCCTCTTCTTATAGTTTCTTCGTATTTCTTTTTCTAGCTTTATCTTCTTCTTCCTCTTCTAGTTGCTGCTTCTTCTTCTTCTTCTTCTAGCTCGTTCTTCATCCTCTTCTTCCTCTTCAAGCTCCTTCTTGCTCTTCTTCCTCCTCTTCTAGCTCCTTCTCCCTCTTCTAGTGTCTTCTTCCTTGTCTTCCTCTTCTTCTAGCTCCTTGTTATAGCTCTTTCTCCCTCTTCTTCTTCCTCTGCTAGCTCCTTCAATTTCTTCTTCTTCCTACTCTTCTTCCTCCTCTTCTAGCTACTTCTTCCTCATCTTCCTCTTCTTCTAGCTCCTTCTTATAGCTCTTCTTGCTACTTCAATTTCTTCTTGTTTATCCTTGCTAGAAATTTCTCCATCGTCTTCTTCAAGCTTCTTCTTCCAGCTCTTTATTCCTTTATTCATTACTTGTCTTCAGGACCCATTAAAATTGTATAGAAGGTCACTATTTTGATATGAAATATAAATATATGACTTATGTAAACAGAGGATAGGTTCTCTTTTTCACATGCAATAAGTGAGCAGATGTTTGACTTGGGAATTGAGTCAACCGCGACATCGGTGTTTTTATATTGCAATGCTTAGTTTTCACATCATTTTTTATCTGTCAATCTGGAGAGGTTACTGCAGCTTACACCATCTGTACTTTTTATTATATTGAAGTAGTTTATTTTTTTTAATTTGATAAAAATCCTTACATTGATAGATGGTTCAATATGTCAAACGACTCTAGTCCACCGCACTTGGGTAGACATACAAACGACTATCTTGCATATCTGTCTGTTAGCAAAGAGGATCCATCTGAAAGCTCGTCACCTACTGGTTTGCATATCCACGATGATCAAATGGGTGATCGAAGTAATGACAGTGCACTACGCAATGGTACAACCAGCAAGGGGACAAACCATACACATGATCTGGATGGGTCAACCTCTGGAAACATGTATTATGAACCAAGGTCCAAGGTCTTCTAGTATTTCAGGAAGACAGGACCTCAATTACGTATGTAAACTATGTACAAATGTCACCCCTCCTAGCAAGGCCACGATCAATAGGAACAAGGACGAGAGCACTACTTTTTTTTGGTGGCATCTAGAGAAGTGTCATCGTGCTATCTATAATGAGTTGAAGGGGATGCTAAAGAAGAAGAAATCTGTTGTTGACTTATTACGTGCTAGACCACGTAGTGGGAGTGACCCTCGATAGATTGGGATTACCCCAGAAGCTACTAAAGTAGAGCTCGACAGACTCATCTACGACGATGACCTACCATGGAGCATAGCAGACAGCGAGGGTTTTGTGCGATGGTCGCAGTTCTGTGAGCAATTTGACATGCACATTCCATGTTCGAGAGTAGCGAAAGAGTCATTCTTTGAAGCATATCGCGAGATGAAGATTCAATTTGCCCAGGAACTCACTAGTGTCGACCATATCTCCTTCACGGTGGATGCGTGGACAACAGAGAATGATATTGAACTGCTTGGTCTCACTGTTCATTTGATTGATGCTGAGTGGAAGATGAGGAACCAGGTATTGTCTATTCGGGAACTACCTGAAGGCCACTCTGGGGAGAAAATGAACGATGTTGTCATGGCAGTGCTAGAAGAATTCAAGCTCACGGCGAAGGTATATCATGTACCACTACTACAAAGATTCATATTAGTATTTTAATCTATTTTTGCTTGTCAAAGGTCACTGCAATTACGACTGATAATGCTTCGTGCCATAGCACAATGATGACACTATTGGCAGAAGGAATAGTGGACATGAACCCAAGCTTCATACATGCCTGTCAGGTCCCATGTTTCGCACACATGATTAACATAGACGTCCAAGAGGGCCAAGCTAGGCTTCGCATTGTAGAGCAATCATCGCTAGCGGAAGACGATACTAAGATGACTGAAGAGCATGATCCAACAAGTCAGACTTCTATTTCTCTTTGGCAAGCTGTGACACGAGTTAGGGAACCGATTAATATGGTACGGGCGTAAACAGGAAGATCTAAAAAATATCAGGGTATATGTGCAACCCTTGGTCTTCCAAATTGTAACAAATTGCCCGTTGACATGCCAACAAGGTGGAATTCCACCCATAACATGTTGGAAGCAGCGGTGGAGAAAAGAGAGGCCTTGTTCAACATGGCCCTCGTCCTCAACCCACAAGACCGGAACCTTCATATTGCTGAGGAAGAGTGGGACGTGATCACCGACTTTGTAAGGGTTTTGAAGCCTTTCATACATGCCACACATTCATCCACTAGAGAGACTGCATTGACAATACCTGCGGATGTAGGTGTCATCGTGTTGTTGAATGCGCACTGAAAAGCCAAAAATAGGGGTAAAATTTATGCAATTTTAACCCTTGTCGTTGTCAATTTTAGCTTATACAATAAAATTTATAAAACCTCACTTAAGATGCATAATGATGAGTGAATGTATTGTCCAAGTGAAGCTAGTAAGGAGTTCAATTCGATGATTTTTTTAATAATTAGGACTAACATGATCTTCAATGAAGATCAATTTAACCTAATTAGAAAGGGAATTTAGAGAGGGAGGTAGAAGAGATGGGAAGAGTAGAAGAATTTAGGGAACTCTAAGTTGAATTAATTGATCCAAATGAGAGGATCAAGGAATTCACTTTAGAGGGATTTAAGAAGAAAGTTTTGATTTGGTTTGTTTGTTTTTGTAGATTTGATAATTTAGAACTGACTACAATATTAGATAATAAAAATAAAAAAACAAAGTTTTAATACCCTAGAATTCAAAGTTTTTTTAGAGTTTTCTTTGGGCATGCAATTGAATAGCTAGTTAAATCTCTCAATTTCTCTTCTCAATCCTAATCAGGGCTTGTACATGCCGCTCAAGCCAAGCGATTTAGAATTTCAGACCAGAATCAAGAAGAACAATCAAGAAATTGAACTAATTTCATTCAAAATGCACCAAAATTCAAATACAAAGAAGGGAAATGTACCAAACAGGTTGATCCAGGCTGGGGCCCCTCTCTGTCTTGCAGCTGTGATAGAGAACCATCAAGAATGATCCCCTCTCGAAATTTGGTTGTTATACCTAGGTAAAATGGCAAAAATTACCATTTTACCCCTAATGAGTAATTAAATTTTATCTATCAATGCAGGCTTGATCTCAATAATCCAACCATACAGATAGAAGGAGGAGATCAAGACAAGCAAATCCATAAAAAAATCATCTCAATCGGACTTTTGGATCGAAAGTTATGAATAAATGAATTTAAACCAATATTAGACATTGGATTAAATCATTTATTTAATTTTTTTCTTCTTCTAACCGCTCGCTGAGGTGTCGTCTTTTCATTGGCAGTGACATTTCAACTTCTTCAGGCGGGTGCCTTCTCGTTGCGCCAGGTACCCTCTGGCGAAAAATAAAAATAGACAGAAAAAGGTAAAACAAATCAGGAGTATAAATATAACACGCATATGGCGCATGCCTTTCTCGCCGCGCGGGTGAATCCGCAAGCGCCATGTCACCGCCCGTGCGTGCGCGTTGTACGCGCCGTGCGGCCGGTGAACTTACCTCCTGGCACCGACCCCTCCTCAAGCGCCGTCGGATTCTCATCCGACGGCCACGATGACGCCACGTCGACACGGGGAAAACTCTTTGGCCTTTTTGCGGCAAAACCCATTTTAAAATGCGCAATTACGGATGGACGCCGCCCAAAAAATATTTGTATATATGCCCTTTATGCATTCTCTCTCCTCCTGTGTTTTCCTAAAATATTAAAACAAATATTAAATCATTTGCAATAAAACCCTAGAAAATTTTAAATAACATCTTTACGCCTGCAACCACGACCGAGAGCTGTTTTGAGGGTATAATTGGAACAAAAATTTAGAATAAACCCTTCAAAGTTCGAAAATTATCTTAATACTCATTTGTTTCCTTATAAATGTATCTTTTTTTCTTAGAAAAAATACATTTCCTCTTCAAATAAATCTCAGAAAAATCCTAAAAATCGTAAAAAAATTCTAGAAAAATCTAGAAAATCCATTTATTCATCCCCATACTGGTAAATCTCAAAATAAAATATTAAACTTGCCATTTTCATTCAAAAGTAATTATTTGAGGCTCAAATAAATCCCTTAAAATTCATAGAATAACAGAAAATTAGGGAAAAATTAGAAATCACTTGAAAACAGTTTTTTCATGTAAATGGATTATAACAACCCCATTTTAAGCTCTTTAAATGCATAAAATTGTGCTAATAGTATGAAATAAAGACCAAATTTAGGGTGTTATCACGCACCTAAAAAAAACAATTATGTACTTTGCAAACTATACTGGCACCTTGACAGAAGTCGCACGTGTCTCGATGTTGGCGGCTATAACCCAAATGGCGTCGAAGCTGACGAAGTATACATTCATGCTAAAGCACAACATAGTCGTAAATGTTCCCGCTATGATGCACCCAACAGTGAAATTAGCGTCGACGGATTGTTTACGACACACCGTCATCTTGAGCTATGTGCGCCATCTACTTCAAACAATGGCAGACCGAGGAACTGGTAGTCTATCCCAATTTGGTTGCAAAGAAATATTACCGACACCATGTCTCTCCAGTGATATTTTCTCACAAGATTTGAAGCTCTACATGACGCTTGATCCAGATCAGGGGCCAGTTTGTTCCACGACAGAGCTGGACGACTACATATCTGGTACTTAGTACCAAACGACGGACGCATTATCATGGTGGAAGGAAACTGGAGAATGACAGTTCCCACAAATGACGAAGATAGCAAAACAGTTTCTTTCGGTTTCACCAACCTCCGCCCCAACAAAGAGACTATTCTCCGCTAGACGGGCCGTGGTCACATACAACATGCACAAGCTGAACGCGGAGATTATCAAGGTATTGACAACAATGAAGTGTTGGTTGCGGCCATACAAAACAAAACAAAGGGCTCGCAACAGTACAATCGGCGAAGATTTATGGGACGACCAACTTCCGCCATCAAGGTAAAGTGCCATAGCTTTCTAATGCCTCTTATCTTTTTTTAAGCTAAATAAATGAACACATTCTTGTAGATTTCTGGAACCCAAGTAGTGTTGTACGGGAGCATGGACCGATGGAACCACAGAGAAGACACATGTTAGTTAATTACTGGGGATGTTTTATTCTTTCAAGGTCGTGCACAACCTAATTTTGAAACATATTTATTCCAAGATGTTGGAATTTGACCCATAACTTTTATATTTAATTAATGAAAAAATCATGTTGTCAGGATTATTGAAATTTGAAACTCACCAAGAATATGAATCACTTAATATTTATAAAATGTTAATCTTGATATGAAAAAACCTGACAACAAACTTGATAATGTGTTAAGTTATCTCGAGAAAATATAAATATATGACGAAGACTATTTATATTAATATTTGCATATTGGAATAACTCTACTCTAATTGAAATGGCAGGTTTAAGAAGTTAATTGAATGTTAAATAATATTGAGATCAATCACGGAATTTTCTAGCAGGTTATTGAATTTTTTGGGAATTTATTTGATAAATAGATAAATTGTTAAATAGAAAAAGAATAGAATTAAAAGGAAAATAGGAGTTAAAAGTAATTACTAAGGTTGGAGGGACTTTTCCTTTATTCTGTTTACAAATATACCCTTAAAATTAAATTTAATTTACAATAAAATATGTTACCTTGTAACTTTAATGTTCCATAATCAAAGAAATGAACGCAGAAGCTTGTAACGTTAATGTTCCAATAATCCAAAAATAGAAAAGCTGTTGGTTGTAACGTTAATGTTCCATAATAAAAAATGAACCTAGTAGCTTGTAACGTTAATATTCCAATAATTAAAAAAATTAAACATAGGGTCCAATCTTGCGTTTAAACTTCTGGGTTAATTTAATCATCGATGAGTTGCGCTCCCTCGGTGACCAAAGGTGCGCCCTGTAAGGTAGTTGCGCTTGGCGATGTCTCGCACTCTACTACCTAACCTTGAAGGTTTAGCATACATGAATAAGTCACTGCTCATTATATAGCAATTTCATTTTTTCATATTTTCAATATGGGATAAACGCATGTTTCATTCATGAGCTGGCCAGCGACTGCTTCGGCGGTGGCGTCATCGAGCGGCGGCACCGGCGAGCGGCGGCAACCGCCAGCAGCGTTCGACGACCACCAGCGATCGGCAGCAGCGGGCAGTCCACGCCGAGCCAACCACCACTTGTTCGAATCTTGTTCGATTTTGTTCGAACCGTTCGAACAAATGGAAAATCAAACACGAACAGACCAAAATGTTCGTTCAAAACTTTTGATTGAACACGAACGACGGGTCTGTTCGATCGAAAGATTCGAACATAGCAGTTCGAGTAAGCATTGTTCATTCAAATCTTTCAATCAAGATTCGAACGATCCAATCAGATACGATCCCCGATGCCTATGAGAGAGAAGAGAGAGAAGAGAGAGATAGAGAGAAGACACAGAGAAGAGAGAGAGAGAGAAGAGAGAGACAGAGAGAGAAGAGAGAGACAGAGAGAGACACAGAGAGAGACACAGAGAGAGACATAGAGAGACAGAGAGAGAGTTATTTGCGCGAAGGACAACTCTATAAGTCACTACGACTTTACAAGAGAACTCTTGAAGGATTAACCTATGATGTTCTGTTGACCCAAGTGATAATATCAGTTTTATAAATAACATCAGCTTTATTGATCAGATTTATCTAGAAGTATGTCACATTGCTAAAATGATGAACGTTATTTGTATGTCTGATTGGAAACTTATACATTTTCTTATTCTCTTGCCAGCTATACTCAGCTAGTGTCAGATTTATAAAACTGATCAAATTTTATCTAGTAATCTCTGCATAATTAATATTTATTGCATAGTGAATAACGTCTAGAACAAGAGAACCATAAACCCTCTGAAAAGATCTTAGTAATATCCCAGTGTGTCAACTACAAGGCATAGATACCCTTTGCCTCAGTTTTTGAGAGAGTTCATATGATATAATGGTTTCAATATAGTAAAAGATACATAAAAGAAATGTAATTTAAACCCTAGGAAATATGAAAACTGGTATTAAATGTCTCAGTTTAGAAAAAATGGAAATTATACTCCCATATCAATTTTCAAATACTATAAAGCTCTGGTGGAGAAATAATTAGTATTATCTGATTATTGTCTTTGCACCTCAAGCATGATCGAGTAAAGAACTTGATAATTTGAAGAAAGTTTTCTTTATGATTTTCTGGGAGCTAAAGATGCATCTTGTGTTTTGAAGCACTACCGACTAGAATGTGTTTTGAAGCATCACACAACGTGGATTATGTAGCTAATCAACAAGTGGGAGGAAAAATCTCAATCCACAATGGCAATAGAAATGCATATAAGGGAATAATGTCTCATTGGGCACCTTAGGAGATCACTGCTACATTGAAGAAAATAGAATTCCTTCACGAAAACTTACACCAGGAATTATCCACTATGAAGATTTGAGAGTGGAGAATGGGAAAAAGGAGGGAGATATCTGAAAATTGAGAAGCTAGAGGTGTGTTTCTCATTGGAATGAATATGACACCATAAAGAAGAGAGCATATTTTAAAGATACACCAAAGACAAAGAGGAAATCACTGTTGTTTGAGAGGGAGGAGAGAGATGCAAATAACTTAATGGATAAAAACTTCCATAAAACCCAATAAAATAGAATTCACAAATGGTTAATAAGAACTAATAAAATGAATGTATTGAGCTCTCACCACACATGGGACACACTTGAAGAAATTTAAATATATTTACCACGGGAGGAAAAAAACAAACAAAAATGTAAGTTATTGAAACATCTCAACGTGTATCTATTCAAAATTACTGATAATATTTGAAAGATTTATCATAACCATCAGTCCCTCTCAATCTACGTATCATGAGTGACCAATAGAGATCTACAAGCTTAGTATCTTTTAACAAATTCAATAATGATGCCATTTTATTCACCTAATAACATTTGGAACATTACCATGCACAAAGTATATTCTTGTTTTTCCGTCTTCAAAACATATTTCAGATTAGTTTGTGAAGGAAATTTAACAAGTTTCTCATAAAGATTCATAGCTGACAATTTTTTTTTCTGTTAGCATTAATATTCAATAAATTAGGTTTGTAGTATTGAAGCCCAGGAGTCAACAACCGGAATAGAAGCTCCTACCCAATCTGCATCCACTTAATGGACCGGCGAATCAGAACCAGCCACGCAACCAGCATGATGAACGGCCTCGATGCAAATTGTTTAAGTAGCCGTTGTGCCTCGATGGGCGATCGCGATTATCCGTTAACTAGCCGTTATATTAGCTAGTTATCTGATAAGCTCAAATTTAGGGTGTTTTTACTGGTTATTTATCAGTTGGATGTGTGAGGATTGAGCTTATGCAACACAATTTATAACCTCACAGCCTTAAGGCGAGTAAGGGTCGATCCGCAGGGAGCAAGGAAAACAATATTAGTTTTTCAGTTTTCTTTAAATTATCAGTTCTGAACATTCAATTTTAACAGTCAAAGAAATAATCTTCAGTAAAGTTCTTTTTCCCTCAGAAAAGATGTGTGGAATAATCCTCTAGGAATAGCAAATTACTACTCAGGGTTAAACCTCAAGATTGAGCACTTATTTTAAGAAATGCCTTTATCCACAGACCTATTCCTGTGGATTTGGCAAGATATCAAACACCTGGTAGGCGCACCTGCGGGCACCTCTGCCCGCGGCTTGGCAGCCTGCAGAGGTGATTGCCGGTGTGCCTGCAGGTTGCGCGAGCGCGCCTGTAGTGCTTGTTGCGCGCAGGATTTGCCTGCGCACTGCACTTTCGGTGCATGGCCAAAACTTGCGTGCAGCGCTTGCGGCGCGAGGCAGCCTACGTGCGGCTGCCTCTTGTGCGTAGGCGGCTGCCTGCACGCCGGAATGCTTCCTGTGCGCAGGCAGCTTCTTGTGCGCAGGCAGCTTCCTGTGCGCAGGACCAGCTGGCGCGCGGGCGGTTCCTTGTGCGCGGGCGGTTGCCTGCGCGCGGGCGCTGCCCGTGTGCCGCCTGCTGGTGGTCAAAGTCATGGGCGACCTTGACTGCCTGTAGCGGTGGCTGAACTCTGCGCAGGTGTGCTCACCCCTGTCGTGCACAACTTAGATGCTTTGAAATTTTGATTGTGAACAGATTGTAGAGGGAATTGGGGAATTGAAAGGTGGACGAACAGAACAAATGATTCAAACGACTGCAAACTCAAAAATCAAACGTGGACCGAGGAACAACAGAGGTTGGAAAATGCTGAAGACACAGATTGTGATATCCAACCCAACTCCGATTGTCTTAGAAGGGAGAAGAGGAAGAACACTGAAACCAAAACAATCACACCTCCTTGTGTCACGCCCTTCCGGCAAGGAGATGATCTTCTTGGCCTGGTTATGCCTCAGTTTGCCTCTCTCCCAGCTCCAATGCTCAGCAGCTCTTGGAGGGTCTGCAGAAATCCTTCCTCTCAAAGCCCTAGCTTCCTTGAGAGAAATTCTGGACAACCTACAATGAACTCTTAAAAGAGTATTTATAGGTTTCTCTTAAAACATGCCCCGGGGGCATTTTTGGAATTTTCTTCTTCCTGATTTCTCGCCAGCTCCCCCTGATCCATTTCATCTTCCTTTGGCTGCCTTACTCTATTTCTGAACTCATTAATCAAAATTGTCAGATATAATCCACTTGATTCAAAGAATCAAGTGGGGTTAATAAATTTATAGAACAATGCATATGGATGGCAACCAACATGAATTAGATGGATACAATTGATGCTTTTATGCTCAAAAAGTCTAAACATTTGATGACATATTGATAGTCATCATTATCTCCGTACCTTAAGGACACCTATATATCCAAAACACCTTGTAACTCAATAAATAAGGGATTACAAATTTTCTCATTGAGCTCTTAGCAATTCCCTCATCTCTACTACTTCTTCTACTTCTACTTCTCCTCATCTTCTTCAATGTCGTCTATCGTCTCAAATCAGCAAACAGCTTCATGATATAAGAGCCACATCTGTGGCAGAAGGTGATGCAGGACGGACGTCGTCGACGTCTTTCGGCGGGAGTGCGGTCCGTTCGTCCTTCTTCGAGGACGATCATCTTGGACTGCGCGTCCCGCTGTAGGTGGATGTCCTGGAAAGTCCTGCGCGGGGCCTCAATTCGTAGAAGCCGAGGGTGACCGTTCTCCACTTGGTCTGCGCTCCACAGATAGTCGTCGGGGCGTTGGTGGGCCCGACTACCGGTGGAAGGGGATGTTCAGCCGGCCGGATGACGAGGATGGCGACGAACTGGCAGCTGCATACGATGGCCATGGGCGACGTCGTGCGGCGAGCAGCGATGGTCACCAACAGTGGCGGCGGCGGCAGCCGAAGATGGCAGCGGCACCCGCCGGAGAAGGCGGCGACCGAAGGTGGCGGCGGCAGCGGCGGCCGGAGATAGCCAGGATATTGAGCCGTAGTAATGGGCCTCCTTCGGGGTAGCAGGCCTCGGGATAGGGCCAGAGCGGGCCATCGATATTTGCGGCGGCCCATTAAATTAGGCCCGTAACGGGCATAGGGCTGTCGTGGCATCCTCGAGATGCTTGCATGGCGATTGGGCTTCCCGGAGAGCGGTTGCGGCGCCTCGGGGCGCATGCTGGCGGCTGGACTTCATGGCGATTCAGAGGGCGGCGGCGGCGCCTCAGGGTGCGGCATGCGGCACCTCGGGATGCAGGAGCCGGATCGTCGAGTGGGCCTCGTGGGCCGAAATAGGGGCACCGACCCATAGTGCTCGGGCCCAATGGGCGGAGTCGGCACGGCTGAGGACTGACCATTGTGGGGCACGGTGCGGGGCGCGGCGCGCGTGCGGGCGCGGCGGCGTCGCGGCGCCGTCGCGACCCGTCTGCGGCGGCGTCGCGGCTCCGGCAGCTATAGCGGCTCCAGCGGCTGCGGTCGCCGTGGCGGTTGAGGCCGTTCGGCTGCGGTCGTTGCGACCGCTGCGGCTGATCCGGCGCCGGCTGATCCGGCAGCGCGGCGTTGGCGGCTGCCGCCGCTCCGGCGGCTGCGGCTGCGGCGCTCCGGCGCTGCGGCGCTCGGCGGCTGCGGCGGCTGCGGCGCTCGGCGGCTGCGGCGGCTGTTGCCGCTCCGGCGGCTGCGGCTGCGGTCGCCGGCAGCGGTGGCCGCTGCGGCGGCGGCTGCTACCGCTACTGCGGCGGCGGCGCTAGTCGCGCGGCGGCGCTATTCGCGGCGGCCGCTATTCGCGGCGGCGGCCGTTATTCACGGCGGCGGCCGTGGGTCAGGCGGCTGCTCCGTGATCCGGGCGGCGCCCCTCTGACCTGGGACCCCAGTGGCAGCGGCCGCCTAGGGTTCCGTCGGTTTGTCCTGACGGAACGGGACGGGCGGCCAAAGTCGGCCCCGCCCCGTCCACCCTTCACTCTCCTACTCTCTACTCTCAAAACGGAACGGGACTTCGTTTTTTCCAAAAATTCCAAATAGACTTAGGAGAACGGGCGCCCTCTCCGTCCCTTATGTAGGGAGAATAATGGGCCCTAAGGAGGGATCAAAAGAGGGGGAACCCATTAGGAAAGGGTCCCCTCTTAAGACCACTAATACATGGTTTATTTGAACATGAAACTTTAACTAAACCTAGGAAAAAAACTAGATATTAGAGGGCTTCGCCATCAGAAGGCAATATTGTTTCTGCCCCATTCTGCTACTCAATTGGCCTAAGCTTTGGACAGGTTCCATTCATCATCCCTCCAGGCATGACCATCTCAATGAAGATGCATTCAGACAACTACCAATCTTGGAAGGACATTATCTTACCCTTGCTAAATATGTACAATTTACACAAGTTTATACAAGAATCTCCTCCACGCATCTCAATCACAGACCAACAAGGGAATCTGATCGACAATCACGAATTTAAAAGTTGGTGGAGAATTGACCAAAAAGTATTGGGATTTCTGCACTCCACCATCACAGAATCCATTCTCGCTAGCGTCACCAATGCCAAGCCAAACGAAGGAAGCTTGGGAGGTGCTCGAGAACACCTTTGCAAGTAGACATCACTCACGAGTCATAGACCTACACAGGCAATTCCACAACATGGGAAAAGGATCTATGACTATAGATGAATACATAAAGCACTTTTGATCGATTGTCAAGGCCTTGGAAGCTGTTGGCCAACAAGTGAACATGAACAAACAGAAACTTCTCACAATGACAATCTTCACTCATCATGGCGCCACTCATCACGTCACTGCCTACAATCAACTTCTCCAACAAGAACAAACTTACCACAACAATGACAATCTTCACATAGGTAATGGTAAAAGTTTGCATATTTTAGCTATTGGCTCTTCAAAGATTACAACTTGCGATAGAACTCTTTCTCTAAATAGCATCCCCCATGTTCCTGAAATCACAAAAAAACTTATTATCAATTGAAAGATTAACTGCTGATAATAACGTTTATGTCAAATTTCACACCTCTCATTGCCTTGTGAAGGACACCACAACTCATCAAGTATTGCTCCGGGGAACCACTGAGGATGGTCTGTACTACTTGGACCGCTTGCCAACCAAATCAGTGAATATCGGCGAACACTGCTTGATAAGTTCAAAAATACGTGTTTATATGTCGTTATTTAAGGGTTTTCGAACTTAAGCAATAATATTTATTTTATCCCTTAGTGTTTAAGTAAGGGGTCGAACCCTAAGGAGGCGGTGGTGATGTTCAATTTTTGATTGAATTAGGGTTTAGCATTCAAACCTAAATGAGATGATGTGTTAACTACTTATGAAATACAAATGGTTGAAAAATTATAACTAAACTTCTATCTTTTTGAACTCAAATGATTCCAAGAGCTCTCTGTTATTTAATAACAGAGATATATAATCACTTGATTTTTTCTTTTTATTTTATTTAAAATCTTAAGTTGTTTCGAATTATATTTTTAAGTATGCTTTAGTCAATTTGAAATCTATATATAAAATTGATTTAATTCTTAGTGTTTTGTATTTTATTTGATTTATTTCTGACGGATTTAGGATGTTAAGAATGTCTCCTTTTTTAATTAAATTTTTATTTTAACGGAATTGATTTGAAATTGTAGAAATAAGGGGCCAATGTGAGTGAATTAAATGTCATATATCATTCAAATTAGTTAATCTAAACTCAAGGGATGCTAATTGCACTAAAAACAAATTAAAATTTTAGAATTAAAGTGATTGAAATCGAAAATTGAAAAACCAACGGTGGGTATAAACGGAATCCTCAAATTGCTACAATTAAGTGCAAAATAAAGGGTAAAATCCAAGCAAAAGAACCTAGAAGTATCAGGAATACTCAGAGAATCGATCTGGGCGAACTTCGAGCAACGAACACCAAAGATCTTCCACGAATCTGACTTGAAATTGCTGAAAATTGCGGCGACGGATCTGCAAATTTCTTCCTCAAATCGAGCTCCAAATCCTTCCTGGTTGAATCTTGAGTCTTCGAGGAGGCTAGCCGTCCAATCCTTGAGCTTAAGAATCAAGAATGGGAGCTTAATTTTTCGATTTGCCCCTTTTATCGCCGCGGAATCGGAAGAACAGCTCTTCCGATTCCGTTATATTTTGTCTCTTATGCTACGCAGAGCGTACAACGCGTTCTTATTGGCTAACGTGGTTCCGTGTACGTGTCTTCCTCCGTGCGCACCACATCGCGTACGCACGCTTTGCATGGTGGAAGACCCACCCAGTGCTATGCATGCGCTTAACTCGCTGCGTGCGGTTGGTCGTCGCGCGGGTGCGTGTAGCGCACGACACGCACGGCGCTGCGCATGTGCATGTCGCGTACTGAAAGCACTGATCTGCTCACTCATTGGTCCTCGTCGTGATGCATGCGGTGCACTTCATGCCGCACATGATGCGCGACACACACGATCGTGTGTGCGTGCGTGTCATGCACCGAAGCCCGAGCGCGTGTTCTGATTGGCTGCCACTCTCTTTGGTGTCTTTCCCTGCGCAATAAACACACTTTAGCACTTAAACTAGCTCAATAAGGGCCAGTTTCAATAAAAAAAACTTTTTAAATGGAAAAATACCTAAAATAAATCCTAAAAATATTTATTAATACCTAAAAAATGATTTTATTATTTTCTAGAGTTCATTTTATTTACTTATTTTCTTTTTCTTTATAGAAATAGGTCAATTAATCATTTAATTTCATTTAAAGTACATTTTAAAAACATTTAAAGTGTAAAAATTGACCTAAATACTGATTAAAAGTATTGTTTAACTTGAAATTCAAGGCATTTATTATTTTAACCTAAAATCATGATAACATGGATTAAAAGTTGATGTTTTCAAGCATGAAAAGCCCAAAAATATGATGAATTTAACACTTTAATAGCTCTTATATGCATGTTATCACTCCTCATCAGGGATATGGCACTCCCCTCTTGGCCATCCTCAAATAAAAACATTGATTCATATCATTCACAAGTTTGAGCTTCCCCTCTATCATTTCCAAAAACAGTTAGTTTATGACTTTTTCAATATCTCTAAATTGCATAAACTTCCATTCTCTCTCACTGGCAATTCCATAAAATGCCGCACCAAAGTCATTCATTCTGATTTCTTGGGCCCTGCCCCAATTTTATCTCACTCTGTTTTTACATACTATGTCATCTTTATCAATGATTTTTGCTGCTATACATGGCTTTTTCCACTTAAAAGGAAAAGTGATGTGTTACATGTTTTTCAAATATTTCAAAGACAAGTAGAGAATCAGTTTGCTTCTAAAATCAAGTACTTACAGCCAAATTGGGGGGGGGGGGGGGTATTAATCCCTTAATGCCTATCTTCAGTTGCAACGTATTGGTCATCGCGTCTCTTACCCTCACACACCAGAGCAGAATGGCACTGTTGAACGAAAGCATCGCCATCTTGTGGAAATCGCTCTTGCCTTCACCATGGAAAGATGCCCAAAGCATTTTGGAACGAAGCCGTTGTCACTGTAGCCTACCTCATAAACCAACTTCCCACCTCTGTACTCGATCAAAAGTCGCCTTATGAGGTATTATTTGGATGTCGGCCAAATTATAACTTCTGAAACATTTAGTTGTCTCTGTTACCTGTTCCTCATACACCAAAGATAAGCTTGGTGGAAGATCTGAAAGGTGCTCTTCCTCGGCTATAGCTCCCTTCATCTTGGCTATCGCTGTCTCTCTCTTCACACCAGTAAGTTCTTTATACCTCTCCATGTTATTTTCTTTGAGACCTCTTTTCCTTTCGCTAATCATACTTCCCCTTCGCATAATGGTATTCTTGGTGCATTTCCGCATCCTTCACCAGAGTCAACAACTACCTCGTTCTCGACGTCTATTCCGATCGTCTCCCCCTCGACGGACCAATGCCCCTCCTCTCCAGCCCTCGAGTCGCCTGCCACTCCTCCACACTCATCCACTCCGCCTTCCTCACCAGACCCGACTTCCCCACCATGTCGTTGTGCCCTCTTTGATCCCACTCATTCCTCCTCTGCTGACCTCCCTCTTTTCACCACACTTGATCATTCTCCCTAGCCGGGGGCTCTCTTAAAGGTCAGAGATCTCAATGACATCTACTTGCAAGATTCCCCCCAGTTTACCCCACCTTCTTCCACCGTTCGGCATCCTCTTCCTCAATGTCTCCTCTCCCACGTCAACACTCCCACATAAGCAGCTATGTTCACACTTGCTTCTCAAGACCCCAACTGGATACAAGCTATGCAGTTGGAATTTCAAGCTCTTTTTCATAATCACACTTGGCGTTTAGTCCCGCGGCGTCCTAATCTTCCTATTATTCACTGCAAGTGGATCTACCACCAAAAATACTAATAGACTGGTGAAATTGACAAGTATAAAGCGCGCTTGGTTGCCAAAGGATTCGATTACACTGAAACCTATATCCCTGTTCTCAAACATACTACCATTCTACTACTCTCTCTTGCCATCAGTCACTTGGGGCATATCCATCAATGAGATGTGTCAAATGTATTTTTACACAGCAAATTGACTGAAATCATCTATACGGACCCGCCTCCTGGCTTTTTGTCATCCGAAATTCCCGAATCACCTCTGTCTTAGTCAAAAGTCTATCTATGGTCTGAAACAATCCCCCTGAGCCTGGTTTACACGCTTAAGTACCTTTCTTCTCACCCTTGGCTTCGTTGGCTCTAAAACCGACTCCTTGCTAATCTATCAACACTCTTGTGATTCTACCATTTTCATCCTTATTTACATCGATGATATTCTTATCATCTCTCCTCTATCCTTTGCTATATCCACTGTTGTCTCTCAACTCCTGACGCAGGACGACGTCGCGGACATCGTCTTGAGGGGTACTGAGGTGATGCTCAGATACCAGGGGGAATACGCGGATGTCGTCCGTCGATGTGGACCTACGGAGATGCGACTACGTGATGCCATGAAACCCTAGGTGAAGGTACGTGCAGGCCCCGACTCGTGGGGTTTTCCGGCCTCCGTGCTTTGGGTGGGCAACCGATGGCGACGACGGTGACCTCCTGACCTTCGTCGGAGAGACGAACGAGTCTATGGGGCTGAATAGACTGAGTCCGTGGGTGCTCTCACATAACGGATGGGCTCGGCCCGTACCTTGGGAAGACGCTCGTTGGACGCTCTCGTGTCCATTTATACTCTCACCTATTCTATCCTGAGTGCGATGGGGTGCAATCGAAAGATATACAACAAAAGATAAATTAACTCGACGAGCTAGGGGGAGCGAGGTACCTCTCAGGTCACACCGTCTGGCTGTCATAATATTCGTCAGTGCACCAACCGGTGCGGGCCGGTAAGGCAGAGTCGGCGGCGCGGGCGGCAATGACGGCTACAGGAGCAGCGGTGATGGTGGCGGAACGGGTGGCGAGGCGGAGCAGACAGTAGCGACGATGACGTGAGCGGTGGCGCGGGCGACGGCGCGCCGAGTTGACGCAATGACGATACGGGCAGCAGCGCGGGCGGTGGCATGGTGAGGCAGCGCGGTAGCGATGCGGCAACGGTACAGGCGGTGGTGCAGGTGGCGGTGCGGGTGGCGGCGCGGCAAGGCGTTGTGGGCAGCGGCATGGGCGACGGCGCGGTGAGGCGTTGCGGGCAGTGGCACTGCGACGCATCATGGTTAGCGGCGCGGGCGGCGGCGTGGCGAGGCGTCACGGGCGGCACGGCGAGGCGGCACGGGCAGCAGCGCGGGCGGCGGCGCAGCGAGGCAGCACTGGCGGCGGCGCAGCGGAGGCACGAGGGCTGGCATGGCGCGGCGAGACGGCATGGCGAGTGGGCACTGCGACGGCATGTGCGGCGGCACAGGTGACGGTGTGGCGGCGACGCAGGCGGTGGCGTGGGCGGTGGCACGGGGCTGCGAGGCGCCAGCGTGGCGCGGGCGGTGGCGCGTGATGCCGTGGGGACGAGCGGTGGCGCGGGACGATGCACGGCGGTGCTCGAGGCGGGCGCGCGCGCTCGTGTCGGCGCGGGGCAGTGCGTGGCGGCGTGAGATGGTTCGCAGTGGCACGGGGCGGAGCGGGGCGGTGCGGAGCCGCTCGTGGCAATGCGAGGCGATGCGGAGCGGCTCGCGGCGGCATGGGGCGGCGCGGAGCACATTGCGGTGGCGCGGGGTGGCTCGCACCGGCGCGGGGCAGCGCGGAGAGACTCGCGGCGGTGCGGGGCGGTGCAGAATGGCTCACGATGGTGCTGGGCGGCGGGGGGTCGCGCTAAGTGGCTCGCGGGGGCGCATGGCAGTGCAGGGCGGTGCGGGGCGGCGCGGGGCGGCTCGCAGTGGTGCGGGGCGGCACGGGCCGGCACGGAGCAGCTTGCGGCGGTGTGTGGAGACGTGTGGCGGCACTGGCACCGGTGAACTCCCCTCTCCCTCTTCGTTCTTTCATCTTTCTTCTCCCTCTCTCACGAACGTGGAGAGGTGGGTTCCCTTATCAAAAATGAAAATCTGACTTTGAAATTTTGACCAAGGGACTAGGGGACCCACTCCATCCCTTATATGGGGATGGTAATGGGCCCCTTGAAAGAGGTCCAACAAGGGGGGGCATTAGACATAGGGCCCCCCTTTAAAACAAATAAAACAGAAGGAAATGGAAATACAGACAAAATAGAAATAGGGATCAAAATGAAGGGCCTTGTGGGTGGATATGGCCCCAAAATCTAAATTATAAAGATACCTTCTCGTTCGTCTTGGCATGCGAATCAGGCGGGGCTCGAGCCGGTGCTGTCACTGGCAACGGCGGAGGTTTCGGTGTTGTCCTTGATGGAGGGGACTCTTCTGCTCCATCAACTCACTCCAAGTTTTCTATCAAAGATTTAGGCATTGCCCATTACTTCCTCAGAATTGGATTCCGTCTACAATCCTCTAGGTGTCTCCTTTTCTAATTGAAATGCATCACCAAAATTCCGAGTCAAGCAAACATGCTTCATTGCAAGCCCTCCTCCATTCCCTGTTCTCACCCATTCCTACCCATCCTCCCCTTCCTCCCTTGACCCTTCCTTATGTCGTAAAATTGTAGGCTCTCTCCAATATCTCACCTTAACTCGCCCAGATATCTCGTTTGCCGTTAATAAAGCTTGCCAGCAAATGCATGCTCCTACCACAACTGACTGGAAAGCTTTAAAACATCTTCTCCGGTATCTCAAGGGAAGAATTCTTCATGGCCTCCACATCCACTCATCATCCGATCTAACTCTCAATATCTTTAGTGACACAAATTGGGCTGGAGATTCCTTTGATTGTCGATCGACGATCACATTTGTTATGTACTTAGGCTGCAACTTAATCTCCAGGAGCTCCAAGAAACAACCAACTATTGCTCGCTCCAGCACTAAGGCCGAGAACAAAGCCCTTGCCAATCCCTCTGCTGAAGCAATTTGGATCCATTCCCTTCTCTGTGAATTGAATGTTCAGTTGGCCTTGCCTCCAACGCTCTGGTGTGACAATCTTGGTGCTACCTACTTGGCCACCAATCTTGTCTTCCATGCCAGAACCAAGCACATCGAGATTGATTTCCACTTCATCCGCAAACAAGTTGCTGCCAGAGCTCTTCATATTTGTTCTGTTTCTAATACTGGCCAGCTCGCCGATGCCCTTACCAAACCTCTCCTTCAAGCTCGTTCATCTGATCTTACAGCCACGTTCAGCGTGCTTCTGCCAATGTTGAGCTTGTAGGTGGGGGGGGGGGGGTATTGAAGCCCAAGAGTCAATAACCTGAATATAAGCTCCTACCCAATCTGCATCCACTTGATGGATCGGTGAATCAGAACTGGCCACGCAACCAGCATGATGAACGTCCTGATGAAAATTGTTTAAGTAGCCATGGTGTCTCGATGGGCGACCGGGATTATCCCTTAACTAGTCGTTATAATGGCTAGTTATCTCCATACCTTAAGGATACCTATATATCCGAAACACCCTACGACTCAATAAATAAGGAATTACAAATTTTCTCATTGAGCTCTTAGCAATTCCCTCATCTCTACTTCTTCAATGTTGTCTATCATCTCAAATCTACAAACAGTTGAATATGGTGCTGCACACAACCACACACCATCACCAGACGTGACACCACTACCGTAGGAGACGTCCCGTGTCATGACACGTCACCAGCACCAACTTCGTACCCGGGATCCGAGCATCATTTAAATTAGAATTAGATTTTACAATTATTTTAAATTTTCTCTTTCCTCCAAGGCCTATACATAGGCCAATGCAGTACTAAATTACTTTGTGATTTTCTTTTGGAATTGAAGTTTTCTTCTAAGAGAAATTTGCCCTAGTCTCCTCTCCTTCGACGCCATCGCTGTCACTAGCCACCGCTACTACTGTCGAGAGGAGGCCTCCCTACCTGTATCGTCACCTGCACAGTCATTGTGCGTGGCCACATCAGCACAACTGCTGTGCACATATGCCACAAGCGCAGCCTCCCAGACGCCACCACCTGCGCCGCCTCTGGGCGTAGCCGCCTGCCCACGCAGCCGTTGTGCGCAGCCACCCACCCACGCGGCCACCGCGCACAGATGCCTGCCCACGCAGCCGCGTCACGTGCAACCCGCCCACACGGCCGTCGCGCGCAGCTGCCTGCCCACATGGTTCCCTCCCTATTCTGCACCCACATGCTTCAAACTCATTGTTTTGCAACTACGTGCCCCGTTTATCATTTAGATTTAGAGTTTAGGGTTTACCCAAATCCCGCAAGCGGGCGACTCCCCCCTTGATCCCCTGCCAATAGACCATGCAGTTGGATCCGCGACACCCTGTTGAAGTGCACGTCATTCGCTCTTGCCAACGACGCATCGATAATTTGCTGCATCGCCTCTTTGCACTATTCTTGTACCAAAGGTCCATTCTTCCCTCTTTGGTGTCGGTATTACTTGTCCAGTGTTTCTTGTGTGTTTTTCCATCGCCGTCGGACTTAGTTGAACAGGTTTGAATCTTCTCGTGATCGACCATTCGGGATATTGGATATGGAGCTTTGTTTTCACCACAATGGTTGTAAGACAGTCCTCCCACCCTCGACCAAGGAAAGGGCTTGTATCATCAACATTTTCACCGGATTTAAATGTTTGAAGTTGATCGTGTTGATTTGGTGTCTGTTTTATCCATCCTTAGTTGAGTTAGCCTATCCTACCCACATCAGTCCTAGTCATCGTGCATCAAATTAGTATCAAAGCCTAACCTGTGTCAGCCTATCTTCCCTGCATTCTTAGACATCATCCATTATCATTTCATCTTGCATGCATCTGAGTTTAGGCAAACACGTTGTCACCATGACTGATCCTTCCCTTGATAACTGTGAGGCTTCTATTCCTATTTGAGAGTCGTCACCACCTGCTCCACCATCCTCATCACGTGGGGATGTAGATCATATGTTAAAGACTATCCATAATGGTTTACGTGACGTGAATACATGTCTGACAGCGGTGTAGTGTGATGACACTTGTCCTGTCCTACGCAAACCATTACACGAAATCGATGATGGCCTTTTGCGAAGCATAAGTTGAGAAGGGGTGGAGCCAATGGGGTTGAGGGAGACCACATGCTCAGTACCACAACCTCCAAATGATGCACACAGGGTGTTAGATCTGGAAGGGCATTGTCTCACATCCTTTGCCAAGGATCCTTGGGTACGTGGTGTGCCATGGAGGGACTAACCGTGGTGTGCATATGACGAGGGAGAGGAGCGGTAGAGTCAACAATCCAGCTGTGAGGCAAACAAATGTGACCCCACAAGAGGATGTATGGAGCCTTCTTGCCCAATATATTTGTAACTTTTATGGACAGGCTTAGGGGTACATCCTGAGGTAAGGCGAAGGGCTGTACCAAGGCCATGCCAGTGGGCAGCCTATATCAACTCACTCTGTAATACCTTTTGGCAATATCTTACATAGTGTTTACTTTCAGGAGCTGACGCCACTACTTCTTGTTATGACATAGTCAAAAAACATCCTCTGAGCCGGCGAAGGCAAACTAATTTGGAATAAAATATTGAGGCCGGTTCTCTAAAAAACTACCAATTCATCCCTTAAGAGTTTGTCCATGTGACAGCCATCCCTGTCATGTGCTTCCTGTACTACGATGGGTGTTTTTGTCTGCCAAGCCCTCCTATCTGCATTTCCAACAAGAATTTAATGCAATTACAAAATTGAAGACAGAGAGAGAGAGACAGACAGAGAGGGAGACACAGAGAGAGAGAGAGAGATAGAGTGACATAGAGAGATCTAGAGAGAGATGAGAGAGAGAGAGTAAGACAGGGAGAGAGAGTAAGAAAGAAAGAGAGACCTAGAGAGAGAGAGAGATAAATAAAGAGAGATATAGAGAGAGAGAGAAAGACGGAGAGAAGAAGAAGAGGAAGAAGGAGAAGAAGAAGAAGAAGAAGAAGAAGAAGAATGTGGACAGCCAACCTTTCTTATTGCATTAATAGGCCGACAATTTATGGCAGTTAATTAACAGCTGCTCAAAATTTATTGGTTTGAATCCATTTGTACCACTCAGAAATTGAAACGACAAAATAAATTTAGTGATTGAGAATGTGAAAAATGACAATCTATATTATATATTAATGTACGAGTAGAGAGTTGTGTAGAACCTCGTAGAGAGTTGCATACAGTGTATTTTGTATGTTCATTGAATACTTTATTTCTTTTGCAGACAATCAATGATGTGTTCATCAGCATCGTCTCGTACGGGATTGCGAGATATCTGGCACCAAAGCAATCCAACGGTCTGAAAATTTTCTTTATGAATAAGAATCAAAATATATTTCATATCGAGGCAGTCTAGAAAATAATTTCTTCATGGTGAACATGGCTTTTGGAGAGTGATACCCTGACTGCTGTAGTCGTCGTTTATATCAGAGATGAAGGTTCAAAGGTTTTGGAGAGTGATACCCTGACTGCAGTAGTCGTCGTTTATATCAGAGATGAAGGCTCAAAGGTCTTGCTTTTACTTTTTGCCTATTTAAGTGATTTGATTCTGGGTATTGATGATGAATAAGTGATTTAATTTGGAGTCTAATACAAACGTATCGCATGAGTGTTTTTTACTTTAATAACTATGTTGTGACGTGAAAAAAAATATTAACCATATTATGCTGGCAGGCTATGCTAAAATCTATGCGAGAAGGAAAAGACATCGTCTGGGGAAACAAGATAGGTGTACTTATTGCTACCAATCCAGCTGAGAGACACAGATGAACCTCTGAACTTCATAAGGAATGCAAAGGCCATTCTCGATTTAAAAAAAACATATTTTGAAGCTCAGTTTACCCACAAAATCATGACTCTATTACCCAATATTTTAGGCATAGAGGTAAATATAATAATTTTATCGCTCTCTCAAATTGTGTTTCATCGCTAAACATCGGTACTGGGTGATTGCAAATCGAAAGACTGACCTTTTTCCTGGAATGGATGATTTTCTCTGTTGGCGTACAGATTGTGGCATCGGTCATCCACAAATTCCGGCAAAATACAAGTATCCTTTTTTTTAATATCGTTGGCCCTTCACGTCCCATCAAGCTCGCCGATAACCTAATCACTGACGTTGGAGTAACGCTAAGCAGATTACCTGGGGTGGGTAGTTGTGTAATGTTTATATCGTCTTGTTCATGGCATGATGGCTGATATGGATTTCTCTCGTTAATATGTGAACATGCAATCGACGTGCATATGATATCCTACGACGGGAAAGCTTGTATACAATTCCTCGTGGCAGAAGACATTGTTCCGGATCCTGATGTCCTGTGCAACCATGCTCAGGAGATTAAAAGAATGGAGTCCTTTAAAGTCTTCCAATTTTTGGGATACTTTTTTTTATACATGATAATCAAATCACCAGCTGACATTTTCATGTATCTGGAATGTGTCGGGTCCTTGAGATCATATAAATATAAGCCACGATGCTTAAAAAGTGTTATGAATTGTGCTAGTAGACATGGTCGTTCGGTTCGCTTTGTGCGAATTGGAGTGAATTGTGCGTCCTGTTCGGATTTCCGAACAGAACAAAGTTGAAAACGAACAGAACTTCGCACAGACCCCTGTGCAGTTTGCATTGTGCAAATTGTGCAAATTTTTTTGTCTAGAACAAAAATAGAAATAAAAATGTACATCCCTCACCCTACTCCCTCGTCGGCCGTCGCTCTCCCCGTCTCTACTCTCTTATCCCCCTTCTCGATTTTTAGGTATGTTTCATTCCCCCCTTCTCTCTCCGTGCCTCATCCGTCGCCGCTCTCCCAGCCCCCCATGCTCAGCTGCTCCCTCCGTCCCCCGTCGACCATCGTTCTTCCCCTCTCCCCTCTCGGCTGCTCCCTCTATTCTTCATCGGCCGTCGCTCTCCCAGTCACCCCGCGCTCGTTGTTCCAGCTGTCGGATCACCATCTGCCTATTCTCTCCGCAAGGTACGAACTCTCCCGTTCTCTCCCTCTCCCTTTCCTTCTTCTTATCTCTTTCAGTGACTCTTCCTCTCCCTATTCTTCTCCATTTTTTCATGTCTCACATTCACTCTCACTCTGATTCTCTATCTCCCGCTCTATCACTCTCTCTTCCTCTCGCTCTCGTCGCTCTCCCAGTCTCCATTTCTATGTCTCTCACTCTCACTGTCACTCCCATTCTCTCCCTCTCCCTCTCCCTCCCCCTCTCCCTAATCTTCTTTCTTCACACACGTCCTCTCCCTCTTCTTCTCCGATTCTCCTGTCTCCCCCTCTCCCTCTCCCTCTCCCTCTCCCTCTTCTTCTCCAATTCTCTATCTCCCCCTCTATCAATCACTATTCCTCTCCCTCTCCCTCTCCCTCTTCTTCTCCAATTCTCTGTCTCCCCCTCTCTCAATCAATCTTCCTCTCCTTCTCCCTCTCCATTTCTATGTCTCTCACTCTCACGGTCTCTCCCGTTCTCTCTCGTTCCCTCCCCCTCTCCATATTCTGCTTTCTTCACACATGTCCACTCACTCTCTCCCCCTCCGTCTCCCTCTCCCTCTCCCTCCTCTCCCTATTATTCTTTCTTCACACACGCCCACTCACTCTCTCCCTCTCCCTCTCCAATTCTCTGTCTCCCCTCTCTCAATCAATCTTCCTCTCCCTCTCCCTCTCCATTTCTATGTCTGTCACTCACACTGTCCTCCCGTTCTCTCCCTCTCCCTCCTCCTCTCCCTATTCTTCTTTCTTCACACGCGTCCTCTCCCTCTTCTTCTCCAATGCTCTGTCTATACAATTGGTCGTTCAGTTATCCAAACTCTCACTCTCTCTGTATGGTTTCCGTTGGCACCCGGCAGTATCACCTTTTTGGTGCAGATTCGGCTGTGCATAGGGAGCATTTCTGAAGTCCTCCAGAATTAGGGTTGCTTAGTTTTTGGTATGTTTTACTTCTTGAATTTGATTTTGGTTTGTGCTATTTTGGCTTGGTTTTTCCAAATAGTTTCCTCTTCTCTATGTTGATTTCACTCTCTCTCTATGTCCACAAAATTTTTTGGTTGTATTGATCATCGTTTAATAAGACATATTCATCTGAAAAGGATATTCTGTCACAAAAAATGCTGGTAGTAAGTTATCTGTTCTTGATTCTATTTTTCTATTGTTCTGAAGTCATTCAGTACTGATGTCTCCATCCTATTTCAAAGGAATGGTTGGCATACCCTTGATCAAAATTTTAAAACCATGGTATTCATGTTTGATCCATGAAGCAAAGTTCTCTTGGATAAACCTAAGTATTTGTGCTGTTACGCATAAAATTGGATCAGCTAATGTTTGGAAACGTTTCTACTACTTTCTCTCTATCTTTGTCTCCCAATTGATTTATCTATCTTTCTCGTCATTTAGGATGAACTTGTAATTTAAGATGCCTAGAACACCTCGATCGCATACTTCTGCTTCCTCTGAGAGCTCTGCATCGACAAAGGGGAGTGTTGGCCACAACCAAAAGAAGAGAAAGAGAAAGAACGAATGCGCTACATGGATACACTTCACTAAGGTGGCGTCTAGGGTTTTCACATGCAATTTATGTGCGACTCGTACTTGGGGTCGTGTAGTGACAATAGAGAAGAAGTATAGTTGCAGTATGGTCCTATGGCGACATTTGCTAAATGTGCACCGTAAAGCGTATAACGAATTGAAGGTTCAAGAAGGGAGCTCTTCTAACCAACCGTCAGTGGCGAACATCTTTGTCCGACAAAGTACAGAAAAATTGTACTTGACTGGTCGCACGTCAGAGATGAAAAAACAAGAGCTCGTATGCTTCATTTATCAGTCAACCACACCATGGAATATTGTTTGTAAAAAATACTTCATACAACTATTGCGATACATCGCACAAGAGGAGATATCAATTCCATCGACAAGGGCTGTGAAGGAAAAAGCTTTCAAGCTTTACACTGAGTTAAAGATTGATATTCGTGACCGATTAGAGAGTGTCGATAAAGTGGCCATTACTCTAGATTGTTGGACTTCTGCCAATCAAATCTCATTTATAGGACTCACCATTCATTGGATAGATACAGAATGGAAAATGTGTGAATGTGTCCTCGCTATACGTCAGTTGGAAGGCTCGCATAGTGGGGAGTGCTTGAGTGAGATTGTGTTGGAGGTTCTAGCTGATTTTAAGTTGAGCGCAAAGGTCTGCGCAGTTACGACAGACAATGCTTCAAATAATTCAACAATGAAGGCGACATTAGAACGAGAGTTGCGCGCAATGAACCCCTGTTTTATTTCAAAGAGACATGTGTTGTGTATTGCGCACGTGATCAACTTAGTTATGCAGGGTGGACTGAAGGTGCTCGATGTCGTCAACAATGGGCCCGAGGCAAGCTTCATTGATGAAGTAGACCTCACAAACCTTGACAACGTGTTCGATGTGGAGGACTCAGATTGTCCAGCAATTTCCTTAGGGGACGTTGTTCGGTGCCTACGAGAGGTGATCGTCGCTATACGAGGATCGTCGAAGAAAGAGGCGAAATATTTTTCCTACTACTGATAGTTAAATATGTCAAACACAAGGAGGATCTCGATAGATTGCCCTACAAGGTGGAGCTCAACTTTAAAAATGCTACGCGGGTGCATGAGAATAAACTAGTTATCGATATGATGATGTCAAACGTTCTTTGTAAACGTTCTTTACTTGACGTAGAATGGGACCTAATAGAAAAATTTGTCGACTTACTCAAACCACTCCAGCACGGTACCTCTATCGCTATTTGGAGCAAGTCGCCGACGTCAAATGAGGGTATAATCATTATTAAGGGACTGATGAGGCACCTTGAGCATATTAGAGTGGGAGTAACGAACTCCTTCATGCTTCCTGATTGGACACGCTATGTCCGCTAGGCAAAGGAACGCCTTATCTAATGTATGTTCCGCTATGGGGGCGAAGTTAGAAAAATATGTGTCCTTACTGACACGAAATGAGGCTTTCACTATTGCCTCTCTACTCGATCCATCCATGAAGCTTCACTTGATTGATCCATAGGTTAAGAATGATGTTCTATCTACCGTTCGCAATATCATGGAGTCCCATTCAGTATCCATAAATGTTGAGAATCGACCCACCGAACCATCTGCTCTATCAACGCTGAGTGATTTCATATAAATGGAGCTAGAAGAACTACTAGATCCATCTGAACTACAACAAAGAGTTGATCCTATTGAGGAGCTCGACGTAAATGCGACAATCGCCCCAGCTTTTGGTACATAGGTTTTTCATATTCTTACTCTCTTGCTTTCTTGATTGAATATTTGATTAATTTTACCCCCATAACAAGTCAGCTTTCTTACCCCACGTTAGCATTGGTTGCGAAGGAATTCCTAGCTGTGCAAGCGATGAGTGTGGCGTGTGAGCGTTTATTCTCTAAAGGTAGCTGTGTCATCAACTACATGCGATCGCGGCTCACAGCAAAGAGCGTTGAAGTCATAATGATGTTGAAGTCATGGTACATCAACGATAACTTGAGAGCAGATGAGGATGAAAATGGTGATGAAGATGATGGGCCATTTGACATTCGTGTCAATGCACCCTAGAACTGCAACGTGAGTGTTTCTATCTCAGAAAATTCCCTCTATCAGAAAGTCTGCCACGAATATCATCTATGTACATCAATGATTTGATGACTATTGCTGTTCCAACTGAGAACCCATCTCTCCCATTTGCTTCACTCATGTTGTTTCTGCTTGATCTCTCTCTCTCTATATATATATTTCTTTGTTTGTATATCCTCATGTATTAATCTTTTAAATGCTCCTCGATAGGTATGTTTGTCAATTAAGGTTTGGTCCTCTCTATTTTACTCTCCCCATTAGTTTTAAACACAATTCTTTCTGAACATTTTTTGAGTGCCTTGGAACATCATTCATCAAAGAAATATTATGACATCTCCCACAAAATGTAGGTACATCCACAACCTCTTGGAGGCAATGGAGGGTGCAGGAGCCAGAAATACGTGCGCACCACGGAGGAGTGTGCGACTTCTCCAACGATGACTGCAAAAGCAACCCCAAGATCCAACTGTTGTTGTCAGCAGCTCAGACTCCGAACCAGACGGTGATGACATCAATACACACACAAAAAATACAGATGGAGGCAACACAAAGCAATTTTGCCTAGTTCAAGAAATATTTATTGGGATAGGTACCAAGTGCATCATTACAGAAATTCTTGCTATCCCGTCAAAAGACTTCAGCCCTGCGACACATGGAGGAGAAGTCGTGAGTACTCAATGGGATGACAGCACATTTTGGGAGCGTCACAATTTCACTCCTGCAATGATTGATGCTGTCCAGAAAAATGTCAGTCGTATCGCCTCCCAGCTCCTTTGATGTTTATGAAACTAATTGGGCAGAACATCTTTTATGTTTCCAAAATGCACTTGGACATTTCCATCTATAAATTTTTGTAATAAGATTTACAGAATATTGAATTATTAGGTATCTATGACTGTTTACACACACATTACCCATAGTTGAAGTCATAAAAATTTTGCACTCATTGACTCATTAAGTCTGTAGTACTAATTATTTGGCATGGACTCATTAATTTTGTCATTTAAACTTCTAGTGAGTAATGCCAAGCTTAAAAGTGAACAACTTTAAGCTCAAAAATTAAAACTTAGAAATGCCAAGTTTAATGTTGTCAATTAAACAACTGTGGTATATTTGCAGATACCAAAGTTGTGTAAATAGTACTTTTCCACACGACCTACTCTACATATAAATAAATTAGTATGGCTGTTTCTTTATCATTTTAGTCATTTTTAATTAAAACTCTCAAATTATTTTTTAAATTAAATTATCTCTTATGTAAAAATTTATAATACCTTTACTACTAAAATTTATTTTCATCTTATAATAATATTAATTAAAATTTCTCCTGGCGCTTGTCATCTTCTAGAATTTGCCAACATACTATTTCATCATGATAACAAACACACCCTAATAAACTCTCTATTTAAATTATTATCCCCCTCTTTTATATATTAGTATAATATATAATAACTTAGAATATTTTTAGTTTATTATACTTTGCTAAATTCAGAACAATTCTTTTCCAACTCTGTGCAATTTTATGCAATTTATGAGCAATTATATGCAAATTTTCACTTTATGTGCAAATTTTGTTCGTTTTGTGCAAATTTGTTTGGTTGTGCGAATTTGTTCGGTTTGTGTGAATTTGTTTGTTTGTGTGAATTTTTTCAGTTTTTACAAATTGTTCAGATTGTGAGAATATGTGCGATTTGTGCGAATTGTGCGAATTGTTCGAACATCTGTTCTAATTTTTGCACATAAAAAGAACAGCACAACGAACAGACCCCTGTGCGGTTTGTTAGTGCAAATTTTTTTTTCGTTTTAAACAAACAGAACAGAACAACCATGTCTATGTGCTAGTAGTTATTGAAAAACATTCCATGAGATGCATCTCACACAGACCAATCACATAATTCCTGATCCGATTTCCTTTGGACTTGAAATTGGCAGCCCTTTGTTATAACCCAAGGAAAATGGGCTGGCCGATGATAATTAAACGAGGAACATACATGGAAGGTCAATAAAACAAAAAATTAGTTAATATTTAAGATAAAAACAGCATTGAAAAATATCAAGAGTAACTTAAACATGCCTATTTGAAAAGTAAATATACACATGAAATTATTGGTTGGGAAGGAAAAGGCAAAGTACAGCCATTACATGGAATGTACACATTTCATCCATAAAATAATATTTAATTAATATTCTTACTTCAAGCATGGTATAGGTTGACTTTTGTGGAATGAACTTAATAAAAGGCCTTGGAACATAGTTTAATAAAAGGAATTCATATAATTGGAAATATTTATGATATTTGTCTCTCACAGAAGTAATTGATTGAGGTATGATATTATAAATATTACCCTTTCCTTCTCCATCAAGTACTGATTTTTTTAAGGAAAGCTGAAATTTCAATCACACGATTCATTATAACATAAAATTTGGGGAAATATCAAAGAAAATTGTTTCATTATTCTATAATTTAGTAAAAGCATCAATTTTTTCTAAAAAATACACTGTAGAAATGGAATAAACTTTTCTTTGTTTACACTGAATTTCCTCAAATTTTATTATACATATACCAAATATTATGTTAAATAGTTCATGTTGTTCTTACTTAGAATGAACAAATGCCATTGAAACACATCTTTGTTTGTCATAAATAATGCATTTATATTCATATCTCAATGCAGAATAATAATAATTATAATTTTTTATTTCTAGGGGATTGTACCATCCATTTGGGATGCTCACTCACAGTCAAGGTATCTCAGTGCAACCCAATAGACCCACACAACTTCAAAAATTGGTTTCGCCCTCATTCAGTTTGGCCATAAAAGTAGTCAATTTTTGTTTTTTCTGATTTCTTTGATAGTTGGTCACATTTTTGTATTATGGTTCTACGACCTTACTCAGCTAACTTCACACAAATTAATTTACTTCACCTTTCTTAACTACTTTTTAGAATCATCGCTATCGAAAGAATGGAATCCTAGACTATTTTGAAGAATGTTTTAGAAAAAATATCATGACTGAAAATGATATTTAAAAATTTGTTTTTCTGCCTTTTAATGTAATAAAAATCATATTAGTGATGGTATTCGTTATAATATTCATTAATTATGATTTATATCTCATTTAGAATTTTCATTTAACCATAAATTATGACCCATGGATGCTTATTTCCTGCTGGCTAGTTAGTGATTGAGGAAAATTTTGGGTTCTAAGGCATTGATTTGGATGAAACCAAAGCCATTTACACAATGTAAACTGTGAATGGAATCAAAACAATGTCAAAAACAATTGATCAAATCACCTGCGTACAGATCGGATCAATAATTTCTTCGATCCTTGAGTGAGATGTATTGAGCTGTTCAATTGTGAAGCCTCTTGATATATACATCCGATCACTAGCATGTCAAATCTCCATCTTGATGATCCCTGTTCAGGCTCCACTTTCATTTGTATGACAGCCCAATATCATCAGGAGTGGAGAGGAGCCAAAGAGAGAAAGGATAAGAAGGGTAGAGGCCCTGAACAACTCTGGATTGCGTGAGTTTTGCTCAAGGCCTTCACCTATTTATAGTATGGATATTTTTCATAAAACCCCTAAACTTTGAATATATCTCCAGTATTCAAATGCAACTTGTGTGTGACCTTTTAGTCCCATGTGTTTATATAATTAATGATTACAATGGCCCAATAACATATACTGTCCTTCCAAATTAATTAAATATATCATCATGTAGATTAATTAAAATCAACTTAACCTCTTTAATAGGTTGAGTCTCCAACCCCTTAGGTGCCAAGCTACACCTCATGCTTATGAAGATATAAATGAGTGTATATTGACTTACCCATGGAACCTGTTTTTTAGTGGTTACCATGTACATATAGCCCTTCATCTACTTGATATTGTGATGACTTAGGTTAAGATCAAATGTAATTCCCAAATTGGTCATCTGAATAAATGCCGTAGCATTTAGAAATCATGAGAGAAACCTTCTCTGATATTTCTTGAGTTGTAATGAGTGTGGACAATCACATCTTGATGACTCAATCATTTTCATAAAATTCTAGGTGAACCAAAACTGAGACTATTTAGAATTCTATGATTAGCAACTCATAGGCTATATTTAAAGTACAACTGCCAATCTACAACCATCTTTAGTGTCTCAAGTATAAGAACCACTTACACAACCATGACGTGAATCAACGTAATCAATTAAGTGAACTATTTTTCCTTTTTTTACTCCCACTAATGGCTAATAGACCATCCATATTTCAATTGAGTGACACTAGATACTGTTATTCTATCCAAATACTTGAATATCCTTCTCGAGTATCCTCCAAATTAGAATATTTTGAACACATTCTTGAGACCAGTGATCTATGTATTATTAATTATCATTGTTGTGTGGTTCATGTTTCAGTATGTCTCATTTAGGTTTGTTTATTATGCATTAATATATTATCATTCTTGTGGGATAGTTATAATGAGTTCATTGAATACGTGCAATGACAATGTGAATGATGATGAGATCATAATATAGTGATCACTGGTCTTTAAATATGTTTTAAATACTCTTATTTGAAAGATACTCAAGATGGAAATTAAAATATCCTATAAAATAGTTTATGGAAACAAATCACGATGTTAATTTAGTATCATTGTAGTTTTAATTTGCCTAAATCAAATAAATTTATATATTATACAAAACTCACTCAAATGTATAGTCATAGCGAGGTCGTCTCCATATGGACTTGGCTTTGGAGGTGAATTTAATTGTTAAGTTATAGTTAAAGAGTAATGAGATTATATATAATAAGAGGTATGAGTAAGTAGTGATAGAGAGAAGTAGTGAAGAGAGATACTATAAGATATTATTTATATCCTTTTATAGATATTAAAGATCAGATGAAAGTCAGATATTGAAGTGAATTAAGGATATTATAATTAAGGATAACATTAATGTAGGCAGTCAAAATATCCATCATTATTATATTTATGTCTTGTCTTGTACGTAACTTACTATAATTAAAGATTAGTACGACGGAGAGAATAGGAATATACTATTCGTAATATAATGTTGGAAGGTTATTTATTTTATTAATAGTAAGTTACACATACGAGAGTAGATAAATATAATAATGATGGATATTAAGAAATAATTAGATAGTGATTAAGATCTTATTTTAATAAGATGTAAGTTAATTAATAGGAGTGTTTATTTTATCAGAATATAATAAAATGCATGAAGGAAGAAAGGGGTAAAATACTAAGGATATTAAGGAAGATATCATTTCATTAGATATAACGGAGATGGTAAGAAATATTTGTATATGCTAAGAGTTTAAGAGTAAGAGATATAGAGGGAGAATATGTATTATCTAATTTATAATAGTTTATCTAATTAGTTACCGAGAGAGATGATAAGAAATGATAGTTAGGGTTAATAAAACTAATTAAGAGTGAAACTTGATAATATTATTTGATTTATGGGCAGATTATAATAATAAAGCACGACTTATATTGGTGTAATATTTAATATATATATAAGTATTTGATATATTTTTATAAGGTGAAATCATCAGAAATGTGTGAAAATTGGGGAAAATCCCTCAATGTTAGGGCATGTGTTCAATAAAACGCATCAAAGAGGCCACGGTAACAAATTTCAACAAAAGTCGATCAATCTCCAAGCTGAATCAAAATCTTCAAAATAAGGAAGCTCCTAACTGTTTATCATCCAGAGAAAGTTAAAGATAGGCACCACATCTACTCTTCTTTGAAGATTATGGGGTGGGAACGTGGATCATCGCCCCCTAACTTTAGTTAGCAATTTCCAGCTTTCTTCTCTCTCGTGTTGGCACAGTTTTTCATCTTCTTGAGCAACCTCTGGAGCTGTCTTGAGCACTAAGATCAGTCAAAGGGGTGTCCCACCCCCTCCTCTTGCTTGCACTACAACCGGAAGGGTATGTATCGTTGCCATTGTTTTAATATTAGGATCAGAAGATGCAATTATAGGGCCATGGTGCCCCTTTTTTAAGGCCTGGGAAGGATCTCCCATGGCCGTAGATAACAATGAATTGCCATATGGGTCCTCCCAGGCTGTCTGATTTCTTGTGGATGACTGCCAGAGAAATTAAATCCCAGCCGTGGACCCCTTTAACTTTGGTGTACCCTTGAGCCATGTTAGCGTCCACATCAGCAACCTCGTCAGCCCTTTTGTGATCTTGACTCATCAGCGGCCCTGCCATCATCACTAACAGGCTTCTGCCAATCAAGAACCTGCATAAGAAAAAGAGAAAAGTTACTGAGAAATATAAGATCTTGTCGTATGATCTTCCAAAATAAAATCAGATGGTTGAGATTACACCATTATACTTAAGTCAGCCCAAAATGACACGGGCTTTGGGCCAGGTCAGCTCAAAACCCGATCATCTCTTCTTTCTAAACTTGAGTGGCTGCGATCTCTCTCATCACTTGCTGGCCTGGCCCGATGCAGAGCTGACATAAATGATGAGATGCAGTCCCATAGTGTAAAATACTAAAAAATGATTTCTTTATAAAGGCCAAGCAGAATGACTAAATGAATTAAATGAACATTTCCCTTGCATGTACAGGCTATCCCTGTGCTTGGCCGCCACTCAAGGGGCTTCAAGGGATTGCCTTGCGTGGTTTCAAAGGACTGCTTTTGGGGTATCAGTGCTTGCCAGCTGCAAGCTGGCTTGAGGGCTCTGTGTTCGCTTCCCTATGGTTTACTTGAGCGTTGATGTTCCTAACTAGCTGCATCCCTGAAAAATGTAGATTAACCACTAGAGAGAATTTAACCCTGAAAAATTAATGATTTAAAACTCATTTTTCATGAAAATAATTGGACTTGTAAATTATTCAAATATTACATTAAAATGTATTGTTTTACCAATTTCTCTATCCAATGCATGAGATGAAAATTCTTATAAATATGAAGGTAAAATTAATACAAGTATGCCAAAATAGCCTTGAGATATATATATATATCTTTGTATGTCTAATTCCACTCATATGACGAGGATGGCTGATCATTTATCCAATACAGTGAAGACACTAAAGATACATAGCAGCTGCTCTTTAGGAAATGACTTCATTCAACTCATGGGCATGAATTCCTACATTGTATTAGAAATAACTATCAGAATGTTTGATTCATTTTGGGTATTGTAGGAGGTCCTTACACATGAGACATAAAAAAAACTCATGAACGAATGATGGCATTTTAGTATGAGGTACATGTCTTAACATGCATGGAGTAACAAGTTCCCCAAGGTGATTCATTAATATTGACTAAAGGAAAAAGATGCACTTTAATCCAAAGCCAAGTGATAAACTAAAATTTTGGCTTTTTAGTAGTTGTTGAAGCTTTTAAGTATATACTCACTTAAGTAAATATATTGAGTGATTAGTATGTACCTATCCAAAGGGAATTGTAATTAAGAATTTAATAAATAGTGACCAGCGAGATGAGAGAATAGACATATAATATAGAATAACAAGAGACAATAAAATCTAAGGGAAGAGGGTGATAATTATAAATATAATTGAGCTGAGTGTAGTAGATAGTGATAATTTGGATATTAGAAGAATGAGTGGGAGTGTGAAGAAGTGATGATAACAAGATATGAAAATGGGGATGCGGTAGAGATGATTCATGAAAATGGAGTGATGGTAAGATGACAAGAGATGGTGATGTGAAAGGCATAAGATGGCATTGCTATGTGTAAAAGCCCATGATGTGATGGTGTAATGGGATGATGAAATGGATGCACACTAATTTTGATGATGAAAAGAGCCAATGTAAGGCGAGGATGCTTACCATATATCCTTATATTTCATCAGGATCATGGAAATTTGCGAGTGCCGGTTAGTTTCCCATCCTCTCTTTTGCCACTTCTCAAACACCTGAGACACCAAGAATGAACAACACATTTCTCAGAACTTACTCTCTTGTAATCATTCCAAGCATGTTGGAAGAAATTTTAAGCATGATTTTTACAAAGATCCATGTCTCATTCATAAATCAGAGGACAAAACTATCCTCCAAATTTCATAATACAAATCCCTTCTAGATTGTTAGGTGTCAAGCTCTGAAGTTGGATAAATCTTGGTTGTCCATTTTTCTCTCTCTTCATCAATGTCATTGTGGATTCCACTTTTCTGTTAACGGTTTTTGAATTTTACAATATTTTATTTTTAATTTTTGCTACATTTTTCCTCATCATTCATGACCAGTGTCTCCGAGAGTATCAAATGAACTATACATCATAAAAAGGAAAATGTGCATTTAAATGCGTCTACCATATGATGTGGCAAGGTGTCCCCACATGGCACATCAATGCATTTCCTCTTGTGTTTAATGATGCACAGACTCATTTCCTTCTCAGAATATTAAAAAATGCATGAAATTATTGTATGAATAAAGGTCTGACTTGGTGACATAGTGGCAAGTGCCACATTTGCTTGTGTTTCCTTATGATTCAGGTATGTACATGTGTGAACTATGTACATGCATGTGTACCATGTCTACATGTTTATATGATGAGTACACTTTTGACTTTATTTTAAAAAAATAAGTAATAGTCAATAACTTCAATTTGCAATTTGAGTCACATATTTTTCTGTGGTTCCACGTCACCCCTACTGGTTAAAAAATAGAAAAAGTGTCATTTAATAAAGGGTTTTTATGCTGTTGAAATTTTCAATCCTATAATGGCATTTTTGTATTGATTAACTACACTGATAATTGCCTAAACTCCTGATGGGTCACCAATTGATCAAATCTAATGGCAACAAGTGGTGGAGTGTGATTTAAAATCAGAAATATAAAATAATTTTTTTAAATCAAATATTAGCCATAAAATATATGGAATATATATATATATATTTTTAAGATTAGAAAATTAATATATTATAGACTATAATTATAGTGTCAACAATTTCATAAAAAGTATATTTTGACTTCGAAATCCCAAACAAAAAACATTACACAAAAATCAGAATATCACTTTAAATAGACTTAATCATTTTAAGCTTGATATAATGCGTATATAATTTTTAATGAACAAAAACATATAAATTTGTGTGTTGTCACCAAGGTTGGGAAAATATGAGGTAATATGTTCTCTTATGATTTATTCTAATAATAGTATGAACTATAATGATCAATTAGGGGTTAGTGGTTGATCATATCCTTTGGAATTTGGGAGTATTATGTGTATGGGGCAGTGTACATGCATGCCAATTAATGATAGTAAATATTCCATGCGATAATTGGCATAAGTGTTTACATATTCTAGAGCACAAGGTGTATCTTGGCAACTCAATATATCAATCGAGTTAAGTTGATCATTTATTAAGTTTTATAGTGAAACAGTAAATTAATAAGGTTTTGCAAATAACAGTTATTGGGACATTATAATAATTAAGTAGACTGTTAGATGGGTCCAGAGGGTTGCAAATATAACAATTCTAAATGTTGATAAATATACTCCAATTTAGGTACTTTTTTAAAAATTTCATATGGACCATAAATAGGAAAGGGGAACCATTTTTATTTTCCATACAAGATGCACCTGCACGTCCTCTCCTCTCCTTTCTGATTCTATCAAAATATGGCCTTATACTAAGACATGAAGATGGGGAGATAATTTTGAACTTCTAGCAGCACTGTTTGAGGCAACAAAAATAAATTCAACATTCTGAATATCACATGGATATACCAAGAGGCCACGCATTGAACATAGACTTAATACTAGCTGAATCTTTTCCATCCAAAGTGATCTGATCATCAACTTATTTGGTTTCACTCTGGCATAATTAATTCTCAACTTAAGTGCTTTCCCTCCGTTATATGAATTGTAATACTAATCTAGCCTATAAAACCAGTTAACCCAATAATAATAACCTAATTGAATAATGAATCTATCATGTAATTTTCTAAATTATTAGAATATTTCTTAAAATCATATCCATATATTTGTGTAAATATTATGGAAATTGTAACTAAGCCATTTGACTTCCAAGGAGTCAAGCCGCTTTATTACTAGTGAATGCTTCTTATTTCCATATGTGCTGAAATTCGCAGGAATTGAATACACTAGAGCACTCTATGAGAGCTTGAAGTCAAATTATAGGGAAATTTGTACTAAAACTTTATTTTTATAATTTGGCTTGAAAGGATCAGTTAGAGTGGTAGGATCTAAATCTTGAATCCCTCAAGTAGGCCCTCTAACTTTTAAGTTATGGGGCCCATAACCAATCTGAATGGCGGAAGAATGATGTGGAAAGATATTGGAAAATGATGGAAGTGAATTTGATTAATCCTAAATATCTTCATTCTCTTTCTCTATTTCTCTATTTCTACCATAATCAACATGCTCTGGAAGTGGATAGCTAGTAGTAAAGGCTTTCCAGGATCTTGGCTGTTTAATATGGTTGATCAAACTATTTTAAAGGTTTTTCATACTTTCTGCTCATACTCTCTCGCAAAGAAAACATCTTACCATTGGAAATATAAGGATCCACATGGATGTAAATGCATTGGGAACTTAACACAAGATCATTTGAAGTTGAGAGATTTGAATCCACATTTTTTCCATCTTCCCATATGTTTCCTCCTCTTTTCTTTACTCTCTCTATCTGCCCCTTTCTACATATTTCACTCTCTATAATATGTCATTTTCTTTTTCTATCTCTAGTACATATTTCACTTTCTATAATTACAGTTTGTTCTTTCATAAGGTATTTAATCTTTCAGAAAAAATCCCCTACTTTCCCATCAAAATCATATTCCTTTCATTACCCTCCACTAAATTTTAGGTGATTGCCTGAATTTTAGGGACTTAATTGAAACACTAGACCTGGTTGCCTACAACTGTGTCCATTGACCACTCACCGCCACTTCCAAACTGTAATATGGAATATATTCAATTAATTAAAATGTTAACAAATACTTAATGTAAGTACAATCCACATAATGCCATTATTATCACAAAGCTGACACATAAAAAATCATGAAAATGGTTTTAAAATATAAAAAAATCATATTTCTCCTCTCTAGCATCAATTTTACTTGTTTATCTAATTTAAAAATCAAAATAATACTAAAATAGTATAATTTATAGCCATATTTGCTTCCTCCCTACTTTAATATGAACTTTTTACTGAAAAATATAATATCTATCAAATTTCTTTGAAGTATATTTATCCCTGAAATTTCTATTCCCCTCATTTTCAGGCTAAAAAATTAACAAATTCAATTCATGCATCCTTGTGGATCAGCACCTTGACCTATATATAATGCAGAGTCAGTGAGTTTTTTTTCTTAAACAGTATGCAGTTTATGTGAATACATACAACCTTATTAGATCCCTAAATTTAGACTTACCATAAAAGTTATCGGAAAAAAGTCCACTTTTCTAATGAAATCATTTCAGTTTTATTGAATGATATTCCTAGAAATAGAAGGAAACCAGGAACTCTATTAGTAAAATATGAAATATGTTGTTAATGTAAATATCACTCCTAGTGTCCTATATTATAAACCTAAATTTGGGTACTGGATACTATTTTATTAGAGTTAAAACTATCTTATATATATATATATATATATTAGGAAACATTAAGGAAAATTAGAGGCTGTGATAGTTCGGTTTTGAAAAAACATCCGAAGTTTTCATCCCATTTGAAAACATGAAAAAAATAGAAACCCTATTAGTTTCAAATTTTGAGTCATAATAGAATTTTAAAACAACATTCCAGTGTGTTACTGCACGGGGCCTGGGCTCTGAATTTACCTATCAAATCTGCAATCTGGGTTGACATAGCACCCTCTTCTGTAGTTTGTAGTTGCCTTGGCTCCTGCTCAGCTGCTGATGTTGCCTCAAATCCCCTTCTTTTTTCTGCTTTTAAAAATTATCTCTTCTATTAATGTTATTAATTTGTATTTACAAAGAAATGTCAAACATTATAGTACATTTAAAATGTTCGCGTTATTTTCATTGTCTCTTTCATGCATAAATCATGCCAAATTGTGCAAGAAAGAGGAATATATATATTGTGTCTGAATTAGTGCATCAAGTGGGATTATTGTCATGCCTTTAAAATCATAATTTGATGTTTTAGACATAGTCTAACCTTTAAAATCATAAAATGCATATCTGAATTTGGATATATCACCATGCATCCATTACTAGGGTTCAGGGGGTCATTTCAAATTATGAATAATCTATGATTTTATTGTAAAAATTAATCGTGGATAAACCTGAGTTGGGTGTATATAATACATGAATTCAAGTAGCTGTTGAGTTCTAGAGGCCTTGACATGGATCAATAGATGGAAACATTCCGCAGTGGAAGCATTGAACGAAAACAAAATGACATCATTAAAAACATGAACAAACTACCTTTGCACGGATCGCATTCGCGATTTCTTGGATCCCAGAGTGAGACGAGTTGAGCTGCTCAAGTGTGCAGCCTCTAGACACATCGGGGATGGAGAGGGGGTGCGGGGAGAAGGGAGAAGAAGGGGAAAGGCCCCTGAACAATTCTGGCCTGGGTGAATTTTGTTTAGGGCCTTTCCCTATTTATACTAAGTGAGTATTTTTTATAATAATCCCCAAAACTTAAGTAAATCTTCCGACGTCCAAAAGACCATTGTGTGTGACCCTCTAGGCCCATGTATCAGTCTAGTTAACAACTCCAGTGGCCCAATAACCTTTATTGGCCTTCCAAATTAATCAACTATATCAACATATAGCTTAATGTCAGATCGATTTAACCCAATCGATAGGTCCAGTCTCCTACACGTGGGGGTGGCAAGCTACACCTTGTACTCTAGAAGATACAAAGGAGTGTGTATCGACTCACTCATGGAAACTTTTCGTCATCAGTTACCATGTACGTATAATCCCTCATCCACTTGACACTCCTTGGATAACTTAGGGTATGGTCAACTGTCAAACCCTAATCGGTCATCTGAGTTAGTACCGATGCATTCAAAAATCATTGGAGAACTCTTCTCTGATATTTCACTGCCTTGGCCAAGGACTTCATCGCATCGTCTTCCTTGACTTTAACGTTTTACATTAAAAGAAAACCTTATTTTTATTGACTTTAACTTTATAATGTTTAATAAGGCGCGGAAGCGGTGAATATATGAGGATGAAGACGAGCGTGAAGATTAAGATTCAGACGCGAGTGAGCGTGAGCGGAGCAGAAGCGACGAAGGTGTGAGTGAGCAGGAGCTGGAGGGAGTGAGTGGGAGCGATGAAGATTCAGATTCATGTTACGAAGGTTATTCAGATGAATCTGAATGCTACGAAGAAGTCAATGAAGATTCATGTTACGAAGTCAATGAAGATGCATCTGAATGTTACAAAGTGAAGATGAATGTTACAAAGTGAAGATGAATGTTACGAAGTCAATGAAGATGAAGTCGTACGAAGTCAGAAAGTGTCGTCGCTTCTTCGCTCAGCTCCCGCTCACTCGCGCCTTGCTAAGTTATTAGTCAATTTATTATTAATTGACTACCTTAGGCCAGGATAAGGGACGAGTCCTTCCTGACATCTTAATTGGGCAGCAGTTGCTAAGCTGGCTACTCTACCTGCTCGTTCGGCGGCTACTCTAATTGTTTCGCTTCGCCCCTTCTGCTCCCGCTCACTCGTCTTCATCTTCACGCTCGTCTTCATCTTAATATTCACTGCTTCCGCGCCTTCTAACACTTTACTTATTATATTATTAAAATAAATCAGAAAGAAGTAAAGTACGCACTACGGGATGGTCTTGAAGATTTGGCTACTTTACAGACCTTTCGGTGATAACTATAAAGAAAAGGGGTCTTGGAAATCAGAAAGATATTTTGAGTATGGGTCGTTATTCCAGTAATAAAGTGGAACAACGTGGGAGAAAGCCAGTTACAGGGGCCTCGGAGCGGTGAGCAAGTAACACATTCGGGATGACTTAATGTGGTGTTTACAGAGAGCAAGGTTCCGAAGGCGCGAGTGAGCGGACGCGCTACTTTAGGAGCGAAGAAGTGATGGCGCTTAGCGCTTAGGAGCGAAGTAACGAAAAGAAATGTTTTGCAAGAAACGATGAATGATGCTAATCAGTAAGGAAGTTAATAAGAAGGTTGCCATGGGATTCCCAAGCTTCTTGTTCTGAGAGAAACTAACATCAATCAGCAGGAAACAGACACCAGAAAGACATAAATATAGTGATTGATGACTTAGAGGGTCTTGCTCATCTGTTACTATCTTAGGTCCTCGAAACCTATGGTCCCTTACACTAGTAGCTCGAAAGGGTTGTCCTATGGATGTCATTTTCCTAGGCGGATAAATGTTTCAGGTTGCCAGCCTACTCTTGTCCTGTAACTGATGTATCGTAACCAAGAAGGAATTCTGAGTTCCAGAACGGGCCTAAGAAAAATAAGATAAACCCATTATGAAATACTAGAACATCAGCACAATAAAAAAAGGGTAATTGATGGGAGTCAGTTAGATGCGTGTGTGTTATGCGCGTGTGAGCACACTTGTGCACGAGGAGCTCCTTGACACGATATTTCGGGTCTCGTCACAGCCCTAACATTAAATTTTGTTCAGGCAAAGTGCGCCTAAAACTGGCATTTTTGGCTCCAATGATACAAACATCGTTTGGGGTCAAAAACGTCGGTTTTAGACGGGGTTTCGCTATTGCGCAACGCACACGCGCGCGCGAGTAAATGCCTTTTCCCTAAGAACCGTTCAACATGTAGCTGTACTAGGCTGGGTTGCTTTTCTAGGTTCCTGTACTGGCGGGCAGCTTTTCTTGTTGCTGGAACTACACCCCCTAAAACTCGTAACACCCCGAACTGCAAATTATCAGCCGAACTTCCTACTCACCGACTTTCGGAGCAGCCAAACTCCCGATTTCCTAACTTCCTGACTTGTTGAAACCCTGCCTTCCTGACTGGTTGGAACAAGCTCGCTTCCGTAACCCCCCGGAATTTCCTCGACTTCAACTGCAGTGAACGCTCACCGCCAAAGATGGACTAGCTCAGGTCACGTTGTGCAACCTCTCCCAGTCAAAATCATGAGCCTAAAACCAAGCCAAGCACTTGCATTTTCAAATATTCTCATTTTGTCTTTGCTTTATTCCGACTTTCCCTTCGATAAAAAGTACAAATCGCAAATCGAGATCTGCATGGCTGCATCTGAAACTAGTAAACACCGAAACTCCTGAAATTCCTGTGCTTTCGAGAACCGCTCCTTGCCCTGAACTCAAGAACTCCAAACTCCCGAACTCCAGATTTCTGGGATTTTCTCTTACCCGAGAACTCCAGGTCCCCCTCGGCCTGAGGGCCGCGAGCATCGCTTCGCTGTAGCATTTGAAACTCCGGAACTCCAGAACTCCAGAACTTTAGAACTCCACAACTTCGAGACTCCAGAGCTCCAGGTGCCTTCGGTCTCCAGAGCACTCTACTGTCATGTGAATTCCGGGATTTTCTTTAACCAAAACTGCAGGTGCCCTCGGCCTGTCGGCCTTGAGGATCGCTCTGCTTGTCGGGTGCCCTCGGCCTCTCGGCCTCGAGTGTCACTTCGCTCTAGTGTTATGAGTTGCGGGTTGGGAACTCTGTCCCTAAAATTGCGTAGTTGATGCAAGGTGCTAGCCGCCCTTGTCGTCGGCAACCGACCGACAGACTCCAAACCGGGATTCACTGCAGGTTTGGGGACTCCATTGTTGGTTTCGCATTTCTCTTACCCGGAATGTCCTCCTGGTTTTGAGATTCACGATTTCCAAATGGAGTTCCCAAACCTAACCCGAGAGGAGGCCTAGAGGGAGGGAGCCTTGCGCGCGCATAGAAATAAACTAACTCCCCGAGTTAGTTCATTTCTTCCTGCGCATATGTGCACGTGTAATATATATACCTCCTCCCCGAGGGGGTAGATATATTTCCTACGCGCGTGTGTAGATAACAACTACCTCGGGGAGGTAGTTGATAACATTTTATGTCACCTCTTATACCGAGGGTGGATGATCCCATCTTGACTACTCAATCGTCTTCGTGAACTTCTTGATGTACCCGAACTAAGACCATTTAGAATCCCATGATTAGAGACTCGTTGGCGACACTCAAAGTACAACCGTCCGTCCACAAGACGTCTTTGGCATCTCAGGTCTAAGGACCACTTACACAACCGTGACGTGAATCAACCTGATTGACAGTTCGGTATAATACCATTCAGGGATTCGTACGGATCAATTCAGTGAACTCTTTCCACTAAAGAGCACCCACTATCTATCTTTAGTGTCGCCACACTAATGGCTACGGGACCTGCAATACTCATCATATGAGTGAGGCTAGATAGTGCTATTCTATCCGGATACTTCGATGTCCTTCTCGCGTATCCTTTGAATAGGAATGTTTAGATACATGCTTAAAGACTAGTGATCTCCGTATTACGATCTCATCATAATTCACTAATTCAGATCATGTATTCACAGACTTCATTATAAGCATCACACGTGCACTATAATGAATATGTTGTATTTGTGAACATGGAACGAGATGTGGAATCTGTGATTGGCTTGCTGGCCACATATATTTCCATCAACAGCAATAATAATCTAACTTTAGGAGGTCCATTTATCATTGATCCAAAGAACATGTAGAGAAGTTAGGCTCTTAGAGAGGATTGATAATATTCTATAAATCCTTTTAAATGGTCCACCCTTTCATTAGCCAATCCAGCTTACGTATCTTGGCTCTTCAATAGGTAGAATCTTTATTTGGGATAGGGATAATGTTTTATCATATTCCAAATAAAATAGTTTGCCTTATTTGATACCCTGAAAACTATATTGGACAACCTAATCTACCATCCTCACCCTACCATTCGTATTCTACCTTTTATCCATTTTACCTTAAAGATCCACCATCAACTTTAACCATCTTTTTGTCTTTTCTGTCCTTTTTAGGAATCCACAAACATTTTTCAATTTTTCACATATCCACCTATGATATGTCAAACTCAAAAAATTAATTTTATCGTCATATTTTCCCCTCATTTTGATCTTGGGCTGTTTTTGTCAAATGTTTTGATTCCATGAATAAGTTGGTTTAAGTCCATTTTTTATTTTCTGAAGTAAATTCTTTATATTGTGAATACTTTTGTGGTGATTTCTTTAAAAAATTTAATGAATAAATTGAATTTTTGCTTCCATTTTTTGTATCTTTTCCCTCCCCCGTGAAAAAATAGAGAAAAAAATAGATTTCCTTCACGTCAAAAAAATCTGAGGACAAAAAAGGCAAAATATTATTTTTGGGGCACTTTTTATGTTTTTATCTTTTTTTCCTAATTCATAGTGGACCTTTCTTTTACATTTATTCCATCCAACTTTCTTATAATCTTATTTAATTGCTCCTCATTTTTCATGTGCTTTGGTTTCATTCCACGACATCTCACTAACAAAGGAGTAAGATTATCTGAAAGAGGTTGGATAATTGGTTGGCGGCGACAATCGGGCTCTGGATAGACTGGTTTAACGGCTTATACGGTTGACCAGCACACAAGCTAGGAGAATGTCAAGAGTGCTCTGCGCCCGTGGACAGAGAACAATGAGAAATCACAGTGGAAAGTTTGGAGCGGATGGTCAATATCTGATGATGCAAGATCATCGGAAGTTTGAAAAGAAATTGACTCTTGTCAATGTAGAATATACAACCATAAACCCTTCGAACCGCCGGGAGAAGTCCGGTAAACATAAATCGATCGAAAATTTTATAGCCCAATCGGAATCTCAAGTTGGAGCCGATGATTGCTAGGTAGATGTCATCGTGAGCGATACTCTAATGGTGCATAGATAACCAGTCAACGATGGAGAAAGGAACCACTTCATGGTGATGGTGGGACCCCTGGCCGATGATACAAATTAAGACACCAACAGGATCTTCCCTTACCCAATCAAACTCAAATCGATGATTGCAAATTCTCAAGGGAATCGAGGAGAGAATCTTCCAATCAACACAAATGATGATCTTCCTTCTCTGTGCGATGAAATCTTCTTCTTCTTCTTCTTCAACACAACAATTGCATTTGATAACTGATTGGTGGTCGAACAGATATCCTAGAAAAAAAATCTCAACTCTGTTCTCCATCCAGGATTGTTCGTCAACACAAGACAAAGCTTTAATGCAAACAACAAATAACTGCCAACAGACGGATTTCCTCCCCCAAAAGATGGCAACTAATTTAACCAAGCAAATACAACCATACGAGGGGGCATATACTCACGCAGGAGGGGCCACCCTACAATCTGAAGATGACGAAAAAGACTAATACAACACAAAGATGGGGCTTGTATACGAGGAGCGAGCCGCCATAAAACCACAAAGACACACGACACGAAGCAAAACAAAGAAAAATATGTTTTCTCAAACCTGGTAGCAGAAATTTGGATGCTTCGCATCGGTTGGGGCTCTGCGAAGTGGCTGGTGATCAACTGGATGGTCCTCCATCATGTGATGTTTATAATGGCATCCATGAATGCATGATCCAACTTTGTGAATTATGATGATCTATTGATGATTTTAGGGCACTAGGAAAATTCACAGGTGGTTAAATGTGACTTTTCTATTGTATTAAATGTAGGGCTATCTTAATAAAGGTTAATCCTATGCTTGGTGGTGTTTAGTCTCCTTGGTTTTTAAAGAAACTCACAAACTCTCTTTCCACTTCACTCTTTGCATAAATATGCACAGGAATGAGTATTCAATCTCATTGTTTCACTCCGCAATCCATTTCTTGGGTGAGAACAAAAAGCAGCTCATATAAATCAGAGAAGGATATTTAATGGATTGTTAGAATACATAAATATTATCCACATATCAAAGTTTTTTCATTCAGATCTTGAGAACAGGTCAAGATGGGAGTAGGAATAATCAGAATGTTGAATCATTTAACTCTGTCATAGGTGCCTAATCATGCTTTCTAATGGGCCTTCCCCTCAAGTCTGGGTCATGATATGGGTGTCTCGTTTTCTATAATTTGACTCCATATTTCTCATCTAATATACCAAAGTCCTTCCACTCAAAAAAACTCTAATAAAGTGTGAGAGATTATGTCAAGTGGCATTTTAAGAAGCTACATATGTAAATAACACATGTTATAGTTGATGGAAATATATGTGGCCGGCAAGCCACTCACACATTCCACATCTCATTCTATGTTTATTAATAGAACATATTCATTATAGCGCACGTGTAATGCTTATAATGAAGTCCACGAATACATGATCGAACTTAGCGAATAATGATGAGATCTGATAACACCCTCAATTTGGTATTTATTTCAAGAAATTAGCACAATTTTATGCACTTAAAGAGTTTAAAATGGGATTGTTATCATATATTACATGCTAATTAATTTTTCCAAGTGAATTCTGCTTTTTCCCTAATTTTCTGTCAATTTATGAATGTTATGGAGTTTATTTAAGCTTTGACTAATTATTTTTTAATGAAAATGGCAGTTTTAAAAATTAATTTTAATCTTATGAATGTGGGGGCAAATTAGTGAATTTTCTAGGATTTTTATTGGATTTTTTGGCAATTTATTCGAGTAAGAAATGAATTTTTCATAAGAAAAGGATATATTTATAAGGGGAATATGATTTTTAAAGCAATTTATATACTTGGAAGGGTTTTTCTTAATGTTTTATTGTAATTGGGCCCTTAAAAATAGCTCTTGGTGGTGACTGCAGGCATAAAGATACAATTAAAACAAGTACATGGTTTAATTACAATTCATTAGGAATTTTTTTAATGATTTCATGAAAAAACTGGAGAAGAGAGAATGCGGAAGGACGTATATGCTAATACTTTGGGGCGGCATCAAGTGGCAAATACACATTTTAGAAAGGACCTAAATGCAAAATAACAAGGGGGATTTTCGGGTGACCCACGTGGCAGAATCGCAGCCGTTGGATGAGAATCTGACGGCGCTCGAGGAATCATTCCCTAGGCGGTAAGCTCACCACCCGCGCTGTTCATACAAATCCCATGCACGGTGGTGACGTGGCTCTCTTCTATTGGCTTGCGCTTTGAAGGCGCACAGCTGAGTGCATTTTTAATGTACAACCGGTGGTTTCTTATCTTTCTAATTTATTCTTATTTCCGCCAGGGGGTATGTGGCGCTCAAGGAAAGAACCTCAAAATTGGAATTCAAATTTCTCCAGCCAATGGGACATCGACACATCGTTGCGTATGAAGAAAAAAATTATTTAATAAATAAATTTTGATCCAAATGCTATGATTGGTCAAAATTCATTTATTAATAACTTTTGATCCTGAAGTCCGATTGAGGTGATTTTTTATGGATTTGCTCATCTCAACGTCCTCTTTCTATCTATGGTTGGATCATTCAGGTCAAGCCTACATAAATGTATAAAAATTAATTACTAAATGACGGTAAAATGGTAATTTTCACCATGTAACCTAAGTATAAAAGCCAAATTTTGAGAGGAGGGGGTCATTCTGGAGGTTGTTCTTTCACAGCCACAAGACAGAGAAGAGCTTCATTGTTTGGTACTTTTTTCCTTCATTGTATTTGAATTTTTAGTGTAATTTGGACGATTTGTTAGTAAATTTCTTCACCGTTCTTGTCAATCTTGGTTTGAACTTCTAAATCGCTAGGCTTGAGCGGAATGTAAAAGCCCTTACTGGGATTGTCAAGAGAGACTGTGAGATTTATCTAGCTATTCCAATTTCACCATAAAAAATCTTTAAAAAGTTTAATTTTTAGGAGATTAACTTGCCCTTGATGATCTAATAGTTAGTAAATTTTGAATTATCAAATTCCCAAAAAACACCAACACCAAATCAAATTTCCTTCTCAATTCCTCTACTTGACTCTTTTGATCCATTTTATTGGATCAAAGAAGTCAATCTACAGTTCCTCACTTCTTCTATTCTTCCCATCTCTTCTACCCCCCTTTCTAGATTCTTCATCTAACTAGGTTGATTTGATCTCCATTGAAGATTGAATTAACTCAAATTAGGGTCCAATTATTCAAGTAGATCACTAATTGAACTCCTTACTAGCTTCCCTTGGACGATACCTCTACTTATCATTATACATCTTAAGTTAAGGTTTTATAAATTGTATTATATAAGCTAAAATTAACAATGACAAGGGATAATAAAATTTTCAAGATTCACCCTTGTGATTGGCTTATCAAGATCCTAATACGGAGATCACTAGTCTTTAAGCATGTGTTCTAACATTCCTATTCGAAGGATACGTGAGAAGGACATCAAAGTATCCGGATAGAATAGCACTATCTAGCCTCACTCATATGATGAGTATGGCGGTCCGGTGGCCATTAGTGTGGCGACACTAAGGATAGATAGTGGCTGCTCTTTAGTGGAAAGAGTTCACTGAATTGATCCGTACGAATCCCTGAATGGTATTATACCGAACTGTCAATCAGGTTGATTCACGTCACGGTTGTGTAAGTAGTCCTTAGACCTGAGATGCCAAAGACGTCTTGTGGACGGACGGTTGTACTTTGAGTGTCGCCAACGAGTCTCTAATCATGGGATTCTAAATGGTCTTAGTTCGGGTACATCAAGAAGTTCACGAAGACGATTGAGTAGTCAAGATGGGATCATCCACCCTCGGTATAAGAGGTGACAGCTCAAGGAAGATGATGTGATGAAGTCCTTGGCCAATGTAGTGAAATATCAGAGAAGAGTTTTGCGATGATTTTTGAATGCATCGGTACTAACTCAGATGACCGATTAGGGTTTGAAAGTTGACCATACCCTAAGTCATCCAAGGAGCGTCAAGTGGATGAGGGATTATACATAACACGGTAATTGATGATGAACAGGTTCCATGAGTGAGTCGATACACAATCCTTTGTATCTTCTAGGACACGAGGTGTAGCTTGGCACCCCACATGTCGGAGTCTCGACCTATCGATTGGGTTAAATCAATCCGATGTTAATTAATCTATATGATGATATAGTTAATTAATTTGGAAGGCCAATAAAGGTTATTGGACCACTAGAGTCATTAACTAGACTGATACATGGGCCTAGAGGGTCACACGCAAATGGTCTTTTGGACGTTGGAAGATATACTTAAGTTTTGGGGGTTTTATGAAAAATACCCACTTAGTATAAATAGGGGAAGGCCCTGAACGAAATTCACCCAGGCCAGAATTGTTCAGGGGTCTTTCCCCTTCTTCTCCACTCTCCCCACACCCCCTCTCCATCCCTGATGTGATCAGGACGACGTAACGACGCCGACGGAGAAAGAACAGGGCTGGTCAACGAGAAGGAGGAGATCCGACGCGCCGAGGACCGCTTGGATACGTCTAGAGGCTGCACACTTGAGCAGCTCGACTCGTCTCACTCCGGGATCGAAGAAATCACGAATGAGATTCGTGCAAAGGTACCTCGTTTCAATGTTTGTGTTGATGACGTTCGATTCACAAAAGAGTCTTTCGCTGCGCATCGTTTTGATTTGTTCATCCAGATTTAGGCCTCTAGAACCCAACATTAATTAAGCTATATGTTGATATAGCTGATTAATTTGGAAGGCCAATAAAGGTTATTAGGCCACTGGGGTCATTAACTAGACTAATATATGGGCCTAGAGGGTCACACGCAAATGATCTTTTGGACGTCAGAAGATATACTTAAGTTTTGGGGGTTTTATGAAAAATACCCACTTAGAATAAATAGATGAAGGCCCTAAACAAAATTCACCCAGGACAGAATTGTTCAGGGGGCTTTCCCCTTCTTCTCCCTTCTCCCCACACCCCCTCTCCATCCCCGATGTGATCAGGATGATGTAACGACGATGATAGAGATTGAATGGGGCTCGTCAACAAGAAGGAGGAGAGTCGATGTGCCGAGGATCGTGTGAATACGTCTAGAGGCTGCACACTTGAGCTGCTCAACTCGTCTCACTCCAGGATCCAAGAAATCACGGATGTGATCCGTGCATGTCGTTTCTATTTCTTCATTCATGTCAAGGCCTCTAGAACCCAACAATAATTTAGGTAGGGAAATCACATTAATCATATTTTGATCAATAAACCATGATAAAATGTTTTTCTCTTCTAAAAAACATCAATAAATGTTACAGAAACGTACACTAATGCACATCATAATTTATAATTATCAATTTTCCATGCATAAGTTTTACTTTATCTACTTGCGTGTACTTATTTATTATTTATTGATATCTTAATTTTTTATTTTTAGTAAATAAAAAAAATTCAAATGGCTTTCCTCACTTTTTATTGTTCACAAATTCTTGTAATTTGTTAAATATCTATTAAATTTTATTTTCATTAAATTTGAACCTAATCGCTTAAGCAATGTTTAACCAAAACATCATGTTTTACTTTTTATTTAATCATATTAATTAGGGAATAGATAAATTATGTTTCTTGTTTTACTTGTTATTTAATCATATTTATTAGGTAATAGATAAATTATTTTCATATATTTCCAACAGGCGAAATATCCTCCTGACGACATAGTTGTACAACATGTGCTCCTCCCTTGTATTTTGCATCCCTTGAAGACTGAACCATAGATTTTAGTAATGTGAACTCTTAACTTATGATGAACCATTCTCATAATTCAATGGCCTCCCTTCACGTATTGCAAGACACTCTACAAGGATTTATGTGATTCCATGTCATCACTTTGTAGTATAGCACACAATCATACAACGAAGACCAAGTGTACTGTTTTATTAGTCAAATTTTAACTATTTCTAGTTGTTTTTCAAGACGTGTATCATCTTAGTCTTGGTCCAATACTCCAGTAGGATTAAAGGGATACCTTTAAGATGGAATTCCTATACTTAGGGAGTCCAATACTCTAATATGTTTAGTGAGATTTGATTCATATTATAATAATCTTGCCATAGTGTGCATTATAAAGTTTATCTTTAGATCAAAAGAGTATATTTTCAATAAAAAATTATCAAATATAAATTCCTATCCCATCTTGTTTGGGTGCTCCGAAGTATCTACGTTAACTCTCTCAAAACCACATAATGTAAGGTGGATACTTGACTTTTAAGTCCAAGATATAATATCTTACCTAGGTCCATGTAATCATTTTCTCCATCTAGTTAGATCATCATTTTTTATATTATAATCTAATACCTAGTTTGTCATAAACATCTTATTATCTTTATGGTTTCATCAGAGTTCAGTTGAAGAGCATCATTTTTTATGCATATCAGTGCATATTTCTTCAATATTTACAAATTATTTTTTAGAATGGTTCATTGGTGAAATTTTGAATAAATGTACACTCTTCCAGCACTTACTATGACCACACCACTCTTTTTCGCTTACGTCAATCCGACTCACTTGATACACACATTTTGATGGACAGTGATTATTAAAATGCAAGAAGTGAGTCGGACTGATGTTCCATCATCTAGTGACCCAAGGATCTTGTGCTTGCCCCCTGTTTGACTCGAGGCAAAACTTGAAATCTTTAGTCCTATGGCCCAACTGCTAGGTCTTATTCATCAGTCTTGTTTTCTTCTTTATGATGAAAAGTCATGTGTGGCATCTATCCTATGTTTGGTCCTCTCCCATCACGATACTGTTCTCCATTGGAGATTGTTTGTGTGATAGGTCCTTAATGGGATCTTATCACCAACTCTGAAGTTCTCAATCATAAATGAAACTAAGAGCGCATAAATTATATCTCATGCTTCAGATTCAAATCAAGCTCTCCAAGACAATATCCTCACAAGTATATATAAAATGACTTAGAGAAGCTTATGAATCATGTGATGAGATTCACCTTCGTTTATGTATTGATAGAGTTTTTAAAATACTTCATTTTCCAATGCCTACACTCTTTGGGAAATGTTTGTAAAACACATTGGTTTGAACTCAGGAAAGTATAATGAAATTGGTAGATATTAGCCTTCTGTTGCTTGAAAATTGAGGGGGATAGAGCTTTCGTAGGTGGAGACTCAAATATTTATACTTGAATGATTTCTTTACTTCTGAATACATTGGGACTCATGTATGTGGGTTGCTTGGAACAACCATAAATTTATTCAGTCTCTTTTAAGAACATGATGTGATGTGAATCTTTAATGCAATTATAGACTAAAATTTAAAGAAAAGGCGAAGTCATAATTCCCGAGTCAGATACATTTGGTATAAGTGGAATATATTATTAATCATAACAGGAAACTTCAATATAACATTCTACATCTTACATTAGGAAACAGCAAAATTGAGTTATGATGTAGCCCCTGGGACCCATGCGCAATGCACAGATTGAGGCAAAATGGGCCATGTCCTCTTTTCAGCCCACCAATCTCTTGTATATCTCCTAATTTTCCTTTACTCTTCCTCTCTCCCTCTTCTCCTGTCATGGTGTCACACCAAGACTGAAGATGAGCTCAGATCTGATCAAGTTCAGCGGACACCATCCTATTGTGGTATTCAAACACAGCTCACCAACAATAGCCTACCACGCCCGCATCCTTCCGGGTTGATTTCATTCTCCCATCCACATTGCCATCTTGGGCATTATATTTTGTACATGAACAAAAAAGCTCCATTCCCCTGCTCTAATTCCCTGCTGGTGTCGAAGTTCTCTGCTTAGTGGAAGTATCTTATCAGTCAATTGTCCATCATGCTCTCCGGGCATAAGTGTGATCATTCTAGCCTTCTTATTTTTTAGCCTTCTATTGTGATGCAATTATTGTTTGATCCTGTGATCTCTCATTGATGACAAAAAAAGAGACGAATTCCGGGGTCGATATGGGAAATACACTAGTAGTACACTCACCCGAAACAACTGAATGGAACCAGTGGATAAAATATACAACATAGACTCCACCCTAGAGGTCAACTACACCAATTGAGTGAATCCCTTCCTCAAGACAATGATCCAACCTTTAAGAAATGGCATTGAGAAGAGGACATCCTCTTCACCTGCCTGCTAGACTCCATGCTCCCTGAAATTTGTGATTCGTATTCTGATTATGATTCGATCTAGTTCAGCAACGACACTCCATGAGAGAGGACGAATCAGAGATTGCTGATCTTTTCGATCGGTCCATTACACTACTTCATGAGGACCACGTCGCCTTGGACTACGTGAATGAGCTGCAGACCTTATTGAAAAAAATCGACTTATATCGGCCACCTACAGCTAACTCTGTAGATCTGCAGTATGCCCGCTATGATGAAGACTACATGTAACTAAAAGGACTTTGATCAGAATTTGAAAACACCCGAACACAACTATTCAACCGGGAGCATAAACTAAATATTGAAGATAACATGGTCCAGATTTAAAAAGAAGAGGGTCATCTTGGTGTGACATCTGACCGTACCACTGTTCAAATTTCTGCATGTTTCATCAAACCTCCTCGGCATCTTAATGGGCCAACTTGACCTGCTCCTTACACCAATCCCCGGGGAGCCATCACCGGACAGTCAGCTCAGAGGAAGCATCCACTAATGGCACAGAGAAGCGATGATAAATATGAGTTATGCAGCAGTCATTGCTCCATGACATAGCACACGGGCAAATGATCCAGTTCAGCATGACAGGACCAAACACATCGAGATCGACCATCATTTCATCAAGGATAAACTTTAATCCAAAGTTATAAACATTGTCTATATTCTCACTCAACGTCAATGGGTGGATCTCCTCACCAAAGGCCTTTCCTGTTTTCACCATGAAACTCTAGTCTCCAAGCTGGGAATGATGAACCTTCATCCCCCCTGATGTGAGGTGTTATGATGTAGCGTGTGGGATCTATATGCTACACATACTATGAAGAAAAATAGAGCCGTTATCTTCCCATTCTAATTTACAATGGACCATGTCCTTTTTTTTCAACCCATTGACCTCTAGTATATATCACCTATCATGAATAGAATAATAGCATGATTCTTCTGCTCTATTTTTTTGTTACTCTCTTCTTCTCTCTCCCTCTTCTCCTGTCAAATAGGGTAACCCAAAATTTACTGATTTCTGTAATAACAAAACTCTGAACAGTTTTTGGACTTTTGTCGCAAGATAGTTAGCAGGTTTAATATTCTTCCTGGGTTTGAAAATCATGAAGAACTGTCAACTAAGAACAAGCTAGAACATTGTCTTATAAGGCTAGATTATCCTACCCGGAATGATTAACAAAACCATTTTTATATACAAAAATAAACATTAGTAATTCCAATAGAAGAAATAACAGGAAAAAATTAACAAAACTAGCAATAAAAAATAGAATTTCAATGTTTATTTTTGTATGTAAATGTTTCGATGTTCCTGGGTTCAATCTTTATGTTTTAGCTTCTTCTTAGAATTTCAATGTTTATTTTTGTAGTTAGAAGGTTTAATATTCTTCCTGGGTTTGAAAATCATAAAGAACTGTCAACTAAGAACAAGCTAAAACATTGTCTTATAAGGCTAGATTATCCTACCCTGAATGATTAACAAAACCATTTTTATATACAAAAATAAACATTAGTAATTCCAATAGAAGAAATAACAGGAAAAAATTTGCAAAACTAGCAATAAAAAATAGAATTTCAACGCATTTTCACATTTATAAAAGAAAAAATGCTAATAATCCTTGCATTTTCACAGTTCTAAAAGATTAAATATCAAATAACAGAATGATTATAATGACTATAGGTATAGCAGGTTTTTATGGTCAGTGACCGTGAAAATGAACTTTTGGTATTGTTTGAAATTCAATCAGATACCTTTAAAGTTGAATCGAGGGGCCTTCAAGGATAGCTCAGAGAAATCAGAACAAGTTATATCAAAACTAAACCACAAGAGAATAGAAAACAAAACAAACGTCAGAAATATCTAATGAATATAGTGAATCCATCAGCCCAAAAGAAGGTTACTTCGATCATTTTCTTCATGAGATTATGCCGATTTCTATTAGAATATAGTCCAGAAACACTGTTCACTTTATTGACCTGGTCTTGGGTTCTGAGAGGGATATGACATACATGAAGCAATAAAAATAAATAGCTTCATTCAGTCGCATCTCGATTGTGCGATTCATAGTTCATCACTGGAACCCCACGAAACCTAAAAAACAAACACATCTATAATTAGGTAACCCTGAGCACTCCACTTATACTGATGCTAAACGAAGGAAAAAAATTTAAACATCACATGTTCAATTGAAGCTTAACTGTCGTATTACCTTGGTTTTCTACTTTATAACTAAGGAGAAACTTTGATCAATCCAGAGATCGATAGAACAGCAATTGAGCAATAGACCTATCGATTGCATTTGTCCCTGTCTCCAATATACGTTCAGAGATCCTGAAAGTAGATTAATTAAAATTCACATGACCATCACGAGAGGAGCTTCAGCTCAACATCTCACGATGATTTACAAAACTGATAAAACATTTAAATGACGACAAAAAAGGTTAATATGTGCATTTTCGTTGATTTTCAGCTCAAAGAACAGATAGTATGATTAGGTAACTTAATATGAAATAAACATCTTACGTTAGTTTGCAACTTACATTCTAGTTCCCAAAAATGGAACTTGAAATGAAACTGTTTCATATCGTCTCTCTTGAGAAAGGAAACCATAATTAACAATAACAGAACTAGAAATTATTTTGTTTGAGTGATTTCATCTTTGGACATCCATATCGGCCCTTTCCAAAATGACAGCCACTAAAACCAGTTTTTTTTCCATCAAAGTCAACCGATCGGAAAAGACAAAAATAATACGACATAGAACAACTAAGACATAAATAATGATCCAGTCAATGAGTATTTCTTCTCTCGTTTTAATGATTTACTTAAAAAATTTTAGGCGATGTTAGTTTTTTAACCAAAACAGGCGATAATATATTTTACGGACATCAGGAAGAAATGAGTGATCAACATTTTGGCAGAAATTACAATAAGATTTCAAATTAAAATCAATGCAAAAAACACAGCTTTATATCAATGCCTTCAATGGCGAAACTCTAGGGAAAAAATCACGAACTAAACAGATTTTTAAAAATGAAGAATTTGCATTTGATGGGAACTAGAGACGTGTGAATTTCACTCACGGGACTGATTCGTTCCCAAAGGGGATTCCGCTCGAACTGCAAGTCCCTCTAAGTTCTGCACTCTTTGCTAAGCGATACAGACCATCTCTCATACATAGCCTTGTTGGGGAGTCCAACTGAGACAAGTAAAACGCGATCAGAGGATAATGCCCGGGGAGAAAGACGTTGAACCATTTAATATCCTACAGTAAAAAATTTGAGACGGCATGTTGAATATAGGGATGAGCATAGCTCACCGACAAGGGTCAAGATATTTCAATGTCGTTTTCATTATATTAAATCATAAAAGATAAGCAACACCTATTAAAAAACTGCTTTACACACATTTGCGAAGTACCTTTGAGATGAACAAGTGTGCCGACGTACTTCCATGTATAATGAAGATTTGATAATTTTCTTATGAGAAAAAGGTTATAGACTAGAAGATTTAATAATCAATTGTTGACTAGAGCTCACCTGATCCAAAATATCTTGAATCTTCATGAAAGATTCTAAGCAAAATGACTGATCTGTTTCAAACACTGAAACTTTAGACCCTTCTCTTCCCAACTCAGCATCTCTAGTTTGAACATTTGTACACGCTTGAGACTTATTTTCCATTGAAAAAGGGTTGTAATCCTCATAATGACAAGTCAACGCTTGCATTTTTTCCGAGGTTTTTTCAGTCAAACAGTTTGCCGTAGGTACATTTCTGCTTGAATCGTCTCCCAGTTGCTCTGCAGCTTGCCCGTAAAAAGGATAAGCATTTGATCTCACTTCAGGTTCTCCACCAGATGTTGGCACGTGGGCATGATCCTGGGATTGATGGCTATCCTCTACTTTCACTTGATTATCCAGTGGCTTCGCAGAGACAAAAGAGTCCTTTTTATCAGTGAGAGATCCGTACGTCTGGATAGAACGAGAAGAAAATTGACTACTTTCTGTCTCAAGAAATTGTGCTGATAGAGTGTTCAATGTCAGGTTTTTAGACCTTTTTTTCTTTCTTTCTTCAGATGGCCTTCGGATGTTCTTTGAGTTCAGCGGAAAATTATTCTGCAGCTGCATGAGATGCATGTTAACTGAACATATTTGGGAAGAATATCTGAACCCACAAAATTTAATGCAAAATGTGATAATAATACTCTTTTTAAAAAATAAATTCATGTATTCCTCATTAAATATGCATTTCACAAGGTCCAAGGACACAATGAAAGTAAAATATGACGTGAACTGAAAGCCAAAATAAATTGTAGAATTCCATACAAGGATAAAATGCGGAAGCAGAAGAGAGACGAGAGAAGGAGAGAAAGGAAAAGAGAGCAGGGTGGCTGGAGGAGTTGTGGCACCAGGGGAGTTGGCCAAAGTTAGACAATGTAAAGTCTAACTCAATAATATACGAGGTTCCTTATCCTTAAGCAAGGGAACCCTTAGTAAAAATTTCAGGTAAACCTTAGTAAAAAGTCCAATAGCAAAAGCTTAAAAATTGAAAAAGTACCTCTGCCGGCGCATGGATCCAAATCGAATCGGGGTAGTTAGCAAAAGAAGAGCGCCCAAAAACATCATATAATGGCTTATCTTCAAGTAAGAAGGTCATGTCGGATTCATCTACTTTTGACGGGTGATTTGCACCATTAAACTCTGAATTTGAAGAGTCATGATCATAATTGAACCTGCGTCCTTCAGTCATGGATGGGGGCGAAAACCAAGGAAAGTCATCTGCAGATCCAGTGTCACCCCTGAGAAGAAGGAAAATCTTTAAATAAATAAATAAAAATGAACTCTGCTTTTCAATATGGCACAAATATGTGAAGACGAACCATAAACTAACCTGAAAAACTTAAAATCATCGAAGTCATCCCATTCACAATCGAGAAAACCTGCTTCCATAGAGCTCCCATTTTGCATCGACTCTATCTTTACGTTTTCTGAAAACAAACTCGGGGAGCTCGACTTGCAAGCTTTCCTCGTACTCGAAGGTGCGTTTCTTGGAGACATTCCATCAATCAGAAACCGATGATCGTTGAAATCCTCTTCTCTATGATGAAATAACCTATTATCCGTGCGATGATCCCGATCACCTAAGGAACCCATAACAGACATTGACCCTGGATTATCTTTAGAGCGGTTAATATCTTCCCAATCCATGCCTTCAACCTGGGAAAGCGAATAATTAAGCAAATTTGTCAGATCATGCGATTGCAGGGCAAGATAAGCCAGAAACTTTATCAGAAAAGCTCGTGCTGTACGAAGAACTCCATAATTCCATTCTTAGAAATAATCCAGAGTCCTAAAACAGCGGCAAATCTACTTTCCTATCTTCACTAGCGGCAAAAAGTAACGGTTTCCTAAAAACCAGAAATCAAAGCGCCTCGCCTCATACATGTTCCGAATTCGCATCCCTGGCTACAAATCAATAGAACGCCGCTGATCTCACAGCTCCCTTGCTCGTTCCTCCAATCCGATAATCCTCCCGACGCAACAGAACACATCAGAAAACAAAAAGTAGAAAAACAAACGAAAAAAACATAAAATTACGGTTTCGCGCCGGAATTTCGGCATTGATCAACAGAAAACACAATTCATTACCTCGAATCAGCAAACTGACAGCGTTGTCCAGCCAAATTGGAGCTCATCATCACCTAAAATAGCCAATCGAAGGCCCCAAAATCCGCAACAGACGAAGACTAGAATCTTCCATTACCAATCCCCGCCAAGTTCTCAAACGTTTGTTTATTATATATTCCTTCTCGATCAAGCAGAAGCGTAGAATTTCCAAATTTAAAATTATATATTCCGGCGGGTTTATTTGTCTGAACGATTGGAAGGGTGGCACCTGGAATTCAAATTTTCTTGCAGACAATTCCAATATAAATAGATTTTGACGAAACCGAACTTTCGCCGCTGGTTTTGCCGGACGGATCGTCGTTTTGCCTAATTTTGTTAGAATGGGGGTTAAAAAACAAAATGAAAAGATAACGATATTTTGTATGACACGTGGAAGATTTCTAAAAAACCCAATAAAGTCCTGCATATGGTGAATGAAGAAGTCGGCAGCGCTGGTCCCGATACAATGGTCGCACGGAAAATTGTACTTTGTACGTATCGAAAGACATCAACTCGTACGCTCAGCTGTCTTTTTCTTTTATACTGAACGGTCGCACCGGAAACGTGCCTTTCAAATCGTACGACATGCAATAACTCATAGATGTGCTTTCTGACTTTTTAGCAGTTTTGAGATATGAGTAATGTGGTCCGATATATAGATAAGAATGTGACAAGTCACATTCTTATCTATATAAATGTACAACTAGCGAACGGCACGTCTGGGACGTGTCGCCCCACACGTGACGGGACGGATGACAATCTGTGACGGACGGTGACGTGATGAAAGTTTCGTCACGTCCGAAGATTTTGGAAAAATCCGTCATGTTTCCGTCACCGTCATGTTTTGCGGCGTCCCCGTCACGTCCTCGTCACCGGACGGCATCACCGTCACGTGTGATGGAAAAAACAACAATGCAGAGGAGAGAGAATTGGAGGGGCATATCTCCAATTATCTTTGGACGACATCCTTTTGTGCAAGCAAATTAATGCGGGGACTTTTCTGCAAAATGCCAAGAAGTCGAGTTAGCAACACCACATGGCAAAATCTCAGCCGTCGAAAAGCTTATATCTAACTATTTTTAAGTTTTTTTGGTCATTTTTAAAAATCCGTCATTCGTGACGGCCGTCCAATTCCGTCACTTGTCCGAGGCCCCCTGTCACCATCGCATGACCATCAAGCCCAGCTCGTCATCCATCACCGTGACGTGTGACGTGACGAATGACGGCTGTCATTCCCTACTCAGTACATCTCTCTCTCTCTCTCTCTCTCTCTCTCTCTCTCTCTCTCTCTCTCTCTCTCTCTCTCTCTCCCTCCCTCTCACTCCCTCTCTATCCCTCTCTCTCCCTTTCTCCCTCCCTCTCTCTCCCTCCTTTCTCTCCCTCCCTCCCTTTCTCCTCTCTCCCTCCCTCTCTCTCCCTCCCTCTCTCTCCCTTCCTCTTTCTCTCCCTCCCTCCCTCTCACTCCCTCTCTATCCCTCTCTCTCCCTTTCTCCCTCCCTCTCTCTCCCTCCTTTCTCTCCCTCCCTCCCTTTCTCCTCTCTCCCTCCCTCCCTCTTTCTCTCCCCCTCTCCCTCTTTTTCCCTCCCTCTCTCTCCCTTCCTCTTTCTCTCCCTCCCTCCCTCTCTCTCCCTCCCTCCCTCTCTTTCCCTCCCTCTCTCTATCCCTCCCTTTCTCCCTCCCTCTCTCTCTCCCTCTTTTTCGCTCTCTGTCTCCCTCTCTCTCTTTCTCTCTCCATCTCTCTCTGTTTCTCTCTCTGCGTTCTCTGTCTCTTTCTCTCTCTTGCTCTATGGCCTTCTTTCTGTCTCTCTCTCTCTCTCTGTGTCTCTCTCTGCGTTCTATGTCTGTCTCTTTCTCTTTCTTGCTCTATGCCCCACTGTTTCAGTCTCTCTCTCTCTCTATCTCTCTCTGCGTTCTATGTCTGTCTCTTTCTCTTTCTTGCTCTATGCCTCTCTGTCTCCGTCTCCCTCCATCTCTTTATCTATCTTTCTATCCCTCTATCTATCTATTTATCTCTCTACATGTAACTGTTTATTTCCATGTCTCTAAAAGAAGCTTGATAATATATGACACTAAAACCCAAATGGGTGTGTATTGTGAGGACGTATTCTATACAACATTTTCTGAGATGATCTCAAATATATGATTGAACATCCAACCATCCATAAGAATTTAGAATTCAGAAGAGGGGAGGAGACGAGAGAGAAGTTTGCGGGGTTGAAGGGAGAAAAATGGAAATGACAAAATGTGACGAAAGATCGCCAAAGGAAGGTACGAAGAGGAGACGAGAACGGAGGGTAGGTGTGTTACTGAGGCTCACATATCCTGCTATGTATTATATCAAATTGACAGATCCTTGGCAATTTTGACTTTCTTTGCACATAAGTTCAACTGCAGAGTGGATAATTTGACTTCTTTCAATGCTTGACTTTTTTTCATTTGAGTGTGACTTGCCCCACCAATTTTTATATACTTCTGACATATCTCCCTCTTTTCCTCTCTCTCTCTCTCTCTCTCTCTATCTCTCTCTCTCTCTCTCTGAAAGTATAACCCATATTGAGGTTTGACCATGTTGACATGCTAAGTGGATAAGGTCAACTCTTGTTAAAGTTGGGAAAGAAGAGGAACTGATTCTTTCTTGTTAATGATCTTTAAGATAGATGACATTTCCAAGGTACAAAGGCACATGAACTTTTCCATTTGAGTGTGACTTGCCCCACCAATTTTTATATATTTCTGATATATCTCCCTCTTTTCCTGTATCTATCTCTCTCTCTCTCTCTCTCTTTGAAAGTATAACCCACATAGAGGTTTGACCATGTTGACATGAAGTGGATACGGTCAACTCTTTTTAAAGTAGGAAAAGAAGAGGAACCGCTGCTCTTCTTGTTAATGATCTGTAAAATAGATGCCATTTCTAAGGTACAAAGGCACATGAAATGCGCAGAAATATATTTGAACGGCCCAAAAAATATGGAAAATAAATATGAATTATTTTTTCACGAGGTTAAAAATTCTTCTGCAGTATGGATTGCTGCGGAGAGCTGGTCGAGAGCGGATGGCATCGGCCAGAGTGTTCCGGAGTTGGCCCTGTAGATTTCAGCCAAAACAGGAAAAAGTTGTAAATGATCATGAACGAATGAGATCATTGAAGTAGAGAGAGATAGAAATGTTGAGAGATAGATGGAGATAGAGACCTTGCAAACAAGTAATGCCGACTGGATGACGTAATTTGCATATGGGTCCTGCATCAGAAGATCGAAGCAGGATACAGAGAGCAGTTCGGAGATGATCATCTTTTTCCCAGTTTCGTCAAACACACGTAGGCATTTTTCCACCACATTGCTGCTGAATTTCTGCATCGACAATTGACCATAGTTTCCCTTCAATCTGAATTTTATCGTTTCGATTGCTGAATGATTCACCATATCCAGTATATACTGTACAGCATAGTTCCTGATGAAACAGCAACAAAAAAATCAGTGTCATTCGGGTTTGACCAGCATATATCCAATTTTTTTTTTTATCTCAATGATCCTAAGAATAAAACAATCTGTCACGAGTTTTAAAACGTTTCTCTGTTTATATAATATAAACAAAGTTAGTTCATTGCAATTAGAAATTAGATGCCGAGGATGTATTCAGTAACTAATAATCATTAAAGATAAACTACAAATATCGACAAATTTATGATAATCTATGATAAAAATTTATAAATGCCATGAGAGAAAAGTAAATATCGACAAACTGAATTACCCATAAGCGTCCTGAGCAAGGGCAAGTGCGTTGAGAGAAACTTCTGTCAACAAATTCTCTTTATGCTGCCCAGTCGAATAAGCTATGCATTGTTGCAAGACGCAACACCCATGTCTATGAGTCGCAATCTCAATGCAATACTTTGCAGCAGCTTCAAAAATAAACTAGAAAGAAATAAAAATAAAAATTAGTATTTCCACGAACAAGCACTAAAATAAGTGAATTATGAACGGATAATTGATAAGTGTATTTACCCTGCTCTGTTCATAGGAGAAGTGCCTCAAGCAACGTTGTACCACATGATTGGCATTTCCATCCGTCGCCAGGTTAAGAAAGTTTGCTTGAATCACTGAGCTAACAAGGCTAATTTCCTCCTCGTTCTTCACAATCTCTATCAGTTTCTGCAAGGCCCTCGTCCTAAAAAACCCCCCCAAAAAAAATCAGCATGAAACTTACATAAATCAACGTGATTAGAGCAAATACGAACTTACCCGTGCATGTTCATAGCAATATTAACAATCTCTGCGGGCTGGGCAGTGAGAATGTAGACGATTTCAAGCCTTTGTTGATCGGTGCAGACATCTAATACCTTTTGTACGAGATAATTTCCAAATGGGTTCACCATAAGCTCCGGCATATGATACAGTATCTCATTAAATATCATCTCTCTCTCCTCATCCGATCCTTCATCGAGGACCCGTTGCAAGTGCCGGCATCCTTGTTGATCCTTAGCGACGGCGGCTATGGAACTACAGTTGCCAAGAGATGCAGTATAAAGCTTGTGATGAGACCGGGGAGATTTTAAACCCCAGGAGTTCTTCCCAATCGGAGGCTGAAGAACAGTCTGTGGAGAAATAGGGGCAGAACCCATTTCCCATGGATCGCCAGAATCGAAAGGATTTTCCCAAAAATCATTGCACAAAGATTCTACAGTCTCAGAGCAGCTTCCCCCAAGAAGAGAATTCCGAGAGAAGTGAAATTCAGACCTGGGATAGAGCTGGCGTGGCTGTACCAAGGCAGATCTAGCCTCGTCGAAGGAATCGTTGATCAAATCACTGGCCGTCGCCACGTCTCCCATCGTCCCCCACAGCGCGTAGGGTTCCACGGAGACATCATCGTCGAGTTGAACGGAACGCAGTCGATTTATCAAGCCGAATTCAGTATGATCCTGAGAAACGCGATTTCCTACCTTCTCATATGAAAAATCATCGAAAGATCTGAGAAATTCTGTAATTTCTTCGGATTCAAAGCCCCAATTCGCGGAATCAAAGCCCGTAGCTCGTTGAAATTCCATCAACGGCATCTCCATCTCCATCTCTTCAAACTTCTAATCCAACCTCTGAAGATCGAAACGAAGCGACCAAAATCAAGAATCAGAATGAATCAAGAAGTATACCCAACGTTATCAACCGCAAGCAGGATAGAGAGAGAGATTGATAGAGCTCTACCGCCATTGACAATCGAGCATAAGAACAGTAGAAGGCAAGTAGAGGGAGAGGAAGAGTCGGGAACTCCGCCGGTAACCGAGAAACATCTGTCACCTCCTCGGCCCCACACAGTTTGGGAGGTGAGAATACGGCCAACGTGGCAAAAAGACCATTACGCTTTTCCTTGGAAACCCTTAGAATGTCAAATATTTTTATACGACACTAAATTAAATTTATTTATGTTTTGTCGGTGTTTTCTTGTTTCTTGGAAGCCCTATAGAAAATAGTAGTGCAAAATAAACTCAAATGGGGGTTTTTTGGCAAAGGAAATTAACGGGGGGGTTAGAAGTGGGTTTTTCCGTAAAGAAGATATTTCGATGGGAGGTGAGAATACAGCTGACGTGGCAAAAAAGACCGCTACGCTTTTTCCTTGAAACCCTTAAAACATGTATTATTTTTTTAAGGACTAAAAGAACTTTATTTGAGTTTACAAGTTTTTGTTCGTCTCTTAAGGGCCTTATCCAGAAAAGAAGCGTAAAATTAATTCAAACATGGGGATTTTGGATAAAGCGAAAGAGATAGCGGGGCGAGATGGGTTTTTCTCGTAGAGAAGATATTTCGATGGGAGGTGAGAATAGGTCTGACGTGGCAAAAAGTCCGCGATGCTTTTCGCTGACAGCCCTGAGAATTTCTTTAATTTGGGATCAAGACTGAAAGATATTTATTTGTGTTTGCGGGTATTCGGTCGCGTCTTCTGAGCCCTTACGACAGCGGAAGTGTAAAAATAGGTCAAACAGGGGCTTTTTGGATAGAGCGAAAAAGATGGGGGTTGGCTTTTTTTTTCCTTGGAAGAAGATATTTCTGCTCGGGGAGATATTTCGTTCTCAAAATATCTAACATCGGCGCAAGGGCCGCCGAATCAGAAGGATTTGGATAAATATCTTCCCACCCACGTGGAGATATTTAGCCTATAATATCCTCCAGGTGGCTTCTCTAGACTGTGTCGAATGCCTGTCGGGTGGCCAACCCAATATCCAAAAGAAGAAACCGGTTGCCACTGTACTGATATCAGATACCGTTATTCATCAATCATGTGAGAGGTCGGATGCCAATATCAGATATCCAACTTAATGTTGTAAATATTCTTCAAATATTTTTTGTTGGAGTAAATTCAATAAATAAGTACAATAAGAATTATCTGAGTTGTAAAAATAATATGTGATGTAATGTATTATTATGTTTAGTATAATGGGAAGCGACCTAATGGGGGATGAAATTTAATTGATTTATTATTATTAAGTGAGTTAATTATATACCCAGTTAGGGGTTCGTGTTAATTATCTTGAATTTCCACTTATTATACTAATGAGGAATTTTTTACCCGATGAGGCAAGACTTTCCACATTCAACCATGTTCATGTCTAGCTTGGGCCAGACAAAAACATGCGCATGTCTAGCGCTCAAGGTCTGCGTGCAGAAATACGCCTGCCAGATTATAAGTGGGAACTACTCAGGAAAGACATGATTCTACATTTAATATTGAGACCACATGAGATAATACATTCAACATTTGTAAAGATATTCTCCATATGCTAAGTTACTTCACAAGAAACATTAAGATATCTGGAGATCAAGATCTGATATCTTTCTATCGACATCCGAGATCCGGATATCACCACTGTTCACACCCTTTTGATCTATTTCCTGATATTGATATTGTCCAAATTAAAAATATCAGCCAAATTACTGGTATCGGCCGACTAACCTCAATAAATTATCTAATAATTACCCTTGTTCATCATGAATTCATTTATTTTTTAGATTAGTGTGTACACAAAAAGTTAGTAATTATAAGATGAGTTATGTTTCTTATCTCCCTTTTTTATCATACTCTAATTATACATTTAGGGTTTGTATAAAATGGTGCAAAAAGTTTTCAATCATATATCATGACATAAAAATAATGGTAAGGAACAAAAAAAGACAGTAATTTGGATAGAAAAAGTTATTTAGAAGACAGAAAAAGAAGGGAAAGCTTCGGACAAAAAGACAAGGAACATGAATGACAAGCAGAATAGATGATGAATAAAATAAAAAAATAATTTTAATTTGGTAAAATTAAAATAAACATATTAAGGATTAATTTAAACATCATTCTAAATTTCTCTCCATAAATACCCTAATGAATCTTTATGTAATTCTCTCTTCTTCTCTGTCTATAATTATATTTCTATATCCATATATCTATGTTTCCGCAGTCTTTATCTTTTAGGTTCCAAATTAAGGGATTTTATGTCATTTTCATTTAGACATGCAACAATATGTAAAATAAGTTTTCCAGTTAAGTACTCAATAAATAATATTAGGTAAGAGGTCAAGTCATAGGGAAACAAAAATTTTGGAAAAAAAATAAATTCTATTCAAAGATAAAATACTTTTAGAAAATATTTGGAATTTAAGAATTTATATATTTTTCTTGGATTTATATTCAAGCACAAAAGGAAGGAGATGAATAAAAATAATTGATATATAAAACTTCATAAATTCTATTTTTATAAAGAAGAAGCATAAAATTTTCTATTTTATAGATTTTAAATATTTCATTAGAATTAATTTCAAAAATAAAATGGCTAAATATATTAAATAGAAGTTTGGATATGTTTATAATCTGAATTACAATTTCAATTCTTTAAAATATGCAAATTACCTGACAAGCCGCCACTAGTGGCTGTTGGTGGCAACAAAAATTCGACTTGGATGGAGGACTGATTGCTATGTTCACCTGGGTTGAGGGGATCCATGCAAGTTGTGTATCGCCCTAATGGAACCAAAAATTAGGCGAAAATATTGCATTCTTGGTTTTGTCTTGGAAAACAAAGTAGCATCTAAGAGTGTGTGCCAAGTTTTTTTATGATATTTTATTTGAATGTGTTCTTGGATTTGTAGGGATATCTTGTTCTAGGGCTCTGTTTAGCTAACCTGATATCTCACAGTGCTCATTATTCATGTTAAATTCAGAAATGTATTCACTAGGAACTTTTTTATGATAAATCATTTCATCTTTTAAATTTTTGGGGAGCATTTTCATAGTTTAGGATATCTTTAGCGGGCTCGTTAGTCATGGAAAATTCAGATATGTCTCCAATAGGAATTTCTTTTATGAAAAAGCATTTCATCAATTACAGTTTTGGGGAGCATTTTAATAGCTTAGGATATGTATCTTTGCTCGCTTCTTTTAGTTTTCAGCAAAAAATACACAAAGAACCTCTTCTTTTATAGATGTAGGTACCCATGTAATCTATATCTAGGTTTCTAGGAGATTTTTCTCTGGGGCTCATTAGAGCTAAGGAGATAGCTCATTATGTTCATTATTAGAGAAAACTTTCAAGTATTTTCCAGGAACAGTTTTTAAATAAAATAAAGATTCTGAGTCATGTACTCTTTCTTGTGGCTTTATCTTGTTCAGGGAGATTTTTTATAGCCAAAGACATGTCTCCTTGGTCATATTATTGGGTTTTAGCTACTGTCTCAAGAGGAACCTCTTACTTGGAGATTTAGGTGCATCTAGAACACCTTATTTTCATTTTAGTGAGGTAACATTTTGGGGTTCTTTCTTGTTGATGAGATATTTCACAACGCTCATTATTCACAGAAACTAAATTATCAACATGAGACTTTTTAACAATTAACAACCTCCCGAAAAATAGTTTCTTCTTCTGTGATATTTTTTTGGGGGAGCACTTTTCTAGCTCGTAATGTGTCCTTGCTCATTCATCAAAAACCTTCAAAATAATCTCTTTTGCACATTTAAGTACCACTTAAAACATGATATGAAACAATTTATAATCTCCTGGCAGAGCTTCTCTCTTCTCCGTAGAAGGCGATGTGCTCATAACTTTTGCGTCCGACTCTGATCGAGCTGAAACCAGTCCCATTGGATTCAGAAGGTCGAAATCTATTGGAATGAACTCAAAAAACACCCCAAACAGATCAGTATAGCGCATTCTAGAGGAAATTGAAGATCAAAGGTGAGTTTTTATTTTCGAATTTTATTTCACGAAATTCGGACGCTATACGAATCCAAATTGTGTCGAATTTGGACTTGGATTGTTCGGCTTCGGGAGTAGAACATCAAGGTATAATTCTTTTTTCTTTAATCTCTCTTTTTAATGTATAATTTAGGATGTTTTAGTCCCCCTCGTAGAAAAAAAAATGAAAAGAAACAAACTCGCGGCCCGCAATCCCATGCGAGCCGCTGAGTGAGCAAAGGGAACTAGCTGGCCATCTGACGTGTCACGCACGTCTAACGGCCAGCTCACCCACCAAGGGGTGCAGACGATGCCAGCACACCCCTCATCTGACGTGCTCGCCACGTCAGATCCAGGTGTGCTGGAAGCGCCCACCATGAGATCCATCCAGACCGTCGAATCCGACAGTCTGGATGGATCTAACGCGCGTAAAAAATCAAAAACAAAAAAAAAGAAATTTAACAAAAACCCCAAAAAAACTAACGTCGCCGCCCGCAATCATTGCGATGGGTGAATTTTGTCCATCTATCTGAACCGTCAGCGACGACACGTGTCGCACCGACAATGGCCCAGATGATGGACCTCCAGTGGTCCATCACAACGTTCAAAAAAAAGAGCCGTTGGCTTTAAATGCCGACGGCTCTTTAAAACTAACTTTAAACCTCGAAAGTAACCCCACAGCCACGTCAGATCCAACGGCCGCCATTGAACCCCTACATCAGATTGATCCATCTCTGGCCGTCGGATCTGACGAATCTGCCTGGACGGCGGCCCTGATGCAACTGACAGCGCATTAATGGCGCTGTCGGTAATTTCACCATCCTCGGCGCCCGCCATTGTTGACTATTCTACGCCTGTCACCATCAGATCGTCCAGCGCCACATCTGTTGGACAGCCACGATCGCGACACGTCGTCTCCGCCCCAATTTTAAAACAATCGCCTGACGTGTCCATCCTTGCCCGCCCACTTAACGACTCACGTGGATCACACGAGGAACCACTATTGGTCCACGTGGATCCTATGGGCCCGACACTGCTGACTGGGCGGGCTGAGACTACTATGTCCGACCGAGTCGACTCGGCAGCCCCTCGCCGAGTCGACCTAGTCGAATAGGCCCTCTCAGCCTGAGTTGACCTGGTCGACCCGGCCCAATCCGACCGGGTCGAACCTGTCGACTCGGCCCACCCTACTGGGGTCGACCCGGTCAACCCGACCCAGCCTGAGCGGGTCGACTGGGTCGACTCGGCCCAGTCCAACGGGGTCAACCCGGTCGACCAAGATTGAGTCAACTCGGTCAAAAATGACCTCGTTGACCCAGTTCACCAGGTCACCCTGGTCAACACCGCCCAAGTTGACCCGTTTAACTCGGATCTCCTCGATCGGGCTGACCTAGTTGACTGCGTCCAGGTGGACCAAGTCAACCAAGTCAACACAGTTGACTCGGTACCACGTGTATGAGTTGACCCGGTCAACACCGACCGAGTCGACCCGACCATCTCGGGTTTCCCCGACCCGGCTGACCTTGCTGACTTCATCCAAATGGACCAAGTCAAATTGGTCAACCTGGTTGACTTGGCCCCACCCATCCGAGTCAACGAAGGAAACTTAGGTCAGGTTGACTTGGTCAACTTGGCTACAGTGGATCAGATTGACTCGTTAGAGTCAACTAGAGTCAAACAATTTGACTTGGTCAAAACTGACCAAGTCAACCAAATTGACTCAAGGGATCACCCCAAGCCGAATTGGTTGAATCGGTCCCCACCGATATTGACGCACGGGTTGGCTTGATTGACTCGCATAGAGTTGACTCGGGGGCTTGTGACCGCATCATCCCGACTAAAGGGGACCTACACATGTAGGGCCCAGAGACCTTAAATGGCACGGGATCACTCCCGAAGAAGACTTGGGCAGCGAGAGTAGTGGGCCCTTCACATACGCCCTCTACCACACCTCTCCCAAAGCCTAGGCTCCCACCTCTCTATGATTCTACAATCCCGAAGCGAGGTTACACTGACTCCGAGGGTGTGCGCTTAGTCACCTTCTCCAAGGAGGAGGTATCGTGAATGGCAGCCCCATTCGCTTATACACTGATAAGGTGGTTTGCTACAAAGCGACCGCTCATTGACGACATCACGAGAGTCTGTCTAGTACCAGGGTATTTCCTTGGTCCGATAGTCATTGGAGCAAGGAACCACAAGAGCGTCTTCATTCGGTTCCAACTTGAAGGCGACTTTCGGAAGGCTTGGAGCCGTATTGTATGGACGATCAACGACTCCACGATGCACACCTACCGATGGGCAGCCGAGCAGACGGGGAGCTCACGAGAGCAATGTCCCCACTCTGTCCCGATGTGGATAGGATTCCCTGGCCTATGACCTCATCTCTTTACACCTACTGCCTTAGAATCCCTTGCCAGCGCTGTCAGAACTTCTATACGTACAGACAAAGACGTCCATCTATTTAGTCATCCCGGATATGCGAGGGTCTGTGTTGGGGTCAATCTACTTGAACCCTTACATCACATGATACTCATTCGCAATGGCGATGAGATGATCCACCAGTCCATTGTGTATGAAAATCTTCCCCGTTTCTGTACACACTGTGCTCTATTGGGTCATACCCTACATACGTGTCGCCATAAGGCGTCGCAGACTGCCTCGATCCCTGAGGAGGAGTATCTTCCCCCATTGGCCTACAATGACTACATTGTCGCAACGAAATCCACCAACCAAGGGCGACGTCCTAATGAGAGACCACCATTAGGCAAACACCTCATAGATACCTCGTAGGTCATTGGTGTATCCTCTTTTGCCTCACGAGTCACTACGTCAGCTAAGCCGCAAACGGCTAAGCCTTCCCTCCCAGCTTTGCAACGGGCTAAGGATGCCCCTCTATTAGTAAAGGCAAAGAGGTTTGTGCATCCACACTGACCTCGAATACTTTCGCCCTTTTGGACGTCCCAGAGGGACCCGAGGAGGACGATTATATGGAGGCTGGGAGGAGTCTTCCTCGTACCTGTCCCACAGCCCCCAAACCCGTCCCTCCTCATCTCCTAGACCAGCTACCCCCCTCTCCGCTTCATCCCCATCTGTACCATCCCTTGTTTCCTCTCGTGCCCCTCCCTCTCGTCAACCACCCCCTCAGTCCAGCCCTCCTCGCACAGCATCCCCTTCTCACCCCTCACTTCAACCCGCCTCACCATCTCCACCTATCATTTCCTCACCCCCTCCTCCACCTACCACGTCTTCTCCCACCACTCGACCCCCTCTATCTTCCCCAACATCCCACAACCTCTCGGTCTTCACCCACTAGCAACCACCCCCCGATACACTTTCCTCCATGTCTAACCTACACCCATCACATATACCTTCTGAACAGGTGGAAAGCTTGACAAGCTGTCAAGCCGCTTTCACTAGTTCGGCGGACACATGTGGAGGTACTAGTGATCGGGCTTCCATAGGAGAGGAGGAGGACGATGCCTCTCTCTCTGAGGACTCTGACCTGGATACCTCTCCCCACTCGAGACACCGTTCGGATACCTCGCCCTCACGTCGCATGTACAACACCCTATCTCGGGTGCGTCACGCAAGCCGATAGATTCATGATCCCAAGTCTTATTTGGAATTGTCGAGGGATCAGCAACCTTCTAACCCAGACAAATCTCCTTTCCCTCACCAATAAACATAACTTAGGGATAGTTGGGCTCATCGAACCGATGACTACATCGGATCATTCCTACGCCATTGTGAGGAAACTCGGAATGGATCATGTTTATTGTCATTCGTCGAATAAGCTCTGGCTTTTTTGGAAGCGAGATTATTTAGTCGTACTCGTGGCTGAGGGGACACAGCACGCCACCTTTGATGTATCGTACTTCCCAAAGCCCTACTTACTTACTGTCGTCTATGCCTTATTGTTAGGCCCTAACTAAGCGTCATTCCTTTTCCAAAGGCCTGCGTGCTTACTGGGAGGGATTGCCCCTGTATTTGGCTCACGACATTTCTAAGGACTGAGTCATTATGGATAGGGATATCCAAATACCTGATCTATTAGGACATTGCTACTGCCGATGGTGATTCACGATAGACTGCGCATGTGCCCGTCCACGCCCAAGACGAGACGGATCAGGCACAGCCCGCGCGTGCTGGGCGAGCGGGCTGAACGGCACAGGCGCGCGCACGTGCAAGCGCCGCGTGCCAACGCCAAGTGCCACGCGGGGGCGCCAATGCTACCCGCCAGCGCCGAGCACTGCGCGGGGAGCAAGAAGCGCTGCGCGCGGGTGCAGGACGCGCAGGCCGGGCATCATGCCATGGGCACAGCGCGCGGAGCTGTGCGGAATGCCGCGCAGCGGCCGCGCGGGCGGCGCACGCATTGCGTGTGCGGGGCGTGAGGCCGGGAGACATCCCGCCAGGAGACTAAGGCATGTGGCACACCGAGAGCGCCGAGACGGCACAGTGGGCGCGTGGCATTCCTACGGTAATGCTGGGCGCGCAACGCCCAGCTCGGGGACGTCGAATGCGGCGGCGTCGCGTAGACTGTGCGGCAGAGTGTAGACATGGGTGCTGGCGGCGTGTGTGATCGTCAATGCAGGGGTGGCGTGTGTGATTGTCACGCCCGCGGGCGCGCGGCGCCTGACTCGGTGCACGGATGAGCGGCAGAGTGGGCGCACGCGCGGGGAGCGGCGGCCATGAGGCGGTGTGGCGACATTACCTCGGCGTAAGGCGCCTCGTCTCGTTCCTTGTAACACCCCTTGTCTTCCCCCATGTAATCTACGATGTATTCTTGATGATATCAATGCAATGACCCCATTCAGTGACGGTGCCTAGCACCAACCACTCCTCTAACCCCTTCTATGCGATCTTAAGCAATCCCAAGAGCTTCCGATGCAAGAGATCAAGGCTGCTCAGTGTTCTGCCCGAGCATTGAGGTCGGCACACGTCAATTCCGAGCAAAGAGTCCTAGCTCGAGATTTGACCGTGTGAAAATTGGTATCAGAGCCAGGTTGGATCGCCTCCACCATGGCTTCTGAAACTCCGGTTGAGGAGATGGAGTCTGTCCGCGCACAACTGAGCGAGGAGAGACGACAGAAGGAGAAGGAGCAACGACTGACAAATCACATACTCCACCAGAACTTGTTGGGTTTGAAGACCCAAGTGGACAAAAACTACGATGAAGTGAAAGCAGACATAAGGGATGTGCGGGCAGAGGCCCACGACAGACAAGAAGGTCTCGAGGAGACTGTCCGACAACACGAGGACACCATCCGGCAGCTGACCGAGATGGTCTTGGCACTGAAACTCCAGATGGAAAGGCTGGAGGAGGGTGCCAGTAGTTGTCCCAGCAACGACATTGGGAGGAAGCATTCCCTCCCCGAACCGCGGTTCGACGGTTCTCGCCGGGAAGACACAGTGGCAGATTTCCTATACGACTGCGACCGGTACTTCGGCCAAGGACAGTACTCAGATGAAAGCAAAATCCTACAGGCCAGCTACTTCTTAACAGATGAAGCCAAATTGTGGTGGCGACAGCGGGAGGAATGTGGAGATTGGCCACCCCCGACTTACGAAGACTTTGTTTGGCAGATCAAGGAGAGTTTCATGCCGCACAACACGGTGTGGATCGCGAGGGGAGAGCTCAAAAACCTCAAGATGACGGGCAATCCGAGGGAATATGTGGGCCAGTTCGTGTCCATAATCTGGAGGATCACCGACATGTCTGAGGCGGACAAGCTCTACCGCTTCGCCAAGGGCCTCCCACATTGGCTCCAGACGGAGTTGGAAAGGAGACAGTGCATAGAGAACTCGGCCTATAAGGTCGTGGAAAGCACAGAGCTCCGTCCCGCTAGACCCGCCAAGACCAAAGACAGACCCACGAAGGGGTACAAGCCGCGCTAGGAGCACGCAGAGGCACCAGCAACGCCAAGCAGTCAAAGCCTGAAAAGAAAGTTTAAGCAAGGACACGGCAAGAGCCGAGACAAGGGCAAGAGCCCACGACTGTGGAAACAGAGTCCAGGCGGTGGGGGCAACAAGTTAACCTACTTCGCTTGCGGAGGACCCCACTTCATGAGGGATTGCCCAAGAGGGACATCAGCGGCCACCAACGTCAACGCGATGGTCGTGCCGCCGCCCCAACCGGATGTTCCTGGGGGAAGCAGTACGGTGACCCTGAACCCCCTCCAGTGCCTAGCGGCATTGTAGGGTGTAACCCCCGTCCAGTATGAAGGTCTGAACCTCCTGCACGTACCCGTACTGATCAACGGCAAGCCTTCCACGGCCATGGTCAACACGGGGGCGACACACAATGTCCTCGCCGAGAAAGAAGCAAAGAAGCTCGGCTTGAAGCTGTCCCCAAGCGCGGGAAAGATCAAGGCCGTAAACTTGGAGGCGCGAGACATTGTTGGCGTGGCCAAGGGGGTATTGCTACAGGTGGGGACGTGGGAGGGACGGACCAACTTCATGGTGTCCCCCATGGATGACTTTGCGGTTGTCCTAGGTCTCGACCTACTAATGGGTTCACCCGCTGCCGTGTTCCCCCAGTACCGCGGTGTACTATTCCCGGAGGGATCTCACCCATGCTTCGTGAGGGACCAAGGGGTCCAAAAGTCGCGGAACACCACTCTCCTGTCCGCAATGCAAATTAAGGACGGATTGAGGAAGGGGGAAGAGACCTTCCTCGTCACCATACGAGGGCCGGGAACCCGGAAAAAGGGTGAAAGGCAGGGGCGCACACCAGCATGTTTGGCAGCACTTAGTTGGGGTGACGACGATGACAACAACCCCGGTGCGGCCACGGGGGACTACCGGGGCCAATTCTGGACGTACTGCAGGAGTTTGCCGGGGTGATACCCTCGCAGCTTCCCGCGAAGCTACCGCCCAGGGGGGATGTGGACCACGAGATTGGATTGCTCCAGTTCTCTTCCAGAAGAAGGATGGATCGCTCCGACTCTGCGTGGACTACCGAGCGTTAAACAAGGTAACAGTGAAAAATAAATATCCTGTACCGAATGCTGAAGAGCTGTTTGACAGGCTCGGCGATGCTTGCTACTTCTCGAGGATGGACTTGAAGAGCGGGTACCACCAGGTGCGGACCAAGGAGGGGGACGAACCGAAGACGACGTGTGTGACTCGCTACGGATCTTTTGAATTCTGCGCGATGCCTTTTGGGCTCACGAACGCTCTTGCTACGTTTTGTTGTCTGATGAACAATATTTTTCAGGATTATATCGATGATTTCGTGGTTGTGTATTTGGACGACATTCTCGTATACAGCCAGAGCTTGGATGACCATGTGAGGCACCTGAGGAAGGTGATGGCCAAGCTGAAGGAGCAAGAGCTCTACCTCAACCCGAAAAAGTGCGAGTTTGCACTACAGGAGATTGAGTTTCTTGGACACCTAGTTGGGAAGGGAAGCGTGCGCATGGATCCCTTGAAGCAAAAGGCCATCAGAAATTGGACGGAGCCGAAGGGAGTGCAGCAGTTGAGATATTTCCTTGGTCTGACAAATTACTACTGGAAGTTTATCAAAGGCTTCTCCCGACTAGCTGCCCCCTTGACGGACTTGTTGAAGAAAGGCATGAAGTGGCAGTGGACGGATCGATGCCAGAAAGCATTTGAAAAGCTGAAGAGTGCAGTCTCCAGCGAGCCGGTGCTCCACTTGCCCAAATTCAACAAGCCATACGAGGTACACACCGATGCTTCTGACTTCGCCCTTGGAGGTGTCTTGATGCAGGATGGACACCCCGTGGCTTATGAAGGCCGCAAGCTGAACGACGCGGAGAGAAGGTACTCGGTGCACGAGAAGGAGATGACAGCCGTGGTACATTGCCTAAGAGTCTGGCGCCACTATCTCCTCAAAATAAAATTCGTGGTCTACACCGACAATGTGGCCACCAGCTGCTTCGAGTCCTAGAAGAAGCTGACCCCGAAGCAAGCGAGATGGCAAGACTTCCTGGCGGAGTTCGACTTCAACTTGAAGTACAAGCCGAGGCGCGCCAACCAAGTGGCCGACGCCCTAAGCCGCAAGGAATCATAGGCGTTCATGGCAGCACTTTCAGTAGTCCAATGATGCATTCTCGATGAAATCAAGTTGGCGCTGAAAGATGATCCAGAAGCCGTACGCCTGATGAAGCGCATCGCTGCGGGCAAGACAAGGAGATTCTGGACCGAGGATGGCGTTGTCTACGCCACGGGAAACCGGCCGTATGTGTCGCGTTCGGGTGGGTTGCACCGCAAGCTCCTTTACGAAGCCCACAACGCACCCCACGCCGGACACCCAGGGCAGACCCGAACCCTTGCACTCCTGTCCAGCAATTATCACTGGCCGGGAATGGAACGTGATGTAGAGGCCAATGTCCAGTGGAAGACCCCAGTACTTCGCCACATAGGACATGAACAAACGAGCCACGCCATCTGCATGCACCTCTGACATGGTGGGGATGAAGGTCGCATATTTGGAGAAGCGATCTACGACAACCAAGATGGCGTCGTGCCCACCCACGCGCGGAAGGCAAGTGATAAAGTCCATTGAGATGGACTCCCAGTCAGCTCGCCCTCGAGAGAGGTTCCAGCATTCCAGTTGCCTTGGCCTTCTCTGTCGTTTGTTCATCATCAGTGATCGAGACACAAGATTCACTGATCGTTTCTGGGAGTCGCTGTTCAAATACATGGGCTCCAAGCTCAAATTTTCTACGAGCTTCCACCCCCAGACAGATAGTCAGACGGAATGGGTTAACTCCATGCTCGAGGAATACCTCTGGCACTACGTTTCATCCAACCAAGAGAATTGGGTGGAGCTGCTGGATGCAGCACAATTTGCGCACAACATCAACTGGAGCTCGGCTACGGGTCACTTGCTGTTTGAGATTGCAACGGGAAGACAGCCACTGACCCCTCCGGAAGTTGTGAAGAGGAAAGGGAATGGACATTTCCCTGCGGCCTTCCGCTTTGCGTGCGAATATCATGCTCGCATTGAGGAAGCTCGCGAGGCGTTGGAGCGTGCTGATCAAAGAATGAAGAAGTATGCAGACCAACACAGACGGGACATTGAGTTCCAAGTGGGCGACAGGGTTCTACTGAAACCAACGCTCAGATGTTGAAGACGAAGCAAGCAAAGCAGCGTCACAAGGGTCTGGTTCCCCGCTACGATGGACCTTTCGAAGTGGTATCAAAAATCGGCCGGGTTGCCTACCGACTCAATATTCCCCGTCGGCTGGCGGTCCATCTGGTCTTCCATGTGTCGGTTCTGAAGAAATATGTACCAGATCCCGAAGACGCGGCGAGGAACCAGCCCCAGCATGCGCCACCAAATGTGCGGGCACACTTTGATCAGGAAGCAGAAGCTGTCCTGGCAAAGCGGGATATTGACCGTGGAGGACGTCATGGCTGCTATCACAAGATCGAGTACCTCATCAAGTGGAAGAATCGACCAGAGGAATCAGCCACCTGGGAGCGTGACTCAGACTTATGGCAGTTTGAGGATCTACTTCGAGCATATGAAGCGGAGCGGCGAGCGTCGACGAGGGCGTCGACAATTTCAGGCGGCGGGGGCGTGTTAGGCCCCTAACTAAGCGGCATTCCTTTTCCAGAGGCCTGCGTGCTTACTGGGAGGGATTGCCCATGTATTTGGCTCACGACATTTCTAAGGACTGAGTCATTATGGATAGCGATATCCAAATACCTGATCTATTAGGACATTGCTACTGCCGATGGTGATTCACGATAGACTGCGCATGTGCCCGTCCACGCCCAAGACGAGACGAATCAGGCACGGCCCGCGCGTGCTGGGCGAGCTGGCTGAACAGCACAGGCGCGCGCACGTGCAAGCGCCGCGCGCCACGCGGGGGTGCCAACGCTACCCGCCAGCGCAGAGCGCTGCGGGGGGAGCGGGAAGCGCTGCGCGCGGGTGCAGGACGCACAGGCCGGGTAGCACGCCACGGGTGCAGCGCGCGGAGCTCTGCAGGATGCCGCGCAGCGGCCGCGCGGGCGGCGCGCGCATTGCGTGTGCGGGGCGCGAGGCCGGGAGACATCCCGCCAGGAGACTAAGGCATGTGGCGCACCGAGAGCGCCGAGACGACACAAAGGGCGCGTGGCGTTCCTACAGTAATGCTGGGCGTGCAACGCCCAGCTCGGGGACGTCGAATGCGGCGGCTTCGCGCAGACTGCGCGGTAGAGCGTAGACACGGGTGCTGGCGGCGTGTGTGATCGTCAAGGCAGGGGTGGCGTGTGTGATCGTCATGCCCGCGGGTGCGCGGCACCCGACTCGGCGCACGGATGAGCAGCAGAGCGGGCGCTCGCGCGGCGAGCAGCGGCCCTAAGGCGGTGTGGCGACATTACCTCAGCGTAATGCGCCTCGTCTCGTTCCTTGTAACACCCCTCGTCTTCCCCCATGTAATCTACGATGTATTCTTGATGATATCAATGCAATGACCCCATTCAGTGACGGTGCCTAGCACCAACCACTCCTCTAACCCCTTCTATGCGATCTTAAGCAATCCCAAGAGCTTCCGATGCAAGAGATCAAGGCTGCTCAGTGTTCTGCCTAAGCATTGAGGCCGACACACGTCAATTCCGAGCAAAGAGTCCTAGCTCAAGATTTGACCGTGTGACACTTATATAGACACCTAGAACAAGAGGCCCTCTGGGAGGAACTCGCCCTACATATCCACTCCCATTTACGGCTAGTTGATCTCCCTTGGCTTATAGCTGGGGATTTCAACTGCATACGGGACATTAGCAAGCGCCAAGGGAGACGCCCACCTCGGACACACTCCATGCAAGTTTTTAACGACTTTATCCATGAGGTGTCACTAGTGGAGCCGCCTACTGTGGGTGAGAAGTGGACCTGGTGTAATGAACGTCAAGCGGATGCACGTATGTACGAACGGCTTGATCGCTGTTTTACCAATAGTACCGCATGATGCAATGCACCATCACGATTGAGATCCTATCGAGATGTTACTCAGACCATACACCGATCCTCCTTCTCCCACACTCGAGTCATCGAGTCTGTCGCCCCCCATTTCGATTTCAAACCATGTGGCTTGAGCATGACGATTCCATCGTTTTGTACATAGCCACTGGCATGGAACGATCTCGGCCTCACCAATGGAGAACTTCAGCTACCGACTGAGGAATCTTAAATTTCATGTGAAGTGGTGGACCGACATGTGTTCAGAGACGTCCACGCACCGGTCGAAGCACTTAAAAAGGAACTAGTTGTTCTAGAGTGACAGCTACAGGAGGGTTGGACGGACGATATAGGAGAGCGTCAGCTTCGCCTTAGAGAGCAGCTTGAGGACGATGCGTGGCGCCAGGAGATCTCTTACCTCCAGAAATCACGTGTCCAATGGCTGCGAGAGGGTGACAGAAACACACGTTTCTTTCACGCTTCGATTCGTCACATAGCACGCCCTAACTACATGCAGGGATGGAGTATTATCACTCGCTCCTCTCCCCCATTTGGTGACCGAGAACCTTCTTACCTCTATCCCCCATTTGGTGACCGACCAAGAAAGTGTACTTCTCACAGCCATTCTTACCCGAGCAGAGATCAAGGAGGTCGTTTTCTCCTTCAGGAGGAATAAGGCCCCCGGACCGGATGGATTCTCCGTAGAATTCTATACTGCGTGCTGGGATATCATAGGCACCGACTTGGTGCTAGCTATCAAAGAGGTGTTCATGCGCAAAGTCTTCCCACGAAGTTGGAAATCCACTTTTCTAGCGCTCATTCCAAAAGCAGACACTCCAATTTCATTTAGGGACTTTCGCCCCATTAGTCTTTGTAATGTATGCTATAAAGTTGTATCCAAGATCATTACAAACCGACTAGGGCACTTTCTTGGTAGACTTATCTCGCCAAAACAATGTGTTTTTGTCAAGGGTCGTTAGATCCATGACAATATCACGCTAGTTCACGAGCTAGCCCAGTCCATAGATGCTCATATTATGGGCTTAAATGTCATCATCAAGCTAGATATGGAGAAGGCCTTTGATCGAGTCGAGTGGAATTTCCTTACCTAAGTGTTACGCCGCTTCGGTTTCACAGATGCGTTCATCGATCTCGTCAATGCTTGCATTAGAGAGAACCATTTCTCTCTCCTGATGGATGGAAATTCCACTAGTTTCTTCACGGCCATGAGAGGACTCTAGTAGGGTGATCCTATCTCACCTACCCTCTTTATATTGATGGAGGAGGTCTTCAGCCGATCGCTCACACGAGCGACCGAACAAGGCCTCATCCAACCGTACTTTACAAAGAGAGGCTGCCCGATTCTCTCGCACTCACTATTTGCTGATGATGCTATTCTATTCCTCAATGGATCTAAAAAATCCATTAAGGCATTTGTGAGTATCCTTACAGCATATGAGCAAGCTTCGGGCCATCTCGTTAATGCCTCAAAGAGTAGCTTCATAGTTGGCCCTTCTGCCACTATGAAGCGCTCTGAGATACTCCAGTATTCTAGACCTTACTCTCGAGGATGCCTCCCGTTCAACTATCTTGGATGCCCCATCTTTCTAGGCCCCTCTAGACATCATTACTTTGATGCATTGTTGGGCAAACTTAGAAAGAAACTAGAGGGATGGAAACTTTGTTTCCTATCCCCTGGAGGGCATCCAACTTATTAGGCATGTCCTCATGAGTATACCGCTCCACACTCTAGCGGTCCACTCACTATCTCTTACATATTTCCGCTTAGTGGAACAACTATGCGCACGTTTCCTATGGTCAGATCACCTCATGGGCGAGAATCGTCATCACTGGGTTTCTTTGGAGAAAGCATGTCGGCTGACAAACGAGGGGGGTCTAGGGATCAAATGCCTCACGGACGTCCAGGACATGCTTCAAAAGAAGCTCGTAGGGCGTATGCCTACCACACGCTCCCCATTGGGGAATTTCATTTTAGCCAAATATGGCGAGTGGGCCCATTGAGAGATAGATATCTGGGGCCCCCGGAGATGGCGGATGTGGCAACGCCACTGGCTTGCGATTGCTCAAGTCACACGTTGGCATATAGGCCGAGGAGAAATTAGCGCGTGGTTTCATACCTGGCATGCAGATGTACCACACCGAGAGCGACTCACAGTGGCCCAACTGCTTATGGCCAACACGCCACACCTATGGGAGCAGCATGGCCTCCCCTTAGTCACTTTACCCGAGGTCCAGGATACGACACTCGAGACTAGGTCCGACTGTGCCATCTGGACGCTCACATCCGATGGAGCCTACACGTGCCGCTCCTCTTGGGAGCACTTCTGTGTGAAATTACCCATACATCATTGGGGTCGCCGCATCTGGCACTTCTGTGTAATCCTTACGCGCGTCTCCTTATTCCTCTAGAGACTCCTCCACCGAGGTCTTCCAACTAATGACCGAGTGATCCGTATAGGTCACTCTCTCAGTTCCCGCTGCCATTGCTGTCCCACATCCCCACATACAGAGACCATGGATCATCTTTTCTTCCATAGTGAGACAACACTTGAATGCTGGCGCCAAATCACAGACCATTGGCGCCAGCAGCCTCATACTACACTGACCCCGTTCGAGTGTTTTGGCAAGGTGTTTCTCTCGCCAACATGCTCTAAACGGAGCCCCATCCTATACATCACCATAGCTTATCTACTATGGGAGATATGGAAACAGTGAAAGTCTTCTCGTTTTGCAGATTCGCCCATGCACCACGTGGATATCATGCATCGAGTCAAGTTGTGGATCAGGCGCATCCACCACCTCATTCCACCTCATTCCACCTCAAGCCGGCAGATCAGCACTCGCATGCGACCTCCTCCGCTCTTGGGGCATTTCGGTGACCCCTGCCCCTATCCGCATTCAGTTATGGGTTGTTTATTGGCTACCACCGCCAATTGGCATCCTTAAATTGAATGTGGATGGTGCGGCCAAAGGGAACCCGGGGCCAGCTAGGGAGGGAGGTATCCTCAGGGACCATACATGGAGCATTCTCTTTGCTTTTTCTTCTTTCTATGGCACACAGACTAATACAGTAGCCGAAGCTATGGTGATACGTGATAGTTTACTCCTCTGTGAGGAGCGAAACCTTCACAATATCATCGTAGAATCGGACTCACAAGTGTTAGTCGACATGCTTCCTGTAGGTACATGCTCCCAGTGGCAACTCCATCGTGTATGGCAGGACATCATGCGGTGCCGTCCTCGCACATCCAGCTTTCGACATCAGCTGCGAGAGGGCAACCAGACAGTAGATGCCCTCGCCAACTATGCGGTACATGCACGAACCTCTTCTTCCATCTTTCTTTCTTGGTAGGCGCTCCCTCCGACAGCTTGGGGCTGTTATCGCGTCGATCGTCCTGGCATACTGACCCTCTGCACGTGGCGCATCCTCGCGATGGTAGGCCCGCGGGAATGGAGGATTGCGTGGAACAGTGGAGCTAGAGGGATGGCCTGCGCCCACCTCGGCTGAAGACGTCGCCACACACTTCATCGATACCACTTGACAGAGGCGAGAACATCTCCAAAACTACTCGCGGGGGGCTCCGGTGGGACGTCGACACGAACACTTCTCCGAGCACCTGCATGGTATCACATATGTATCTTTTCTTTTTTCTGAACATGGGCGTGGACGAGTGGGATCCGAGTGTAATTGGGATATTTATACTCGCTCCACGCCTATAAACACTTATAAACACTCCACTTATATATAAAATCCCCCTGGGTGGCATTCAGGGCACGGATGGATCGGTCTATGGGCACAACCGTCAGGTTGGCCGTACCCGGCACCGTGTTTTTTGCCATTAAAAAAAAAGTACCTCTTATACCAGTTTCGTAGTTTTTTAGTGAGATGTTTTGAGGGAGCTCTTTCTAGGCAGTGAAATATCTAACCGTGCTTATTGTTCCTACAAATAACCAATGTTTTCTAGAAATATTTATGTGAAGTCATTTATTAAAATAATATTTTTCTTGTTTCTTATATGTAAAAAACAAGTTTGTTCATAGCTCGTGGTACATCTTGTACCTAGTTGTATGTGGCTTTTCTGCAAAAAAGCTCACAAGGGATCTTTTTATGCCCATTTAAGTGCATTTTTCTTAGTTCTTTAGTTTGTTAGCTAATGGGATATCTGAGGGTGCTCATTTATTAGTGAAAACTTTTCCAATAACCTTTTTTATGATAGATGACCTCAGATTTTGTATTTTATTATTCTTTGCAATATCTTATTTCAGGAGAATTTTAATAGCTTGTGATATGTCTCATTGCTCATCATTTGAAGTTCTTGAGCGAAATATCTCATCAGGAACCTTAAAAACCTCTAATTTCTCTTTTAAAGCCAAAAACAAAATTTGTCTATTTTGGCCCAATATAGCAAAAAAATAGCTCTAAATTGTATAAAATGAAGTATCCCATTGATTGTCATCCTATTTAATTCATGTAAATGTTTGCACATGTGGGACTTAAACATATTTTTTAGTAGTAAAAATTATTGGTATATAAGTAGAGCTCAATATTTTGTATTCTATAATTTAAATAAAATTCATGGAGTTGCAACCACATTTAACATGTTGTAAATGTGGCCGGGATACTGATGGTGGACCATCCAGTCGATCGCGTCTCAACTTGTCACCAGCCACTTTGCGGAGCCCGAGCCAACGTGAAGAACCCACACTTCCACTATCAGGTTTGAGAAAGCGGCATCATCGTCTTGCTTTATGTCGTTTGTCTTTATTTTCTTTTCTTTTTTGTCATCTTTGGATTGTGAGGAGGCCCCTCCTGCATGAGTACGGCCTCCCCCTCGTACGTGCTTGTGATTAATTTTTCTAATTGTGCCTTTTAGGGGGAGATAAGAGTCCACGTAAACTCCTCTTTTTCCCCCTAAAAGACCCTTTTAAAGGGAGCCCAATAAGCTCCCTGTTAAAAGGGCCCATTATCCTTTCCCCAACTGACACTACTTGACTATAAGTAGTGGGAGAAGGGTGGACATGGGAGATGCATGTTTGTTTGAAGAATCAGATCCAAAATTCAAATTTTCAGTTGTTCACTTTGGAGAAAAAAGAAAAAAAGAGAGAAATTTTCCTTGTTCTCGTTCTAGATCTTCTTGGGTTTGCACAACAAGAAGGGATGGTCAACCTCTTCACCTGATCAAAGGTACGTAAAGGGATTTCTCAGACTGGTGCCTTTGAAAAGTCGTGTTTCTTCATCAGACGAACAGTAACCGCGTCATACTTTTGGGGGGAAGAGTCAGTAAATTGATGTCCCTGATAGTCCTGATCTGGCACCGACGATCCTGAGTTTTGGGGAAATCATAATCAGGATTGGATTCTGCTAGAGTACCCGCCAATTTCTTTCCTTGTCGATATCTTCACGATCGGATTAACTTCCTTGACAACTATCGACGTTGACGATTGAGCCGCCCGCGACCTCCATTGTTGCCTGTGAACATCACGCGAATTATTTTTTTTGGTTGTCCCCTCCGTGGGATGACGGTGGCTTTCTCCTTACGACGAAATGATCGATTGCTTCTTATGCTCGCAGATCCATGAACCTGATTCCCAAGAACGTTGATGAAATCATTGACAGTAAGCAAGTCTCCAATTGATCTGATTCTATTCATGAACGACTTCACGATTGATTAGACTATTCCTCAGTTCTATTGATCTCTATTGCCTGCTTACACCAGGGTTATCTCGACCGCGGGGGTAAATATGAATTCTTCTGCACTCTAGGCCGTGCAACCAGACGTGGATCTTCAAACTCCAAAGCGGGATCAGAACAGAGGCAAACCATTTAACCATATTATCTTGTGTTAGTTTAGCTGGGCAAGAAATAACCTAAGAGGGGGGGTGAATTAGGTTATCTATTTATATTTTATTTTTATTTTAATTAGCCAAATATTTTTCTACTTAAGAAATGAGGTAGGGGAAATGGGAGACACGGTTATTTTTTTTGGACAGCTTAGGCTAATCCTTAATGTTGTTCGAGAGTATCCGTCCTGAGGTGATGATGCGCCCTAACCAAGTTTGTGTGAATGCCCCCCAAGCAAATCACTTGGAAATAGGGCTGAACAAGGATACCAAGAAAAAAGGAAAAATTCGATGAAGCTTTGTCGTCCTCAACCCTCAAAGGCTTCCATGTAATGACATTGCTTAATCTACTTCAACTTAACCCCCAAAGCCTTCTTCTTATGGCCCCCAAATCCTTAACATGAGTGATTACAAATATCTAGCAATAACAGTATATTTCTGAATAATGTACTCTCCTCAACAGCATTTAGTATTGATGGCTACTCAAAATACTATTCAAGACAATGATCAATATCAAGTATTTCAACAAAAACACTTTTATGTCAAAATTTTATTAATTCAGAGATAAATATTCATAAATATAACTATGACTTCCCTTTAGTAATATCTCTTTGTTTGTGTTCGTTCTTTCTTCAATCCTTTTCTCCTCCACGTTTTTCTTTGGATAAAATTCTCGATTCACATTTGATTTGATGCTTCAAATTGCAATATGATTTTCAATACTGCACCAAATGCAATGATTCTACCTCAAACGGTTTTTTAACACAACTTTGCACAATTTATCTCACACAAAGTATTCAAAACAAATCAGAGAAATCTCTAGAGATCAATCTTTGAACGTCCCTTGTTTATCGCTCGATTCCTCCGTGTCCAACTTCAAACCCCTGGAACTCTTTCCAAACTCAATCAAATGATGCAATTCAAATTTCTTTGGTTTTGTATGGATGTTAGCAACAATTTATATGTTGAATAAAATCTCAAAATCTGTATAAAAAAAATGCTAAAAATTATAAACTTATCACAGAGTCTAGGACATGTGAAGTTTGGATCCCAGCCTTCTTTTCTTTGAATCTTGAAATACCCTGCACTAAAAATACCCGCACCGCCACGGCGCACTGCTCTAGTGCCGAGGTAAATTCTATCCTCTTTGGTGTTGGTGTTCTTTCTGCAGTGTTCCTTGATTATTTTCCACCGCCGTCGGATTAGTTGATTTGGCTTTTGAATCTTCCCAAAATTAGTTGATTAGGCCTTTGAATCTTCTCGCGATCGACCATTCGATTTATTGAAATTGTCACTTTGTTTTCACCACGGTGATTGTAAGACAGTACTCCCGCCCTCGATTGAGGAAAGGGGCTACACCATCAGTATTTACATTGGACTTAAATCTTCTAATTCGATCGTGTGAATTGTGGTCTGATTTATCCTACCCTACTCAAGCTAGCCTACCCTACTCGGTCAATCCCATCATCTTGCATCAGGATTAGCCTACCCTAGTCCAGCTAGCCTACCCTACCCAGTCACCCCTATCATCCTGCATCAAAAGTATTCGGATAAATTTAATATTTATAGGGAAAAGGAAAAATATCACTCTTTGAAAATTGATTCACATGTGTTGACCATATAAATTTTGAAAAACTATTTTATATAAATAACTAGATCAAATATATTATCATTGTGCAATATGTTTTAATCTAGAGAAATAAACCTAGTACTAACTAAATATGAGTAGAAGTTATGAAATAAACTCAAGAATAACACTAAAGAATTTTCTAATTTTAAAATATTCAATGATGACATCAAATATGTAGTGATACATGTGTTTTTAATATTTATATTACTATTTATGTCAAGGTACGCAAAAAAATATCACTTATTCATGTTGAAAATGAAATTAACACTCAGTTATGTAGTTGGTAAAAACTAATGGGGCTTAACGATTTATGAGCTAACCCCTCTTGATTCTCTTGAACCAAGTGGTTTATTTTTATCATGATTTTCTTGGAGCTTCATTTATAACAGAACTTAGGGAATTGGAATATCAATGGTGGAGAAGAGAAGGACCTAAATCACAATTAAGCCCACTATGGAGCAGGCCCAATCCGTATCCCAAAAGGAGCTTAAGCCTAGTCAAAGGAGAGGCCTATTTTTAAGGAGAAATTAAAGTGGTTGGTTGATGTTTATTTCCTATAAAAGGGGACATGAAATTGGCTGGCCAAATTTCCAAATCCTGACCACACATTCTAGCTTTTTCACATTGAGAATCCTGGATCCTCATTTATACCACTTTTCACCCTCACTGTAACTATCCTTGAATTTCTGCCCCAAAATCTGTTTTGGCATCCTTGAGTGCAGCAGTGTTTCTTGGATCCAATCTAATTCAGTGTCAGGTTGAGAGAAGAAGGTAATCATATCATCAGGTTTGGAGGAAACTGAAGAAGAATGTATCCATGGCTCGAAAGGGAGTGACACCAGAGGTTCATGCGTTCTCAGAGGTTCCTGCCTTACACTCTGAATTTTTATGGCTTGTTTAATACAGGACATGACACCAATAGCTAAATTCATGGCAATTGAATCATGAGCCGGGATCATAAAGAGCATACTGTGAGTAGGAAGTGGAATTAAAACAATGAATTCAGAAGCATCAAACCTCTCTTGTTCGAAAGAATCGAAACACATCGAAATGGTACCAGCCGTACTTAATAATGGAAGGATTTGGCAGAAATATGTAGAATGGTCCCTCCTAAAAAAATTATTCCAGAATAAATGGGCAATAGTTAGGAGAGGTGTGCCAGTGGCGAGCAGAAGCAAGGTTATTAGATACCGAAGGTTCTAAACGGCCAGAACCACACGTGCAAGTTTCCTTGCATGTGGTTCGTTCATGATAACTTCTTCAGATTTGCGTGAACTAGCAGGCCGATCACTAAGTGGGGATGCTCCCTCCATGATAAGCGAACCTTTTCGGTACTGGTTAGGAATGGGCGCCACTATCCCAGCTCGGATCCAGCCATTAACGACGACTTTATTCTATTTTTTTTGTTATCAAGAATAAGCTAGGACCTGTAAATAAACAACACTAATGAATTTTATAATTTTAAAATATTCAATGAAAAGATTTATTGTCCAAGTTACGTATAAAGCACTATAATTCAACTGATAAGGAAAAAAGCCTTAAATTATTCAAAAAAGGAGTTCAAAAGAGTATTAATTTTAATAAATAATTAGGTTAACATGACAATACATGACGTAGGACAACTAAGGAATGGATGACTGGAGTACGAGGAAGGTTACGGATGGATGGACGACGGGAGATGGGTTGGGTACAGGAGGGATAAAACAGCCCACAGAAATACACACGGTCGGATTTGGACTTTAAAACCAATGAAAAACTGGTGGTGCAGCTCCAACCCTTGTCGAGGGCGGGAGTACTGTCTTCACCCACCGCGACGATGTCTAAGCACCGGAATCAATACCCGAATTCGCGTCGCGAAAGAGACTCTCGAAAGGAAGGGAGAAAGTGGGGAAATCCAAATCAAATTTAATCCGACGGCGGTGGAAACTTCTCGTGAAATACTGGACGAAGAACACGGTGACACCAAAGAGTTCAGGCGTACCTCGGCACTGTAGTGCGTGAAGAGGCTGCGAGGAATTCTGATTCATGACAAGACTGGACGATTCTGGGCGTTGACCGGCCCACTGGACGAGAAGATCTGGACGTTCCGAGAATTGAGCAGCCCTGGTAGTGAGTTGATGTCGTGGTCGCAGACTCAGGCATAGGCGAATACCCGCGCGCGCGAAGCGCGCGTAGGGTGCGCGGAGCGCACAGAGCGCGTGGAGAGCACGGAGGGCATGCAGCGCACCCAGAGCGTGCGGAGCGCGCGCGGCTCGAAGCGTCAGACGCCGTTGACGACGGCTGACGTCGGTGGCACAAGCATGCGCCGAGGCGATCCTGGGAGGTTCTTGCGGGGCGGCCTGGGCGGCCTAGGCGGCCTTTGGGCAGCCCAAGTGGATGGCCTGGGGGTAGACCTGGGTGACCCTGGCCGGGGAGGCCTAGGACTGCCCTGTTGGGGCGGCCTGGGGTTGGCCCTGGGTGATCCTGGCAAGTGCGGTCTGGGCGGCCTGGGGCTGCCCTGTTAAGGAGGCCTAGGCGGCCTGGGGGTGGCCTTAGGCGGCCCTGACGAGGGCGGCCTGGGACGGCCTGCCCTGTTGGGGCAGCCTAGGGCTGGTCTTGGGCGGCCCTGGCAGGGGCAGCCTGGGACGGCCTGGGGCTGCCCTGTTGGGGCGCCCTAGGGTTGGTCTTGGGCGGCCCTGGCAGGGGCGGCCTGGGACGCCTGGGGCTGCCCTGTTGGGGTGGCCTAGGGCAGGCCTTGGGCAGCCCTGGTAGGAGCGGCCTGGGGCTGCCCTGTTGGGGCGGCCTTGGGCGGCCCTGGCAGGGGCGGCCTGGGCGGCCTCGTGCGGCAGTCCTGGGAGGGCGGTAGAGAGAGAGAGAGGGAGAGTGAGAGAGAGAGAGACGACGCGAGGCGGCAGCGACGGCGGCGGCGGTGCTAGGGCTGGAGAGATAGGGAGGCTTGGGCAGTTCTCTAAGAAGAGTTAAACAAAACTCAATTCTTGAAATATGACTGCCTGACTGTTTCTTGAAACAATGGCCTATACATATAGGCCTTGGAGGAAAGAGAAAATACAACTTAAAGACGAGAAATTAAAGACGAGACGTGCTTCATGTCACGCCAAGGGGCAGTTGTTGATCTGCCGTTGGTGACGTGTCATGATGCGCGAAGGAACGTGCGTGCATGGAGACGTGCGTAGCGGAGATGGTTGCAGTGTGTCTGTAGCGAGAGTGTTGACGTGCGAGCGTGGAGACATGCGTAGCGGAGACGGTTGTGGCATGCCCGTTGCAGAGTGATGACGTCGGTTGACTGTGACGGCGTATCCGTGGTGGAGACGTTGACTTCGGTTAACCATGGCGATGCGTCTGATGGTGGTGTGTTGGCGTCCTCGCCATCAGTACAGTTTTAAAAAAATCAACTTACATCGATCACTACTGCAAATAAAATTTCCACGTATGAACCACTTTACAATAAAAAGCAAATCTAACTCTAAAAAACTAATAGTTAAAATTATAAAATGAATGAGGGCTCACAAAAATACCAATGGAAGATTCTAAGTTTTTATTTTATAAAATTTTATTTTCTACTTATAAGAAACACGTTTGTATTTCTCAAAAAAATATAGATTTATAAGGATTGGAAAAAAATTTTAAAAGTAATTTTATTCTCAACCAAAGTTAGATAGTTTGACTATTTTATTCTATATGAGGTATGATATCTATACACTTCCTATATTGTGATGGACGAGTGTTGTACGTGTGTAAATTAGATCTCCAAAAGCCAGACATGTTGTCATGATACCATGAAGTCTCTTAAATAGCCTAACCATAGGTGCTAGTGTTTGGTATGTCTAATAACCCATCACAAGGAATTTGGTTTATAATGTGATTCTCAATGAATCTTCCCCCCTCAAAGACCCCATCTTTTGACAGAATCTACCCTCCCCCTTTTACTCTCTATGTGATAACATGCATTTTAGTAGCTTAATATGACCATATTTACATGTTTATTTGCATTAAAATAATTATATATACATGTAATCAAGCTTAAAATGATTAATTTTATTTTTATAATGATATTATGAATTTTTGGAATTTATATTTATTTTGGGGATTTTTCTGATAATAGATTCTGAAAGAAGATAATGTTATGAGTCAGAATATGATTTTTTATGGAATTTTTCAACATTAAATTCAAAAAGATATGACTTTTCTAAGTCAAATATATATTTATTTGTATTTTTGGACCTTTATTTTATTAAATATGGATTTTATTTGGATTTTAGAAGTTCTTTTGAATATACAATTTTGTGTTACCAAGTTTGCCGCTCGCTAATTGTGATGCCATAATTGCATTTAATGACTCACGAAATGCATTTCTAGTAATAAATGCTTCTATGGATGAATCAGAAAAACATATTTTTTCACAATAAATGCTGGCATAGACTGAGGCAAAAAAATAGATTAAAATAAAATTTCCTCTCTCTCTCTCTCCTTGGAATGGTCAAACATTCAGGCGTTGTTGAGTCATCATTTGACACGTGGCGCCACATGCCCACATGGCACCTATTTGGGGTATTGTCATTGGATATGCCAAGTGGGGCAGCTGATGAGGCACACGCAGACACGCCACCACATCAGCCATGACAAAACCCTAACCAAATTAATTAATTTACAATTATGGTATATTCTGTCTTTTTCTCCAGAGTGCCACGTGGCACGCCGAGATCCGTCAATTTCAGATGACGAGGAGGAATATCAGCCAATCATTGCATTTAATGCCCAGACAAGACAAAACCTTAACCAAATGACATGACGACGTTGATGAGGATGAGGTTAGAGAAATATTTTAATAAAATGAACTACTAGAAATCACCCAACTTCGAGACTTGATATCCGACGATCCAATATTTGGATAGAGCTGAAATTTTAAAGGCATCTTCATCTTTTTATTCTCTATCCATCCATATGATTGGATTTTTTTATTGAGCCCCTGATCTTTGTAAAAAATATCTTCAAGCTCACTTCCTCTTATAGAGGTTGATTGAAAGAAAATGAAGTTTTGAAGGTCCATCAACTGTTCCTTGGTGTCTTTAGTGCTTGGAGAGGTTCAATAGAGAAGTTGAGAGATTGATCTACAGCAAGTGTTGGGTTCTGTACCTTGGTTCATCCATGGAAAACATGATTCCATGGATGTGGAAGCGTGTTAATCAATTCATAATCAATCTTTGAAAACATACATCAAATGTACATTGTGGGGAACTTGTTCCTTCCATGACTTTGTTGCTCTAAGATCATTCTGAAGCTGTTCACGTGCCAGGCCTCTTTGAAAATCTTGAAAATATTCTCACCATGAAGACACTACTGTTGGTTGAGTGGAGAAGAGAGTGGAGAAAGGGGGGCACTCAAATCTGGCTGGCCTGGGTGCTTGAAATGAATGCCCCTTACCCTATTTATATTTCTCTTAAGTTTTTTCTCAAAACCCTACAAAGTAAAATATATACACCAATGCCCTTATGACCTTATGTGTGAGACCCTATAGGCACATGTATCATTATAGTTAATAACTTTAGTGGCCCAATAACAATTATTGGCCAACCTTATTAATTAACTATATTTTCATACAGATTAATTAACTAAGAATCGATTAACCCAATTGATAGGTTAAGTTTCTAGCACGTGGGGTAAGGAAGGGCTTGCGGTGTGGTGCGGTGCGAATTCGCACCAACTGTGCAAATTTTTGACTGCACAAGAAACTCTGTGCGATGTGAGGTGCAGATTCGTTCAGAAATTTGCACCGCACATCGCACAAGTTTGCACAATTTTGAGAATTTTTTATATTACTTATAGATGTATCCTTTATTTTTATTTTCCTATTTAAAAAATCATTTCTTCCTCACATAAAATTCCAACTGTGGGACAGAACAGAAATAATCAATTGATATAGAAAACCCACTTTCCCCACAAGCTTAGATCGATTATCCACCTTGGAGAAAACTCGTCTCGCTGATGATGATGAACTGCGATTCCTGCTTCAAGATGACCATGTTGTTGTAGGTGCCTCCACCACAATTATGTTAGTCCATCATAAGTTTTAAGCAGACGAGAGGGGATTGATTTGCAGAGAATTTCATAGAACGACTGCTTAACCTGCAAGGAAAAGAAGATCATGAAGAAGAAGATGCTAGAAGAACAAGAAGTGAGAAAAATCGGGAAGAAGAAGCAGGACAGAAGAAAAATCCAAAATAAGTTTGAAGAAACTCCATTCATCTAGTTCCATAATTTTCTTCTTCTTCCCTATTATTGTATATACTTATTCTGGATGAAGAAAAAGATTAAGAAAGAGACGGAGCCATAAGAAGAAAAAGAATCGGAAAGAAGAAGCAAAAGCCAGAGAAGTAGAATCTAGAATAAGTTGAAAGAATCTCGATTCATCCAGTTCCTTATTTCTCTTCTTCTTCTTTGATATTCTTCTAGTTGCTATTAATAGAAGAAGAAGGAGATTAAGAAGGAGAATAAGCTAGAAGAATCGTGAATAAGAAGCAAAAGACAGAAAGAAAAACCCAAAATATTTTAAGAAAAATCTCTATTCTTCTAGTTCCTTGATTCTCATCTGCTTCTTCCCAGTTCTTCTAGATTCTTATTCTAGAACTAGAAGATGAACAAGAAGATTAAGATGGACAAGAAGCTAGAAGAACAAGAAGAATCGTGAAGAAGAAGCAGAAGAAAGAAAGAAAAACCCAAAAGAAGTTTGACAAATCCTGATTCTTCTAGTTCCTTAAAGAACAAGTGGAAGGACCTCTAACTTGAAGCTCGTGGTGGTCATCCAACTTGAGCTCGCAGGCTTGCAAATGTCCATCCTGGCAAAAAATCGGGAGAGGAGCACGGTGCGAAGATCGTCCACGGATGGGCCCAAGATACCCACCTTTGGCGCAAGAGAATGCAGCATAAATACAATGAACATTCGCTCAATTTAAATCTACAATTCATAATTCATAAATCCCAATGCATAATTCACAAGTCAGAATTATAAATTCTGAAGATGTAGGGATCAGAGGAACAGATTGGGGGATCTTGTTCTTGCCTGGAAGAGCAGTGATTTCTATGAGACATTCTCATGCCTCGGCCATCGAATGTCGACCATTATGGTGGAATCGAATAGCCCATGTCCTATGGCACGTCCAACTTCTCATTCCCCCCCAACAAATCTGGATGCTTGATGCACAACCTGACCACAACAAACATGAATTTGATCGCAGAAACTGATAGGAGACATAGGACATGGGGGGGCCTCCAAAAGATTCTCACATTTGCACAAAATCACACCGCACAGACCTGTGTGCACTGTGTGGTGCGGTGTGCAAAATTTGCACCACACTGCACGATCGCACAACCGTACATTTGGTCGCACGAACGGACCTTCCCTACCTTGGGGTGCCAAGCTACACCTCGTGCTCTAGAAGATACAGAGTAGTTTTTGAAATCTCTTATGGAACCTTTACCGCCATCGGTTATTGTATAAGTATAATCCATCATCCGCGTGAGACTCTCAAACAACTTAGGGTTTGTCTTATTGTCAAACCCTAATCTGTCATTCGATTAATACTGATGTGTAACGGGGATCATTGGAGAATACCTTCTCCATTATCCTCACTACCCTGGCAAGAAATTTTCTTCATCATCTTCCATAAGTCAGTCTCCTTTAATACCGAAGGCAGATGATACGTCTTGACCACTCAATCATCTCCGTGAACTTCATACTCCATTCGAGCTATGACTTATTTGAATCCCATGATTAGAGGCTCATAAGTCGTCAAAATATAGTTTTTCACTCACAACATGTTCATGGTGTCTTAGGTCAGTGGATCACTTATACAACAGCGACATGAATCAACCTGATTGACGTTTAGGTATACTATCATTTAGGGATTCATACAGATCAATTGAATGAACTCTTTTTGTAAAGAGCGTCCATTACTTCCTTAGTGTCGCCATACTAATAGCCATAGGATCAGCCATACATATTGTATAAGTAGGATTAGTTAGTGATATTCTATTTGGATAATTTGATGTCCATCTCAACGATCCATCAAATAAGAATATCTAGAATACATGTTAAAAGACTAGTGATTACTGTTATGATCTCATCATAATTCACTAGGTCATTGCATGTATTCATGGACTTTATTATAATCATCACACTAGAATAATAATGAAAATTATATTTTATTCAATGGACTTATATAAACATGATAGTGTGATTGGCTTGATGGCCACATAATATCCATCAGCAAGAAGATGTCATGATCTCGACAGAATATAGGGATCTAAGGTTAGTCTTTTTCCTTACATTGAATCGTCTCCAACACACTTAGTTAGTGCATTCATCTTCACGAATCATCATCCCATCCTTCATCTATCACTCATCTATATGCATATGCCCCCCTCATCTTCCTTATCCATCCTCACCTTAACCTTTGTTTATTGTGCACGCTACACTGTGGCGATCTCGTCACACACCTCTTTACTTCTTACTCAAACAAACACATATCACTACGTCTCTCATTTCTACCATCGTTCTGCCTCATTCTCTCTATATATGTCACCACATCCACTCACATTTATGCCACCTACCCTGCCAATGTCACGATCACGTCTCGCTCCCCATTCTTGTCCATCTTAAATGTAACCATAATTGAGGTAAAAAATTGAGGATTTGCACAATGGAAGATATAAAAGAGAGTCGCAATGATGGACCTTGAATCCCTGAAGATAAAATCACCTTACACAAATCAGATCTGTAATTTATTAGTCCCTCAAGTGAGACATATTGAGATCTTCTTGTGTCAAGGTTATAGGCATATCCACACAATCCCCACTTGAATCTCCTCCTTCCTTTAGAATATTGATCCATTGTCATATTTATGTTGTTTTGATATCATCAGGAGTAAGAGGAGCCAAAGGGAGATGAGAGAAGAAAGTTAGGCACCTGGCACACTCTAACATGGATGAATTTGGTTTAGGGCCTTTCCTATTTATACTTGGTAGGATTTTTTTATAAAAACTTTTAAACTCTATAATATCTCTCATTGTGCAAAAGACCATTTGTGTGTGACCTTCTAGGCCCATGTATCAAGCTAAAAAATAACTCTAATTTCCTAAGAATATTTATTTATAAATTTTATTAATTATATATATATCAAATATTTATTAATCAATAAATGATTGATTTAACCTAGTTGATAGTTGAGTTTATAGCACGTGGGTTAACAAGCTATATCTAGTGCTCTAGAAAATTCAAAGGAGTCTAATCACTGATAGCATGAAATTTAAAATATTAATTTCATACATATTGCATCTTTATTTCCAATAAATGACTATAAATTCATGTTATCATACCAAAAAATAAACAAACTAGTATTTGGTATAATTTTCTGAATTTCCTTGATTTTTACTATTTTTACTATTTTTTCTAGATTTTCTAGATTTTTCTAGAAATTATTTAGTTTACAACATGATGGAAAGGGCTCTAAAACTGCTCTGGGTAGTTTTTGCAAGCATAAACCTCCTATTTTATTTAAGTTTTTGGCATTTTAACTTGTATTGGAAGAACAACGGGGTTTTTGAAATTTTCTAGGTGAAATAAGATCAGAGGGGCATGTATCCAAATATTTCTAGTGTGGCATCCAATAAAATTTTGCAAAAGTGCATGAGGTTTTGTGAAAATTTTGTAGAGAGGGAGAAGGCCAAAAGGATAGAGCACCTCAAATTACTCCATTTTCTTACCTTGATATCTGAAAATCCACCCATCAGATTGAGCTCAAATTTTGAGGGTTAGTTCTTCATTTAATCCTCTTTCCATCTGTCTGATGGGTTGACAAGAAGATCCCCAAAATTAAAGAAAATTAGGGAAAACTTAGGGGCAAAAGTGGGATTGTCTCACCCCTTTTCCCTAGGTATAAAATCTTAATGTTCTCCCTCTTTTTTATTCTTGGTTGCTTAACCACAGTCTATAGTTAGAGGGGAGCTCTCCTTGGATTAACTTTTATCCTGGTATTTTGTTTAATTTCTAGTTCCCATCTTCATTGATCTTGATTTGTGTTCTCCTAAATCACCTTTGCAAGGAAGAAATGTACTAGCCCTTGTCTTGATTTAAGGAGTTTAGCTAATGATCAGATTTATTATCACGCATTAAAATGCCCTAAAAATTAGATTGGTTAGCTTTCCCTGACCTCCCTCTAAATTTTGACATTCTTCACTGACCATTATTATTTGAAAACCCTAAGTTAAATAATCTTTTAACCCTATATTAAATAACCATTATTATTTGAAAGCACTTCGGATTCTGGATCTTCTTTTGAGGACCAGGTTGAATGAAATCAGGACCTATATTATCTTCATATTCTCTCATCTCTCATACCTCTGTCTTCTCAATTATTTCCCTTATGATCTCTAAAGATCTACTCTTTTATTTAGAAAGGAGATTAATAGGGATCATCCCTATTTAATCTTGGATACCTGATCTGCCCTGAATATCATATCCAATCCAGATTAAACCTATCAAAACTCCATTTTAATTATCTCGAATTAAATCCTTGAACTATGCTTCCCTGTGGGCGACCCCTCTACTCATCATTTACATCTTAATATAGAGGGTTCATTATAAATACTATTATATAAATTGATTACAGACAATGATAGTAATCAACCTAGTTAATTAAATTTAAATTCAGCTTATCCATCACTATCATGGAACCTATGTGTCATCAGTTATCATCTACATATAGTCTCTCATCTGCTTTGTTCTTCTTGTCAAACCCTAATCTGTCATCTGAGTTAGTAATAATGCATTCAAACATCATAAGAGAACTGTTCTTTAATGTTCCATTAACTTGGCCTAGGACTTCATCACATCCTCTTCCTTGAGTTGTCTCCTATTATATGATGGGGGACCATCCGCAAGCCGAAGTACAAGATCGGCCCGTTGCGACACGCGAGCAGCCACGTCGCGTAGCTCGAGCCAACGCGAAGGATCCAGAGTTCAAGTATACAGCTTGAGGAGGAAGTTCTTTTGTCCCATTTCCTTTGCATTTTCTTGGATTTTCCTTATCGTGTTTCTAGGAGGGCTTCCTTGTTTTGGCCCCTCCGTCGTATTTCGAACCACATTTTTTTTACGGCTCGATTAGGGGTTTTCTCCCTATTACAAGCCGATCCCTAGGGTTTTTCACTCTCCCCCTATAAAAGGAGAAGGGATGCCCTAGAGGAGAACGAGAATGAATTTTGTTGTTTGATGCTTGTTCTTGGGAACGGATGCCTTGAGTTTCGTTAGCAGGTCGCAAGGAGACAAGACTCCTCCAGGAGGAGAGCTGGGTTTCTAGAGTGAAGAGGAGAAGGAGCCGTCGCTGCCTCGCCGCTAGCCGTCGCCGTCGTTCTGCCGACCGAACAGCCAACGCCGGATTGCGCCACCGCCTCGACGCCACCGCCGTTCTCCTTCAGCCTCTCAAGGGGGAGACGTCACTTCCTCCGTCGCTGCGACCGCCAGTTCCAGCGCCCATTGCCGCTGCCCATCAAGCGCCGCCCAGGCGCCTGCTGCCAATACGCCAGCGACACGTGCTCATGTGCCCACCTAGACCGACGCCGTCTTCAGCCGTTGACCACACGACACTCACCGCCCGACGAACCGACGCCCCTCATCATAGGGCTCGGCCACCCTCGTCCCAGCTTGCCCTACGACGCCGCCGGAACACCGCCCGCCACTGGTCCACCGCCGACGGATCGTCTGAGCGCCAACCACCACTCGAAAGACGCCAGGGCAGCCAGGGCGCCGCCGCCGGTCTTCTTTGCCGGGGAGGAGGGACGCTGAGTCACGAGTGACTCAACTCGGTGCCCGACTCGACCTGGTCCGGTCTGTGGTGCGACCGAGTCATGACTCGGTCAACCGAACTGAGTCAACCCGGATTTAAGAAAGGGCAACTTCCGATAATTACTCGCCGTAGAAAGGGCATTTTTGTCCTTCCTGCATTGCCACGGTCTAAGTCATGCCGACGAGTTGCTGACACCGCCGCCCAGCCGCGTGCTGCCTCCGCGGTCGTGCTACTCGCCACCGCCGCTATTGCGCCGTCCGCCTGCGCCGCACGATACTGTCGCTGCCGCCGTGCTGCACGTTGTTCCTGCACCACTTGCCGACTCCCTCTCTGTGTCGCCGTGCCGCCACCGCCGAGGCCACGTCGTCGCTGCCGCCGCCGCCGCGGCCCGAGGTGCCGCTCGCCACCGTCTCCACCTCCGGGTCATCACTGTCGCTGCCACCCCACTTGCTTCCTCTGCCATCGCGCCGTACGTCTCTCGCCGCCCCGCCGTGGCCGCTCGTTACGGGTCACTGCCGACCTCGTCTCCATTCAGCCTCACGTCTCAGTTTGATACCCACTTGCCGTCGCCACGATCTATTTCCCGCCAACCACACGGCTTCGGTCCACCGCGGTCTACGGGGCTTCGGCCTCGCAGGTCACTTAACTACACCCCTTTGAGTATTGTTACTTCTTCCAATATTTTCTTGTGTGCTCCACCGCCAAGGATTAATCATCTTTTACCTACCTGTTCCGTGGGATTCGGGAGTGTTCCACCTCACCCAATCCATCTCACTCCTATCACCGGAATTAGACAGTCCGATCAGGGATACCCGCACCGGCGGTGTTCTTCGTGATCTATCGGGTCATTGGGAGTCAGATCATACGTGGCACGTACGGATCACTACCAGGGCCTCGTCTTACTTGGTTGTGGATTGCGCTTCTCATTATTTTCACGAGTTTGCATCATTCCTTCATCAATTAATTCGTGTTGTTCGATCCTCACCCTGTGTTGCAACGCGAGCCGCCGATCCCGGCTGGACGTGTTGCATCATTACATGGGGGCAAGACAATTACATCTTGACCACTCAATAATCTTCATAAACTTATTATTTTACATGGTCCTTTGTCAAGTCTATTGGTGGTAAGCATGTTGTATTTCTCAAGGCATATAACAACAATATGTAGAGTTATAAGGGGAGGGAGTAAGAGCAAGATATAAGAAATTATAAAGGAGGGAGAGAGAAGGAGAATGATAGAATTTGAGTTGGGAAGGAACTGAGAGGAAGAGAGATAGAGTTTTGGATAATAAGATATATATTATTAGAGGGAGGAAATGAGGGAGATTGAAAGACATAGGACTATAGAGGGGGGACATGAGAGGGAGAGAGAGTGACAGTGAGAGTGAGTGGGAGAAATATAGAGCAGAAAAGAGAGTAATAATGAGAGTGAGAGAGAAATATAGAGTAGAAAAGAGAGTAATGATGAGAGTGAGAGAGAAAGAATTAGATAAAGCGAGTGAGATATTTAAGAAGAGAGGGAGTTAGTGAGAGTGGGACATAGTATGTGGGAAGAGAGAGAGAGTGTGAGGGGGGGTATAGAACTAAAGAGAGGTGGTGATGCAGAGAAGACAAATGGGGGGATATAAACAGGGGAAAGATAGATAGAGAGGGAGAGAGAGAAGAGATGATGATAGAGAAATCGGGAGAATAGAGTTGGAGGAAGTGAAGGGAATGGAGATATGAATTTTAGCAGGTACGCAAGAGTGCAAGCAAGAAATGTGGAATTAGAATGGGACAAGACGCGATGGAGAGGAGATACAAGAGAGAGAGGAGGTAAAGAATAAATGAAGAGAGGGAATATATTTTATGAAACGTTGTTACCTTTGAAAATACATTTAACTTAAGTCATTAACAATGATTTTTCTCTCTAATAACCATTTAGTACGATGACTAATTGTCATCTCCAAAGGGAGTGAGTGTCCACTATCAAATGTATTGAAATAAGGTAAAATTGGCAAGTAAAGGAGAAGATTTTATAACATAATAGTAATAATGGGTAATATGGATGAAAATTTTGATTTGGAATTAAAATTAGATCAAAACAAATGAGAAAAAATAATACTTAAGATATTGGCACAAATAGTACAGAAATATAACTAATTCTATCATAAATACTCAGTGCATGGATACATTCCTACTCTAACACAAAGCCATTACATATGGTTTTGTAGTAGCAGGTATATTCTCTTGTAAAGACGGACTAAATTTCAAGTGCTCATGAAGTATGATATAAGGGAAAGATACCCAAAAATTTTATTAAGAAAAATATATGTTCCATTACGCTCATCTAAAAAAAGTTTTTATGGGTTTTTGTAGGGCACCATGAAGTTCTATCTGTAAAAGTCTATCATTATAGTTGGAGGAAAGGTTTGTATGAAGGTATCTCCCCCCCTCTCATTGGACATTCAGAATAAGATAATCGAGGGTTAAGGGGAATATATTTCATTGAAAGTTTCTTTTCCATCAACCTATAACTTCAAACAGTCCGGTAAAGTTATAGTTAATACTAATCTTCAAATAATATAGTCATTTGTATTTACCAAATGGCTGGAGACTAGGCAAGAAAGATGATGGTCAATTTTTTCTTACTTTTTCTACTGAAGCAGAGTTTTCTCATCTGACACGTAGACTTTCTTTTGGTGGCCTAGGCTTGATTGTTTTAGAAACAGATGGATGACTTATCATTGATTGAGTCTGATCATTCACGTTGTAATATACATTCCAAAATAATAAACCCACGAGAGCTGTACTTAAATACCAACATTGGAAATTGCATGTAGAAGTAACTTTACCCTATGGAGTATATAACGTGCTCTAAGTAATATGATTTATCTGTAGCCTAATATTTCTTGTAGATAACTCAAGTTACCTAACACATGCTTATTTTGTGATATTTCTGATTAACTGAACCGAAAATCCTGAGAGATTTTTTCATGCTAACATTTGAAGTTGAACGATTTGAAGAAAAAGGTTTTATATTTGAAAGAGAATTCTGGGAATTTTGACATAAATGGTTGTTGGGAAGGAAAAGTATTTTAGCATCTAATTAATGGCATCTGATAGTAGGGGAATTCTTCACTTGAAATGAAGTTTTATACATTTCTCCTTGGTTATTTAGCCCCATATTTAACCATTTTTTTCAAGGAATTGTCACTTTAAAATGTATTACCTTAACACTTTTAATCATTTCATTTTTGCAGGACCCCTAAACAGGATGTCAGTAATGAAGAAAATTCCAAGGAGACGGGTATTTAACCCCTAATACCATTGATAGCCATTAATTAAGAAAACCAACGGAACCCAAAAAAATGTTCATGTTCTTCACCTACTCCACCAAAAGAACCAATGACCCTAAAAAAAATCAAGAATGTCTAGGGATATGTACTCCCTAAATCCATTGTTACCAAGAATTAATCAAAATCAAAGGAAACCAAAAAATAAATTGATTATTTGTGTTCTTTACCTACTCCATATTTTAAACAGGGAAGCACAAAGACCCTTCAGCTATAATTAGCCATTTGTGGAGTATACTGATAAGATCTCAACCGGGACTTATCATAGTAAGAAACAAAGAAGTAATATCAGTTCACATGCAGGACACACATGAGAATTCCAAAATATGAAGGCAGAAAAAGTAATAGCTATAAATAAAGAACATGGCCTTTAGACATTTTCTAGAAGCCAACTGGGATTGAAGTATCTTCTTGGGTCCAGGGGAAGATAAGAGAAGCTAATCCCACCTATCCTTTATCTAGATGATGAGGGAGAATCCGATCTAACTTAGCCACCAGTGAGGTGAAAGGAGTGGCTAATCTAGTCAATTCCCATTATCATGTTGAGGGATCTCCCATCAATAACTTTGAATTAGTTTCTTTCATAGCTTTGAACTCGTCAGGGGATTGCCATTATAGTTGAATACCACACGGGTTTGATCCATCTTTGATTCTTGATAAAACTCACGGCGTGGTACAAAGAAGCGACAAGCAAACTGCTGGGCACAACTTTAGGAGCAGAAGGGATGAAGCGTAAAGAAAACTGTCTGATCCATTCATTTCTACAAGCAGGTGGGATCTAGAACAAAGTCCCACTCCTATTAGAGTGAGGCGTGTTGGCTTGTTCCATCGTAAACTCACAGCTTTAGTTATCCGAAGTAACAGAAGAACTACAAGAAAACAATACCCTCATATTCTATAAGTGCTACTTCAATTCAAGCACTTAAACAATCTTGACTAAATAAGAAGCAAATTACCCAACAGGAACGACCATTTCTGGGAGAATTTTTCTTCATTCGCATATTGTGAACTAACTTCTTATCAATTATTTTATTTGTGACTCATCTGCTCCCCCTTGTAGTGTCACGCTTTCATTGAGGACATAACATTCATCTTCATTTATTTTGTAAAATTCATCTACATTTACATCGTAACATGAATCTTCATCTTCATATACTTCATATACTTCATAACCTACACTCATAAACATGCTCCTTACATTCTAAAATAATTCTATAAAGTTTACTTTGCTCCTAAATGCTCGTCAACTTATGCCTCGTTCATTTTAACTGATAAGCATGGATTTGTCATTACATACATGCATTAAAATGATATTTAAGTTAATAATTTATCATTAAATCATGTAAGTATTCTATCTTAAACATAAAATGCCAAATTTATATTAATTATTTATTTTTATCTCTACACACATCATTGTATACATTTTGTGGGTTATTTTGAGAAACTAACCTCATTTGACTTATCTGAAGTCAAATGGATTATTTCTCACAATTTTTATGAGCATTTGGATGCGAGGGATAGGAAGGCCATTGAAGTTGGCTCAATGAAGACACCTGTGAATCCAGTGCATTGGTCAAAAGGAGTTCCATGTGGCGGCAAAGCCACGTCAGCTCAACATGTCAGAGAGGTACCTACAAGCCACGATGGAGAAAAGTCTGGTAAGCAAGTAAAATGAAAATAGGGGACTGGGGGAGCATGAACATAGGGCGCAAGAGAGTGGTAAGGAGCATCATATGCGTGATTTTGAAAGGTATATTATGGTCTTTATTTTATATATGAAAACTTCCCAAAACTCACCACCATGGGATAAAAAACATGTGGACACATGGTGTGATCACCTGCGCGCTAACGGTTGTGCTGATCTGAGCCGTTGGATCCAATAGACTGGCAGTCGATTGGATCCGATGAGGCTATTATATTGACTTATCGATGGCAGACATGTGCACATAGATGACTGTTGGATTGTGATCCAACAGTCACAATCCAATCCATGCAACATCTTAAAAAAATAAAGCTTCACAAGTCTTTAGAGCCATTTGATCATGATATAACAACCATGATCAAACACAATGGTTGCTTTTTCTCTAGTGAACCCTGATATGCGTCAAGGAGATAGACCATCTGATCACGATTGGACAGTTGCGATTGCTCAAGGCTTTTTCTCTCTTGCCCATTATAGGTCATGATCATGCACCATCCGATCACAATCATCGCTAAAAAGCCAAAAAATAGGGGTGAATTTTGCAATTTTATAATCCCTTGTCGATGTTAATTGTATCTTATACAATAAAATTTATAAACCTTAACTTATGATGTATAGTGATAAGTAGAGGTATCATCCAAGTCAAGCTAGTAAGATAATTCAATTGTGATTGGAGTGAATAATTTGACCCTAATTAGAGTTAATTTGATCTTCAATGAAGATGAAGCCACTCTAATTAGATGATGAATTTAGAAAGGGGGTAGAAGAGATGAAAAGAATAGAAGAAATAGGGAGCTCAAAATTGAATTCTTTTATCCAATTAAAAGGATCAAAGGAGTCAAGCAGAGGGATTAACAAGGAAAATTGATTTGGTTTTAGTTGGTTTTGGGGATTTGGTATCAAAGTTCACTAACTATTAGATCATAAAGGAAATCTATTTTATCCTAGAAATTTAACTTTTTTTAATTTTTTATGGTGCACTTGGAATAGCTAGGTAAATCTCGCAATCTCTCCTCTCAATCCCAATAAGGGCTTGAACATTTCGCTCAAGCCTAACGATTTAGAAGTTCAGACCAAAATTGACAAGAACGACGAAGAAATTCACTAACAAATCATCCAAATTGCACTAAAATTCAAATACAATGAAGTAGAAAGCACTTAATAGAGTTGATCTAGGATGAAGCTCCTCTCTTTCTTGCAGCTGTGATAGAGCCACATCCAGAATGGACTTCTCCTCTTGAAATTTGGCTTTTCTACTTAAGTTACACGGTAAAAATTACCGTTTTACCCCATTTAGTAATTAATTTTTAATCTATCCACATAAGCCTGATCTGAATGATCCAACGTACAGATAGAAAGAGGAGGTTAAGATGATAAAATCCATAAAAAATCACCTCAATCGGACTTCAGGATCAAAAGTTATGAATAAATGAATTTCGACCAATCTTAGCCATTGGATTGAAATTTATTGATATATTTATTTATTTTCTTCACATGCCATGATGTGTCGATGGCGGATTGGCTGGAAAAATTTGAACTCTATTTTTCGGGTTGATTCTCTGAGCACCAAGTACCCCCTAGCGAGAATAAAAATAAAGAAAAAAATATCAAAAAACGAGGGTTGTACATTTAAAACACATTTAGCTATGTTTTGCACAACGCTTGCCAGTAGGAATATGCCACATCACTTCCCATGCGCGTGCATTATATGCGCCGCGCAGGCGGTGAACTTACTATCCGTTGGCATACTCAACGCCATCAGATTCTCATCTGATGGCCGAGATTCGGCCACGTAGGTCACCCGAAAACCCTTTTGTTGTTTTGCATTTAAGTATTTTCTAAAACATCTATTTGCCACTGGATGCCACCCAAAAGTGTTTGCGTATATGCCCTTTCGCATTCTCCCTCCTTCAATTGTTTTCTTGAAATCATTAAAAAATCCTAATAAATTGCAATTGAACCCTGTGCTTATTTTAATTGTATCTTTACGCCTGTCGTCACGGCCGAGAGCTGTTTTTTAGGGGCATAATTGCAACAAAATGTTAAGAAAAACCCCTCAAAGTTTAGAAATTACTTTAAAACTCATATTCTCCTTATAAATAGATCCTTTTCCTCTTTAAAATTCATTTCTTCCCCGAATAAATCCCCAAAAAATCCAATAAAATCCTAGAAAATTTAGTAATTCATCCACATTGTCATTAAGATTAAAATTATTTTTTAAAAACTGCCATTTTCATTTAAGAATAATTATTCAACTCCATAAAATTTATAAACTCCATAAAATTCATAAATTAACATAAAATTAGGGAAAAATCAGAATTCACTTGTAAAAATTAATTACATGTAAATATATGTTAACAACCCCATTTTAAACTCTTTAAATGCATAAAATTGTGCTAATTGCTTGAAATAAAGACAGAATTTATGGTGTTATCAATCGCAATCAGACGTCCCACATTGAACCCAGCTACCTAGTTTAAAATTGGGACTCACACCCAATCAGAGCACGACACGTGTCCAATCATCAGTGGATATTAGATCCACTAATCAAGCATCCTACAAACGTACAAATTAAAAGCCTAATAACTTTTGATCCTTTAATTGGATTGGGCTGATATTTTATGTAAGCTTCCCTACATCATTCCCTTTCAATTGGTACAGTTTGATCTTGGTTGTAAGTTTAAATTATTTTCACAAAAAGTCTAATGGCAAAAATGCCCCTCTAATCGTAAATAGATCTATAAAACTTACATTTTCTCTCTCGTTGTCGCCTTTTGTTCTCCCATTAGCAGCAGACTACCAGAAGTATCCAGAGAGGTTCAAAGCCCACTCCTAGCATTGTTTGATTCTAAGGAGTGATTTGGAAGCAGATTTAAGGGGGGAGTCATTGTCAGCATAGGCCTCGCATCACACATCTAGGACGGGCATCACCATGGGGTTTGTGTGTAGGTTTGGGCGTTTTTCATTATTTGTAAACCCGCCATGGTTAGTGTAGATGTGCTTGACTTCTAGTTGTAGTAGATTTAATCATTGCATTTTTATACACACTCATAACACTTGATTCTATCTTCTCTCCTCATGTTTTCTCTCTAAGGGTTTGGTCTCCCATTAAACTCACTCAAAAATAATCTTCACTCCTTATTCCTATACTTAATTAGATATTAAAATGTATTCCATAGTCTCTACCATCATCTCATAATACATTTTATCCCTATCACCATCTTAAACTGCTTTATTAGCAGTATAGGTATCTCTCACTCTCTCATCATTTAGAAATAATCTAATCTCATAACTAGGCTCCCTGGGGTTTGACCCTTACTTTATCCCTGTACTAAGCGAGTTAATATAAATTTTGTTGTATGAAATCGATTCACAACAACAATAATTAACACCCCTAAATCGAGTGCATCATTAACCCCAACGCACCTTATTAGAATGCAAAGCTGTCACTTTGCTCTCCCCCCACCCTAATCGAGTTGAAAACAAACTTTCTTTGTCCTGATTAAAACCAGAACCTCCCTCAACCCTGCTTTCAATAGTAATAAAATAACACACTGCTATTTCAATAATCCAAAATATATCATGGAATAGCATGGCTGGGGCTAAGGTAACTCAAGTCGGAAAGCAATGTTATGGGTTACCGTATTGCACAGTTCAATGAGCACTTGTATATGTGATGCCAGTGAACATCTAAAAACAGCTGTCATCAAAGTTTCATTGATTTTTTTTGACTCTGCAAATGTTTACAATGACACAAGAACAAACTCCTTCAGCCACTCTATGAAAGAACTTAAATCTCAAATCATTCTATGACTGCAGCAGCATATATGTGTGTATGCTCCATTCCCGAACGACTTTTGAGTTGCAATGTACCATTATGAGCTCAATATATGTGTGTTATTCTGTGAAATAAGTTGAACTTCAAAGCATTCCCTTGCTTCTATTTATACAAGTGTAACTCTGTGAAATGGCTTGAATTCCAAATCATGCTACAGATGTGGGAGCATCAACTCCGTTCCGTTGAGACTTTTGAATTGTGAGGTTCCATTACGAGCTCAATAGATATGAGTGTTATTCTGTGAAATAAATTAAACTTCAAATCATTCACTTGCTTCAATATGTAAGAGTACTATTCTCTGAAAAAATTTGAATTTCAAATCATGCTATCAATGTGAGAGCATCAAGTGCATTCCTTCTGGGCTTCTGAGGATTGGGAGAAATTGTTGGAATTCTGTGAAAGAGTCCCAAAAGCCCGGATGCATGCCAGGTTTATACGACCTTGTGGAGTGGCGAATGATGGATAAAGGAGTGTTATTCACCTATTTCCCTTATGTTGTTCTTCACTTACTCGATCGAATTTTGGAGGAAGGAATATTGACATTTTGATAATAATAAGCAATGACAGGGATAAGATCCTTTTAACTTTACTATTTCACTTATATTCTTGTTATTCACCTGTTGCAGAGTATTTTGAACGAGGAAGGAACAATGATATTTCAACAATAATAAGCAATGACAGGGATAAGATCTCGTTATTTTATCCCATTGAGAACCAATGATACAGCAACAACCAAGATCCCAAAAAAAAAGAGTGCACATGTTCTTCACCTACCCCAGAGAACTTTATTAAGAAGCAACAAGGATACTCCAATGATAATAAGCAATTACCAAAGGAACCCCAAAAAAAGACTGTTCATGTTCTTTGCCTATTCTACAGAGCTTCAAAAGGCAATAATTAGATATTTCAGAGGAAATTATTACTTTTTTGGTGGGTCTTGGAATGGTGAGATCAAATTACAGTGGTGCTGGCAGCGAGACCTGGTTGGATCTTGATGAGACTGTCGGTGGCGCTGGATTGGACGTCAGAGGAGGGCTGTGTGGCAGTTTTAGGAGGGGCCACGTAGGCATCCTCGTGAACCCCAAGGGCAGCTCGGCCAGATGGGTCGAGGTTGCTGGACCAGGAGGCATCCCATTCAACTGCTTTGGCTGTGCTGCAGGCCACACTTGGACCCCCAGGCACTGTTAATTTCGCAGCATTCTGTAATGGAGAGAGAGCTATGAAGAACTTGAGAAAATTGTGGAAGAACCATAAAACCGGGGATGTTGTACATCCTATGGAAGAAACTTCAACTCAAGAGGAGCGATTGGGATGCAAAAAAGAGAAGAGAGAGGAGAGCCAAAGAAAGGGAGATAAGATGGAAAAATTTGGATTTTTTTTTTACAAATGAGTGGAAATTAATGGTATTTTAGTCAAGTGATAGCAGAGAACCCATCAGACAAATCATGCCCAACATCTTCCCCTTCATCTTTTCCCCAATTAAAAATATGTTTTCTCTAGAGAACGATGAAAGGGATGCTTTTTCAGAGATATTAAAGAAATGATCATTTTATGTTTAAGATTCTAGTAACCCTTATTAACATGTGATTTTGATAAAATGAAAAGATAAAGAACTTATGCAAAGCAGTTCATACCTTGGGGAAGAATCTCTCAAAGATTGTGCGGTAGTGATAAGCCTCTTTCGTAGTAGGAGTGTTCTCAGGGTAGACAAAGCTAGCATTCATCAGCATTGAGTCTGAAACCTGAGAAATATACAATAAGTTCAAATATCTCCAAGCGAAATTATTTTCTAATGATAAAAGTAGCTTCAAATCTCTGCATCTGAAATAATTTCCCAACCAAATAATTTCAAAACACATAATACTTAAACATATTGAGATATTACATGCTCATTTGCATGATCTTTCAAGCCATCGATCCAGCTGTACCCCACTCCATCGCTGAACTGTTCTTTCTGCCTGTACAAGATATGCTGAAGAGGACATCAAGAGGAAGTGTGGTGAATTCATAGTAAAAGTCTAAAATATATTTTCCGCATCAAAAACAAAAAATAGAATTCATCGTCACCGTCAAACCTTGGGGAGGAAAGGGTTCTCATCATCATCAAAGGCATTCCGCAGAATCCATTTCTCAATCCGACCAAGTTCTGGCTTAACCTGAGATCGTTTAACAGAAAAAGGATATTTTATTTGGTTAAATATCTATTCTCAGAGTAATTAATCAGTATTCCTGATTTTATAAAGCAATAATTGAAAAAAAGCACGTATGCTTTATAGAAAGAAATAATATAAAAAAGAGGGATAATGCTCACCATCTTCCACTCTGGATCAATGTCCATGGCAATGTCAATGAAGCTTTTATCCAGAAAGGGGACACGAGCCTCTAGTCCCCATGCGGAGGTGGCTTTGTTAGCCCTCAGGCAATCATACAGATGAAGAGCTTTAATCTGAAATAAATTAATAAATGACCTCCGGCATTTATAAACTGGAAGTATGAAATGTTGTATCACTGTTTTGCCACCATAAGATAAAGGAAACTTGAATATAGGACATTTTTTGCTTTTAGAGCGAGCATGTGTAATGTGACCACAGTTAATTGACAAATAAATTCTGGAGACTTGAAAAGAATGATCACAGGATATTAAATATATTAAGAGATAAAATGTAAAGATCTTAAAGGCTACGGACATCAAAAAGATCCACGTAAATTGCATGTTTCCGATTGGTAAGTCATTGAGAAAACAATGAAAGCGGAGATTGGAAGAATCATATTCTTGAAAGAAACAGATTGGAGGAATCATGGTGTCTCAAGTTATGTTTGCGGGTCAATGATGATTATGACAAGAGGACAATAATGAGTCATCGTCATCCCCACCATTCATCCTCGTCACGATGATGATGATGATGATGACGATTTTCTCTCCTCATGGCCTCTCCTTATTGCCCATATGTTAACCTCACTCATATGAGAGGAGAGATGATGAAAAAAATTTCATTCTCTTGTCTGCAGCAGTATGACCATGGCGATGAAGAAACTGTCATCATCACTCGAGCTGCAGATGATGATGGGTTTGTCGTCGATTATTTGATTTTCTTCACCCTCCATATACTTGAGACTCTGAAAAAAATATTTTTCCGCTGATTCAAATGAAAAAGATAAAATGTGCTGTTGAATACCTTCCTGCATGTTTCCTCGTGAAATTCCTTCTTGTTCGGGGCTTTGTGGAAATATAAGTATCCACCAAAGATCTCATCAGAGCCCTCACCTGAGAGAACCATCTTCACTCCCAGGGACTTAATTTTCCTTGACATCAGAAACATGGGAGTGCTCGCCCGGATGGTTGTGACATCATATGTTTCAATATGATAAATTACTTCCTCGAGTGCATCGATACCCTCCTGAATAAAATAAACTCACTTTTTGATTGAAAAATCAAATAAACTCATGTTGTTGAGGAGGTTGATTAAATGAGAGTTGGAAAAAGTAATAATATTTTTAGTAATTCAGAATTCATTATGAATATGTAGGTCTTCAACATAAGTAAGACCAATTTCAAGAGAAGTAAATTTCCAGAAACGCAATAAAACACTTGAGCAAATGCTTGCCTGTACTGTGAAATGAAATTCTTGGTGAAGGGACCCGAGGTAATTGGCTACCTCTCTTGCGGCCCTAAGGTCTGGAGAACCCTAAACACCAAAGCCAAAACATGCGCATAAATGAGTGGAATGAAAAACCCTTGAACTTTTGAAACCATTCATCAACTTTAAAAGACAAATAGCACAAATACTAAAAATTTTGAACCATGTCATAGTGGCTAGATTTAAAGCTTTGTAACTTTTTACCATGCAAGAAAATAATGTATTTTCTTTTAATGATTGCAGACTAGAATCATCTATTGGTTTCTGGGGTATAAGTGTCAGTGAATATAGTTACCTACACCCAACAGATTGCGTTTCCCTATAAAAACAACAATGGATCTATGACTATAGCAGAAAATAAACTGTTAAACTGTGTATGGGAAGGAGATAGATACAGAAATGGGAGAGAGAGAGAGAGAGAAGTAAGAGAGAATAGAACAGGCAAAAAATGAAAAGAGATAAAAGGCAAACTCAACAATGATTAAGGTCCTTAAGCCTTTTATAGGGATAGGAACCCTCAAAGGAAAAATTACATTAAAGACCCTAGTTCTGATGACCACAATCAGAATGAGCGAGACAAACAGAGTTATCAACCCAAAATAAAATGCATGTATCTGCCCAAAGGGTCATCACTGAAAATACGATGAGTTCTTGGTGAAATTTGAAAGAAATTTACCTCAATACCGATGCAGAAGGTATGCAGCTGAGAACCCCACTGCTGAGCAGCTTTGGTGCCAGCCAGGTGGCGTGTTGCAACAGCAGCAACAAGGGATGAATCAAGACCACCAGATAACAACACACCAAAGGGTACATCCGTCATAAGACGCTTAATTACAGCCTGAAATGGTAAAGAAAGATTCATATTTAATTTTTTGCATCTTAGAGAAAGACATTTGATCCAATCACACCTCATCTGGCATAGCTTCAAATGTACAAATATAGAAGATGAATATTGATAAATATTTTAGGATCCATAATATCTCAACAAAAGCAGGAAATAGGATAAACCTTTTCAAACGCCTCTCTCAGAAGAAGAGCATTATAAGGTGTTGAGGGTACGCTCTCTGAGTACCACGGAGGGTTGTACCACCTCCGTAGACCACCTGTTGTTTTTTGGGATTAATTCCAATCTCTGAAAATCCAACTTAATAGAAAAACATACGAAAAAAATACAGCCAACTCGCAAGATGTATTAACATAAATGAACGGAAATTTGGAAAAAAAGAAAGTATTCAGTGTTTGCATTATAGTTTACCATTTTTGCTAGAATAAATATGTCCAGGAAGAAAAGATACAAATCTTTCACAATCATCGCTCAGGGCCTTCATTTCTGATGCAAACCAAATTGAACCTGTCCAAAGTATAAAACTTTCATGAGACTTGATGAATAAGAAGTTTTCATTTTTTCTAGGAAAAAAAATAGTTTCTTGATGATCCTTTATACACACCATCTAAGCCCCAGCCCATGTACAACGGAGTAATGCCAATGGCATCACGAGCAGCAATGAAACTTTTGTCACGGGTATCAAGTAGAACAAAGGAGAACATTCCATCCAACATGTGCACAAAATCTTCTCCATATTCCTCATACTGTCTCAAAAAAACGAAAAATCAGAAATATTGGACCAGAAGTCCTATCTTTATATAATTATCCAGGTTTGAAAGAAACTGCTGGAATTAAGAAGATTATTTTTTGTTTCAAACACTTACGAGATGAGCAATGACTTCACAGTCACTGCCGGTTGTGAAGCTATGAGATGTAAGCTTTGCCTTCAGCTCTTCATGGTTGTAGATCTCTCCGTTAACCTAAAGAAAAACCAATTAAAGCAATTTTCGAAATTAAAGCATGTTGGTTTTGTGATTCATTCTTCGGAAGCCCACAGAATTGGATAAACTTGCTCAATGGAATTCTGGAGCATCAAGACGTTAAGGAGGCCAAATTTCAAGGATATACACATGAAAATAAAACATAGTACAGAAATATTAAAATACGGCGTGGCATAGTGTCCCAGAGCATGTGTTTTGTAAGGTCTTTTCTGTAAAATTGTGTCCCAGAGCATCTCTCAATCGATCTATTTAAGGCAGATAGAGTGAAGTAAATTACATAATGTTCTAGTGATTCATTCAAAAAAAAATAATGTTCTAGGGTTATAAAGCATTGATTTTTTTATTCTCAAAGCAGTAAGCCATCTCTCTCTCTCTCCTCTGACTTCTAAAAACTAACAATATTTAAAAATACGAGAAATGAAGTGGATGCTGACCGTAACGACGATAGTTTTATCCTCGTTGTAAAGAGGTTGATGTCCCGAAGCTGGATCGATAATGGCTAATCGCTGGTGTGCGAGATAACAGTCCTCGAAGCAGTGAATCCCACTCCAGTCAGGACCTCTGTGGCGTAATCTGGAGAGGAAATTTTGTTTTTTTTTTGTTTCAATTTTGCATGTCTCAAAAAACTTAGATTCATCTCCATGGCAGTCGGAGATTGGCATCAAGAAAAATGAAGCACAAAACCAACATGGGTAATCTGAGAATAGAGGCCAAATCAATGAGTAGATTCAAAGTGCCCATTCTTTAAGATAATGTACGACGCAAGAGGGAAAGGGGGCCCCGTTTGATGGAAATAATTTCAAGAAAACGGTGAAATTTTCCTTTTGACTGTTTATATTCTATAAAAATCAAGCCTCCAACATGCTGCCGATGTTATTATGGGCGTAGGAACGCTCTTTCGAGAGGAGAATCTCGAAGGTGAAAAGGAGAACTCTGTGGAAAAGGCATCATTGTTCGATTCATTTGATGTTATCAATTCCATTTATAAACCATCGATTAGTCCGCAGGAAATGGGTGATCGAACAACGAAAATTTCAATTTTGGAAAACACCAGAGCTTGGTTTTTAAAAAAAAAATGGTTTTTTCAATTTCGGAAGACATAAAAGATTGCACGAGCAGATCCAGCTTATTCACATTAAATAACTTAAAACCTAACTCCAGCAACCAACCGTTCAACCGGCACATTACCCATTTTGAAGAAAAAAAAACCACGAGCCCCAAGAAATAAAAGATCGCACAGTCAGACCCAACTTGTTTAAATTAAAGAACTTAAACTCCAACTCCAGAAGCCAACCACTCAACAGGCACATTACCCATTTGAAGAAAAAAAAAAACCAAAACCAAGAGCACCAAGACATAAAAGATCGCACAGTCAGACCCAACTTGTTTAAATTAAAGAACTTAAACTCCAACTCCAGAAGCCAACCACTCAACAGGCACATTACCCATTTGAAGAAAAAAAAAACAAAACCAAGAGCACCAAGACATAAAAGATCGCACAGTCAGACCCAACTTGTTTAAATTAAAAAACTTTAACCCCCAATTCCACCACCCAGCAATTCAACTCGCGCATTGTCCACAAGAACACTACCAAGAACACACAAAGATGTTAATTGGGAGGCCCAAACCTGCGGGAGAGTTCGATGATGCGGGATCGCCTCGCACGAGAGGGATCGGCGCAGCCGAGGACGGCTAAGATCCCACACATGGCTTCTGGGGATTGAAGACTGAGCTCTGAAGTCGAAACTGCGACGAACTAGAGCACCATGAAGGGAGATCAAGCTTCTGGGGCGGCCAATCGAGGGTTGTAGGCAAGATTCCCCCTAGGGTTTGTGGCCCTTTTGGTCGAGTCTGGTGACAGCCACAGGCTTACGCGTGCCGTCAAATCAGATTTATTCAATCATTATCGAGAAAGCAACAATTTTTGTATAAAAGCGACGTAACAGAGAAATATAGAGAGAGTGGTAGGAGAGTTAGTCTGGGAATTCTCATCCGATTGTTCTCTGGCGAGTGATGGGACAGAGAGAGAGAGAGAGAGTAGTGTGACAGAGAGGGTGAAACGAGAGGTAAATTTAACATGGCAAGTCTGATCCGATTGATGTCTGGCAAGTAATTTTCCGTAGTAGAAATAATGGTCTCCGAATCTCTCTCTCTCTCCGTGTCCCTCTCTCTCTCTCTCTCTCTCTCTCTCTCTCTCTCTCTCTCTCTCTCTCTCTCTCTCTCTCTCTCTCTCTCTCTCTCTCTCTCTCTCTCTCTCTCTCTCTCTCTCTCTCTCTCTCTCTCTCTCTCTCTCTCTCTCTCTCTCTCTCTCTATCTATCTATCTATCTCTCTCTCTCTCTCTCTCTCTCTCTCTCTCTCTCTCTCTCTCTCTCTCTCTCTCTCTCTCTCTCTCTCTCTCTCTCTCTCTCTCTCTCTCTCTCTCTCTCTCTCTCTATCTATCTATCTCTCTATCTATCTATCTATCTCTCTCTCTCTATCTCTCTCTATCTATCTATCTATCTCTATCTCTCTCTATCGATCTATCTCTATCTCTCTCTATCTCTCTCTATCTATCTATCTATCTCTATCTCTCTCTATCGATCTATCTCTATCTCTCTCTCTATATCGTTGTGTCACTCTGTCTCTCTCTCTCTATCTATCTCTATCTCTCTCTCTATATCGTTGTGTCACTCTGTCTCTCTCTCTCTATCTATCTATCTATCTATCTCTATCTCTCTCTATCTCTCTCTATTTCGTTGTGTCACTCTGTCTCTCTCTCTCCCTATATATCTATCTATCTCTATCTCTCTCTATCTCTCTATCTGTCTCTCTCTATCTCTCTCTATTTCGTTGTGTCACTCTGTCTCTCTCTCTCTCTATCTATCTATCTCTGTCTCTCTCTATCTCTCTCTATCTCTCTATCTGTCTCTCTCTATCTCTCTCTATTTCGTTGTGTCACTCTGTCTCTGTCTCTCTATCTATCTATCTCTGTCTCTCTCTATCTCTCTCTATCTCTCTATCTGTCTCTCTCTATCTCTCTCTATTTCGTTGTGTCACTCTGTCTCTGTCTCTCTATCTATCTATCTCTGTCTCTCTCTATCTCTCTCTATCTCTCTATCTGTCTCTCTCTATCTCTCTCTATTTCGTTGTGTCACTCTGTCTCTCTCTCTCTATCTATCTCTGTCTCTCTCTATCTCTCTCTATCTCTCTATCTGTCTCTCTCTATCTCTCTCTATTTCGTTGTGTCACTCTGTCTCTCTCTCTCTCTCTATCTCTGTCTCTCTCTATCTCTCTCTATCTCTCTATCTGTCTCTCTCTATCTCTCTCTATTTCGTTGTGTCACTCTGTCTCTCTCTATCTCTCTATCTGTCTCTCTCTATCTCTCTCTATCTCTCTATCTGTCTCTCTCTATCTCTCTCTATTTCGTTGTGTCACTCTGTGTCTCTCTCTATCTGTCTATCTCTGTCTCTCTCTATCTCTCTCTATCTCTCTATCTGTCTCTCTCTATTTCGTTGTGTCACTCTGTCTGTCTCTCTCTATCTATCTATCTCTGTCTCTCTATCTCTCTCTGACTATCTTTCTCTATTTTGTTTTGTCACTCTGTCTCTCTCTGTCACTCTATGTCTGTATCTCTCTATCTCTCTCTTTGTCTCTCTCTCTCTCTATATATCTATATCTCTCTATGTCTGTCTCTCTTTATCTCTATCTCTCTAAGTCCCTTTGTCTGTGTCTCTCTATGTCCTTCTATGTCTGCCTCTCTCTGTCCCTCTCTGTCTCTCTCTCTCTCTGTCTCTCCCCCTCTGTATGTCTCTATTTATCTTTATCTCTCTCTCTCTCTCCCCCTCTGTATGTCTCTATCTATCTATATCTCTCTCTCTCTTGTCTCTGATACTCTCTCTTTGTCCCTCTCTATCTGTATCTCTATATTCCTATCTCTGACTCTATGTCTCTCTCTCCTTTACAAAATTCATGGTTATATCTCATTACATTCACAAATATGATCATAGTTACTGCTCCTAAAGTTTGGAAATATTAGAAAAATGGATATTTTATAGTAGAAGGCCCAAGTATAAACACGAAACTCATCAATATTGATATTTATTTTGTCAATAATCATCCTCTTATGACCCTCTGCCTGCTGAAAAATGCTTTGATGGTGCATCACAAGTCATAGATATTTTGTAGACCCAACTTCATACTAAGTTTGAGTGGTCCTCTCTAGTATAACTTTTACTTTGACTTATGCTTGTTTTCTCGAAGTCCATCAATGCAATCATCAGTTTGAATGCTTCACGTGTATAGATGGTTGTTCAGGAATAATTTTGTGATTGGTTGAAGCTGAAGAGACAGACAGCTTTTAGAGAAATTCCACATAACTTGTGACAATATTTCTGTTTTTTTGTTGATCATGGATTTTCTTTGAAAGTGGGAAATCCTATGAAATGACTTTCAAATCACGTGAAGAAATAAGTTTCTGAAAATTAAGATTATTTTGTTCTCGATGATACTTGTGATTTTAAAAATATTGGTCCTCTACACCTAAAATGCTATTTCTATAGACCGATACAATGAAATTGATAAGTGATCCAGAAAATAGGAATTAGATGAAAATGAGGATGAAATGGTTTAATGTCTTGTTGGTGATGCTTTTGATACTCACAGGTTAATTATAGATGCTTGAAGTGATAGTTCTATGGAAGAATCTGGTGACCAACATCTGAATATGATTCTAACACATTAATTTTTTTATGACCCTCAATATCATGAATGCCAACCCTTGATTTGGGAAGATAAGTGTTGAGGTTTTTTTCTTTTAATGTACACTAAATTACATTAACATCATGAATTTATAATTAAGAAACTAATTTATAATTAGAGCTTAAAATATTTTAAGATTATGTTTTTTAAATGTGTTAAAACTATAAAATAAACTAGAATAATCATAAAGTACTTGGGAGAATGAAAAATGTTTTTTAAAGTTTCTGAAAATAGTTTTAAAGTATTAAAATATTTTAAAAGGTCATTTCATATTCAACGTATGTTGAAATTATTTTCAGAAGCCTTAGAAATATTTTTAAATACTTTAAAAATATTATAAACATTTTTATGAATTTTTTAAACAATTAAAAGTATTTTAAATAGTGCAAAATTGACTCCTAAATAAATTTCTGGCATTTTAGTTCATTTAAGAAGGGCCCAATAAGGCCTAAATGGGCGGAGCCCATTAGCCTTAGTGGCGGACCCGACGGGCGGATTTAACCAGTTAAATTCGAGGTCGGGTCCGCTACTAAAGTTTGAATTTTTTAAACAGTTAAAAGTATTTTAAATAGTGCAAAATTGACTCCTAAATAAATTTCTGGCATTTTAGTTCATTTAAGAAGGGCCCAATAAGGCCTAAATGGGCGGAGCCCATTAGCCTTAGTGGCGGACCCGACGGGCGGATTTAACCAGTTAAATTCGAGGTCGGGTCCGCTACTAAAGTTTGAATTAAAAATATATATATATATGGGGAGAACGAGATTTGAACCCAGGACCTCCGCCTCAGTAATGAAGTGTTTTACCACTGCGCCAGAAGTCATCTCTTAGTGTAGAAATAAATTATTTATATATAATGTACTTTTGACCCGAAAAATCGAATTAGGAAATTCGATTTATTCCAAAGGTCGGGTCCGACGGTTGACTTTCCAAAATCATTTCTTATTTCTAAAAATCGTATTTTTTCCGACTTTTGAAATTCCTATATTAAACCTAACTACTTTAATTAGCATTAATTACTATAATTAATTTTTTAATTAAGGAAACTTTCTATAAAATATTGAAAAAATCATAAAAAATTAATTACAGCTCCTTTTGAGCTTGAATTGTTTTTTGAAATTCTCAGAAAATTACAATCTACCCCTCTACCCCTATAAATACCCCTTCAGAGCAAGGGTTGATGCATCCTCTTTGAAAACCATCTCTCTTGAGCTCTTTGTGTGTGAAGAAAGTGCTCCTCTTTGTGAAGTTCTTCCCCTGCAATTGGTGTGGCTGTGCTTCTCTACTCATAAGGGAAGTTTTTCATTTTGATCATTCACTCATTTAGTGAAAAGGTTGATAGATTCCTTCACAATCATAGTCTTAGTGGTGATTCTTCATATAGTATTGTGAAGGATAGTGGAATTTTGATCTTGATCTTTTGAAAGAAATATTTGAAGTTGATTTCTGTGATCTGAGAGAGATTTTTTATAGTAATTTGATCTGAGATTGAAAGAAGATTTGATTCTTGTGCTTGTGATATTATCATATACTCATCCATCATTGAGTGCGGTGATTGACTATTGAATCAATCACGGGGAGTGGCATTGTTTTCCTTTTTACTAATCTGAGCAGGTGAAGAAGATTCAGAATGCGGGGAGGTGACGTGGGTGGCATCAAGGACGTGACGGTGATGAGAGAAGTAGGCGTACGAGGAAGTGCTCATGACGGTCTACCCGAAGGCGTTCGGGGTTGAAGCTCGTGCACCAAGGAACGAGAAGTGCCACCGGAAGACTCCTCAGCAACTCTGTAAGTTGGGTTAGGGTACCTTACAAGGGAGGATCCTTGATAAGGATATCCTGAGTCCTAGTTTGGACTCAAAGGGGGACCTTCGATTGACTCGATCACTTAGCGGATCGAGGAACCAAGTAAACTTGGTGTCTTAGAGAAAGGAGGTGAGAGTTAAAACAAGGGATCATTAAAAGGTATCTAGATAATATAAAATCAGAAAAGCTAATTCACCCCCCCTCTTAGCTTCCAACAATAAGTAATGTCAACCCTCAATATCATGAATGTCAACCCTTGATCTGGGGAGATAAGTAATTTTATAGAAATGATTTCATGTAAGAGGAAATAAAACAATTTTGAAGATTTTTTTTACAGATTGTCATGACCATTCAATTGATCTTCATTTAAAAACAAAATTATTAAAATACACTTTATATTGAAGGAAAATCTATTGGCAAGGAGTTTGGAAATTCAAATTTTCAGTATTTGCATTACAATTTTGTGTATTTTGAATATTCTTTGAAGGTTGTATTTGTGCTTTAACTTCATGTTAAATTATCATATGCATATTTAATTTCCATTAAAATCAGAAACAAAGTTGACCTTGGAGTATAAATATTTTCAAATGGGTATTAATAACCTATTAATTATTGGGGTTGACTGTTGGATCTCAAAAGTTGGCTTAGGCATATTGTACTGTATATCCATGTTTATTATTGAAGTTGTTTAACCCATATGTTGTGGTTTTATAAGGTGTGGGATTAAGACGTCATTCATATAGATATGGTTGCATATTTGTGTAGAAACTGAGTCAATTACATAATCGTAATGGGTGGTTTTGTAATCTGACATGCCCATGAAGGCTTATAAGAGAATGTTTGTGGTCCCTGGATTAGGCAAACCGCGAGACCCTCTATCCCCCATTTGCATTTGAGAAATCAGTATCCACTTTTCTGGTCCAGAAGATTCACTCCAAGCCGTCAAATAAGATGGACTTTGGTACGCTTCCGTTGACAATAATTTCTATCATCAACATCATTGTCTCGGTTGTATTTTTTTTGGTTAATGTTTCTTCTAGTTCTCATCTTACTTTTCAAATTATATGCATAATTTCATTGGAAAAATAAATGTGTTCTCCTGTTGTTTTGGATTTAATAATTGGATATTAGATAGCCATCATTATCTTCCCATGCCTCTCACTGTATGTATTTTGTCTTAGGATTACAGAAAAGGGAAGGAAGTAGAAAACCACAAGCACTATCATTTCACAATTAAACGAGCATATGGAAACACAGTTGGTCATTTATTTTCTTCCCTTTTTTTCTTACACTAGGGAAAATGCATGTTTTAAGTCAGGGGTGAGATATTTTCATTCTAGGGTTACAAATTTTTATAATACTTGCATCATTTTAAGTTGAAATTTTTCTAGCGTGTAAATTAAGCTGTTAGAAAATTAGAAAATTTAAATTTTCTCCCATGTCTAAAATCATACCCAAGTTGGAGAACCCATTCACCCTACATCCTAGCTACAAGAGTATCAAAGGTATGCTTGTGCAAATGATGGACTACATCTCTAGATACAAATCCATGTGTTGACCCTAGCTACTAATGATACACTTAATCCCAAGTTAAATAATTAAAAGATGGAAGTCCTCAACATCAACTAAAATCTGTGGATAAAAAAAACAAATATTGGGGGTTCTTGTTTTGGAAGCACGTCTTGTCATTATTCTATTAATTTGTAGGTCAATGTATTCATCATCCCATTCAAAGGTAGACACATGTCACATTATCAACCATTATTTTTATCTACATTTTTTCTACGCTCTTCCAGTGTTTTCTGCCCCCTCGCTTACTATTGGGAGTAAGCTATTAGAGTATAACTTTTCCATTGGTTTTCTCATACATACCTTACCTATTCCTCTGAGCCATCCTCCATTCTCTTCCTTACTTCCCAGTAGTTAGATATGACCCTCACTGAATATGTTTCATTCATACACATTTGATATTCTGTGCTTGATCAATAATAGAAGAATGATGAAACTTAGAGGGGAAGCCTAAACACAAAGCTCACCACATGTGAGTGATTGACCTACAAATGAAGAAAGGAGAGAACATATTATGGACCATATTATTATTGGGTTCTAGAGGCCTTGACATGGATGAACAAAACAAAATGATCCGCAGCGGAAGACTTGAACGAATCGAACGACATCATCAAATCATTGAAACGATGTACATTTCCATGAATCGCATCCGTAATTTCTTGGATCCCGGAAAGAGGCAACTTGAGCTGCTCACGTGTGCAGCCTCTAGGCGTATTCACGCGATCCTCGGCAAGTCGAATCTCCTCATTTTCCTTGACGAGCCCCGTTCTACCTCCACCATCGTCGTTACGCCGTTTCGATCGCATAGAGCATGGAGAGGGGGTGTGGGGAGAAGGGAGAAGAAGGGGAAGGCCCCTGAACAATTCTGGGCCTCCCCCTATTTATACTAAGTGGGTATTTTTCACAAAACCCCCAAAACTTAAGTATATCTTCCAACGTCTAAAAGACCATTTGCGTGTGACCCTCAAGGGCCATGCATCAGTATAGTTAACGACTCGAGCAACTCAATAACCTTTATTGGCCTTCCAAATTAATTAACTATGTCAACATATAGATTAACTAATGTCAGATCGATTCAACCCAATCGATAGGTCGAGTCTCCAACTCGTGGGGTGACAAGCTACACCTCGTGTTCTAGAAGATACAAAGGAGTGTGTATCAACTCACTCATGGAACCTGTTCATCATCAGTTACCGTGTATGTATAATCCCTTATCGACTTGATGCTCCTTGGACAACTTAGGATATGGTCAATTGTCAAACCCTAATTGGTCATCCGAGTTAGTACTGATGCATTCGAAAATCATCGGAGAACTCTTCTTCGATATTTCATTACCTTGGCCAAGGACTTCCTCGCATCATCTTCCTCAAGCTATCACCTCTTATACCGAGGGTGGACGATCCCATGATTAGAGACTCATTGGCCATAGCCAAAGTACAACAGTCCGTCCACAAGACGTCTTTGGTGTCTCAGGTCTAAGGACCACTTTTACAATCGTGACGTGAATCAACCTGATTGACAGTTTGGTATAATACCATTCAGGGATTTGTACGGATCAATTCAGTGAACTCTTTCTGCTAAAGAGCACCCACCATCTATACTTAGTGTCTCCACACTAATAGCTATGGAACCGACTATACTCATCACATGAGTGAGGCTAAATAGTGTTATTCTATCCGGATACTTCGATGTCCTTCTCACGTGTCCTTCGAATAAGAATGTTTAGAACACATGCTTAAAGACTAGTGATCTCCGTATTACGATCTCATCATAATTCACTAAGTCCGATCATGTATTCACGGACTTCACTATAAGCATCACACGTGCACTATAATGAATATGTTGTATTAATGAACATGGAACGAGATGTGGAATGTGTGATTGGCTTGTCGGTCACATATATTTCCATCAAGTATCATACCCAGTGAGAAGTAGGCTTCCCTTCTCATGGCCACCGACTATTTTTGAAACTACGAGGGAGTTAACATGTGTGCACTAGCATTAGATTGGTATATTCATATTTACAGGTGCATTTATATATTTCATGCTTGCTCATCCATTCAGGTTCTTAAGGTGAATTAATAATCCAAGGAAACTTCAAAATAATTGCTAAGGGAATAACAATTGTTTAAATTGGGGGGTCTGATAACATGCTAAAATGATCGCATATGATTTCCATCAATCATAAAATTATTAAATCTATATTTATATTTAATTTTTTATTTTTGTGATTTTTTTTGTATTTTGGGAAATTTTCTGATATTAATTTTTTTGTTAAGTCAGAGTATAAATTTTGCAAAACTTTTGACATTAAATATATGGAGTTATTTTTTTCTACATCAATATATATTTATTATATTTTATGAATTATATATTTTTTGCCTTCAAGTTTTTTTGCAGCACATGGCACTACTTGATTTGATCCAATGGCTACCAATCAACACTCTCCACAATAGTGGATACAACTATTTGGAAAAAGATGCCATAACAAACTATAATTTCCTGAAAAAAAAAGTAATCACATGGGTGACATGACCAATAAGTATTGTGAATTTAAAATTCAATATACGCTACTATGGAGATTGAGAAAAGTAACATGTTAAATGACCCATAGATAAACAGGGGTCATGTCCTTTCTATATGAAATGGACCCTTATTACTTATTATATCCATATTTAACACATTGAAAGGTCAAATAAATGGAGGCGGTTTCTACATGACATGTAAGCTCATATAGATGTGTACTATGGTGCACCCACACTTGCACACACTGCATGCATGTCCATGCATGGATGTTGGAAGAGAAAAAAAATGTTGAGGTGACTCATCACCATGAGTCACCACATCACACACACATGTTTATTTAATTTATTCTTTTTGTTTTATTTTTATGGTAGGGACACATGGCTACACACTGCTGGACTAAAACGAATATTGTGAGGTGTTGCACATAGGATACATAACCACGTCACACATTTATTATTTATTTTATTTTATTATCTTTTTGTATTTTTTTGCACATGGACACACGACATTTGTTAAGTTGTAGATCATGATCAAAATGAAAAATATGTTCCAATCATGAGATCAAATATCAACAATATAAATAGAAAACCCTAGATGTGATAGTGGTGACGACGATGAGGAAAGAGAATGTTTTTATTAAATCAACAGCTTAGATTGGTCCAACTTTGGAGGCTTGATTTCTAACAATCTAGAAGGTTGATTAAGCGGAAATTTTGAGGGCATCTTTGTTTTTATTCCCTCTTTCCAAAGATTCCCTTGATGAATTCATTAGACGAGGTGGCAATGTATATAAAATAGCCTTTGAACTTGCTTCCCAATCGAGTAGTCTGATTGAAAAGAGATTGAGGCTAGGGGTTCATCGAGGGCTGCTATTGGTGTCCTGGGTTTTTGGAGAGAGGAAACATATAAGTGGAAAAGCCTGCCTGAATATACAAACTGCCATGGTCCTGACAGAACGCAAGGGTACATGGCAAGTCTTAGACCTAACATTGTGTTCATCAACATTATTAGGTTTGATCTATCTTCTCCTACTTTCATCACATTTCTATTTTTATTACTGCATCTTAGCATTCCTAGGCCGCATCATCCCATCTTCCTTAAGCTATTTTAAACATTTTCAGCTTTTTACATGAATTTTTTCACCAAAATGGTTAATAGCAAGATGAATCTTAACATAGAAAGATGACGAGCGAGAGCAATATATATATTTTAATAAAAATACAAATACGTTGGATCTAGTCGCACATCAATGAGAAAAATCTAAGATGCGAGCTTAATGAGAGTATGTACCATGGAATTTGCGCATAGTGTTAACATGAAATAGCTATCCTTAAGTGATGCCAACAGGCAACTCAACTCAAACATTTAAACATAATAAAATATGGTTCAAATCTAACTAAAAAACTAATACATTTAAAAGTCATAAGAATCATAACTCATAAATAATTCTGAGACTTCTTAGATGATACCCTACAAAATAAGGTCAAATTGAAAGAAAATTGATTTTCAAGGTTATTTCTCATCTACGCAATAAAAAAATCATATTGAAATGTAAAAATATGAAATCAAAACAAATATTCTCACAGCTGTTTGCTTGTAAAGGCCTGATTTAACTAGAGTGATAATATATTTAGATGCATCAATCACCATGGGAGTTCATACTCTTTATCTAAATTGAACATCACCAACTCTAATATACAATTAGCAATATTAGCTCCAATAGAAGCTTATAGTATTATGCACAATTTTTTCAAAAAAATAATAATTTGCACATTTATTTCATTTTTGGTTTATTTTTCCTTTCAACTTTCTTCAAAATGATTTCTTGCCCTTTTATTTTTAATTTTAAAATAAGTTAAACGAAGAACAAAGTCGGTTAATAGGCTTTATTTTTAACGTCGGAAAGAAGAGGGAAATCTCTCCCACTGCGAATGCGTGCAGACGAAGACAAGATCTCAATCTCATACTTGTCGCCGATCGAAGAATCGTATATAGAAGCTTGAGGAATCGATCAGGTTTGTCCGAAGAAGTTTTAAATTTTTGTTTTTTTTCAGTTATTGGGATTCGAATGGATCTGGATTCTTCGTCGATATAGGAAATTTTCGCAATTTCGGTTGGATTATTGCCTCTGAGAGAAATCACCTGATGCCGGGGCCGGTCTGCGCGCCTGGCTACGAGGATGTATCGTCATCAATGCCACAATACTTGGCCGTTGGACGAGGGAAGAATTGCGGGTCCTCCCCATCGACAGAGTTCAATCGGAGAAAGATCTTTGCGCAAGCAAACCCTAGGTATTTTGATCCCCACTGGTCTGAAGACGCTGTCAGAGGAGCTCTACAGGTCAGATTTCACTCACGATTATTCGAAATTTCATGTCGGGGTTCTTAAATTTCGATCATTTTTTTCTCAGAATGGTCGCGCATTCAAAGCTGTTCTTCGTGTGAATGCTTATAATCGCCTCGAGGTTTGATCTCTTGTATCTCATGTATAATTATTTCCTGAAGGCGACAGTTAACTTCAGTTTTCCACAGGCCTATTGTACTTTGGATGGTGTTCCAGTTGATATTCTCATCAATGGAGTTTCAGCGCAAAATAGATCGGTGAGGATAATCATTATTTGTTTTTTCCATTGATGTTCCTGGTAAATTTTTTGCGAATTTAGTAAGTTTACAAGCACTGCGGCTGAAATAGAATGATTTTTGCAGCCTTGCTACTTACAGCCTTCCGACCTTGTTCTGTATGATGGCATTTCTGTTTAAAATGTGGCGTTATCTTTTATTTGGCCCTATTGTTCCTCCCCCCTCGTGATACATTTTGTACATAGTTGTTTTTAGTTTGAAATCATGCCTCAAAATTATGTTTTATATTCCTTTAAATCCACAGTAATTATGTTCTTCATTTATCACTGACTATTCTTCAATCGGTTACATGAACTGTTTTTTCTTCTGCAGGTGCTCATTGATTTTTATTGTTATTTTTCTTAAAAAGTTCTTCAACTTCTATTTAACAATTACCCGTATGTATATGAAATAAAATTTACATTCATGTAAATTTTGATTAAATTATAAAATTTACCATCAATATAGTTAAACCTATTTTATTTAACTGAAGCCTTAACATTTCCCCTTATTTTCAAGGTTGAGGGCGATGTTGTTGCGGTCATCCTGAATCCCACGTCAGCATGGGTGAGATTGAAGAGTTCGTCTGCCCAGTTGGCGACGTCTGATTCGTCAGTCAAATGTAACACAGTGAACGGAGAAAATTCTCCAAATGGCGACAAATTTCTTTGTGAAGAGCACGACTGTACCGAGGACCCCGTCTCAGACTCGGAAGCTGTGGAATCTTTAAGATCACTTAAAAGATTATCTGCCATGGTCAGTTCCTTCCCCTCAAGACGACCGACGGGAAGAATCGTTGCCATTATTGAACCATCTCGCCGTCGAGAAGCGGTCGTCGGTTTTCTTTCAATCAAGAAGCCTTCGCCAAACTTTCACAATAAAACAGTGCAGTTAATCCCAACAGATTCGAGGTTCCCTGAGATGCTGATCGAAGCAGCCAGTCTGCCGGATTACTTAAAAGAGAAAGTATTAAATGATGAGGAGGACATCAAGAAGGAGCTACTTGCAGCCAAGATCACCACCTGGAGTGAATCAAGTCTTCTTCCTCGCGCCCAAGTGATGCATATTTTCGGAAAAGGCGGTGAAATTAAACCGCAAATTGGAGCTATTTTATTTGAAAATGCGATTTGCTGCGCTGACTTTTCCTCCGAGTCTCTCTCTTGCCTTCCCAAGCTGCCATGGTCAATACCCAAAGAAGAATTTTCAAAGAGAAAGGATCTAAGAGAAGTCTGCACTTTCACCATCGACCCTTCATCCGCCGTTGATTTGGATGATGCCTTATCCTTTGAAAAAGTCGGTGCTGATGCGTACCAGGTGGGTGTTCATATTGCAGATGCTTCTTATTTTGTTACCCCAGATACTGCTTTAGACACCGAAGCCCAAGTTAGATCCACAAGTGTGTATATTCTTCAACATAAGCTGCCGATGCTGCCGCCTTTGCTTTCTTCAGAGTTGGTCTCACTTCTTCCTCATGAAGATAAGCTAACCGTGTCTATAATATGGTTAATCGATCTCTCTGGGAACGTTCTGAGTCAGTGGATTGGCCGATCTATCATTCGATCTTCTCGCAAGCTCTCGTACGAGGATGCTCAGAGAATCATCGATGGCTTTGATGTCATCACATCGCCGATCACCGAAGCTGTTAAAACACTTCATCAGATATCAGAAAATTTGAAGGAGAAAAGGCTGAAAGATGGGGCATTATTGCTGGAGAATGCCAAGATTGAAGTTCTCTTCGATGAAAATGGAAACCCGTATGACTGGGTGACACGTCAGCAGAAGGAATCAAACTTTCTAGTGAGAGAATTCATGCTTCTGGCGAATAACACTGCTGCAAAAACAATCTCAAGATACTTTCCTGAAAGTGCTTTATTGCGCAGACATCCAGAGCCGAATCTTCGGAAACTTGGAGAGTTTAAGGCATTTTGCAGCAAGCATGGGTTCGAGCTGGACACGTCATCATCTGGGCACTTTTACCTCTCTCTAGAGAAAATAAGAGAGAGGCTCAAAGACGACAAAATTTTATTTGAAATTTTAATTTCCTATGCCTTAAGGCCGATGCAGTTAGCAGCTTATTTCTCCACTGGGGATTATAGAAATAAGAAAGATGAATGGGGTCATTATGCTTTGGGGGTGCCTCAGTACACCCATTTTACTTCGCCTCTGAGGAGATACCCGGATATTGTTGTTCATCGGATGCTGCTTGCTGCGCTGGAAGCCGAAGATTTTTATTTAAAGAAAGGAAATGCTGAATTAACAGATGGGTTTTTAGAAAATGGGGAATTTAGAGAATTTTTGGTGTCCGCGGCTGAAAAATATGGGGTGCCCTGTGCAAAAGATCTTTCAGAGATTGCTTCTCATTGCAATGAGAGGAAATTGGCGAGCAGGCAGGCTGAGGAGGCTGGCAAGAAAGTTTACGTTTGGGCTTTGCTAAAAAAGAAAGAGGTAAAAAAGAAATAAATTCAGGGAAAAAGGAAAGTAATTTTTTATTTAGATGGAATTATGTTTTTTGAGACCTTAGCCCTTGGATATTTGATATGTTTTTTTTCATTTTTCGGGGTAATATTCAGCATGTTCTCCAATTCAATCTTGTTCTCTCTGGGAAAGAGAACTAGAAAATGACAGGATCCCAGAATAAAGCACTATTTCCATTTTCAAAAGTATGGCAAACTTTTTTCTGGAGAAGACGTATTTCCTTTTGGAAAATTTCGTACCTTACACTTTAAGCTGTGTTTGTCGTGATTCTTACATCTAATTCGATTAACTGGTTTTTGTTTCATTCATACCGTGCAACACCAATCATTATTTTGTTCTTTTTTCATTTTCGTAGAAATATTTGCCGTGCACTTAGATTCTATCGTGTTCCTTCTGATATCGTCTTCATTTTTTTGCGGGAGAATTAAAATATTACATGATTCCCGGCTTAATCACTATTTTCAATTTTGACGAGTAATCTTTTCTCTGGAAACGGCATTTATACGTTTTTTCAGAAACTTTCCTAGATTAATCCTTAGGCTATGTTTATTGTGATTCTTGAATCTAAATAAAACAAATTTTGTTTCATGCATATTGTGCACCTCCGATCATTATCATTATAATCATCTCGTCATACTCCGATTTTTTCATGTTCCTTCTTATCTTGTCCTCTTTTTTTAAAAAAGATATAAAAAATGACATGATTCCCGGCTGTAGTGTTTCTCTGGAAAATATTTTTTTAAAAAGAATTTTCCCATATTAATCTCTAGGTTTCGTTAATGTTTAAGTTAGACTGGATTTTCATGCGTACTGTGAAAATTACACTAGCGCAAGTTTACCCAGCTGATTAAACCTGGTAATTTATTAATTATATATTTTGCTAATAACCATGATTTTTACTTTTTTAACCATTTATTAAATGATTAACCGTAGAATCCTGATTTTGGGTTCGATTAAGCTAGCTTGTTTTTTCACAGATGCTGGTATCAGAAGCTAGAGTGATCCGGCTGGGGCCAAAGTTCATGTCGATCTACATCCATAAACTCGCAGTATGAACCATCCCCACATCATATTCCCCTCATCTTCATCATCATCATCATCATTGTCGTCATCATTTCTCTCTCTAAACTTGCTGCAGATTGAGCGGAGAATATCCTATGCTGACGTGGAAGGCCTGGAGGTGGAGTGGCTGGAAAACACGTCGACGTTGGTTCTTCACCTCTACACTGGCAGGCGAGCCCAGAGACGGCCCAACCCTTTAAAAGAGGTTGCTCTGGTCGAATACCCAACCGAGTCAACGGGCGTTGACCGAGAGGCGAAGGAGAGAGAAATTTTGCCTTTGTCTCTACCCTTGACCCTGCAACCTCTCTCTACGATTCCGGTTGTTCTACACGCCATTGGAGGAGAGGGAAAGAGCCCCGAGATCGGGTTGAGGCTGTATCTGAGCTCCTACTTTGCTGTATAGCGCGAATTCTTCCTAATGTTTGGAAGATATCACGAAATCGACTAAAGTTGGAGCGGTCGCCGCTGTACATAAAACTGCTCCGAACCTCTGCGAGATTCAGGGTACAAATTCTTTTCTCTCTCCATATCTCTTTGTGGTTTTCTCTCTCTACTTTGTTCTGAATGGCTGTTGTGTTTTTTTTTGGCCCGGCACGCAGTCTGAGAGACCGAGTGGCTTCGCTTTTTACTGAGCTGCTGGCGGAGGAAGAAAGGGAGCCTTTCTCCACCCCTCTCTCTCCTGCTATCCCTCCCTGTCTTTCTCTCTCTATCTTTCTCTTATCTCTCTCTCTATCCATCACTCTCTCTTCTCCATACATTCTCTTCTCTCCATCTCTCTCCCTCTAGCAAGCTGTCATTCTCCATCTTGCTCTTTGTGTCTCCCTCTCACCTTAACACACCCTCTTTACCCTTCCCTCTGTTACACACTCTTCCCTCTCTCTCTAGTGAGTCTTTCTTTATCTCTCTTTCTCTCTCTTTAACCCACCCTGTTTACTCTCTCTGTTACACGCTCTTCCCTCACTCTGTCTAATGAGTCTTTCTTCATCTCTCTTTCTCTCTCTTAAACTCACCCTGTTTACTCTCTCTGTTACACACTCTTCCCTCTCTCTCTCTAGGGAGTCTTTCTTCATCTCTCTTTCACTCTCTTTAACCCACCCTGTTTATTCTCTGTTACACACTCTTCCCTCTCTCTCTAAGGAATCTTTCTTCATCTCTCTTTCACTCTCTTTAACCCACCCTGTTTATTCTCTCTGTTATACACTCTTCCCTCTCTCTCTCTCTAGGGAGTCTTTCTTCATCTCTCTTTCTCTCTCTTTAACCCACCCTGTTTACTCTCTGTTACACGCTCTTCCCTCTCTCCCTCTAGGGAGTCTTTCTTCATCTCTCTTTCTCTCTCTTTAACCCACCCTGTTTACTCTCTGTTACACGCTCTTCCCTCTATCCCTCTAGGGAGTCTTTCTTCATCTCTCTTTCTCTCTCTCTCTTGAACACAGCCTCTTTACTCCTCTCTTGTGTATCACACTTTCTTCCCTCCATCTCTCTCTCTGCAACAGTATTTCTCCATTTCTTTGTTGCTCCTTCTCTCTGTCCTCCATCTCTCTCTCTGTAACACACTCTCTTCCTTCCATCTCTCTCTATCACTCTCTCTTCTCCATCTTTCTCTCTATCACCAACTCTCCCTGCCTTCTTTCTGACTCCATCTTGTATATCTCTCTCTCTCTCTCTTTAACACACCCTCTCTACTCTCTGTGCCACACTCTCTGCCTGCCATCTCTCTCTCTAGCAGTCTTTTCCTCTATCTCTCTCTCTTGAACACTCCCTCTTTACTCTCTCTGTACCACACTCTCTTCCTGCCATCTCTCTCTCTCTAGCGGTCTATCTCCATCTCTCTGTCTCATTGTCTCTTCCTCCGTCTCTCTTTCTCTCTCTAGCAGACTTTATCCATTTCTCTCTCGCTCTCTGTGTAACGCATTCTCTCCCCTCCATCTCTCTCTCTCTCTAGCAGTCTTTTTCCAGCTCCCTCTCTCTGTAACACACTTTCTTCCCTCCTCTCTCTGTGATACACTCAAACCTCCGCGTCTCTCTGTAGTAGTCTTTCTCTCTCTCTGCAACATATTCTTCCCTCCATATCTCTCTTATCCATCCATCTCTCATTCTCCCCTCTCTCTCTCTATCCCTCTTTCAGTCTCTCTCTCTCTCTCCTCCATCTCTCTGATCCATCCATCTCCCTCTCCTTCATCTCTCTGATCTCTCTCTCCTCCATCTCTCTGATCCATCCATCTCTCTCTCCTCCATCTCCATGATCCTTGGTCTCTCTGATCTCTCTCTCCTCCATCTCCATGATCCTTAGTCTCTCTGATCTCTCTCTCTCTCCATCTCTCTAATCCATCCATCTCTCTCTCTCCTCCATCTCTCTAATCCATCCATCTCTCTCTCTCCTCCATCTCTCTAATCCATCCATCTCTCTCCTCCATCTCTCTAATCCATCCATCTCTCTCTCTCCTCCATCTCTCTAATCCATCCATCTCTCTTTCTCCTCCATCTCTCTCTCTCCTCCATCTCTCTAATCCATCCATCTCTCTCTCTCCTCCATCTCTCTAATCCATCCATCTCTCTCTCTCCTCCATCTCTCTAATCCATCCATCTCTCTCTCTCCTCCATTTCTCTAATCCATCCATCTCTCTCTCTCCTCCATCTCTCTAGTCCATCCATCTCTCTCTCTCCTCCATCTCTCTAATCCATCCATCTCTCTTATCCAATATATCTCTCTCTCCACCATCTCTCTAATCCATCCATCCCTCTCTTCTCCATCTCTCTAATCCATCCATCTCTCTTATCCATCTCTCTCTCTCTCCTCCATCTCTCTAATCCATCCATCTCTCTTATCCAATATATCTCTCTCTCCACCATCTCTCTAATCCATCCATCCCTCTCTTCTCCATCTCTCTAATCCATCCATCTCTCTTATCCATCTCTCTCTCTCTCTCTCTGTCCACCATCTCACTGATCCATCCATCTCTCTCTATCATTCACTCTCCCTTCTCTCTCTATCATTGTCTCAGTCTCTCTCTCTCTCTCTCTCTCTCTCTCTCTCTCTCTCTTTATCTCTTAACTACTTGTTTGCGACTCTTTATACTTTCTGGCATCTTCTGAGACGCGTTTTACTTGGTCTTTGACCGTTGACTCGAGACCAGTTCTTTAAGTCTTTGTCTGCTACCGCTCAGCATCAACGTCAACCGTTGGATTTGCCCGTCCGATCAGGATCAACTTTCACCCAGTCAACGCTAATGGAAAATACCGCGTTGACTCAACGCCTGAATTTACAAAAATTAAATTCCTCGGACAGGGGGGGAATGACGTTGGCGAATGGATAACTGCCACGCGTGGCGGTTCAAAAAGAAGGGTAGAATGGTCATTTCCGCTGGGCCCCTTTGACCGATTAAATTCCTTCGTCGCGAAGAGAAAAGTTAATCACTTGTTCATCAAAACGCGCAAAATTCTGGGAAAATTCGATTCGGCGTCCGATCTTCGATCTTTATTCTTGTAATTTGAATCCGATTGGCTGATCCTCGCGCGGCATCTGTTCTTCGCGTTTCGGATTCGTGCTGTTTATCTTGCTTTTTCCCTTTTGGGATGGGATGATTCTTTGGAGAAGCGGGAGTTCGCCTGGTTTTCGCTCGAAGATTCGGTCCGATGGCCGTGGCCAGGAGGTTTGAGATTGCTCCTCTGCTAGGCAAGTTGATTCCCTATTTTTTCCCGATTTATTTGCCTCTGGAGTTGATTTGGCGTTTGGATGTTCTTGCTCCCTGTCGCGCTCTCTGCGTAGGTTTTTTAATCGGTTTTTTGTAGTTAATCGGCATAGTTTTGCCGATTCCGTGGGTTAGGAACTAGGTCTTCCCGTACACTATCAGAATAATAGATTTTTTCTATCTTGAATTGCAACGCTGTGCTTCTTCATCTGCCAGACGACTGTTTGTCTGCATATCAATCGAGCTGATTGTTTCTTCATCTTACTCGCTAGTATCTTGGATTTTTTGGAACTATTTAGTTCTTCTGTTTTTAGTGCACGCTGAACTCATTTTGGAATCCTTTCCCCTTAGAGAGTTATCCGTAATTACACGTTTTGGCTCGCAACGGCGAGGAGGAAGTGTTATTTCTTATTTTTGACTTGCTGCGGGAGATGAATGAAGAAATTTGAGTTCTCTATTAAAGTAATTCATTTTTACTGCACTAATGTGCGGATAATATTGTGTTTTGCATCTGAAAAACGTTTCATTCTTTTGATTTCACGAGTATCTTTTCTTCTTGGCTAATGTTTGACTCGACTGGGTATTAAGTTGTTAATATTTCTAAATGCGCTTTCACTTGATTTTTTTTCTCAAAAAGTAGCTAATCTTTTCTGCTTTGTGGATCATGAAGATATGGAGCAGATACTGCTTGAAGCCCAAGAACGATGGTTGCGACCGCCTGAAATTTCTGAAATTCTTCGAAATTATAAAAGCTTTCGTATTGCCCCCGAAGCACCCAACAGACCTCGCAGTATGGTTCTTACCTTTTTGTTGAAAGAAATGATTCCTGTTTTTTAATGAGCGAAATTTTTAATTGGTCAATTTTTCATCATATTGATAAGACCCTCTGACACCAAGAACAATGAGAATGATGTCAAGACGATTTTTCACAAATGATTATTCCGATAGAAATCCACCGAACATATGAACAAGTACAAGGGAAGAAAAACAGAAAGAATGTACAGATAAATGGTACAAGGGAAAGAGAAATGGCAAAGGGAAAAGAGCTAGGCCGAACCGGCTTTGCCCATGAAGTACTCTTTCCTTTGCTCAAGAAAATCTGTCAAGAGAAATTCTGTTTCATGCGTCCGATTTTTTTTCTCTGATACATAGCTTGCGTCTAGTTTTTTTCAAATCATAGAGTGATGGAAATCCCATTTCTAGCTTAGTCTTTTCTCAATTATGTGGGTAACAATTGTTTTTAATGATCCTCATAATAATAATAAGGCAGCAGGCAAATCAAAAGAGCAACGACCAAACCGTTTCTTCTGAGTCTTTTTCAAACTTCGTTAGTGTTGGTTTATCATTTACTTCAACATTGTCATGGTTCAGCATTTCCTCTGTCTAAGAGAAATCGGTAATCTACTCATTTTAGATTTCAATCAGTTCCACTAACTCTGAACATGAGCAAGTTCTTTTGATCCTGAACGAAAAATTCCTTATAGGGTTTGAATGCTGTCATTCCAGGGTAGTAGAGATATTTGAAGATAATATTTGGTTTTCTCCGTTGTAGTTGGTGTGGTTTACTTTCTATTCCTTGTAATGTTTGTGCTCATATACCAATGGGTTGATCACCGATTTGGGGTGATCTTCCCTCTTTTCTTTAAAAAATGTTTGTTTTCATAAAAGGCTCTCCAACTCAGATCTGATGCGTTTATTTTTTGTCTATTATTATCACATCAGCTTTTTCAGCTGTAGTTGCATTGCCTTACCATAAGATTCTTCACCTGGTCAGGTGGCTCACTTTTTCTCTTCGATCGGAAGGCGTTGAGGTATTTCAGAAGAGACGGACACAACTGGAGAAAAAAGAAGGATGGAAAGACTGTGAAAGAAGCTCATGAAAGGTTAAAAGTAAGCTCAATGGAAGAAAGATCATTGACAAATCATTTGTCCCAAGGATATGTTGGCAATTATAAATTTAATACTGTGTTGGTAGATTTTTTCTCGGAATTCGTGCCTTCACTTATGTTCTTTGTTTTCTGCAGGTGGGAAGTGTTGATATGCTACACTGCTACTATGCTCATGGTGAAGATAGAGAGAATTTCCAGAGGCGGAGCTATTGGTTGTTAGAAGAGTAAGATGAAGTTATTATCGCCTGGAACATTATGTTGATGTCGATAACTGTAAATCTTCCTCTCGATGTTCACGAAGAAAATTCACTTTCGTTCTTAAGATTGCTTAGGGTATACGCAGCAGTTCAGTCGGCTTTGATAGTTCTGTCTGCTTGCACTATTTCATGGTTTACATTATAAAAAAAGAACTTGCGTTGTCTAAGATTTGCCATCTTTTAATTGAAATTTCCTCTAGTAACATGGACTGCATGCATATTGATTTCTGGCAGCTGATTGATTTTTTTGATACGTTTCTCCTTCTGTGACAGGGATTATACGCACATCGTTTTGGTGCACTACCTCGAAGTCCAGGTGACATGTTTTCCATAATGCCATGATGTTCCTTAAGTTCAGATGTACATAATGCTCGGAATTTCTTGCTATAGGTCAAGATAATGAGTTAAATTCGTTTATTTATCACATCAATAAAATGAAAATTTCTTGCAGAACACAAAAACCAGCTTTTGTCGCCAGAAAGATGCTGAAGAAACTTCACCGACGACCGCAACAGATAATCCGTTTTCGTCCAACTCGTTTTACAGTTCGTACCCCTTGCATTCACAAATTACAGATGCCGACAGCATGGGAAGTGTTCCTGCTTCAGAATCTGAGAATCTGGAACCTGGTAATTTGAATCAGCTGTTATTTTAATAAATTATTTTATGTATTATTTGGTACATTATTTGATGTATTTTTTAGTAAATTATAAGTTGGCAATTCTCACTATTCCTTAAAGGTTGTCCGTGGAAGTAGACATGGTTGTTCTGTTCGTTCGTTTGAAGCGTACAAAAAATTCGCACAAAAGAACCACACAAGGCCTTGTTCTTTGTTATGTTCCTTTTTTTTAATAAAATGAACAAAATTCGCACATTCGCACAAATCCGCACATTCGCACAAAACTAGAACAAAATTCACACAAAGCGAACAAAAGAACCGCACATGGGTCTGTGCGATGTTCTGTTCGAATTCGTTTTTGTTCTGTTCGGATAACCGAACAGAACAAACAATTCACACAAATTCACACAAAAAGAACAGAACGACCCCATCTACGTGGAAGAATCCTCTTTAATAAGCTCAATTTACCTGGGATTTGCATTTGATATTTAACATCTGTGGACTGATTTGAGAGGAAAAATCACCCGGTGTTGTTCTCAGGAGGATAAATCTCGCTTTTAGTATATCTAAATCTAAACCCGTTGCTTCAGATAACTACCAAGCGAGTTCCAGATACCACCCCTGCCCTGAGTCTCATGTGCTTGAGAAGCCGGCGGCTGATGCCAGCCAATTAAAACCATATTTTCCGGTTCCTTATTCAACCGGCCAGGGTAACCACCAAAGTTCATTATACATATTGCATTCATTATTATCCTTTATTAACTTTTTTTCTTCTTCTGAAGGTTGTTACCCAGAACTCTCGTCTGGGTGGAACTATCTCTCAGCTAAAGCTCTTAATGGACGGGGTAATGCCTTTGAGTTTGACTTGTCAGACCGTATCACGACCAGTTCTCCAACAGTTGATTCATCTACCAACCTCTGTCCTGTGGAAGAAAGCTTTGAATGTGAATCTTCATGGTTTTCTGATGATTTAAAAGATGGTGTCTTGGCCTCTTCCGCAGTTGATGTGACCAGCCAGGTTCATTTTTATAAACTATTTCAAACTAGAACCTCTTAGCAGGAACATATTTCTTTTAGTTTTTTTTTTACATCTCTGAAAAGAGGACAAGATTTTTGAAAACAGAAGCGGCCTCGATTATGATGCAGGTCCCCTGCATCTTACCAGTGGGAAGCAGTAAGCATTCCCTCCGAAAGCATCTGTCACTAGACATTGCCGACATAGAAAACGACAGCGGTTTGAGAAAATGTGACAGTTTCTCGAAATGGATGAGCAAGGAGCTGGAAGAAGTAGACGGCGCGCAGTTCCAGATGAGCTCTGCCCATTACTGGCTCCAAGTGGAGGCTGGAAATCCACCTGAAAGTGATGACATGTTCTTGCTATGCCCGTCTCCTCCCCAAGACCAACTCTTCAGCATCGTCGATTTTTCTCCCCAATGGGCATATTCGGGCCAACAAACCCAGGTAAAAATTTCTCTGACTCTACCTCTTTTTCCATCGGAAGTTGACTTTCGAGTGCACGACCCAGGTTCTTGTCACTGGCTTGTTCTTGAAGAACAAGGCTGACGTGGCGAAATGCGATTGGTCATGCATGTTCGGGGAAGTTGAGGTCCCGGCTCACGTCGTATCGGACGGCGTTCTTGGGTGCCTGTCTCCGGCACACAACCCCGGTCGCGTCCACTTTTATGTGACCTGCTCCAACCGGCTTGCTTGCAGCGAGATCCGAGAATTTGAGTACAAGAACATTCCAGATTCCGTCTGTGGCTCCGCCCTCGACCTGCTCCTCAGCCGTTTGGAGAAGCTCTTATCTATTGACATGGAGCCCGGCCAGATGCGGGCTCCCGGATTAAGCGGCGCCAAGCTCCATCAGACTCAGAAAGTCAACTTCCTCTTGCAAGTCAACCGAGAGGACCCGGAAAGTCAACTCCTTAAGCAGAAACTCTGGGATTGGCTCCTCCGGAAGATTGCCGAAGACGGAAAGGGCCCATGTGTCTTGGACGAGGATGGACTTGGCGCGATCCATCTGGCCTCGGCTCTTGGTTATGACTGGGCGATCCCGCCGATTGTCTCCGCCGGGGTGAGCGTCGACTTTCGCGACAGCCGTGGCTGGACCGCGCTCCACTGGGCCGCGTCTCGCGGCGAGGAGAGGACAGTGGTGGCGCTGTTCTCGCTGCACGCGTCTCCGGGGGCGTTGACCGATCCCACCCTGGAGTTCCCTGGTGGGAGGACCCCTGCTGACCTGGCCTCCGCCAGCGGCCACAAGGGCATCGCCGGCTTCCTCGCTGAGTCAGCATTGACCAGGCATCTCTCTATTCTGACCCTCAAGGATCCAGGCGGTGTGGAAGAGTTCGAAGACGTCGAGAGGGTTGCCACACGTGCCGTTGACGAGAACATGGCAGCTGGACTCAGCGCCATCCGCCGCGCCGCGCAGGCCGCCGCCCGCATCCACCAGGTCTTCAGGGTTGACTCCTTCCGGAGGAACCGCGACGGCGACCTACCGCTTGTGACGGTGAAGTCAAACAAGTCCAGTCAACGGGAAGGGGAGCCTGTCGTGGCGGCCGCCGTCAGGATCCAGAACAAGTTCCGGGGCTGGAAGGGGCGACGAGAGTTCCTGGTGACCCGCCAGAGAATTATCAAGATCCAGGTAAGAAAAAAAAATCTTTTTAGTCAAAACCTGTTTGACGGTTGACTTGGGCGATGACCGTTGACTCGTGGCAGGCGCACGTGCGGGGGCATCTGGTGAGGAAGCGCGCCGGGGGGGCGATCCTGTGGACGGTGGGGATCGTGGAGAAGGTAATTCTTAGATGGCGACGGAAGGGGAACGGGCTACGGGGGTTCCGGTCAACGGAGATGTTGATGGACGGGGAACGAGTCGATTGCGACGTGTTGAGAGAGGGAAGGAAGCAGGTGACGGCCGGGCTGGAGAAGGCCCTGGCCAGAGTAAAGTCCATGGTCCAGTACCCTGAGGCCCGAGACCAGTACTGCCGGCTGTTGACCGTGGCAGAAGAGTTGACCAGCCAGTCGGGCGATTCCGTAATTTTCCCTACCCATTTATATTTTCCTAAAAAATGAATTGGTTCTTATTTTTTTCTTATATTGTTTCAGGGACTACTGGAGGGGGGCTTGAATGATCCTGACACTGTTCTGTGAGGGAACTTCTCTCCGTTCTCAGGTTGATGACCCTTGGCTAATTTTGGCTTTTAATTATATGTAATATTATTTTATTTTGTAAATTAACTGCTCTAACCATTGTGCTTATTTCTAGAGAGAGATATATGTAGGCAGGGCTCTGGTTTTACAGAGATGTATTGCTGACCTCATTTTGGATGAACGCCCCATTTGATGTTTTCTTTTACGATTTATATTAATTTTATTTATCTTAAACCTTCATGACACAATTTGAGTCAAAGATTGTACTTGATTACTGACTAAAGCAAATTGCGTAATTATTTTTTAATTGTTGTTGTAACTTTAACTTGCCCACAATCAAATAAATTTGATAAAATATAGAAACTCACTCAGGTGTATAGTATGAGTAAGGTCGTCTCCACAGGGACTGGCACATAAGTGTGTATTCAATAAATGCGTTGTTAGTTAATAAGATATAGTAATAAGACTACAATAATAAGTATAAGAAGAGAGAAGTAAATAATGAGTAGAGGGAATATTAGTTTAATAAGATAAGTATAAGAAGAGAGAAGTAAATAATGAGTAGAGGGAATATTAGTTTAATAAGATAAGTATAGAAGATAGAACATCAAATATCATATATATAAATATATAGTATAGGTACTAAGAAAAATAAAGAATTAAGAGATTACTTATTATAGCTAAAGATGATTGATAGTGATAAGTATTTAATAAGAGTAACTAGTTTAATAAGAGTAAGAACAAGAAGAGGAAGAAGTTAGATAGATAGAGAAAGACTTAGAAATTAGCGAATTATAATACACTAAGTATAAGAATAGGAGATATTAATGAGTGACGAGGTAGTAAGAGAAATTAAGAAGTATTTATATAACTATAAGATAGATTTTAATTATAGAATACTACTATAGATTTTAATTATAAGATAGATTTTAATTTTAGGCAAGATATTGTTATAGGATTAATACAATTAATTTATAGGTTTTTTATATGATTTTAATATTGCTATATAATTTTTATAGTTGATGTAACGAAATAATGGGTCCATTTAGTCGAAAACCTGAGAGGTGTTCGACCAAATTCCCCAAAGAGGGTTGAAATAAGCGATTTATATAGTTTTATTAGCTATTATATGATTTTTACATAGTTTATATATATTTATTTAGGCTAGAAAACGAAGATAACAGGGTACTTCTGCCGAACAACCATGAGGTGCTAGTCAGAATACCCGATAGAAGTCTATTTTTTTTTTGTATATTTTTATATGATTTTATAATAGGAAATCAAATTAAGAAGGGTAGTTTTGTCGAACGCCCGTGAGGTGTTTGACAGAATGCCCGTGACAAGTCGGGGTAGAATAGGTGTGTATATTTTTAATTTTTATAAAACTGGTAGATAGTAACTTATATCAATGGCGAAATATTTATCAAATTGGTGGATCTTTATTGGTAGATGTTCGATGAAATGCCCAAACGAAGTTGCGGTGACAATTTTTTATCGAAATGGATTAGATCAAAGATTAACAACTTGAGGCGAAGTAAACTATAAAACTCCTTGAAATTCCACAAAGACGAGCTCAGATTACCCGATTCTGCCCTGAATCGAAGATCGGCCGCCGCCTAGCCTCAGTATGCGTCTTCCCCTGCTCTTCTCTTCCCTGCTGGCATAGAATCAAGTACTCCTAGTGCTTCCTTGAAGCGTCCCAGAGTCATCCACAGCCACCGGCACTGTCACAACGCCATTGTCTTACTTTAAAGCTCCGAGAGGGATCCCTGCTTCTGGTGAAGGCTTAATTGTCAAAAGATACTCAAATTGGGGGCTTTCGGCCCCTTTTAATGGCCTGGGAGGGATCCCATAGGCCGTCCGATGGAGGGGGATGATCCTGGTGGTCCTCCCCTGCTATTGGATAGCCACTGGTCCTCCCTCACCGGCCAAAAACGGCCTCTGTCCAGGGGCGAAGTTGGACAGAAATGCACCTATAAGCGTCCAACGGCTGTGATTTAATTGCAGCTGTGGATCCTCTTATGGTGTACCCCCCTCCTGCCCCATCAAGAATGTATTTGGCTGGGGGTTAGGTTGGTAAGCCAGTCTAATGCTGCCCCGGAAAGGTTTCATTGGAATAAGCGGATAAGGTTTGCATCGTTGCCAGTGAATTCTGTGCAGTAATGGATCAGGTGAGCTGAATCCACCCGAGCTTGCCTGAACCCATTGTCACGATGGAATGTTTACTTTGTAACAAAAAGTTAATTCAGAAATTGACTTCTTCGCTTCGCGCCGTCGCTTCTCCGCTCCTGAAGTCAAGTGGATGCTTTCTTGCATTTTAGCAATTCTGCCATTTGCTCTTGCAACCGCTTAGACATTAGGAGATCGGCCTGATGAGGGCACACTGCGAGCCCCTATTTGCAAGGCATTGGAGTAGGTCTTTCATATATATATATAAATGATAATTATTAAAAACCCCAATTATGACATCTATTCTCTCTCACTTCACACCTCGGAGCGCATTTTTCTTATAGAGATAAAAGTGCTTTCACATCTTCTTAACCCAAGGAAAGAGGAGCTAAAAGGGGACTCATGGGAACAGATCCAGTGGAGACGAGGTGGGGCCTGTAGCTCCGAGGATTATAGCATGTGGCTATGAACCACGGTGTCGGGGGTTCAAATTCCTCCTCGCCCACAAACTAGGCAACATCTAGGGAGCTCAGTTGGTTGCTAGTTTGTGACGTGCCGCTGCTGCTTCTTCCCCGTCAAGAGATGTCTCTTTTTTATGCACATCCAAATACATAATACATAGCCAAACACAAAGGAACCGGTCTCTTCGGTTCTTGAAGTTCATTCACTGGCTTCTGGAAGGGCTGCGGTTCTGATTTATCAGAACAAAAGAAAGTAAGGTGCAAGGAGCGGGAGCAATGATTCATCAACTTAGGCGCAAGCAAGAAATGAAGATTCAGATTCATCATAAGAATGTTATGTTATTTTGAACATAAGAAGTCACAGCGAATGAAGAAAAAGTTATTGAGTGAAAAAAAAAGAAACTGCATCGAAATCTTCTTCTTCTTTGAAAGAAAGAAGGGAGAATGTCACGCCCCGTCAGCCACCACGTCAGCCTTCATCTTCGTCTGATTCACCCGCCAAGGTGCCTGCGATCCGCGTCAGCCTCTCGGGACCAATCACATCTTGAAAAAGAAAATAAAACAAGTTAATAAAGACGGTTAGATCTCATTTGTCCGATCTTCTTAAAGCAGATCGGGCGGACGAGATTATATTCGGCTCTTTAAAATGGCAGGAAACGATATGCGCTTTGGCCAAGTTGGCTTAAAGCCCATTCATTAAGTCTTCCTAAAGCTAAAAGGACCGCGGCCCGTCGACCTGCCGGATGATTCTAAAATATATATGGGATTTAAATCCCATATGGAAGATTTCTAAAAGATGAATCACTATATAAATTTTGGCAGAAATCATATAATGAAATTGAAACGGAGAATCTCCTCTGTACCGTGGGCATAGTTCTCCTCTTTGGGCTTGAGTGGGTCTCCCTTTAAACGTATGTGGCCGGCTAGGGCTTGCCTGTCGGGTTTGCTGCCCCTTGCCAGCCGTGGGGGGCTTGAGTGCCCTATTCGCTCGCCTGCTGTGTGGCTGGCTTGGGCGCTATGCACCTTGTTGGCTCCTTAGCCGGCCCATAAAAACCCTTATACATATATATTTCTTTTTTCTTCGTTAATTTTCTTTATTTCTTTATTCTCTTTATTTCTCCAATTTCGTTTTCTTTGCTGAAATAACATATATACATACTAAATAGAGCATTAGAAAATTAAAAATGTGTTAAACATATTTTTGTTAAGAAATTATTGTGTATGTTAAACATTTATAAAAAATGACATGAAAACATTTTTTTAACATTTGCTCTATTTAGTGCATGAAATGCAATACTTGTAAAATTGGAGAAAATACACATGAAATTATCCAAAAATGATATTAAAATAAGTATTTTTACATGACACTTTTTCGGTTTATTAATTATTAATACTATTTTGTTGTTTTAACACATATTGGGTTTATTAATTATTAGTACTATTAATACAGTTTTAACATACCCATTCTAACTGACTCGGGAGCACCTATGTTTGTGTAAAGATATGCTGATGTTAGTATCTTTCTGCCTTGATTTTTAATTTTTGTCAGCCCCCTTACCAATCTGTAAGAAATTACATGACACCAACTTAATATTAAAAAAAGTGATTTCTCTTTTATTCTTAATCATATGCAACATTTCTATTTTCGATGTTCTAAAAATGATTAGTTCATCTGAGCAAATCAGCTTATTTCATTAGTGATACACATTTTGGCAACTACTTTTATCAGGATTGGTTTAACCAGACAACTGGTTAAACCAATGTCTTTTTGATTTAATATTTACCCACCCTTACGAGTTTTGATTTCATTAGCAAAGCGCACCTAGTTCAATGTTTTTTAATTAATATTTTTTAGGTTTCAAGTTATTGTTTTTTGACCATGAACTCGCATTTAAACTAATTTTCATCGGATTCAGAGGCATAAAAAATGGAAACAAAAAATATACGACGAAAAAAGTCAGGCAATGTGTTCCTCCGAGGACGAAATATATAAGATTTTTAATCAATCGATTGTCGTAGTATCACATTAAGATAACAAAATCATAATTCCGAAATGGGAGAAATGGTTAATTGGACTAAAGATGGGCAATAAGTCCAGAATTACATATTATTTATAAAAGAAACTTAATCACAACTCTTTCTTTCATCGACGAATCAACCTTTCAGTTTGCTCAACGATGAAAAGCTGGAGAACTAAAAAGCGCTGAAATTTTTTTCTTCAGAGATTCTTCAGATCAAACCTAGTCAGACAAATTCACCAAATTTCGATTACGCTGAATATAATTAGCCACTTCAGGAATCCTCGCCAGGAAAAAAAATGATCAGACCTCAAAGTCCGACTTAAAAAGCGCTAAAAAATTGTTCCCCAGAGATCTTTCTGAGACCTAGTCAGACAAATTCACCAAATTCCGATTAAACAGTACATAATTAGCCAATCCAGGAATCCTCGCCAGAAAAAAAAACGATAAACTGTACATAAAACTTGTTAAGCATACAGATCGAACCTGGTCAACCATCAATTCACCAAACTCCGATTAAACTGTATATAATTAACCGATTCAGAAATCGCCGCCAGGCGAAAAAACGAAAATCACATCCCAAAAACGAGGGAATTCTCACCTTTCATTATCTTCCCCATAAATGAACAGTCAATCAGACGATCACCAACGCAAACCCGTCAGATCTCGTCCTCGTTGAGAAGCATGTTCGGAATCCCCTTGTCGATCGGGAACCGGCGACCGGACTCGGGGCAAACGAGAGCGCCCTTCTCGACATGGATCTCGAGAAGAGCGCGATGAAATCGGCGTAGAAACTCCTCCGAATCAAGCATGCTCGGATCGGCCTCCTCCGGTAGATCAACCACTCTGTGCTCTTCAGGAAGCGATCGAGCCGCCGAAACCAGCGCCTTCCAATCGATCCGACCGAAGATGTGCCGTAGAAAGTCCGCTTGGAAATCCGCCGCTCGCTCGGCCACGATCTCTGCCTCCAGCCTCAGCGGGTAGCCATTGACGACGCCCTTCACGTTGCACGCGAGCATGTTGTGCGTCAGCAGCCTCATCTCTCCTTCCTCGCGCTTCCCAAATCCTAACCCTAACTTCGCTCCGGAGGAGGACGACGATGAACCTCTCAGTCCCTAACCCTAACCCTAACTTCGCTCGTTGGAAGACGGCGAAGAACCTCTCAAACCCTAACCCTAACTTCGCTCCCGAAGAAAACGACGAAGAACCTCTCAAACCCTAACCCTATCTTTGCTCCGGAGGAAGACGACGAAGAACCTCTCACTGGTAGGGCCGTAGGGGTTTATGTCTTTATTTATAGGTTTTCTTTACCGTTGGTGTAAATAAATAAACCAAAAGAATTCCGCTTATTTGCATTTTTTTAAAATTGTGAAGTAAATAAATATGCTTTGTAGAGCCCATGATTTTAGGTGAGATTTATTGTTAGTGATTAATAACTGGAAGAAGAACATGATGTGTTAAGAGTAATCTCTTTTGAGAATTTGCTTGTTTATTGAGTTTTGAAATGAAAAAATACTCTTTATTGTGTAAAAGAGGAATTACTGATTCTTCGATGAATATTATTTACGATCAATAAGTGTCTCTATCAAAAGTTCAAGGTTATCTATAGAGCAAGATGCTAAATCAATAACACAATTACAAAAATATTTAAGATGAAACATTTCAATATGTAGTCTTCAATATTTCATCTAGTGGAAGAAGACTTTCCAATGAATCAACCTAGACGAATACACTGATTTTGTTGATCAACAGGAATTTTATTTATATTGAATGTCATCAAAATTGACTTTATTCACTTCCATCACTAAGATTAGAAAAACAGATATAGTAGCAACTAACATCAGTACATTATTAATTTAAGAAACTGGTGCATGAGCAATATGTCAGAACAAAGAAAAAAATATTTTGCAGTAATACCATGTTAGAGATGTTTAAACAATGGTCTATTCAAACTTTATAAAACAATTACTTGTAACATTTAGCTCTTTCTCAGAGATCAGGCAAAAGTGGATTTACAGGAAACTATGAAATGTTCAAAACCTTTCAAAAGACATTCTTAAAGCATATAGATGCTTGTTGGGGATTTTCCAAACATCAGATTTTTATTTTATGGAAAATTATATCACGATAACAGTATACTCAAGGAAACGGTACCCAGAAGATATATTTTCAAACTACAGTTCCCAAAATAATATGAGAAACCAAAAAACAGAAAGTAACACTATAGAAAATATTTTTTGGATCAATTCATTCACAACTCTAACATCCAAGGTAATTTGTGAGCTTTTTTTAAAAAAAAATTATATACCTTATACTGACTTTGTTAGTAAATAAAATTTTAGAATCCATTTAAAACATAAAAATGTTATAGGATGAAGGAATGTATGAATATAAAGTCTAATGCAATTTTTATTGAAAATTTTGGGGCAATCTTTTTGGGTGAAGATTTCTGACCACTATTCTATGACACACTTTATTGGATGTGAAATCCATGTTGAGGGTCATATTTTTCTATTCCGGGTGTCTCATGATTGAAATTAAAATTTAGAATTATGTTCAGTAATAACTAAGATAAAAGACTGCACTTCTGATTGAAAACTGGACAAAGGGTCTGAAACAATTATATTGGGATTCTTGAAGTCTTGTGGAAAGTTGAAGACTATAAAATCTTTGATTTGGCCTAGAAATAAAAAATATCACATCATGGAGATTATTTATACCCTTTGTTACTGGCGTGTTATTGGTCCAATTAGAGTAATATTTTGGACTGACTAATAAAACCATGAAAATTAAGCATTTCCCCATTCTTTCATGACAATGTTCGAACATAACTAAATATGGATAAAGAGTAATCAGTTTATAGTATGATTATGATGTAAAATAACATAGGAAAATATAATTTCAATCATGAAAAATTTTCATCTATGGACAAATGGATATGAGTGTAATACTTCTACCCTATTTTTTATAATATGTATACCTGATTTTATTTTGGGATGCCTATATATTTACACATTTAATAGCTTAATAAATATATAGAGAAATATTACTCAGTTATAAATACAATGAAAATTTATTATTAATTATTACCAATCCGTATAATTAAATATTATCGATGACTACAAATATTTAAAATTAAATATATATTATTTAAAAAATTCTATAAAATGAAAAAATTAAAATTAAAATAAATTTTATATTACAAAAAATCTTGAACTATCATTTTAAAACGCCATTTTAGGTTTTTCTAGAACTGGTACGTCTTCAACTCTTCTCATTGACTCATGTTCACTTGTACCACTAACTTCTCCGCTCCTAGTATGCGTCTCCAATCCTCCGTTGATACTTCCCGAGATAGCTCCTCCAATTGCAGTGTCTCAAGCTGGAAAAATCACCACAACAGTTTTTAGCTGTAGTTCACTTTGATTTTCTCCTTAAGTTCAGAAAATAATTGAATAATTTTTTTTTCGAAATTTGAGCTCACAAAATATAGGCTTCCATATATATTAAAATTGTTCTTATAAAAAATATCACAACTAATTTTCGTGTGTAGTGCTATAGAAGGTTCCAGAATATTTTATATTTTTTGCTGTCAAAAGTTTTGGAAATATTAAAGAATCATGTAATGTGGTGAGGTTCGTTACTCTAGATGCAATTGCAGAAACAAAGTTCAACTTCTAGAATTTACAGAAATTAGTAAATAAATTCAGAGTTTTTTGTAGAAAAATTCTTAGAAACGAGTATCAAATTTGACAATGAAGAAAAATTAAGTCGGAGTTTCCTCCAAAGAAGTTATTAGAAAATGAATTTCAACTTCGATAATGCAGAAAAAACTTGTGAAAAGAATTCAGTGTTTTTGTACACAAAATCTAATAAAAAATTTCAAAGATTTCTAAAAAATTGCATGACAGTTATTAAAAAACTCAAGTAAGAAATTCAGATTTAAAAAGTTCATATGTTTGTATGTCTAATAGTATGTTATTTAAATTATAAACATAATGATCGTTAATGTATCATGAGGGAACACAAAAATTTGATATTTATTATCAGTTTTTGAATGACAAAAAACTCACCTGAATTGATTCAAAATAGACTGATTTTAAGAAAATAATTAATTTAAATTCTTGAAATGTTATCGCTGCTCAGATTTTGAAATTGTTATAATAAATTATGAGTCTTAAGTTTTTATCTAATGAAAGAAAACAATCTACATATTTGAATATAAGAAATGTATATACGGATTAAATAAATTCAAGATGATTTATGAAAAAAATATTTCAAAATTTTGAAGATATACTGTTGCAGATAAGAATTCCTTGTAGAAGAACCTTTTTGGAACTGAATGCAAAAAAATCTTGATTTACCTGTGCAGTTATAGTAAGTCAATACGGAAATGAAATATGATAACAAAAGCTTAATTCAAGAATCGTTGAAAGAAACAAATCATATCAAACCATTTGTTTGAATCTTCAAATCAATAACTTCCTTTCAGTAGGATCTTTCAGGAACAATCTTTTTTCTATCATTAGGAAGAAATCTATGGGTGTCTTGTTTCCTTTTTACTACCCAAAGTGAAAGATTTCATAGCTTTGTTCATCCCAGCACTCATTTCTTCAACACCCAGAAGGAGACACATTGTCAAGTCCCGAATCACAAAAAGCAATGACAACCAAGAGCAAGAACACCAAGTTCCAAATTGCCAAAGCAAAACATACAGTGCTAAATCTCGTCTAATTCAAGCATGGTCATCTTTTGGTCCTGTTGAGGAAGAGTTCTATCTCCTTTGTGGGCCATTTTTCAATTTTTACTTCCACTTTAGCATCATTCAAATCATATAAATTGTTTCACCTCGTACTTAACACGAAAATTTTAAAGGGCCCGTCGCTAGTACTTTAAAAGTGATGATTACCCTTTAAGGCCTTGTGCCTTATCAAGCATTCAAAAAGATATGTGATTCAATAAATAAATATAATTCACTGACTCAATGAAAACTGCTACCTCAAAATAACGCTAGTTGATAAATAATAAATTAGGGTTCCTTTACATCGTTCAAGGCCTTTGATTGATACATAAATATTTATAACTTTCCTATGAGAAAATCACAAATAAGGTTGAATCCCCAGGGATAAAGTATTTAATAAGTGAATTGTAAATCAACCTGAAGTTGGCATGGCATGGGGAGTCATGGGGACTGATATTCCAACAAGTGGGGTATCATGGGGAGTATTGATGATTTTACCATTGCTGATGGGAATTGAGACATCGCCAATTGATAATCTCAAATTTAGGGGTTTAATTAGTCGTTGGTAATTGAGATTATTCAATAAAAATATATTTAACCGTACTTAAGAATACTTAGTTAGCAATGAGTACAGGTCATCTCCATAGGGAACCATGATTAAGGAATTAATCATATTGTGATAATTTCTTATGATAGTGATGATTAACGAGAGGAGTTGAAGACAAGAGTAGAGAATATGAGCTCGTGATATCATGTAAAATGATGTAAGTTATATGTTAATTTTAATCATGAGTAAGTAAATATGAAGAATACGAAGATGGTAGAGAGTGTGATCAATCATAGTGGCTGAATGTGGAATGGTGTGATGGAGAGGATAGAGAGACGAGATAAGATAATATAAAGGAGTAAATTATGAGTGAAGATATGATGAAGAACAATAATTAAGCGAATTATGATGTCAAAAAGGTAAACAATGCAAGGCAAAGACACTTACCTTAGATCCTTATGTCCCGCTAGGATCACGGTGATTTACGAGTGCCAGTAAGTTCTCCGTCTTCTCTAGTGCTTCTTACCACACACCCAACACACCAAGAACACACTTGATGGATCTCAAAACTCACTATCTTTCAATATGCCCACACAAGTACAAAGCAATGTCAAGATAAATTTTACAATGATCTAGGCCTCTATTTATAAATCAGAAGGTATAGATGGAAAGAGGAAGCGAAGACGAAGCAATGCTGAAAGTTTCAGCTAATCAGAATTGTAGATCAAAAGTCATGGCCGTTTGAAGTTGAGCCAATCCTAGACCTTGATTTTTTTTCTCTCCTTGTCAACATCCTCATTTTCTGTTTCCGTTTAAATGTAAAGTCGCATAGTATTCCACGTCTCCTCGCCTTCCGTGCATGCACTTTTCGGAGTCCACATGTACTTGTAAAAGGGCAAAAAAGAAATGAAAGGACACGCCATGTCGCCTCTCTTTCTCTCTCTCTCTCTCACTTTTTATTTCTTCAGCATAGGATATGAGCATGCCACGTGTACACGCCTGGGCCACATGTACACGTGGTGCCCCGTCGCCCTGCGTAGGATCAAAAGAGAAAAAAATGAAAGTGCAATTTTGTCATTTTTGCATCGTCAACATGCACATTTATTGCAAAAAATGGGCATCTTTTTTTATTCATCCACGTCACATCTGCACAAAAATGATTCATTAGTCATAATTGCAATCATTGGTTTGCGAATCGCAAAGCGATGATATCTTGGCTAATGATGGCGTAGGAAAAACTCAACAAACATGTACTTAATTTCCAATGATATCCTGGCTAACCTTAGATCCCTACATTTTTCGCCAAAGGGATAACCAAGCGATGATATTATAGAAAAAATGATATTATAGAAACAATTCACCAGTTGTTGGCCAAGGGACTAAATACAACAACGGTTTTAGATTTAAATCATGTCAAGATACAACGGGCCATAAAGGGGGAGAGCAACAAATACTAATTCAGGGCACATGGAAAGATTTCCCAAAAATTTGTATATTCCTGAAAATTTTTATCCAATGCGATACATGCATATTTGGTTGATTTTGATCTTCCATAAAAGGGAACAATCAAGTGAGGTATGAGTGAATGTGAAATTAAGTACCTGTTTGTTGATTTTAAAGCAGATCTATAATTCAGATTTCTTGCAATGATATGTGATTCATGAACTAAGGAAGCTGGAAAAATCATATTGAACATATATGATCAAACCATATTTAATTGAGGATAGGCACAATCAAAATCGTCTAAGAATGACAGTTTCAGTTCCCAAGTTCAACAATATCAGTGAACATCATGTTTATGAGACATAGGAGCTTGAATTCTCTAATACCAGGAATAATTTCATATCGCGAGAGGAGAGAGAGACATAATAGATGAATTTGATGAGTACTTGATTAGCCCGGATATTAACTAAAACTTTTATTAGTAAATTATGTGTAACATATGTCCGTACAATGGTTCACTATATAGTATGACATTTGCGTAATACAGATTGAATAATTTATAAAACGCAACTATTTTATTTTTTGGAAATCAGGATGTTTATAAAATCTGCATACCTCACTTTTGTATAGTCGGTGTTACTTTATATGTGGGCTTCATTTTATACGTATCCAGAATACATTTTCATGAGTCATTTACTTTAGATATTTAAAAAAAAAATTTAATGAAAAAATATTTTACTTGATATTATAAATCATTAATAGGTAACATTATGGTATTCACATCCTGATTTACTTGATATTATAAATATTTTACTTGATATTATAAATCATTAATAGGTAACTATTATGGTATTAATAGGTAACATTATGGCTTTATACGTGTGTTATCAATCCTAAAATGATTAAATCTATTTTAGAGTTTTTTTCTAAAATTTGTGATCTTTAAGTATCTTTATGGATTTTTCAGGTGTCAAATTATGAATGAAAATAATTTTTTGAGTCAGAATATAATTTTTCCAAAACGTTTTCACATTATATTCATCAACATGTGATCTTTCCAATCCTGAATATATCTATTCATATTTTTGGGTTTTATATTTTATTTTATATGAAATATATATGTAATTTTAGGTTTTATTTCTGCCGTGCCACATGTTGCTGTTTTATTCATTGAACAGAAAGCAGTAGATTATAACTGCTAATGATTGTCGACAACCAATCATCAAATTACACATTTATGTTCGAGTGATTGGCTTACGTCAATCAATAGACATAAATTTTATGCCATCACAATTAACGATTCCATAAAGGCATATATTGCTAATTGTTTTACTACATATGATGATGTGGCCGAATAAAAAAAGGCATGTTTTTTGCAATAAATGTGATGTGGAGATTGAGGAGGCATAAAATTGAAAATGCATTAATTAAATATTAGTCTCTCCTTTGACTGGTCAACAATAAACGCACCTAATGATGTGTCAGCGACACATGGCTCCAAGTGTACATGTGGAATGCAAGTATACACGTGGGAATCTTAAGAAAGCATGTTGACATGGCACACACTGATCCACCCGCACGTTAGATACCTTTTAATCTAATATTATTATTATCTTAATATACCATTATTCCTTTATTTAGTCTTTTTAGGAAGTGCCACGTGGCACCACATGAGCCGTCGAGGATGATGCCGGTAAATCTGCGCCAGTTATTTCATTCAATGCAATGATAAAGAAAAAACCCTAGAAAATGACATGGCGAGGACGGAGAAATCTTTGGATTAAAATCAATGGCTAGGAATCCTCCAACTTCAAGGCTTGCTATCTTATGATACAAAACGCTGATCCTGGAGTGGCAAGTTGAATGAAAGGGAGGTTTAGAAGGTCAGTAGAAATTCCCTGAGCACCTGAAGGTTAGTCTATTGCCTTATATTGGTTTTTCCAACACAAAATTAGGTGAATCATTTCCATTTCATTATCACCATCCACCATACTCCATTATCATTCATCATAATCTACCAACTATGTCACTTATCATCTATGCCATCATTTACTCGGTGTCTTGAGTGCATGGATAAGGTCAACAGAGAAGTGGGAGGATGATTTGCGTAAAAAGTTGGACAATCTCGACGAAACATAGGGATCTAAGATTAGTCTATTGGCTTACATTTGTTTATCCAATACAGACTTAGGTGAATCATATCCATTTCATTAGCACCATCAACCATCATTGATGCAGGACACTCGAGGATGACGCTGGAGAACTAGATGAATGGATGCTGATGACTAAGGGAGATGGGGATGACGACGACGGGTGGAAGTTGCAGGAAGGGTTGCGGGTAAGGTGGGATAAACAGACCACAAATCTACACGATCGATTTCGAAAACGTAAAGCTGATGAAATAATGGTGGTGCAGCCCCTTTCCTCGTCGAGGGCGGGAGTACTGTCTTCAACCACCGCGACGATGCTTAAGCACCAAATCCAATACCTTCAAATTGCGTCCGTGGGGAAAACTTACGAGAAGACCTAATCCACTATTCGTTGAAATTCCAAGAAATCAAAGCAAATCCGATGGCGGTGGACGAATTCTCGAGGAATACTGGACGGAGAACACTCGACACCAAAGAGTTCAGGTGTACCTCGGCACCGGGTCGTGACGTGATGAGGCTGTGGGAAATTCAGGTCGTGACCTGACTCGGCGATCCAGGCGTTGAAAGGCCCACCAGACGAAATATCTGGACGTTCTTGGCGTTGAGCGACCCTGGCAATGAGACGTGCAGACTAAGCCTAGTTGCTCAGTGGCCGGAGTGCTTGGGCGTGGGGCGTCGTTGGTGGGACGATTGATGTGCGCTTCGACAGGGTGTCACGGATCCAACTACGCGGTCAGTTGGCGGGGAGTCAAGGGGGAAGTTTCCGCCTTGCGGGGTTCGGGGCAGCGCCCCGAAACCTAAACGGTATGCACCGTGGCAAGTAGCTTCGATTGCATTCGGAAGCGCGATAAGTAGTTTCGAGGGCGTTCGGAGGTGTGGGCGGCCGGGCGCACGACGTGCGGGGGTAGTTGGGCGCACGGCGTGCGCGGGCGCTTGTGTGTGCGGGCGCTGGCGTGCGCTGGCCCCGGTGAGCGCTGGCGTACTTGGGTGCTAAGCGCGGGCGGCCCTGAGCAGGGCGGCTGACGCTGGATGCTTGGCGTGGGCGGCCTGAGAGGGGCAGCCGACGCTGGGCGTCCTGGTGCTGGAGGGAGAGAGAGAAGGAAAGAAAGAGAGAGGGAAAGGAGAGAGAAAGGAAGGAAGAGAGAAAGAAATGAAGAGAGAAAGGAGGGTGGGTGGTAACCGGCGGTGGCGACGAGGGCCTCGACGGCGGAAGCGATCTGAGGAGAAGGGGAGGCTAGGGCAAATCCTCCAAGAAGAGTTAACCGAAACTCAATTCCTGAATCATGACTTGCCTAACTGTTTCTTGGAACATTGGCCTATACTTATAGGCCTTGGAGGAAAGAGAAAATACAGTTAATAAAAATAAAAATAAAGACGAGTGACGTCAAGGGGCAGTTCTTGATCTGTCTTTGGTGACGTGTCAGGACGCGTGAAGGGGCATGCGTGGGTGGAGGCGTGCCTGATGCTGGTGTGTTGACTTGGTCTGGTGACGATGGCGGCATGTCCTTAGCAGTAGCGTTGACTTCGGATGACGGTGGCGGCGTGTCCGGTGTCGATGCGTTGATGTCATGGCCACCAATCATCCATTACTATTCATCATAATCTACCAACTTATTGCTTATCATCTACACCATCATGATCTTGTCCTATGTTTTCCTTTCTCTTTACCAAATAAACCCTAAACCAATATCTTCATCCATATTCTCTATATGTCTTCATCCATTCTACATTCTCATTTCAATCCACTCTATTCTTGTCAACTTAACTATTCTCTTTCATTAGCAGTGATGTCTTCATCTAGCACCTAACACCTCTCCTCTAACCTCACCATTTCCATCACAATGCGACCTCTTATGATTGCCGTATCCCTTATCATCTATCTGAATCACTACCTAGAGATAGTCAAATCCTTAATTTCTAATCCTTGTAGAGATGATCTGTAATCATCTACTATCTAGTAGATTTAGGTGAGTATAGTTTAGTATGATTTATAGTTTTATTGATTAAATTCAAACAAACAACACATAACTTTTACCCTTAGTGACACTCAAATAAATTTATATATTTAATTTTAACGCATATCCATTTTAAATTAAACCATTTTAACCTTCACTTCTTGTAATCATTTTCTCGTACTCTACACTGAAAGTTTCCATTGTTTAACACCATTTCTTACTTGTGCCTACATGAAATATATTACTTTACAAGAAAATGAAACAAGGAAAGATAATGTTACAAAAGTTTTCTTAAAATTTTCTATGAATATAAAATTGACATTTATGAGTACCTGTACAAAATAAAACAAGAAGATACCACAAGTGTCTGTTTTTTAGAGTCCCTTATATTGTTGCTAATAGGTCTTAGCATAATCAAGACCAATATAGATGATCTGCACAAACAAAAACAAAAGACGCATTGTTACCTTTGTTTCACTATTATATTTCACTAATCTTCTTTATCGAAAGCACAAGGTGATCTATTGAGACCCAGATAATTAACATTGTGCGCACCTTGTGCTTTTGATAAAGCATGTTTGAAACACAATACAAGATTAAAAAATCAGAATGGCTGTGGAACACACATAGGGAAACTACATCTAGTGGAATTTGAATGCAAATGAATGTCACAACATTCTATAAAAACTCTCATTATTTAATTACAATTTTTTCTTTATCGCGGCAGAGGATTGTCAGTAATCTTTGATAAATGGGATTTGGTTCAACACTAGAAATGAAGGCAGGAAAGATAATGTAGCAGAATGGTTCTCAAAATTTTCATATCGATATAGAACGTCATGTCGGAGTGGCTACACTGAATGATACACGATGATGAGGGAATTCTCCATTTTTCATGGTCATGTTCGTTGTCTCTCGGTGGTAAGTCTTAGAAGGGGTTCGAAACCAACGTAGCCAGTTTGGATAGTTAGCATTCGAAACCAAGCGCTCACCACAGATTTTACATCCAACGACCTACATTGTATTTACAGAAAGCAAAGTCTCGGAGGGCTTCATCTGAAGATCCACCCAGCTAGCATGCGCCCCCCTTGGTACGCTCGTGTGAACGTAAATTGATCGGTTGACATCATGGGGGACGCAAGGAGGGTCAATTCATGAATTAAGCTAAATAACGATGCAAATTATTTCCTCACCAGGGGAACATGCACAGTATGTAGGGGCTGGTTGATTATATATTTCTCCTCATCGAGCGTAATACATTCGGAGGGTACAGCAGGCGAGGTCGAATAAAAGAAAAGCGACCTATCGTGTGAGCCATATGTTCGCAGACTCCCAGCCACGAGAAAGCTTTCCCCCATGCCGATATTCTCCGTGCACAGGGATGAGGGGAAAACACTGAAGAAGTGAAGATGCACAACGCGTGACGTAAACCTGTTCTTTTTGCAGCCCTCGTTTTGTCGGCTCTCAAGGTTAGCCAGACACCAAGTCGGTAGGGATGGCAGCCAAACCATAACTCCCATAACCATCTAGCGAAGACCACAATGTTAAGCCAAAAGAATGGCTGTCGATGAGAGAGACTAGTTGAGAGAGAAGGCACACAATCGGGCCGGACCTTCTCTCTCTCTCTCTCTCTCTCGTTCGCTACACCCAGAGCCTGCCCTATAAGCTGGAGCGAGAAAACACAACGTCAATCTGCAGCGCATTGAAAATGCCAACCGGTTCTATGACTAGTAAACACAAGATATTCACATTCTTCCCCGTACCGTCGACCTGGGCGCGAAAGAAAGACTTAAAGAACTGAGAGGAAAAGGCGCGAATAGACACTGGGCTTGGCCCTTGACATGCATCCAACACAAAAGGTTGGTGGGTTATACAGGCCTTGACATGTATGAAGACATCATAACGATCATTCATCTTCTTCATTGTAGTTGAAAAGGAGTCAAAAACTCGCCAAATGACAAGGTGCTGATGTGGACCAATAGAGACTTTATTAAAGAGTAGCTAGTATAAAAATGTCCACGTACCCCTTATATTTCTTATGAGAATAGTTGCTAAGATTAAATATAAGTTTAAACATTTTTATAGGTTTCAACATCAGTAGGATTAAATAGATAGGGACACATGTAGACAAGATCTAAATGTTACAGTTTGTTTGATCATATCCATTTTAACTTGTTATAAAGGCTACGGATATAGCAGAATATCATTATATTTTATAACTATCACATTAGAGTACAAATACAAAAAATGTAATCCACTGAAGTTACTTATAAATAAAGATCTTGATCATTCATCTTCTTCTTCCTCCTCCTCTCATTTATTCTTGTTCTGGAGAGGTTACAAACTCTTTCATGGTATCACAGTGCAAGGCAGAGACCAACATGGCTGGAGAAAGTTCTTTGACCATCACTCCTGCAGGGTCAACTGATGAGATAAGTGCAGCAACTGCTGGACAAGTACCAGTTTCAATTCATTCAGGAATTATAATCAACCCACAGCGGAGTAGCAGCATAGATGTAAAAAAATGCAAAGCTGAGTAGCGGCAATGATTAAATAAAGTTTATAAAAAGGATTTCTCCTCCAATTCCAACTGAATATGCCTAAGGAAACCTGATCGAAAACTGAGAATTGAAGAAGTGGTGGAGAACACATCAGCACAATTTTATACGTGAATCTTGCAATCTCGTCAAATCTCATAAATTACCTTTTTCCTCCACTAATCATACATCTAAAAAATGTCTTGAAGTTATCAACTCTGACTTGGGGGGACCTTCACATGTTATTTCACATTCTGGTTTTTCTTATTATATTGTATCTATTGACCATTTAATAAAGCACACATGGCTTTATCCTCTTAAAAAGAAACACAATGTTCTATAGACTTTTACTGAATTTCAGAACACAGAAGAGAATCGACTTAATTCTAAAATAAATTACTTTCAATCAGATTGGGGAGGAGAATATCAATCTCTCCACTCCCATTTGAACTCAAGGGGAATTGTTCATGGGGTATCTTGTCCTCATACCCCTAAAAAAAATGGCACTGCTGAAAGATATTATCGACATTTAATTAAAACATCTAACACATTATTAAATCATGCTCATATGCCTTAAAGTTTTTGGGATGAAGCAGTTCATACATCTGTTTTTCTTATAAATCATTTAAGTACACCAGTACTTGACAACAAGTCACTCTATCAAGTTTGGTTTCAAAATTTGCCTGATTATTCTTTCCTAACAACCTTCGGTTGTTTATACTATCCTTATTTGAAACCTTATGCTGGTAACAAACTTGAAGCCAGATCAGAGAGATATATCTTCTTGGGATATAGCTCAATCCACATTGGATAGAGATGTCTTTCTCTCCATTCAGGTGAATTTTTATTCTCACTTCATGTAGTTTTTATGAAAATTCTTATCAATTTTTATCCAATCATTACAACAATACATGAGGAATATTGGGTTCTCACCCAAATAAATCATGTGATTTTGTTACATATCCCCTCTCTAAGTATAACAATGCATAGTAAAAAATTACATTTACACCAATTCCATTTTTAACGTCACTAACTGATCATATTCATAACAAATTTGATCGGGCGCTTCCTGATCCATCTGAAGTTTCCCATACATGCTCTTCTAACGAGTCCCTTCCAGTCAATAGTACAAACAAAAACTATCCACTGTTCTAATTGAAAAATGTCCTGATATTGTAATGACCTTCGATCATACTCCTGAATCAGGTGTTATCTTGAAAACTAAATGTCTTGAAGATATATATGAAAAAGAGAATACATATATCTTAGTCAGTCAACGACAAGATCCTGCAATCTCTAAACAATTATTTAATTGTTGAAATAGATATCCGATTCCACAACGCTTGACATCTGAACCCAATAACGTGCTTCATTTACTACTACATTTAAAGATGAAAATTGGATGCAGGCTATGACATCTGAATTTAATGCTCTCATGTCAAACAATACTTGGGATCTCGTACTAGAAAATCCTAATTTTCACATAACTGTGTGCTAGTGGGTCTATAAGCTAAAATATAAACCCACAGGTGATATAGATAAGTATAAAGCTATGTATGTTGCAAAAGGATATAATCAGTAATAGGGTTTTAATGAAACATTTAGCCCGATTATTAAACATACCACTACTTATCTAATGTTATCCATATTAATTAGCAAAACTTTGAAGATACATCAACTTGATGTATATAATGTATTTCTCGCGTGATGTTGCTGTCGCGCCCCGAACCCCTGCTTTGTTTCCTGAGCATCACATCTCCTGAGCCATGACTCCGCCACAAGTCGAGCGACACAGTTCCCGTCTCCGACACATCTCCACCGAATCCGCCCGCCCGGCTCTTGCACCGACCAGTATTTACACTTTGGGACGACGCCACCAAAGAGGTACATCACTCCCTTAGCTTGCCAAGTTAATTTACTTTTCATATACTTTTCAGCTAGACTCCATTGTGCTCAGGTCAGAATAGGTGAGAGGATAAACTACCACAAGAGATTTTACTCGAGTGACTTCTAAGGTATGGGCCAAGCCTGTACGTTACGTGTGAGTGCCAACAAACTTAGTCCGCTTGGTGCGGTAGTCATCATCGTCGCTCTGACGAGGGTCAGGAAGTCATCGGCATCATCTCTGGTCTCTCACCTCGGAGCTTGGAGCTCAACGAAACCCCACAAGTCAGGGCCTGCACGTACTCCCACCTAGGACATCGCATCACGTCATTACATCTCCATAGGTTATTACCCATCAAACGATGTCATCGACGACGTTCGACATCAATGTATCTCTAAGCTCACTCTCTTTCAAAATGCTTCAAGAGAAGTAAGCAAGTGAATAATGACTTTTGTAGCAAAATGCACCCAATTTTTTTAGATTCAACAACATGGATGTAAATAAACAATAGAGTGAGCCTAGGTTGCCTGTTGTAACAAACAATGGTGTGTCTGCAAGACATCATTATGGAACAGGCTGATTTGTGGTCCATGCCTACGTTGTGCAATGATGGCCTTTAGGTGGCCTGCAATGGTCTAATGGATATTTGTTACTTCCAACAAATATGATATAAAGTCATTATATACTCCTTTCGCAAAAAATTCTTCCACATTGGGTTAATACTTTGCATTTCTTTGCAGGTACACATGGAAGAATGTGAGCTATTCAAAGATCTAAATTTGAAGGCTTGTTTGAAGACCCAATCAAACAAAATCTACATAAAAAATGATCCAATATGAAATTAGGGATATCAGAAGTATCATAATGTTGGAAAGAGAAAGTGGGAGTGGCTTACCTTTTCCCATGATAAGACTGATGGATATTACGTGGCCACCAGGCCAAATCACACCACCATGTTTATTAAGTTTATTGAGTAAAATATTAGATTTATATATTAATACAATGTGATGTTTATAACGAAGTCTATGAATACCTGCAATGACATAGTGAATTATGATGATATCATAATACATAGATGACTAGTCTTTAAATATGTATTCTAAAAACTCCTATTTGATGCATAGCCAGGATGGGCATCAAATCATCCCGATAGAATAGCACAAACTGATCCTGCTTATATGATAAATATAGCTTATCTTATGGCTATTAGTATGGCCACGCCATGGACAAATAGTGGGTGCTCTTTGGAGAAAGAGCTCACTGAATTGATCTATATGAATCTCTGAACGTCAATCAGGTTGATTCATGTCATGGCTTTATAAATGATCCATTGAATTGAGACACTACTAACATCTTGTGAATTAATGATCACATTTTGACTACGGCTTATGTGCCTATAATCATGGGATTCAAACAAGTCATAGCTCAGATGTATTAAGAAGTGTAGGGAGATGATTAAGTGGTCAAGATGGGATCATACATCCTCATTATAAGAAGAGATTGACTCAAGGAACAGGATGTAGTAAATCCCTGGCCAGGGTAGTGACAATATTGTGGAACACATTCTCTAATGATCTCCATTACACATTACTACTAATCAAATGACAGATTAAGGTTACGATCAACCATACCCTAAGTCATTCAAGAGTCTCACGCGGATGATGGATTATAAGTATACGGGAACCAGTGATGGTAAAGGTTCCATGAGAGAGTTCAAACACTACTCAGTATCTTCTAAAGCACGAGGTATAACTTGACACCCCAAGGGCTAAAAATTTAACCTATCAATTGGGTTAAGTAGATCCTTAGTTAGTTAATCTATATGTTGATATAATTAATTAATAAAGTTGGTTGATAATTGTTATTGGCCACTCAAGTTATTAACTAGATTGTACATTGGCCTAGTCGGTCACACGCATAAAATCATAGGGTCATTGGTGAATATAGACTTAAGTAAAATATTGATAAGGTCAAATAAGGGTAGTCATTTTCATGCATTATTCATCCTAACTGACCTAAAATTTAATTCAACACTACCAAAAAACTATTATTTTGCATAATAATAAGATCATGCCTTCCATTTTTTCCAATGATTAAAAAGCTAAATTGTTCTACTCAATTGAAGTTTCCATCAATGCTCTGACATGTATTTTACCAATTTAAATAGTTTGTGATTTATAATTAAGAGGATTTCACGGATATTTCTAAACCCAACTAAACTCAATGAGTCAAGTGGTATATGAATCTAACAACTTCCCTAGTATGCTGACTTTTCAGGTCAAAGTTTGACTTTCGGTGGTCATAAAATTACAAAATTTTATGAGGAAGTCAGTACATGAGTCTTGAGGCTTGGGACAAAGTTTCATGCTAATCTGTAGAGCTGACTCAACCGATAGGCTTGTTGTGAAGGAGCTTGAAGAAAACCTTCTAGAAGGTCCTTGGAGGCTTGGAGGATGATCAAGACATCTGAGGACTCCCGCTGGCATTTATTGTTTGGAGGAAGCCCAGGGTCGAGATCTAGTGCAGGATTCATGAGGTGGAAACCATCCATCCATCCATTCTAGCGCAAATCCAAGGGCTAGGGATGATTTGTAACTAACCCTAGCCAACTTGTTCTTTTCCCTCTAAATTCGACCTGGATGGAAAGAATCTGATTGGTTGGGGTCTCATCACCTGGATTGAGTCCTCAAGAACTCAATCCTGGACGTTCATCCATGATCCAACCCCTATAAAAGGGCCCCCCTCACCCTCCTTGAGGACATCCAAGAATTGAGTATTGTTTTGTTCCACTTTCTCCATCTGTCGAGCTTGTTCCTGGGTCCATCTTCATCCTGAAGGTGCAAGGAGTTTTCTGCGAGCGTCCTGGATCTTGAAGCATGTTTGTAGAAAGCTGAAGAGATCACCTTGGGGCCCTTGGTTGTGACAAAAAAGGTTCCTCTCTTCCTCTCATTCTACCTCCTCCCAGTCTTTTCCTTAACTTCTTGGCTATAACATAGGCAGATAGCAACGTCCTAGGCTTTCCAATGCCTACTCACGTGTGACAAAATGACTTCTGGAACTCCAGTTATTGTTGTTTTGATCCATTGCACGTGAGAGCACCTCCACTGGCGCAACGAGCGGCGAAGCGCCGAAGCGCAGCACACAAGTGGGTATTCCCGCCCACACAATCAGTGGCAGAATGCCCAAAGACCGTGCGCACACCTATCCCTTCACTCAAATTGTCGGGAATCGTTCACGAACTGAGTTAACTCAGTTCAGTAATGATTCGAACAACTCTCTCTCTCATCTGGTTCAATGACTCTGAACTGGATAAGTGAATTACAATCCTATTTACTTCAGAATTTTTTATCTCTTTCTGGAGAATAAAAATTTTATAAAAAATCTCAAAAATCATTCTCAGTCTAGGTTCTTTATGGAAAATTTCTATACCTAGTAAAAATAGTATGCATGTTTTTTTTTTAAATAACCCCTTTTAATGAATAAAAACCATATCAAATAGTTATAAAATCCTTGAACTTAAAGTTCAAATTGAAATTCATCTTAACTAGCTACATAGCTCCCTATGGGATCGACCCTTACTAAGTACTACTAGTAAGGTGATAAATTTGTTGATTGGTTCCTTACTAACTTTTCAAACGACCTAGTGAGTGCTATTCTCATCATCAACTTTGGACCCCTACTTAGGACTAATCAAATATAAATAGGGAAGGGGCACTTGTTTGAAGCACCTAGCCACCCGAAATTGAGAGCCCCCTTTCTACACTGTGCTCTCTTCTCTACTCAACCAAGGAGAGTGTTTTAATGGTGAAAAGAGCTTCATGATTTTCAAGGATAGTTGATAAACATAATTTTGTGGTAAATTTATCAGGCATTTGGCATTAATCATGTCATCATTTAGCAAATATAATACCACTAAATGATGAAAATAAGGATGAGTTCTATATTTATTATTCAAAGTATGAATTTCTTTACTAACCCCACTTGATTCAGTGAATCAAGTGGATTGGATCTCATCTTTATTTAAATGAGTACAGACATCGAGATAAGTAGAAGTGATGAACATGGATGAAGACCCAATAAGGAGTGCGCCTGGATCAAGCAGATGGCCTATTAGGAGTCTAATGAACCCCATATTCTCAATTGCTGACAATCAGACATTTAGATCAATCCTGACCGTCCAGGAGACCCAAGGGCAGAGGAGAGAGAACCGGCCCTATAAATACTCTCTTAAGAACATTTTTTAGGTTGTCTAGAACTTTCTTCTTGAACGAAGTTGATGCCTTGAATGAGTAGAAGTTCTGTAGACCCTCCGTTATTGATGAACAATTGAGTTGAGTGATAGAGCAAAGCTGAGAAGAAATCTGAGATAGAAGATCACATCCTAGTCGTGAAGGGGAGTGACACAAGGTATGTGTGATTGATCAGATTTTCAGTAATTGTTTAATCATTCTTTAAGACATGTCCCAGTTCGGTTGGAAAGCACAGATCTATAGCTTTCCAATGCATCCAATAGGATATGTTTAGCATCTGTGTTGGCCAAATTACAGGCATTTTCATTTGGCCCCATCGCCGTTGTAGACCGCCCACAATGTCCCTCTACCGGTGCTTAGCCGTGCACCATTTCTGCACACACCCGCGCACAACCGCATCCTTCTGGCAGATCTAGGACTTAGTCAAATTTTGACTAAGTGCAGATCCGGCCCGATATCCGCGCCCGATAGGTAGCGCCGGCCCGCCCTACGAAAATCAGCCGTGCACAATCAGCGCACGGCCCCGCACACACAAGGAGGCTCAATACTTCCGCACAACTGCTACCTGTGCAAGGTAAAAGCTGTGCATTAAAAGGTTTATTTAAACAAATAAAATTTGTATTCACATTTTCTTAGTTAAAATCTTAAAAAAAATTATTAAATTAAATTATAAAAATTAGACAAAAGAGATTGAATTGAAAGAAGAATTAAGAGAGTTACCTGCTCCTCATGGTTCGACCCCTTACTTGCCCTAGGCTTCTGAGGTTAATAAATTTGTTGACTATCTCAAATCCTCACATGATAAGTGATAAGCCGAAAAATCACATAAAATTACGTGGTCGTTGCGCTTTTTAGACTTATGCAATAAATTTATAATTCCCTTAGTTACTAAATAAGAATATAGAGCAAGCAAGGGTCGATCCATGAGAGGCAACAATTCAGAATTTTCAAACAATTTTTATGAATCAAGTCAAGTAATTTTGAATTTTGCAATATTTAATTCAATTAATATTAAATAATATTCTTAAAATAATCAAAATTAAGTAAAACTTAATTTTGATTTCGGTCAGATAATTCCAGATAAGAATATTATTATTATTTTAAGCTCATAAAAATATAAATTATTAATTTCCCAATTTAATAAAATTTATAATAATTTTCAGAATTAAAATTGGGAAATTAATAATCAAGAAAGTGATTTTTGAATTGGAGTTCAAAATGGATGAATTTTCGGTTCAAATTTTATTTTTGGGTTTTTTATATATTAAATTAAATTCCTAAACAATAAAAACCGAAATCTAGAGAGAGAATAACCTAGAGAGAGAAAGTGAAGAAATTGGGGAAAGCCCCAATTTCGACCCTAAATTAAAAATGTAATGAAGCATAAATGTCCTAAAATGATTAAGAATTAATTATCAAAAGTCAGATCTCGAATCCAAATCAAAAAGAAGTGCTGATGCATTCAAAACATGAATCTAGGGCATGTACATTTCGCCCATGCCAAGGCGTTTTCGAATCGTTCTAGAAGATGATCAAATACAATTCAGAAACTTACAAATTTGATAAAGAGATCCAGATCTGACGACTTCCAGAATGCCTCCTGTGTCCTTCCTGGCCAATTGCTTGGGGAGAGCCTCCAAAAGTGAATTTCGCCTTTTTTCTGACCTCTATTTAAATATCCAACCGTCCAGATTGTAGAGGAGGAAAAGACGAACCTGCCCTCAAAATTTCAGCCCAATCGGAGTTGTAGATCTCAAGATATCGTAGTTTTAGTGAGATCAAATGTGGGCCGTTGGATCTCTTTTATTTTCTCTAAAAAATCGTAATTTCCTATTGGCTGGGCTTGATTTTCTCGCTTTCCGTGTTTCGGGACACGTGCACCCTCGTTGTCCGCGTCGGCCGCACTTTTTCGCTGCTTTTTAAGAAAACAGAAAAGGACAAAATAGTGCTTTTCCTGACTTTTCTATCTTCTCTCTCTTCCGCCTTTGTTTTCTCTCTCCTCTCTAGCCGCTCTTTCTGACTTTTCAAATCTCTCTCCTCCTATTAAATATCTTTTCTTCTCTCTCCTCTCTAGCCGCTCTACTCTCTCTCCTCTCTCTTTCGCTTTTCTCTCTCTCTCTTTTAATCACTCTATTTGACTTTTCCTATCTCTCTCCTCTCTTATCTCCTTTTCTTATTTAAATAATATATCCCTTCATTCGCCCGAATTTCGGGCGAATGACGTGGATATTCATTTAAAATGCATTTAAAATGCAAAATAAATAATCAATATATTATTTAATCAAATAAAAATCATTTCTTGCCTAAATAATGGTCAGAAAAATTCATAAAAATATGGGAAAAATTCAGAAAAATCAGGAGATGATTTACTGACCTTAAACCAAGCAAATAAAATCATGTAAAAATATTTCTTCACTGAAACAATGTCAAATTCCATGTAAAAAATGATAAAAAATATGAAATAATAGAAAAACGACATGTTAACTGATTTCAATGTATTTTATCATGATAACATGCAAATATGACCATTAAAACACATAAATAGAATGTATAATTCAGTAATTAAGTATATTAATTTTCATGTTATCATACCCCCCCACTTAAATCATTGCTAATCCCTTAGCAATGTATCATGAATTCTTTAGATGATTTCTTCATCCATTCATCCTTATTCATCTGCATGAAGTGTTAGAATTATCAATAACATGCTTAAACGAAACTCTCTTCGACAATTCGGATTCCACCTTGTAAGGAATATGAGTGCCGTCCTCATGGTTTGGATAGAGCTAATGAAATGAGTAGAAAGATGTACTTCTCTCTAGATATTACACTATGATCCATAATGCTCCTCACTGCACTCATCAAGTGGTGGGCCTTTCCCTCTCATAACAAGATCACTCTCTCACGGGTAGCGGCTACTTGTGTTCAAATTCTCCACTAAGTTTCCTCCCACTATAAGATGAAATTTAAACATTCTCCGCCTCCCAGTTAGCACAGAATATCAAGTGGTGTGATGGCATGGGTAAGAGCATAAGAATGAATGAAAAACGTAGGCTCAAAGGTGAAGAGATGGGTCGCGAATGGAGGGTATATCAAAGATGTCTCATTTCAAGTTGCCTTCTCCCAAGACTTAGACGAAGTGAGAAAGAAAGAGAAAGAAGATATAGTGAAAAATGCCCTTACTAGAATCAATAATTCAAAGCAAAAATCAATCTACCAATAATCCCTATCACAAAAAACCCCATTTGTTTTCTTTGAATGAATTTTTATTTTATTTTAATTTTCCTCATATTTTTTCTTGAGCTTGAGGACTTCCACTTTTTTTTTTTTTTTGAAAGGGGTAAAAAAAACTACTAAATATTTTGAAGAAGCAAATACAAACATATTTATCATTGACTCTAATAAGGGCATGATTTTTTTTTTTGTTTGAAAAAATCATTTGAGAGAAGAAGAGTTAATAAGAATATGAAGAGTGAAATTTAGACAGAATTGGAGATAGAGGTGGGATAAAAGTGATCCCATGGAAAGAGAGATAGAGTGGCTTGGGAGATGGCTACCATCCATGAAAGGCTTTTAGGTTAGAAAAAAAAAAAAAAAAATTCAACAAGTGGATAGGAAAAATTGGCTCATGGTTGAATAAATAGATGATAATGTGGATAGCATGATAAGTAGAATGGTATGGCAAATGGCATAAGGTAGATCAAGAAAAGGGTGTTCTGTGCTTAAGGACTTGGAGAAATGCCTATCTTCCAGCCTACAGTAAGATTGACTCAATGGAAGAATGAAAACAATCAAGTAGGATCGGCTCATTTATTGGTGGCGCGATGGGGGTCCTCAATTCACTCAACTCTCTAGCATATTGAACCATAGTGCTTCAATCCTTTGATTTTCCTATCCCCTACACACCCACTAGATAACCTAGCCATTTGGAAATCAACTCTCATATCATCCAAAATCAAAGTTTGTCCCATATTTGCATGATCATGATCCGCTATATAAAGCCAAACTTCCCTACACATGTAATTCGAATTCATGGATGAAGAATATCTCGTAAAGGTGGGTTTCATTTATACATGGAATTTATATGACATAAAGAAAAGTAAAGGTTTGCATTATGCAATGTAAACACATGAAATGTTCTCTCCCCCCCACTAAATTATGCAATGCCTCAATGCATGAGAAAAAGATCAAAATTGAAATTCAGAAGTTCAGAATTGCAAACCTGCTTGGCGTGATCTTTGAAGGACTTACTAATGATGAGTCGACATCTCGTGTTGTTTTTGAATTGTACTTGATCATCTTCTTTATTCTGGAAAAGCTATAAACTGAAAACAAAATCAAAGAAAAATTACGAGCTAGGGAATTAGGTTAATTCCCCTTTATTTGCAAAATCAAAATTCAATAATAAAAAGAGAAAAGTAGTGAAATCAAAATCCTAGATTTATGCTTCCTGTATGGTGGTTTCGATCGGATTTAGCGTTATTGTTGCCGTAGGTTGTGATATATCTTCTGCTTCCACATATGGCTTAAGTCGCATACCATTAACTGTGAACTCCTTCCCTTTCTTAGGATCAAAAATCAAAACAGCTCCATTATCATATATGTCAGAAATTGTAAATGGCCCATCCCATCTTGATTTTAATTTTCCTGGAAAAATTTTCAACCTTGAATTATAAAGCCAAACCTTTTGTTGTTTCTGAAAATGCTTACGGTTAATATTCTTGTCGTGGAAGTGCTTCATCCTGGCTTTATAGATTCTTGAATTTTCGTAAGCTTCGTTCCTTAGCTCCTGGAGTTCATGCATCTGCAATAAACGCTGTTTTCCCGCTGCATCTAAAGAGAGATTAAGTTTCTTAATAGCCCAATAAGCTCTATGTTCTATTTCAACCGGAAGATGTCATGCTTTACCAAAAACAACCCTGTAAGGAGACATCCCTAAAGGTGTTTTGTAAGCAGTTCTATAAGCCCATAGAGCATCATATAATCTGCTAGACCAATCTTTTCCATCAGGCCTAATGATCTTCTTTATAATCTTTTTAATCTCCCTATTTGAATTCTCAATTTGACCATTTGCTTGTGGATGATATGGGGTAGTGATTCTATGTTGAACCCCATATTTTTTAAGCATGGTCCTGAATTGAGAATTATTAAAATGGCTTCCTCCATCACTTATGATTGCTCTAGGACAACCAAACCTGCAAAATATATGTTGTTGAATGAATTTAAGCACTACTTTATGATCATTTGACCTAGTGGGGATTGCCTCAACCCATCTAGAAAGATAATCCACTCCCATTAAGATGTACTCATGCCCATCTGAATTAGGAAATGGTCTCATAAAATCAATCCCCCATAGGTCAAATATTTCTACTTCAATGATAGGCTGTAGTGGCATTCTATCATTCTTTTTGATATTCAGCGCTGCTTGACATTTTAAACAACTAGAGCAAAACTTAAAAGCATCAGAAAATAGAGTTGGCCAGAAAAATCCACATTTTAAAACTTTAAATGCAGTCAATTTAGGAGCATAATGTCCAGCACATAAAGAAGAATGGCAAGCATCTAAAATGCTCCATTGTTCTTCCTCCGGTACACACCTTCTAAACACATGATCAACACCTAATTTAAAAAGCTCAGGTTCATCATAATAATAGTAATTAATATCTTTATAAAATTTCTTTCTATCATTCATATCCCAATCATTAGGTATTAATCCTGTGACAAGAAAATTCACAATATGAGCGTACCATGGAAGCCTTTTACTTTGAATTTTTAAAATATATTCGTCGGAAAACCATCATGAATAGGAATAGATAATTCTGTAGATAATCTAGAAAGATGATCTGCAACAGTATTATCTATCCCTCGTTATCTTTATTTCCAAATCAAATTCTTGCAAAAGTAAAATCCACGAATTAATCTAGGTTTGGTTTCTTTTTATTCAGTAAAAACTTTAAAGCTGCATGATCTGAAAACACAATTATTTTACTACCTAAAAGATAAGAACGAAATTTTTCTAGGGCAAAAATAATAGCAAGCAATTCTTTTTCAGTAGTTGAGTAATTTACTTGTGCTCCTCCTAGAGTCTTGCTTGCATAGTAGATGGCAACTGGCTTCTTATCCACTCTTTGTCCTAAAATTGCTCCCACTGCATTGTCAGAAGCATCACACATAATTTCAAAAGGCTTACCCCAATCTGGAGCTTGCAAAATAGGTGCTTGAATTAGAGCTTTTTTAATCTGCAAAAAGGATGCTTTAGCATTTTCATAAAAAACAAATAGTGTATCTTTAGAAAGTAAATTAGTTAAGGGTTTAGAAATTTTAGCAAAATCTTTTATAAATCTTCTGTAGAAGCTAGTATGCCCTAGAAATCCCCTAAGTTGCTTTAGGGTTGTGGGCAGGGGGCGGTTCTTGATAACCTCGACTTTGGCCCTGTCCACCCTTAGCCCATCCTTGCTGATATGGTGGCCTAGGACAATTCCCTCCTCCACCATAAAGTGGGATTTCTCCCAACTTAGAACCAGATTGTTCTGTACACATATCTGCAAAACCTTAGTTAAATTAGATAGACAAATATCGAATGAGGAACCAAACACAAAAAATCATCCATAAAAATTTCCAAGCAATCCCCTACTAATTCAGAAAACATGGCAGTCATACACCTTTGAAAAGTAGCTGGAGCATTACATAACCCAAAAGGCATTCTTTTAAATGCAAAAGTACCTACTGGACATGTAAATGTTGTTTTCTCTTGATCACTTTTGTTAATTTCAATTTGATTATAACCTGAATATCCATCTAAAAAACAATAAAAATTTTGACCTGAAAGTCTTTCAAGAATCTGATCAATAAATGGTAATGGATAATGATCTTTCTTAGTCACAGAATTAAGCTTCCTATAATCAATGCATACTCTCCAACTAGAAGCTACTCGAGTTTGTACCTCATTACCATTTTCATCTTTAGTCACTGTTATTCCTGTTTTCTTAGGTACTACATGAATAGGACTTACCCATGGGCTATCTGAAATGGCATAAATAAAATCAGCTTTTAGCCATTTCATGATTTCCTTTTTAACAACCTCCAACATGTGCGGGTTAAGTTGCCTTTGGGGTTGCCTTGTTGCCCTAGAATTTTCTTCTAGAAAAATTCTGTGCTCACAAATATTTGGACTGATGCCTTTAATGTCATCAATTGTCCATCCTATAGCAGATTTATAAGTAGATAAGACATTCAAAAGCTCTAATTCTTGTTCAGATGATAACAATGATGATATGATTACAGGAAAAGACTTGCATGGTCCTAAATAAGCATATTTCAGAGATCATGGTAAAGGCTTAAGTTCAATTTCAGAATGCAAAGAAATATTTGTTGGTATGGAAGATTTTTCATTCAAACAGTCATTAGATTCACAAGAAAATAAATCATAAGAGCATGGATCAAAATCAAAATCATCTTCTTCTACCAACCCTAGAAAGCAAACATCCTCACTTGTGTCTTTAGGGTATTTCATTAATTTGGAGATAGATAGTTCAATTTTTTCATCTCCTACTTTAAGTTCCACTGTACCCTTATCCCAATCCGTTGTGGCTTTCGCCGTAGCTAGGAATGGTCGACCTAAAATGATAGGGGCATGGCTCAAATTTCCTGTTATTTTCATATCTGCAACTATGAAATCAACAGAAAATTTACAATTCTCCACTTTTACTATGACATCTTCTAATTTTCCATAAGGTTGCCTAATTGAACCATCGGCTAATTGTAATTCAAGAAAAATAGGTTCAAGCTCACCAAATTTAAATTTATCATACAAAGCTTTAGGCATTATGTTTACACTAGCTCCTGAATCAAGAAGTGATTTACTAAAAACCATGCCTCCTATTTCACATTTAATGAGAGGAGCACCCGGATTTCTTCTTTTCCTAGGAATATCATTCAATAAAATTGAACTGATATTTTCAGAAAGTTGTACCCTTTTCTGCTTTCTAGAAGGTGTACATAGTTCCTTCACATATTTTGCATAAGAAGGAATATTTTGTATTGCCTCAGTCAGTGGAATAGTGATGGTTGCATTTTTAAATATTTCAAGCAAATGAGAATTTTCAGGTTTTTGCTTGGATATATTTAAAGCACTAGGAAATGGAATGGGTGGTCTATAATCAATTGGATTAGGGTCTACCATTCGTGGATGCCTTCCTCATCCTGGCCACCCTTATCTTGTTGATCATTTTCCATCTCTCCATTTTCTTTATCTTGATGCTCCGACAATCCTACATTTTTTTTATGAGTATCTAACAAAACCTTCCCACTTCGTAATTTTGAAATCACACTCACATGTTCATCATTAATCATATCTTCTTCAAAGCCATGTAAAATATTATTTGTAAAATCATGACATGATGCAACATTATTATTTTCACCAATGCAAGATTCATTTAAAATTTCGGAAGACACACAACATGATGATTCTAAATTTCTATCTACACACAACATGATATTTCTAGGATTTATATTAGGTTGGGTAGGGAGTTGACCTGGATGTCCTTCTCTTAGAAGGATTTCTTCTGATTTACCTTTCATCCTGAGAGCAGGTTGTTGTGCTTGAATCCCTTGTCCTCGCTTGAGCATCTCAATTTCCTTCTTGTGCTCTTCTAAAGTTTGCATCAACATCTTCCTTTCCTCATGCATGCTTTTTCTCTCTTCCTGCATTTCCCTGATAAAATCCATTAAAGTAGAGTTAGTGTTGTCATTATTGTTGTTAGGATGAGAGTAAAAGGGCTTAGAAAAATTTTGAAAATTTTGCTGATATGGTTGCGGGGCGAATTGTTTTGAGGCGAAATTGTTGTTTCCTCCTTTGCTCCAATTTTGATTAGGTCGTGCATTCCATTGGTTTTGACCTGCATCTTGTCTCCCAAATGCATTAACCTGTTCAACCATAGGACAAGCCTCATCAGAATGTTCTTCACTAGAACAAAAACAACAAGGGTTGTTAGTGGAATTGTTGCCCTCGTTTGCATTCGCCTTTCCTTTAGACTCCTGCAAAAAAGATTTAATATCATTGCTCATATCTTTAACTGTTTTACCAATATTGCTCATTTCTCTTTCTAGCTTATCAATCCTGATCTCCGGTTCAACTGCCTTGACGTCAATGATTCCTCCACGCTTGGGACCTGCACTTCGGTTAGTGTACGAAAAACTTTGACGGTATGTCCAATCTTCTACTAATTTTTCCATCAATTTCATGGATTCATCTGCATGGGTATCAAGGAACATTCCTCCACTAGATATATCCACGAGATGCCTTTCCTGATCATTCAATCCACCATAAAAAATTTCAACCAATTCATGAGATGGTATGCCATGATGTGGGCACTTCCTAGTGAGTGACATGAATCTCTCCCATGCTTCTCCTAGAGTGTCAGTTCCTTGACAAAAATCTCTTATATGTTTCTTAATTGAAGATGTCTTTCCATAAGAAAAGAATCTCTTTAAAAGCAAGCTTGCATTTCACTCCAAGATTGAAATTCTTGACCTACCCCTTTAAACCAATCTTTTGCCCTATCTTTCAAAGCAAACTGAAATAACCTTAGTTTGAGAATTTCCTGAGGAACACCTGCATAACTATAAGCAGAACAAATCTGGTTATACTCTTCCAAAAACTCATAAGGCTCCTCATTAAATCTTCCATAAAATGTAGGCAATTGATTAATCATATTCGGGTCAATTCTAAAATTAACATTTTCTGGTAAAGGAGCAGATATTTTAGTGTAGGTTTCACTCTCTATAGGGTCAGAAAATTCTCTCAACCTCATTCTTCTAACACCCTGTTCAACCCCAAAATTTTGATTATTCTCCATTAAGTCACAAAAATGCTGATTTTCACCTTCGGAGCTTTCAAAAATACAATCAAAACTAGGAGTTCTACTAACTGTTTCAAGATTCACGAGATGAGGTTTTAAAGATCTCCTACCGAACATGCAATGTTAAACACATCAATATACACATCAATCAAGATGAATTTTTTTTTTCAATTTCACTATTTCATCAAAATTCACAAAATAATTGCAAAATTCAGCTCAATCCAAGACTTAATATATAAAAAATAAAGAGTAATGAATCCAAACAGAATAATTTAAAAATTCAAACCGTGCGTCCCCGGCAACGGCGCCAATTGATAAGCCGAAAAATCACGTAAAATTACGTGGTCGTTACGCTTTTTAGACTTATGCAATAAATTTATAATTCCCTTAGTTACTAAATAAGAATATAGAGCAAGCAAGGGGTCGATCCGCAAGGAGGCAACAATTCAGAATTTTCAAACAATTTTTATGAATCAAGTCAAGTAATTTTGAATTTTGCAATATTTAATTCAATTAATATTAAATAATATTCTTAAAATAATCAAAATTAAGTAAAACTTAATTTTGATTTCGGTCAGATAATTCCAGATAAGAATATTATTATTATTTTAAGCTCATAAAAATATAAATTATTAATTTCCCAATTTAATAAAATTTATAATAATTTTCAGAATTAAAATTGGGAAATTAATAATCAAGAAAGTGATTTTTGAATTGGAGTTCAAAATGGATGAATTTTCGGTTCAAATTTTATTTTTGGGTTTTTTATATATTAAATTAAATTCCTAAACAATAAAAACCGAAATCTAGAGAGAGAATAACCTAGAGAGAGAAAGTGAAGAAATTGGGGAAAGCCCCAATTTCGACCCTAAATTAAAAATGTAATGAAGCATAAATGTCCTAAAATGATTAAGAATTAATTATCAAAAGTCAGATCTCGAATCCAAATCAAAAAGAAGTGCTGATGCATTCAAAACATGAATCTAGGGCATGTACATTTCGCCCATGCCAAGGCGTTTTCGAATCGTTCTAGAAGATGATCAAATACAATTCAGAAACTTACAAATTTGATAAAGAGATCCAGATCTGACGACTTCCAGAATGCCTCCTGTGTCCTTCCTGGCCAATTGCTTGGGGAGAGCCTCCAAAAGTGAATTTCGCCTTTTTTCTGACCTCTATTTAAATATCCAACCGTCCAGATTGTAGAGGAGGAAAAGACGAACCTGCCCTCAAAATTTCAGCCCAATCGGAGTTGTAGATCTCAAGATATCGTAGTTTTAGTGAGATCAAATGTGGGCCGTTGGATCTCTTTTATTTTCTCTAAAAAATCGTAATTTCCTATTGGCTGGGCTTGATTTTCTCGCTTTCCGTGTTTCGGGACACGTGCACCCTCGTTGTCCGCGTCGGCCGCACTTTTAAGCTTTTTAAGAAAACAGAAAAGGACAAAATAGTGCTTTTCCTGACTTTTCTATCTTCTCTCTCTTCCGCCTTTGTTTTCTCTCTCCTCTCTAGCCGCTCTTTCTGACTTTTCAAATCTCTCTCCTCCTATTAAATATCTTTTCTTCTCTCTCCTCTCTAGCCGCTCTACTCTCTCTCCTCTCTCTTTCGCTTTTCTCTCTCTCTCTTTTAATCACTCTATTTGACTTTTCCTATCTCTCTCCTCTCTTATCTCCTTTTCTTATTTAAATAATATATCCCTTCATTCGCCCGAATTTCGGGCGAATGACGTGGATATTCATTTTAAATGCATTTAAAATGCAAAATAAATAATCAATATATTATTTAATTAAATAAAAATCATTTCTTGCCTAAATAATGGTCAGAAAAATTCATAAAAATATGGGAAAAATTCAGAAAAATCAGGAGATGATTTACTGACCTTAAACCAAGCAAATAAAATCATGTAAAAATATTTCTTCACTGAAACAATGTCAAATTCCATGTAAAAAATGATAAAAAATATGAAATAATAGAAAAACGACATGTTAACTGATTTCAATGTATTTTATCATGATAACATGCAAATATGACCATTAAAACACATAAATAGAATGTATAATTCAGTAATTAAGTATATTAATTTGCATGTTATCAATAAGGTTAGTGAAAGTCATTAGAAAATCATTATTTAACCCCAAAATTTGAGATTATCAATAGTCGAAGAAGATGAGGTGGAGATCCAAGAGCAAGGTGAACTCATGGATACTTCAAGGGTCAGGCATGTGAACGCCTTTAGAACGTTCTCAAAGAGAGCAGATCAAGGTTGGAACATATTCCCCATAAAGTAAATGTGATGTATTCTTTTAAAGATCGATTGAGAATTGACAACATGCTTTTGCATCAAGGAAACCATGTTTTCTATGGTTGAACCAAGGCACAACACCCAACAAAGGCATGCATGACCACCAACTATAGAGATGATTAAAGTGATTAATAAGAGACATGATTAAGGTAGCACTATGTGTCTAAGTCAAAGATTGACTAATTTACTTTTATATATGGCATCATATATATGTGAAGGCTATTTTTGCATAATTTTGTTGATATTATGCTCATTTAATTATGAATTCACATTCCAGTGTTAATTGGGCCATTTTAATAAAATTACACTTTTCTTGCAATTTCTACATGATTTATAGACCCATTAATCTAACGCTATAATGTTAAGAGGTGGAACTTGCTTTTGAGATTAATTCAAGGTATTTTTATATCTCTTCAGGTTGATTTTAAATTTAAATAACAATAAAAGAAGAAGAGAGAGACAAAGAAAATGGGGTTTGGATGTAGTGGCTGGTGGTTGAGTCATCTAGGCGCAACAACAATCATGTCAACAACATGTCAGCGAGCATAGAGTGCTCAAGCCAGCCAGTGGATTGCAAGCACAAATAGGCTAGCAGGAAAAGCACAACCAAGTCTGGAATGACAAAAGGAGCTCAACATGGAACCCAAGAGAACTTAGGCCCATATTAAGCCCAAGATTAGCAAATGCATGGTCTGTGCGCATGCGGGCAGTTTGAGTAATTTAATTTTTGTTTACATGATAGCTAAACATGAATATAGTTACTGCATTTATTAATTTTCCAACATGGGATATTTGTCCAACAGTTTTCTCTCCGCTCTGCACTGGGTCATGCTGACCAAACAACAAGATAGATTGAGATCCAATGAGTCTAACCTTAAAAAATGAAACAGAAATATGACCACGCTCTGATCCGACCTAGCTTGAAGCTCACATAATAATGGGTTTTTTATGAGTCACCCTCTAATAGCGGCTGTCCAATATCTAACCCTTTTGTTTTTTTGCTTTGGCTTCACGAGCTCTGATTGGTCACTGATGTTGAAGAGGATGGTAGAGGCCACGTCAATGGTGAATAAAACACCATTTGCCGACAAGGTGACTGACAAGGCAGCTAATAGGGCAGCTGATGTGAAACTGGGTGCACCATTTAGGAGAAAATCATGGCTGCAACTTATTTGCAGCTCTTTGTACATCTCTTAAGGAGATTGGATGTCTAATGACAGATCTGTCCATCTTCACCCTTAGTTGTCATTCTTTTTCAACCGAAAGATAGTTTCTGGCTAGTGGTGATCCAATGGCCATGTAAACCTCCAAGGCCAGGACCCACCTCCGACAAATTTACAGCATCCAGTCCTTTTCTTGACCCTTTCAAAGGGTTCTCTCTTCCAAATTTCTTGATCTTCTGACAAAAAATCAAGAATGAATAGGGAAGATCCATCCTGGATTTTCTTGATCTTCTATGGGTTCTCTCTTCCAAATTTCTTGATCTTCTAACAAAAAATCAAGAACAACTAGGGAAGATCGATCCTGGAATTTCTTGATCTAGTAGCTTGGGAGTTTAGGACGGCATTGAACAAGCTCCAAGAAGGCCAGCATCTACATTTATATGGAGGTGGATGAGTATGTATGTATATCCAAACCTGAGGCTGGCGTACGGTGCCCCTAACCCTACTTGTCTCAATTACGGGAATTGGAGCTCATATCTAAACTAGATCTGGTTGATATCTAGTTTATAAAAGTTATAAACTACATAAAACCGAGTAGAAATTGAATATAAAGTCAGATTTTCATTCATGTTTCATGGATTAGCCTCTTTGAGGCATTTTAACAAACATCTAATCTCCCCATCAAATTTCTTTCTAATTTTTTTAATTAATTTAGATTTTATTTAATAGTAAATACCAAAAATACATTTAAACTGTATTCTATTATAAATATATAAAACTGTATTATAAATATATATTCCTTTATATAATTACATTATATACATTAGTTATTATAAATATATATAAAAATTATTCATTTGATATATAAATATATATTATCATAATCTATACCCTAATCATATATTCCTTTATTTAATTACATTATGACTAAACCCCATTATTCTCCATTACCTTCTAGCTCTTTCTACTTTTCAATTTCTTAAATCCTCCTGAAAATTGAATAAATTCTCTCCTTGTCTACATAAAACTTTAAAATCCTATCCTCTATCTATAATCTACCTCACCTCAATAATATATATACTTAGTTAACCTCTTCCTACCATAACCTCTTCCTACATTAATAATACCTCTTCCTACCATCAATAATATATACTTATAATCTACCTCACCCCAATAATATGTATACTTAGTTAACCTATTCCTTTATATAATTACATTATGACTAAACCCCATTATTCTCCATCACCTTCTAGCTCTTTCTATTTTTCAATTTCTTAAATCCTCCTGAAAATTGAATAAATTCTCTCCTTATCTACAAAGAACTTTAAAATCCTATTCTCTATCTATAATCTACCTCACCTCAATAATATATATACTTAGTTAACCTCTTCTTACCATCACTGTAATCCCCATTCTCTTTCCTGCCATTATTCATCTTGTATTTTCATTAAAAATAAAATTCCCTTATTCATTGTCCCCTTCAATCTTATTATTTCTCTATTTACTATATATATCTTGCCCATCTTACGCACAATATAAGTATGTATATTATCTCCTACTATGTATATTATCTCCTACTATGTATATTATCGTAACCAATCTCTCTTTATATTAATTACTCTTATGTTTTAATTTAAAATCTGGAAATAATTCTTTCACCACCTATCTTACACTTTATTAATTTATTATAATAATATAAATAAATTTTCATTGTACTGCTTATTCACTATTTATAAAAATATTATTTCTAATACTAATTAAAAAAACATTTTATATGTATTTACCTCAACCTTTCTTTTGTACTTTCAAACTCTAGTTACTTTTATATATCATCCCAATTTCTACCTTGCCATAATTACCTATCTTATTACCCATCTCTATCATCTTCTTTTCCTACTTTATCTCTTCTTTTATTCTACTTTATATAACAAGCTTCTCTTATTATATATGTTATCTCTTAAAATGACCTCACCCGCGAGTAGACTAAATATTTTTATGTTATCAAGATGAATTAAATTTTCCTGTGTCAAATATCCAAATGGGATATTGATAAACCTATTTGACTCTATATCCATGTCGCATTAAGTTCACTTGAATAAATTATGCCCATTATTATTCATGTGTGGTGTTAAAAATAATATATCTAATATTTATAAAATTATAATTAGATTATAAATGGTGCTCACTTATATTTAAAAAATATTGTAATCATTCATATTCCTACGATATTCTATAAGGACATTAAAATATAGAAATAAAATGTCATTGTTAGTGCCAACCCAATTTACGAGTCTGGTGGATATCATAACTACTAGTGTATATGCTGAGTTTTGGGTTCTAGGGTTGTGATCAACATGAAAACTGAATTATACATGCAACAAAAACATAAAATTGAGTCATTAGGAAATTATTGGAGTACTCTTCCATGAAATTTGACAACCTTGTCCAAGGACTCTATTGTATTTTTTCCCTTAGTGGTCTCATATCATATCAAGATGGAAGATCCCATATTGACCACTCATTCATCGTTATAAACTTCATTATCCACCCTATATGAGAAATTTTGACATTACATGAATACTAACTATTCGGTCATAGTCAAAGGAATATCTCCCATCTACCAAATGCCAGTCATGTCTTATGACGAAGGTCATAGTCAACATGATTAACAGTTTCGTATGATATCATTCCTGGATTCATACAGATCAATTCAGTGATCTGTCCTATAAAGAACATCCACCATATGTCTTCATCATCTTCACATTACATCTTTGAGATTGTTATATTATAAGTGAGGTTAAACAATACTCTTTTATTCATATATTTGGATGTCTTTCTTAAATATCCTTTGAATAAGTGATAACACCTAATTTATTGGGTTATTTCTCAGAAATTTTCACTTATTGATGCATTAAAATAATTATAAATGTGTGTTATAAATATTTAAATGATCAAACCTATTTTCAGATTGATTCGAAATAAGATAAAAACCTAGTGCAACAATCAATGTATGTGCCACGGTTGGTAATAATGAGAAAATATTCCCCCATTTTTACGTGATTGACACATGTCAATGTGCCATTTACTTAAAAGGGAAGAACTAAAGGAATCTCGAGACACATCACACGGCGATGTGACGTCACCTCACGCAATGATTACGTAATAAATCCATTTTTTGTTTTCTCATTAGCGCAAGTACATCTGGCATTTTCAAAGTGCGTAATCACAAAAGACAAGGTGATCAAGAAAATGATTAACATCTGAAAATTGGACGACTTAACCAAAAACAAGAAAAGAGGAAGCATCAGCATCGATGACAAGGATAGAGCAAAAAAATGGACCCCTAGGATTCCTCCAACTTCAAAGCTCAATATCTGACGATCCAAAGGTCCGATTGTGCTGAAATTTTCAGGGATGCTTCACCCCTCCTTCACCCCTCTTTCCATCCGTACCCTACAATCTTTAAAAGAGGCGTGGATCATTGTCAAATTCATCCTTTAACTTGCTTCTCTCTCATGTGGGTTGGTTGAAAGGTTGTGAGGTTTTAAAATCCATCAAGTTTGTTCATAGTGTCTTGGGTGCGTGGGAAGAAGCAATAGAGAAGATAGGGATCTTACCTGCACTCGCAAATCGACATGATTCTAGCAGAATGTAAGGATCTATAGTTAGTATCATTGCCTTATGTTGCTCTTTCTCGACATCGTCATTAGCTTAGTTTTTCACGACCACATCTCATCATTAGATCACCTCCATATACTCTTTAAATCAGGTCTTACCACCTTCACATCTTCCCCTTATCATTAACTTGTCATCTACAGTATAAGTCATGTCCTCTACCTGGCTCTTGTCATCCTTTGCACCATTGTCATTTCATTCTCGCATTCACTCGACCATCTCAACTCTTAGTTGTACAATCTGCTAACTACTCTCCTTATTAATACATCGCCTCACATTTTGTTGTCATTGAATTTTCTAAATAATATGTATCTCATCTCATTTCAATAATCATTGTATTAAGAATATTAAATCATTAATCATTGTTCCCTATGGAGATTATCAGTTCTCGTCACAATCTAAGCTTACTGAGTATACTTTTATATTTTTATTGAATAATCTCAAAAAATACCAATGATGAGTTGAAACCCTAATTTTCAGATTATCAATATTTATTATGCACATTACAAGACTAGTAATTGCTATATTATTATCTCATCATAGCAGTCTTAGTCATTTGAGGTATTCTTGAACTTTATTATAATCATCACAAATATGTTATGTTCGATCAATATTATATTAATGAACATGAAAGAATGTATGGACTATATGATCGACTCGCCAGCCACATGTAAGTCCATCACTAAACAAAGAGAGTTGAAACTTAAAGAGGATAGTTTAGTGAATCATTATAAATCCTGAATGGTTTTATATTTAACTATCAATCGGATTGATTGATGTTACAACAGTGTAAGAGACCCTCTAACCTGAGGTGTTAAAGACACTTTGTTGATGGATGCCTGCATTAGTGGTTATGATAAATATACTTATTTAATCTGATACATAGACATCAAGTCTAAGATGATGATTGAGGGGTTAAGAACAAATCATGCATATTTGGCATAAGAGGATACAAACTTAAGGAAGAGAATGTAATGAAGTCCTAGGCCAAGGTAGTGAAAATATCAGAGAAATAAATTTTTTAATGACATAGTGAATTAGTCCTAACTATGTCGACCAATTAAGATTTGAAAGTTGACTATACCCTGAGTCATACCATGGATTATACATCAATGGAACGCATGGTAAGAAAACGTTTTGGTAGACTTATTCATACCTTCTTGGAGCATGTAGTGTAGCTTTGCATCTTATATAGATGTAACTTAACCTATGCATAAGATTAAATGAAATAATGATATTTTAATCTATGTATAAGATTGTGTTAATTATTAGTTTAGACGGAGAGGAAGAAAGGGACAGAGAGAGAGAGAGAAAGGCAAGATAGTTGGATAAGGAGGAGAGATAGTGGGAACAAAATTTCATTCACCATATCATTTGTCACGCTGGTGGATCCATGATAGATGGCGTGACAATTGATATGCTCAAATTTAAGGTTTTAATTCATCCTCAATAATTGAAGTTATTCAATAAAAATATATTTACCTGTACTTATATAGGAATATTTTGCTAGTGATGAGTAAGGATCGTCTCCACAGGGAACGGTGATTAAGGATTTAATTTTCTTACGATATTGATTAATGATACAAAACAATATAAAAATAAGAATATAATATGTGAGATAGTGATATAGAGTAAAAGGTTGTAATAGTTATCATCCAAACTTAAAATTAGCAAAGCGATACGTGAAAGAGGCAGAGAACATGTCAGATACGATAGTGATTGAGTGCACGAATAGTATGATGGTAGAGATAGAGACAAGATAATGGCTTCGTAAGGAAGTGGAATGATAGTGAACAGACTATACCTAACTTTAATTACGATAACTACAATTTTGGGAAAGCAACAATGTAAGTCGAAGAGACTTACCTTAGATCCTTAAGTTCTGCCAAGATCACGGTGATTTATGAGTGCCAATAAGTTCCCCTCTTCTCTATTGCTTCTTCCCACACACCAAAGACACCAAGAAAGCACATTATAAATCTCAAAACTCAATAACTTTCAATCAGCTCACACAAGTTGAAATCACGTTCAAGAGCGATTTCACTGTGATCCAGGCCTCTGTTTATAGACCAGAGATTATGGATGGAAAGAGGAGGGGGAGAAAAATGAGTGATGAAAATTTCAGCTTAATAGAACCTGTAGATCGTCAGACATTGCAGTTTTAAGTTGGACCAATACTAGCCCTTGATTTCTTTCTCTCCTCGTAAGCGTCGCTGATGCTTCCTCTTTCTTCATTTCAATTAAACCATCATGTCGTTAGGATTTCACGAGTACTTGAAGTTGGAAAAAGGCAAAAGAGAATAATCAATATACTATTTAAATAGATGTTATTTTAATATGCATGCGCCATGTCAGCACTTTTATTTTTTTTATCGAATCAATGGCTGACAAACACGAGCCACATGTACATGTGTGCGCCACGTGTACATGTGGCATCATGTATTGTGTATATAGATATATATTTTGACGTAGAAAAATTATACCTTTTCGAATTTAATGTTGAATAATTGCATAAATGTGGTAAGATTTGCTAAGATTAAGGTACTAAAATGCATGTTATCAACGATGACATGTGAATTTTTTTACATTTGTGATGTTGATAGGGGAATTGAAAAAATACATGTGAAGCATGACTTGATGGTGACAGTGGGTATTGGATAGGTGTCATGATGTCACGCAGTCAAATCCCGTGCAAAGAACAATGCTTGAAACAAACATGTGCCAGCCTCAACGCTTGGACACGAACATTCATCAGCCTTCACTTAGATAGTAGAAGTCTCAGTGGACAGCTTAATATGGCTTGGAGGTTAAGGAGAAAGTGTAGGGCTAGGCCCTTATCATCAACTTAGGACATTGTAAAGAGAGACAAATCACATCATATGGCGTAGCCATTACGCAAGGGATAAGATCAGGGATGATACACAAGTAACGAGACAAGGCGCAACTTGTGTCATTTGATTGTGGGGCTCCTGCATCTTGAGGCCTAAAGCCCTTCACCCTTGGTTACGAGCACTAACACTACAAGCCTACCCCCGGGCTGGACTCACATGCCCATAGTCCTTAGCCCTTGGCACATCCAACAATCAATCATACCACATGCCCCAATGTCCATCCTTAGCAACCTTGTGCTCGATGACCACCCAACATACTCCACACGCCACCACCAACCTTGTTGACACCTCTACCCTTTGATCCCCATCAGGGCTGCCATGCTTGGTGCCTGCATACCTTAGCACTACCATTAGGGGTGCCCCACACCCCACAACTGTCTCGATGCACGATGTGCCATGCCTTAGTCTCTTAGCGGGATACATCTGCCCCATGCCCTGCATACACAACACCCGTAGCATGCTCACACAACCTACAGTGCATGCACCGCTTAGACCTAGCACTTGCGAACTCTCGACAACTTGCATGCGCAACACACGTGGCCTGCACACACAACTTGCTTGCCTATGGCATGTAGCACCCGCATATGTTCGTCCTCGGTGGCCTGCACACACAACGTGCGCAACCTGCATGTGCAACCTACCATGGTCTACTGGGCTTGCACATTATCAGGCATGAGCACCATGCCACCAATGGTTTCAAAGATCATGGACATGTGTCACCACCCGGGAGGGGTGTGATGTGCATGCTACAAACCCGGTCTTATATTCTGAGTGCAAATATGTGGGCATACCCTCGACATAGAGCACGCAAGCCTTTGCGTAGGAATGTCACATACTTTGGGGCCTAATACATGACATAGCCTGATGTAGGAATTTTAAATGATGAAAAAGGGGAAAAAGGGATGAGAAAATTGTGTCATGTTTAGTATAAAAGGAGAGAGAGGGAGGGTTAGACACATAGAAGAAGCCCAAGACAAAGAGGAGAGATAGACAAAATGACAGAGAGAGGAAGTCCGAGAGTGGAAGTCCAAGAGAAAGAGAGAAATAGGCAAACAGAAAGAGGAAGTCTAAGAGAAGGAGAGAGATAGACAAACAGATAGAGAGAGGAAGTCCAAGAGAAAGAGAGAGCTAGACAAACAGACAGAGAGGAAGTTCATGAAAGAGAGGGAGAGAGGGAGACAAATAGAGAGAGGGAGTACGAGAGAGAGAGAGTTTGAGAGTGAGGATACAAACATACGGAGGGAATTTGAGAAAAAGAGAGAGGTATATATATAGAGATGAATGGAGAGAGAGAGAGAGAGAGAGAGAGAGAGAGAGAGAGAGGAACATATGGAGGGAGTCAGGGAGAGAGCGAGGGAGTCTAAGAGAAAGAGGGCGATAGACAAATAGAGGGAGTCCTAGAGGGAGAAGGAGACAGAGAGAGAGAGAGTTGAAAATATTAAATTAAAGAATTAAAATACTTAATTGTTGATATGTAATTTCTTCCCCTGTGTCGCGAACATCATTTGGTGATGGGACTAGGACGGTACATCTGCTCTAGTGACGGGTAACTAAAAGGTGATGCAATATTATAAAATCCTGGGACGTGTGAGGGGATGGGCGATGAGACAAATAACTTGTCACACTCTTGTCGATCACCACTCGTTATCTGTCCCATCATGTTTGAGGCATCATGCCATGGACATGTCATTCCCTAACAGAGAGACGAGGAAGGTGAATTATGATGTCAATTTACTATGGTTGTAATTTTAATTTTCCTAAGTCAAATAAATTGTTAAAATGGAAAACTGGCTCAGATTTGTACACTGGGAGTTAGGTTGTCTCCACAGGGACAGGCCTTAAGAAGCTTATTTAATAGTTTATTTAGGGTGATGGAGAATTTAGGATGATAATAAGGGTAGTTAAATATATTAATTATAGTTGAGTAATAGAAGTAATAATAATAAAGGCAGTGAAAATTGTTCATGATAAGTAATTAGTAGATGAGAGGAAGTATTTAATTGATGACAGAATTAAGATAATACATAATAATATGGAATAATAAATGGTGTGAAAGAGAACTAGAGAAAGAGAAATGTACTATAAGATATTATTGACATATATTTATAGGTATTAGAGATAATTAAGAAGTAAGACACTGAAGTGAATTAATGGTATTATAATATAGGTTGTTGTTAATGTTGGTAGTGGAAGAAGTATATAAGATTAGTAAGACAGAGCATAACAATAGACTATTCTTAATATAAGATAAGAATTTTATTTATTTAATTAATAGTAAGTTATATGTGATATAGAAGATGGATATAAAACTGATGGATATTAAGAGCTATTTAGTTAGCGAATAAGATTTTATTTTAATAAGACATAAGAATTTAATTAATAGGAGTATTTATTTGAGTAAGAGGTAAGAAGAAGAAGAAGGAAGAAGAAAGGGAATATAATTATGATAGATTGGGTGAAGAAGGGATTATTTATTGAGATATGGACTATTGGAGATGGAGAAACATTCATATATGCTAAGAGTTTAAGATTAAGAGAGAGGTAGAGAATATGTATTGTCTAATTTATATAAGTTTATTTAGTTAGATAAAGAGGGGGAGGCTGAGAGAATTTATAAATGATATTTGGGATAGTTTATAATATTAGGTTCCAGTTTGTATAGATTTATATAGTGGATAAGTAATTTTTAATTAGGTATAATGAAGAAGAAAATAGGATAATTTGGGGGAAATCCTCACTGGCAAGTAGATGTTTATAAAAATGCCTCATAGAGGCAGAAGTTGGAAACCAGATTGAAAACAGATTAAGACTTTGATTTGAATCAATCTTATGCATCTAGAGAGAAAAAACACATAGAATTCTATGTTATGGAGTTCAAAAACTCACCTGAATTGCCCTCGACTTTTCATTAATTCGTAAGACGTCGTCCTCGGCTTTCCTAGTAGTTGGAGAGGTGTGACTCTTCTCCCCTAGCTGGTATCACCGCCGGATGGGTCTCCCATCGCCTATGGATCAATGGATCAGAAGATGCTGAAAATCGAGGGCCTTCGATATTGCTTTAAACCCTATGGAGGACCTCCACTGGTCGTAGATGAGTTATTCTGGCCACATGGGTCCTCCATGGGCACAAGATTACCCATCTGGTCCCATGCTGCCGGAAACTACCGTGCCACCATTGAAGGCAACAACTAGGGGTGGATATGGATGGATCTGCCCCTGGTCATCCTTTCTCCTTTACATGGTGTCCAACAGCTATGATTAAATCACTGACATTGACCCCTTTTAGTTTTGCTGCACGCATGAGCCACGTCAATGCCCTGTCATCAGCCTCATTAGCTTTTTTCTCCTTTATGATTCGTATATCGAAGGACCCCGCAATCCTCTTCAACAGACATGGCCAATCAGAGGCCTAGAAAAAGAAAGAAAGACAAATTAATGGAGTAAAGAAGATCTCGCCATTGAATCTTCTTTAGTAAGATTAGAATTCCGAGGTTAAATTGCCTAACTTAAAATCGACCCGCCATCTTTTATTTCTAAATCTCTTAAGACCCCAGCCCGTTGGGCCGCAATCTATCCTTTTTCTTGGCTGGCCAACCTGGTGCGAAGCTGATAGAAAAAAATTGATATGTCCCATATTGGAAAATAATAAATGAATGACTGATATAAAAATGAATTAAATGAACATTACCCCTGCATGCGTCCATTATCACTGTGCTTGGCTACTACACATGGGGCTTCGTGGGCTGGCCTTGTGTGTCATGGATCCTTGTGCTTTTGGTTGTCTGCTCGTGTACACATTGGCGCTCACCATCTGCGAGTGGGCCTTGAGAACCCAATGCTCCAACTCCTGCAAATGGTTTTAACTATTTGGTTCACCTGCTTGGCGCTTCACAAAACCATTTTTTTTTAAATCCCT